>NC_138028.1:74310143-75510143 GCF_964106645.2 Podarcis pityusensis | reverse complement strand
ATTGTGAGGGTAGGCAAGGGAAGAGGGAGAGGAAGTTCTGCTGCAGAAGTCCTTGCCTGAACAGGGCAAGTGGATTGGATGCAACCCACTGACTTTAATTGGACAACTTTGACAATAAATAAATAAATGTCATGGGCTTTTATGGATTTTTTTTTTTTTAACGGTCTAAAGCTCAAAAGTCTGGGTTTTAAAAAGGCATCTGATTCAGTTCAGGAAGGAAGCCACAGCACAATACAGTAAACATTTTACTGGAGCGTTCCATCCATCATTTTCAGGACCTTCCTAAGCTTTTGACGATAAGGAGATTCAATCTCCTAGGGGGACTTAATCCTCCCCAGTACAAAGCTTCAAGGAGAGAAAATGTCAGCTTGTAGACAATGTAAGCAGAGCAAGGAATGGCGAGACTATACTGGGACCACGGCTCCAATGTGGCAGCTATGTGGATCTTGCAATCTGCTTGTGAGTGTAATAAGCTGCTGCATGGTAGAAAGAACCGAGCCTTTGATTCTGCCCTAGGAAGAATGCCAGGTTCACTTGTGGTGAGGCAATGGACCATACTTATTACAACTGTCCTTAATTTAGGCACCTGGCTGGCAGCCATCGGTGATAAGGGATTCCGTGCAGGTGGGCATGGATGCTGCCAGGGGAGGGATCACTCTGTTCCCCCTCCTTGCCCAGCATGGCAACCAAGAGAGCCGCCAGAGGAGGGAACCCTCTTTCTTTGCACCAAGTCATGGAGCTCACCATTCTTTCTTTGCCAGCCCACAGTAGGCAAGTTTTTTTGTTTTTGTTTTTTTAAAGCTTTAAAGTTAGTAACTTTTGTGGACTTCTTTCAAAGTCTGCCTTAAAAAAGCAACCCCACACTCTTGGACTCTTGTCAATAATGGAAGGAAAATGCCAAAAATTGAGAGATACAGGGCAATCGTGCTCCGAGTGACCACTTGAATGACATAATGAAAAGGACTCTATTCCAGTCTTTAATGACTTCATAAACCTATTCAGTAACGCTGGCTTTTCTGCGTTCTCCTCAGGGCAAGGTGCCCAGCTGGTGTACATCAAACCCACAGCTTCAGCAAGTCCAGTCAAGCTACGCCGGTGACATCTGCTGGGGATCTATCCTTGTACTTGGAAACAGTTCAGTGCTACTTTGGTCTTGGTCAGCTTCCCAGGGCTTGTCAGGCAGCTGGATAATAAGGCCTCAGCTGCACCACAAAACAGCTTTAGCCAGAAAGCTCGCTGTTTCCTTTCAAAGTGTATTACAACCCTCTCAGTTCGTTACTAGTGGCCAGTAACCTCGGCAGTCCAAAGGCCCGCTCTGCCATCCATTCATGAAGCGTGAAAATTCACCTCATGTGGCTGCTTGTTCAAACAACAGCACTTACAGAAAGATAATTTCTCTTAAGCCCTAGAGGAAACTGCATAGCTGAGTCACATTGGGGGGAAGGAAGATGGTTGAGGACAGTGCTCTGTAAAAAAAAATATCTGGGGAAATCTGGAAGAGGAAGCCGGAAGCCCAAATACTGCCCTGAAAAGAGCTGTGGAGGTCTAGGCTCGCATCTCTACTTGCCTATTCAGTTCCCAAGGTGACCTTGGGAAAGGCACAGGTGCTACCAGTGTAACTTACCTACTTTTATTCTTAGGCAATTCTGTGAGAGAAGAGCTGTATATTTACCAGCTGGAGCTGTTTGGTGGAAGAGCAAGCTATAAACGCAATTAATAATAATTTGGAGTTACTGGTAAGAACAAGACAAACCCTTCCCTTTCTCTCTTTAGGCATATTTTGCATAGTGTGTGATTACCTTATATGCTGATGGAACTTGATGGCACAGAGACGGCTCATTATTTCCTCAGCAATTACACACTTTAGCATTCCTGTTTGTCCAGGTGACAGAGACACCCTAGGCCTGTGGGTGGTTGTTTCCCTCTTCCCACCATGCATCTGGATAATCTCATCATGTCCTTCCCACCTGCAAGTCTTTCATTTCTGCACCACTTTTTTTTTGGCCTTGCTTAATCCCCTTTCGCTCAGATATTTGGCTGAGTCAGCCTTTAACATGACTGTCAGGAAAGCCAAGGGAATAGGTCTTAATTAAGAGAGTTCATTTGATGTCGCTATGCGGTATGGCTTGTTTCCTGCAGTGGATTCTCTCCCAGATCCAGAGCAGAGCCACTGAATTGGCAATGTTGGTATAGCTACGACTGGATGCTCTCAGGTTATCTTCCTTCTTGCAAATTATGTGTGTGTCAAATTCATGAATCACCATGGTTGCAAATGGTTCTACATTAAAGGAAAGGACTGTGATGTTACACCTTGTTTTCTAACCCAGTCTGCAATGTTTCCTATGGCTACTTAATTGATTCCAAAGGGTAACTGCCACCACAATAAATACCCCTACCCTTCATTGTGCAGTAGGGGTCTCATCATCATCATCATCATCATCATTTATTTTTTTATATCCCGTCCTCCCCAGCCGAAGCTGGGTTCAGCGTGGCTAACAATAAAAGTAACACAGTTTACATAAAATCACAATCAATTAATTGAAATGCATTCTAAAATCAATTTAAAATCAAATGAATGGCAACCATTGGGCTAGAGTTCTGTGAGGATTACCAAAGGAGGCTGTGCCTTGGGCAAAGGCCTGGGGGAACAGCTCTGTCTTGCAGGCCCTGCGGAAAGATGTCAAGTCCCGCAGGGCCCTAGTCTCTTGTGACAGAGCGTTCCACCAGATCAGAGCCACAGCCAAAAAAGCCCTGGCTCTGGTTGAGGCCAGCCTAACCTCCCTGTGGCCCGGGACCTCCAAGATGTTTTTGTTTGAAGACCGTAAGGTCCTCTGTGGGACATACCAGGAGAGGCGGTCCCGTAGGTGTGAGGGTCCTATAAGATGGTACCTGCAGGAAGCCCTCATCTGCAGAGCACAATGATTGTTGGGTTTATAAGGGGTGAGGCAATCTTTCAGGTGCCCTGGTCCCAAGCTCTATGCAGCATGGCAACAAGGATTCAGCTGATATAAATGTGATGGGTGTGCAGCAAGTGGCGGGGAACTAATTTGAACAAAATAGTGCATCGCAGCCAAATGCAAACTCTTATTTCTGCTGGCTAATCGAGAAATAACTCAGGTCGGCTAAAGCTGATAAGAATATTAAGCTGAAACCTGTTTGACTGCTTCCTGACAGGAAACCAAAAACAAAACAAAACAAAACCTTGATGATGCCAAGGAAAACTGCTTTCGCCAAGATTCCTCCCTGGTGTGTTAGCTTCATTCACGCAGAATGAATAGGATTCAAGCATGCAGTTGCTCCACCTGCCTTCCAAAGTGCTGCACCATCTAGTTTGCAAATGCCCAACTCAGTGGTAGAGCACATGGTTTGTATGCAAAAAGTCCTGGGTTCAATTTCCTGCATCTTAAGGTTGGGCTGAGAAAGACTCCTGTCTGAAACTCTGGATAGCTGCCGAGAATCACTGTCGACAATACCGAGTAGGTTGGGCCAATGGTCTGGTGCAGGGTATAAGCTAGTTTTCTGTGTTCTTTGTTCTTTTGTGTGCGAGCGAGTGGGAAGTCTAAAGAGTAGTCAAACTTGCAAATGCTAAAATATATACTATACAGCCTTGACAGGGATTCCATACAGGGTATTTTTTAAAAAGAGACCTATCACAGACATTGATATGTTGTTTCGAGGTCAGAGGGGGAAAAGGAATGTTATATTCACAAGCAAGCAAACAAAGAATAATCTTGACTGTACTAGAAAGAGCAGGGATAGGCTAAACCAGTGGTTTTCAACCAGTGTGTCGTGGCACCCTGGGGTGCACTGAACGAGTCTGGGGTGCTGCAGGCAACACTGGCCTCTGTCCCTCTTTCCTTCCCTCCCTCCTCTGATGCCTCCGCCTCCCAAAGGCTTGCACAGCTGTTTACTGCAGTAGCCCTGACTATAAGCTCTGCAGGCAGCGCCTCTCTTTGGGGTGGGGGGTGGGGCAGCTTAGAGACCAGGGATGGTGGCAGCAGCTGCGCAGAGGACTCCCAAGGAGAGAGGAGAGGAGGCTGATGGAACACTAAGGTTACCAGATTTTTTTCAATGAATCTGGGCACCCTTTTCAATTTCAATGGATTTTGTATAGGGATTGATTTGTAAATCTGGGGACTGTCCGCGGGAAACAGGGACGTCTGGTAACCTTATGGAACACTCCACAAGGGAGGGTGTTCAAGAAAGGTCGAGAGGTGGCCAGCTCTGCAGGCGAGGGGTGACATAACTGGGCTCTTGAGCCCCACAGGAGTGCTGCAGAAACAATGTAGTTGGTCAAGGTCCTGGACTCAAAAAGGTTGAAAATGTCTGGGCTAAACCATGCCTGCTTTGGTAGAGAGCTCTGTGCTGCCCTCGTGTGGATAACATTGGTATAAACAGATTGGCCAGTTTTAGATTCTGCATCAGTTGCCCCACTTAAAGTCAACATTCCACTGACCTCAGCAGAATTCTGGATATGGCTGAATAAGGCACTCATGTATGCACTCTCTCATGATGAACCTTTGATGCTTCTGTTTGCAGTTCCTTCCAGGCTGCAATAATAAACCTAATGTAATACTTGCTAATATTTTATTTGTCCCTAGGGGCAAACAACTTCCTTCCTCCCATTAAAGCTGCATTGGAGGATTTTTACCATTGCATGTTATTGAGCTTTCTAGGCCCTTAATAACCCTAATTTATTTATTTTTAAAAATCTATTTCCATGTGCACTAACAGAAACTTTCTTCCCCGGATAAATAACAGGTGCTTTTTGGGGTGGGTGGATTTTCATTGGGACGGTAGTGTGGGACTGCCTTGTCGCCTCCGCTTCTGTGCACCCAGAAAATCTGCTCCAGGTGTTTGAGGAACCTTCTGGATCTTGGAGAGAGGCAAGGGGGAGGTCCTATTGCATGAGTGGAAGCAGAAAATTCAACATTTGGGGAAAGAGTGCAAGTATCACCACAAGTGTGGACGACCTTAGAGCCACCCTTCCCTCCTTTCTCAGAGGTGTGGCTCCGCTGGTAGTTGTTATTGTTTTGCTGTGTTATTATAAATTTGTTTTTGTGGTGTTTGTTTGAAATGCATCCTTGTTTCTTTGTTGTAAGTCACTTTGAGCTTTTTTTTGTGGAAAAGTGGCATACAAATAAAATGAATGAATCAATCAATGATGAGTTCAGTGAAATTCTGGGGAGATTAGCTTATCTCCTGCATTTATACCTTAGGACAACTTCACCATTATATTTCTGATCAGTGCCATTTTAGCTTTGTATTTTTAAAAACCCACTATTTTTATTTCTGCTCTTTTTGCACACACATATATAAAATATTAGAGGAACAGCATTTAAATGAAAATGCATTTTAGTGCAATAAAAAAGGCTAAAAAAACTCCCAGCAATTACTCTGCTTTTTTTCTAGTCACCATTTAGCTATCAAGTCAATCAGTTATATTTCAGTCATTGTTCCTTTATGAGATTTCTGCTGCTCAAGTTAAATGGGTCCATATATTTGGATTTGTTCAGAATATATTGCAGCAAAGCAGCCAACACTGTATCTTCATGCAGCAGTTTTGTTCCCTTGGTCCCTAAATGTAGTCAATGCCGTTTCAACTTTGTCCTGTCAGTCTGAAGCTTTGCCCAGCCATCCTTCAATTTGTTCAATCCCCACAATATTGCGGCCATGATGTGGTCCCTGTCAGCAGTCACAAGGAACCAGAGCAGAGGGTATGCCAACATTCTGGGCACCCTGGATATTGTGAAGACCATCGTCAAAGAAGATGTGGGGCTGAATCTTGGAGAGTATGGGGCCTTTAGGTGCTCCATCCATGAAGAAGGCCTCATCAATTGCCAGGCCCCATTCCCGAAGCGTTTTTATGGCCCGGATGCCCATGTCACGGCCACTGCGGGCAGTTACCAAGTAAATGCGGATAGGAGAGTCCTCTTTGCCAAATTTTTGGCGCATCTTGCCGAGATGCAAAGCAAATGCTTTCAGTGGGCCCTGTAAAATACATTAGACAAAAGAGGGAGGCATTGTATTATTCCACAGAACAGTGAATTATAAACCAAACAATTCTATTCAGAGGGGGACAATAGGATTTTTGGGACCTTTTTTATTTTTTAAAAAAGTATAATGTAAACCACATGGGTTTATCTTACTTTATCCAAGTGACAACATTCAAGGAGTGATTATAAAAACGGCAAGTTTTTAAAGAAGTCACTGTATATGTGATCATTTCATCAGGGCATGGGAGAAGAGTTTTAAAGTGTACGTCGTCTGTCTGACTTTAGCATTCACTAGATCAAAGTACAGAAACCAGAGAAGATTGCTTTGTAAAGATAGATCAATGCAGCAAAGCCCCATCAAAAGAATCACCTTCCTGGCCACTTCAGTCCTTTGAATTGGGTGGGGGAACTGTGGCATTTCAAAGAGTCAACTGACAGGTGAATATGTGCCGTTTGATGACTTGCAGTTGAACATATTCATCATCGCCTCCATTGAAAAGAATCAGGTTTGAGATAGTGCCAGGTGATAGGAAAACTGTCAGACACATCATGAACATGCCTGTGTGAATTCATCCGTCATCTCTCAGGCCTCTGCCAGTCAGGACCCATCATGCCTCTAATGCAGCCTTTCCACTAACCATACAGATATGAGCCTTGCTGCTGTTATCCACACTCTGGTAACCTGGTAGTTTTATTACTGCAATGCATTATATATATGAAGCTGCTTTAGGAAATGGTTTGGAAACTTCACTTGGTCAAAACAGGGCAGCTAGGTTATTACTGGAGAGTGGTAAATATGATCGTATTACACCAGTGCCCCATGATTTGGAAGCTGCCCAGAGTGACTGGGGCAACCTAGTTAGATGGATGGGGTACAAAATAAAAATAAAAATAATTAATATTAGCAGCAGCACAACCACCACCACCACCATACCTTCCAACATTTCTCCAATGAAAATAGGGATGTCCTATTCCATAATAATAGTTTTATTTTTTATACCCCATTCATCTGACTGTGTTGCCCCAGCCACATTGGGCGGCTTGCAACATATATAAACACATAATAAAACATTAAACATTTTTTTAAAAACTTCCCTATACAGGGCTTCCTTCAGATGTCTTCTAAAGGTTGCATAGTGACTTATCTTCTAGGCTCAGGGGTCGCATAACTCCATACCCTCCAACATTTCTCCAATGAAAATAGGAACTTGCTAAGGAAAAGTGGGACATTCTGGGATCAAGTCAGAAACCAGGATGGCCACTGCAAATCTGGGACTGTCCCTGGAAAACAGGGACACTTGGAGGGTCTGCTGCACTGGCTCCCAATCTGTTTCTGGAACTTTTAAAGCTCTGCATGGCTTCAGGACAGGCTACTTAAAGGATCATCTCAGCAGTTGGGTATGTGCGGCTGCATGAGCAAAGCCCATCGACTTAAGCATAACCCTGACCTTGCCACCTCGCCCTTGCTCAAGACCTCAATAGCTAGTTATCTCGATTCATGTATATTATAGAAATGAGTCTTACAGGGAGAAAACACTCATACACCTTGCGGGGGGGGGGGATGGGTGCCAGCAAAGGATAAGAAAAGTAAGCAACCTCACCTCTCCCATGGGCACACTTTCCATCTTTTTCTCATACGCCACAGCCCCCTCCAGCCCCTTCTCACGAAAGACCCGCTCCGTCTCGTCTGAAAAGAGCACAGCATCACCGTCAAAGACGACGCGCAGCTGGGTGCTGGGAGCCTGTATCTCCTGCTGGAAGATGAGTGCTGCTGAAACTCCTGTATGACAGAGAGACGGTTAGATTGCCTGTCTGGAAGTGGTTCAGCAGAGGATGCATGGTAGACACAGCTTGGGCTCGGCCCCAATTTAAATATCCTATTCTCTGACATGAAATGATCTCCTGAGGTTAAGCAGACACAGATGTGGTGTATCTCTGGAAGTGACAGATGTGAGGCATGCTCTGTTGGTTCACAGCCTGCTCATGACTATTAAAGCTTTTAGATGTCACAACTGACTGCTTTATTTTTTGTTTTATTTTGCTGTCAGCCTTCAAAGGGAGGAGGACAGGTTGTCTTTGATGCAGCTGCCTTGTCACAACAACAGGCTCTGGGGGAAAGCAGAAGAGACGAAGCAGTCTTGCCTAGGGTTGAAGCCTCTCTCCCACTTTCTCTGTGCACTAGCTGAACAGGTCAGTGTTTCCTCAAGATGTCTGTTCAGAAGTGTGAGGAACATTGCAGGGAAACGCTATTCCTCTTCAGCAACGAATGTGACTTTCCTCACAATCACGCCGCTAGAGGAACTTACCACACTAAAGAATGACACCAACCGGGATTTATCCTGGGTACAAACCCACAAACAGCATTTCGGAGCGAGAGAGCAAGCACATTTCTCTGCTGTTTGAACTTGATGGTGCACAGATAATTTTGAGAAGACATATGGAAGGAGAGATGGTAGGCCCAGGACATAAAATAAAAGCAATGTCAACAAACTGTAACAGGAACTTTTTAGGTGAAAGAAAAGAAGAAACAGAAACAAACCTCTTTGAAGCGCATTGCACACATCTGTCATGTCAGCTGAGAGGAAAAGCTTCACATTGTGGGTTTTCAAGTACTGGGTAGAATCTTCATCACTAACAAAACAAAACTTGGAGATCTCCAGACCTTTAATCCAGGGGCAAATAAATATTGTGCAGTCAGTTTTAAAGGGGGGACTACAAGGAGTTGAAGCATATTAGAAGAAAATATACCATATTACAAGATCTGATTTGCAGGGCTGAACTAGGCAACCTCTTATTAATCTTGGTTGTGTAACACTTAGAAATTGTCACCAGATGTCACTATAGTGCTACTTGCACAGCTAGAACAAAAAGTATCAAGTCTTTCATTCTGGATCAAACTGAACTGGATACAATGTCAATGGCATGTAAGCAATTCATGGGCATGGTGGTTTTTTAAAATGCCAATGTGGGGAGGCCCAAGCAGGATCAGGACTGTTATGCACAGGGAGGGGAATCATCAATCATTTCCCCGGTCACCACCTTGACAAAAATCACCCCTGAAGTTGGCATTAGCCTTTGGAGGGAAGCTCCCATTGGTGCCCTAGAACCGGCACCTCACAGACTCAGTCAAATCTATGCCCAGTCACAGTACCAGTGTTGGAGTGCAACTCTGATGGGGTAAACATATGTTCTTTTTTAGCCCCATCCTAATATTAAGCAGTTTTGACTCTCTATTGTAATAGAAATCAAGAAAATCATAGGCATTGACCTAGCATTCAATCAGTTGTTTATCCTGTTTAGATATATGTAGGTTAAAGTGCCAGATCAGAATGTGGAAATATTCACTTTTAATAGCAACTCAATTGATTATTGATTGTTGATTAGTCAGCATTGCAAAAAGATTACCCCACCATCTATAGAAGGCCAGTGTCTGCAGGTATGAGATATGGCTTATTCAATCCAACTTTGTAAGAGTCAGAGAAGGGAGGTGCCAAAATAATGTAATTATTGAGAAATTGAACTTCTTCACACAGTACTGGAACAATAGAGTACAGGACACAATACAGCCCTGCTCTGTTTTGGGATGAATTTAAGCAACAGTACTAATTACTAAAACAGAACAGCAGCACTGTTAGAATCTATGATTATATTATTCTAACAGCGCTGCTGTTCTGTATTTATAAATACTGTCAAGCATGGCAAAATGATTAAAGTGGTCATACGATTGGAACACCCGCAAACTATTCTGCATCTTTTATTGTTTTCTTTCATTTTCACTAATAAAGAAAGAGGAAGGAACTACAGAAAGTTGTGATCTTCAAGCACGTGCAGGGATGGGAGTAGTTATCTATTCTAAAGCACATACCCAAGCCCTGGGAGAGGGGTTTGGGGCCCATGAGATGGTGCTGATAGTTTGAGGCAGTCTCAGGCTCACAGGCCCTTGCATTTTGAATCTGAAAGTCCCTGTCTTGGTTCCAGGCACCTTCCCCCCTCAGGACTCGCACTGTGGTGTGCCCTCAAGGGTGCCTGTTCCACCCATACAAGTCCTGGGAAATAAGTACAGCTGGTTAAACTGTACCTAGGTGAGTCAGAGCGTGAGACCACACCTTGGCTGCTTCCAGGTAGCCTTGTGTTTCTGCTCACATAACTTTACAGTGTCCCCAGCTCACATCCTTACACAATGGGGAATAAACACCACAGGAAAAGTGGCAACCTTGCCAACATGTAAATGCAGCATTTGCTCTCTGCTCTTCCCTGCTGCATCCTTTGTGGAAATTTCCCTCCATACTTTTATGTCTGTAGCATGTACCCTTTCCCTGCCAATTGTGGGGAGGCTGCAAAGTCTCAGAGCTCATATTCACAGCTATAACCCAGATGATTGTTAAATGTGTCATTTCCTTCTTGGAGTACATGCCTGGTTCTGATTTATTTTTTTTTAATGTGGACCTAGTCACAGGCAGATCGGGCTGCATGGAAACCATCTCCCTCCCACAGTGGTGAAGCAGGGGTACATACAGACACAAGTCTTCAAGGAAGCTAGTTGACATGTGGGATAAGTATAGACTGAACTATTTGCAATAAGAGACACTGCTACGTGTGTTCATTCATGAGCCTCTTCCATCCCATCTCCACATTTACCTGTGTGTGTGTTTTTAAAAGCATGAAAATTCATAGTTAAATGTGGATTTAAGCACATATTTTATCACAAACAATGCATTTCAGTACATATTTCATTGCAATGTGGGCAATCCTACTGCACAAATTTCAACAGATTTTTATACATTCTTTGAGCCAACGCAATGACTGTTTCGCAACATTTGGAGAGGTGTGAAATCCAAAAGAAAATTTCAGTGCAAATTTGGTCAGTGCACTGAAATATGTAGGCCAAACAACATTATCCTTCGTCCTGAGCTGCCACTAAATTTTGGAGCCAAGCACTCCCTGCCTTCTTCACCTTCTGCCTGCAAACAGTATAGTCCTGTTCATATAGATCATGATCTTAAAACAAAGATGGTGTCTTAGGCTGCAGTCCAAACCATATTTATTCAGAAGTAAGTCCCCCACTGAATGCAATGGGCTTACTCCCTGGTGGGATTCCACCATAAGTTACTTACTGGTGTTATTTGTTCCTCCCCACTCCCTGGCATGTATATTGTTGTGAGTTGTTTCACACTTAAAGTGACCTCAATGTGTACACTTTGGCAATATACAGGGACTATTGTGCTTTAAGATCAGCAGGATGAACTGTGTGGTGTGAGGGCCCAGGGAAGTGCATTTTCAGTGGTGATTCTTTGCATATGGAACTCCCTCTATTTCAAGGTGTGTGCAGTCCTGCCTTTATGTAGTGTTAGGTCAGGCATCCCCACCTGCAGCCCTCCAGATGTTTTGGCCTACAACTCCCATGATCCCTAGCTAACAGGACCAGCGGTCAGGGATGATGGGAATTGTAGTCCAAAACATCTGGAGGGCCGAAGGTTGGGGAGGCCTGTGTTAGGTGATTTGTCAAAATGCACCTTTTTGGTGTGCATTTGGAATACAAGGTTGACTAGAAAAAAGGTCTAATTTGCTGTTAGTAAATTGCTACATAAATTGAATCATTATGAGCTGCTGTGCTTTACATTTTAAATGAGTGTGTGTGATTTTTTAAAGAGTTTACTTCTTTTTAATTCGTTTGACCTTTTAGCAAAGTGTCCTGTGGCTTCTGCAAAGGGCAGGATATATATCACTGAAACAAACTAATAAATGAACCACATCTATGGAGGGGCTTTGCCAGTGGCTGCCTGATTTGTGCAAATGCATGAGCCTTTTTCTAGATGACTACTCCAGTTATGAGTCTCCCAAGACACTCAGAAGAGGTCCTCTATAAGCATAAACTAGCCTCCTATTCCATACTAAGTGCTGTCTTCCTAGCACAGGGATGAATGGCTTTGTATCCTGTCCAGTGTCCTTACCTCTTTTCGTTTCTCAATTCACAATACATATGGACTCATCATTGTGATGTGCAGAAATGCAAACGAGGTCAAGAGGAAATCAAAATCACCCCCAGAAAGAACGAAATTTACAATGAATGGAAAAAATGAAATCTAGAGGTTTCCGGAAAATGGCTTAACAATCTTATGTCTAGGACACCTACTGTGTTGCTTAGCACTGTTGATGACCCGCACACCACTCTCTGGACTGTTATTGGAGAGGACAATCACGTCAAAGAGCTCCTTCTCCTCTGGGTCTCTTTCAAGAAGTTTCTTGTTCACAAACTGTGCTGCCTGGGGCGGGGAAGAAGTGTCCAGAGGTGTATTACCATTCATTACAATATAAACCCTGGCCTTTAAGGCTATAAGTGGTGAAGGCAAATGTGTTAGCATTTTAAATATGGCTCAGATTATTTGAAAGCATCTTCACTACTCTGAAAGCACAGGTGCATATTACTGTGTGAGAGGGAGTCGTGAAGAAGAAAAACCAGATCCACAATTTTCTAGCAGCTTCAGGGAACTGCTTCTGTCACAGGCAAAACAGATTGTACAGTATTTGCACTGCTTATGGTGCTCTCACATACCCACTCCCCAGTTGTGGGACAAAGCAATTTTGCAACCATTTATATATATATTAAAAACTGGAATTTTTTGCAAGGCAAAGTATGAATGTGCATGCAAAAGAACACTTATACATTCATTTAAAACATCTTTACTGTCTGATTGAAACATGAGGGGGGCAAGATTAACAGACACTTTTGCTGTTGAAATGGGTGGCAGTAGATTTTTCACTTGCACTGTTAATCTGGCTTTGCAATATGCTTTACACCCATAGATATGTAAATAATCTATGGGTGTAAAGCATATTGCAAAGCCAGATTAACAGTGCAAGTGAAAAATCTACTGCCACCCATTTCAACAGCAAAAGTGTCTGTTAATTCTGAGATGAGAATTCTAAAAGACACAGGTGGTCTGTATTTCACAAATGCCTTGACAGAGCTGTTCTGGGCACTTTACCTGGATAAAAGCAAAGGCTGTCCCTGGCTCCAAAGGGTTGTTCTCGTTCGTTTGCTGATGCTTCACGTACTCCTCCTTTCCCTTTGTCAAAAAGATTTCGTGCTCCTTTTCCAGGTTGAAAATAGCCCTTGTTGTCACAGCAATGACCAGAGCTTCTTTGGGATCTTTCTGAAGAGGAAAAGCCCGAGAACAAAGTCGAGGTTTGGCAACCAACATTGGTCAAGAGGGAAAACTGCGCTGAAGGAAACCTGAATGAACATTTCTGTCTCTCCTGTATATTTGCAACTCCTCCCCACTCAAAGCCACACTATTTGCATTTAAGACTATTTCACTGCTATATGTTTTGGTCACCTATCCCTACATGAACTGACTTGGACACAGTATTCATCATCTGAGGCCCTTCTTCATGAGCCCCTTTCATAAGAGGTCGGAAGGGTGGTATCCCTAGTTGTGCAATGCTCTCTCCAGGAAGGCTTCTCTGGCACCATCTTGATCTATCTTTAGGTGCCAGGCTAAAAACTTCCCTTTTGACCCTGGCCCCTTTGTGTGGCCTCTCTTAGTGAGGCAGGATCTCTAAAACCTGTCTTTTATTTGTTGGGATATGCTTTGAAAGGTTTTTATTAGTTGTGTTTATTGTAATTGGTTTTAATATTTAAAATTTGTGTTGCTTTTGTGAATATAAACAACAGCAGCAACAACAATATGCTTATAGCACATACCTCTATCTTCTCAGGAAACTAATTCTCAGAAACATGTATATCCTGGCAAACTTAAGGCAAGCTATCGCTATAATTACATCCCCTGCAGAGAGCACAGATGTGATGAAGCAGAACTTGAACTCCAGTGTCAGGACTCCCAGCCCATGACTTCAATTTGTGAGCTGGCAAAGGAACTACAGAAAGCAGCCAGACTAGTTTTAGGCATGTTTGAACAGCAATAGGCCAGAGTACATCATCTGGTACCCATTCATTCAGCAACTTGCAGGTTAGGCTTGCTCACTTGACTTGAGTAACGAGAGGACTATTATTAGCCCTTGTGAGGTAAGTGCAAATCTGCAACCTTGTGGTGGTAAAAGCAGCTGTGGGTGGAGTTTTAGGAACTGAAAGGATAAAGGTAGTATTCCTTCTCATTGTCATCCTTCGATAGAAACCCCTCACCGACAGTTCACAACAAAGAAATGACCTTTAGGATTCCCAGGGAGCATTCTGCCTTTGAGTTAGACTGAGCCTAATGGGAAGCACCCTGCTTTGTTTTGGAGGAACTTTCTGATCATTCCAAACCCAGAAAGGGTTCAGTGCTAGAGAACATGCTTTTTCATGAAAAGCACCCCAGATTCAAACCTAATATCGCCGGATAGGGGAGAGACGCTGCCAATCAGTGTTGACAGTATTGAGCTAGATGGACCGATGGTCTGACTTGGCATCTTTTTTTTTTTTTTGGTAAATAAATTTGTATTCGTTTTCCAATATTCCCCCAATAATAGCCGAATTATAACAATATCAATATCTGACTCAGTATCCAAGGCAACTTCCTATATCCCTATGAATTCCGAAACACAGAATATGCCAAACCAATCTGGTGTTCTAAGTTTGGGACCAAAGTTTGAATCACTTGGTTTTCATTTGCCCATAACAGGCATAGGCAAACTCAGGCCTCCAGATGTTTAGGGACTACAACTCCCATCATGCCTAGCTAACAGGACCAGTGGTCAAGGATGGTGGGAATTGTAGTCCCAAAACATCTTGCCTATGCCTGGCCCATAACAGTGGTACTGTACTGTTCACATATCTCCAGGCTGTATTTGTCTGGAAAACAAGACTCCTCAGTGTCTTAGTGTATACTGAAGGGGAAACCAGTTTCATTATGTTTAGAACCCTATTGTGCTTAATTGAAATAAAACAAAATATAGTTCCTCCTTTAATATGCTGACTATAAACTACTATAGCTATTAATGCCATACCTGGGTCACACTGTTGTTTATGACTGTGCTTTCAAGGTCTGCCATCTTCCGCTTCTGACCTTGAAGGAAGGGAAATAGCTGAGGCACCAAGCATCACATTACATTCTATCTACTGGCAGGAAGGGGAGCATTTATCAACTGTGAGAAAGATTGCATATGACACCTATGCCACACTATCTCTTTCCATAATTTGTGGAAACAGACCTGCAAACCTCTGTGGCACAAACATAACTTTTCATAGATTTATGCAAAACATTGTCAGAGCCAAACTGAAGATAACATAAAAGCCAGGAAATAGCAACAGATTAGCCACTGAGACAAACAATATAAAACACAAAACAATATAAAAGCACCCGCAGAGAGAGTAACAGAGAAACAGAAATAAAAGGCTACCCTGCTAGCATTCTCCTCAAACTGATCTCACCTCCAAGGAGAGCACCACAACCATCGTTGCCACCACAGCAGCAACGGGTGATGCATTTTTTGGAGGCAAGACCTGCTGCCCCTGTGGATTATGCCGCCTGAGGCAGTTGTCTCAGTTTGCCTCTGGGTGGGCAGGCCCTGCATACGAGGAATCTTTAAAAAAGCAACTAAGCAGCCACTCATGAAAGAGAGAGCCTCTGATCACCTCCAGGTTAGACTTTTGCAATGCATTGTGGGGCTGGCAGGGGTTGCCTCTAGAGACTGCACAGTTAACAACAGCCACTTGGCTACGGAAATAGCAGTCCTAACCCAACTTTCATAAGAGTAAGCCCCTCTGAATGGCTTGCTTCTGAGGTTACAGAAGAATGTAACAGAAAAATCCTACAGGTCTACTTAAGTTACCTGCATGAAAGGAAGACCAACTGGAATTAATGGGAGCTACTTCTAGGTAAGCAAGACTAGCGGTCTTGAATGCAAAACATTATTTATTTGCTTATACACCACTTGATTGTAAAACGAAACCAAACCCTGAAAGCGGTTTACAGAAAAGATAAAACAATAAAGTTACCAATAAGATGAATTAACCATAATAATTTATGACTTTCGAAAGTTAAAATAACAAACTTAAAATTAATTAAAACTCATATCAACTTTCTAAATATCTGGGTTGCCTTGTCTAAACAAAAATGCTTTTAGCAGGTGCCGAAAAGAGTACAGTGAAGGCACCTGTCTGATATCAATAGGCAGGGAGTTCCAAGTGTAGGGTGCTGCCACACTAAACTATCAAGTTCTTACAGATGTAGAACAGGAATTATGTGTCACCTTTAACAGTACCAGTTCTGCAGATCAAAGCAGCCAAGTGGGTGTATATGAGGTAAGGTGATCTCACAGGTAAACTGGTCCCAAGTTGTTAAGGGCTTTATATACTAACACCTTGAACTTGGCCCGGTAGCAAATCAGCAACCAGTGCAGATATCTGAGCACAGGTGCTATATGCTGACCAGGCCTCAATCCTGTCAGCAATTGTGCTGCAGTATTCTGTACTAACTTCAGCTTCCGGCTCAAGAACAAGGGAAGCTCCACATAGAGTGAATTGCAGTAATCTAGTCTTGAAGTAACCAATGCACAAACTATCCTGACAAGGAATTCCCAGCCCAGGAATGACTGTAGTTGTTGAACAAATGGCTACTGGTTAAAGGTACTACTTGCCACTGTGGCTACCTGAACCCCCAGTGACAGAGCTGGATCCAAAAGCACCCCCCAAATCTCTTGGACACAGGAACAACTCGCCCATAGTGTCTCTGTCTTGTCAGGATTCAAGCTCATATTACAGATCCCTTGGTTGGTAGGTAGTTAGGAAGTTACCCAACAACTTCCTGTTTCGTTTCTAAATTCTGGTAAACTTCTGCACATTCTTTTCTAACTCCTGGCCTGGCTCGCCAAAGATCAAAAGTGTGGAAAGGTGGGAATTTTTTTGGTAGCAAATCTGATGGGTTCAACACAGGAGCCCGAGAAGACCTGGTAGTCATTGGCTCCAAATCCCGTTGTTCATAGCAGAGCCCTACAAGCCCCGAGATAAGCCAGAGCTATAAACTAACATTTTGACCTGTGATCCCATCACTGCCCCTACAAGCACGCGCAGCTCTGGTGCGGAGCCCAGCTCACCCCAGCGGATCTTCTTTTAGCACGCCCAAAGTTTGAGAGGGAATGCTTGGCTAAAGAGAAGCAGCAGCAGGGTGGCGGGGATTATCTCTGATTCCTTTCTGCAGGATCCCTGCATCTCCTTTTAAGGGCTGAGTCGGAAAGGAAAAAGAGAACGGGAAGGACCGTTCCCGGGGGATACCAACTTCGGCAGCTTCCCGCATGACTTCTAACAAGTGAGCGAACAGCAAGGATGGCGTGGGTTCCTTTTCACTATCTGAAAAACACACCCATACACAATAAATTCAAAAAGAGCGAAACTCACCAAACGCAAATGCAACTTGTCTCATCCAAAACACCCAGTATTTGAAAAAGATGCTGCCTCTTTCTATCCGGCAGAAGTAGAGGCGCCAGGCATCCTGGGACTTGTGGTCAACGCCGCTGCCTTTCTTCCCTCTTCCGACGACGACAAAGAAGGCGGCGGACTCGCTTTCCCAGCGTGCTTTGCGCTAGCGCGCTGTCAACATGCCAGAGCGGTGGGGTGAGGAAGAGTCTGGCGATGGGTGGAACCATCACAGCGATGACAGGGCATCTCTGAGCAGCGCTGCTAAGGGGCAAAGAGAGACAAGCCCAGAATTAAATTTCAGGGTTGCCCTAGGCTAGCCTTTCATTTTGGGATAGGCTGCGCATTCATCAGCCGTAAGCCTACCAAAAGCACTTTCCTTCTCACTGCTTATAATTTTACTACAACCCTTTAATTTTATGGGCTGTAAAAGGCAGCTGTTAAATATAGTCCTGCCACAAACCTCATGAAAATACAGGCTGCTTATAAAATATAGCTATCAACATATGAAGAGAATTTGTAAAAACTGATTTCTTTACCAAGTGTTTGTCTGTGCTCTCTCCTTCTTTTCTGTTTTATTTTATTTATCTATTTCAAGATAGATTTAGGGTTGACATCTTTAATATTATTAGTATGTTAAAAAATAATTCAGATGCCTCTGTACATGTGCAGAGCACCTTTGCCTTGAACGAAGCAAAGATTTTTTAAAAAATCAAAACAAAAACCTAAGGAGGGGAAATGCCTTTGAATTTCCTCTTTTGACAAGAAACTGCTTTAAAAATACTAACATGCAAATATCGAAAGCACTGGGCACAATGTTTCCATTCTGCTTTTTATGACAACTGGCCAGGAAGACAGAATTCTGGTAGGCCAGTAAAATTCAGGCTGGTTGGTAATGGTATTTAGACTGTTTACCGAAGGCTGTGCTCAACTCTCACCCTGTTTATATTTCCTGTAAATTCCAGAGCAGCTGAAATGGATAGGAACTTTGACATGGCAATGCCACCCAACTCCATGAGCTGTTGAGTTTCTGCCAAGTGAGTTACAGTCATTAAATTTTAAAATGTCTAGGCTTCATCCTGATGAAATCAGGGTGCAAGAAAGCACACTTGTAAGAAAGCCCCACCTCAGCACCATGCATACGTCACTTCAGACATCTTAAGATCTAATTCACAGGAAAAAGCTGTAGCTCAGTAGCGTATATGCTTTGTATTCCGGAAGTCCCAAATTCAATCTCCGGCTTCTCCACACAATTCTCACTATAGCAAAGGACACACCGGCTGGGAAGAAAACCACATTTTCCCAGTAAGAAGACACTGTCTTTTGAAACCTTGGGAAACACAATACCCCTGCAACAGAGGTACAGTGGTACCTCGGTTTTCGAACGTAATCTGTTCCAGGGACCATTTGCGTTCTGAAACTTTTGAAAACTGAGGTGCAATGGGGAAATTGAGAAAAATAACATATACACTCAGCGGAATCCGTTTGACTTCTGAGGCGTGTTCGAAAATGGAAGCATTTACGGCGTTTGAGTTCTGAAGCGTTCGTCAACGGAGACGTTCGAAAACCGAAGTACCTCTGTATTGTGCTTTAAGGAGAAGATATTTGAGCACTGCACAACAAAGGCGCAACAGCTGCACTAGGAATGAGTATTACAGTACTGTGCTGCAAATTGTCTGGTCAAGTCTTTGGTCAGTGAACACGTCTGACTTTTTGAAAAAGGATGTGGTATAAGTATCTCTCACTAAGGTATTCCTCAGCTACTCTGGAGCTTGCCAAGCTTTGTTTGAGCTGCTGTTGCTATACCCAAGCAAAACAAAACCCGGAGGCCTTTAACCTGCAATGCCGTTTGCGTGACACACTCCGTTCATTGCCAAACAAACAGGGCAGACCTGCTCCTGAGGAGATGGGACACCGTCAGAGAACACTCTGACTGACAGCCTTCATAAACATGGCAGTCCTGCAGGCATGCTTGTTGCTTCTCAGGAATTTATTACTTCTCCCTTACAGGGTGGAGTGAAAAAGTATCCCAATTTAGGCAAGATAAGAAATATACAACCATAATGTATGCAAGATGCATTGGGTTTCTGCAACCCTTTGCTGTGGCACATTTCAGTGCATCAAGGTAGACCTGTTCCCACACAGACCTGTTTTATAAAGGTTATGGGATTCAATTTTTATTTTTCAAAGTTAATCTTCAAAAGCACCCTGTTGACTAGTTCATTTTATCATATTAACATATTTTCTTAGACTCTTACCTCTTGTGTTCTGAAGTATCTCTGTTAGAGGAGAGACATGTAAACTGTTTTACTCCAGAGGAAGATTGGGCTGTATATATGACCCATGCAGTCCTTATTTCAATGTCCCTTCGATTAGTAATGGTTGAGAGCTCTATCAATCCCCTCCCCTTATGGATAACTGTACATTTGGGATGGAGAATAAATTTGCTTCAGTTCACATTTAAAGGCAAACCTACCTAAATTGCACTTTCTGAAGCAATATGCATGCAGAAACAAATAATTCACATTTTCCCAAATTTTGCAGTGCAGCTCTCCAGCTATGTAATGTGTTTAAAACTGCCTAGAGCCTGTCATCTCGCCTGTATGCCAGCTGTATGTCATCTACCCCTCCTTCTGAACTGGATTTAAGCCAGATTCCTTGGCATGAAGCAGGACCAGTAGCAGAAACTTATTGTTGCTTAACTTTCACAATTGCTTTGTATTTATGTACTTATTTTTAGAGTGGGCTTTTTTGTAATGTAGAATTTATTCTGTGTTTGCTAAATTGTTGATTTTTGTTATTTCGAATTTACTGACATATTCTGTATTTTGTATATTTGTATTTCCAATGTTCTCTATTTTGATGTTTTGAATGTTTCACAGCTCATTGTGGAAAACCAGCATGTAAGTGAAATCAACTAATGAATCAATATACTGAGATAAGTGTGCACAGAAAGCATGTATTAGTGAAAACAATATATAAAACGAATTCCAAAAATATGTATATTAGAAGAAGGTTGCATTAAGATACTGATAAATTTTCATGATGGCTTTTTTATTGCAAACTGATGTGGAAATGTGGAGAACTGAACTAAATATTACAAAAATCAGAAACCAAATGAAACCAAAATTTTCAGATTTGCCCTATCCCTACTGTAAATTTACCTCCCCCCCAATCCTAAATATTTTAAGTTTGATAATGAGAACACTGTTTTCAGGCAGTTATTAGGGGATCACATTAAGACTATTGCACAACAGCATCGTGGAATCATATAAGACTGATTTGATGTGAAGATGGGTTTGTTATGTACTGAAGTTCTCACCCTGGGCCAGCAGGGGGATACTGTAGATAGTTTTCACTCAGGTCCACATATGCAAATAAGGGATTGAAAGTGACGTTCAATGATTGGATAGTTACAGAAAGTGGTTACTGTTGCATTGTAGTGGAGCTCTGTATAAGCAGGCTGGCTGAACCCTTCAGTTCAGTTCTGTTCTGGCCTGTGAATAAACAAGAGCTGTTTGAAAAATCGCTGTGTTGTTTGATATGTTCACCCACAACTTAACAGGGTTCATACAGATACATTTGCAAATATGTTTGTATTAGATAATTCTACAGGAATTTAACCTGAGATCTTCTGGATGCAAAGCACACACTCTACCAATGAACTATAGTCCCTTTTCCTTGAAATCTTGGCTGTACCAAAAAGTAAAAAAGAAGAAAAGAAAAGAAAACATGCTAAGGACATGGGCATTGTTTGAATCCAGTGCAGAAATGTATATGTATACTTAGATTCATTCATTCATTCATTTCAATATTTATAAACAAGCCTTATTTATATAACATAACACTTGGTTCACATGAGAGGGTCCAAACTTAGGAATGCCTGAGCTTGAGGACAATTGCATGGAGGGAACTGGATGGCACTACCAAATGGGTGAATTCATCCATGCATCATTCTGCTTCTCTCAGATGAGTTTTATTTCTTATTGATTTTCTATTCTCCAGAAGAATGAATTGCAATTAGAATTGTCCTGGCCACAGCACAAGCACCGCGGAAGTAAACATTCTGCGCCTGGCTGTGGCTCACGGCTGGCTTTCAACTGTTGAAGGGTATGTCTCATGCAAAGCATACCATGGCATGGAGTTAATGATTAAACTGCCTATCCCTGAACTCTGCATATGGAAATAGAAGATTGGGTGGAGCATTACACAGAGCAAATCTCGGAGACGCAAGAGACTGACTGACATGTAGACACCATTCAACCAGTTTACTGATTTGGGTGTTGTGAACTTTATTCAGCATTAATTTTTCTGGAAAGGAGCATCTCACTAGTCAGAACTTGGGTAGGCAAACTAAGGCCTGGGGGCTGGATCCAGCCCAATCGCTTTCTAAATCTGGCCCGCGGATGGTCTGGGAATCAGCATGTTTTTACATGAGTAGAATGTGTCCTTTGATTTAAAATGCATCTCTGGGTTATTTGTGGGGCATAGGAATTCATTCATATATTTTTTCAAAATATAGTCCGGGCCCGCCCCAAGGTCTGAGGGACGGTGGACCGGCCCCCTGCTGAAAAAGTTTGCTGACCCCTGAGTCAGAAACTTGCTATGAGTATGAGTGCACACATGCATGTATATTATTTAGTGAATGCAACATCAGATGATTATGATTTATTAAATATGTATACCACCCTTCATCTGTAGATCATAGGGCGGTTCACAACATAAAACTACGAAATGAAAAGGCAAAATACATAAGACAAAAGCAAATCAAGCAACCAACGACTCCCTCATAGACACATTTTAAAAGGCCCTAGAATGTTAATCAGCCAAATACCTGGTTGAAGAGAAATGTTTTCACCTGGCACATAAAGATAGGTAATGAATGTGGGGAGAACATTCCACAAATGGGGAGCCACCACAGAAAAGGCCTGCTCTTGTGTTGCCACCCTTGTGGAGAAGGCCCATGAAAAAGGGCCTCAAATGGTTATCATAGTCTCTGGGTTGGTTCATATAGGAAGAGGCGGTCCTTGAGGTATTGTGGTCCTGAGTCATTTAAGACTTTGAAGGGTAAAACCAGCACTTTTAATTGGACCTGGAAACTAATTGGCAGCTAGTGCAGTCTGGCCAGGATCGATGCCTTATACTCAAACTGTCTTGCTCTGTGAGCAACCTGGCTGTTGAATTCTGCAACAGCTGAATTTTCCAAGCTGTCTTCAGAGGCAGCCTTAAGTATAGCATGTTTCAGTAATATAACCAAGAGCATCAGAGCATAGAGAACAGTAGTTGGGCTATCCTTGTCCAGATAGAGACACAACTGGGGCACCATCCAAAGCTGATGGAAGGCGCTCTGTGCCACTGAGGCCACCTGAGCCTCAAGCAACAGGAAAGGATCCTTCTACATACCCACTCCTTCAACTGATGGAAATGTAAACCCCTCAAGAGCAGGCAGTCTCCCATCCAGCTGGTGTAGGGAATCATCCAATAACAGTGCCTCAGTCTTATCTGGATTGAGCTTCAGTTTGTTGGCTCTCATCTAGTCCATTGCCAAGGCAACACATCTGTCCAGCACATCTGTTGCCATGCCTGCAGATGTAAAGAAGAAGTAGAGTTGTGTTTCATCAGCATATTGCTGAAAAAATACTTTTAGGCTCCAGATAACCCCACTCAGCAGTTTCATGTAGATATTAAACAGTGCAGGGGATAAAACTGAACCCTGGGGAACCCCACATGGAAGGCTCCATGGGGCTGAAGCTCATTCCCCAAGCATCACCCTCTGGAAACGAACTTCCAAGTAGGACTAGAACAACCACAAAGGAGTTTGGATTTGATATCCCACTTTATCACTACCTGAAGGAGTCTCAAAGCGGCTAACATTCTCCTTTCCCTTCCTCCCCCACAGCAAACACTCTGTGAGGTGAGTGGGGCTGAGAGACTTCAGAGAAGTGTGACTTGCCCAAGGTCACCCAGCAGCTGCATGTGGAGCGGGGAATTGAACCCAGTTCACCAGATCATGAGTCCACCACTCTTAACCACTACATCACACTGGTAGCGGTGCTACCCACCCCCAACTCAGACAGCTGCTCCAGAAGAATACCATAGTCAATGGTATTGAAAGCTGCTGAGATGATGACTTGCATATCTCAAACATATCTCTGAGTCGGTTAGAGTGGAAGACAATAAAATTACCACAATTTAAGGTGAGCTCTCTTTTCTGTTTGGAAACCCCCCCGACAATGGGTATTTCCTTCCACATGGGTATTTATTGTGGGATTGGTGCTCCTCATGTATGCAACTTTTTATTCTATCTGACATGTCCACACAACATTTCCCTCAGAATACCAGCCTGTTTCTTCTCCCATCCAATCTGCAATCAGTTTCAAAAAAGACCTGTAACAGAAAGGAGTGGAAACTCAAGAAAATATTAAACTCTAAAGACTAACTTTCCCCCTCCAGCAGGTCCTTTTCTATTGATGCCCATTAACTCAAGTTTATGGAGTCTGTTAGCTCTGCCACAGTGCTGTGTGGGTCTCTTATAATATTAGCATCTCGCTGGGGAGTGCCCAGAGTTCCTGTGTAAAGGTACATACCGGTAGTTTAACAACTGAGGTGGAGCTGACCAGAGCCATTCCTATCACCTTTCTGGTTTCTCAGTTGACAAAGAAGAATTTCCGGTTTAGCTTCTGCTTTACACAGAAAAGGCAGCCAATTCCTGCTGGTGGGGATTAAATTCAGTGCATTGAGTTGAGGGTCAATAAGTTTTGCCACAATGTGCTCCATTCAAGCTCTGAGGTAGGAAGAGAAATGGCTAAACACCAGGAAGAAGGATTCTGTTAAGCTATGATGAAGAGAAACTAAAAAAAGTAAGTGGTCTTGCTTCTGTTTCCAATTAATACTTGCATTTTTAAAAAATCAAAGCTGCCTGCCTTACCTTGATGGCTGTAAAGTTATTACATACAGGGTTTTGGGGGGTATATATATATATTTAAAAAAGAATTATATATTACAAACTATTTTTGAAAAACAAAATACATCAAGGCTTAGGCAGATGTGTGACTCCCCAGCCTTCTAAACTGTCATTATCTGGTATGCTTAAGAGCTGCCTACGGTTGTTGTTGTTGTTTTTGAAAAACTGGATTTCTGCAGCAGCTCGTTTCTAATTCCCCAGAGATCTCTGATCTGTTTTATACAACAGTAACTGTAACTGTTTCAACTTGTAATAGTTTCCTGCCTTTTAAGACTGAAGGTGATTTTGTGGTGAAGCCAACTGAAAAAAATGTAACCCCAGGTTTTGTTTTTTTAAGGGTCCATAAGTAGGAGGATCCAGGAAATTATAACCCAGTTAGTTGCTATGAATAAACTCTAAAAATGGAAAGTCTTTTTAGAGTTAAAATTACCAAGCACAGAAACACAATTCTTCCCGAAGAAACGTCATCATGGCTTCTGCAAAAGTAACCCCTCCTGTCACACCAAACTTTTAGCATTCTGAGAGTGTCAATGAACATTTGGAACAGGAATGGAAGATACTGGCATCTCAGAAAAGACTCCTGAGTAAACTTAGTTGCCATGGCATAAGAGTAGGGGGTCCTTTTATGGATGTGTAACTGGTTACAGGAAGTAGGAAGTAGAAATAAATTGTTGGTTTTTCAGAATGGTGGTATGTAAGAAGTGGGGCTCCAAAAGATCAGTGGGGCCAGTGCTTCCTATCTTGTTCATAAATCTAGAGTTAGACCTGAACAGTGAGGTGGCCAGCTTTGCTGACAACATCAAGTTATTTCTATGGAATTTGGAGAATGAGGGCAGTTCACAGTCAAGCGAAATCTGCTTGAACCAAAATGAATGAGTGTGCATACTATCAAAAATGATGCCTCTGCCATACCACCTTCAGCACTCTCTTAGAAATTAATGTCTTCTTCCAGCCTGGACATCTTCTCCAGCCCTAGGAGGAGAATTATATTAGAAAACAATTTTCTGCTTTGTTTAATAGTGGCATGTTTAATGGGGGCACATTCATTTCTGATCTTTCACAGCGCCTCATAGAGTAGTGTGCAATCAATATTTCATTGGAAAGGACATTTTCATGCACTTGTTACCCACCGTCAGATGTAAACGCTCTTACATTTCGGTACTATCCAGAGATAGAATCACTGAAGCAAAAGCTTCTGTTTGAGCTTCAGCAGCTAAAGCTACAGCCTATTCAAGCAAGTGGGTTTGGGCTAGCCAGAGCTTGAGGTCCTCTGAATGTTGCTGTTCCCCTCCTGCATTGGCAACCTGCACCTGCAACTACCATTGTCCATGATCATTAACTATGCAGGCTTGGGCTGATGGAATGGGAGTCCAAAAGCACCTGGTGGGCTTCATAATCCCTGCCCTAAAATGCCCTACTGTTATTGCTCTTCCATTATAGTGGCACTGTTTCCAGAGACCTCTCTGGAGGTCAGAGCAGGAGCTGCAGAGACTGGCTTCCTCTCCATTCTTGTTCTCATCTCAACCACCCAAAGTCTACAGCAAGGTGCTCTTGGGACATGTTAAGGAATTTCCACCAAGCGGGTGCAGCAGGGCTGATGGCTGCTGCTGCTGCCTTGCCACTGGATGAAAGGCAGCAGCAAAGGGACAAAAATTGCCCTTAAGGCAGCACGGGGACACCAGAGTATAATATGGAGAGCAGAAGATTAGATAATAGATTCAAAAAGTGAGAACTGCCACAAAACATTTCAGTGAGGAGTGGTCCAGTTCGGGGTTCTAACCAGACAGTAGCAGTTGCACAGGTGTGGCTGTGTTGCCCAACTCATTTTGCAATTCTGCAAGTCCTTGTCAGTTACTGGGAGGGCATGGGGTAAGGCAGGGCAAGGCAGGGAGCTCAGCTCAGCATGGTGCAGGCGCAGTGTGGGGAGCACTGGATAGATTCCGCTGCTGCACTGCACCATGCCAAGCTCCCTGCTGCATTTCCCCTTCCCTCTCAGTAACTGGCAGTGATGTGCGGTACTGAGAAGTCAGTAAAGCGATGCAGCCTGCACAGTCCCGCCAGCTACAATTGCAATTAACTGGTAAAGCCCTTTCCAAGGATGTTCCTTTCTGCCCACTTCTGCAACAGTCAGTCAGCAGTCTGTGGCTACTTTGAACATGTTCAGTACCCACTGGGTGTTTTGGGGTCTGCCCAACTCTTGCTTTAGGGTTTTCATTTTTATACTTCCTTAAGGTTTCTCTGAGCCTACTGATACCTCCCTCTGCTGCCATTTAGGTTGCATAGGAATCCACCCTTCTCTGAGTTTGCTATTATTGTATAGGATATTATTAGTATTATATTGCTATTGTTATATAGGCTGTATTATTTAGGAGTATAGCTTGCCTTATCTTGGGGAATCACAACACATATAAAAATGTGCATTCTTTGTGCATTTTTGTCCTTGTTGCTATGTTCTCTTGTTAAATATTGCAACACTAAAAGTTGCTTATTTTGGTTCTTCACAGTGTACAATATCCTTTGAGAGTTTCCCCTATTCCCCAGGGATGGAGAGGTACAAATATGTGTTGGGAGTTGTACCCTTACAGATCATTATTTCCAACTACCTCCACCAGAGCAAAACACACAGGACAGTTTCAAAGATGTGCTTTGTTACGTATGTCAGAGTGGGAAACAAGTCACATTTTCTTATGGTGGAAGTGGTGAACTGCACTGCCCCACAGGCCCAAGTATTTTTTTTTCAAGCAGGGGGAACAGGACCCAGGGACCACCTACCACTTCTGTCTGTGGTGGAGTGGCAGTAAAGGTATCCGCTGTAGTGGTGAGAATAATGATGCAAACAGAGCTGCACCCAAGCATTTTACTGGGAAACTTGGGGGACAGACTTAGATCTTATATGCATATGTATTATATTATATTATGTTGGCTTGGATGGTGAAACTGTAGCTAAGAACTAGGAATCAAGACATTGACTATCCTGGAGTGTGCCTGGAATGCAGGAAGACTGGATTGGGTCTGGGGAAATAAAATTCAGCCCACAACCGAAGTGACTGGAAAGATGGGCAAGAGACAGGGGAGCAGTGGTCTGAAGTCATGGGTGAAGAGAAAAAAACCCTTTACACACTTATCCTGTGTGCACCTCAGGAAGGCATTAGGGAGTGGGGTCAGGTCTCTGCAGCTGGTGGTTCCAGAGGCAGCCCCACAGCCTGTGGAAGTGATTTAAAAGCCTGTGAGTTATGGTGTGGATGTGCCTCCACTAGTATGAAAGGAGTAGGTTTAAGCACTTGATCCCTACTTATTTTAGTGGATGATGCTTTGGAAACAAACCCAGCTGCCTGAATGCATTGTAGTCTGTGGATCAGACGAGCTAAGTCTGTGTATCCAGACTATGGCAAAAGGAACCCCTCTGCTGATATTAGGTCAAACCTGGGTCAGAGCAGCTCTTCTCTGAACCCCCCATCCTGGCCAAAAGTGGAAGCCAAGGCAGTCTGTGGCTGCCCGGCTTAAAGGAATCACATGTAATGCGTAGTCTCTTGTGATTTGCTTTCTTGCCCTTCTGTTTTTTAACCTTCTGGATGCCTAATACATTTCAAGGGGAGGAAGCACCATCTTGTTCTATGCCTCAGGCAACAAAATGTCTTGGGCTGGCCCTGTCAAGGATAGTTCCTGTGTACTTAGTAATGTTATGCTAGCGAGAAGCCTGGAAGCATCAGCTTTTCACAGTCATGAGTGAAGCTGAACAATCTGTTTCATGCAGTTATGAATACGTAGGAGCATTCTGGAGGCCCTATTGCAGGCGCAGCTAACCTGTGGCCCTCCAGGTTGGACTCCAGCTCCCATCAGCCCTAGCCAGCATAGCCAATGGATAATGGAAGTTGTAGTCCAGCAACGTTTGGAGGGCTACAGGGTCTTCAACCCTAGCACAGAGCATCTATCAAGAAAAAGGTGTCAACCTTAGACACAGGGCAGGCCCCAATGGATGGTGTTGTGCAATGCTCACCATCTGTGTTTACAATTTTTTTAGATCTTCAGCTGCTGAAAAGAAAGTTGAAGAGGCAATCTCCAGTAAGGGATGTTGTTTTAAGAACCATTCTTGCATTGATTGGAAAGCATGGCTTGCTATTTCCAGCTGCGTTTCTTGCTCGCTTAGAGAAATGTTAACTCTCAGTATGAGTGGGTGTGGGACAGAAGCCAAGATAAATAAGCAAATACATTGACGCATCTGCCGCCCTGATTTGACGTGCCTCTTGTGAGTGTGTTCCCAGGGCGGAGTTTGGGTTTCACACCTTGTTCTGATTACAGAATAGGTAACAGGCAATATGCAGGCAGGTAGAAAGGAAGGAAAAAGTCTGTGTATCTTACTTGTTCCTTGTGTATTATTAGCTAGGACTTGGCTAAGTAATGTGAAAATGATGAAAAAATCCTTATTTAAAAAGTCCCCTTCTCAAATTTGGAAATATTCCCACTTCTAAGTTATATCAGTTCAAAGAAATACATACATTCTGTTGGGGTGTGCCATTCTGAGGTGGATCAGGAAAGGGGGAAAATGAGTCTTCCACAAAAGTTAATCTGCTTATTCCTCCCTTATTGGACCTTAGGATGCCCCCCTCCACTCTGCACATGCTCAGAGGAGATTTCTATTATTACTTCACACTTTAGAAAGCTAGATGTAGCTACAAAAGGATTGTTTGTGGTACTTGTTTATTTTTCTTTTCTTAAGGAGGTGGTATTAAAAATGCCTTCTGATTTCTGGTTCAAATTAGGCCCTTATTATGAACTGTAACCTGCATAGGTGAGGTTGGAAGTGAGGAGATTTCACCCCTCCCATACACAAGAATCTCCTGATGATCTCCTGATGGTCTCTGCTGACTCTCCAGAGAGAAGGAGGCGTGTCCTGCCTATCTACTTATTCTGCCCAGCAACATATCAGTGTGTGTGTGTGTGAGAGAGAGTCAGTCAGTCAGTGTATCGGAGAGAGTGAGAGTGTTAGAGATCCTAGAGATAAGATTGCTGCTAAGAGCAGCTGCAGACTCTCAGTGTAGCATTGATTTATGCTTAGAATATTCAGCTCTGTATATAGTTTTGTATCATAGTTGTAGTTACAGAATAAAAGGAAGATATTCTACAGAGCTGCTCTCCGAGTGGTTTATACTCTGCAAGACTCTGCAAAACTCTGCTGCGCAACGACTGTATTATTGAGACAGTGAATCCGGTGCTCTCAGCTCTAAGCTGTGAGTCCACAGCACTGTGACCTGTTCCTGTGGGAAAAGGAGGTCTCTGGCGGTGCTACCCAGCTCACCTAGCCCAGTCGGGGTTGAGGTGCATGAGTCCAGTTGGCGCACTGGCTCTAGGGCGATGCTGACAGGAAGATCATAAACTTTTTAAGGAAATAACGATTCCATTTGTTTTTCCAGCTTGCCTTCCTGAGCCAGAACAATGTCTAACACCAGCACTACACCCAGCAGCCCCAGTAACCTCACGGCAACCACTGCTGTGACCACTGCTCAGCCAAGCATCATTGAAGAATTTCTCAACAAAATTCCATGTGAGTGCATGAAAGGGTGGATGGGGTGGACTCAAATGTGATGTTTAAAGGATTGCTGGAAGACCTTGTCATGGGCCTCATTTTGATTTTCTAAGTTAAAGCTGTTGTTTCTTCCTGTTTTAGCTTCCAAAATATGTGTATGTGTTTTAACTGAAATTCACTTGACTTTTCCCAGAACTTCTGCATGTTGTACAGTTCATTAAGGAAATTCAGTGCAGCCCATAAGGACAGTAATTTCCTTGGCTAATTCAAACCAACTCAACATATGCAAACCCACCCCATTCCTCTCTACATTGACTTGCTATATATGCTCTTGAGGCACTTAACAATGGAGTACCATTTTGTGTAGGTCTGCACACATTGGAGAATACAAGAAGGGCAAAATCTTCTCCACAAGCTCAATTGAAATTGTTCTTGAGCAACTTCTGCTCACTTCAATGGCTGTTGTGCAGCTGATAATCATGGAACATTTTGCCTCAGGACAACTTCTTGACAACGTGAACCCTTCAGATGGTCAGATTCCTGCCTCATCTTCACTCTTTTCACTTCTCTTCCCTCATGCCTTCTCCCCATTTCCCTGAAAATATGTGAGGCACCAAATAAGAATAACAAAGAGAATTGTGATGCTATCATCTAAAAAGAAAAAAGAAAAGGAAGATGTTTGGCAAGAAGAGACACACTTACCTTTTGCCCTGCTCTTTCCAGGCACAGGTGCACACTTTAAAGCTCTTTTTTTGTCCCTGCAAAAACCCACTCTCTAAAGCTGAAGTGCAACAAATGGCAATTTGGATTTTCCATGGATTGCCATTTGCTCCAATTCAGCTTCAGAGAGTGGTTTTTCACAGGAAAAGCTACAGAGCAGGGGGAAATCCCCAATGCTTGGACACAGAGCTTTAAAGTGTGGACCTTGCCTGGAAAGAGCAGAGGAAAGATAAGTGTGAATAAGCCCACAGTCAAGTTGAGCATACAAATCACTGATAGTCATTTATAAGCTATGGCCACCACTGTGTTCCCATTGGTTGGTTTCTTTCCATTTCCTTTTCAGTCTATTCTAAATTGACTTTGACAACACAAAGTGAGAGAAGAAATTATTTGGCTGTTTTCGTGAGGGAGACTGCATTACACATTTTGCACAAATGAATTTCCTCTACTTCTCCCAGAACAGTTTCCTCTAAGGGGAACTAGCATGGGGAGTAACTATGCCATCTGGTGGTAATCATTACAAGAATTAAAAACAAAAGGGATTAGCTCAGGAACTGTTTTTCCCCCCTTGAAGAAGAGCAGAAATTAAAAGGATATACAAAAGCACCATAATTTTTTTTTCTATTTTCCTGGTGGCTATATGGATAGGACTGTAAAGGCTTGGATTTCAACATTCCTGTGTGATCAATTTATAATTTGCCATTTTATATTGATTATTCTGTTAAATTGTGTTAATTGAGTTGTTTGCTGCTTGCTGCTTTTTGCAGGACCTAAAAGCAGAAGGATATAAGCCAGTAAGTGAAATGAAAAAAATGAAATAATTTGCCTGCTGTTAGGAGGTGATACTAGAATTCCCAAAGACATTGACTGCATTTGGATGAGCATATCTTGGCTTAATAAACCAAGGTATGAAAAAGCCTGTTGTTTGTGCACAATTAAACCAGGAAGTCTCTTAATCATACTTTCCCATTTTGTCCTGATTTGGAAACCATGGTTATCAGTTTTGGAACAAGCTAACATATTAAGTCAACTTCAAATCATGTTTCAACATCCTGGCTTGTTCTGAACGAGGAAGCTATGGTTTCCAGCTCCAGATGAAACAGTAAAGGTAAAGGTACCCCTGACCATTAGGTCCAGTCGTGGATGACTGGTTGTGGCGCTCATCTCGCTTTACTGGCCGAGGGAGCCAGCGTTTGTCCATAGACATCTTCCAGGTCGGGGATTTGAACCACTGACCTTCTGATCGGCAAGCCCTAGGCTCTGTGGTTTAGACCACAGCGCCACCTGCATCCCAGATGAAACAGTAAACTATGGTTAATTTAATACTTCCTGGCTTGTTTGCTCATCATGTGAAGGAAGGGGCAAAGAGGCTGCTTGCTAATCTAAGATGTGAATGCAAAAATTGCTTTTGGGCAAGGATGCTTTATTAATGTGCACTACACAGAAAGTAAGAATGAGCACCTTTCTTTCTTTCTTTCTTTCTTTCTTTCTTTCTTTCTTCCTTTCTTCCTTTCTTCCTTTCTTCCTTTCTTCCTTTCTTCCTTTCTTTCTTTCTCCTAATGCTGGAACAGTACCCAGATGGGCTCTCATAGCTATTGCTGTCGCAGTGGGCCTGGTCCTCCTCCTCTTACTCATCTGCATCATCAAGTGCTGTTGTTGTAGGAAGAAACGCAAGAAGAAAGAGAAAATCGCCTTTCCCAGCACCAATGGCTCACCCACCCAAGCCACTCTGGTAGGTCTTATTGCTGCCCCATTGTGCCCTGGTGGGGTATGCTATGCACAAAGCATAGGCAAATTGGTGTGGGGCAAATTAAGAACTCTTAAGAGATCTTCTCAGAGCGTGATATTTGGGGAAAGCCAACTTGAAAGAGCAGACTACTTGTTTGGTTTGTTTGCGTTTGATATTGCTATTGGCACTATAGTTTTCACTACTTGGTTCCAAAATGGCTGTTCCTTAATGCTCACTCACAGCAACTATATTTTTGATTGCTGTTAATGTACCAGCTATAGATTTTAAACTGATATTTTGCCTCCAAGTGAATATAGAGAAGTACAATATGCTTAGCAAACTGACTCTTCTGTCTAAAAATTGTCCATAAAGAGAGGGTGCTGCTGTCTTGACAATAGATCCAACCTGATATCGATGACCTGGAGGGTGGACTGCAGAATGAGAAACGAGGACAGCTGCAATATTCTCTGGAGTATGACTTCCGTAGCCAGGAGGTATGATTCTCAAATCCCAGGGTAAATATTTGTGACCCTCTTTTATTATAAAGCTATATTATCACAACCTCTTCCCTCCCCCTCCTTCCAGCATTCAAAATCTTTCATTTTCACATAACCAGGTTTATATCCACCCCCCACCTATTCCACAACAGAGCAATCCTAAAATGGTGGTGGGGAGATTTCATGCCAGAGTAAACACCCTAATGGCACTGCTCCTCAGCTGCCTTTCCTGGGAGCTTACAATTGCTCCCTTAATGATCAGTCCCAACCATTGTCAGTATAGCTGGCTTTTCCTTCATTCTCACCCAGCCCATATGTCCGAAGCTGGAGTCAGGAGGTCAGCAATAAAACAATAAGCACTCGATGTCAGTGAAGTTAACTCTCTATTCAAAGAAACAAAACAACTCAGTCCTAGTGGTCACAGCAACCCTTCCCGGTAGGTCTTTCCCCAATAAAGCAGTTGTAAGGATTGAAGGTCCCCACCTGCCCACCGTGCTCTAAGTCTTTTCCTCCCCTGGTTCCTTCCGCAGCAGCCTAAGGCTCCATCATCTTGTCTCTTTTTGTTCCACCCTCCTCATACCTCTTCAGGTTCTGGGAATCCAGAAGGGAGGGGAGCTGGTCACAGCAGGAGGGGGAGACTCCATGTCTTCTTTAGCAGCCTGCCTCATCTCTGCCTCTTGGCCGCTTCTACTTCTGCCTCTGATTCTGGGCTGCCATCTGCCACAGCCTCTTCCTGCTCTCTAAACTCTGTTGTCTCTTCAGCTTCTGACACCTCTTCATCCTCCCAGTCTGCTCCCTCTTCTCCCTCTGACCATGCATCACCATCCCACCACCAGTCTCCAGACTCTGAGCCTTCTTCCCCATGGGGTTCCCTTGGGGGTTCACCAGCTGGTGCCTCCCCCCACTGCTCTGCATCGAGCCAGTCCATGACACCGTAGCTTACATCAGTTATGCCATCCTAATAGCAATTTTTTCATCTGATTCCTTCCTATCCTCTGCTACTCCGAACAGTTTTTTTCTAACTTTCCTGCTTTTCCATACCATATGTAGCCTTGGTTTCCCCACTCCAGCTGTAGCCTATTTCTGCAGTGTCTAAGGGTATGTAAGCCATTCTACGATGTTAAATGCTTTGGTGTTGATTCTCTTTAAGATGAAGGTTGGAGTGAAGCAGGCGGCAGATCTTAAGGCTATGGACAGCGGGGGCACTTCTGATCCCTATGTGATTGCCTACTTGACATCTGATATGAGGAAGAAGTATGAGACAAAGGTTTACCGTAAGACACTGAACCCTGTTTTCAATGAGAGCTTCATTTTTAAGGTAGGAGGTAGTCACCTCTATCAATCAGTTCATTGCTCCATTTTAGCATTGCAGTGTGTAGATTTGTTTATATTATGCAGAAAATCAGTTAAAAGACCTTGGGTAAAAAGAAAAGAAAAAATCAACATTACCAATCTGGTGTAGTTTAATTGAGTTGAGTGAGATTACACCACCTTAAATGGCCAGCAAATTGTCTTGTTGAGACTAATATCTCGAGCTCACGTGATAGCAAGCACAGTGTCTTCCACCTGGCAATAGGCAGGGCAGGGCAGGGTCGCATTGCTTACTTGGCTTCCCAACACTGGGGTCATGGCCAGTTCCTGAGAGGGTCAGGGGTGAAGTGGGAGGCAGGCTGGTGCCACGTTGGCACAGTGGCAAGAGCTGAGTACCAGTTGGTGTGGACAAATGGCAGTAGATAGTTATTTCCATCATACTCTGCTTATAATCTTCCTTGGGTTATTTTTCTGTCCATTGTTGGAGACAGTGCTATACACTGTGGACTTTCAGCCCAGTCTGTTATGCTGAAGTATGACATTCCTGTATCAAACACAATAATTCTTGCATTAAACCCATAAAATAACTGTGGGGAACCTTTGGTCCTCAAAATGTTGCTGAACTACAACTCCCCTCAGCAAGCATGGCCAGAGGCTAGGGATTCAGTAGCATCTGTATGGCCACTCCCACCATACAACTTTAGGCAGGCCTGCAATTTGGGCCTGCTGGAAAAAGCTGGAAATCAGTTTGCTTTCTCCCGCTTTCCTCCTTGCCAGATACCCCAGGCAGATATAGCAGAATCCACACTGGTGATGCAGGTGTATGATTTCAACCGCTTCTCCAAGCACGACATCATTGGTGAGATGCGGATCCCTCTTGGTGATGTTGATTTGCAGCACGTCATTGAGCAATGGCAGGAGCTCACTGAAGCCAGCAAGATGGAGGTTGGTATTATCAAGCAGTGTGGCAAATCCTCTGGGCATTGCAAGTGTCTCCCAGAGTGGGTTACAAAAAATAATAAAAACAAATGTGAATACAAAAAAGTAAAATAAGCTAAACGTCACTGTGGTAAAAGCAGCACAAAATGGTGAGCGGTGTTAAAGTTGCATCTAAAAAACTTCTGCAAAATAATTTTAAGGAGTCTTTACCAGGCACTGAAATGACAATAAAGCAAACAGCAGGTGTGTCTTTCTGGGGAGAGTGTTCCACAGGTAGGATGCTACCACTGAGAAGGCCCTTTCAGGTCCTCAGATGATAAGCAGCCACAGGAAGCCTTCTACTGAAGATCTGTATGTATGATTAGGTTCACGAGGAGATAGCACCCTTATCCTATGCCATGAAGTGCTTTAAAGGTCAAAAGCAGCATTTTAAATTGGGAAACAGGCTGGGAGCCTATGTAGTTGGTTTAGCATAGCATAGCTGCAATCCCACTTAGTCTGCACTAATTGCTGTTTTCAAAGGCGGCTGCACATACAGTAGTCTAACTTGGTGGTTACCTGAGCATGGATAACTGAGCAGATATGCTCAGACTGTGATTCTGAACATGGTATGGACAACACAACAGTGCTTTTTGATGTTGGGACTTAGTCCTATGCTGTGCAGCAACACCTGCCTTTGCCAAGGATGCCAACTTAGCTAGTTTGGCACAGGTTTTCACTTCTGCTGTGCCAGCTGAAGCAACAATGTAGGGCCAGGCTGCACAATGTTCAGAGGGGAGTTATTGCTCATTCCCCCATGCCCTTGCAAAACCTGCTGGGGCAAGCCTACAGATCAATGTACAGGATAAAGAAACTTCTTCCATCAAAATATCACATCACAAAAAGGGTATGTTGTTAGCTTGAAATTCTGTGAAAAGAAAATGCCAAATGGATCCATTTAGTCACAATATCAACTGATTTCACCAATGACGTCCAATCCAGTGGCGTAGCGTGGGGGGTGCAGGGGGGGCCGGCCGCACCGGGCGCAACATCGGGGGGGGGCGCGCTCGCACTCGCAATCTAGTGGAAGAGACTCGAAGGCTAAAATCCACGGGTTAGGGGGCACAAATTACTTGCCTTGCCCCGGGTGCTGACAACCAATGCTACGCCACTGGTTCAATCAAAAAATGCTCTAATTATACACGCTTCATTATATAAGTTGATTACATAAGGAGTTTGTCATACTGGAAGTTATATAATTTCTGCCACTTGCAGGGTGGCGTATGTTGCAAATTGTGCTAATTTTTTTGTAGGTTGGAATGCAAATCCTTTGCAGTCTGAGAACAGTGTGCCAAAACATCAATTCTAATTTTGGTTCCGATAAAACCAAAGTCTTTTTTCCATTCTGTTTTGTAGAGGTTTTCAAAAACAAAGTATGACATAGCGTGTTTGCTGCATATTCAACTTTTGTGAGGCAGCAAAACAGGATGGAAAGCTAAGCCAGGGGTGTAGGAGAGGCTATGGTCAGAAACAAAGCAGCATAGGCTTTAACTGAAACAAAATAAAAAAATTCCTTCCAGTAGTACTTTAGAGACCAACTAAGTTTGCCTAAGGTGCTACTGGAAGGATTTTTTTTATTTTGTTTTGACTACGGCAGACCAACACGGCTACCTACCTGTAAATAGGCTATAACTGTTAAACACTTTCTAAAATACCTTGTCTGAGAATACTATCAAAAAGGGGTGTGGTCAGCATGCAATTTCCAAAATGATAAGTTCCAAGACTGAAATTGTATGGAAACCCCTATACAAGGAAGCCTTGTCCATCAGTTTTAAGTATATGAGGACAAACAGAAGTTGCTCAGTGACTGTACATACTTGTATGTATTTTTCTTTATTATATAATATTTCAAATCTGTTTCTTTAAATACAAGGCTTTGCCAAGCATGGAAGGGGATGTAATGAATGGATGTTGTTAAAAGGAATGTCTGCATGGCTGCAGGATTGCCAACAGCAGCAAGAGATTTCTTTTACTTATGCCGCTGGGATAAAGCCAAGCTCTAACTTTATATCCGACTACTTATTGTCATAAGGGTTTGGGAACAGGCACACATTATAGAGTTATTATTTAAATCAAGATATTTTTACAAAACTTGTTTCTGCTTTCATTCTCTTATAGAACTAACTAATCAAGAAGTGCCCAGATTGACAACTGGATCACTTCTAGCTCAGACAAGTAGCTAGAGAGCCATTTTCAGTTGTAACAGCACTGCTAATATTGGTCATATCTAGTATATCTGGATAATAAAGTCTGGAAGGAAGGCCTGTTCATTAATTCTAAGTATGTACAGACAAGCTGAAGTTGTCCAGAATGCACACATCCTCCTTGACACAAACCTGTGCCTGCCACAGGCTGAGCTGGCCATATAATGTCAATCTGAGGTCCCTTTGAGTCACAGGAGCAAAGTGCCTCCTAGGAACTGACACTTTCTAGAGGGAACTGTCTCATCAATAGTTCGCTGCCTAGAGGCTATATAGAGGAACAAGGAAGGGCTGGATCAGGGATGGTGCACTGGGGCTCTCCAGAAGTTGTTTGGCTCCTGCTTCTGTCAGTCACAGCCAGCGCATGGCCAATGGTAGGAGATGATGCAACATCTGGAGAGCCACAGGTTCTCCATCCTTGGGCTAAATAAGGGCATACCAACAACAAGGGAGGGAATGTGTCAGCACGTAGCCCACTGAGTGCAGAGGCAGATGTAAGCAGGATGTGTGAATCAACCTGAAGTAGCTACTTCCCTCTGGGTCCATATGCCTCAACTCTCCCATGATCATGTATCCTGCATTCATACTATTTCAGACTATGAAATATAGTTTAATTGTATTTAACACATAACTAATCTATAGTAAGCGAACATGAATAGGTGTATCCCAAACAGTGGAACATTAGGTACTCTGAAGGGTTGTAAGAAGCAATGCCCACAGGCGTTTCATTAACATTTACCATTTTGTCCAAAGAGCAGTAGTCATGTCATCTATTGCTCATGACATTCCTTCAGACAACTGAGTTTCAATGATTAATCCCTATTGTTTGGTGATAGCAAATGCCAATGTGCCTCAGGATAAAACTGGCTTTCTCAATCAATCAAACAATTTATTGTGTATAGCCAAAGGCATTTACAATGAACAGCAGAGGGCAAAAGCAAGGCTGAAATCACACTGGTTTTCTGTAGCACATCTTTATTATCCCAAACCGTTGAGGAAAGGCTAAGGAAGCTTTAATTGAAAAAAATGATCATGCGCCACTTGAGAATTCCCCATGGTTCCTGGCTGGTAGCTACTGTAGGCGGAGAAATGAGTTTGATAGTATCTTGGCCCTAGCAAGGCAATTCTTATTTCCTGATTACTGCTGTGGAACTTGTATATTCCTCTTGAGCAGAACGTTGGGAATGTTATTCAGCCCAGGGGCTACATTCCCTTCTGAACAACCTTCTGGGCTCCACAGACCAATGGTGGCTGGGGCCAGAGGCAGTTCAATAAACATAAATGCTATCTTTGCACAGTAGCCTCATTTCCACACACACACACACACACACACACTTTTCTCCATCCTGTCGAGCAAGTAGGGTCATCAGAGTTGAAGGACACTTTTCAGCTAACCCAAAGCACTCAAAGAGCGGTGCTCTGGGGAGAATCTTGAGGGCTAGATAAAGCAGACTAGAGGGTCACATTTGACCCCAGACCTGGGGTTCCCCATCCCTGGTCTAGAGAGCACTATGTAGCAATGAATATAGCAGATAGTCTTTGCACAATCTAAGCTGTTGTATCCTAACATAATTAGAAAGCTGAGGCCAATGTACTCTTTTCACAAACCATTGTGTTTTTTGGGTGGGTGTATTCCGCAACAGGACACGGGTGGTGCTGTGGGTTAAACCACAGAGCCTAGGACTTGCCGATCAGAAGGTCGGCGGTTTGAATCCCCATGACGGGGTGAGCTCCCATTGCTTGGTCCCTGCTCCTGCCAACCTAGCAGTTCGAAAGCACGTCAAAGTGCATGTAGATAAATAGGTACCGCTCTGGCAGGAAGGTAAATGGTGTTTCTGTGCGCTGCTCTGGTTCGCCAGAAGCGGCTTAGTCATGCTGGCCACATGACCCGGAAGCTGTATGCCGGCTCCCTCGGCCAATAAAGCGTGATGAGCGCCGCAACCCCAGAGTCGGTCATGACTGGACCTAATGGTCAGGGGTCCCTTTACCTTATTCTGCAACATGACCTTGATGTAATAATAGTACACTAGGGTGGGTTTATACTGGGCCATACACATGCCGTTCCCATTTATCAGTTGTTCCATTATACTTCCCCAATGTTATTACAGTACAGTTGTACCTTGGTTTTCTAACAGCTTAGTTCATGAACAACTTGGAACTTGAATGCCGCAAACCTGGAAGTAGGTGTTCTGGTTTGCAAACCTTGCCTCGGAAGCCAAACGTCCACCATAGCTTTTAAGGTTTCTGAGGCTTCTGATTGGCTGCAGGACACCCCTACAGCCAATTGGAAGCCACACCTTGGTTTCCAAATGTTTTGGAAGTCAGACGGACTTTCAGAACGCATTCTGTTCAAAAACCAAGGTACGACTGTATTGCCATCTGGAGGGGCACTGTAACACAACAACAATGGACACCCCCATCCCCAAAAGGAATTTTTCTGCTGTGAAAAGCTACTTGTATGTCAACAGAAAGCTATGCTACATGCTAAAAAATGAAGCAAAACTTTTGCAGGAGGAAACAGCATTAAAAGCAGAATCATACATGGGCACCCTGATACCATACCACATCTCATCCTCAATACACAACGAAAAGGATGTCTGGAGGGGTCCTTGTTTCCTTTAGAATCAAATTCTGAGAACACTGATTCTCTTGGTCTGTAGCAGAAGCTGCTTGTGCACAGTGGTGATTGAATGATTCCTGTGACATCGCAAACCCATATTCCCAAGAAAGTGTTTCAACTTAAAAATATATATTGTGGTTTGTTTAAATAAATAAAAATCAAAGCAATGAAAGAACATTCCATGAAATAAACTAGCAGGTGGTACAATATTGATATAATAGGAAGGCAGGCTTCTTGCCTGGGGGTGGGGAATGACAAGACAGATGGTTGAATCAGCATTCAAAATTGCTCTGAAGTACAGGGAAAAAATCATTTTCATATTGTGGAAGAAAACTATATGGCAACCCCTTTCCCCCCCACCCCTTAAAGGTATGCTTGTACATGCCCTTAGAACAGAAGCAGTATTATTCTCTAAATGCCCACATGAAATAGTGATTCCAGCCAATACAGATGTCATGTGGGCGATCCTGCCCAACTTTTAAATAGCCATGGGCTGCTTCAGTTTTGATCAGAGTTACTGGTGCTGCCAAAGGGGAATCCATGACATTTTCTTGAATTAAATCACCCCCTTAGCCAAAACTCCTATCAGCCCTGCCTGAGGTAGCAGATACAGACAAGTACATGTTTGGTTCCTTCCTGTAATCCCCCCCCCCCCGTGTGGCTAATAACAGCTTCATAGGAGGGTCCATTTAGATTGGAGGGAAATGGCATGGAATCAATTTGATTTGAGAGGAGGGCATCTCTGTGCATAGTAGGAGAGCCCTTCTTTCATCTCCGTCTCATCACAACTGTCCTATCTTCTTCTGAGGTCAGGGAAAGGACTTTGAAGGACAGTGATCATGGCTTCCAGGGAGCTTTGAGACTTGGACACTCCACAATTGGGCCTTCAGTTTCTGCTCTTAGTTTGTCAGTGGGTTGAAAAATTTTATATTTAATCTTCCTCCTTCCTCCTGCCTTTTTCTTCTTGTAACAGCAAGAGCGCCTTGGGGAGATTTGCTTCTCACTCCGATATGTTCCCAGCACCAGCAAATTAACTGTGGTCATCGTGGAAGCCAAAAAGCTCAAGCGGATGGATGCACACGGCCTGTCAGGTAATGGGAAAGGATAGCTGGAGCTCACTGTTCAAAGTGAAGGGATGTGAAATAGATGTAGGGGCCCCTCAAACGAAGTCTGGAAGGCTAGGATCATCTTTGACCTACTACAACCTGGAGGACACCTTGCCAGCTATCTTCCCACTGCCCTTGAAAATAGGAAAGATGCCTTGATCATAAGAGCTGCACACCTATCTCTTGTGCCATGACAGAGAATGTGCTTGTCTGCTGCTGCGGATATTCAGATCATGCCGCTGGAACAATACTTTAGGGCAAAGATTTACATCTTAAGATAAGGGAACTGTGTCAAATCCGAGTGAGTCTTATTTTTTAGAAGCTAGCAAGGAATTATCCCTGCCTCCTCCAAAAGTTATCAGAACAGCAGTTTAGTCTTAAGATGACCCTTTAAGGAAGGACAGGCTGCATCCAAGGCTCAACAAGACCATTCAACACGTTTCACGAGCAAGAGATTCGAACCTGGGTTCCTACTCCAAACCCAACACTGAGTCCTAGACACTGTACCACTAGCTGCTGGCAAAGCTAAGTGGTGAGCTAGGAGAGGGGTGGGGAACTTGTATCCCCTCAGATGTTGCTGGACTACAACTCCCATCATCTCTTGCAGCGTTTCTGGGGCTGATGGGCATTGGAGTCCAGCAACATCTGGAGAGCCACAGGTTCCCTGCTCCGGAGTTAGGATGTGTGATGAAAGTCCAAAAGAAAGAGACCTTATTCAGTACAGCCCCCTTATATTGTAGTAATATATATGGTAGATTCCTTCTTCAGACTGTCAACAGTTTCTGACTTTTCCCTCTCCCTCCTCCATCCCAGATCCCTATGTCAAAGTGCAGCTTATTCTGAATAAAAAGAGATGGAAGAAGAAGAAGACAAGTGTGAAGAAAAACACATTACATCCCTACTTCAATGAGGCATTTGTTTTTGAAGTGCCCCTCAGCTTGATCCAGGTATGTTTCTCTGTCCAGAGGGCACCATTTCATGGGAGACAGATGTTTCTAGGGAATTAGCATTAACCTAGACATCTTTGCTTGTTGCCTCTGCAGAGGATCTGCTACGAGCACTTCTCTTGTTACACTGAAATAAGCTTTGATGGCTACAGCTGTTCTTGCTCTTTCATATCTGTTACTGAGCCTCTCCTTCTCTACCAAAGGCTCATAATGGTTTGCACATAGGAAAACTTACACAAAACTTACAAATAAAAGAATCTCAACACCATATTCATATCTAGCCACACAACACTTGCATTAATGGTGCAAAGCTGTATCTCAGTGGTGGAGCATCTGCTTTGCGTGCAGGCTAGGACAGACCCGTCTGAAACTCTGAGGAGCTGCTGCCCAGTGGCGTAGCGTGGGGGGTGCAGGGGGGGCCGGCCGCACCGGGCGCAACATCTGGGGGGGCGCTCGCACTCGCAGCTCTCTGCCCCCTGCTAAAATCCACGGGTTAGGGGGCGCAAATTACTTGCCTTGCCCCGGGTGCTGACAACCCACGCTACGCCACTGCTGCTGCCAACCAGTGTACTGAGCTAGGTGGACCAAGGGCCTGACCAATGGCAAGACAGCTTTATATGATTTCTGCAGCATCATGGGGGCTGCTTTTCCATGGATTCAACCCATGGCATTGGTGCAAAATTTAAAGGCCTAACACCATGGGGACATGGCCAATGGCACAGGTTCTTACGATGCAGTTGTTTCCTGTTTGGGGTTGGGGCTGACAGTTGGATGGTAACTGGTATGTCCAACGTCCTGGAACAGTTGGGTGATAATTGGTACAAATGACATGCTGGTGGCCTTTAAACATTTCCCACAGTGCAAATAGATAAATTCCATGCCACTACTATAACATCCAAAGCAGGGGTGCGGTGTTAGAATTCCTGCTCCATGATTGCAGTCATGGGATTGTTGTCTATCACATGACGGTATATGTTTGACTCCACAGAGTGGGACGTGATGGAGACAGGATGTTTGTGTTGCTGTGTTCCGTGAAGTGGGACTATTGTCCTTTGTTCTCTCTCTTTGCTGTCTGATGCTAGAGAGAGAGGGAGCCATGTTGCAGTGCTCCATGTGTGTTTATGTGTAAATAAAGTAGATTAGCCAAAATGCTGAGTTGCTGAGGTCTGTTACACAAGCTGCAAAGACTCTGCAGATCCCTAAGTGTGCCGATGTTGGCATTGGTCGCTGTGATGTTCGAGCAGAAGAAAGCTTATGGAGCTCCCGAATGATCAGCTAGGAGGGAGAGAACATGCCAGTCGGGCATGTGTCTCTGCCAGGGTCCTACTCAAGAGTAGGATGAGCTCCTGACATGGGGAACCTGCGGCCCTCCGGATGTTGCTGGACTACAACTCCCACCGTCCCTCTGGCCATACTGGCTGGAGTTGATGGGCATAAGAGGGCTACAGGTTCCTGATCCCTGATCTAGAGAGCATAACAGTACAGAGGCAACCTTATGGGAAGAGGAGAATATGTGGTACATTGTGTCTGCAATGTGATAAAGCTCTCCCCACCCATTGTTAAAACTACTTTAATGTACCTGGAGGTCCACACTGGGCGTATGCTTCCTGAAAAGAATACATATTCCTCAAAGCTTCCATACTGCCCCCTGCTTCTTTCTATCCTCTCATCTCATTGCTTTGTGTCTTCTTCCCAGAATGTGGACCTGGTGATTTCTGTCTGGGATCGTGACAAAGTGTCCAAAGATGACCAGATTGGGAAGCTGTTTCTCAGCTGCCGAGCAACAGGCAACCAGCTACGTCACTGGTCGGATATGCTGGCCAACCCTCGCAGGCCTGTGGCACAGTGGCACAGCTTGCAGCCCGCGGAAGACGTTGACAAAACCCTGGGACTGAAGACTCGCTTCAAGCTGCCACTACCGAACAGCTAAGAACAAAACAAACCTCTCCACTGGAGAAGATAACCTCAATGCGCTTGGCTAGTAGGAAAAGTTTGCAAAGGAGCAGCTGGTAGCAGAAATCACAGTGTAGCATCATGATCACTTAGTCAGAAGTGTTCTGAAGGAGAATATTGATCGCTCTTTGCTTGAACTTAGACTCTAAAGGATATTTATCTTGGATGAGTGGGAATCCAAATGTGTGTATGTGTCTACAACCCATCACCATGGAATCCAGAAGTCACTGTTTCATCATGACGAAGAGACGCACACAAGATTCACAAGGCTGTACTAGCTTGAATTTAAAGAGGTGCTACTAACAGGATGTGCGGAAGGCCATGTGTGGACATGTGTGGAGCAGGAATTTCCACCGGGCCTATAAACATATTTGCAATCAATGCTCATTGCCCATGTTAAAAATCTTAAAATTGAGGGAACACACCCACACATGCCCACACATGCGCATATATATATATATATATATACACATACAGTGGTACCTCGGGTTACATATGCTTCAGGTTACATACGCTTCAGGTTACAGACTCCGCCAACCCAGGTTACAGACTCTGCCAACCTCGGGTTAAGAACTTTGCTTCCGGATGAGAACAGAAATTGTGCTCCGGCGGCGTGGCAGCAGCAGGAGGCCCCATTAGCTAAAGTGGTGCTTCAGGTTAAGAACAGTTTCAAATAAGAACAGACCTCCAGAACGAATTAAGTTATTAACCCGAGATACCACTGTATATATATAGCTACTAACAAACAGCTTGCTAAATAAAAAGAGACAGGTTAAATCGAAGGAATCAAATAATTTCTCCTTTCAACATTGCTGCTAGGTATTTTAGACAGGTTTTTCAGAGGACATAAGAGCCTGCTGGATCAGGCCAATGGCCCATCTAGTCCAGCATCCTGTTCTCACAGTGGTCAACCACATGCTTAAGGGAAACCCACAAGAAAGTCCCAAGCACAAGAGCACTCTTCCTTCCCTGCAGTTTCCAGCAACTGGTATCCAGAGGCATTATTGCCTCTGCCTGTGGAGGCAGAACATAGCCATTATGGTTAGTAGTCACTGATAGCCCTCGCCTCCACGATTTGTCTAATCCTCTTTTAAAACCATCCAAGTTGGTGGTCATCACTGCCTCCTGTGGGAGAGAGTTCACAGTTTAATGATGAGCTGCATGGAGTTCTTTTTCTGTAATAATCAGGTTATGTGTGCCTGCTCCTTAGAGTATACTAAGAAAAAAGCACACCAAGAACTCTGGCCAATATAAGTTTCAATAGTGGGAGTGGTCCCTACTCGCAAATCAAAAGTAAATTGTAACAAAAACTAATTGACTATTGATTTACAATTGACTATTGATTTGCGAGTTATGGGGATCTGAAACAAGATCTGTGTGTGAATTCTCAGCAACAAAAGCAAGCAAGCAAGCAAGCAAGCAAGCAAGCAAGCAAGCAAGCAGGGAGGGACAAATAAATCTTTATGGTTTCAATTTATTATGTTTGGGGCCAATAAAGAATAAATATGCTCAGTGTGACACAAAGGAGCATGCTATATCATTATTTTGTTCCAGCTGGGTACATTTGCCGCTTACGTTGCCAGAGACATGTATGGATTGCAATTGCCACCTGCCACTACTATCAAGTGTGTCAATATATGCTGCAATAACTAGGAGAAGATCTTGATTCCTCCTGCTACTAACCTCTTTGTAAGTCAAGTGTAGCTCAGCATTATGCCACTCTATCTTGTTCCTACCCCTGGTACTACTTCTTTGGTATCCCTGCAGGGTTTATTGTCCACAAATGGATTTGTGAGATGATATTAAAAACAGGTTCTTCCTCTTATTTGTGGAACAAGCAAGCAAAGACTTTCTGTTTCTGGATCTCAGGCAGTGACGTCTGCCATCATATAGAGAGCAGTATCTTGGATACCCAAAATGAGCAGTGGTCCACCAATCGCAATTGGCTCTGTGGAGGAGTAGACCCTTCATAAATGACTGGGGCTGCTTGGCTGTTTGATTTATTCAAGCAGCCCCAGCAGGAGCTGCAAACTGGCAAGTTTTTAGCAACAAGGAAGCAAAAATAAAAACCAGTTCATCAGTCTCCGACACTCCTGCTTTTAAAGCTAGGTAAGTGCCATTATGTATATTTTCTTTTAGCCATTCTCAGCTGGAGTCCTGAAGAAGAATGAGGAAACTGATCTGCATCATTGTAATGCTGCCTCCTACTTGTTTAGCTGACCTTGAAATATGGCTAAGAATCAAACTGAATGTTTTTGCTCAGCCACCAAACTGAACTGCAGGATTCCTGTGTATTTTAGAGCATAATCCTGTACTTAGAAGTATTCCCAGGTCAGTGGGTCTAGGACTGCAGCATAAGGCTAGTAGCTGAATTAAGCCTACAAATCTATAAACACACTTAGAGACCTTGAACTCAACAAGGCTTCCTTTTGATGCAAAACAGCGGTAACAGAGACTATTTACCATGAAGGACAGTTATCTGTGTAAAATAAATGTGGTACCAAATAAATCATTCTAAAAATACATTTCCCTGCAACTCAGAAAGCATACTTTTACATTTATATGTAATGAATGCACATATTTTATAACACAATAAGACAGAATAACATCCAGAATTTCCACATGGAGAAAGTTGTGAGATTAAGCTTTCAAATGTGATAGCAATCTTTTGTTGCTCTGATTGATACCATGGCCGAATATGCCTTGATAAAAAAAATGGCATGCTCTTTATTTGCAATCCATATATGTAGGGAGAAACAATATCCTTCATCTAGTAAACAGCCCTACTAAATAGCCCATATGGCTATTTAACCATGCTATATAGATACCCAAGCTTTTCACTCTAGTGAAAATCAGTAAAACATTAACAATTTTGTTGTAATAAAAAAATCCTTCCAGTAGCACCTTTAAGACCAACTAAGTTAGTTCTTGGTATGAGCTTTCGTGTGCAAGCACACTTCTGTAATTATATATACTGTAAGTAAGAGTATCTGGCCCCGATACTTTAATTACCTGCAATACACAGAACTAGGAAACATCACCAGCAACCGGGTTGTCAGAGTGGCTATAACTCTGTTATCTTTCCACCAAAGAATCCTTAAGGCTAGTACTGTAGCATCTTAAAGACTAACAAATTTGTTCTGGAAAAAGTTTTTATGGACCAGCTGCATAAATATTATTCTCAATTGGTGAGAATAGCATCAGATGCATGACATGTTATTCTCAGTTGGCAAATGTGTGCGTGCGCACACACAGTATATATGTGTGAAAAAATGGAGATAGAGTCAAATGGCAATAATATGCAAAAATTACAGGATGAAAATACAATTAAAGTTTAAATACATGTGCAGTAAGCACAGTGACTATTCACAGGAGCCATAATTAGTGAGGGGGTGGAAATCCCCATCCCCATCCCCACAAACACATACACCACCTAAAGGCAGTACTGTCAATCTTAGTCGAACACCCATCTGCTCTCAGGAGATTGATACAGCAGCATTTTTTTCCATCACCTCAGAGTTACAAGAGACAAACCAATAAGATCCACCCACAGGACGCTTTGCAAATGCACAGTGTGTTCTTTGGATTTATTTAAATACGAGCGATCTGACAGATGATTCCGAGATGATCTCTCCCCCCCCCGCCCCCAACTACAGCCTTGTCTCTGAGCTAGAGAAAAGATCTGCCTGCCAAGCACTTCGTGGCACGCGCTGAAAGCGAAACAGACGCGGAACACGACCACGGGGGCGGGGGCGGGGGCGGGCCAAGTTCGCCGCCCACCGCGGGCAGGCGAGGGGCGTTCCTGGGAAGGCGGAGGCTCCCCGCTTGCGCCTCGCAGACTACATTTCCCATCCTGCCCTTGCACGGTCCTCGCGGCCCCCCTTCTTTCCCTCGCCAAGAGATGGCTAGGAAGCGCCGAGAGTCCGGCGTGGATTTCGGGGCGCGGAGCTCCTTCCTGGCAGGTGCAGCGCAGGGCGATCCTCGAGGGCTGCGTCTGGAAGCGCAGCCAGAACTTTAGCCCGAAGTTCTGCTGAAGAGCGCGGCACCACTTCCCGTCGAGGCGGAGAAAGGAAGCTGCGAGCCCCGGCTCCGCGTATGTGAGGCTGCCCGACGGGCGGAGAGGGGCGCGCTGGGGACCCGGCGGGCAAAACTTGTAGCGTGGCCTCTGCCACGGAAGTGGGCTATGGGGTCAGGGAGGGGGAGCTGGCCGCCCCAGGAGACCCCGGACTCTTTTATTGTTAGTTTTGCTTTGTTTGTTTTACGTCTGATGTCTCAGAATAGCTCATATCTTTCTCTTTTCTTTCCCTTGGTGAGCTTTATTGTGTGCGCTCGTAAACTTCCTCCTTTGTGGTGCTCTGGGAAAGGACCGGGGCACCAACGTTGCCATTTTTCCTATAGGACCCCAGTGCCTCTGAATACCAGTCGCTGGGGTGAATTGGGGGCGGGGGACAACCGTAGTAGCCAGGGTACTATTGCCCTCATATCCTGCTTCCCAGGAGGTATCTGGTTGGCCACTGTGGCCAATAGGAAGCTGGAGGAGATTGGTCCTTGGTCTGGTCTATTAGGGCTCTTTTTATGCTCTTGTCTTCTGGATGAGACCAAGATGTGGGTTGCCCAGCCCCAAGGGTCATGTGCGGTGGTCTCAAGCAAGCGGTGACCTTTCGTCCTTCTGCTCCTGCGTGTGTGCCAATATCAAGTAATCGGAGATTGCCTCCGAACGTGTTCCAGTTTGTGTGGGAATGTGTAAACATCATTAACAACACAGTGCCAGTTTGCGCATTTGATGTGGGGTGATTAATCTCAATGTGGAACATTTATAACATCATGCCGGATGGTGGTTAAATATACAAGACAGAGAAGCCGACATTGTGCAGTGAAAGCTGGAGCACTGGGGGCAGGGGAGATAACTCAGGAAAGAAGACATTATATTGATTCTGGATCATTGCTTGATATTCTCCTGCCCGCCTACACAACATCCACTTCTGTGCTGTCAGAGTTCCTCTTTCTAATGCTTTGGAGCAACATGCTTTCAGGCTGGCTCTTAGAAGCCAGCTACAGCTGCACCCTGAACTGATGGGGACTCTCCACAGCCAGAGATACAGCATTGTCTACAAGTGGTGTTAGGGATTAAAATTATTACAATTATTGAATAATTATTCAAGAACTCCAAAAGGGCTACAGCTCACAAACAACGTCATCGTTTTCCAGGGATGAGAACTTCCTCTTGCAAGCACTTAAAGCTACTTTTAATAATCAGACAGCTCCCCTGAATATTTCAATTAATAATGCCACATTTCCCCTTCATTGCGACTTTCCCCAGGCATAAGGTATATAATGCTTTCTCGTGCCTATATGATCTTAGTGCCCATATATGGATATATACTTTGGCATGTTTTCACAACATGAGGAACTTTAGAACTCTAAGAAGCAACTTGCTGCTTTCTTCATTTTGGTTGGGGACGAGTTTCAAATACAGTGGTACCTCTAGTTACGAACTTAATTCATTCCGGAGGTCCGTTCTTAACCTGAAACTGTTCTTTGCTAGAGGCGTGCTTTCGCTAATGGGGCCTCCTGCTGCCGCTGTGCTGCCAGCACACGATTTTCATTCTCATCCTGGGGCAAAATTCTCAACTCGTGGTAACTCTTCCGGAGTTTGTAACCTGAAGCGTTTGTAACCTGAGGCATTTGTAACTCGAGGTACCACTGTAATAGATTACTTACTCTCTTCTAATTTTGGTAAGAATAACAATTTGGTCCAGTTTTCCATTCAGATTTGGTTTGACACCTCTGGAGCATGCAAGCTTGCTTCTGTTCAGCATGCACACTTGAACTGTTTCATTACCACCCTTCAAAGGATTTTGCATATGAACTTGCCATTCTACCTTTTTGTCTTCTCCCAGTAGGCTAGATCTTCTATGCCCTGCTGTAAATCTGAGCTGTCCTGCTGCGGGTTTAGAGTCTAGAGCCCATCTGTTCTTCCATATTTCGGATTTGGATGCCATGGAGTCAACGGCAGGCATAATGATGAACAAAGGACCAGATTCTAGGAAAAGTGGGATTACAGGTAAGTAAGAGAAGAGAGACAGACCCAGTTCTAAAGGTACCCTCAAAGGGCTTCTATTGCACAAAGACATGCTGAAACACACCAGCACACCCAATCTGCATCCTGTTGTTCAGATAACTTGCCTGGATCTGTGGCAATAGCCTGTTTCCCTGTGTGAGTCCATTTCTTCTTCTCCCTTTCTCTGTCCCTGCCTCATGGAGGGCCATGGACACGTGGTTCTTCAGGATGAAGCCTCCTAGTACTAAGTAAGGTCACTGGTCCACAGAGCCAAGTAACTCATTGACATGCAAAGATTCAATCCCTGGCATCTCTAGATCAGATGGAGAAGGACACTCGTCTGGAATCTGGAAGAGGTACTGCCAGTCAGTGCAGACAGTTTCAACCAATGGTCTGACTCAGTAGAAATCAGCTTCATATGTCTCATGTGTAGCTCACTGTTTTCTCCTATGAATGGCAGTGGCTCTCTAGGGTCTCAGGTGGAGGTCTTCCTTGGGCCTCCTTCCTTGGGATCCTACCAAGGATTGAATCTGGAGCCTTCTTCTCTGAGTTCATTGGATGCTTCCCACATCATGCCCCATTTGTAGACTTCCTGGAAGCATCTCACTGACCTCTGTTGTTGTGTGTGCCCTGGATAGGGAACCTGTGGCCCTCTATGTGCTGTTGGACTCCAGCTCCCATCAACCTCAGCCTTTTGGCCTATAGTCAGGGATGATAGGAGCTGCCATCCAATTTATAGAACCAAAGCTTCCACATGTTTGTAGCATCATTATATGCCTGTCCATGGTACTGGGGAGTTGTTCGGACTATGAACCTTGACTCTTGCTCTAAATGTTTTGAGTTGATCCTCTATGGTTGATACAATGCCTAAGTGCCATTTTAGGCAATCTCTCTTCATGTCAACATGGAAAGTCTTGTGCTTATTGTATCGACCCTCTTACAGAGACTCTGCCTTGTACAAAGTATTTCATTTCATTTATTGAATTTATATACCACCCTATACCCGGAGGTCTCAGGGCAGTCCACAAAAAAGATCACAATATATAAAATAAAAATAAAAACAATAATCCAATAACACCCCCCCCAAAAAAGAGCCACATTTTAAATGGTATAGGATGTTGATTAGGTCAGCCAAAGGCTTGGTTAAAAAGAAACGTTTTTGCCTGGCGCCTAAAGGTGTATAATGAAGGCACCAGGCAAACTTTCCTGGAAAGAGCATTCCACAGACAGGGAGCCACTTCAGAGAAGGCCCATTCTCTTGTTGCCACCATCCGGACCTCTCAAGGAGGAAACACACGAAGGAGTGTCTTACAGTGCAGTCTCTGGAATACCTTCCCTGGTGCAACATCCCAAGTGTTGTGCTGCATTAATGCAACACCGTGGCCACTACATTGCTGTGGTGAAATGTCCCTTGCACAGCAAACATAGGACTCATTTGCACAGCTCTTAGATTTTTTTAGGTGCTTCAATATGTTCTAAACGGTAATAGTATTGCCAACCATAAGCATTGCACGGGATTGGGGTGGTAGCTCACATGTTGCATGCATCAGCTTTAACATGTGCTTTTATTTTTACTTTTGATGTTATCTGATAAGCCATTCCTTGCCAACATGCATTTTTCTCTCAATTTCCAGGCTTGCTTACAAAGCACCTTTGGAAGGCCTTGCACCTGTCTTCCCCCGTGGCACTTTCCCAACACTGTACAGGTAGGTGAAGTGTGCGGCGCATTCCAATATACTATCTGCTTTTGTATTCTGCGCCTGTGGACTGAATACTGAAACTGAATCTGGACGGTAAGAAAGAATTCGAACATTTGAACGATGGTGACACCATTTGTTGTGACTGTGAGAACAAATCATGCACATCAAGGAAATATAGGCACATCTCTATACTTTGCATGAATGAGACAGGTTGGACAGATATACTTTTTCAGGGTACAGAATTTGTTCACAACTCTTAATGCAGAATCCAATGAATAGGGCAAAAGTAGCTATTGTCTTTGATGGAGAGCTGCTGGCCACACAGCAAAACATTGGATTCTTATGGGGAGGAAAGATGATAGCCTGTGCATGTTCAGCAGCTAGAATTTGTTGTTGGATCCCCTTGTGGCTTTCTCCTTGGGCTTTTGATTCAGCAGACTAGTGAAAGGTGAAGGTGATTTTTGTGGATTCCCCGTTTCTAACCCCTGCCACCTTCCATGTTGTTCTGGAGGGTCCAGATTTTTCAAGGACTGCAGGAAGGATTGGTGAGAATTGCTTCTTTCCCACCTTTCCAGCGTCTGCTGGATCAAAAGCCTTTCTGCAAGCAGTGGAAGAGCAGAATTGGACTCAACTCTATTTACTTCATTTATTTCCTGCTTTTCTGCAACAGATCTCACTCAAAGTAGCAATCTTATAATGTAAGTGCTGCTTTACCTGGAATAATCTCTGTTGTATAAGTATGTAGAAAAGAGCATCTTCCAAATTAACAACAAATTGCTTGATTTGAAGCACAGAATACGTAGCCTAACTGTGCATGTTTGGCTGTGGATTTTTGTAACTGGATTGCAATGGATTAGCAGCCTAGCAGGATGGATTTGTGCTACTGGGAAAAGCTTTGGGTGCTGCAGGAGTTGCTTTGGCATAAGCCATTTTGTCCTCTGTCACAGCTACACTCATTTGTAGGATCAAGGTATTCTCGGGCTTTCAGTATGAACAGATCCTGCTATTTACTAATTAATTTTAATGCATAAAGAAGTTAAGGCCTAGAGCCTCTAATAACTGTCACCCATGTTAACAACACTCAGTGGTGGTTCTTTTTCCATGTTGCCTCTGGAAGGCAAGTGGCACATCATACAGTTATTAACTGCATGCTCTTTGCTGAAGGCACAGGCAATGTGCATTTAAACCAGCCTTGCAAATAAGCCCACAAAAGTTACTAGCCTGCAAGCAAACCTACCAGCTTGCAGAGGATGACAAAGAGCTCAGTCTCTCCTATGGCAGCTTGCTGCACTTCTATGCTGGGTACAGAGGAGGGGAGCTTCCCTCTTCTTCCAGCAGCCAGCCTGTGTTCTGTTCTGTTCTGGTTGTAGTGGAGCAATGGAACGCTCCATCTTTCTGCCAGCTTGCTTACTCACCTGAATGGAATTCCTGATCACCTATGACTGCCAGGCTAGTGCTTAAATATCAGGCTGATTCAAAACACACAGGGTTGTTAGTCCTACTCAGAATGGGCCCATTGAAATTAATGGACATGGCTCACTAAAATCCACTAAGTTCAGCGGCTGTACTGTAAATAGAACATAGAAAGGATACAGCTCACACATTTTAAGGAGTAGATGAATCATTTTAATTTGTTTTCGTTAGTGGTCTATTAGCATATTTTACGTTTATACGCTGAGACAGAGGGAATGCTTATAGAAACGGATGTGACAGCTACCTTCCAGTGAAAGGCTCTGCTTAAAGCCGTGTGTGTGCTCATGGCAAAATATAATCTAAAAGCAATGGCAGTGGGAGTTGTGTGAAAGGAATTGCCTCTTCCCAGAGGCACAATTCATTAGCATTCATGATACGTTGTAGATCTGTGCAAAGGGGAGCTATTTCATGAGCATCTGTTCTTGGGGGGGAACCATCCTGTTCTTGCAGGTTCTTGCCCAGACTTGATAATGAGCAGGAATGAAGTGCCGGAACAAAAGATAGTCCACAGAGAAGCTTCATCTAGGCCTCGGTCACCCATGAAGACTCACCAGACACTCTGCTTATCCCTCTCATCAGACAATGCCAGGCAATACAGTGGCTTGGTCTCTCTGGAGAACCTTGATACTCAGGTGAGTGATGATCTAAGAGACATTTGTTGGGAAATACACAGTTTGTTGTCTGTCATGCGGCTGCATCAGTTTGTGAATCTAGTAGTAGGAACTTAACTGATACCTTTCTCCTCTTTTTCAAATAGATGAAACAAGCCCACAGTGGTGGGGCAGCCAGCAGCACTGGTTCCCTGGAACGGGCATCCTTGTTTTGTGCCTCTGTACCCAGTTCCTCGTCCAAATCCATCCCCTCCAAGCCAACGGGATCTCCATCCAAGCCCAAGTCTTCCAACTCTTTGTTTTCTCCGTTGCTGCCAAAGGGCGGCTTTGAATTCAGTCCCAATCCGTCATCTGTTTCTAGCTCCAAGAAGCGCTGCAATGGGAGTCTCAAATCCAGGGAGGCCAGTGACCCAAAGCCAAGGGAGCTGCAGGCGGGCTTCGGTTTCTTGGAGCCGGTCATTGCCAGGGTAACAGACTTCATCTATGTGGGGAACCTCCGTGCAGCTTACAGTGGGCAGGCACTGTGCAAGAACCAGATTGACAGCATCATTGACGTGAGCAGCTTGCCCAGGGACTGCAGGCTGAGCTTCATCCCTTGCACCTGCAGCCGAGGGCCCCAGCATAGCTGGTCCCGCCTCAAGGTGCACGTCCAGGGGCCTTTGGAGGAGGAGCACCTTTCTCTGCAGCAGCCATGCTTCTGGGACATCAACCGGTGCCTTGAGGCCTCGCTGGAGAAGAGGAAGCGGGTTCTGATTCACTGCAGGGATGGCTACTCCCTGGGTCCTACCTGCGTCATCCAGTACCTGATGGTCAAGCACCACATGAGGCTACTGGCTGCTTATGAGTTTGTCAGAGCAAGGTACCCAGTGAACATCCGGGGGTGTCACCAAGACCTGCTGGTGGACCTAGAGAGGTCTCTGTGGCCTGGAGAGGTGGACATGGAGTGCTCTAAACAAGCCATGTCGAGGAAGATGGCATGGACATAGGGTCAGGCTAGATGGCAGCAGTTTCATCTCACACATGTAGAAAGGTGGGGAGGAATGTGGTTCATGGTGACTGAAGCTTCTCCCCTTGCCTGTCCCTCCTCTCCCAGCACCTTCCCCGTATCTAGGAGAGGGAGCAGGTCTTGCATTGTACACACTCTCTTCACCCACCTTCTTTTTCCGCAGCAGGGATGGCTCAACTTTTTTCGCTGCATTCGCTCTTGGTTAGCCTTTCAGGGGCCATGCCCTGGTGGAGGGCTTGAGGAAAGCAGAAGTGGGTGTCTCCAGAGTGGGCATGATCATCCTGGGCCCACTGTTTCTTACCCTTTCTCAATTCTTTCACACGCTTTCTTCCATGTACACAGCCACACACACTACACATCCCCGTCACAGGGCTGAACTTCCCCGGGGAGATTTAAATCTCTCCACCACAGTTCAGTGCTGCAGTGTTGAGGGCTATTGCTGTCTCTCCTAAAAAGGGCCCAACCTCTGAAGACCATAGGCAGTGGTTTTCCTCCCCCTTGCAGCATTGCACTGGGGGAGGAAAGCAACCACTTGAAAGGGCTTGGCAGGCCTGATTTGGCCCATGGGTTTACCACCCTTGTTCTACAGCAAGTTCCTGGTTTCAGCACATGGGACTGCAGCAGCCACGCCTACTTTGGATCTTAGGATACAGTAAATAACCAAATACCGCAAGAAAGCATGTGAGCGCTCAAAGCCAGTCAGAAGGCCTAAGGATGCCATTACAATGTTTCTGTTATGAAGAAGCTGCCTTATATTGAGCTGCCTTAAACCATCCTCCCCCAGTAGATCCTTTTGCAGCCCATCTAAATCCTTCAATGGAAGATGCCAAGGACTAAGTTTATGTATGCAAGTATCTGCTTTATCACTGAGCTGTGGACCAGGGCTATGTTTACTCTGCTCTAAAAATACTTTGCAGGGTGTGTGCGCGTCTTTTTTTTTAACTTGATTTGGCCAGTAATGAGAAGAACAAGGAACTATTCAGGGGACTGGAACTATTCAGAGGACTGTCACCACTGGAAATCTTAGTTTGGAATTCTTCTGCTTTCTGAAGTTGACCAGGACATTGCCCAGACACATTCAAACAAATACTGGTAATCATAAGACTAAAAAAATTGCTTTTTTAAAAAGTGAAAACTGAGTTTCCTAGGAAACGAAATTATGCATCTAGTACCACAATCTGTGGTTTGGGAGGGGTTTTTTTAATGCTCCTGTGAAATTACAGTTTGCATACATCCCTGATCCTTGCTTTTGTGCTGAGATACACCAACAAGCTCTTTAAATTACCCAATTTGATGAGGTAAATGGCTCTCCACAGCAGCTATGCCTATTTCCATAACTCTGTAAATGTGATAATTCAGCCCTTTCTTAGCAGAGCCACTGTAGGCCTCTTTTATTGTCAGGGAAATTATAACGCTGGAGCAGAACGTTCAAAGTGGAGATTGTCTTGACAGCACTTTCCAGCTCCTACAAGATGAGAGTTTGTAACATTTGCATAAAAGACTCTTAAATCAGGGATGGATGCGGCATTAGAGAGCAGGTGGGTTGTCAGCAGTGGAATTTAAATCTGGTGCTTAAAATCCTAGATTCTGTGATTGGAATAAAGTAGGTATTTATTCTTTTTTCAAATATTCTGGTTGTATTTTTTTCTTGTTCTTTCAGATTTTGTACTGTGGTTGCAGATTTTGAACATTTTTATGAAGAACATTGGCTGGTTTCATCCCTAGCAAACTGAAGCAGATGGGCGGGGGTGTGTGTGTCTGTACAGACTGGGGTGGTTGGGATGTGAGCTGGTCCTTGATCCTTGTCTGTTGCACCTGCAAAATGCTATGAATGCTTTGACTCTACCAGTCAGTAGCCTTGAGGAATTCTAACGCAACAAGCACAACAGGCAGCAAGAAAACTTGGGAGTTCCTATGGTTCCTCCAACTCTGTTTCAGCATCCTGAGCAGCAATGAAAACAGAATCCATCCTTTGCTCTACCTTCCCCCTTTTAAAAATCCAATGCAAAATGTGGCTCAGAACATTATGGTAGTTTTGCACCTCCCCTCCAGATAGCTTGGCAAATATTCAAGATGCTGGAGGAGCAAACCAGCCCTGCTGTGCTCTACCTCTCATTTAAATCAGAACCAGTGAAGGTGGTGAATGTCCTGTGTGAGTGTCTGGAGGCTGTTGGAGGATGGATGGCAGCTAATGGATTGAAGTTGAATCCCGACAAGACAAATATTGTTTCTGGCAGACAGGGTAGGCAGGTGTGGGGGACTCCCTGGTCCTGAATGGGTTAACTGTGCCCCTGAAGGACTAGGTGCCCAGCCTGGGACTCATTTTGGATTCAAAGCTATCCATGGAGGTGCAAGTCAATTCTGTGTTCAGGTCAGGGCTGCTGTCTACCAGCTCCACCTGGTACACCGGCTGAGAACCTACCTGCCTGCACACTCACCAGAGTAGTATATGCACTGGTTATCTCCTGCTTGGACAACTGCAATGTAGTCTGTGGAGCTACCTTTGAAGGTTACTCAGAAACTACAATTAATCCAGAATGGGGATGCTAGACTGGTGACTGGGAGCAGCCACCGAGACCATAAAATACCGGTCCTGAAAGACCTACACTGGCTCCCAGTACATTTCCGAGCACAATATAAAGTGTTGGTGCTGACCTTTAAATCCCTAAATGGCCTCAGCCCAGTATACCTGAAGGAGCGTCTCCACCCCCATCGTTCAGCCTGGACACTGAAGTCCAGTGCTGAGGGCCTTCTGGCGCTTCCCTCCTTGCGGGAAGTAAAGCTACAGGGAACCAGGCAGAGGGCCTTCTCGGTAGTGGAACCCACCCTGTGGAATGAGTAATTATATAACATTTATATAATCTGAAGGCAGCCCTGTATAGGGAAGCTTTCTAAGGTTTAATGTTTTACTGTGTTTTTATATATGCTGGAAGCCGCCTAGAGTGGCTGGGGCAACCCAGCCAGATGAGCAGGGTACAAAATAATAATAATAATAATAATAATAATAATAATAATAATAATAATATAAGACAGAAATGACATTATTATTATAAGTTCTACCAGTTTGTGGTTCAAAGCAGTCCAGCATGCTGCAAACTTATCCCAGTGATAAAATTGACACTAGAATACTTAATCCTTTATAAAGCATTCTGATTGAAGTTTGGCTTCAAATGTCTCATATGTGAGTAGCGTTTCTATAATATGATAAATTATGTTAAATAAAGAACATTGTGACCCTATGTAGACCTGGCATTAATAGAGATGTATTTAAGAGGTGTTTGAGGCTACCCAACTGAAAAGTACAGGCAGAGAAGTATAGGCATATCCTTGATGCACATACATTCTGACTCAGAAAACTCACAGGGGCTGCCAGCATTCAGGTATCAAGAGCCCTATGCATTTTGAGCTCTTCGGCAGGGTCAGGAGATTTATAGCCATTTTTCTTATTCTAACTGACTCTATATGATAGCTGATCTTTGTGTAAAGTCCTGTTAGCATTCTTCCTCTCTACAAGGACAACCCTTTCAGTTTTCTGGGTTTTTGTCTTACCCAGAAGTTTCATAAATGATTCTATGAAATTAAAAGTGTCTTACACTCTAGGTATTGCAGCCCTAGCCCTACTGCAATAAGTTGCCGTATTTTTTGCTCTATAAGACACACTTTCCCCCTCCTAAAAAGTAAGGGGAAATGTGTGTGCGTCTTATGGAGCAAATGCAGGCTGCGCAGCTATCGCTGAAGCCAGAAGAGCAAGAGGGATCAGTGCGCACCAATCCCTCTTGCTCTCCTGGCTTCAGTGAAAGCAACACAAAGCCTCCTGAGCACAGCCGGAGCGCTCCTGCCTCTTCGCTCAAGAGGCTTTGTGTTGCTTTCTTGTTTCTTGTTTTCCTCCTTTAAAAACTAGGTGCATCTTATGGTTGAGTGCATCTTATAGAGAGAAAAATACGGTAGTTGTTCGGTTCAGCCCTGTCCTGTTACTTTCAGCAAGGCTCTGTTGCAACTGACTTTCTGCATTTTACCTTTTTAAATGTTGCTTTGGCTGGGCTTCTACCAGCAGGTGGCAGAAGGAAGCTGTATTCCAAAGCAAGACGGGCAATATGAAAGCTGGACACTTGAGGTTAATAAAATGAAGTCCGATTCCACCTTGATCATGCCCATGTGACACACGCTTTTCTCACCAGGCTATGCCAGAGCGCATTCATTACTAAGACGAGTTGTTCTCCCTTCTCTGGCACTGCAATCTCTCTATGACAGTGCAGACAGCCATTTCCTGAGTTGCCCAGGTGCCAGAACAGGAAGTAGAGCTGCAGTGCTTTCTGACTGTTTGCAGCTAGCAGGGTGGTTACTGATTAACAGAGAGGCTTGAGATGGCATTGCGTTTGCTTTTATAATCTAGCTGAATCAGAGCGGACATTTTATGCCAGAATCAAATGTGAAAGTGGACTTATAGCAGCCTGGATTCAAAACATGAAGTTGAATTTCAGGCTCCTGATTTATTCCAGAGTTCTGTGCAGGACTGGCTATCTTGTGGCCCTCAAAATGTTGGACTACAACTCCCATTAGCCCCACTAGGTAGGGATGATAGGAGTTGTAGTTCAGCAACATCTGGAGGTTCAAAGGTCTGCCCTCGCCCACTCTGTAGCAGGGAGTGCCTTCTATCAGTGTGCCCCAAACAGTGGGACTACAATCCCCATCATCTCTGACCACTGGTCCTGCTAGCTAAGGATGATGAGAGTTGTAGTCCAAAAGCACTCTGTACTCTACTTTGGGTTTGTGTAGGGTTTACTCCTTAGCCTTTTCTTCTCCCCGAGATATCCCACAATGCAGCAGAGGCTTAGAATAAGTGTTTTCCTTCTAGGCAGGTTCCCTTCCCAGGTTGATGAGCCCCGTCTCTTCCCTCTACAGCACATGGAGAAACTGCCTTCTGCACTTGGGGTTATTTCTATACAAATTGCCCTGATTAATGTCACATTTATAATTAGCAGCAAACTATCTTCCTGTGTGATGTCTAGATAATGCAGCCAACCCAGTTTTTGTACATAATTATCTCTATGATCAATACATGGCAAACCCATTGTTTGCATTTAGAAATAGCATGTATTATGGGGCTCTTGTACTTATTTCTGTCTGTCCTAGGTAGCCCAGGAGGACCCTGTGGGAAGAGAGGCTATCATACCAAAAAGGCTTCATCATCATCATCATCATCATCATCATCATATTAGCCATTCAGCACCTTTAAGGATCAGCATTCCAGTGCTATACTAGCCCTGCTTGCTGCTGTCAGGGGAATGAGAGTTGCTGGAAGCTGTGAGGAGAATTTATACTGCAGTATTGCCTTGGGTGCTGTAATCCTTCTTTAGTATCTCTTTGAACTTAAGATCTGTACCTGCACAGCGTGTCAAACGTGGATGTATTGAGTCTGCGGGAAGCATTGAAAAAGGAGAGGAGGAGCAGGAGGGAAGAGAACATCCGAAATCCACCAAACTACTGAGAAGCCTTAAAATCCATCTTCCTTGGATATAAACTTGAAAAGCCAGTTTTCATGGACCGTGCAGCTTAAAGCTGCAGCTGATGAATGTGATTATTTCCTCGGTATTGACTTCTTAAACGATACCCAATGAGAGTCTGTGGGAAAGTGGGAAAGTGGTGGATTTGGGCTGTAGGATGCTGGCCCTTCTCTTAGCCAGTGGTGGCCAAACTTGGCCCTCCAGCTGTTTTTGGACTACAACTCCCATCATCCCTAGCTAACAGGACCAGTGGTCAGAGATGATGGGAATTGTGGTCCCCAAACAGCTGGAGGGCCAAGTCTGGCCACCACTGTCTTAGACAGAGTGGGGTGGCCATGGTGGCAACAGATTTGGAGGCAGCAAATAGGGAGTTGTGGTGAGGCTCTGTGTGCTGCCTGCTTCCCTCAGGTGTGGTGGAGTTTGATGGCCCAGTGCAATTTCTGAAGTAAAATTCAACTGTAAGTTCAGTCAGCTTCTGCATGTGAAATGGGGCCAGTAGGGAGGACCTTTGCTTCATGCTGCAAAATGTATTGGACTAGCCTTATGTAAAAAGTTTGCTTCAAATTCCTGCTTGGTTGAGAAATTTGCTGAGTAGCCTCAGGCAATTTGTTCAGTTGCACAGTGGCAACGAAACTGAGCTTTGAATCAGGAAGTCCCATGTTCAAATTCTGCTTCTGCAATGAATTTGCTAGGCGGTGTTAGACAAGCTGCTGTTTCTGAACCATGACTCCCCCCCTCCCACTCCCCATCATGAACTGCCGACATTTACTTTACCTTGCCTTCTGGATTACTATGTATGAAGCACTTTGAACACACTAACATGCTATATAGATTATTATCACTTCACCTAGCCTACCTCATAGGGTTGTTGCAAGGGTAAAATAGGAGAATCCGATGTGTCCTTGGAGAAAACGTGTGGTATAAATACAAAAATATCAATAAGGTAGTATGTACCTGAATTGGGTGCACAAGGAAATTAGGGTGGGCCCTTTAAATGTTGTCTATGTTAAAAATTAACTGAAGTTCTGAGCATGTGTATATGTATATTTTTCATATGTGTCTTTCACTGGATTCATTTTACCTGTTTACCATGTAAAATATATGACTGTGCTCCCAACACTCTGCAAAATACGCTTCCTCTTCTGTTATTCTCCCTGCTGCCTGACTTCTCCAAGACTTCTTGACTGCTTCCCAAATTGATTGCTTTAGCCGAGGGGGGTGGTTTGTATTTCTGGACCCTTACACACCATTGGTCTAAGGAAGACTCCATGCCCTTAAAGAGAGAATGGGTTTTTTTGCTGAGCTGTTTAAGAAACACATTTATACCTCCTCAGTAAGCCAGCTGCCCGTGGCTTGCCAGTTGATCCAGTCCTCCCACCAGCGCTGTGTGTTTTTCTTCTTGGGACTTAGGTGAGCCCTTTGCATGTCTCTTATTGACCCCCCCCCCTTGCTGTTCTAAAAGGCTGAAAGAAAGAGTAGAAACTCTGTGGTTCCTAGATTAATGATTCTTGACTGGGGGGAAAAGGATCTAAACCCCAGTGTTAGAGTCAAAGTCTGTCCTCTGAGCACCCATCTGTCTTTCCTTTCTTTAGCCTGTTACAGCAGTCAATTTCATCGGACTTTGTTGCTGGTCCCACTCCATAAAAGTGGCTTTCGCTCTCATGATTCAAGAGCTGGAAAGCTCAGATTTACTCCGTCCTCAGATTTAATTCCCATGATGTTAAGGAGTCTGCAGTGTAAATTTGCACTGTGAAACCTGAGCTTGAGAATGCAGTCAAATCTCCCTGCTGAAAACATGGCCTGTTTCTATATTAAAACTTGCTCGGTGGAGAAAGCCTAACCAGAAAAAGGAAAAGAAGAAAGCATACGATTTTGCCTTTCAGGAAAGAAAAGCATAACTAATTTGAGTCAGCTTGCTCTCTGTTCAGTAAGCAATTTTGGGGCGGTAGGGAGCAGATGGAAAAGCCACTTGTTAAAGAAGGAAGGGGAAGATGTAATGCTTGACCGCGTGACCTTTTTCGCACTTGCTGCTAAGAAAATGATTAAAATAGAGTGCTTTGTTTTCAGTGAGTCTGAGTGGCACTGGTTTCACAAGTAGCATGCTGACATTTCTGCAAAAAAGGCAACTGACAAGTTGGGATATACTGTAGAAAATACGGAAAGGATGCAAAACTGCAAATTACACAAATGTCTATTTTGATGATTGGCATGATTTCCCTCTGTTGTTCCTTATTTGTATTTTGTTTTATTTCTAGCATATATCACGCCCACTGTCATTTGCACCTTTGCCACCTGTGGTTACCACAGTGACACCCCATATTGGCCCTCCTGAGTCACTAGGAAAGGCAGGCCACAATCCAAGGAGACAGCTGCAGCTCCTTTGCAAGCCATTTTTAGAAGCACTTTCTTCTCCATTATGTGATAGGCCCTACACATTTTTCAGGATAGGGTTTCTTTCGGGAGGTCAGCCATGGCCTTCGGGGGTGTCCTTTCTGGCCATCTTTTAACTCTTCCTTGTCTCATTCTGAGTATAATGGCCATCCGTTTGCGATCCAAAGATAGCAAAGTAGTTACTTCATACACTGTTGGGCTGGGGGGGGGGGGAGGCACATACCTTTTAAATAATCGATTTGAAACAATACAAAAATACAGGGAAACCTTAAAGTTTAATGCAACTTGTTCCCGAGAAGCCGCTGAAATGGAAGCAAATTCCTAAATGTATAGCTGTGTGCTTCTCCGGTTACCACCATTATGGCAGTCAGTAGAATGCATACATGTACTGATAAGAATCACTTGCAATAAAATGTAAGCTATTGACTAAGTAGCAAAGCATGCTTTGTCTCCTCACATGGGCTGCAATATGAGTTTATTGCAGAGGTTTCAGCACACAGTGTTTCTACAAGGGTTAAAACTTGCAAGTTTTCTGGAAGGCTTGGTATAGATAGGTTTTTCCCATTGTGACTGAGCAAAGAGTATATTTGTTTGTTATTGTAAGCTTGTATTTGTTGTGTTATAAAAGGAAAAATTAATACAAATTATATGGGGGGTGGGGGAGAAAATGTATTTGGCAGCCTTCCATAAATTTGGCAACTACTTCCTCACTCAGCAGATGGGGAGCAGTTGGGCAATAAGTACAAACCAATTTCTGTTTTCTAGTAGTGACCAGTGTTGTTTAATCCAAACAATACACTTGTATTAAATATATATATATATGCCTTTGGTTTGTTGCAGGTGCTCATCAACAAAACCAAGATGTCTGAGTAAGTTACTGTTGTGTTTATCTTGTGGAACACATTTTTAAAAACCACAATTCTAGAGCTACAATTTTTCTTTCAATCCCGTCAACAAGAAGTAATCCTTTTCTGCACTCCCATCTGTCTAACGCATGGGCTGCATCGGCTTCTCTGTGCATATCGTCAGCTGGATGGAGAGAGGCACATGCAAATAGATTGTGTACACTGGGCCGTTCCCCATGCCACCCAGCGGCTGGAGCTGTGTGCAAAGAGCTCTTTCAAAAACTTACAATTCTTCTGGTTATCTGGCTTCTCTTTCCTCTTCCTTCCCTGCCAAACAATAGATGGGTGGGATTTTAACATTTGCAAAAATGCTTCGCCCACTATTGCCCCGATTGCTCCATGCTCAGTCTTTTGGATCAGAGAATCTGTCTTTTTATTCTTGAAACTAACCATCTGTTTTTCCTTCCCTGCTTTCTGCTTGTGTCTATTTCTTTCTCCCAAACCAGTGAAGAAGTAAGTTTCCCTTTCTATTTTGGCTGGGGTGGATGGGGTGAGGTTCATGGGTAGAACTTTGGATCAGAAAAGCATTGGCATGGTCATGCTATCAGTCTGGGATAAACTCTGCCCTCTTGGAGAAGATCTTGTAGGGCAGTGAAGATTACTCATCAACCAAAATGCATTGTCGTTCCTCCTCCTCTATAAGCGAGTTTCAAACATTCCATTCCACCCTCCCAACATTCCACCACAAGATGGAATCTACAATGGAGCTATGGAAATTAAGAGACAGCTGTGTGTGTGTGTGCGTGCGCACGTGCCTGCGTCTGCCTGTGTCCATGCAAATTTAGGCTCTCCTCAGTGGCACCCTTTAGTGCAACCGTTTCATTTTTCTTGCATAAATGAAAGGTTCTAACTAGAAGAAGTGAAATGCTGTCCCACTTGGGAACGATGCCATAGGAAAGCTTGCACCCCCATCTCTGATACTGGGTTGCCTTGCCCCGCCCCCATCAAAGAACTTCCAAGGTGTGCAATGATAACAATAATATAATAATAATTATTACTTATACCCTGCCCATCTGGCCAGGCCTCCTCAACCACTCTGGGCAGCTTTCAACAATGATCCTCCATGCAAAGCTCACAACTATGTTTCACTCAAAGCCATCCCCCTAGTACACTACTTCTACTATAATAATAGGTGGTTCAATAGTGGTATTTTTAAAAATCCAACAAGAGGATGATGTGCTCTTTGGGGGCTCTTTTTTCCTGTTTGCCATTGCTGACACTGCAATAAGGAAATGTGGACACCTTTTTGCCAGGCTGACTTAGAAATTGTGTTAGCAGCTTCTGTGGGTATTAATAGATTACTCACAGAAGAGCTATTAGAGTGGAGCTCTAGGGACTGGCGTTGACCAGAAGGCAGATCCCTGCTTCTTTAAGCTGCCAATATGTTTGTCCACATTTGTCATCTAATCTCATCCTGATGGAAGGCAGTGAAAGCAGAGACGCTAGAAGTTGAGATTAGGAACAATGGTCTAGGACTCTAGGACATTAAAGAGTACCTTATGTACCTTCAGAAAGTTTTAGCAGGGCAAGGCATGTGTTACTTCTGCTCTGCTCAAACTCTAGAGAAGATTGTGGAGTTTGGAATGCCCTCTGGGCATCTGCAGAGAGGCCTAATGCAACCTGGTTATGCGTGGAGGTGAAGCTAAGCATTGCTGTGCATTCTCTGAAGTCTATGACATAGCAAGGTGTCAAGGGCATCACTGACCGTTCTTGACTGGATGCTTCTGTGCATGTGAAGTAGCATGTTCAGGCTACAGTAGGCCTTTCCTCACAAGCATAGATGCAAGATGCAGTCAGTGATCTCACTGCCCCCTTGCCATGCCAGAGGCCTGCAGGCATACATGATTATGCCATGATAGATCTTGGATGCCATTCCAGGAGCTGCTGAAATGGAGTAGGTGAGGTCCCTGTTCTGCTCCAAAAATCTTACTGTTGTAACTGGAACATTTGCTAGCCCAAATTTTGGTTGTAGCAGAATATGTCACACTTGGTCTGCCTCTGTGATGGTTTTGGACTGTTCAGTGTTAGGTTGTTGTTGTTGTGGTGGTGGTTGTTGACAGCATGTATGCCTTTATTCATTCATTTGTTTGTTTGTTTCCCATCCCTCCTATTTATCTAAAAGGATCCCTAAAGTAGCTTACACATAACATAGCAAACTGCAGTCAGAACTGTTTAAAACCATTAAAGCCATCCAATTAAGACCACTAATCAAAATTAAGCAACTAATACAAGAGAACAAACAGACATTAGTTTTACAGTCTTAACAATTAGGTAACCCCCCCTCAAGGGCTTTATTTTTATTTTACCTGATCCCTAACAGTCAGAAGGGAGGTGTCTTGGTGGACTTCCTTGGATGGATAGTTTCATAGTGCAGGGGAAACCACTAAAAAGGCCCTGAGTTTTATAACCACCTTCTAGGCCTCAGAAATCTAGAGCAGCTGAAGAAGGGCCTATCAAAACATATATGACTTACCATATGGGTTCCTTTTCTTACTGGTGTATTTGGTTTCTTTTCTTTTCACTTGGGAACAAACTTTCCCTCTCTTTTGCTTAGTCCCCACCACATGTATTAAAATGGATTTTCCCATAGGGATAAATTGCACAAGAAAGAGTTACAAAATGGGCTTCTGGAAGAAGCATCTCATAGCATACGTAGGCGCACTAATGATAGATTTTGACCAAAGCCTACTGCAGTCAGCCAAGTCTTTCCATTGCCTTTAAAAGTCACTTTTAAAAGGCCAAATTCTGGTCTGGCTGCCCCCATACTGTGGTGACCTTATCAGATTTCTTAAACATTCATGACTTGGATGGGATGCCCTCAAATGAAAGTACAGCAAGCAGGTCAGGGAGCTATTCAAAACATGAATGGCTATTCCCTCTGCCCCAAAGCACCAGAGATAGAATGTGCTGTTGTTATGAGGAGCCAACTTGCAGAAGCAAAGGGTCCAATTAGCATAATTTGAGGGCAAATTTTGACATCTATACCCAATTGCCTCTTGAAGCAATGTCAAAAGACATGCCTGGGGGAGGGGGAGAAATCGGCTGTGACTGTGAGAAGGACAAAACACTTAAGTAACCCACTTCTTTCTCATTTTGCTTCTTGCCATTTCAGAAAAGGAAGAGGGCAATCACTGCCCGCCGGCAGCATCTCAAGGTACCTTTTCTCTCTGGTCGTTCCTAACAAAACGACTTCTGTTTCTTTCTTACTTTTCCCCTTGGGTAAGAGATGTGGATGGTAAAAAGCTCTAAGCCTCACAGCACTGAACTCTGCCTGAGTGGCCCCTTTTCCAAAGGGCTTCTTGACATCTACAGAAAACTGGCCTGACTATTCCACACTCAGACCCTTTTCTATTGTTGCTTTTCATCTACAAGAGCTCTTTTAAAATGTCAGACACTTGACGACATGGATAGGGAACTGGTGGCCTTCTAGATATTGCTTAATGACAGCTCCCGCCATTCCTGACCACTGGCAATGCTGGAGGGGAGCTGTAGCTCAACAACATTGGTGGGGCACAGGGTCCCCATCCCTACTTCACAGCTTCTGCCATGTTTAACTTTTCAAGTACAACAGCCCCACACTTGCCATGGCGGTGGCAGCAATGATGGCAGTTTAGACACAGAGCTGCCACAATCATGTGAAAGAGGCCCCCTCGCCCATATGTCAACAGGGAAGGGGGCAGATGGATGGATGGTGTTGAGACTTTTCCACCACACCTTTCCCCCCAAGTGTTTTTTTTTTTTGCCAAGCTGAGGCAACTTGTGATACTGGAGCTGATCTGAGGAGAAAGGTGCTCAGGGAGAGAAACTGCATGGACATAATCCACAAGTGTGTGTGTTGAGGGCAGGTATGGTTTTGAACCTCTCACATATGGATCCTTTTCATTGTTAAAATCAGCGCCTGCCCTCTCTTTCTACATGATTGGTGCAGCTGCATGTTTAAGGAAACAGAACATCTGCTGTTACAACTAGCTTGACTCTGAATCCAATCATTATAGTATTCGTTTTACACAGGATACTGAAGCTAAGGGGCGGTGGCTTTCCCAAGACCACCCAGTGAAGTCATGGCAGAGCACAAGCCCTGGCCCTACACCAGAAATGGGGGACCTGTGAACCTCTAGATCAGGGGTAGGCAACCTAAGGCCCGGGGGCCGGATGCAGCCCAATCACCTTCTCAATGTGGTCTGGGAATCAGTGTGTTTTTACATGAGTAGAATGTGTCCTTTTATTTAAAATGCATCTCTGGGTTATTTGTGGGGCATAGGAATTCATTTATCCCCCCCCCCCAAAAAAAATATAGTCCGGCCCACCACATGGTCTGAGGGACTGTGGACCAGCCCATGGCTGGAAAAGGTTGCTGACCCCTGCTCTAGATATTGTTGGCCTACAGCTCTAAGCAACCCTTACGGTTGGCTATTCCGACTGGGGTTAATAGGAGTTGGGAGTTCAATAAAATCTGGAGGGCCACAGCTTCCAAACCCCATCCTACCCTTTCCCCGTTAGGCCCATGCTGGCTCTGCCCAGTCCATTTCTCTGTGCCCAGCACTTCACCCTGGTGGGTGTTTGTGTATCATTGTGTATGATGACGATTGCCTTGAGAAGTCGTTCTGTTCCCCCAGTCATTGTGCTTGTCCCAACTTTATCCTCCAGAGTGTTATGCTCCAGATTGCTGCTGGTGAACTTGAAAAAGAAGCTGTAGCCAAAGAACAAGAAAAGGCCAACTACCTTGCAGAGCACTGTCCACCTCTGTCACTCCCAAGTTCCATGCAAGAATTGCAGGTAATAATTGAATCTCCTCCATTCACCGCTGCACAAGAACCGCAACATAGGATGTCAGTTCTAAGGTGTAGTTCTAAGGTGTAGTGACAATAAAGGTTTATTATTATTATTATTATTATTATTATTATTATTATTATTATTTAATTTCATTCACCTCTAGTTTGGTCTCAGTCCATTGCCTGCTCCAAACAATCTTCAAACCCAGAGGTCTGGACATGCCTGTGTAAATGATAATTCTCCTTCCACACTAGGTCTTCACAGAGCATGTGAGTGAAAGCATATTGGTCCAGACAGTGATTTTTAATTTATTTTTTAGAACACATCTGTGCTTAACAACTTTGCCTGATCACTCATGATACAACGGCATTGGTAGAAACAGCTACATAGAACAAGGATGGGGAAGTGTAGCCCTCCATCCCATCAGCCCCAGCCAGTTTAGCCAGTGTTTTGAAATAATGGGAGTTGGGGGTCATAAACAGCTGGAGGGCACCAGGCTCCTTTCAAACCTGACATAGGATATTTTATCAGAATCCATAGTGTTGTTTAGTGGTCAAGGTTGAGATATTTAGTTGCAACATTTGTTATTGTGTTTTTTATGGATTATTTGCTCCTATGTTGCTTTTGAAGCAAAGACATCATTTAAGTAAGGCTGGACTGTATTTTTGGGGCTGTACACCCCCCCCCCCCCCGTCGTGTTCATCTCCCATGTGATTTTTTTCACTCAGAATCGCCTATATATCTGGCCTGGTCATTGCTTCTGCACATTGAGTGACTGTTGTTGTAAACAACGGTCCACCTCTGTGCGTGCTTATTCAAAAGTAAGGCCTATAGTGTTCACTAGGCCTTACCACTAGGAATATTGGTTTAGGATTGCTGCTTAAGGGAGCCTCCTATATCAGATACACATTTCAAAGGCACAGAACCCTTTGCTTTTTTTAAAAAAAGTGTTTATGTGTGTCACTGACCTGTGTTAACATCATGAGGTATGAGCAGCAACTACAATGCATTTTCCAAAAATATGCTGCTTTTCTGCAGTTTATGGTTGGATACACCAAGAGTCTTTAAGTTTTCCTGAAAATTTTGAACCCACATCTCTTCCTGTCCCACAGACCCCTGGTCACTGAGCTCTGAAGCAGTGTCCCTGACTGAGGGGAAAGCAGACTGAACCATGCCAAGAAAAATGCCTCCGCCACCTTTCATGACTTGCTCAATAATCTCTTGATAAAATAATTCACATCCCTCAGCAGGGCCTATGCAAGTAGCCATTATTGCATCTAACCACATAGCAGGTTTCTTGTACTGCAGTGGAATCTAGTCCAGTGAAGGAGGTGGCTGAGAGTGCAATATTAGGGACACAACTATGAACTAAGGACAGTATTCAGCTAAGTGGGTGTAATAGGGCAAGGATTAGCACTAGTGCAATGGGATCCACCCCCCCATCCAGCCCTGTTCATGCCCCACAATATTCCCAAATCTGCTCTGGAGGGTTAGGGGAACCCACAGAACAGATTTAAGGGGCATTTGGGGCAGACAGAGAGGGGGTGAGTATTCCATCATGCAGTGACAAATTTTGTGCTCATGGAATGTTCTCCTTAGCTCTGCTTTGACAACAAACCCAAGTCCCACAGAAGTAAGTAAAGAAAAAGAATTAAGCTGTAAATTACATCAGGTGTGAATCAGGATTGCTTGGGATGAAGGACACACTTTAATGCAAAACTAGCAATTTAGTAACACACACACACACACACACACACACACCATCCTAAAGAAAGCATGAAGTGGCATAAGAGAATCCCATTTATTAATATATGTCTATTCTGCAATCCTATGCATACATTTCCCAGGGAAGTAGGTAAAGGACACCTGGATGGGTAAGTCCCGCTGAATTCATTGAGACTTACGTACTTCTGAGCAGACAGGCACAGGATTGGATTGTGAAAATGCTCTCCACTTGATTTAGGTTCTCAGATTTTCAAAAAAAGCAGCTGGACTGAAGAACTCACTATGAACACTTCTGAAACTGTGTAGCCTGTACTGAAGACACATAAAATATAGATTTTCCCACAAAAAGACTGGGGAGGAAATGCCATATGGGGTTCAGCAACCCTCTTTAATAATCTCTCCTTGTTTCTCAACAGGAATTTTGCAAAAAACTTCATGCTAAGATAGAGGAGGTTGATGAGGAAAGATACGACACAGAGGTTAAGTTACAGAAAACTACTAAGGAGGTAATCCAACTCTGTGCTGTGTTGAGTGTGTGTTTCAGTTTCTGGGTTTCATTGTCCTACTTTTGTTTCCAAAGAGTGGGTTGGGTCCAGAAGGATACAATAACTTCTTGTATATAGCTCTTGAACAAAGGCAAAATCCCACAAATGGATTCAAAGTTACATTTCTAGACTGTCGGAGGTCTCACTTTCTATGTTAAGGGTGTGCATAAAGGGTATACCTGAAATATATGATGTGTGTTCAGTAGGATAAGAAACCACCAAGAAAATATGGAAGGCTGGCATCTGCCACCTAGAAGAAAGTGTTTACTTGTTACTAGGGGTAGTTGCATTGGTACATTGACACCAATTTTCTAAAAAGTGTAAAAAGGAGGAAGAAGTCATGGAACAAATTACATTTTGTAATGTTCAAATTAGCTGTGGGAGGGTTAGTTCCTCTTTTGTGAGAACGAAGCAGAGTGATAGGAGACAACTATTGGGATTAAATGCAGTCTTTGCCATATATTTGTAGTACATCTTTGTAGTATATTTGTGGGCTATCACACAGAAAAGAGTAGGTACAGACATACCTTCAGTGTAACTCCTTGAACTACTTTCCCTTTGTATCTTTCCCTCAAGTGCCTGCTTCTGTCCTGTAATTTCTGTATACTTTACTTTGTCAGGCTGTGTCCTATAATTGAGTAGTGCTTTGTGCTGTATCCCCCTAATCTAATATCAGTCACCTTTCCCACCCTTGCACCTTTTTCTTTCTCTGCCTCTCCCTCTAGCTTGAAGATTTGAGCCAGAAACTGTTTGACCTGAGGGGCAAGTTCAAGAGGCCACCTCTGAAGAGAGTCCGCATGTCTGCAGACGCTATGCTACGTGCCCTTCTGGGCTCCAAACACAAGGTCTGCATGGATCTTAGAGCTAACCTGAAGCAAGTCAAGAAGGAAGACACTGAAAAGGTATCTAAAGGGGTTAAAAGAAGCATCCGCTATGACTTTGCTGTGTAATTTAGCAAAGCTGTCTACTCAAATCCTGATTTGTAATGAAACTACATGTCAAAGACATGGACACATTGTGTTCAGGTCTGGTATCTACTGCCCTACAAGTTTTTCTCCCCTTAGTGCCCAGTTACTCAGTTTAGCATTTAACAATGTTCCCTTACTTCCTTGTTGCATTCATTTCCTTGTCACTAGCAACTAGCCTCAGGTTCTTTCTTTTGTTTCACCTGGTAATTGTCTAAAGTAGCTCAGTTGGGCAAAACCCTGGGATGCTGTTTATTCCCCCCCCTCCTTTTTGGTACTACATTCAATGTCAATCATATTTGGTTGTACTTAAGAAAATTACGTCAGGTTTTTTTCATTTTACCTCTTGGAGTTATGTAGCTACTAGTACTGTAATTGCAGATGCACAAATGCAGGCAATGATCTTTCAGTCCAATCTAGACTGCAGTCCTGTACAAACATATTTGGGAATAAGTCTGATTGAACATAACGGGGCTTGCTTCTGAGCAGATGTGCATAGGGTTGTGCATTAATTTAAAGTCACAGATCACAAGTAAAATAACATAAATTCATTCTTCTGTTTTACCTTCCCCCCCTCCAAACAGAGTCTCAAGGCAACTTACAGCATTGATGTAACCCAACCCATTAAAGCCAGAATAAAATACGAAGCTTTAAGACAAGCAGTGCACAGTAAAAGGAAAAACTGTCAACTATTTATAGCTCTGCAATTTTTTTCTGTGTCCCTCACCACTCCCACCAAAACCTGTCAGAGTGAAAACCTACCAGTTTGCTTCCTATGAATCAGCAAGAAACATGCTGTGTGGGTTTCTTAAAGGAGAACATCTCCAAGAAGCACACTGATAACAATGGTAATAAAGAACCATTACTGAGATAATGGTGAATTTAAAAAGGCCACAATTAGACAACAGTGAGGTTTTAAAAATTGCATTTTAAGTCAGCTGGAAGATGACAGGAACCAGGAAGGGCATCCAGCTTAACCAAGCAGTAGGTGACTGCAAAAGCAGTACAGTTAGTTGACTTCCAGGGTTTTCTGATTATGAGGTTGTAGCCAACTCTGTTTTACTTAGAGCAGACACATAAAAATTAATGGACTCAAGTTAGTCATGTCTATTAATTTTGGTGGGTCTGCTCACAGTAAGACCAACATTGGGTGTGACCCATAGTGTCCAAGACTCTGAACTGTGTCTGGAAGAATAATCATTTTCACTTCTTGTTGTGTTTTGTGTTGAGTTTTATGCTGTTTTGGGATTCATAGATACCAACGCCCACCTTTCTGGCTGGGAGCTTGTGAACCAGCCCTATATAACGGACACTCTTTGTTCATACACAAGTGCTTGTAGCGTTCTCTCTGTCAAGCAAGGCTGTGTAAGGAAAAGCAAATGAATGTGGCCCTTCAGTCAAGGACATTGACCAAGCTTGAATGTTTCTCCCCTTCCTCCCATAGGAGAAGGATCTTCGTGACGTGGGTGACTGGAGGAAGAACATTGAGGAGAAGTCTGGCATGGAAGGCAGAAAGAAGATGTTTGAAGGCGGCGAGTAATAGGAACCATGCAGCTGTTCAGTCCAATCCTCATCCCCCATCCAAGTCCCACTGCTCCTTTTCCACCTATCCTGCCACCTCATTTTCTGCCAATCCTTTACAGCGCTGTTTTTGGGATGACTGTCCTCAGGCCACAGTTGCATTTCATAGAGCAATCCACCTTACAGACCCTACCCGCAGCCTGACCCCATGTTATTGCTGGAAAGACAATTGTCTTGAGCTGTGAAATGTCTTAAAACCCATTTTGCAACAATGGTAGCTGCATGACCTGAAACAATCCAGTCATTAAATCCTGTAATTTGGTAGGACCTGTTGTTACAACTAAACTGATGTAAATAAAGCTTTGGAAGTGTGGCTGAATTTGTAAGCCTTGGGAGGCTGAGGTACAAAATGACTTTGTGCCGTGACTGCGTTGTATTTTCCTGACATGGAAACTGCAGATAGATCTCTCTCAGATACAAACTGCAGTTGCTGTTTTGCAGTGCATACACAGAGGACTTCCTTGTGGTGCTTTTGTATTATGTGTGCCATGGAATTAACTCTTGCCTTTGAGAAGAGTTCCCAGAGTTTGAATGTAAGCAAGTTTGCAGCTGCACTCCAAATAATTTTTTGCCTCATAGCCACCTGTTTCTGGAGCACTAGGGACAGTTTTAGGAGGCACCTGTATGATCACAAAACAGCAATAGCTATTACTGAATGGGTGAACAAGCTACTCAGCTGCAGATCAAATGTCCATAAAAGCTCCTGTCTTCAGGACCTTGCTCTGTCCACAGGCCGAAAGGAAGAGAGGCTTTTTGGGTGCTGCCGCTGAATAGAGCAAAATGCTTCTGGTGCCAGTTGAAGAGAGTAGCTTGTTTTTAAGGTATTAGCAGGCAAAGGATTAAGCAGGATTATCCGTCTTCCTCTAACTCAGTGTTCTCACTGCAAGGACATTTTCTTTTAGCATAGTCATCATTATTGACACCAGGGTTACTCGAAAAACTACTCTGCCTGCCTCACACCTAAAAAATCTGAGCAGCTGCATGTGACTTGTTCTCAGTGTGTCTGCTGGGCTGGCTAATGAGGTGCTCCATCCCAACTATGGCAGTGAGAGACCTTATTAAATGCTGAAGATAATGATTGATTGGCCTTCCAGTCACCTGTGAGACTCAATCTATTATTATTATTTATTAAATTTGTATAGCCCTTCATCTGAAGATCACAGGGCAGTTCACAACAATCTGCTGCTTCAGTTACATGTGGGATCAACAACAAAATGTTGCAGTGTGGAGTGTCATTCATTCCATTCCAAGCCGCCTTAGTTTTTCATTGCACACCACTTCCTCACTCGAGACTCAGTTAGCATTCGATGGTCACAGAGCATGCTCAGTCCTCAATGTTCTCTTCTGTGCTCCTCCCTTGCTTAGGCTTTTTACTGTGTTGGCTTCATAAGCAAACAGCACTCACAACCTGAACTTTGAAACCAAGAGAAGGATACGTCCTTAATGTTGAACAGGCCTCACTGGACTCCATTCATGGGACTGGGCAGTCAAAGGTTGATAATAGGCATAATGGATCAGAACTTTTATTGCATTGCCACTATGATGGCCATCACTTCAATACTCCATTTCCAAATGGACTGCAAACCCCAATCAGATATTTATTATTATTATCAAAATAAAATCCAAATTAAATTACAATCTATAAAAACAAAATAGAATTACAAATTTAGTGAAGGGCTTCATATCAAAATATGCACAAATGTAAATACCACAAGAGAACAAGAGAGCACAAATAAATACCAAAGATTCACTGTGATTTGCAAGACATTTCCTAGGAACGAGTAAAATACAAAAATATGTATCTTAAAATTATAGCCATGCACTCCAACAAAACAATAAAGCATCTATTAGCAGAACCTCTCATGCTTTATGAACCCATTAATCTAACTCAGCTACCATTAACCTCAATTAGCTAATGTACTACTTTTTGGAATGCAGCTATTATTTGGGCTGTTACAGCAAATTGACTATAATTTTAGTTTCATTCCAAAGGATTAGAGAATGATGGTTTTGAATGGTATATCCCAATATTTGACTGAGCATGCTGAGAACTCCTGCTGCGGGAGCTAGAAGTACTTGTTCTTCATCATTGCTTTGCAAGTAAGCTGGGGAAACTGCTGACTATTGAAACAGCGTGGCAGTGAGCTACATCACTATGTCCAAAGGAAAGAATGAATGTATCTGTATTTCCAGAAGTGGAACATGTGCAAAAAGGAGTGTGGAGGCCAGCTGAGCTAGATCCTGAAGTGAGAGGTGAAAGGAAGGAAGCCCAAGCCTAAGCAGGAGTCTGAATGGAGAGAAAGAGATGTAAGAAAAATGCCCTAGATGTGAGACATAGGGGGCCGCTTAGCCTGGAGAGTTAGGGAAGGTTCAGCGGTGAGCTGTGACTCTGCAGGGAGAGCATGGCAAGAACTTCAAAGGCAGCATACTGTCAACCATCAACATGGCCTTGAAGCTGGAAACGATAAAAGGAGCTGGAAACAACATTTAGGTATAATCTTTACAACAGGCCTATAGAAGATTATGACACCTCTTGTGATGCTGAGTGGCTCACTGTCCATGGTAAACACTGCGGGGGCAACTTATAGAAAACTCAAGTGCCCACCTGCAAGCTCCAACTCTTAAGAACGCATGCATGCATGCATGCAGGTACATGGAGAGGGGAGTTGGAGGGAAAGGGGAAGTGGGGGCTTGCATGAGACAGATGGCAGAGGCTTTGGGGCAGTGGTGGTAGTCCTTCCCCCCTGCTGCTGCTTCTGAGCCCCTTGCTATAACCTTCTATTGGAGGACAGAACAATGTGTGCAACGTGGCCTGATCAGAACCTCCCTAACTAGCCAGCTGCCTTCAGGTGCTATGGAGAACATCCTTGTCAGGATTGAAAAAAGATTCAGCTTCTGTACACAGAACAAGGTTGGGTGGTGGGAGACCATTTTGTCCTTTGGTCTTGGGCTGGCCTGTGGGAGAAATAGTGCTTAATGAGCTGTGGAGTCTAGAAATGTGAATATCTTCAGCATGTACTGGTCTTCTCCATTCTACATGGGTGAGAACTGTGAACTGGGTCTGTGTCAGGTGAAATAAAATATGTTTCCATGAGCGTTGATGGTGGAACAGCCAGCTGGAAGCATAAAGGAAGTACCGCATTAAAGAGTCACTTCCTGTTCAGAGAGGAGTAGAGCAACTGTTGTTCCTTTCACCCAACAGTGTCGTTTGCTGGTTCTGACAACCCTTTACCTTTAAATTTTGCTTAAGGTTTAAAATTTGTTTGGAAGTGCCCCAACTTCCTTCTTCCCAGAGCCCACTTTATTCCAAGGATTTTTCTTCAGGTACATACCATAGCTTACCTATCAAAGCCAAGATGGCCTAGCTCTGAGCTGTGTCTGAGATGAGCTAGTAGCACCCAAGAAGTATGACACTCCTTAGATGCAGAAGGGGAGGAAAAGGGAGAGACGGACACCCCTTAAACTGCAATCAACCTGGGCCAATGGGATAAGTTTTCTGGGAGGTTGACATTTATTGATTAGGGAATGGGGAGGCAGATTGCAGGTTTATGCCTGGTATTATTTTGACAGAGCCAAATGCCCCCACCCTTAATAACAGGCAATTTCCTGCTTGGTGTTTATTATTTTATTTTCTGTATCATGAAGTATGTCACAGATAGGGGTGGAAGAAGCTGTCAGTTTCGGTTTTCTCAGCTTCTCATTTTACCAGTCTTAAATTCAGTTCTCTGCATCTCTGCAGCAAACTGTGATTTTTTAATAAAAGCACACTTTCCCCTATTATATGCATTTTCGTGAACAGTGGTTGGGGAACTGCATCGTGAAATTTGGTTAACTGTGAATTTCGAAGGATGGCTGTGCTTAGGTTCTCATATTGTTTTGGGGGAAGTGTACATTTGATAAATTTGGTTTTAAAGGCAACGTGAATTGGCTTTCTCCCCTATCCCTAGCTGGGGAAGCTACTCTGTTGGGCCAGACCTGTGATATACAGTGGTACCTCGGGTTAAGAACTTAATTCATTCCAGAGGTCCATTCTTAACCTGAAACTGTTCTTAACCTGAGGTACCACTTTAGCTAATGGTACCTCACTCCCACTGCTGCCGTGCCGCCAGAGCACGATTTCTGTTCTCATCCTGAAGCAAAGTTCTTAACCTGAGGTACTATTTCTGGGTTAGCAGAGTCTGTAACCTGAAGCGTCTGTAACCTAAAGTGTCTGTAACCCGAGATACCACTGTACTGCACAATGGGAAGCACAAAGTAAATGAAGGTTAGGAGAAGTGACTCGATTATTAAGTCCTGCAGGAACTTTCTCCACAGAAAGATAATTTACTGCCCTATGAAACAAACATCTTCACAGCTGAGTTCCTCCCAACAGCATCTCTGACAGCATCATCTGGGGGGAAATATCCAAACGCATAACAATGAGGCAAAAGCTCTCATGTTCAGAGATCTGGCAGCTCTGCAAACCGTGAGGCAGAAAAGCAAAGCGGGGCCACCTGTGCTAGCCCCCCAAGGCGAAAGAATTCTTTTCAAGCATCTTAGGCTGTGGGGAGGGATAAGTAGATTTGTTGGCATGGAGACGGAAACAGGTGTCCCTAACAGAGAATGGAGCACACATCAGGTGAGGTGTTGCCCAGAATTAGAAATACTATAAACTGACTGGAAACGTTTCCTCAAAATTGAAAATAGATTGGGGCAAATGCACAAGCAGTAAATGTCATGCATCTGTTTCACAATCCCTCCATGGAGAGCATATCTCTTTTAGAAATACTTGCCCCAATCAGCATGGGCAATCCACGCGTGGAAACAAGTGTTGGTATGTGCTGACTGTTCTCACAGCAATCATTACCTGTGTGAGGTGTGGGTGATTGACTCCAGAGGCTCACTCCCCCCCCTCTCCTAACAAGGTGAGCAACACTGGCAGGACTTGACAGTGCTGATCACCTGTGCAGCAGGGGAACTCCTGGCTCACAGTGGCAGCTGTATAACATCCTAGTGTGTGGGAGGCTCGCTGGATGAAGGCATTGTCTTTGAATTAAAGACTACCTTTTCTTTAAACATCAAGAGAATAGCTACAAAGTCTATGTAACAAAAAATATATTTATTTCTCCCGCATAAATATTCTGATTTATTAATTTAGCAGAATATTGACACAGTAAATAATTTAAGTGTGTGAGTGTGTATGTGTGTGTAAACAGGCTTTTAATGTGGCACTTAAACATGGTAGAATTGCTAGAGGAAATGCTACGGTTTTGAAATATTTTAATAAATGTGAAAAAATATTGAAAGTCCCATTAAATTCAACAGGACTTGCTTCCTAGTAGACATGCAGAGCTTTGCACTAAGTCTTCAAAGCACTGCACATACATTATCTCAGCCATCAGGGAGCCTAAATGCTCTAAATGTAACTCCTGTCTCTCCTTTCATCACCTTTATTCAGCTCTTGTGCAAGGGATTTGAGAACCTTGTGCTCTCGCCTATCTGAGGGGCCCTCAGAACTGTGTCCTCTTGTCCAAGCCATTTCGGAGGAGTTGCTTCATCCATGAGCACACGGAAAATGTAGCAACACAGAGGAAAAGAAGGCAAAGGAAGGAAGTGGTGGACTACTTGGTGAGGTTACCCCACCATCTCTCATTTCATCTGCCACAGTAGAGACCAATCTATGTACAAATCGTTCTAAGGCCTTTCATTAACTCCCCCACCCCACCCAGATGTTTCAGTTTGTTGTCCTCTGAGCTGTCTGGATAGATAACTTGTTAGAAGCCTTGGACCTGCAGATTAAAATATTCACGGATACTCAACAAATGTGTTTTGCTCAAGCTGGGATAATGATCTGATTCCTCACAATTCAAATGCCAATTATGAACCAATTATATACAGTGGTACCTCTGGTTGCGAACAGGATCCATTCCGGAGGCCCGTTCGCAACAAGAAAAGAGCGCAACCCACAGCGGCGTGTCTACGCACGTGCGGGTTGCAATTTGCCATTTCTGTCCATGCGCATGACATCATTTTGCGCTTCTGTGCATGTGCGAGTGGCGAAACCCGGAAGTAACCCTTTCTGGTACTTCCGGGTTGCCATGGGGCGTAACCTGAAAGAATGTAACATGAAGCGGACGTAACATAAGGTATGACTTTATGGTGATATTGAAGTACAGTTGCCTCTGTGAAGGGTACTAACAACCTCGTCTTAAATGCATCTTCTAATCCATGTAATGTGATCAAAGGGACCTTCCAAATTAAAATATATGTGCTATTTAATCAAAATAAATTGTTACTTTTATTAAAGATATTGAAAAATTACCTGCAATTGAAATGCAACGTATACATATTTAATTGATTCATTAACTGAAAGACTCAAACCAGTTAATAAAAAGGCAGGATTTAAAAGATAAACGATCAGCTCTTCAAGTTTATTTTGATATATGCATGTACATACACTAGAGATTTACTGAAGAGAATAACTTTAAACTGTTAATACTACTTGAGATCCTTCTTTTTTATCACAAACGCCAGTTCTGGGTTGGCTGATCTACAAGCTAAGCCAAGAGTATTAAGCAAGTTTTATCATATTGCTTTTAAATCAGCTTAAATTAGAGTATGTGCACATCAATCTTGAATACATTTACTTGGAAGTAAATCCATTGTTCATAGTCAAAGAGCTCAGTATAACAAATCCACTTTCCTTGCTATGGCACAGCTGCATATTGGGGCCATCAGCAGCCCCCTCTTTTTGTATTTAGGCCGTGTTTGGAAGGCAATACAGAGCAGGTAGTTAGCAATAGAGTCATAGCTGTCAAGCGTCCCTTATTTGGCAGGACAGTCCCTTATCCCAGTGCCATGTCCCGCTGCTGTCCCTTATTGATGAGGCTTCGTTTGGCTGCTGGCTGGGCTTTCTGCCTTTGGCTCGGAGGGGCTCAGAAGTTGAACATACCTGTGCCCGGAAAATCCCTTATTTTGGCTGCTGATCCCTTATTTTCGAGGCTGCTGGTCCCTTATTTTCAAATATGTAAGTTGACAGCTATGAATAGAGTATGTGTGGCATAGTGGTTAGAGTGTTGGACTAGGACCCAGGAGACCAGGGTTCAAATCCCCACTTGGCCATCTGACGTGGGCCAGTCATTGCCACTTAGCCTAACCTATCTCACAGGGTTATTGTGGGAATTAAATATGATGGAGGAGTGACATGGAGAAATGCATGAAACAAATCAATAACCTTTGGGGTGTCATGGCGGCTGCTTGACTGCCATGAGGCATTTTACAACCAACCTTAAGCGCTCTCTCTGCTCTCCCTTCTGGGGTGTTACTTTGGCTCCATATTTGCCAGGCTGTGGACTTTGGCCCTCCTTCCATCCCTTCAAATATGCTGCTTGTAGATACTTGCTGAAGCAGTGTTGCCCAATCTCCCAGCCCTGCTATTTGCTCTAAGGATCCTAACATAGACAAAACATAGATAAGACTAAGAGAGAGAGAGAGAATAGGAGTTATCCATACATGTAGGAACAGAGGCTGCTGATGCAACATTTGTGAGGTTCAGCTTGATTTAAGGACAAAGACTCTTCTTCAAACTGCTATCATTCTTTCTTCCCCTTTGCGGCCTGCATCTTAGGGTGGGTGGGGAAATTTGTTCCTCTTTTTTTTGTTGCTGTTCTTTCTTAGTGAAAAACAAACTCGTACCTTCAGCCTTACATGATATCCGGTGCTGCTGGCTTTAGAGTCAATACAGGAAGAGTGGGGAGAGCTCAACTGCTTGCTCGGTGTTCTTACAAAACCGTCTACAGAGCCAGTTCACTCAATTGCACTCTTCGCAAGCAAAGAAAATGGCTGATGCGGAATGTCTGAGGGACGTCGAGTGCGAGATTGAGCTAGAAGAAGGGGCTGAAGGCGAGACACAAAGGTAAGGAAGGGCCTTGATGCATGTCTCGGCTTCAACAGGACACATTTTGGCTTGTCGTTCTCCTCATGTCTTGTGACAGTTTCAAGGTTAGCAAAGTGGAAAAAGGAAGATAGGAAAGGGGAGCTGCTTATCTAAAAAGAGATCAGTTGGTGGGAGATGTGGAGACCAGTTTTGCTGACTACTTTGTGGGAATTGGTTCATGCTTCACACAGATGAGTTTCTGAGTCATTGCTGTTCATGCAAAAACAATGGTTTTAGCATAGAAGTGGTGAGAAGTGTGAGCTGGGATGCTCTTGTTGAAGTATGGCTTCACCATGTGAACGTGCTTGGGTGTGGTAGGACGATTAAGTGCTTTGAACACACTTAAGGTGCTATATAAATGCTGAGTATTAGGGCTAAGATTGATGTGATGAGAGTAGATATTAAATCTTGACCTGCCTCAGCTATGCGAAAAGGTGGGAAGTCTAGCTTAAAGAGCAAAATGGGACAAGTGGGCAAGGAGTGCAGCCTCATCCATGGCTTCCCTCATCATAATCTATAGTGGCAACTCAGGCATTTTGTTGCCTTAAGCATAGCCCCAATGAAGATCACCCTCTGCTGCCAAGGCTTTGTTGTGCCATTCAGGTTTTGTTGTGCCATTTAAAGGTTTTGTTGTGCCATTCAGGCACCAAATGCCTGCTCCCTCCACAAAAGCAGGCCACTTCATCCCAATGCGTGGCAGGACCCGCCCCCAAAATCTGTTCCCTCTTGATACTGCACCCCCCCACCTCAAGCAGGACTCTTAATACTGGGAAGCATGAAATACTTGTGGGAAAGTAGCGCGGGGGGGGGGGGGGGAGCTGCAGAGACACTAAGTTCTTGGAAGGGGAAGGGCTCTTTACTCCCCACCCAAGCACTGATGGAGCTGCTGCCATTAGGTCTAGTTTGGCTCTAATAATAATGGGGATGAGAAGATGGAAATCTGTGCATGTCAGAGCACATCTCAAGTGCCCAAGTGATGTGGCCATGCATCTCCACTCTTCCAAATGCTTCATATCAGCTACGGAGTTCAGACTCCAGGACTTCAGAGATGCCCCTGACATTACCTGCACATTTGGGGAGACTAGGCTGTGACTTTCTTTCTTTCTTTCTTTCTTTCTTTCTTTCTTTCTTTCTTTCTTTCTTTCTTTCTTTTCCTTCCTTCCTTCCTTTTACAAAAAAACAGTATTGTTCAGCATTAAGTATTAACCTGAATAAAAAAACGTTGTATCTTCTCAGCATCAAAAAAGGGAGCCATGTGGTGGTGGCAGGGTGGTGGAGGATGTAAAATAGCACACAGGTAGGGGAAGCAGATCAGGATTGAGACTGTGGCATGCAGTGGGGGATTTTTATTTTACAATTTCCCCTCGCACTGTGGTCTTGATGAAAGCTGCTCCTCTCCTTCCACATTGCAAGCCAGAATTTGCCCCGGAAGCAACGCTGCTATTGGCGCCAACAGCACTGAGTGATAAAAAGGCTATGCTTGATTCATGTTTTGCAAGGGTTAGGGGAAATTGCTTATTTCCCTTCATCATAAAAGTGAAAATCACTGCATATTGATGAAAGTCTGTTCACATGATCTGTGGGCATGCAGCCAGTTTATTCTTTAACCATGTTGGCACTTCTTTCAGTTTTGACTTGGGATTGCTTTTGGTGACATGCTAATGACATAGGCACAGACCTATGGCTCACTGCAAACACATGTAAGGTGACATTTTTGGACAGACAGTTAGTGGAGAAAGCCCTGTGCCCACCTTGCTATGAAATTTTGCATGAAGTTAGACCTCTTAGAAAATTTGGAATAAGGGACAAAAATCAGCACAGAATTGTAAGCACACTCCTATAAGCCTCAGTGCAAATAGTAGAAAATGGTCTTCCCCTTTGATTGATGTTTTAAATTGATGGATTTGAGTGAACAAAATAGTGGTTGAGGTCTGTTAAAGATGAATGGGTCCATGTAAGCTTGAGAACATTTGCCAAAATGAAAAGTGACAACCATAATCTATTTTAAAGGTGGTGAGTAGCTCAAGGAATGAGTTATTTTAACTGCCTTTGACTTCTGCTTCTTATGTTGCATTTTGCCTCTGCATCCACGCCCACCCCTTGCATTTTGAAAATGTGATGTAGGGAATTGGTCACAGAGCCTCATTTTTGCAATCCGCTTAGGAATTATCCCTGAGGAAGTCTTTGCAGGACTCAGACATGCACCTAGCCACTCCCTTGATTGCAAGACTCAAGGCTCTTTTCTAGTCACTCACTTCCCTTCTGCACAAAATGCCAAGAAAGGATCTGCAAGGATGAAAATGGCTCTTCGTTATAACCTCCTCCTCCTCTTCTTTCTTGAAACTGAATCTGTGAACAGCATATTTCCTCTTAGAGTAACCACAGGGTTTGCTTAGTGCAGTTCCTCTTTCCCCTTGAATTGTTGCTATAAAGTTTTGTTGAAGCAAATAACAGTGCTCCTCAGCATACTTGCATTTTGTCACAGGCAGCTTTACAGGATAGGCAAGGATAATTTATTGAAACTCATATGTTATATCCCTACCTCCCCCTCCCCTGGCACGATATGGGGCCATTCCTGCATGTTGATATCTCACCATAAAAAACACCAAAAACCCTTCACATTTCTCTCAGAATTTGCCTTTCCGTTAGTTCCTTGACATCACCAATTAAAAACTTTAGGGTGATGCTGCAGGAGCTTATATGATGCTGGCTACATATGGAGTATTCAATCTGATTTGTTTTCTGGGGGAATATGTGATGGTTGCGTCGCACAATTTTATGCCATGCTTTCCTGTGCATTTGGCCAACACAAAACACTGCAACGAAGGTGCCAGCTAGACCTCTCCAGGGATGGCATTCTATAAGCAGGCCACCACCACCTAGGGCTTGCCGATCAGAAGGTCAGCGGTTTGATTCCCTGCAATGGGGTGAGCTCCCATTGTTCAGTCCCAGCTCCTGCCCACCTAGCAGTTCAAAAGCACGTCAAAGTGCAAGTAGATAAATAGGTACTGCTCCGGCGGGACGGTAAACAGCGTTTTGGTGCACTGCTCTGGTTCACCAGAAGCGGCTTAGTCATGCTAGCCAGATGACCGGGAAGCTGTCTGTGGACAAATGCCAGCTCCCTTGGCCTATAGAGCAAGATGAGCGCACAACCCCAGAGTCATCCGCGACTGAACCTAACAGTCTGGGGTACCTTTACCTTTACCACCCAAAAAGCCCTCACTGAAGTCACCCAGAAAAGGAGCTCTGACAAAGATCTTAAAGCCCAGACACATTTGTAAGGTAGACAGTCCTTTGGACAACACACTCCTAAGCAACAAAGGACTTCAAAGCTTAAATGCAGCACACTGGATTCTTCCCGAAACTAGTGGCAAGATGCATTTCCTGCAGTTGGTACCAACCTATAACCAGCCACTTCTTTTTGCACCCACTAAGCTGGTACAATAAAAGAACATGCACATTGTGTTGACATAAGTACAGGCTATCTTACGAGGCAGGCTAGCACCTCTCTTGTTGTGAAGCTGGGAGGTACATCACTAGAAAATAGCTTCTTACAAACACAATCAACTATCCTTGCACAACCTTCAAGGTTGCCTTCCTACTCAGGCTTCTCGTTTCCAGTGCGCTACAAAGCTCAGAGGCTGCCCATGTATGGTCATCGATTAAGGCAAGCTTTGCTGTGCCAGCAGGCTCCATCCCTTCCTTTGCCACGTTCATCCTCAGCTGTCCTGAATTCTCTAGATCCCTTAGAGGAGACTTGGAGAGTCCTAAGTAAGATTACAGCAATTGCTAAGAATATCCAGCACTGGAAGGAGATTGTCTGGGAAAGCTGATATCTAGTGAGGTATCTCTGGACCCCTGGAACTGCATTCCAGAGGGTGGGGCAGAGGAGTTGCAGCTCTATGTATAACTCAAGCGTGTGTGGCTGTACTAAAAACCTGGTGAAAATTCAGTGAAAAATATGGTGCACTTGAGTGAACAAAAGGAAAAGCTGAAATACAGCTTGACTGTTGCAGTGAGACACAATGTATGATGACAGCTTACAAGGAAACCAGTTATCAGTCCATTTAAAGTATGCAGTTTCCTACTCTTTATTTGCTTTAGATTCTCCCTTCATTTTTTAAAAAAATCTTTTCTTTGTGCAGTCAAAATTCCAGTCATGTCTTGGTTAACAATTAGCATGATAGTGATTTTATAAGTGCCCGACAAGGGGATGTGGGCACTCCTGAGAATCAGTCTAACACTCTCTGTAAAAACTATTTAGTTACAGTCACAAAAACTTTTGATCACTTTGATCAATCTTCCGGAGCTTTCCCCTGAAAGCAAAGAGAAAAGAATTCTCATTATCAAGCTTCTGAAAAATGTCTGACTTATGTAGTTCAGGTCCTTTGAGAAACACACTGAGATAAGTGTTGCTTTGTTAAGCCTGAAGTATTTCCTGGAAATTGCAACAGCACTAGACTAACAAAGGCAGGGAGATAGTAGCAACTAATGAGAATGTGAATTTTGATTCATTTCTCTTGATTCGTTCAGACTTTGATGTGAAAGATACCTACCAAATCCAAACTTTCGTTGTTGTTGCTTTAGCAAAGGCCAACATAACTCATACAACAGTACAACGAAGAAGTGTTACACAGCTCAAAGCACCATAAAATATAAACTAATAGCATAACCCACTGTGATATTCAATATATGTCTAATATCTTTTGCAATTAAAAAGACAAAACAATCATTACAAAAAGAAATCTGGAACAGGATTCTACCGACTTAGGATACAATACAACATTTTTAACAATAGACTTGATAGTCCCCTACAATCTGGCATTCTTCGTCCTCCTTAATAAGCAAACCTACCAGAAATGTAAGGCTCAGTGGACTTATTTTCGAGTAAACGTGCATAGGCTGGTGCTGCATGTAATTTTGCATGCCCTGCAGATCTTCAAGAGAGTTTCACATGGAGATATGCAGAACATGCATATAAATCACACAGATAACCTCTTCAGTGTTAAAATGAACGGTGCATGGGTATTTGTCCAAGCAACACACAGGGTGGTTTGCTTCCCAGATGAAGGTTATGAAGACAACTGAAGTTCAGGAGGAACAGTATTCTTCCATGGCTTCAGGAAAGGAGTGTGTTTTCATGAGACCTTTGTTGAAATAATCAAACAATTGGAATAGAGGAGATCGAGAGGAGATATGATAGCCATCTTCAGATATCTAAAGGACCATTACATGGAAGATGGAGCAAACTTGTTTTCTCCTGCTCTGGAGGGTAGGACCCATACCAATGGATTCAAGTTACAAGAAAGGAGAGTCCAACTAAACATCAGGAAGAACTTTCTGATGGTAAGAGCTGTTCGACAGTGCAATGGACTCTCTTGAAAGGTTGTGGACTCTCCGTCCTTGGAGGTTTTCAAACAGAGGTTGGATGGCCATCTGCCGTGGATGCTTTAGTTGAGATTTCTGCATTGTAGGGGGTTGAACTAGGCAACTCTTGGTGTCCCATCCAACTCTACAATTCTTTGAAATGAAGTGGTGGTCGTAAAAACACATACCTTACCAAGGAAATGACAGACACAAATATACCAAGGGACCATGGCTCCTAAGTTATACCAACATACCTAGAGGCAAATGGGAGAGATACCACTGGAGAGTGAGAGAGAGAAAGAAAAGGAAAATTCATTGAGCATAATCACAAGAAAACCTGCAGAAGAACACAGGAACATCAACACTGAACTCATTACTATTATCATTATCATTTATATGGTTTCACTGATGTACATGGAGCTTACAATCTAAATTCAAAAAAGGAGCATCCACCAAGGGAGTGGAAGGAAGAAGAGGCAGGGCATGCAGGAAGAGGATATGAGATTGTTTCAAACCACGATCTTGTCTAAAACAACTGCAAGCACTTTCCTGTTTGATGTGATTGCAGAATAGTTTTGTTCAGCATATCGTTTGAGTGATCTAAATTAGGTACCTATTCCCTGTTCTTCAAAGCAAAAACATTTTCACTAAGTAGCTTGCAGTATCACACTGCTACAATACAATTCAAAAGCAATTTTAAAACAGGGCTACATTAAGACAAAACAGTTAAGTAGGTCTTCTGAGCACACTTGAAAGCCATAGGAAGGGGGCTTGGCTAATGTCCCTGGGCAGTGAGTTGTGCAGTGTCAGGGCCACCACTGAAAAGGTCCTGCTTCTGGACCCTGACAATTGTTGGCAGCGTAACAATTCTCCCACATACTTGTGGCCATATATGAAACAATCCTATGCCGAATGTCTCAGGTAAAATCCTAGCCACTTTCTAAACAGGAAATGACTGCTTAGTATTGAGTAGTAGAATTCTAACCGCTGGGGAACCATAGCAGGAAAGTGGTTGCAGTTTTTGCTGTGAGTACTCATACATTTGCATATTCATGGTTTGACTGAGCACAAGGGTGGGGAATTTTTGGCTCTCAAAATGTAGCCGGACTCCAACTTCCATCATCCCAAGCCAGCATGGCCAGTGGTCAGGGCTAATGGGAGTTGTTCAGCAACATCTGGAGGCCAAATGTTCTCCACTCATGGCTTAGTGTTTTATTGCAGTAGCACAAGGGAGTGCAGATCATGAACATGCACACTGTAGAACAGAACTCTTTTCTGGAACAGATTGTTCCTGCTTTGATTAAACTAGACAGTCATAGCAACTACTTACTTACTTTTTAAAAAATCTAGTGTGTTGGCTTTAGAAAAGTTAATAAACAGCACAGGAGATCAGCCATATGCAGTCATATTATGGATGTGATTTTAAACACTCTTCCCTGTGAGAAAGCTCCATTGCACTCAGTGGAACAAACTTCTCAATTATGCATAGGATTTTGCTAGCTCTTGCACCCCAGTCTGATTTCATGTTTTGCCTCTCGACATACATCAAATGGCCATGTGCACAACTATACAGGCTATGGTTATGCCAAAATAAGGGTATTTAGAGAAATCTGCGCCATGGCTATAAATCTTTGAGACTGTTCTGTTTCACACATGGGGAAAAACCATTCATTCTGCCTGAGGGACATGTACATTTTAAGCAGTCAGAAATCATATGTATTTTCTTGCTTGCCCTCAAGGGGGCAGGCTCTGCTTTGCCATTTTCTACCTCTTCACAAGACTGCTAAAATGTTTTATTTTCTGGAGAAAGTTTAGATAGGGTTGCCATATTTCAAACAGTGAAAATCTGGACAGAAAAGTTGTTGAGCTATGCTGGTTTTGAGCTATTTTTATGGGAAAGCGGCACAAAAGGCACTGCTGCTGTGGGCTGCCATACGTCCAGATTTTCCCTGGACATTTAATCCTGATTTCCACCTGGACACTGCTGCTGACTGCAGTATTCTGGATATGTCCAGGAAAATCTGGACGTATGGCAGCCCTAGAGAGCTGCTCATAGAATGACAAGAGAACATTAAGTCCATAGAATATGAAGGCTCCTTGTCTAGCTTGATATTAAAACATAGTGGGTTTCATACTGTTTTAACACCCCTATGGGAACCATACCAAGGCCTATTTTCTTGTTACAAAATGTGTGGAATATTGCCATCCTCTGGCATGTATATGGCTGAACCTTTCTGCACACTGGCCCAGAGTATTTAAAGTATGAATATGACACATCCAGAGATAGACAAGGAGCAATATTGGCCACATACTAAATTCTGAAGAAGATAACTGTTTAGTATTGTGAATTCTGAAATGAACACAGATTTATTTTGCTGGGCGGGGGGAGTATCTAGCTTATAGAAAGCTACAGCTGGCCTCTGATTGACATATCCCTCCCCCCTCTCAGTGTTGTCATTAATTGACATCTTCTGACCATTTTGGGCATGATGAAAGAGCTTTCTAAATGCACCCTTATGTGGCAGGCGACATCCTTCCATGTTGTTATTTGTAATGTTCATGCAGTACTTTCCAATGTACTTGAAGATGTACACTGAGTATATTTGATTGTCAGTAACACTGCATGGTTGTTGCTAGGTAGAGGGTTAATGATTTGCGATGGATTTACACAGACCTGAGAAGGGGCTTTCCATATCCACATCCACACCCAGTTCTTAGGACTGCTTTACACATTATGCTGCTGCAAACCTGGGGCTGCTATCTTCTGCTCTCAACAGGGAGCCACAGTCAATACCGGCTTACTGAGGAGCGTCTCTGATGTAGATGCATGTAATTTTTTTTATACCGTTATGTTTTTTTAAGTGTATGACTTTAGATTTTAAGATGTGCACTTTTAAAAAAGAGCATAATAGGTAAAGAATTCTCTCTGTACGTGCTGGTAAATTCCTGGAAAACATTCCAAGGCTGCTTTGAATGGAGCCAGCAGCAGTCTCATCACATGCCAGAGAAATTACCAGAATGAATAATGGCATCAAAATTAAAGGGAAAGTCGAGTTATGGTGGCCTTGCAAGCTTCCAAAATGATAGCACAAATTAGCCTCCTGAAACTACCTTGATGTATTGGTTAGAGTGTTAGGCCATGAAGATCTAAATTCAAAGCCACACTTACCTGCGAAGCTCACTGCATGACCTTGGGGCCAGTCACCATTTCTTGGCCTAGCCTACCTGACAGGGTTGTTGTAAGGCAGGGATGGGATACCTAATCCTGTCAGCCCCAGCCAGCACAGCCAATCACCAGGGGTTAGAGGAAGTACAGTATAACAGCACTGGGAAAGCCACTGGTTCTCCATCGCTGTTGTAAGGAGAGAACCATATAAATCACACTGAACTCCTTAGAAGAAGGGTAGGATTTAAACGTAATAAAATGAAGAGTTGCCATCTCACCCAGATGGAGGCGGCGGTGGGGGAATTTCTGCAATGCGTGAAGCCACTGACAGTGAGTTCAGATAACTAGACGTTTTGAGACTGAGGTTTGATATATTCAGCAAACTCCATTCAGTGTTGGGGGGAAGAGCTAGAAGCTGAAGGCCAGCTTCCCCATTCCCAGCTCACTGCCTTCACCATAAGGCTAGGATTGTTCCCTCTGACATGCCATTCTCAGCCCCGAAGGGAAGGGGTTAACCCCATTCTTGCTTCAGATTGGAGTATATTTTCTTTGTCAATGTATCCATCTTAATGCACACCAGATGTGCAAGGCAGTTCCTTGAGCATCTTAATCCTGGGCTTCAGTAGTTGGAGTTGTCTTTCTTACAACGGGTAGGGCTGCTGGGGGCTCTCTGGAGATTTGATGCGATTAAAAGAGGGGGGGGGGAAGAGTCATAATGAGCAAAAGTCCCGTCCCCCACCTGGTCCCCTCTTCTCACACAGGAAAAAGCTGCCCCCAGCTACTAAAAGGAAAGTATCAATAAACAAACTAAAAGTCAAATCTGTTTTGTCGTCTACTGACTGCATTAGGCAGTGACAAGAACCTGCCTTCACCATGCCATCATTTCTCATTTTAAAAGTAGCCACATCAGGGCCAAGAGGCATTAATTGCACCTAATCAGCACAACGGGCATTTCATCATCATGTCAGATTGTGAAGACTGAGCATGCAGAGATCTATGGCAAGGCTGTGGTGCTATCACTCCTCATTAATTGCATCACAAATAATATTCAAGAGATGGCCGGTGCAAACTGCACAACCGCACTCCACACAGCTGAACCCATATAGCGACAATTGCACTATCTGGAGAGAGGGCTGCATTTTCCCAGCGCTGAGATCTTGAAAATATGTTATCTTCGTAATAGAAGCACAACCTTGAGGGGAGACGTGAGGACACAGCAAAATGAGAAACAAAATGTGCATTTCTTGCACAATAAACAGAGAGTGCTGCGGATTTGCAGTTGCTGCTAATTCTTTTTTACTATTCTTTGGATGGATGAAGGCAAAATGCTTTAAGCACTTCAATAGGGATTCATGAGGAGCAGCTGCCTTATTTCTGAAGTATTTGCACACATTTTACATAAAGTTGTATTTTATACTGCTGTCACTGTCCCCTACAGACACACACACACACACACACACACACACACACACACACACTTCAGAACCAAGGCAGTTACATGAGGATAGCCCAGTGGTGCACCTTAGTTCTTGCATCTTTAAAACATAAATCTGGTTCATTGTGTATCTGTGGTTATGCCCGTTTGTGCAAGCAGACACAGGAACAGGTTGCATGTTTGCCTGGGATTTGCATCCCTCAGTATCACAGAAGTCATGTGCAACGGTGCATGTATCTCCTGCATGCGCAGTCTTTCAAAGGAAGGGTGGGCCAAGGGTAGATATCACATGTGATGTCCTGCACTCAGGGTGTGGGGCTGTTTGCAAGCCTGAAATTCAGTCCTATGCTTCACTGTGTTAGAGCTCACATGTTGAGGAACTGTGCAGATCTAAACCGCAACAGGCATTAAAGTGCATTAAGGAGCTAAAGGATTGTTGTGGGTTGGGGTGGGTAGGCTATAAGCCAGAGTCCCTTCTAATTCCTGGATCCAGCAAGGGTTAAAATCTCATGAAGGATTCAGTTACTGGAATAGCTAGGCCAGCTTCTACTTACCCCCTAAGTAAGAGCCGTTAAGGTAACAAAGGATGTGGCTCTGTGCTAGGGAGGAAGTGGGTGGGCCCCCATCCTTCAACTTTCTGGTAGTTAGAAGGACAAAGACCAGAGTGGTGTGAGCTAGAAGTTAGAGGCAGGCTGCAGGCTGGGCAGCTGAGAGACAGAGCCATGCCTGATTCCTGCTGGAATCCAAGGCTGTGGCTAAGGAAGAAGCAAGACCTTCTTGGGGTGTTAATAATCTGAGCCTGTCCAACTTAGGCTCAGGTTATATATATGTGTGTAAATAAGCCATATGTCCTAAAGACACCACAGTCTCTGCTGCCCCTCATTCCAGGGAAACTAAAACCTGGGTAAACACCAGTAACTCCTAGAATCTTGCACTGCTCAGAGATTGGGGTGGCATTTAACAGTAAAATAAGGTGGGGGCGGGGAGGAGGGCAGAATCTGTCAGCAGTTGATCACTGCAGCATCCAGAGAATTGATGGGACAGATTCCAGTTTCCCAGTGAAACACTTTGCTATTGTTGTTGGTAGCTTATGGTTTTATTGATCAGAAAGCACGAAACAAAAACCCCTCCCTGCAAATAACAACAAAAATTTCTTTATCCAGCTTCTCACTTTCATTTTGGTTCACTTCATGTAAAAATGAATGGAAGGAAGGAAGGAAGGAAGAAAAATTGTTCTGAGAAAATTAGCATACTAACATATACTGTCCACTTTCACAACATATGGTCACTGGCACCAGAATCCATCACTTTGGTCCTGCCATGGGGAAAAACATCTCTTAGGGCAGGGGTCTGAAACTGTTCTCAGCCCAAGGGTCAAATTTCCCCATGGACAACTTTCCATGGGCTGCATGCCAGTGGTGGGTGGAACCAGAGTCAAAACTGGGTGCAGCAACAGCTGTGACTCTTACTCTCACTCTTCCCCCAGCCCCCCTACTAACCTGGGTTAAGCCATTGTTTGGCTTAGCAGTATTTCTGAACCTAGACTCACAGTTCATCTGAAGTGAGGCAAACCCTGAGGCCAGGCTCAGACATTATGCTCAGCCAAACCATGGCTTAGCCCCAGGTAGCGTAGTAGCAGGGGGAGTGGGGGAAGAGTGAAGCTGCTATGATCTTTGTTCCAACAACCTGCATGTTTGTTCATTTGTGGTTTGTGTCAGTACAATCTGTGTGTATAAATGCTAATATCACAGAAATTTTCTGTGATCCATAAGCTTCCAGTATGTTTTTCTGGTCTGTTTCTAAACACCCATATGTGTGATTCATTTTATAACACTCCAGACCAGGCTTCCTCAACCTCGGCCCTCCAGATGTTTTTGGCCTACAACTCCCATGATTCCTAGCTAGCAGGACCAGTGGTCAGGGATGATGGGAACTGTAGTCTCAAAACATCTGGAGGGCCGAGGTTGAGGAAGCCTGCTCCAAACTGTGTGGAAAATATGTTCTTTCCCATTTTCATACATGAGATGATGAGAGGGAGAGAGAAAGGTAGCTCTTGTCCCACAGATGGGAGTTTTCATTAAAGACAGTGCATGTGGTGGCTGCTCTGGATCTCTGGAGAAAAATTATAGCTTGTTGGCAAACTCTCCATTTCTGACTCACTTCCAAAGGGGAATCTTAATTTCAGAAAGCACAATTTGTGGCTGTGCTGTTATATATGCCATTAAGCGGTTCCTGTTTTCCTAAAGAAAGAAAGAAAACAGTTTCCTATCTCCTGCATTGTACTCTTGAGGTCTTGTTGACAAGATCACTTAATGTGGATTAGATAACCTTTAGCACTTTTCAAGTTCTTTGCTGTTCAGCTACAATGGCTGAAATTTGGTAAAAGGGGTGGATCTTCCCTCTACTTTTTCAGGGCATATGAATAAAATAATAAAAACGGATGGATTCCTTACCCCCCTCTCCTACTTTTTCAGAGCACATTCATGGACTTATTCAGTAACAAGCTATTCTACTCCTTCCTTGGAATATTTTAGGAAAGACACATAGAGTCTGCCCTGTCCCACACCTCAATCACCCACAAGGAATTAACAAGGATGGATTAGGACGGGGTAGGCAGCCTAAGGCCCATGGGCCACAAGTGCCCCATGGGGGTTGTTTAACCATCCCACGAGCCACCCCCGAACTGAGCAGCCCACTCGGCGAGTCCCCGTGCGCTGTGTTAAACCAGCACAGTGCGGGGACTCGCTCCTGCAGTGCCAGAAATCGCGTCTGCGCATGCTGAGATGCCAAAAATCGCATCTGTGCAGACGCCGACACCGGAAATTGCAACTGCACGTGCAATCCAGCCCACGGAGGGATCTCCGCTGGAGTGAACCGGCCCAGGCAGGGTAAACCTTGCTGACCCCTGGATTAGACATTAAGGAGGCTTGCACCAGCTGCTTAAGAATTTACCTTGTGTTCCTTGCTGTGCCAAGGTAGTGGCTGCATCTAGCTGTCAACAACGTGATTAAGCTGAGTGTTTGCAGAAGGTTGGACTAGATGATCCTCATGATCCCTTCCAACTTAATGATTCAATGCTGCTCCTGTACTTTTGCCCCAATAGCGGTGGTAATGCTTGGGCTGAATGCAAGTTTCGAAGCTCCTGAGGGACACTGTCCTCACTAAAGTTACAGCAACTCCCTGGTAACCTTACGCCACCTTAATCTTACCTAACTTTGAAAAAATGGGGTCCAAAGGAGTGACTCATCTACAGGATGATCTTTCGAAACTAAATCAACAGAATGACTTTTGAGGTTCAAGGACAATGTGGCCCTCCAAGTAAACAGAAGGGTTTCCTCACTCCAGCATGATAAAGATCAAGCTGTGAGCCTAATTTGCTTTGCAAACTCTTCATGAGATCTCTTTCTGAGCATGTTCAGTACATCATATACATGATATTGCTACCATTACCATTTATCATATAATTAGTGAAAGCATGCTCGGTGCTGCACAGAACACAGAGCCGAACAGAACCCATGCCTCAAAAGTGTGCACTCTAAAACAAGGTTAGATAGACAAGCATTTTTTCTGCTGGTGGCCACATTTCCTCAGGGGGTCATTGGTCTGGGGGTGCATGTTGGCAGTGGGCGGAGCCTGACCTGATGATGAGCAGTGCCAGAGACAGAAATGCTCTGGATTAATTTATCCAGAATAAAAGCTACTGCTTCAATTTTCACTGTGATGACCTCACGTTAAAAATTCCAATTCTGCATGGAAGAAAGTCTATTGGTTTTGATAGGGTTACTCAGAAATGACTATAAAGAGGATCGTTGTGTTCATTTTTTGAGTACAAAAGACCAGTACAGTCCCTGTTCTGGAAAGCAAGTGATAGCAATTCTTTTCTGACTTTCATGTATCACATACACATAACATAGATGGCAGAAGCATACCAATTATCTTTCAAACTTCTGAAAGGAAAGCTTCTTCTCTCTAAAAACCATGCAATCAGAAAAAAACACTATAAACATCTGTTTATTTTTTTATCAACTAAAATGCTACCCCTTCCAACTGTTCTGAAAATACAAATAAAGAGAGGAAAACACAAAACACTTTCAAACACTTTCAAAAGCAAAGTAAAACAAAAGGAGGAAGCAAACAGGAAGGAACTCCGACCATCCCTGATCAGCTTGGGTGGAAGTGGAAGTTCACAACATCTGATGGGTCCATAATGGCCAACTCTGATCTAGGGGATCCAAATATTACAGAACTTTATGCCTGCATAAGATAGAAAATCTTACAAGGGACACTTAACATTTCAGTTAAATGAAAACAATATATTTCTAGATAAATTACCGTAAGTGCTGTGCAGATGGCAAAGCAAGGAGAATGAATGCATGGACCACACCAAATGGCCCCAACCCTGATTGATGTGTGCTTATTTGAGCTTTTGTACAGACCCTAATAAGTACAGTCTCTTAATTCCCAGCCATTGGTCTCATGCTGGCTGGGGCTGAGGGCAATTGTGGTCCAAAAACTCCTGCCACATGTTAGCCGCCCCTGATCTTGATGAAAGATGGTGAGGGCAAGAATGAGGAGAAGCCTACAAAGAGAGAATATTGAGGTGATGATTACTTGACTGTGAAGCAAAGAAAAGGAAATTCTTTTTTTAATATATGTGATATGAAAATTGAGTATTTTGGAAATTTGAATACCCCCTCCAGATATTAACAGGACAGGTAGGAAAAACCATCAGCGAGGCAATGAGTACTGTAATAAAAACTTTAAACCATAGTGGATAGAGATTATTTTCAGTTCAATGCTGTTTGTCTTGTATAAATTGACTATATCACACTCTTTCAAGAGTCCTTCTTTATGGCGTCTTTCCTCCCACCACCTGTTCTTCAAAGTCAACATCTCTCTTGTGAGGATTTTTAAGATTTCATAAGGAAGAAAGGGCCTGTCAGAAATTAAATGTAACATGTTGCTTCATCACAAGTTGGACGAGGTACCAGGAGCTTTATTCCAGAATTCCAAAGATGGATGTTAGGCTAGGGATGGGCATGGCAGGCAAAGTTTGATGGAGTAGAGCTTGTGGAAAGAGGAAGGAAATGTCTGAGGGGGTGAGAAATATATGCCTTGAAATCCTAATTCTCCACCTCTCATGCCTCTCTCCCAGTTCTATAGGAGAGCTGAGGGACAAACTGATTCTCATCTCGCAGGCAGCACAAAGCTGTTCAGACTTGCTATGAAAATATTTACATTGAGTTTTCCTGACTGCCTGGGCAGTGGCCACAAGTATGCGTTTTCCCCCTATACCTCAATTTGTCACAGACCCAAACTAAAGTCACTTGCAGTAATTTAGCCAACGCGAACTCTCAAAGGGGGTTCATTTTTTAAAAAAATCTCCACATTAGCAAGCCTCAGTGGCACCAAGGTTCTTTGATAAACCTTTCCTTATCTTTCCTCCTCTCCCTGCTCCTGTTTCTCTTCACATTCTCCAGGCTTTTCCAGAACTAGGGCCTAATGTGGCTGCTGAATGCAGAACTTTTTGTAGGAGGCAAGCATCTGAGCTGGGCACAGGAACACCTTGCTCCCAGCAATTGTCCTGCCTACTGCTCCATATCTGTACCCCAACAATTGCTAATTAATCAATTAAGAAATATTTTTATCCCACTATATCATAAAAATATGAAAATGGTTCACCAAGTGAAAATTTCAAATCAGAGACCACCAGCTAGCTCTTATGAAAGATGTTTTTTAAATTGCTTGCAGAAGTTTGATGCCATAGAAAAGTTTTCACCAGGCATTCAGAGATTAAAGCAGAAGTTGCCCACTGGATATCATATTAATAAATACAGAGGCTTTTAAGGGCACATCCATATTTTGTACACATGGGGACTGTTATGGCATACACGCGAGGATTACATTCACAACGGCATTGGCAAAACAAAAAGCGCTGGAATACTAAGTAGCATTTGGAGGAGGTCATACCCAAATTATTCCAGTAGTTTGTGTCTTTTTATCATCTGGGACTAACATAACACACCTGTGTATACCTGGTCATTGCAAGATGACACAGGGACTGCAGTGGGCTTATTTCATTACCACAGTCAAAGGGGAATTCCTGAACCTTCTGGACAGGCTCTTCACTCTCTTCTTGACAATCATCGGTTCTTCGCAATTAGAGATCAATTAGAGATCTCTCGGTGGTTTGCAAACACTGCTGTTCTTCCTCCATTTTACACACTGAAACACCTGTGAGCAACCAGTCTTCCATTGTCCAAAGGAGATGAGTCACTGAGTCCTCCCGGGACAACACTATGCATCCAAGTGTGAAACAAAAATCATATTCAGGAGGACCCCACAGCGTCTGCTTGAGCTACAAACCCACAATTCTATGCTGATACAAACATATCATATGCGTACTACAGTGTTGAGGTAGGATTCAGATGCTGGTCTAGTCCACTTTTATACGTGGAATGAAGTGGGGAAGGAGGCACCATTTTGCATCAGGCAGAAAACTCTCTTGTGCCAGTCCTGCTTAGAGACCGAAGTGGTGCAATGTGTGATACCTACATATTTAAATTTACTCCTAGATCATGTGTTTGTGGCATATATCACTGGAACATCTGTCTTGCTATACCTCACTCATACCTGCTGTCTTCCTCTCCCCTTTACTATGAACTGACTAACCGGACTTTATTTTATTAAGCTTTTTCCTTGCAAAGCATGATGTCCCTGTGTCTTTTGCGTGGAACACAATAGCTTTGTAGATACAGAGTAATCTGCTGGGATTATTGGGTATCGAGAAATGCATCTCAGTGTAATGAGTTGAGATACTTTCCACTTTTGCAATCCTATGGCTATGTGAATTTGTTCATGTGATGGTGGCCTTGGTTAGTAACAGTTTGATTGAAACTTGCCCCCAGTACCAAGCTGTTCTGCCTGGGAATTGCAACAGTATTTGCAAACAAGTGCTGTTGAAAGAATGAGGATGGGATACAGCTCTTAAAGCTCTAGTTTCATGGGGATTATCATTTGAAGCGCTCAGCCCTTTAACCTAATGCCCTAGTTAAATGAAAGGGATTGTGTTTAATGGGATCCTACCCCCTGACGATAGACATGTGTAATTAGCAAATCTTTACAGCACGTCCAATCTTTAGGAAAAGAAATAATTTCCAATTCCAGTTTCTACAAAACTTCCATAAGGGGATGTAGATTTCAAAAGCCGAATATTCCAATATATTCGTGGAGAGAAAAAAGAAAAGTTGTCCACCGTGCCAAAGGCTCTGCTGCTCTCAGTGATACAGTTATTTTGAGCATGCAATCTTGTATGGCAGCCTTAGCTGACTTGCAACTGACCTCTTGCAAAGTATGTCTTCATCTTAACTTGCTTGCAGAGGGATTCTGCTCTAGCAAGGTGCCATGGGTTTTTTTAGTTTTAAGAAATCTTAATTTACCAATAACAAGGCAGTCTGGTATACATGTAACACTATTGGTTTGTTTAAGCCAGGAATGGGGAACCTCAGGTCTGAGAGTGGCAAGGAGTCACATGTGGCCCTCTAGGCCTTTCTCATTTGGCCCTCAGAACTCTCCTCAGGCCACATTCCTCATCAGCCCTTCTTGCACCATTCTTTGATGCTTTTTGCCTGGATGGAGGGTAGGAGCGCTTGTATAGAAACTAGCCTAAAGTACAAAGGTAAAATTCATATTCCTTATTATGCCCACTTTTGCCTCTGGCCACACCCAACATAGTTAAGTGGCCCCTAAAAGGTTGCTTAGGATGGAACGTGGCACTGGGGCTTAAAAAGTTTCCCCAGCTGTGGTTCAAGACACGAGTCACACAAGAGCTATCCTACAGGTGATCAGACAAACCTTGGTTTATTTCTCCAGAGTTTGGTTTGCTTTCCATCTGCTCTTGGCTCAAGCCTTTGTAGTTGAATGATCATCTGGTGTCTGTCTGGTGAAGCAAACCATGGTTAAGAAAGTGTGCTAGCTTCACATTTGACATTAAGTCATAGTTAAAACAAACTAAGGTTTGTAAGCGAAAAACAAATCATGGTTTCATGTGATTTATTGGCAGTAAACAAATCACAGCTAAGGTACTGAGCAGCATTTTTGCACAACACTAAGTTAGCTTATTAAGCCATGGTACATCTTTGTGTGGGACGCGGGTGGCACTGTGGGTTAAACCACAGAGCCTAGGACTTGCCGATCAGAAGGTTGGCGGTTCAAATCCCCGCGAGGGGATGAGCTCCCATTGCTCGGTCCCTGCTCCTGTCAACCTAGCAGTTTGAAAGCACGTCAAAGTGCAAGTAGATAAATAGGTACCGCTCCAGCGGGAAGGTAAACGGCGTTTCGTTGCGCTGCTCTGGTTCGCCAGAAGCGGCTTAGTCATGCTGGCCACATGACCAGGAAGCTGTACGCTGGCTCCCTCGGCCAATAAAGCGAGATGTTGTTGTTCTGCAAATCACAGTGTACAGTGGTGGATCCATCTACAGCAGCACCACTTTCACTTTTGCTTCACAAACTGTGCAGAGCCTGCAGATATATTGGTAGAGTTATAAACAGAGAACAGATTAGCAAATTAAATAGAAGAGAAAATGTCCTTGAAAAAGAATAGATATCAACTGGTATGGAAAACACAGAAAAGTTAAATATTAGCCAGAAGAATGTGATGGCTTCAATGTGTATCTGAAAAGGACCGCCATACACGTTGAGGAAATACCTAGCACTTTGCTCAGCCAGAGGAAGCTGAAAATCCCCTCTTTTCCCCTGGAGTAATTTGTCAGCTCCGTTCAGAGCAGGGTTGGGGAATGTGTAGTCCTCCTCCCATCATCCCTGGCATGCTGGCAGAGGGTGATGGGAGCTGGAGTCCACCATCTGGAGGAGCCACACACTCCCCATTGCTGCCAAGCTAACCAAATCACCACACACTCACACATGGCACATATACATCTGTTAATCATTTCAGAACAATTACTCTTTCTAGTCCCACACTCACAACACTTAATATGGATTAGAATTGTCACTCCACCTGTAACCACTCATTGAAATGGGGGACGGGGGGGGGGCACTCACTATTTTAGCCATTTGTTAGCCACTCAATGTCAAAACTATTTTCCCAGCCCCATGTGGAGGCCATTGCAAATAACATCCTTGCTGTGTTGTTGTCATTTTTATGGCACCTTCACTGTGTTCTGCGATTTACTGAGCACAGGAGGAGAGGTCCCTACCCCATGGAGCTTACAATCTAAAAATTAACACAGGGGAATGAACGGATGAATGGGAAGGGTAAATGTGTGGAAACTAACTTGCACACAGAAAAAAAAATATATGAACAACCCATTTGCAATAAAACAAAATTTGCTTCCACCAGAAGCAGCCTAAATGTATTTGGTTCCTTTCCAGGTGACATATATATATATATATATATATATATATATATATATATATGCAGGCCCATCCTGCTCTGTGAGAAGGCCTAGCCAGAACTGATTTTTGCTAGAACTTTTTCCTCTCTTCTTGCCAAACATGTTTTAGCTTTCTGATGATTTTGCAACCAGCCCCACATAGCAAAAGGATTGTGTAATTAATGAAGGCTGGTGTCCTTTTCCCTCTCTGGGGCTCTCTCCCTCCCACCCACCACAACGACTGATTCACTTCCTCCCTTGAAATTTCTCTTACCTTTAAACCCTTCCTCTTTTGCTGTGAGCTGATAACTGGCCCCCTTCTCAGTTCGGCTGTGTTTTCACTGCATGGTTTACTGTGCAACATACCCCTGCTTTGGAGTTCATTCCCATTGTACCCCTGTTTTGGAAAAAGTTCATGTGGGGTACACTTAGACAGTGTCATTTCAATGGGTCGACTTCAAGTAAACATTAGCTGAATACAAGCCTAAATCTACCACTGCTTCTTGTCCTAATCCTGAAATCTGTAGCATGGTGCCTGTGTGTGTATCATAGCTCCATCACCCCTCACATGAAGTTTTTTAGCTTTTTCATGGGGTTGTTTAGTTGTGGGGGTTGCCTGATTATTATAAGGTTTCCCCCTGTCATTTGTTTTGAGGTGTGTTTTGGCTGTTTGAGGAGCTTCTGTGCATTACTAGTTTGGGACATTTTTGTGGTGATCATGACAGTTGTTTAGATTCCTAACTAATACATGACTGGGCCTAGAGAGAGGACAATGGGATGTTTCAGCAGGAGATGGTAGCTCAATATATGAGAAGGATATTATTTTATTTTGTATTATTTAAAATTATTTCTAAGCAGCTTAATACAGTGGTACCTTGGGTTACATATGCTTCAGGTTACATACGCTTCAGGTTACAGACTCCGCTAACCCAAAAATAGTACCTCGGGTTAAGAACTTTGCTTCAGGATGAGAACAGAAATCGTGCTCCGGTGGCGCGGCAGCAGCAGGAGGCCCCATTAGCTAAAGTGGTGCTTCAGGTTAAGAACAGTTTCAGGTTAAGAATGGACCTCCGGAACGAATTAAGTACTTAACCAGAGGTACCACTGTATGTGAAATCTCTAAGCGGTACATAAACATGCGAGCAGTAAAATGTATCATCTTATGGGTCAGGGAAAGCTAAGGTGAATACCTGGCTAGCCTTGTGGGATGGAGGGTAACAACAGAGAGACATTCATGGCAATGTCAGCAGAGTCCAATACTTCATCACCGCCCTTCTTGGCTGCTGGGAGAATGCAGTCTTGATTCCCTTCTGCATGTCACAAGATTGTGATGGTGGTCTTCTCTTGGTGGTCAGGAGGAAGGACTTTTTAAAAACAGCAGCCAGACCCAAAGTGGGTAGTTACAGGGGGGAAAGGGCAATTTAAAAATCCTGATCATGCAAACATTTCATTATGCTAGGCAATGTAAAAAGTGACTGATAACAATGTGAAATGTACTTTAGTCCAGGCTTCCTTAGAGCCGCAGACCATGATCAGATGGACCAGTTTCTCCTCCCCTCCCCACCAAGGACACTCCCTGAAGACTCCTCTGCAGAGTATTCATCAATGTTTCTAACATGAAAGTAACACAACACTCTTCCTCATTAGTGCTGTCAAATTTCTAGCTCTGAAGATTTTCTCCCACTCCTTGGCTTCTAAATGCCATGCATTTTCCTTGTGTCTGTGACACGAGGAAAATGCATGTGTGTGTGGTAGTGGCACATGATGTGTGCACAAATTATAACCCCATATCACTGGGCAGTTCTAAATTTTAAGAAGCCCTGTTGGGAGGGCAGAGGATGAGGATGAAGTAGGGTCTCTTTGCTCCATCTCCCTCTTTTCTATGTAACAATAGTTTCTGCCAGCTGTACCACAGCATAGAACAGGCAAGTCCAAAGTCCGTTTCGGGGGGCCTAACTTGGCCCATCCCCTGTGGCAGTATATTTCCTGGGGTAAAATCCCTCCCACATGTTCATTTCATCAAATCTGGCCCTCTTTGAAAAAAGTTTGGACACCCCTGGCATAGGAAGTCACAGTGGTACTACTGCAAATATAAGCATACCTTTGGGACCAGCAAGCCATTGTCTAATGGCTATGACATTGAATTATTTGCTGCTCAGGCCAAGGCATCTTTCACCCAACGTTTGGACTAAAACAGCTCCATTTGTTGCAGCATCTACTCACCTAAATGGCTGACTCATTCCTCAAAAATCCCAGAAGAACTTATCTTTTCTCTCCTTCCATCTGCTTTCATCATTGCCCACCCCTCCCTACTGCCATTCAGACTTCTCCTTCTCCTTGATCCTAACTGCCCTATTAGCTTTGGAAACTCTTCTGCTAGCATACAAGTGTTCACCTATCATATCACTGCGGATTGAGACTTACATGATGCCTGAGGAATGAGGGTGGGGGCAGAGGAAAGAGAAGCTGTGAGGTGTTGGAGGGGGCAGTAATAGAGAAAGGCATGTGCAGTGCTCCTGTAGGGAGCTGATTTTCCTTTATAAACATCCAGTTGCTGCAATCCATGTAAATCAGGGGTTTCAACATGCAGTCTTCCCTTGCATCAGCACATTCTCCCCACCATTGGGGACAATGCTGGTACCCAGATGGGCTGCCTGTGCAATCATTTTGGTAAAGGCCACTGAGCTGAGTGGCCTTGTCCTGCCCATGCTTACTCTGTCCCCTATGACAACCATGCTCCCAGCCTCCCTCTTGTCACCAAAGTCAGCTTTTCACATTCCTCTCTGCCCCTCCTCAGTTTGCTATGAATTGTGCTGCATACCAGGCTATAATAAGAGCATGGTGACCAACCACTGGACCATTTTTTTCATTTAGCTCCAGTCCCGGCTGGTGATGCTATGACTCTTTGCCCTCAGCCTTTAAATTGCTCACTCCAGATTAACTCATTTAAAGCCCTTGGGAATGCTTTCCTTTAGGGACCAGAGGACTTCAGATATATCTACAAACAAACAAACTTGCTGCCCAAATAACTGTCCTGGCTTCTCTAAAGGATTGTTGGAGTTCAGTTAAATGAGGGTGCTGAGAATTTGTTTCAAGATGTCTGGCCTCTCCTCACAGAACTACGGTTCCAATGATTCATGGGGAGAAGATGGGTAAAGCGTTTTACAATCTAGAACCACTCATCTCACATGATGGATCCTGAAGTATCTGAACACAGAGGACCTACGTAACACTTCTTCACTGATGTCAATGCATAGTTGGCTTGACTGGCCTGTATAATCTATCTGAAGACTTCCTTTTAATAGAAATCAGCAAGAGATTATTCTTATTGAAATGCTGTTTTCCTTCTTTGCAACTTCACCATGGCACCTATCAACACAGAGCCACCATTGTCTTGGCCTGGCTAAGTCTTCCTCTTGCTTTTGCTCAATCTACATCTGAGTGGATTGGGTCAAGACAAGAGCCCATACAGGACTTTTTCTTTATGCAGCAGGTGAAGCGCATGGGAAATGATGGATACTCCCTGCTCTTCCATTTCCAGTAGCACAATTTCTCTGCACCGAGAAAGCGCACTGCTTCTTGCAGTGACCAGTTGGGGGCCTCCAGGAAGCTTATAAGCAGGGCATAAATGTGACAATCCTCCCCTGCTGGATGCTCCACGGTCTCATCATGGTTGGGCAACAAAAGGGTACCGGATTTGGTGCAGTGTCTACACTATTGTGGGGACGGGCCCTTGATGTATGGCTGGCTCACTGTAATATAGAAAAGGTGCCCAGGCTAAGTTCACAGTCCCTGAAGGAACTACTGTGACTCTGCTATCTATGCCTGCAAATTTGTACTTGGAGGTGCTTGCCTTTCCACTCCAAAGTTTTCTGATGACCCTGTCTTATTTTCACCGTTCCTGTCAAATTGATTGCACTGGAAAGATTTGGTTTGTGGGGAGAGGGTATTTTATAATTTCCTATAGCTTTTTCATTACGCAATAATGCAAATTGCCCCATCTCGCAAGTTAGGGCAACTTCCCTGTAGCTGATGTGCACACTTGGTTTTTTCCACTTTGTGAGCAGACTCTGGGGAACGATGAGTAGCAGTGGCTTCTCATCACTCATGCACTAGATGAACATATAGCAGAGCTCTCTCCTATGTTGTCACCTCAAAAAAAGGTATCATAGAGCTGGAAAAGAGTAAGAAAGAGGTCAAGGGGATGGAGCAACTCCCTTGTGAGGAAAGAAAAATATAACATCTGGGGCTTTTAAGTTCAGAGAAAAAGCAAGTAGGAGGAGGCATGATAGAGACTTACAAAGTTATGCATGGTGGAGAAAGTTAATTCATCTCTCATAACACTCAGAACTCGGGGACATCCAAGTAAGTTCAGTGTTGGACAAATTAAGGGCATATCAGAGAAAGAACTTCTTAGTGCAACACCTAGTTAATCTATGCAACTTGTTCCCAGTGGTGGCCATCAACTTGGGTGGCTTTAAAAAGATGATGAGACAAATTCCAGAAGGATAAGGGTTTCAACAGCTACTTTGCCACAAGGGCTGTGTTCTACCTCCACTGCTGGAGGCAGGATGCCTCTGAATAGCCATTGGGAGAGTACTGTGTGGTTTGGCTGCTATGCGTTGTTGAACAAAATGGGCCACTGGCTTAATCCAGAAGAAGAAGAAGAGTTTGGATTTGATATCCCACTTTATCACTACCGGAAGGAGTCTCTAAGCGGCTAACATTCTCCTTTCCCTTACTCCCCCACAACAAACAATCTGTGAGGTGAGTGAGGCTGAGAGACTTCAGAGAAGTGTGACTAGCCCAAGGTCACCCAGCAGCTGCATGTGGAGGAGCGGAGACGCGAACCCGGTTCCCCAGATTACGAGTCCACTGCTCTTAACCACTACACCACACTGGCTCTTATCATCAGCAACAATTTACACACCAGTTGCACACTAAATCCTACATGATTGTGCCTTCTGTGGGGTATTTGATAACCCTGATTCCATGGGGGTTTACTGGACTACAGTGGACCAGCAGACTTGACCCATAGCTTCACTGTTTTTTTCAACAGAGCCCAGTTGGATTGCCTCTTAAGTGTTTTAGCAGCCACATAAATTTATCTTCAGCCACTTGCTCAGCTCTTATTAAGAAATGCCTTCAGCCTGGCTTCATACTATCGATTTGCAAACATTTGCTTTGTGATTACATAATAGGGAAACAGCTAGGGGTCGTTGAATGGATCAGAAAGGGAAGGGAAGACAAATGGGAAGAGGAAGAGAAAGACCAAAAGATGAATGAGGAAAGGAATGAGAGCCAGTGTGGTGTAGTGGTTCGAGTGTTAGACTAGGAGTTGGGAGACCAGGGTTCCAATCCCCACTTGGCCATGAAGCTGATTGGGTGACCTTGGTCCAGTGACTGCATCTCAGCCTAACCTACCTCACAGGGTTGTTGTGGGGATTAAATACAGAGCCGAGAGGACCATGCAGCTTGAGCTCCTTGGAGGATACGGTGGGCTAGAAATGCAATGAATTATTAACGAAGCAGGGAAGTGTCCCATTCAGTTTAAACTTCCCCCTGAGTTTATTCTGCAATCAGATGGGAGAAAGGGAGGGGATTCACCTCTGCTAGCTAGCTGAAAGCTTTCCTTCTCCCTGACATTTCCAGTAGTCTGAGAAGGAGAACGTGGAGGTGGAAGAGACCAGGGCTGGGGGGGGGGGAGACGCGGATAGGGGGGCTTAGAGAAACAAAAGGAAACCAGCTGCAGAACTTCCTGGACAGGGAAAGAGAGAGGGAGAGCGCGCACACTATCTAACGAGATTATTAAAAAGCAGGGAGAGAAGGGAGGAGGAGGAGGAGGAGGAGGCTTTCCGCGCAGGCAGGAGTTCAGCGCCTGCCCCGGGTTCATTTCCCCAACCATGACCAGCGCGATCCTGAGGCGGAATTCCAGCAAGCAAGGCTTGCAGAACCTCATAAGGTAAGCCTCTCTTTACCTGCCCACGGGCGAGATGGGGATACCGCGATGGAGCTCTTCCTTTGTTTACACGGTGCTCGCGCCACGGACGGGGCTGATTCCTCTCCCCAAGGGCTCTTCCCCCTAACCTCACCCGCCCCCCAAGTGGCCGAGATTTTTGTGGGAAGACGCCGATTCTTGATCCTACGTGAGTCCACACGGCGTTGGCTTTTTCTGTTGCGAAGGCAGCGACACCCGTATGCAGGCTGGGGATTTCAGACAGCGAAAAAGCCTCTTCCGTTCAGGGAGTGATGGAATTTGGAGCGGGGGGAGCCCCGGATCTATGGATCGCTTTCCCAGATAATCGCACCCTACCGAAGGTTGCACCTTAGGGCTTTACCTGAGCCTACTGGGCTCTGGCATTTGGGGGGGGGGGGCGGGGAGAGCGACTTGGCACTGAAGGCAGTTACCTCTGGGGATCTGCTTTTTGGGGGTGTGAGATTTTTGGGATTGGCAGCTAATATAATTTGCAGGGTAATTAACTCGAATAAGGAGAAATTTAAACGGTGAGGTCCTTTAAAGGGACAGGGTATTAATTAACTAGTAAAAATCACCAAACTTCTGACCAAGATGCTAGAATCTTTCTTTACTCTGAGCAGTGTAGTAGGAAAGCGATTGTTTTCTTTTTGTCAGTGAAAAGGAAAATGTGCACTGAAATCTCGTTGGGAGAGCTAAGGCGGCGATCCCACGCACACTTACGACAAAGTACATCCTATTGACTGTTATGGGGGTTACTTCTGAGTAAGCATGCACAGGATCGCATTGTTAAGGCTGCAGTGTTAGTGGGAGAAAGTCCCAATGAACGCAGTAGGACTTACTCCTGAGTAGACATGTATAGGCTCACACTGTAAACATTTTTGGAAAAGAGAACAGTGGAACTCTGAGAAAGGCATTGACTTATTCCCTTTAAAAATAAAAATAAAATTAAGACCATCTCCAGGCTGTAGAATAATGAGGTTAATGAAATAATGTTACCAACCGAGAGGCAAGTTGGGCATTAAACTTGACCCTTCAAAGAAGACAGATGTCACTGACAAGATATTCTTGGATAGTTTGCCAATGTTGGTTTGTGGGTGTCTATGCAAATTTTGAAACATTCCATTGTCTAAAACTGACAATGGGTAAAGGTGGCAGGCTGATTGGGCAGATGGAGATGTCTTTCGACAGAGTTCATAGGGGAGTTTCCATGGGATCTCTGCTTACTCTGCCTGTTTAGGCATTGCTCTATGCCCTTGATCTTCAACTGGTGGGTCAGGACCCTCTGCTGGGTCACAGCCTGGTCTAAGGTGGGTTGAGCAGCAGCATTACTACAACCATACCAATATATGGTTATGAAATAAATAAATTAGAAATGGGTCCCCAAATGCATGTTAAAGGTGGGTCCTGGGTCTAAAAAAGTTGGAAGACTGCTGCTCTGTGCTATGGCTGGCCAATGCTATTAATTAATGCTGATCCAGCAGTAACTAAATACCACAGGGGAAAATTAAATCTATGTATTGGTTAGAATAGTTCTAGTTCAGAGAACATCTTCTATCACAAAGCAAGAAACATAGTTAGGGAGGATGTAAGTCAAATATGGGAAAAACAGATGATCATATATTCTGTGGTCACTGCTTAAAAATGTTCCATGTGGCAGCTCTAATCCCAGGTGGGACAGAGCCCATTGTCTGCAAACTTTGGCCATATACTATGGTAAAACTTGTTACACACCCCAATTCCACATGTTTCTAGGGGTGTGGTATAACTCCTAACTCTGACAGGTGATCAGCTCCTCGTTGCATTAGAACCATTAGGTGCCAGGCAAAAACATTGCTCCTCTCCCAGGCTTTTGGTTAATCTACGGCCTTTGAAACTGTGTGATGTGTGTCTGCGCAATTGCTTGCTTTGTTACTACATTATGTATTTTTGCACTTTTATATTGTAAACTGTCCCGTGTTCCTCGAATGAAAGGTGGTTCAGAAATTTAATAAATAATAAATCATCATCCTCAACTTGGATTCTCCCCCCACCCTCCAAAAATGTAGTGACCATAAAGTAAATGGCTATCTGATTTAACATATAGACCCTCACACACATGAGCCTATACTGTTAATAAACCGCCGCAGAATATTGATTTTTATTAGTTACCAGTGTGAAGGTTAGAGAGATAACATTGCATTGCAAAGGTTATTGAGCAAGTAATTATGTGGTAACCCCCACAAAAGTTACTACAGGAGAAATGTTATTCCTGGTATTGTGGTTCCTGGAAGTAAGTACCCCTTGTTTTGTCTTACAAATGGTTCTTGTACTTTCAAATAAGCAGTCTCTTGAAACCCTTACTCTATAGAGTCACAATGAAATCAATGGAGCCACTTTTAGAGAATAGGACTGGAGGGTTTCAGCCCTTTGGGCTATAGATTTCTAGGATGTTGATACGTTCATTCACTATGTTCAGTTTAGATTTCCCTTCTTCCTTAAGGGGTGCCTCCCTTCTATAGATAACTTCTCTCTTAAGTGCAAAGAAAGGTTGTCTCCTTTGTCCAGTCTATGCAGGGTCTGCCTTGTACAACTCTTGTCTTGATGATCAGGGAGGGACCAATTGCAGTGGTAATTCTCAAGCTGACTTCAACTATATATTCAATGGATACTTGGCTTGGTGACTTGTCCCCCCCCCCCCCCACCCTGCTAAGATGGATTCTTAATCTTGTTTGAGTTAATGAGTTTTAACAAAGTAGGGTGGGTATGTAAAAAAAAGTTGAGAATCCCACAGAAATCAATGAGACTGACAGCACTTCTTACTCAGAAGTAAACCCCAATGAGTTCAATGAGACTGAACTCACATAAAGCCCAAATTTGCAATCCTATTCTCACCTAGGAGTAAGTCCATTGAACTCAGTGGGGCTTACTGCTGAAAAGACATGCAGATAATTGTATTGTTTAAGCACCTACCTATATGTTAACAGCACAATAAAAAGCATTTTCCACTGTGTTTATTCTGATAGACGTGTGTATTGGATTGCAGACTACATTTCAGTGATTTCACTGGAATATTGGCATACTCCCTTTTCTTTGGATTGCTCCCAAATGTTATGTTTTTTAAAGAGCTTTTCTTTTAATCTGCCTTATGGGGTTAAAAGAATCTAAACCGAGAAAGAGAAGCCCCCTCCTCAGCATGGGGCACAATAAGTTGTTATATTGCATGGAATCTCATTTTTGGAATAATTCCACTTGCAGTTGGCTTGGGATATGTAAATAATTTCATGTGTAATGGAGCTGTCAAATACAATTCCAACACTCTTAAAAATCTGGGGTTCCACGCTTGGGAAACTAAACAAGATTGGGTGGTGGCAATATAAGACCAGTGAAGATAATGACACACTGTCCCATTTTTACCAAAATACAAAGCTGAAGATAAATGTATTGCTAAGTGGGGAGAGCAGCAAAGTCTTCCAAAATAAATGATGAATTATGGGGGTGGAGAGGGTAAACCAGCTACAAACATTGAATCCTTCAAGGACCCATAACAGGTTTGCAAATATCACCTAGTTCATAGTAGGAGAAATAAAGTTGTAGCATATTTGATGGTCATTCACTGTCAGATGTGGCAAACCCTGTTAGCTCAGGCAACACCTTCAGAAACATCACATCTGGGTTTTATAAACTGTTGGGAAAGACAACTTCAAGCAGAACCACCAGAATAATAATAATAAAAATCCTTCCCCAAACAAGAGTGCCCTTGCTTGCACCTGTGATGCTTCCTTTATCCCTTCCTCTGGATCTTCTGAATGGTGGAGCAGGAATCACACCAGAGCTAGGATTCCACATGGTGAAACATTCAGAACCCACCAGTTCAGTATTTTTTTAGTTTAAGCAGTAGCCATGCTTCTCAGGTTTCTCCTGGGTAAAAATTCTTCTTGAATGTTCCACATTACCAGTTCATACACATTCCAGAGCCAGTGTGATCTGGAGGTTAGAGTGTTGGACTAGGATCTGTGAGGACAACAAAAATTAAACTTGCCTGTCCCAGAGTCATAAAGTTACCATAAACAAAGAAGACTTAAAAGGTTCAGTAGTTAACTGAGCAGCTAAAGTTAATGGGATCAAAACCATTATTTCCCCCAATAGAGTTCTGACCACATATCAAATTTTCACCTACCCAGCTTCCAGTAAAACAGATAGAGGGACTGAACAACGTACAGTTTATCCTGAGGTGTTCATTTTACAACTGATACTTAAATCTTCTTTTGACTTTTCTGACATCTAAATTGTTTCTTGTATAGTTTACATTGGTCAGAATTTACATTTGGTTTTTAAAACTGCCCCCTTTCCATTTTGATCCCATGTTAGTGTGAGCCTTCAAAAGTGGCATATTTCAACTACTAGGCTCTCCTTGCCAGTGAAGTCAATGAGGCCAACTCAAGAGTCCTTATATGTCAGTGAAGGTTAGGAAGCCAACGAATGTGTCCCCAAAGTCAGGGGAAGCCGTATCTATGGCAAGCCTGGTAAACAAAACTGAAAGAAAGGGTCGGGGGATAATGTTGGGGACAAAGTGATGGGACGGGGAGAAAAGGATAAACAGAATTATTTTGTTTTGTGAAACCTTATGTGCATAAAACTTGAGTGAGCTAATGTCAGTGTACAAGCCTGAGATTTGAGTAAATCTAAAGGCAGGCTTGGACAGTACTGTAGTGGCAGACATCCTCTCAGAAGTGCGAGGCATTGTTGTCATTGTTTACTTATTATAATCTGGGATAAAGCAACTTGAAGCAATGCTGCATCTAACAAAGGCTCTGTTTAACAACCCTGGCAGGCACTGGAAGGGAAGGCGAGAGTTAGATAAGATGGTAATTGTCCATTCTTTCCCAATGTCATTCCTAGTTAATTACACAGTCCCTGGCAATAAGGTCTCCCAGCAATCACCCTGGGCTCCCTCAGCTTGATGGGCACTTCCCAAATGCCAGGCTTTTCAGATGCAAATGGGGTACTCCTGGCAAGTGTTTTCATGCAAAGCTCTGCTTGTTATCTCTTTTCATAGGTCAGGGAAGAGGCAAAGGAGACAAAGCTCACCTTTTTAAGGCCATGTTTGGGACACTTTTATGGGTTCTCCACAGCGACACAGGATTTTGTTACGAGGGGGGAGGGACCTTTTCCAGGCCAGGGGCCATGTTCCCATCTGAAATATTCTCCTGGGGCCAAATACCTGTGGTGGGTGGGGCAGGAGGCAAAAGTAGGTGGAGCAATGAGTGTAATTTTTTACATTTGTACTATAAGCTAGTTTCTAGAAAGACTCGGAATATTGTGGCCTGGGAAGACTTCTGAGGCTAAATAGAGATGAGCAGAGGGCCGCTCTGAGGTTCCCAGGCCTGAGGTTCCCTACCACTGAGCCACAGTAAAATGTGTCGGGGAGACACATCTCCAAACACACTGCTGGTGTGCACCAAGCAACAATGGGCAATGATGACTCCGTCAGGCATCTCCACCATGGGCTTGGAAGCGAGTGCCTCTCTTTCACACCTCATATGTTTCCTGCAGAAAACATCAACCACAGTGAACAAAGCTGCCGGCTGTCATTCTTGACGCTGAACAGAATGCAGCCAAAAGTTCACTCCTAACCATGACTACTCAGAAGGATCACCTATTGAATTCAATGGGGCAGGCATTCAGTTATGTAGGGTCAGAACTGCAGCCTCAGTTCTAGAAGCATGGGGCAGGAGTGCATTATACTGTAAGAACTAGCTTCTGTCAAGTTGTGGGATGAGGCTAGGCAAAACAGGTATAGGCAAAAGTTAAGTCATAGCCAGTGCGGGAATAGCATTGGTGGAGGCCAGTTCATTAGTGTAAATGGGGGAACTGCCCACCAACCTCAGCCCGTCCCCACCAGTCTTTCTTCTTACTGACAACCATGCATGGGGTGGAACTGGCTGCCAGTTTCCTCCTCCTCCTTCGTCCCATAGTTGACTTTGTAGAACTCGACAGGGAAGAGCGTGGCAGTGAAGCTAGAGCTAGTTGGCTCCCCCAGTCATTGGTTCTGACTCCAACTACTTTTGACCTCCCCCCTTTCTGCCCCAATGAGCACCAGCCACCATTGGCGGAGTATCTGAGTTGTTCCAGGGAATATGAATCTGTGAAAATAGGAAGCTGCTTGGCACTGAGCTTGGCCAATCGTACCTCCAGCTCAGTATTGTCTACACTGACTGGCAGCAGCTCTCCAGGGTTTCAAGGAGGGTCTTTCTCAGCCCTATCAAGAGATGCTGGGGACCTTCTGCACGCAGAATTCATCTGGTCCAATTCTTTTGTTAGTTGTGAACATCCTTTCAGACCGCAGATAGGAAAATGGTCTCTAGCCTCCGGCATAAAAGGGTGTTTGTTAAATAAATGAATGACAGTAATCACAGATAGTTATCAATTAGCAACATTTGGTCAAGTAATGGGTTAGGTGTATAAATTAAAATTTTGATTAAAAATATTTGTGCCCCCAGTTAATTGGGATTACTATATTGGCCCCAATATAAGCCACACCTGAATATAAGCCACTCCCTTAAAATTCTGCAGGCACTCACACCTGCACTGTTTTACCGTATGTCTGTTTCAGCACCGATATCGTGAAAGCCCATTTTTATAAGGTTGCGAATTTAAGCCGCACGTTAACTTTTCACGGTCAGAATTTGGGGAAAAAGTGAGTCTTATATTCAGGCCCATACGGTATTATTTTTACTATAATAACATTGACAAGGACAGGGGCCCATTGTAGAAGAATTTCCCGTTCTGTCTCAAATTGAAGGCTGCTTGGTGATGATGCCTGCTGTGACACAGACTAGTATCAACAAAAAGCAAAGAACTTGTGCTTTTGCACTTAAAGCATAACTATTACTTTGTTCATGTGCAAAGTTATGCAGATGCAATCCATTACCTAGTGAAAGAATTATATGATTTAGCAACTAAGATGCTGAAATGAGGGGGTGGGGAATCCTAATGGTCATCCATGGTGGAGTATACAGTAGCATCCTTTTGGCTACAATCCTCTTCACACTTACCTGGGATTAATGAGACTTATGGTACTTCTGAAATGTAGATATGCACTAGACTGCACTGTGTATTAGTGATCATAGCAAGCTCAGTGGCTTTCACCCTCTTCCATTTACAGAGGGAGATACTGAGGCACAGTGGAATCTTTGTAGTTTGGGGAGCATGCTTAAAATTCTCTGCTTGAGAACCCTGACCCACTCCCAGAACTGCAGTTCCCAGGTTTTCCTGGGGAGAGGGAATAGCCATTTAAACCAGTTAAAATCTTTGACCTGTAACTTCCGATGCCGTGCACCAAATCATGAGCAATGCCAGGAACGCAACAAGGAGCCCTGACACTCATGCACAAAGCACTCTTTTACATCTGAACAAGTTAGCAAATGACAGGAAAACAGTTTGGTGCTGATACAAAAATTGAGTGGTGAGTACGCAGTGCTGGACACATCTAAGGCTGGTGTGCTGCCTGCCTCTGGGGTTGCAAGATGGAAAGTACCGTATTTTTTGCACCATAACACTCACTTTTTTCCTCCTAGAAAGTAAGGGGAAATGTCTGTGCGTGTTATGGAGGGAATGCCTACGGGTGGCATGCCTACGGATTTTCCTCCTCTAAAAACTACGTGCGTGTTATGGTCGGGTGCGTGTTATAGAGGGGAAAATACGGTACCCTGAGCCGAGCTTAGCTCAAGCTGCTATTTAAATGGCCGGATTCCTCTTCAGCTGGGCATTCATGAGATACCCCCATTCCACTCCTGATGCCCACCTGTCCCTTGGAAGCCTGATAGCTAAGTCCCCTCTTGTCAGTGTAAGAATATGAGCTGTCCCCCTCTCTGAATACTGTATGCGTTCATTCCCAGAATTTCCAAACACTGTGGGTTGCTGTGTCCCTAGTGCTGCAGCTGCCTTCTACCCAGCCCTTAGCTGTGTGTCGCACCTCTAACTATGTGCAAGGACTCCTCGTGGCATGTCTGGTGTCAATGGACTGCAGTATCACTATGTCAGTTACCTCCTGAATCAGAGGGATCTCCAATGGACACAAGCTATCTTGGACTCAAGTGGGACTTCTTGACAGAGAACTCAATGAAATCCAGCCTGGGTACTGGAAAGATGCTTGAGTGATGGCTCTGGAAGAGTGAGGCTGGTCTACACATGCAGTTCAGAGAGTGGGCAGAATGGACTGTACCATTTCAGATTGCAGGTGGGGGGCTGCCAATTTTTGAATGTTTCACTTTTAAAGGATCTCATGGCGTGGGGGTGGGGAATCCAGCACATCAAGGGGAAAGGGTTTATCCTGCTTGGTGGGGGATAACCTTGAGCTCCTTGAAGGAAAGGTAGGATATAAATGCAATAAAAAAAGAAGAAGTGTGGCAAGAGATGCAATGGGGGCATCTCCCTTCATTGCATCCGTATGATTGAGGGTATGTGGGTAGATTATCCAGGCTGGCAACCCTACCCCTCCGAAAGCCCTTATAAATTTTCAATCTCTGAGTCAGCATACAAATCTGGACTTGTGAAGCTGTGTCCGAGGCATTAATGCACACATTCTTAAGCGTTGCCTTCAGCCATTCTAGACTCTTTGTGTGGCAGAAGAAGTTGATTCACTGCAATCCACTCTGAACTTCATGGTGCCACAGAGGCTATAATCAGTGACCTACTAAGTTGTTCAGTGTCTGCAGCCCCCTTGCTCACTGAAGAACTATGGAATCTGGGCATGCTGCCAGCTGGACAAGTTTAACATCTGATCCCCAAGTGATAGGGATTTTTCCACCCTAGTGGTCTTTGCATGAGGGCTACCAATATCTTTAGAAATGCATCCTAGACAGCTTCAGAGTGCAAGTACCAAACGAAGCACAACTTCATTTTAAATATCCTTTGAACTGGCTCTTGGTTTCCCTATAGTACGTACGCTAACCAGGGACTTAGCTTTAATCCTCAGTGTCCCACTAAGCAGCTTGTGCCCTATTATATCAGGAAGCCTGCTAGTCTGGGAAGGCTCTCCAGGGGTCTTTCCTCTGAGCCTCCTTTCATCATTCATATTTTGCATTCTGAAATATGTCTCATCTTGCCTTGCAGGCTTGTGGAACGTGTAAATCAACTGTTTCAGGCTGTCACTGCCCATCACTTTGCCAATTGACAGCTTCTCTTGTTAGAAGAATCTAAAGTCGTAGCTGGCAGGATTTCTTTAATTGTTGAGGGTTTTGTTCTTTCTTTTTTAAAAAAGCAAATCAAATATTTAGCATGGCATATGTTATTCCTTGCATTTCAATTTTCTAGCTAGCTTGTACTGTGATTTCACATTGCTCCTCTTACGCAGACCCTGCATTCTTTGCGTGAGACTTTTGCTCAGTTATCTTCCACTCACTAGCCAGTGGGGAAAATGAATAAATCTGGATGCCACAATTCCCAAGCTGGGAGCCTACAATACATGCAGGCATGAGCTGAATCATGTATGAGAAGGATTCTGATATCTGTGGAGAACAAACACTGTCTGGCAAACGCAACTGCGGGAGAGGCGAATGATTGATGAGAGACCATTATAGCGGCTAAGGAGTGAATGGAGATAAACACTGGAAAAAAAATGGAGTAAAAATACTGTATTCACAACTGGCTTGTTAAAATGGTCGTCAGCCACCTTCTACCTGACAAATATGTTAACTGTCCCATTAATGGAGTCATTGGGCAAAAAACGCCCATCTCTTTCTTTGTGCCCTTGATATCCAAGAGGCCATCCCAGATATTGTATTCCATTTGGAAAATGAGCTGGTGCTGCAACCCACATAGGGACGCCAACAGTTTGTTGCCTTTTACACTGTGAAGCAGGGGTGCGGTGGGGCTTTTCCACTCTAAGAGCTACTTTCCCTTTTGAGGGCTACATGCCAGTTCAGGACTGGGCAAAAGTGGGTAGCAAAAGAGGTAACCAATCTTTGTCCTCAGAAGAGTTTCAGGGACCAAGCTGGAGAGGCCAGGGCTGTCCCTTGTTCCCTCGGTTTCAAAACTCTTGTAGGGCTCTGACTACTCTGGGAAGTAGCAATTATCTGAAAAGCTGGTCTCCCTACCTCTGAACCAATCAGACACTCAGTGGTGGACCTTGGGATCTCAAATTTCAGCAGCACCCTGTGTGATGCTGAAATCCCCCCCCCCCCCGCCTCTCACCTTCCATTCTACAACATAGCTGTGGTGCTCCCAAGACTTTATGCCCAGTGCCACTGAACTGGTCACACTCCCCCAAATCTGCCTCTGAGGTGAGGCTCTGTCCACGATGTATCACATTTCACTTACAATTGGTCAGTTTCTGCTAGGTAGGCTAGCACTTACGTGGTGAGCTTCCCCTTCCTGGCTCTATCCTCGTGTTGACAATATTTTAGTTAGAAACAGTATGATTTAGAACGTGTTCAGGCAATTCCATTTGGGGGTCTCCTTTCTATCTTCCCTCCAGTCATTCTTAATCCTGCAGTTCTTGAACTCAGGTCCACAGAAGACATGCTCCAATTCATTCTTAAGTCATCCAGCAAGATATGCTATGTAAGAGAAGCGGGCAAGGACAGATCCCTATTTTCAGCTCATCCCCAAAGCCTGAAAGAAGGCTCACATTTGTCTCTCATCCTTTTGTGTGAAAGGTGTGGGCAGACAAGCCAGTAAAAGTGGGTGGGCGTGGAATGGGGTCAGAGGAAATGGCTGCTGGCTCTATTTTAAGCAGGACAGACAGAGCTAGGCTAGAGGAAGATGCTCCCTGTGGAGGTTTTTGGGGGGCGGGGGGGGGGAATGCTCTGTTTTGTTCCACATAACAATGTGACTGTTATCTTGTGTACTACAGAACTAGAAATGCAAAAGGGTCATACAGTTAAGCCACCCCCTTGTACCATAAATATCTGAGCACATTCCAACACAGTTAATGATGCTTTGTAATAAATTCATGCCTTCAGAGACTCAATGTTTGGTCTGAGTCCCTAAAAACATAACCTATCGTTGTTTCCCTTTTCCATATCAGGAAATCACTGCCAGGAGCTTGCAACGCATTAACAGTGTGACATTTTAATATGACATTAGGACACTGGGGAAGTTGTCAGAGCCAGGGGCTGGAGTCAGACTATGAAAGGTGGACACAAATTGTGGCGAAAGAGTTTCAGGTGGAAGATAAGCCAGAGGACGTCAAGGTTAAATTATTCCCAGTGTCTGCACAGCACCACTGGAGTGTTGCGCATTTGCTGGGAAACATTTGGTGTAGAAAATACATTTAGCCATCCATTTAAAAAGGAAATGATATACTAGAGGGGGTTATTTATTTCAGGAATTTAATATATGGAACTAATTCTACTATGCTGGTTAGCTAATGAGTGTAAAATGCCCCAGTAACTGTTGTAATCTATTCATTTGGCTTCCTCACCAAGGAAGCCACTCTACAAAGCATTTACTTGAGGAAATCATTTATAGCATTGCAATACCAATGAGTGTGGAGATTACAGAACACCCTAAAGGTAAACTAGCGGAATTGTCTGTAAGGAGCTATTGAAGTGCTTGCTTGGGTGAAACCTGCATATAATTGCATTTTTCTCATTTACATAGACACTAAAATTAAAAAAGATGTATTAAAATACAGCGAAAATACACATGCAAGGAAAGCAAGTGCCTGATGAATTCTGAAACATGTTTACACAAAGAATCTAGAAGGCTTCAAACATAATTATCTCAGGATTATTTGATCCTGCACCAACCTCTGTCTACATAGACAAGGAATTCCAGGGTGTTTCAAGCAGGAACCCTTGCTGACTATATGTAAAATTAGAGTTGATCCAAGCCAGCATAGTATACTGGTTAGAGCAGGCATAGGCAAACTCTGGCCCTCCAGATGTTGGGGACTACAATTCCCATCATCCCTCGCTAACAGGACCAGTGGTCAGGGGTGATGGGAATTGTAGTCCCAAACATCTGGAGGGACAGAGTTTGCCTATGCCTGGGTTAGAGTGTCAGACTAGGACCTGGGAGACCAGGGTTCAAATCCCCACTCACTGAGTGAACTTGGGTCAGTCACTCTCCCTCTCAGCCTAAGCTACCTCACAGGGCTGTTGTGGGGATTAAATGAGAAGCGGTGAACCATCTTGAGCTCCTTGGAGAAAAAGGTGGAATATAAATACAATAAAGGAATAAATAAATTTTGCTGCCTTATTATTGAGCACTCCTGCATCAAGGTGCATAGTAACCAAGCATAGTAACCCTTGCAGTAAAAATGCATTGATAATAAAGTAAATAAGTAGCGATTTGCTCTCTTTTTGTGACTTCCACGCTTTGTCCAATGGCAGGGCTAGGCTGATATTCTGGTTTGACAGTTCCATACAAAATGTGTACACCACATGAATTGCATTTGAGCTTTGTATTTGTGTATTTGTAAGCACTTCGTCTCTTTAAAGTGAATAAAATATCTTTCCTTAATCATCTCTAGTGTGTTTTGAAGAGAGAAGTGAATGAAAGGCCCATGCCCACAGTTCAGATATGACACACAGTGAATGTGTATCGTGTTTGGTAGCATATTTGTCTTCTGCCACAAAGCAACCAACCAACCAAAATACAGGCCATGTTACATGACACACGATGGGGAGGCACATTGCGTCCTGGAGTTCTACATTTTACAACAAAAAGATGGGTCAGGGTGAGGGGAGCTGAACCTAGCCTCTCCCATCTTACCTCCATGGGCACTTTTGCTCCCAGATTGGATGCCAAAAGTGTGCTGAGCTGGGGAAGAGCAGGCATTAACTGATAAGGGTGCAGACAGGCAAAGTGAGATGAAGAAGGGAGCAGGGTTCGATTTCCTGCATCCATGGGTGCATATTGTGTGTGTGTGTGTGTGTGTGTGTGAGAGAGAGAGAGAGAGAGAGAGAGAGAGAGAATTAGACCCCTGTTTGCCCCTACCTCTTTATCAGAATTAACAGAGGAGGCTGCCCTGTTATGTCTAGGTAAGCCCCAGGTCTCTAGATTACTCTGTATTCCATGCCCATTTGTGCATCAGAGATTGCAATCCTGCTAACATTTCTACCATCTCTTATCACTGAAAAGAGAAGTGAATCAAGACTCAAGAAGCTGTTTCTTTGTGTGTGCATGTGGGCTCAGACGTTGATTGCTTTCTTTCAGCTCTTTCTCCTGTCTGATTCACCAGGAAGCGCAAACAACTGAGAAACTCAAGTGGATCAAGAAGGATAACTAATTGTGCAAAGGGGGCCAAATAAAAAGAAAACATGTTTTCGATGTAATTCTTTTCCTTGGCTTTTCACTTGACCATCCCTTACGATGCAGACATAATACATATATGGCATAGTCCACAGGTGATTTTTTATTTTTGCATACAGAATGCCAAACTATATATCATGCTTAATGAGTAGTATGCTTTTGTTTATATGATTACAGGCTTGGGGGATTATTACTGGGTCTGCAGCACATATTTCTTCCCTCTCCAGCAGCCGTGACACCCCCACATCCCTTCTGCACAGAACATTGGAAAGTTTAGGGCCCACACCCAGAATATCTCTGGCTGAAACTGTGCATTATGGGAAAAATGTGTTTGGATTCCTGGAAATGAAGAAGAAAGCTATGGCGTGATGTCATTGTGTTAGCATTTTCCCACTTGGCCTCTTCTGTGGGTGCTGGGGAAACACTAATGTGGTGAGATCATGCCACAACTGCTTAATACTGGGGTAACTTAGAGGAGAGGTCTTTCCATAATGTGTAGTGCCTGATAACAGCAGTCAGATGTGTTTATGTGCCCAGCCAATGCCACATGATTTTCAGAACCACAGACAATTGTACCCGCAAGCCAATCGACAAATCCTATGCAAAAATATATATTCCAGGAGGTGCACAGCTGTGGGGAAAAATAAATTTCCTTTGACTAAAGTCCTAGTGAGGTGTTCCTATATCAGCGTGGTGCAGGTAGTAGGGACGAGTGCCCTTGCCCTGCACTCTCTGCCATCTTTGTTGCCCTCCACAAGTTGGATGGTGACTGCAGTGTGAGCCAGCTCTGCTCATGTTGTAGACTCCCCACTCATCATCGAACCCTGATTTTCAAGGGTTCTAAAATCACAGGGAGCCTGTAAGAGGAGAACAGGCTCCTTGTTGCAGCCAGAACACCTCCAAAAGAGGAAGGAAGAGCACTGAATGCAGGAATATATCTGTTATGTACTGAAGTTCTCACCCTGGGCCAGCAGGGGGATACTGTAGATAGTTTTCACTCAGGTCCACATATGCAAATAAGGAATTCAAAGTGACGTTCAGTGATTGGATAGCTACAGAAAGTTGCTACTGTTGCATTGTAGTGGAGCTCTATATAAGCAGGCTGGCTGAACCCTTCAGTTCAGTTCTGGCCTGTGAATAAACAAGAGCTGTTTGAAGAATTGCTGTGTCGTCTGATATGCTCACCTACAACATAACAATATCAGACCTGTTTTATCCCTGTTGCAAGCAGTCACCTTCCAGCTTGTGGAGGGGGATGGGGGTGAGAGAGCTTGTCCCCACTTCCTTTTCCGTGGGGTGTTAATCACATGGAGTAGGAACACCTGAAGTGGGCTTAAAATGGCTTCATCGCAGAGGAAGCAGAATTTCCTGTCCAGCTGTAACTGTAATGCTTCACTCTGACTCATCTCACCCGTGATGGAAACAGAGGACCATTTCTATCAAGATAACTATGCCACTTTAAGAATTTTGAGCAAGTTTTAAAACCCATACATCTCCACATAAAATGATTTTCCACAAAAATTGTGGTTTTTGAGGAGAAGGTACTGCTGCCGTCTTGAATTGATGTAGTGAGTTGAGTCAGCTGACGTGGACAAGGTTGCAACTTCTCCAAACTGGCAACAATTGGTGGTTCATTCATATAAATAATGCAAACATGAATACATCTACTTTCTGCTACTGAAGTTGAACTAAAAGGAAGAACCTGATAATGGAGAGACAGGTGGAAACCGTAGGAGTGAGATTGTTGCCAGGAGGATGCCATTTGGCAGAGCGCTAGTGCAGCCTATCTTTCAAGCATGTAGCTGTATCGTTTTTTTGCCTTTTTGTATGCAATGTCGTGGGGCTACTGTTGCTCTTGAAGTAATTGTCCTTCAATTAAATTCCATGCAGCCAGAGCAAAAGAAAGAGCAACAGATCATGAGCTTCTGAGGTCATGGAGAGAAAATTAGTCACATCCAACTGAGAAACAAAGGGAGCGGCGAAAGGAGGCTACAATGGCAATATAAATGCTTGTTACAACGTTCCTAATGGACTCCCAGTGGTCTAATCCAGGGCAAGGATGCAAGCTAGATCTGGGAGGGGTGTTGCAATTCCAATTTTAAACCCTTGGTTTGACGTTCTGGAAAAAGCTCAGTTTAAACAAAATGAGGATCCCAAATACATCTACCAAAATTGTGACTTTCTCTTCCTACTGGAACAGGGCAAGCTGGAAAATTTTGGATTAAGAGTGTTTCTGAATCAGGCCTTTTGTCAAGTATTGTCACATACATATGGGACAGAGGTCATGATGGAAAGTCCATGAATGACTTCATTTAGATTACTGTATTAGAAAAAAAAAAGAGCACACTACTTTGGCTTTCTGCCAGGGCCTAGACAACTATTTCCATGGAAACTGTGGAGAAAACAGTAAATATGAGCGCAGAATGAATTAAGATAGAGGTTTCTCAGGTCTTTGCATCTGACAGTTTTGCTGTCTTTGTTCTTGGGTCTGTATGCCCAAGCTCAAAGTTATGGGGTGAAGCTAGAAAGCAGAAAGGGGAAAAGAAAGTGTCCGTTTACCATGAAATACTTGTGTGTGTGTTTGTGTCCATCTAATCTATATATAGAGTTGCATCCAATTGTGTCCCTCCTCTGATTGTATTCATTTATTTAAATATTTTCATTCAGAAAAAGATCACAGTGTGGTTTCCAAAAACCCAGTAACAAAATTAAGCAACACAATATGATAAAATGTGAAAAATTGAAATAGAAACAAAAACATATCCTAGAATATGCTTCCATGAACAAAAATGTGCTTAGGTGGTGACAGAAGCTCAAGGATGTAGTTGGCCATGTTACTAGGAGAAGGGAGTTCCCCCGCAGCCCCCCATACCTGGGACCCCTGTTTTGTTACATGAATGACTTGATGTGGTTTTTTGTGCTTGTCGTGTATGTCAACTGCTTTGAGATCTTGTAGACAGTACAGCAGTCTATAAATGGTAAAAACGTAAAGGTACCCCTGACAGTTAAGTCCAGTTGCGAACGACTTTGGGGTTGTGTGCTCATCTCGCTCTATAGGCTGAGGGAGCCGGCGTACAGCTTCTGGGTCATGTGGCCAGCATGACTAAGCCACTTCTGGTGAAACCAGAGCAGCGCACCAAAACGCCGTTTACCTTCCTGCCGGAGCGGTACCTATTTATCTACTTGCACTTTGACGTGCTCTCGAACTGCTAGGTGGGCAGGAGCAGGGACCCAGCAATGGGAGCTCATCCTGTCGCGGGGATTCGAATTGCCGACCTTCTGATCGGCAAGCCCTAGGCTCTGTGGTTTAGGCCACAGCACCACCTGCATCCCCTATAAATGGTAATGATAATTAAATAACAAACACATACATTTGACCTGTAGAAGCTGGTATTTGATAGCTGTCATGATGTCAACAGAGCATATGCCATGATTTGGTATGCATCAATCAACATTTGACAGTCTCTAGCTGCAGATTTACAGTAGCAGTCATCATTTGGCCACAGCTGACAGCTGACATGTAGTAGCACATGTTATCTGACAATATTGGATAGATGGTTTGCGACAGGATTTAATAAATCAACTTTGCTTTGCATTTACATTTGGATTTCAAATTTCAGTTTTGAAAATGACATTGGTATTTGGCCCACTGGTGTTGATGCCCAAATCCAGATTTCAAAATGTCAGCATGTCCATTTCACACGTTCCTTCTGAGAGGGGAGGAAGGAGAAGCAACAGAAAGGGGGGGGAGGGAAGAGGGCGCTGACAGAGATGAAGGAAGAGAAAAGGGGTAGCAGAAAAAGAGAAAAAAGGAGTGCCCTATCCATTTTGGGCTCTGACCCATCCCCTGCTTGTGCCAGCTCTGTTTCACACACGCGTAAGCGCACACGTTGCCCCACCCACATTTTAATGTAAAGAGCATTGGGCAACAGTCAGGCTTTTGGTGTCATAAATGAGAAGGATTACAGCCCAGTACTACAGCAGAGTCCAGCTGATGAAGAGCACTGCATCCTGCATTGCCTTCTTTAAGCTGTCATCTGCAGGCAGCAACTGGGTTGAGTCCTATCTTACCTAGGCCAAGAGACTCATGGAGAGGACATCTGCTTTTCCCCTGCTGACATCAGAGACAATCAATGGATCCATACCCATCAGCTGAACCTATTCCCGCCCCCACATCCTGCCAAGGGGCACTGGAAAAATAAATGTGCCCCTTTGGTAGGGATGCTGCATGTTTTCACTTCTATACTTCTCATTTATGAGCAGATAGGGGAGGTTGGGGAGTATGGGAGGACTGGCATTTACACAGCACTCTTGCCATATAGGTATGGGATTTTGCTTCCATGTTCCTTCCACATTGAAGCAATGTGAGATGTAGCCCTCAACAGTTGCCGATAGCATGGTGGGGTGGCAGTGGTCATCTGGCCCTGGGTCAGTCGTGTTGCTGCTGCTTTTGGGAAGGGGTGTGTGAGGCAGAGGTGAAGTGGTTCAAAGTTGCTGGATTGACTGCACAATTGCATTTGGAGCACTTTGGAATTCCCTGCAGATTGATATCAGGCAGACGCCTTTGCTGTACAGTGGTACCTCGGGTTACATACGCTTCAGGTTACAGACTCTGCTAACCCAGAAATAGTACCTCGAGTTAAGAACTTTGCTTCAGGATGAGAACAGAAATTGTGCAGCAGTGGTGCAGTGACAGCAGCAGGCCCCATTAGCTAAAGTGGTGCTTCAGGTTAAGAACAGACCTCTGAACGAATTAAGTTCTTAACCTGAGGTACCACTGTATTCTTTTCGGCACCTGCTTAAAACATTTTTGTTTAGGCAAGCCTATCCAGACATGTGTTATAACTTCTTTTACTGTTCATTTTAATTATCTTTAAATGTTTTTAAACTGTTTTAATAGGGGGAAAAACACTGGTAGTTTTAGTATCTCTTGTAAACCGCTTAGAGGCTTTGCTACAATCAAGCCATGTATCAACTTTGTTAAATGAACTAAATTTGTGCTGCACCGACCTTGGCACTGCCTTGCCCCTCTATCTCCTAGTAAGCAGCACCACTGCAAGACCCTTCTCTGCTGGCCCTCATCTTAAAAATTAAAATATGTGAACCTGCACTTTTATTGCTTTTTTGGGCTAAGAAATGCTGGTTGGTTCATGGGCTTTGCATGCAGGCATTTATCCTGCTGGTATGTTTTGCAGAAACCAGCGTGGTCTGCTGCTAAAAGAGGGGAAGAACGGGGCTGGCACCAGAACCCATGTTATCACCCATGTTGGAATGTTACGGAAACCTTATCGTTCCCTCTGGGATCTGAGGGGTAGTTCTGCTGACAGAGAATTTTATTATCTGGTGGCTGGGATGTTCTGAGAGGAGTTTTATGTCAAAATTTTAATCTTCTGTCGGGGAGGAAGGAAAAACAGCATGTAGCAGAGTTGGTTCGGGAGGCCTGCGGGACGATAGCACTGGGTGTCCTCCTCCAACTTTCTCACACACACACACACTCCATTTGTAGCAATGGTACAGCTTGGCTCAGGAATTCTGACTAAATTACTATGTTTCTAAGAAAACATGTCAAAGTCCCTCACCATTCACAATTCTCCCTCCCTCGTGGAGACTGAATGGCGGCCCAGGCTTTTCAGCTCTTTTCTTGGCCTCTCTCCCTGTCAGAATCAGCATTTTCTGAGTGTCGTCTATTTCACTTAGTTTCAATTTACTTTGTTCTCATTTAAATCTCAGTTTAAGTCTGCCTCTAATAGCCCAAGTGGCTGAATTCACTTGTGCAGTGATGCAACAGGGATGTGAAACCCAGTCTCACCCCGCCCCTACTGTGAAATCTAGATGACATCATCTGCCAGAGCAAAAGGATAACTGATGGAATTTCCTTGCTCTGGCAAGTGAATGAGGTGATGAGGAGGCTTTCAAGTTTATTTGTGACAGATGCGCCATGGCTGCACGCGAATGCCCAGGCTCCTAGGGAGGAGATTGTGGTTGTGTTGTGCTTCCCCATTCATTTTGCTGCTGTGCTACACTGAGCTAAGCCATGTTTTGACTTAGATTGTTGTCTGAACCCAGGCTTGTGATTTAGCTTTCTCTAACTATAAACTGTAACCAATGTTTGTTCTTGGTTTATAGTTCTTGGTTTGCCCAGGAGAGCTAAAATATCAGCCCAGGTTTGTGCAACACACTAAGCCAAAACGTGGCTTATCTCAATGAGACACAGCAGCAAAATGACCAGGCAGAAGCAACATGGCTGCAGTCTCTTCCCCAGTAGCCTGCGCACTACCAGAATATGCTAGAATAAATTGGAGAATGAGGAAGACTATCAAGCAGAGACTGGATACTTCTTTCCTTTTATTTGATAGGGTTCCTGCTTCCACACTAGCACTTTAAATGGTAACAGTGCTTTGCGAGATGGTTTGCATTTCTAATGAAATGCCAAAGGATGCATTTCATTTGGCTACATATGTTTTACATGTTGAATGTATGCTGTCACAAGTAAGCTGCAGTGAGTTCCATGACGTGTACTCCTATCATAGGCTGCTTCCTTTATATTTAATTAAATGAATTGTGCATTTACTTTAATTGTGTAGTTGGTAATGTTTTACGGTTTTGCTGTGATTCTCTTTTATGCAAGCTGCTTTGGGAGGATCTATGCTCTTGAAAAGGGGCACAAACATATCACTTAGAACAAACCAAGTAATTTGTCAAGCTGAACTACACGAAGCATACTTTAGCTGATCACGCTCTTGGTTTGGGTATGCCTTATATTTCAAAGGGATAATGGTAAGGCCCAGCAAACTTGGCTTGTGTCCCAGGTAAAGGGAGTGCTGGTGCAAGAGTTCCATTGAAATATTATTGGAAAGGTAATAAGGTTGACCTCCACTACACTAGAGGTAGGAATACTACAGCTAGCTGTGCATAGAGTTGCTAGAGTAGAAGCTACATTAGTGATGGGCTTCCACTACAGGTAATTTTATGATCAACACAATTGCTGTGCAGCACAGTGCCTCAGAAGCAATACAGCACACAAAGCGGCTGGTCGGGGTGGGAGTGGGGCTACTGTGCTAGATTCCTGTCAGGTAACTGCTGTTATTTACCAAGAAGGGGAGGGAAGGTTTATGCTGGGCAGATGCTCCACCAGCAGGGCTGGATTGGCTGTGCTGGTGCATTTGCACCTTACCTCGGAGCCAAGACCATATAACACCGGTTTTGAAAGACCTACATTGGCTCCTGGTACGTTTCTGAGCACAATTCAAAGTGTTGGTGCTGAACAGTAAAGCCCTAAACGGCCTCAGCCCAGTATACCTGAAGGAGCATCTCCACCCCCATTGTTCAGCTTGGACACTGAGGTCCAGCTCCAAGGGCCTTCTGGCGGTTTCCTCATTGCGAAAAGTGAGGTTACAGGAACCAGGCAGAGGGCCTTCTCAGTGGTGGTGCCTGCCCTGTGGAACACCCTCCCATCAGATGTCAAGGAAATAAACAACTATCTGACTTTTAGAAGACATCTGAAGGCAGCCCTGTTTAGGGATGTTTTTAATGTTTGATGTTTTATCGTGTTTTTAATATTCTGTTGGGAGCCACCCAGAGTGGCTGGGGAAACCCAACCAGATGGGCAGGGTAGGTATGTGTATATATATATATATATATATATATATATAATTATTATTATTATTACCAAACTCCTTACCCCTCCCCAACCTGGAGAGCTGATGTAAGGTCTCTGCTCAACCCAGCAAGCCCTTTCTGTCAGCCTGAATTCACCAAGTGTTCTTTCATATGTTGGCATTTTCTAGAAAGCTTCTTTATACTGCCTTGGACTACCTAGCTCAGTATTGTCTGCCCTGATTGGCACTGGAGGCTCTCCAGGGCTTCAGGTGGGGTCTCTTTCTCTTTCCTGGAGATGCTGGGGACTGAAGCTTTGGCCTGCAGAGCAGATGCTCTTCCACTGAGCTATGACAGTTGAGGATCTGTGCTGCTCATGGTGGTTTGGGCTTTGTATTTTCTCCATTGAACATAGCCATACCTCTGCTTCACCTGACTTCACTTTCTCTGTGATTGATAGGCTGACGGCGCAATGGAGTGTGGAGGACGAGGAGGAAGCAGCCAGAGAGCGGCGCCGAAGGGAGCGTGAGAGACAGCTGAGGTCCCAGGCAGAAGAAGGCCTGACCACCACCAGCACTTCTTCCGAGAGTGGGGTGGCAGCGCAAGAAAGCCGGTGAGAAGCGACTGAGCATAAAATGACACCCCCCACCCCCTTATTCCAGCCCACTGTTAAAACACAAACTAATATCTCACAGTTGTCAGCTGCTTGATGAAGAATTCTCCAGAACTCAACAGTATGTCCTCAAATAGAAGTTAATTCAATAAAAGTGACAAGGAATTGCTTTATTTGTGATGCATTTATATATGTATATATAGTTTTGCTTTGTTTTTATTTCATTTTAAGGAAATATTATTTACAGTTGTATTATTTTGTGTAATAAAATAATACAGTGGTACCTCGGGTTACATACGCTTCAGGTTACAGATTCCACTAACCCAGAAATAGTACCTCAAGTTAAGAACTTTGCTTCAGGATAAGAACAGAAATCGTGCTCCGACGGCGAGGCAGCAGCAGGAGGCCCAATTAGCTAATGTGGTGCTTCAGGTTAAGAACAGTTTCAGGTTAAGAACAGAGCTCCGGAACGAATAATAATAATAATAATAAATTTTATTTATATCCCGCCCTCCCCAGCCGAAGCCGGGCTCAGGGCGGCTAACAACACTAAAATAGTGCAACATTATAAAAACATCAAAGAATTAATTAAAATCAAAATTGATGGCAACCATAAACTAAAGTATTGTAAAGATTGCCAAAGGAGGGAGTCAGGCTGCGCCCTGACCAAAGGCCTGGTGGAACAGCTCTGTCTTGCAGGCCCTGCGGAAAGATGTCAAGTCCCGCAGGGCCCTGGTCTCTTGTGACAGAGCGTTCCACCAGATCGGAGCCACAGCCGAAAAAGCCCTGGCTCTAGTTGAGGCCAGCCTAACCTCTCTGAGGCCTGGGACCTTCAAGATGTTTTTATTTGAAGACCGTAAGTTCCTCTGTGGGGCATACCAGGAGAGGCGGTCCCGTAGATACGAGGTTAAGTACTTAACCTGAGGTACCACTGTATAACATTTTTCAACCAACTAATATGGTTACAATAATACTGAGGAAAACATGATTATTATCTGGCTTGGTACGCCAGCACTGTGTGCAGGCCAAATGAATCAGCTCCCATGTGGTTGGCTGCAATCTCATTATTTCAGGGAGAACAATAATTTCCTCTAGTGTTTGAGGTGGCAGTAATTGGGCTCTCCTCATTTAATCCCCACAACAACCCTGCGAGGTAGGTAGGTTAGGTTGAGAGGTGACGACTGGCCCGATGTCACCCAGTGAGGATTATGAGAAGAAGCCCCATGTTTTCCTCCCTTGTAAGTCAAAGGCAGGGGGAATTCAGCTGGTAGGAGAGGGAAGGTGAATCATTCTCTTGCTTGCCAGTTTCCGCCTGCAAATGTTTTCCCAAGCCATCTATAATATTTTCTCTCTCTCCCAGTCAGGCTCCAAAACTGAAAGTGTAAATGGGATGAAAATGTGATTTTTTTTGTGGGGGAGTGGGAGCAATTGCTGGAGAAAATGGGGTGGCTCAGTAATGGCTAAGCATCTATCCCTGCAACTTCCCTCCTCTCTCTCTCTCTCTCTCTCTCTCTCTCTCTCACACACACACACACACTGTTCTCTCAGAAGATGCACGGTTGGGACCATGTGTTTGCTAGGGAAATGCCCCATTAGAAAGTGACCCTTTTTTAGTGTTGCATCTGAAGACTGGATTTTGGAGGAGAAGTTAATACAACGAGAGAGAAACTATGCTTCTAGTTATTTTTCTATAAAAGAAAGGTTTTCATTTTCACTTAAAAAAATAGTTGACTTGATGGCTTCATGCCGCTCCCCACCCATTTCTCAGCCTTTTCTGCAGCTGTTGATCTGGCTGCAAAGGTCAACATATGAATACTGTCTTTCTCTTAAGTAAACTCAGCTCGCACTTATGGTGACTCATCCTCTTCTTGTACCTTGTTGCACCAATCCCTCATTTCCAGGAAGGAAGGGGGCTTCTTGCAGCCACTTTCAACAAACAGCTGTGATAACTTCCCTGTAGGTCCAGATTATGCTTGTTGGACATCCTTTATTGTGTCCCTTACTCCAGAGCATCAGAACCTCACAGAATGTCTTGGGCACCTCTCCACCTTCAGCTGAGTATGATGAGTATACAGGACTGAGAGTGGGGGAATGGCAATGGCCAATGCCATCAACACCATGCCATGCTTGGCTTCCAGAGGCAACCAGCTGGTGACTGTAAGGAGAAACAGACTAGGGTGGAATCTTAGATTCTTACTTCAGTACACTAGAATTATCCATGCAGCCTCAACCAAAAGACCAAGTCCAGGAAATACAGTATTTTGTGAGCTCATCTGCAAATCAGACCAATGATAGTCTCTCTTCAATACAGTATTTTACCAACTCAAGCTCCCATTTTAATTTTCCTAGCTTTTTACAGTGATCTGAGTTGTGCAATATTTCACACAGTGGATTCAAGTTGTCATCATTCCTGTAATGCTTGCAGACTTGCTACTATAACAGTATTGTCCCTTTCCTTGAATCTGTTTTCCAATTCATTGAGTGCAATGGTCAAGAACAATGTCATCAAGCCTTCTGAGCTCTAGTTCTTTTCCATTCTTTCCTTCAAAACTGACACCCCCACTGTCAATAATACTGTCAGAAAACTTTTATGTGAGCTTACAAAGAGGTTTGATGATGCTTCGTGGTCAGCAGTTTCCATGCTTTCCTCGGCTGCTTCCATAGTGTTACTGAAAACAATATCCTTTTGCATTTCTTGCAACTGCCTTGTAGCACAATAAGTTTCAATGTTGCCTCAATATCCAGAGTCTTCTGCTATAACAGTGATGTTATAAGTTTAAGATATCCCAGTTATTTTAGCATAATTTCAGTAAGAAGGGAGGGCAGATAGACGACTAATCTAATTGAGCAATTCAATAGCTCCAGTTTTTAGATGACCAATTTTTTCACAAGGGAAAGATGCACTGATGCATCTGTGTGTGGAAAGAAATAATTATTTATCTGAATGTATAATCATAAATGAATCCGAATGTCCAGTCCATTGTTGAACCAACAGGCATTTTAAAAAGCTACCTTTATAAATCTGAGCAACACACCCATTCTTAAGAAAAATACATACAACTGTTTACATAAGTCAAAATATTCCTTCATCTAAGGTAGAACCTCAGTTACGTGCACTATTGCCAAATGGAGTTGGTGATTTAAAGCAATGAAGAAACAAATGTTTCAGTCAAGTTCTTTTGAGATCAAAGCTTGAACACCACCAGATGTGCATTTCGAGACAGAAGCTTCGTCATGCGACTGAGTAATTAGTTTGTCAAAATCTGACTGTAAGCCAGCTAATGTGGACAAAATTTCAGATGTTATACTTCAGTACTTTGTGAATGAAGCTCTAAAAAAACAACACAACTGTCTTTCTATCGGCTTCATGATATAGCAGAGCAATTGCCACATCTACAATGTCTTGTTTCGGCAGGTCCACATAACAGCAGGGACGCTTTTATATGTCAAGCGGTATATAAATAGTCTTCATAAATAAAAGTAAAGATTGCTTTATCCAGAGTCATGAAAAAGGAACATTTGTACTATTTGCATACGTGAAAATGTACGTAGAAGGAAATGTACAGTGGTTCCTTGGTTTATGAACTTAATCTGTTCCGGAAGTCTGTTCTTAAACCAAAGCCATTCTTTTTTAAAAAAATAAATTTTTTTTTTATATTCCCTAATGAGGCTTCCCACTGCTGGTACCCTTCCACCATTCGGCTTCCATTCGTAGACCGAGGTAAAGTTCGCTAACCGGAGCACTACTTCTGGTTTTGCGGAGCTCTTATACTGAATAGTTCGTAAACAGGGCTGTTCTTAAACTGAGGTACCATTGTACATAGAAAAATAGCATGTCTGAAATGGTTATCAAGTAGGGCTAACTGATCTCCAGAAACATTTACTGATTCTCTGCTGATTCTCCTTTCCCTTTTCTCTGTCATGTCAAATGTACAATATACGACATATATTTCGTGATCAATGTTGCAACTTGCGAGTGTGTGCTGCTTAAACATTCTACGATATCCAGTTCAGAAACCTCAGGAGGACCTGGCATTGTGGGACAGGAAGAGCATCATCTCAACTACGGAATCATTTTGCACTTCCATAACTGTTTCGAATCAAACAGGCACTGTGAGTGCTTTAAATCTGTCTGCTGTCAGAAGATCTTTTATTCTAAAAGCAGTCGGGCTCAGGCAGTGAAGGAAGCCTGTGAAAAACAAAAACGGTGTAAGAGGTTCTAAGCAACTCTCTCACATCCCCGGTTACTTATTTTCCTTTTAGTTAACTCTGGCCTAGGAGTTTGTGCATCTTTGTATTAAATTGCAGCCGCTGTGTTTGATCATAGCTTTGGAATGCAGTCTGTATACTCCGAAGGCCAAATGACGGACTCTTGCCAGTTGGGTATAAGTGCTCCTTTCCCTCTCTTCCTTTATTAATGAATGGAAGAGATTATTTTCTCTGTGTTAACACATACACAATCCTTAACATTAAAAGCATAAGAGACATCTAAAGTTCAGTTCCCCACCCTCAAGTCTCCCCCCCCCCAAAAGAATGTAGGATGCTTTATATTGTTTCAGACTGTATTCTTAGTGTGAATTACCTCAATACTTATTGCTGGTGGTGCAGTGGGACGTTTGTCTGCCAGCTAATTAGAAATCACTTGGATAAAATGTTGGAATATATTTTAAGGACAACTTTCTGCACTTTGAAGCCAACAGGATACTCTCACTGATTTTTTAAAATAATCCTTGAGTCAGATGATCTAGACTCAGTTTGCTGATAAACTATATTGTATTTGTGGAACTTCTGCCATCACATGAGCTCTCAAAAGAACAGAGCAAGATCAATTTTCTCCTGCGCCAGCAAATAACTGTTGTGACCAATAAACACATAGCAACAGCCCAAGTTATATATTTCAAACTCCTACTGGTATCAGTTGGAGACTTAAGCTGCAATTCTCTCTGCAGTTTCCTGAGAATAAACCCCAGTGAAGACAGTGGGGCATGCATCTGAGTAAACATGCATAGAACTGTGCTGCTTATCACTCCCACTGAAACCAACAGGATTGATCAGAGCCTAGTTTTGACTGCACACAAACCTTATAGCCAGCAGCAAATTACAAAGCACGAAGCATAGGCAGAGTCCTATAAATTAAACACCGTTGTGAGTTTCTACACCAAATCACATTGGTGCTTTATAAGGGCTTTTGTAAACAATCAGCGAAAACATCCCCCAATTACCTTTAAACTAGGGTTTAAGCTTTTTTTCAAAGGAAAACCCAGAAGTTTGTGCATCTTAGACAAACCCCAAAGTTGTTGTCAATGGCAGGTGTGTGAGTCCCAACATAATTCATGGGGAGAAGGACCAGTAGTTTGGCTGCAGCAGATACTAGACCACTATTTCATGACTTAAACAAAACCCACTGACTAAATCTGTATTGCGGTGGTGGGGAGGACACAATAGCTAAAGAATTAATAAGAATACCACATAACTCTAAATAAATATTCAGAAATAGTGCAGCATTGCTACGGATGCTTTTGTATAGATGGTTAACCTCTCTCTCTCTCCCCCCCCTCGTGTGTGTGTGTGTGTGTGTGTGTGTTGACATCCTGAAAAGGAGAGAGCTAAAACCCAAAATTTCACAAAATGGCATGAGCTTGAGAGTGGAATGGTTGTGTTTCTTGTCACTAATCAGGACTCCATCTGCACTATAGATTTAAAGCAGTCTCATACTGTAGCTTATCAGAGGAACTGTAATTTGTAAAGGGTGCTGAGAAAAGAGACTCCTACTCCCCTTGCAGAAAAAAATATTATTTATTGAATTTATATACCCTTTAAACAATCCGTCTGGAAATTGTGAGGGGAATGATGGTATGAAGGCTTAGTGGCGATGCAGTTTGGCTGAGCGGGTGTACCAGCCGAGCCGATCCAGCTCTTTTGCCAGTGTGTCCACCCAATCACAGTGTCCCCACAGCTCTGTCCAGGTAAGCGGCAGTGATTCCAGAGCCAGGAGGGTGGAGTTGCCCTAACTCACCAGCCGCATCTGGTTTCACTCCAGCTCCCATCAGCCTGACCATTGGCCACAGGGGCTGGGACAAAGGGGAGCTAGGAGTTTACAACATCTGAAGGGCCCACAGTAGCTAAAATGAGAACAGTCAACAAAGCCAGTGACCAGAACAATGTGTGTGTTATTCTGAACTTGCATTGTGTTAAACATCTTTCTTTCTTTCTCCCGTGTTTCAGGATTGATGGTAAGCCTTCTGGGACTACAGAATTGGAAGAGGATGAAGGCTTTAGCGATTGGTCCCAGAAACTTGAGCAGCGCAAGCAGAGATGGGCAGGGGAAGGAGTGCCGGAAGGAGAGCAGACATGCCAGGGCGACTGGAGAGAAGCCCAGCCGGTGGCACCTGTATGCTGTGAAGAAAGGTAGAGATGCTTTTTCGCTGCTCCGAAAGAAGTGGCAAACTCTTACGCACAAACTAGAAGAACTGGTGTCAAACCAGAGACACCAGAAGAATTGTAACAATTCTGTGCAGGTGAACTTAAGAAGTAAAGCCCACCAATTGAATGGGGCTTACTTCTAGGTAAGGGGATGTAGTCTGGCCACTCTCAGGACAAAACAATTTGATTTACTGCAAGCCATTTCCGTTATCAAGAAATTTTCCAGCCCAGGCAGATTTTTATTTGACATTCCTGCATTAGTTCCACTGAGTAAACACATGTATGGTGGGTTTATTGTTTGCTTTAAAAAAATATATGACTGGGGTATGTAGGCTGTTTCAGCTGGGAGAGAGAAAATATGGAACACCTGCAGCAGGACAGTGCAAAGGAAAGGAAAGGAAAGGAAAGGAAAGGGAGGGTGTGTCCCGAAAACCTTAATTAGGAAAACACATTTAGGTGAGATGATTCTGCTTTGCTTCCTGTTTTCCTGGAGGTTGAGGGAGAGCCACAACTCCAGTGTAAGTAGACTCTTGATAGTAGGCCTTTTACCAGATTCTGGGTGGAATTTAGAGTGAAATCTTTCTCTTGTGTCCTTTAAAATAGTTGCTTCAGACTCTGAAGTGCATTGTGAGGTTTCATTGTATCTGTTGTGGGCCATATGTACTCTGAGAAGCTATTACTGCCTTAACACGGGGAGACTATAAATTATTTGTAAACTTCCAGGGAATTTGTTCTTTCTAACTGTTGGTTAGCTTTCCCCAGTGGATTTTAGGATTGATAGGTTTATTGGGCCTTGGGTGGGTCCACAGAAGGATATACATAGAGATCTCCTACTTGCGAGTTGAGAGTAGGCTTCATATCACAGGGAGCTTCCCAAGAGTAGAATGCCTAATGGACTTGGGTGCTATTTGGTCACAAATATGAGGTTGCTATCTCTGTAACTGGCTTTTGGCAAGTGCCTCTTAACACCAGCTTAATGTGCTGACCTTAAACTGGTCGCCTCAACTCAAAAAGGATATTGTGGAGCTGGAAAAGTCCATCACTGGCTACCAGCCACAGTGACTGTTTCGCCTCCTCACGCAGAGGCAGTAATGCTTCTGAATGCCAGCTGCTGAAAACAAAAGGAGGGGCGAGTGCCGTTTTGCTCAGATCCTGGTTGCAGGATCTCATAGGCATCTGGATGCCTACTGTGAGAATAGGATGCTGGACTAGATGGGTCATTGGCCTGACCCAGCAGCCTGCTATTATGTTCTTATGATGAGGCTTTTTCTGTCCTTTCCAAAGCTTCATCTGATCCTTGTGTGCGAAGCTGCTGCCAGCTCTCATCTTACTTGGTTGGCAACCCTATACAAACACAATGTTGTTGGTTCTTTGTTGGTTTGGGGTGGTGTTTAGGAACATGGCCCCACATTTTAACTGAATTATAAACCAGTGTGCACATTTTTATTTTCACTGCATTGGGGGTACCTTATAAGTAATGAATGCAATGCTCATCTTTATACAGCATTTGTCGTCGTCCCCCCCCCCCCGCCCTGTGTGGAGATTCCCGGTACATCACAGATGCACCTGGGGCCTTCTGAATGCAAAGCAGGTCCTCTGCCACAGAGCTGTGGTCTCCCCACCCCTCAATTAATTAAAGCAGTGACTTTGGAATTAAAGTTATCGTGATTGGTGAGGTAAAGCATGGAGGAGAATGAATGCTGCCTATACGACTACTGTGTATACGAAACATAGTGAGAAGTGCATGCCAAGAAAAGTGTGGAAATTCAGTTGCAATTTTCTTAGCAATTTTGTATAGCAGAAAAGCAATGAGTAGCATGGTGAGAGGCACCTGGGGTGAGCAACGCTTTATAATTGATTATTCATAAGCATAGGGCTTATAGGTAAGCCTTGGGTACTTCTTATTGCCAACAGGACTCTTTGCATAAGGAAGAAATGATGTTTTAATGCTTTACATTTCTAGCATTTTGTTTGTGGTTAATACCTGGTTCCAAATTCACATAAATGAAGATATGGATTTACCTTGTGTTCCATGTGAAATGCAGGGAGGGGTTGCCAGAGCTACAACCAGCATTTATTGGGTTAATTTGGAATGCCTGTCCACCTTCCATGCACTGCTTTAGTAGGAACATCTGCTCTGCCTCAAAGCCCAGCAATGGAACTGTGTAAACACAACTTCTCGTGGTGCCTACACACATTCCCATATGTTTTTGGTATGGACATTGTGGGTCAGTGGAAGGTTAAATCAACTTCAGCTTGGCATTTACATCCAGGAGAGTCATAATATAGACAAGCGCCGCCATGCAATAGTGCTTCGGTTTAGGAGAGGAAAGAGGATTGAAGGGAAAAGATACATGATGCTGAGGTTCTGTGGGGTTTTTCCTTGAGGGATTTTGAGTGCAACTGTGACCCAGAGGTCAAGCATCCTCTCTCCCAGTACTGCTGCTGCCATCAAACTTGCAGCCTGACATTTCTCCCCTGCCACCACCGCAAAAGGCAGGATATGGATCGCAAAGCGTCACATGTCATTTCCCCCTTGTTTTTCATTGAAGGACCGCAAAGCAGGGCGTATCTTTGCTCTGAGATGTATTGCACAAGTATCCTACCAGTAACATGAATAACTTCTGCTTCACCAGATTCTGGTTATTCTGAATGCCCTCATCTATTTTGCCCTGGGTTTTTCAGCTATAGTAGTTCCTTGTTTTGAACAATATATCAGGAGCACCACTGGACTCGCTATCTTTACTTTTGATACAGGACAGTTTAGAACCTGGTAGAGTCAGCCTACTCAGTCTAACCATTAGGCTGAGGGAGACAATTGCACCAGGCAGCAATTTTTGGAGACTCTCAGTGACATTGTGTTTCACTTGCATTTGGGTGTCAAGGTGGCTTGGGCTAAATCTGGAATGTAGACTTCATTAACAGAATACAAGGCTCCTGTAATGGTTCTAGGGGTTGCTCGTGTGTAAATCGGCGCCCCACCTGGCTGGGATGCCTGAGTGAACCTTTTCTGTCCGGACAGCCACTTGCCCGTGGCTGCCTCAATCGCTGGCAGAATCCGTCAGTGGGCGTTTCTTGAACTTCTTCCAGCACAAAAGTTATTTGACGCCTAGTCTCCGCCTAGTCTCCCTGCGCGGAAGCCTTCTGCGCAGGGAGGGTGTGGGCAGCGGAGGACCCGTGCTCTCCCCGCTAGTCCCCGGCGAAGAGTCATGGAGCCACCTCACCGATTCCCCCATCTGCCCCCCTTCTCCACTGGTGCTACGCTGATTTCCTTCCCCAGAAGATGTGCTGCTTCTCTCCCTCCCGGGACGCTCTCCGGAATCCCTCTGGAGCCCTCCCTCTCCCCCTGGCTCCGATGGCAGTTCCCTGACAGCTCCCATATATGTGTTGTGCTGGGTGCTCCACAAAGCCTTTCCCCTGTATATTCTCTCCCATTCTGGCCCCTACTTCTGGGGAGTACTAAGGAAATGCAAACAAGTGTCTCACCATATTAATGATTATGTGGCAGCTCATTGGCACAATGCTGTATTTTGTTTTTCACATAGAAGTCAAATTGGTGGCATCATTTGAACTAGTAGACTTCCTTTCCTGTGAATATTGTAACTCTGCTCATCTTAAAGATATTAAAAGCGGGTGCTTCGCTTTTAAAAGAAAAGGAATTTAACTGATAGCTTTGTCCTTTTCTCTTATCCTTTCCTCCCATTGCCAATTTTCAGTCCTAGGTCACCAAAGCGTTCCTATGAGGAAGAAGAAGGCAATCTGATGGAAGCAGAAGCCAAGCTAGGGCAGATTCACCTGGATCAGGAGTCTCCCATCTTCATCCGGTTTGCACCTGGGCCTTCAAACTTTCTCAAGTTTTCCTCTGGTTCCATCTCACAAGATCAGCTTGAAGAAGAAGCAGAGCTGGATCAGCAGCAAAAGCTTAACGAAGATGTGGATATCAGAGCAGAGAATCAGGGTGTCAGAGAGGAGCTCCAAGATGTCGAAGAGGAGCCACAGCATGTCGCAGAAGAGAATCAGCATGAAGAAGAGAAAAAAATGCAAGAGGTCAGATGTGTTCTGTCATCATATGCCTGCAAATTAGTAGGCTAAAACCAAAATGGAGGCAACAGGACCACAAGGGAAATGGGCAAAATAAGGACATAAAGAAAGACAAAAATCTGCTTGGAAACTTTTGTTGGCCCTCAGTGTCTTGTAGCTGTACACACTACTGCTGTTGTCACTGCAAGCCATGGGGATGGGATGAGGTCAGATATGAAGTTCAAAATTACCTTGAGAGAATGGGAAACTCATCTGAATCTGACAAAAATAATTTCAACAGACACAAATGCAAAGTTACGCATTGAGGCAAAAAATAAAATAAAAATGAAATTCACAGATATAAGATGGGGGAATATCTGGTTAGGCAGCAGGCCACGTGAAAAGGGTCTGAGGAACGCAGTTGACTACAACTGTTGTTGAATCAGCAGCATTATGTGTCTGCAAAAAAAGGGGGGGGGCTAATGTAATTTTAGGCTGCAGTAATAGAACTAATATTGATATCCTGGGAAATTCTTCACTAGTCAGAGGTCATCTGTCTGGACCACTGTGTCCAGTTCTGCACTTGGAGAAGGGAGTAGGGCAACTGGGAGAGCAGAGAAGGTAGTCAGGGGTGTGGAAAACAACTCCTAGAGGAAATGTTGCACAAGCTCTTTTTGCTGAATTGCCACCAATTATTTCTCTCCAGGAGAAGAAAAGGAGAAGGAATGAGGAGGAAGAGGCACCAGAAAAACGGCAAAGAACTCCAAGCACTTCCAGCCAAGAGGAAGAGTCTCAGCCTCCTTCAAGCCCTACGGTAAAGGTATGAATCATAATCCTTAGGTAGGAGGACACTGGAAATCCCAGTAAACAAAGGTTGGGTCTCTTCCCCCCCAGCTCCCCCCCCATTTGGAGGACTATACAGTGGTACCTCGGGTACATACGCTTCAGGTTACAGACTCCGCTAACCCAGAAATAGTGCTTCAGGTTAAGAACTTTGCTTCAGGATGAGAACAGAAATCATGCTCCGGCGGTGTGGCGGCAGTGGGAGGCCCCATTAGCTAAAGTGGTACCTCAGATTAAGAACAGTTCCAGGTTAAGAACAGACCTCCAGAATGAATTAAGTACCGTATTTTTCGCCCCATAGGACGCACCTAGTTTTTTTTGGGGGGGGAAATAAAGGGAAAAAAAATATTCCCCCCCCAGGCACGGGGCTGGCGCAGGGGAAGCCTGAGCTTCCCCCGACCCCAGCCCCCAGAACAGCCTGCTATCCGCAAGCCTAGGGAGCCGCGCCGGTCTCCCCAGGCTTGTGGAGAGCTGCGCGAAGCCCAGGAGCGCTCTTCAGCGCGCCCCAGGCTTCGGAATGCAGGCAGCTCTGCGCAACCCTCCGGAGCCCGGTGCGGCTTCACGCCGGGCTCCCTAGGGTTGCGCAGGGCTTCGTGAAGCCTGGAGAGCGAGAGGGGTCGGTGCGCACTGACCCCTCTCGCTTTCCAGGCTTCAGCGAAAGCCTGTATTCGCCCCATAGGACGCGCACACATTTCCCCTTCATTTTTGAAGGGGAAAAAGTGTGTCCTATAGGGCGAAAAATACGGTACATAACCAGAGGTACCACTGTACAATGTCCTAGAAGAGCAGAAGGGTACAGAACTGTGCAAATCAGGTGGGAGAAAGGCAGTCGTTACACTTTTTTCTTCTCTTTTCCCAGCCTTAGCTTGGCATTTTGGGGTGGAAGCAGGAAGGTTGTATCTATCTTCTAGACCACTGACTAAGCTGGTGTGTTGTCGTTTTTTATTTAGATTGTTGAAAGAACTGAATCCCTGAACCGCTCCATACAGAAAAGGTAACTTCCATCCGAGGATTGAATGTTCTTAAGTTATGCAATGTTGATGCTGTGTTTCACTGGATTAAAGGCAACTATGCTGAAAGTAATAATAGTAATTTATTATTTATACCCCGCCCATCTGGCTGGGTTTTCCCAGCCACTCTGGGCAGCTCCCAACAGAATATTAAAAACACAATAAAACATCAAACATTAAATACTTCCCCAAACAGGGTTGCCTGTTTTACTTACTTCCCATGTTACATGCTGCCTTTCAGAGCAAAGTCATCCCAACGTAGCTTCTATAAATAGCAAAATAAAAATATAAAAACAGCCTAATTATATTTGCAAAATTAAACAGCAGTTTAAAATGATATAAAACCCAAGCCGTTAAAAGTAGATTGAAATAAGTACAAAATTTAAGGCCCCTTTAAAAGCTAATAAATAGGGGGATGGTGGGGCCATAGTCTATATTTTTAATATCTGTAGATCAAACTTCCCAGCATATCGGGCCACCACTGAAAAAGCCTGATCAGAAGTGCCCACAAATCTAATTAATCTTGACATTTGGCCTGCATGCAGGATCTCTGAGGGTGATCTTAAGGCCTAGGCAGGTTCAAGTGGGTGCTGTGGGGTCCTTCACAACACCTGGCCCCAAACCATCTATTCTTCTTGATACTGAGGGCAAAGAATTGGGCTGTGTATCTCTTTCTTGGGCATAACACTTAAAACTTGCTCAGACTTGTGCTTCTTTATTCAGACAAAGAACTGAAATTTGGTTAGATATATAGCCAAAAACACTGGCCACAAACCAGGATGTGCAACTAAAGTTTGTGCTAGACAAGGTTAAATACTGGTATAGTTCACATATTGCACTAAGCTAAATCATGTGCAGGTTCCTAGGGTGGAGATTGTGGCCACTTTGCTCTTGCTTGGTAGTTCTGCTCCTGCACTGAGCAGGTTAGTCTGGGTCATTCCAACCCAGACTAACCACAGGCTGTCACCAAGATTTGTCCTATCGCTTATGGCTTTTCTGTGAGATCTGTACTACAAGGAGAAACAAAACCATTCAGGGGGAGCAGAACAGCCTTGATCTCCTCTCTAGGAACCCACACATTCGCACTAAAGCAGAATTTGGCTTGTTATGACGTGTGAGCCAGGCCACTATTTACCATGAACAAACCATGGTTAAACTTTGGTTCAGGCAATCTCCCAAGTTTTTCTGCTTGCACAGTGACAAGCAGGTATTACTGGTGTCTCCTTTATACAAGTCCTCTGCAGGGGCAGAACTTATTAAGCAAGCTAAACCATGGTTTCCTTGAATTCTCAGGATCTTAACCCAGGGTTACTGCAACAAATCATGGTTAAGTATTTTCTTCAATTAGTTCTTATTGTATTCCAAAAATCACTGGCAAGTGGGAAGATGGCGCTCTGAACATGTTGGGCTGGATTAGCTTTGAAATGCCCAGGTTTGCGAGAAATCCTCTTTCCATTGGCCTCTTCTCCTTCCAGTAACAGTGTGAAGAAGACACAGCCACCTCTTCCAGTTTCAAAGATTGATGACAAACTTGAGCAGTACACTCATGCCATTGAGGTAAGGTGAAACTCCTTGACTCTGTTAATGAAGCTGTCCAAAACTTTGCTGAGGGTGCAGGCTGGTTTCCTTCCACTCCTGACTAAGTTAGGGAATGTGTTAATTGCTTTGAAGAACCTGCCTTGATTGGCTCTAAATGGATGGCAAGCTGGTTAGGTACTTCTGCTGTTGCACATAATAGGATTCAGATTCTGGCATGTCTCTGCAGATGCCATGTTTTCTGTGGCAAGCAAAGTCCTGTGCATGTGCTACCAGCTTGGTGTAGGCTAGGAATCAGCATGTGAAGGTGCTTCCTCTGCCCTCCTATCCAGTTATCACATGTGTGGGTTGTGGCTGACTTCTGTTGGGCCTAATGAGATGCTTTCTTGTTACAATGTTCTGTTGCACCTCTACTGTAGGATGGGAAACCTGTAGTGCATGAGATGATGTAGAATTACATCAACCCTCCTACAGCCAAGCTGGTGCCAGATGTATTGCTCTGCTTTCCTTTGGACCACAAAGTCTGAGCAGCCCAGGACCTCCATACATACTGCTCAGCCTTGCACCTCGGGGAGGTTACTTTGGTGCTACTAATGTAGCAGTTTGACTTTACCCCTGGTGGTGCACTCCATTGTCTTTTGAGGCAGACAACATCAACCCTAACCACTGGCCATGGAGACTGAGTCTGCCTATTCCTGCCCTGCTGGCTACAGATTTTCCACCCTTGTCTTACCAGCTATGGTATAGTTTGGCTTGCTGGTTTGGGTGTGTGTTTTCATTATGGGAGTCTCTGAAATGGAGGCAGTATCTGCACTAGAGGTGTTTAGGAGCTGCCCTGCACCCTGCCTGCCTGTCCTACCATCAACAGGAGCTCTGCTGGCACAAAGTGGTTGTGCATTGCAATTCCTATCTTTGAGAGGAACACATCCACCTTTCATTAGAGCTTACTTAAGCAGGAGCATCACTGTGATGCAGATTCTGCCTCATGTAGGTACCTGGAGATGGGAATCAATTGAATGTGTTTAGAAAGAGCCCGATAGACACAATTGTAAAAGAGGTGAATTGGTTCAGAGTAAGAAGCTCTTTCAAATTTACGTATGTCCCTTCCAGACATCCATCAAGTCTCCGAAGCCTGTGCGTCAGCTTTCCATTGACCTGCCTTCCACTAGTGCTGCAGTGGCCAGCACGAAAAGTCTCTGGGAGACGGGGGAAGTGGCTCAAACTTCTGTGAAGACAACCCCCTGTAAGGTAGGGCTTCTCTTGTGCTTTGTGTTTAAAGAACCTACTGTTGGTAAAGGTTGATGCTGTTATAGAAAAAATGAAAATGCACCTTATTGCAGGAAGCATTTACATGGACATGATTTAATGTGCAAAAATGCACTCAATCAAATGGGGTCAGAATATAGGGCTCCCATACTGATACATTGCATAAAAGTTCTGTCGTTCTAGTAAAGCCTCTTGCATGGAGGTGCCTGTGGTAAATGTTGACACCTAGGTTTTTATACAGGCTCCCAGTATGCTTCTGAGCACAGTTCAAAGTGTTGGTGCTGACCTTTAAAGCCCTAAATGGCTTTAGCCCAGTGTACCTGAACGAGTGTCTCCACACCCATTGTTCAGCACAGACAGAAGTCCAGCTCCGAGGGCCTTCTGGCAATTCCCTCACTGGAAGAAGTGAAATTACGGGGAACTAGGCAGAGGGCCTTCTCGGTAGTGGTACCCGCCCTGTGGAATGCCCTCCCATCAGATGTGAAACCAGTAAGCAACTACACAACTTTAAGAAGACATCCGAAGGCATCCCTGTATCAGGAAATGTTTAATGTTTGACATTTGCTGTGTTTTTATTATGCTGGAAGCTGCCCAGAGCATCTGGCGCAACCCAGTCGGATGGGTGGGGTATAAATAAAAGCACCATCATCATCATCTAATGAGCTGGAAGAAAAGCAGCTCAAAATCCTACCACTGTGTCCATGCTTTTTTAGGACATTGTGGCTGGAGACATTGTGAATAAGAGAAGCCTGTGGGAGCAGAAAGAGAGCCCAAGGACGGATGAAAATGTCAAGGTGAGAGATCCACTTGTTTTCGGAGATACTCAGGGTTTAAACTGGTGAAGAGAATCTTGGGGGCAACCTGGAGCCTGTGTGGCTGCTCCTTTGGAAAGGCATTGCTTATTCATATGGTGCTATACTAACTGTTGTGTGGAATTTGCTTTTAATATTGCTTCTTGCAAACTGTGGGAAAGCAGTGCCTCAGCAGCATGAAAGGGCTCTAGTGGGGAAGCATTCTGGAATAATCACCTATAAATGGAAACGTGTAGGGGGTCTTTAACACCTTTGGGTCGCTAACAGTTCAAGTGCTCTTTCAGGGGTCTTACTTAACACTCCTTTTTGACATGAGCTCATCTGTGGCAGGATGACCATCTGTGTACAGTTTCACTTCTCCTATAACTTGCTTTGTTACAATAAAAATCCCCTTACTCCCTCCTCGGGTGTAAAAGGAGAAGTGCAATAACTGGATCAAAGTCAGACCACTTTGAAAATACTGAAAGTTGGATAAGCACGCAAAACACTTGGAAAGCAGGAAAGCAGGTGGTGTGGGAAGAAGAGTAAGTACTTTAGCCTCTGAAGCTTCTTCTGTTTCCTCCCCTCACGTTTAGCTTCCCCAGAAGCTTCCTGGCAAGAAGTACAAGTACGTGGCAACAGGGCACGGCCAATACAAAAAGGTCTTGATAGAAGATGGGGCAACCGAAAAATAGCCTGCTTTGGCACCAAAACACACAGGTAGGTACAATGGGCCACACAACAGATTAACCACTAGTGATTTTTTCCTCAGTGCTTGAAAGACCACCTTGCATGCAATACTTTCGTAATCTTCACATAATTTACCGTTGCCATATTACAGGTGGCGAGTGAAGCAGAGCAATATGGGGGGGGGGTGTAAGTGACCCCTTTGTACTTCAAACTCACTTGCTTTACTGGTTCTCATCCAATCTGAAACTGACTTGTGTACACACAGCTGCTTGTGTACCATTCTTAAGTGACTCTGTCTTGAGGCACAGCGACAATTATCTCTTCTGCATGTAGGGAGAAGGATTTCTCTGGTAGTGGTGGAAAGCCTTATGTCTCTCTGGCAGCAATGCCATGGCATTTATTTAGTCATGAAAGACAGCACTTACTTTTTTCTCCATAGAAACACTTTATTCAATCTATATATACAAAGGTAATTAAAAAATAAAGCCTTGATTCAGGTAGCTGGGTTTTGCAGGAACTGCATCGAGGAGGTACAGACAATGCAAAGCTGTGGAAGGAAATCTTAAAAAGGTTTCCATTGGAGTCTTGTGAAGGATTGTAGTGTGAACTATAGGCTCAGAAAAAGCCCCACAGAGGCACCATCTTACCAAATTACTTTCCCCCTTCTTACTACATCCTACCTGACACTTCTGTTTCCAAATATGCCTGCTTCCTTTTTACTTAACACTTTTCTGTGTTCCATATTAACACTTTACTTTTCTGTGTTCCTGATATGCCTACGTACTTTCTTGGTTCAAAATCCCCTTGCGTCTAAACTATCATTGGAGAAAGAGCATTTATGAAGACTGACTCAAACTGAACTTTGACTTTCACATCCACTTTTGAAGGGCAGCTGATACCCAAGACAGCTTACAACCTATTTATCGGTTTGTGCATTACCCTTTATGTCTTTGCGTGCATTACCCTTTACGTCTGAAAGACCTCATAATTCTCCAAAGCTTGGCTTATTTCCTGGTTCTGTAATGAAGCACACAATGCCTTCTGGTCCTTCTCTTTACTCATGCATTAAAGCTCCTTTCCTTAAAGGTGGCTGTAGGGATTTTGGGTCCCACAGCTCAAAATTAAAATGCAGGAAGTTTCCACCTATGAGCCATATTGTGTTTTAAGAGCAGGATGACTCAATATGAACACTGCTTGTGTTAGTGGAGCACACTAACTGGGAAAGAAAACATACCTGTCAGCCAGATGTTGGCTCTGCAACTGGGTGAGGGAGGAAAGGGCCCTTCATGCTTGTTGCAGAATCCTTACTCTCAAAGGCTGCTGAAAATAGGAGGGAGGTGACCAGAACGTAGCCAGAATCGCTAACTTTTGGCAACTGAGGCTCTTCCAAGGATCATTCTCCCTGTGCAAAGGATTGAACTTTACAGCTGTTTTTGCATATGGCAGGGGAGAAATAAGCTAGCTGACCCTTTGTTCTTAAAAAAGAAGAAGAAGAAGAAAAGAAAAAGGCAAGTGTCCTTGTTCCATCACCAGTGCCATATCTTATCCACCAGCCTTTTTACTCTTGGCAACATCCCCTATTGGCAACTCTTGGGCAGGCAAAGTGGAAGTGCATTTCAATCCTACTAAGAAAGACCTATTGAATCTTCCCTAAGAAGAGATTCCAGAACTTTTGCTTGTCGCCAGAGCTATCTTTCAAAGCCTTAACTGCATATGGTGCTCAGCAATATATAAACTGTATCCAACACTTTTTATTTTTCAAAATGCAGTCGTGGAGGGGCCCATGCTATTTTGGGGTCTCCTAATCTACTTTTTGATTTACAGGGGAAAAGATATGGGTGCCTATATCTACATTGTGGGGCAAAGGTGGCATAAGCGGAAATAATTACAAAGCCGCCTCCTCCTTGTCTTCTGGCTTTAGATTGCAGCTTCTGTGGTGGCATTTTAAAAAAAAAAGATGTGTTGGGGACAAGTTACACATGATTGGACTTAAATGTTTTGGCTTTTGTTTGCTGCCACTGAAAAGCAGAACATTAGATGACTGCACTCTATGATAAAGCACAAGAAACTGTAGAGGAGCTGCAGAATATTAGAAATCACTATTCACTTCACACTTTTCAGAACCATTAGTGCAAAAATAAAAGCTTAAGGGTGCAACTGTGTGGCTATAAAATGGCAATAAAACTCAACACCTCATCTTTTAGGCAACCATCCTAGCAAACCTGAGCTTGGAGCACCCCTGGAAGGAGCTGGGCCTTATAGTTCCCTTTACACTTAGGAGAATTCAGGCATCTGACTCCTTTGAGCTCTCTTGCAAATTCCATCTAAAATGCTTAAATGGTTACACTTGCACTGGGAAGAACACTCTCCTTAAAGCCATAGTGTCTGCATTGGTGATGCTGCTGTGGTAAGTTTGCGATTTGCTGTGGCAGCAATGCCTCAACTGAATGGCAGTAATAAGCAGTGTGATGGGTCCTTCTGGAAATTATGGGGAATTTGTTTTGCATGGTACAAGTGTGGGGGTGGGTAGAATATGACCCCCCCCAAAAAAGCTCTGAGGCTGCAGCACAAGGTCATCCCAAAACAGATTGCCCCAAGTATTCTGCTAGAACTGCTGTAAAATAGCGGACAAAAGCTCTAAAGCTAGTATAGGAACTGCAAAAAAGAAGTATGAGTGAGGGCAAGGAACAGCAATCTGTGCTCCTGATGATGCTCTCAGTCCAAAGGGCCACATTAGCATCCTAGTGTCCAGAATTGACTCTGGATCATTCCCTGCTAAAATACTGGGGTTAAGCAAACAAAACTCCAAACCAATAACTATGTATACTCTTTCGAGCAGATACTGCATTAAGCAACTCACTTGATTCTCAGTGCAAACAATCCACTCCTGATCCATGATTGTGTGCTCATGTGAGTAAATCAGAGTGTGAATTGGGTGCTACGTGGATCCTAAAGTAGTTGGAACAAAGTGTCATGCACCCCAGTGGTAGAAATTGCTGTATACCTTTTCCACGTGTGTAGACATATGATAAAGGACAGTTTGGCTGTACTTTGGGGTAGAGGAACGTGGTTGCGAATTGGCCTTAAGCGCGAATCAGCAGCAGTGCACATAGATTGTGGAGGACTTCAGCCCACCACCTTTCTCAAGGTTGCTTTCAGTACTTGCATCCTGCAAATACTGTATCTGTAGCAAAAGTGACCAGGAGTGCCATTAATGCCAGGGTGGGCATGCTTGGTTGTAGTCATGTATGAGTTGCATGAATCCCTGGCTGATTTTTGTGCTGCATCTATAGCCATATTCTCTTGGTAAATAAGTAAATGCAAAAGTGGAAGCAGCCCTAGAGTGAGCTGGTTAAGATCTATTGGAGGAAGATGTACAAAGCTAAAGTCCTTCTGTGCCCTTGCACAGTGGGCTTACTGCTAGCTTAGTAGTGCTGTCCTGGAAATAAATCATGGAAGTTGGCAGCCAATGCACTTTTACTTCCCTGGCTGCTCAGGTATAAAAACAATACCTTTTGTCACAAATCTCCCTAACCTGGTTATCTCAAGGCAATGAGAAAACTGCGAGTGACCTTTTACAAGGCTCAGTATGACAAATAATGGCAGAGTATTTTTTATTATTTATTCCTGTAGTATATAACATATTTTGTCTCATACTGTGCCACTTCCTAGTGGACAAGGATCTTGACATGGTCATCTTATGTCTCAGCTAACACCACAAATGGATCTATTGCAATGTATTTTGCATGGCCTCACCCTTGAAGAGTGTGTAGAACCTGCAGCTGCTGTGGAATGCCCCTGCCCACTTCTGGGGCTCAGGGGAGATACTACAGACCAGTTCTGGTGGGATCTACACTGCCTGCCTGTGTGAATGCAATTCATTGTGCTGGTTCTGACCTGGGAACCTCTGAATGTCTTGGATCCTTGGGTGCCTTAAGGAGACCCTGTTTATATGAACTTGCCAGTGCCATTAGGATCTGCAAGGGAGGCTGCTGAGATCAGTGTTTGAGAGGCTGAATCTATGAATGGGCAGAGCAGAGCACAATTCCAGGTGATGGAATTATGAAATGCAGTCTCTGAGGAGGGCTGCCAGGCAACATCATCCTGTGTATCAGTCCTTTGTAATCTCCAGGACTTTGGGCTCTGAATCTAGTTTGAACTCCTTGTGATGGTCTGAAGCTGTGGTTTGAGTGTATTTTGCCTAAAGACTATATGGCAGCCTTAAGCGCACATTGCTGAGTGTTGCCTTGTTATTAAGAAATGTTATACAGTTGATTCAACTGTATAAAACTGCCTTTGCGAGCCTTTAAAACTACTGGTCTTTGCTTTTAATTTGCTGTTCAACTTGAAACTGAATGCCTTATGAAAATAAGACTTGAGGGGAAAGAGGTGTTGACCTCATATTCCTTTCTCACTTACTTATGGTCACCACATGCAGGTACACAAACAGCAACCCTGTGACGGATTTTATTAATTTTCCTTTTGCATGATTCCTCCTTTGGCAAACTCTTGTATTTATTTCAGCTCCTCCCAGCTCAGGATGCATCCTCCAAAAGAAGCCTTTAAGGGGAATGCAGATTTATTCATTGCTTCCCTTCAAGTTGCCACCCCGATGCAGCCCTGTTGAAACTCATCAGTGCTTCGGGCGGCTGGCCTTGGATTCGGCGCACCTCAAACAGGGTAGTGATCTTTGTCATGGGTTTGGAAGCCAGCTCTTTCAGCTTCCGGGCGTCAAAGCGCGGCCTGTGGAGGAGAAGGGGTAGACGCCGCCGGAATGAGAACGTTCCTTCTCTCCTGACTTCCTTTTCCTCTGCTGCCTGCTTTTTCTCTTTGCTGACGGTCATCTGATACAAGATGGCATCCCACATCTTGACAGCTCTGGACTTGGTTGCTCTCTGACCAGGGCCCTCTTGAGAGGCTTCTGTTGCCTTCTTTTCTCCCACCTGCTCAGGCTTGGCTGGCTCGGCCTCTGAGACCGGAAACTGGGGCTCTTCCGACTCCACGACCAGGTGCTTTTTGAGGCGAGACCAGCCACTAAGTTTGCTTCTGGGAGGGACTGGTGGCTTAGGCTTTGGTAGGGGACCTGCAGTGCTTGGAGAAACCTCAGGTGCCTGTGGCAATACAGTCTGCTTGTCAGCCCTGTTTTCTGGCAAGAGAGCAGGGGTGCCACCAGCTGGTGGAGCAGATGTAACTACCTCTGGCATGGTGGGCTTCTGAGGGGCGCTGGGACTTGGCTGCCTCTGGGCCTCGCCGTGTGGTTCAAGACCTCTGTTGCTTCCTGGAGTCACAGGCCTTGGGAACTGAGGAGTTGGGGATGTGACCACTATGTGCTGTCTGGGGACATGCAGTATTGCAGTTTTCACTGTCCTGATGGGAGGCTCAGGGACTGGAGTCATCTCTAGTCTAGGACTAATTGGCCTGGTTTGGCTTGCAAAGGGCATGGCTGGCGCCTGGCTTGGTGGCGGGTGCGAGTGATTTGTCTGCAAATGGGTAGGTGTGGTGGGCCTCTTGGGAGACCCTGCTGACTGTTCCAACACGGGGGTCTTCGCCCGCGGTGTCTGCATGCTGTGAATGTAGGCATGCGTTTCGGTAACATGGGTGACTGCCGCTGGGGTCTCCACCACCACAGGTGTGGGGGAAACAGGGTGCTCGGGGAAAATGAACACAGAATGTGTGGCACTCGAAGAGGGCAAGTGTGTGTGTGTGTCTCCTCTGGGTTGCCACAAAGGCTCAGGTGTGCTCTGTCTGTGAAATGGCGACGGGGAGGGCGAGATGGCAAGTTTGAGATGCTCTGAAATGCTCCTCTGCTCTGCAGCGGTGAACGTGAAGGGTTTTCCTTTAGGGAAGGGAGACGAGACGTGGTGGGTGACAGGCTTGATGGAAAAGCGGGGCGGGAGGTTGATGGTGATGTGCGTTGTGGTTTCTGTAGGCTTCCGCGGGGAAGAGCGGTCATTGTGCTCCAAGTCTGGGCTGGCTTCACTCACCGGGGAGAGGCTGGTCCGGAATGATGCGGCTTGCTGTGCTGATAACGTTGCTTTCTTCTTGGCTGCTTTTTTCAAGAGTCTCTGTAATTTAAGATTGTCCATTCCAGGCTTTGGTAGAATAGGAGGGGGTGGAGCCTGTGAGTGTAGGGAGGCCGGCTCGTGGGGAGGTGTCACAGTTATCAGCATCTTGACCCCCTGAAACAAAAAGTGGGTATTTTTAAGTTGATGATATAAACTTCCTGACTGTTCGTTATAATTTTACTCCATAAATGTGCAAATGAGTCTTTACTAATGTATGTAGGGAAGACCAAAACATATTCATTAGCCAAGTACTTAAGACTACCAACGGTTTAAAAATCCTGAAGAAACTGGGTGAGAACAATTCTGCTCCACCTATTCCTGCTTTGGATAATTAAACTGGAACAATGTTGAGACTGGGTCATGTTTTATCACACCAGTGAGCCATCCTAGATCAAACACCCCAGCTAGAACTTCCAAACTGATTCATGACACCTGAGAGAACTTGGTTCACACCAACCATCAACTGAGGTGATGTATGCACAAGGCAGGTCTTAAGATCTTGTCCATTAAGTATCTATATGGATTTCAACAATTTCCTTGATCCCTTTTACTTGTTAGCTTGTGTGAAGGAGGTCTGCATGCAGAAAGGGGTCATGCTGCTGACCCCATTCCTGAGGTCCTGCACCTTCCTTGTCCTGATCTTTTTAATTCTTTTAAGCCATCCTCCCACTTTATATTTGAATGGGGCAGATTTGGGTCAAAAGATGCTGGCTTGCTACTATCTTATATAGCCTTTATTCAATCTATGATAACAACATTGATTCCTGACGTGATCCTTTGCATGCTGGCTCCCCCAATTTTGCTATGCTATGAACAGAGAGTCAGCTAAAGGTGAGCTGTGCAACATGAGAGCTTAAGAAAGCTGATGTACAAGCTGCAGGTTCCAGCAATAGATGGTGTTGAGTATCGCTCGTAAAAGTTCACTGGGGCTATCGGGTCCTCCGTGCTTCTCCTTGGTGATTCGTGTGCTTATTTCAGCTGCTGTGGTGTGCTAGCCAAAACACATTGCTCAGCTGATAGCAGGTCCTCTGGGAGCTGGAAAGCATCTACCGAGATGGAAAAGCCCTCTTTGCTTATCCTGAGCCTTTGATATGGAGAACAGATGTTTCCACTTCAGGGTACACAAGTGGCTCAAGCAGCATTTTGCCTAGGTTGCAGTTTGTCTTTCAGCACGAGCTAATTTCTCCTCTGGAAGGCTGACTTTTTTTCCTCTTACCAAAGGGGCCTAGAAAATGCTGTCTGCAGAACCGTGTCTCCAAGTGTCATTTTAAGGGTGATTTGCACTTGGAATCTAGGGACTGGGAGCTCACTGACAACATAGCTCTGGTGAATACTTGTATAGCAAACTACCAGTTGGTGGAGCTCACCTTTAACCCAAATGGCAGCACAATATATTTATACTGCGCAAATTGCCACATACGTGCATAGGTCTGAAACTCCCAAATGCGGATTTTGGGTTTTCTCGTGGGTTAACATGTTTACCCATAGTTTTTTCTTTTTAAAAAGTAGTTCTTGCATGTTTGAGGAGTGTGAATTGCTGCTTCTGTAACACTCAAAGAGGTATGTGCCTGCATCAATCACCCTGTAACACTCAAAGAGGGCCTGCATCAATCACCCTGAAGGAGAGGCATGAGCTCCCTTTTTCAAATACTCCCTGGTGAAAACAGAAACCATGGTTGATTTGTGCTTCCTCTTTCTCAGGATGCTCAAAATCTTAATCCATCCAAATCCACAAGAAGCAATAAAATGTAGATCCCGTTAATCTCTTCTGACCATGATATGGAACAGGAGGAAGCATAGCGTGTTATGCTAGAGCAGACATGGGCAGACTTCAGGCCTGTGGGATCTGCTTGTGGGTTGTTTTTTCCTAGGACCTCCCCTCCTCCCCAATGCCCCCCCCCCACAAAATTGTAGTTTGGGAGCAATGACAATTGCCTACTGCAATTCAAATACACACTCTTGAACCAAATAGACTGCCAAAGAGGGCAAATTGTCAGAATGGTGCAATCATGATAGACCTCTCCAACTCTGCCTTCTCACCACTTAGATATTGCCTGCTGCTATACAGAGAATCTCAGTGGACAAAACAGACAGAGACTAAGCCTCTGAGATTCATCCAACTAGGTCTCTGTAACACAAATCAGGTCAGCATCCTCATCCAATTTTGTCACGCACCTACCTGGATTTTTAAAGATGGAGAAGGGACAACTGTTGGACTGTAGGCCCATTTTGGTATATTAATAGGTAGCTGCATATACACCAAATGCTATCTCCAAAAATAATTTGAAAGTATGTGAGGTCACCTTTAAATGCTTTTCTTGCTTCTTACAAGTCAGTAATAACATAGGAAGTTGACTTCTCTTCACCTTTATTCCAAATAATAATCCTTACCAGTGCTTTTTTTTCTAGAAAAATGTTTAGGGGTACTCTCATTTTCCTACTCATATTGAAATACTGCCCCTCAATGAGGCCAAACAATGTTCACAAAATGTTTAGGGGTATGCGTACCCCCTGCATTCCCTCAGAAAAAAAGCACTGATCCTTACACCTGCCAACAGGAAGCAAAAACTGGTAGAATGTATCTGCAGGAGAGTTTTTTCAAGGGCACCAATATTTAAAACCTTGGCTGTTCTTCCCCACTCCCCAAGCATGGTGGTTTTATTTGTATCCTGATATCTTCCAATCTATAAAATCCTTATTGTGATAGCTCTGAGAATGTGTTTACATTTTCCACGTCTAACCATGCCAAAACCTTTTCCAGCTCCAAATTTTTGCTTAATATCATTTTTCATGTTTGGAGCCAGGGATGGTAGAAGCTCTCGTTAACCTTTCTTTGGGATCATGTGACGTACTTAGAAATCTGGTGTGGCTCACCGCTCTCTCCTTCCCTGCCCCCACCTCAGTTCCTGCTTTGAATTTTTCGCACATGGCTGAACAATAAGTGCAGGGACCCAGTGGCATTTTGTGTGGTCTTACTGAACAGTCATTTTTATAACTGATCGTGACTCTGCAGCTGAGTAACTTTTCAAGGACCTCTGATAGTTTGGGACACTTGCAAGTCGAAACTTAACTAAAGCAAGAGAAGCGTGAAAAGGCCAGGGATTAACAAGCATTTCCTTTAAGATGGTGCCAAATCACTTTGCTTCTTGCGGGACCTGTACTGTTCTCTGGTGTGTCACTTTATATTTAAGCCTTCAATCAACTGTATACCTCTAGCTTCAGCAGAACAGAATAGCTTCCAAGATGGAAAAGTAATTTGCAATCCCCGAGTCAAATATAGAACCAGCTGTTCAGCTTGGAGAGAAGAGTAAGATGTGAGGAAACTTGATACTTGTGCCACAGTTGCTGAACTGCTAAGGTAAAACTGTAGTCCCTCTACTTTTGCAAGGACTATTATTATGCTTGAGCAAGTCTTCTTCATTTTCTCTTGGCTCAAAGAAGAATGGCAGAGCCTGACTGACCGGCATGCACTGGTACCAGTACGGCTTGCTGAAAAATGCACATGATCTCTCTCCCAGGCACAATAGATTTTAGACCTCGGTTCAAAGTGCTTCATTCTGCACCGCTATTACAGTGGTGCCTCGCAAGATGAAATTAATCCGTTCCGCGAGTCTCTTCGTCTAGCGGTTTGTTCGTCTTGCGAAACAACCCTATTAGCGGCTTAGCGGATTAGCACTATTAGCGGTTTAGCGGCTTAGCAGCTATTAAAGGCTTAGCGGCTTAGCGGCTAAAAGGCTATTAGCGGCTTAGCGGCTTAGAAAAAGGGGGGGGGAGCAAAAAAAATCTCAAGACTCGCAAGACATTTTCGTCTTGCGAAGCAAGCCCATAGGGAAATTCGTCCTGCGAAGCGCATTGAAAAATGGAAAACCCTTTCGTCTAGCGGGTTTTTCGTCTTGCGAGGCATTCGTCTTGCGGGGCACCACTGTATAGCAACAAAAGAAGGAGGGGGAGTGTGCTGGTGTTAATCATCCTATAGTCTAGTAGAGTAGAGAACTTGTAATAGTGAGCTTCCAGATGGATGCTGTTTTGGGGTGGCATTCAGCCACACACTGGCAAATTCAGGTTGTGCAATTAAAATTTTGCTGGAACTTTTTACACAGCAAAGCCATTTCCCCCTAGAACTGGACTTCCTGCAATCAGGAAAGAGTTGGGAAAATGCACTCGAAAGTCTGGAATAACATTTGCTTGACACAACATAGCTAACGTCTCTGCAAACAAACTGTAATGAATGCTCAATAAACAGGTATTCTGGAAGTAACCTCAGTGCCGTAGTTTCTTTTTATTTTTTTGTTTTGTGCCAGAAGATGTGCACTTCCTTTCTTAGATGATCCAGTCCTACCTGGTCACTGACGGATGTCTCAACACACACGAAGTCTCCATGTCTACTTGATTACAGAAAACCAATCTCACCAATACTGTTTTGGGCAATGGAAAAGAAGTTAAAATGGGAGACTGTAAAATTGCCTAAACTGGCTGTGAGACTGGACTCCAGCCGTGACTTTGGGACTCTCCAGCAGGGAGACCTTGCTTCAGGCAGGGACCAGACACTGCTGGCATCTGTGTGGGCAGAAAATAGCTGTTGCGAGGCTGCACCTGTGTGTTGCTTGTGGGTGGTAAGAGGCAAGAATAGACATTGGTAGTAAAGAGCAGGGAGCACCCAGCATGGATTCTCAGCCGTGCAAGGGATGACTTGGCTGCACACCATATCCTATCCACAAGCCGCCTCCAGTCCCCCAGGCCAACAAAGTGATGGTGAATTTGCTTTATGCTCTAAAAGCCGGTTTGCTTTCAATGCATCTTGCTTCAGGCTTAACTACGGAAGGTAAAAATAGCTGTGTTGGCACCACACCTTTGCCTCTTTGCTCCCCCTCACTTGACAATGCATTCCCCAACCATCTATAGGCAATGTGATGGCTCTTTCCTAGTGTGAAGGTTTCTTGGATGCAAACACCTGGTGTTCATTGTCTGCTGTGGCCACATTCTCGGAGCGAGGACTGCAGGGGCACTGCCCTCTGGGGTCAGGAGGGTGCACATGTGTGTTGCTGCAACAAGTGCTTACCTGCAACATAAACTACCTTTACTACAGGAGTGAGGGCGGGAAACTGTGGCCCTCTAGATGCTGTCTGACTACAATTCCCATCATCCTTGACCACTGACCATGATGGCTGGGGTTAGGGTTGCCATATTTCAGAGAGAAAAATTTCTGACACCTGCAAGCCTAGCTGGGGAAGATGGTACTTGGGAATCCAACAGAGTCACCAGACAGCGGTTCTGGGGACATTTTTCTACCTGCGGCTGCATGATGCCATTTTGTGGTTTTTCTTTATTTCTTTTTTACAGGTTGGCTTGCTCCGTGATTGATGGACACCTGAGGCAATACTTCTATGCAGTGCTGATGTTCCCTCTGCTAAAAAGGAACTGTCTTCAAAGGATGACTTCACTTCCCAGCTCAAATCCAGCAGCCTGCTTCAAAACCCAGCTACTGATTTTCTTCACAAATGGGAGCATCTCTCCAAGTTTGACTTCATTTAGACTTGGACACAGCATCAACTCAAGTGGCAATAATCTAGTTGTTTTTTTAAAAGCTATCACTAGATCGGCTTTTCATTCTTTTTTGGGAAAATTAGCTCGCGTGCTGTTCTGTACCCTAATTTCTTAATTTAGTAAAAAGAGAGGTTTGCCTACTTCTTCTGGCCAAGCCTAGGGCCTATCTTAATAACCAAGGAGGAACGTTTAATTTTCCTTAACTACTTTTGAGTTGTGAGCAAGAAAGTGAAAGCAGTAGGAAAACTGAGTCTAAGGATCTTTCCACCACCTAAGCCTTCAAAATGACAAGGCATACTAGTGTCTCACCTCTTGACTAACATGGATGCTTTTGATGATACAGGATGCAATCTTGAGCATCCTAGTGCCCAGTGCACCTAGGAGGCCTCTTCCCCCTCACACTTGAACCATTCCTGCCTTGAAGGGAGCAGGGTGGTGGTTCTAGCAAAGGTACCAGATTGGTGTATCGGTTGGGATGAAGGCCTGCTACCAGAAGACAGCCAAATGGGTTCTCAGAGGACCCATGGCTGCTAATACTTTGCAAGGAGTGCCTGACTTGGTGCAAAGAGTGCCACACCTTGCAGTATAAATGCATCTCTTAGCTTGCCAACTTCAAACACTTTTTGCCTCTCCCTCATTATACAAAAAAAGGGGGAGGGCACAATATCCTGCTTCTAGCCTCCCAAGACTAGCAACTCAAGGGCTTAGACAATGTTCTACATATCCCCACCCCACCTCCTCTGTTGCTTCTACTTGGTACCATTCTGTGTGACCTGGACTTGTTTTTGTAAGCCTTTAATAAAAATTCTGAGAAACAAAGGTTTGGCTCTTGTAGTGTCACTTAGCCATAAAGCCTTCGGCTCTGTTTGTCTAAACTGGAAGTGACACTAAGCAAGAACTTTTAACAACGGTATTCTCCAAATTGCTAGAGAGCAGAGTGGGAGCAAGAAAAGACGGTGCACCATGAGGATAATGAATTTTTCCAGCCCTTTCAACTATAGAAGGGTTCATGAGGTGATGCAGCCTCATGTCCGGCAGGTGTGCCCCCATCTATGTGCGTGGCAGGCATGAGAAGGGCTTGACTTGCAGTGAAGGCTGGTGCCCACTGGGGCCCGTAGGTTAGAATATGGGGAGGTCAACAGTAGATGGACCTAGAGCCAATGATGGACCCTGTGGTGGACCCAATGGTGAAGAACAACAGTAGGTGAACCCAGATGGATTGGCAGAGCTAATTGATTATGCTTTGGTCCCATTCCCCTCCCTGCTGAATTCAACAAAGGCAACACTGAGATTAAGGTGGAGGAGGCTGATAGCCAGTGTCACCAACTGGACTGGTTGTCAGTAAGGAGGCAGGCAATGAAGACAGCCTGAGCTTGGTGGGACAGTGGCCCATTTGCTCTAATGCGCCAATCTCCACTATATCTTTGTGCGCCAGCATGTTGTGTGGAGCTCCTTGTGCTGCATGGAACAACTCTATGTGCATGGAGCCCTTTCTGATATCCACCAATGTGCAGGTGGTCAGGTTAACCCATTAGTGAAATGGAGTAGGGCAGCTTGACTGCCAGACCCCTTTGAGTTCTGGATTCCTGTATTTCACAGCTGGTTGTGGGCACCAGGCTGGCGCTTTCTCTACATTTCTTGCTGCTGTGCATGACTCGGAGCTAGTTTTAAATCAATATAGCTTCGTTAATGTTGCCACATTAAACCTTAACACTTTTATTTGAAGATAAATCCCATTGTTTTATAAATAAAGGATGTCTTACACATTACACAGCAACAAACCCAAACTTGCCATGAGTGTGGAGTGTGCACATAACTAGAGGCTGCAGCCAACCCTAGCACTGAGTGTATCTGCGTAAAAATATCCCACCTGTATTCTGTTCCGTTTCATACTTTAGGCGAATGCAAGCTTAAGCATACAACTAAAAAATGGAATGTCTGAAGAAATTGTTTTGTATTTCTAGAACTGCAACAGTTCTAAATATTTAGATTACTGGAGAATGTGACTTGTAGAACTGAAGGCCAAAAGAGTATATAAAATGGCAACAGGACGACTTGATTTAGGGCCAGTATTCTTTGTCCTGTAATGATGTACAATGCTAGTCATGCTTGGAATAGACCTGCTGAAATCAATGTGACATGCCAGAGGTTTAACAGGTTTCAGTGGGTCTACTTTGTATATGAATAACATTGGCTACCACCCACAGTATATTTTAGGTGATTACTTCATGGGCAGTATTCAACTGACTTTTACTTAGAGCTGGCACCTTGAAATTAAGAAAGTTAGATTTATTAATTTCAGTGGGCCTCCTCTGAATGAAACTTAGTTGACTGCTGACCAATGTATGTGATATATTGCTTCGGGATGGATTCAGCTAATGAGTCCTGCTGGTGGAAGCTTGTGTGAGGACTTCCACTAGCACAATGGGGCTTCCACCTCACCTCCCTCTGGGCTCTGGCAGGACTGGGAGAGCCCCCAGAACAGCTTGCAGGGGGAGGAGAAGGTGGATTATTCTGTCTGGCAAGCAGAAATGCTTGCGCTGAGGGAATGATCGCCATAGCGCTACGTTAAATTCCTTCCTTGGGGTGGATTTTCAGCACTCCATTAACATCAGCGTCTTAAACCTGAAACCTCTCTTCCAATTCCAGAATTTTACTGACTTAATTTCTCAGCTATGCAACAAACAGTGTCTAACTGTAAAACTATTCCCCTCATTAAAATTCTGCCTGCTGAAGTAAACGGATGAGATTTTCCTCTCTCCCTCCATAATTCATAGGCAATAAACATTTTGTGGGTTTCTCCAATCCTAGAAAATATTCAAACATATCAGTGATGATCCCAGGAGAAAAACTGGCCAGTTAACAGGACAGCAATATCTCTCTTATCCCACTGATGATCTGTCCCTCTGTAAGTGCCTCAGTTGGGAGCTCCAGATGATCAAAGACTCCACATTTTAAGAAACTGAATGAGATAAGTCATTAAATCTGTTTCACGTTTGGATATCCTGAGTGGTTTTCTAATGCATCTGGACAAAATAGCCTGATTTGCATATCCTGGCAAGCTGCCTTATGGCTGACTTGGGACTTTGTGAATGTGTGGGCTCCTGGATGCTTTGCTCTTCTCTGGTCTTTTAAAATTCCACACAGAGCAAAGTCAATGTGTTGTCTGAACCTTGGCTCATAGTTGAACACACTTCTTCCTACCTGTGAATTGTAACCAAGGTCTGTTCTTGGCTATAGCTCATGGGCCGTGAGAAAGAGTGTTTAATCATGAGTCTATGAGTTCAGAAAATGTGCTAAACTAAACCTTGGGTTTATCCACACTTATGGCAACAAATGGCAATTTGGGGTTTTCATGCATTGCCGTTAGCTCTGATTCAGTGGCAAAGAATGGTCTTTTATGGGGAAAGCCCTGGAGCAAAAAAGAGAATGCTTCGACATAGAGGTTTAAAGCTCAGACTATGCCTGAAAAGCGTGAAGGAAAGGTAAGAGTCCTTACTGGGTGGAACACTGGCCCAGGCTACAACGACAGTTTAAAACTCACTAATACTTCACGGGTGAAGTGGGTGGTACTGTGGGTTAAACCACAGAGCCTAGGACTTGCTGATCAGAAGGTCGGCGATTCAAATCCCCGTGATGGGGTGAGCTCCTGTTGCTTGGTCCCTGCTCCTGCCAACCTAGCAGTTCGAAAGCACGTCAAAGTGCAAGTAGATTAATAGGTACCACTCTGGCGGGAAGGTAAATGGTGTTTCTGTGCACTGCTCTGGTTCGCCAGAAGCAGCTTAGTCATGCTGGCCACATGACCTGGAAGCTGTCTGTGGAAAATGCCAGCTCCCTCGGCCAGTAAAGCGAGATGAGCGCCGCAACCCCAGAGTCGGCCACAACTGGACCTAATGGTCAGGGGTCCCTTTACCTTTTTAATACTTCACTTCTATTCACATGGCTGCTTAACAGCGGGTTGCATTACTGATATGACATTTGCTTTCTCCCATGCTAGGAAGAAAACTGGAAACTGCCCTCCATGCCAGAGGTTCTCAAATGCTGGTTTTCAGAAAGCTGGTAGAACAGGAGACAATATCTATACTTGGCTCAGTGCTTCATTTCTCTCTTCCAAAGCCCACCCCTTCTCCCTGCAAAAAGGATTGCTTTCCCCAGAGCTGGATTTATAAAAACAGGCCAACAGATCAGGTCTAGGGCTCATGATTTTCACAATATGGTGCTTGTGTAGTCTATTATGTTTTCCTAGAAATTGATCAACTAAAGGGACACACACACACACACAGAGAGAGAGAGAGAGAGAGAGAGAGAGAGAGAGATTCATGTGTGTCCAATTAGGCTGAGCCCAGGAATACACATCAATTAACATACAAGAATAATACAATAAAGCAGCTGCAATACATTTTTAACTGCCTATGAAATGCTCTTAGGTACACTGATAGGAATATGCAGGCAATTTATTTTTTTTAAAAAAATTTAAAAAAGAAAAATTCAATGTTCATACTTCTAAACAAAAGGATTTAGCAGAAGACAAAGAGTACTGAGGAATCATGCTCCACTGTGCAAACATGAAAGACTCTAATCCTGGGGAGGGGAACCTCTGGCCTTCCACATGTTAATGAACTATGACACTCATCAGCCCCAGCAAGCAGAGTTCAGTAACATCGGGGCGGGGGAGGTCAAAGGTTCCTCGCCCCTGCTCTGTTCTGGTGTTGGACCACAACACCACAAGAAGGGCACCCACGGATGATCTCAGTGATCAGGCAGGTATACAGGGAATAAGCTGATCCCTTTGATATCCTGGTCCCAAGTTGTTTAGGGCCGGCCGCCCCTCAACTACTACAACAACCCAAGATTAAGCCAACGAAAAAAAGGAACTTCAAACCACCACCTCAATCTTCCAACAATTCATGGACAGCCCTCTGCCTCTCCTCCAACTTCCTTTGCCCCTCACCCTGGCAGTTTTCCTCCCCGCCACCTGCAACATGGGAGACAAACCACCTGGGACTCAGCTATACAGCTGCAAATAAAACATGTTAAGTGTGTTTTAAGCGCAATATACAATGTGACACTAGATGGCAATGGTGAGCCTTATGGAAAATTCAATGTATTTTTTTAAAACACCCTTAAGAAAGCATTTTCGGAACCTTTTTTTAATGTGTGTGTAGATTCCACCCTGGTTGCACACTGTCTCTCCATGCAAATCTCTCTCTCTGGATGCTGTTTCCCTGCTTCTCCTTCTCCATCCCTCCCCTCTCCTTCTAAGGTCTTCAGAGATTCGGAGTAGAGAAATAAAGACTTCTTAACCTCAAAAGGCTGTGACTTTAGTGGCCTACAGAAAGTGACAGCAGATTGATAAAAATAAGTCACACTGAAGTTCAGCCCCGTAACATTAGGTGTGAAACAGAGCCCCCATCTTCCTTACGCTTTAAAGGCCAGGCAGGTGACAGCGCAAAACAAAGGAACAGAACAGCTGCAAATTTCCTTAGTGGTAGCTGGGGAAACTGAATGCCATAATCCTGTTGGCCAAAAGGGGCACATTCAGCTTCTCTATAGGACCAATATTTGAAGTACATTTTCATGAAAACTATGGAATAGTGAGAGCTACTATGCTTTGTTTTTCGGTATTTCCTGAGTAACTGTTTGCAACACTGAATTCTGATATTGAGGAGATTACTTGCTATTTCTAGGAGGGAAAAAGATCCAGGTGACTGGCACTTCTGTAAAAACCCATCTCCATTAACACATGGAAAGTTCCATGACCTAATTATAGCATGGAGATACTATTTGGGAATTCAGGTTGCTTCGACAGTACAGCTCTTTAGTGCTGCTGAAGTAGTGTTTTTCAAAAACGAGCTAGAAATGGAATTAAAATGGTGATTCTGTACCATTAATGGTGCTATATTATTCAGCAACACCACCCTCATGGCCAAGAAATTTCCATAATGCTTATGCAGCTGTAAGTCCCAGGCAGTGAAAATCCCCTGCAATGTTAATTAGCAGCTTCCTCCTTGCAGCTTCTATCCCTTTTTGCTGCCTGTTGAGGGTTCAGCAGCTCTACTGAGGGATAGCCTCTTAATTGCACCTCAGACGAGAGGAAGCCCTGAGTGTGCCCCCTCCAGTTGCTCAAAGTTTCACCTTACTAATTTCGGCCTTGCTTGGCTGGTAACAGGGAAAGGAAGGAAATAGGAGAGAGGCTCGTATCTCCACTATACAGTGGTACCTCAGGTTAAGTACTTAATTCGTTCCAGAGGTCCGTACTTAACCTGAAACTGTTCTTAACCTGAAGCACCACTTTAGCTAATGGGGCCTCCTGCTGCTGCCGCGCCACTGGAGCATGATTTCTGTTCTCATCCTGAAGCAAAGTTCTTAACCCAAGGTACTATTTCTGAGTTAGCAGAGTCTGTAACCTGAAGCGTATGTAACCTGAAGTGTATGTAACCCGAGGTACCACTGTATCGCTAGTTCCTTGTCACCAAGGTCTGCTGATAGGGATGAGCCTGGCTGGTCCCTTCCAGTTTTCAGGCAGGAAAGGAAGTTCAGTCATGTTTCTGCAAGACTCATAAAGTTGCATTCTTATTCTAAGTTCTATGGTGGCAACGTCTACCAAACAATGAATGAGACAGGAAAAACAGGAAGCTGCAGAAATGCGTGTACACACACACTGACCCATGTGTTTATGAGTAAGTTGCATCTGTGGTCCAGATTCTATCACCCATGGTGAAAAGGGGGATTTCATTTCCCATAAGCCTGCATCCTTTGCATCTCCTATTGAGCATTATGAGAACAAAAAAAGAGAGGGCAGCAGTCTGGAGAGCTGCATTGATGCTTGCCAGGAACAGTGCAGATAAATTTCCAATGTGTTCCAGAAAGGATGCTTGAAGATTCACATGGCAAGAAGTTTTGGCCTCTTCTGACCTAGTCTGAGTGCCATCAACCTCCGTATCTTATTACTAGTCCCTTAGCTCTCCTGTCTATCAAGTTATTCTAGGGCATGTGAAATATGGATCTAAAAATAAGGTACAGTTGAGGAATGGCCTATGATAAGGGAGGATGGTTCCCAGTCTCAGTGATAGGAAGTGGCAACAAACATAGAGTTAATGACAATACAGGGCTAGGTAACTGGTGAATATAAGGCTCAAAAGATGGATTGAGTTCTTTCCCACAAAATTTAATTTAGTAGAACAGGTTCTGCTGGAATTCCAAAATGAGTTTGGGATTCCAGTTGTCCACTTCTAATGATGAACTTATCAGAATCCAGTGAGGTCCAGAAGTTGGATCCAGATGCTGAAATTGCATCCCCTCTATCTAAGATACAATCTAAGATTTTTACATATCAGCAAAGCCTCCCTGCCGTTGACAGAACCCAAACGTGTTCTAGCAAACCCCAGCAAACCAAAACACATTTGTTATGGGCAGCCCTTCAAACCTGAAGGTTATAGTTATTTCTAGAATTCACCAGCATCTCTATTAAGGCTCTGAATAATTGGGCTGAGGGTTTGGGTAGAATCATCAGAACACACCTTGAATGATTTTGCATCATTAAAAGAAATGTCGTTAAGTAACAATGCTATCCTAGCCATATCTACTCAGAAGTTCAAGGGGGTTTACTCCCATATAACTGTGTAGGACTTCCACGCAAATGGAAGTTAATTACACCTATTGCCTGTTAATTACACCTACTGCAATCTTGCACCACAGTAAACTCAGACAGAGTTGCTCTTCTGTTTCCCCAAATTACAGTCCTAACTAGTGAGGGTTATATTTCTAGCAGGTTCTTCTTTGGGGTATGTCTGAACCTACACTCATGTTTCTTCTCACTTCCTTATTCCCTTGCTGCCTTGGAATAAATCCTCACATGATTCTTGTGCTTATGTGCTTCCTCCCACTTGCATTGCAGGTCTCAGACACACACACACACACACACACACACACACACACACCTATTAGACTATTATATTATGGATTTGCACAACTGCATGTTGATGCTAAAACATTTGATGCAGCGTGTAGCAGAAAAGCAGGAAATTTTAAAATGGCATTGCAAAAAAGCCAGATATTCAGATTCTTCTAGCATTTGAAATCATTAGGGTGCGGGGGGCCACTAGGGGGTGCATTGGAAGATGGCCGACAATACCATCTCTCCGACCCACACAGGGTAATTAAGAGGCTGTTATGGGAGTAGGCAGCCTCCCTTGTTGCCCCAAGGAAATGGGGAACACTGCCCTTGCCTGCTGTGCCCATAAATCACCCCCTAATTCGAAAGAAGGGGGTGAGGGCCCTAGGCAGAATGCCCCTGTGTGGACATCGGCTCTCCTGGACACTGTCTCTGATCGTGCACTAGTTGCAGCAATTTGGAATAATTAATTACAAAAAGAAGCAAATGCACATATTTCAAGTGAAGAAGGGGAGTGAAGTCTGCTAATTTAAGTGACCTCTGCGAAAGAAGATGACGGGCTGGAGAAACAGGAATATTTTACGATGAAGATACACCAAAGGTGGGGTATGTTGACAACGGGGCTGAATGGGGGGGGACACCTTTTTTACTTTCCTTCTATGTGATTTACAAGAACCCCTCCTCATTAGAACCGTCGGTTGAACTGACCCAAGCAGGATGATTAAGGTCTGTGTGGAGATAAACTTTAACCAAAAGTATGCTTTATGGAGACCGAGAAGCAATAAGAGCTTTTGGGAATGGCGCAGCAATTAATTCGGAGTCGCCATCTTGCCAAAGGATTTACAGCCGGGAGGAAGAACGGATTTGTTTTCAGACTGCATTCCTAGTGAATCTCCTCAGAGATTTTGAGAAAGGAGGCAGATTGGTGAAGATTAATGACGCTAAGACTGTTTTGATGTATGGAAGTGATGTTATATGGAAAACGTCTGGATATGGCTACTGGATAAAAATAATAATATCCACGCAGGATTACAAACTGTTCTAACCAGCTTGCGGAGACTATCAGAGGTCACAAAGAGAAAGGAAAAATATATGAAAATAACAACAAGAGATGTGGAAAAATAATAAGAAAGGACTGGATAGTACTGTGAACATCATAAGGTTAGATTTGTGGACATTAAAACAGCAGTAAGAAGCAAGAAGTTGATTGGATCCCTTCGGAACTTGAAATATGGGTACCCCCAACAAAAATTTAAAATTCGGCTGTGTAATTTGGAATTTATGTAATTTGGTTTGATTTGATGTGATTGGTCGGTTAATAAAAAATTATTCTTAAAAAAAAATGAAATCATCAGGGTGCATTGATGAAGACAGAGGTGCATTCAGTGAAATAACATTGGAGGTTCTGAAGGGTCAAACTAGATGTGACATGGGAGATATGTAAGGAGAATATTCTGGGGCTGTTATTTTGCTAGAGTTAGAGAAGGGGTGCTCTGGGAGATGGTGTTTAACCTTTTTTCCCTCTTCCCTTTCCCCTGACCTAATTCTTTCCTAGTTGCTTTCAGGAGATGGCAATTTAGATTGCAAGGAAGATAAGGGTTAAAAGGCCACTCTCAGAGCGCTCTTTCCCTGATCTTGAAAGCAGATAAGCTATGTGAGGCTGCTAATGTGTGTGAGTGAGAGAGGACTAGCATAGCTCAGCCTATCAAGAGCCTAATCATGGATAGTTCATATCACATAAAGGGCTCACCCACACTTATCTTTTGCCTCAGCTTTCTAGGCACAGGTCTGGCAGAACACTTTTGTTCTTCTTTTTGCCCTGGTGCTTTCACTGTGGAGACCCACTCTTTAACGCTGAATCAACCCATGCTTTCCAGGGATTGCTGTTTGCTCCAATTCAGCGGTAAAGAACAGGTTTTCACAGGGAAAGTGCTGCTTTAAAGCACAGGCCTGTGCCTAGAAACACAGCACAAAAGGAAGCATGGAGGAGCCCCTAGTTGAGTCAGAAAACAAGAGACAGTACAACCGGCAGCGTGCAGAAAAAGCATGTACCAATTCTCAAGAGAAAACTTGGAAACAATCTGCAACCACAAATCACACGATCCAGCATTGACCTCTTTTCAACAGCACATTTTGGTAAGACAAGTGAAAACAATTCATGTGGACATACGTTTGATTAAAATAGTATAAGAGTTTAGATGTGCTTATTAAAAAACCAAAACAAGAAAAGTAGCACCCTTCTACCTGTTGCATTGTGGGGAAGCACTGAAATAGCATTCCTCTATTTGGGCCATCATTACATCACTGTGAGGTAAATACTGTGTCCTTGAAAGTTTCACAATGCATTGGCACCTAGAGACAAAAAGGCCTTTTTTCTCCCATTATGTTCATGACACAACCTTAGCCTATCAAGGATGACTGGTGTGCGCACTTTCAGGTGACCTTGGCGGTAACCGCTTGATATTGCTGCCAAAACAATGGCTGGCCCTTGTTGAGACCAGCAGGGGGAAGTAGGATTTGCTCTGGATAAGGGAGTAAGTGGGGAAAGAAGCACTTGATCATGCAAGTCCATTCCTCATCCCTCAGCTATACTTCAAAGTGCCCCATCGTTACAGCTGCACTGAGGCATAGTTTCATACTAAAAGGATTTAGTATGTAGAACTCGTATTTCCCCCTTTATATGCATTTTTGCAAGCACCATTCACAAAAATAGCATTTTAATCCACACATGCCCTAAAATATGGTCCTAAATACACATTTTTTGGTTGGAGAATTGCATGCAAAATTCGAGGAAGTGTGAATTTTCAAGGATAGCTGCTTTGGGCTGTGTATATTTTGAAGAAGTGCAAATTAGGTAGGATTGCATTCAAATGCAAACTAAGCAAATTTCTTCCCCATCTCTAGGTGGGAGTTTCAAGTCATAGCAAGGTTTGTAGGTCAGTTGTTGATCTTAACTGAAAATTAAATTGCAAAAAGACAACAACAAAACCGCAAATATGTTGTTGCTACTTCGTAACATGCCAGAAGAATTATAGCTATGTTTTGTCAGCAAGGGTAAAACATATGCACAGCTCATGGAAAACATAATTTGTGCACGCATAACATTATTATTATTAATTATTATTATTATTATTATTGCTGTGGATGAAATTATTCCCTGCCCTTCACCAGCAAATCCCAGGGTGGGTTACAACAATTTAAAATTCAGCATGAAAAACAGTTAAATCAGTTTACAGACACAAGAATAGGGTAGGCCCTGACAGCACTAATTTCAGGTGTCAAAGTCCAAGGTAAAGAGATGGTGCTTAGGTCATGAGTATAAAGGGAAAAGAACTCGTTCAAGGTAAAAGGTGCAGAGCAGAGAGATGAGCTAGACAAAGCAAAGTGATGCTCAAGCAGAGAGAATGTCTACATCTGCTCCTCAAGAGTGAACAGCTATTAAGATCAAGGAAGTAGCTGTTATGCAGGTTGCTAAAACAAACCCAGAAGGGGTACCTGACCCAGTGATATTTTATGAATTAGGACAGTGATGCATGCATACAATTCACACGGGTCATGGATCAGGCATTCAGCAGGTGAGCCAGGTACTACAGTTGGTTTTATGAGGGATCTGAAATGTGCATACCATGAAACATGATAGGAATCTGGCTCGCACTGTTGGTCTTTCTAGCCCAGAGCTGCCTTCTCCAAGAGCAGCTTTTTAGGCAGAGGTCTTTCCCAGCTCTGCTGCCTGGGGTCAGTTACCTGGAAGAGATGGTAGGGACTGAAACAGGACCCCTCTCCATGCAAGCATGTGCTGTGCTGGTAGCTACTGGCTCTTTGCTATGTAGGCAATCCTCCTCCCGGATGAACCTGCTTGGGAATTCAAGTCTGCTGTGCAGTCTCAGGTTCTGTTCAGCCTTCGCCAGTCCAGTGCCCTCCAGATGTTTTGGACTACAATGGGATGAGGGTTGTGGTACAAACATCTGGAAGGTGTCAGGATGATGAAGGTTTTCATATGTTTATGCAAACTGCATAGAGATCAGGTAGGTTGGCAGGAGAGCTGCACAGTTGTGCTTCCCAGATTGTGGAACATCTTGCCTAGAAGGGTTTGCCTGTCCCTGTTCACCTTCCAGCAGTCAGCATAGATGAGACTGAGCTGGATGGACTCAGTAAAAGGCAGCTTCTTATCTCCCTGTGTTGGGCCAGTATTAAAAAATGAAAGAGAATTTCCAGATGCCAAGATCCAAATTTGGGGCAAGTACTCTTTGGTGAGAAAACCCCAGCAAAATGTTTAAAATCACAGGATATGTAGCAAAGCATGGAAATAAAAGCCGCTATACCTTTAAAAATGCCCTTCCAAGTTCCAAGACCACATGTTTGGTAAGTTAAAAATGGTTTACTTACAAACTCCCCAAAGGTCATATTCATGTATAGCATTCACCATACAGCATTCAGAAAAAGTTGACAGGTAGAAAAACTTAACTTAGTTCCTAGATTATTGGTTCCTAGATTATTGCAGCAAACGTTTTTTCAAACTGCTGCTTTGTATTGTTTTACTTTTGGTTTTATTCACCTGGGAGTAAATCCCATTGCACTCAACAGAGCTTACTTCCAAGTAGACTTGCCTAGGATTGCTCCACAAGGGTCCACGTAAACCAGAGATGGGGAACCAGGTGGCTTCCAGATGTTGTGGGACAACTTCTCGCATCACTCCCAACCACTGGCCTTGTTGGCTGGGGCTGATGAGAACAGGAATCCAATAAAATCTGGAAGGTCACAGGTTCCCCATCTTGGAGCTAAACGGAGGTGCAGCATTTTATACAAAACATTTTATATGAGTCTTTTTGTACAGAGTCACTAGATGCAATACTGTGAAAGTGCAAGGATGCACCCCTTTTCTTGCCACAAATGTTCATAGGGCAGGCTTAAACAGTGCTTGGGGTCTAGAGACCCCAGTTAAAAATAAATGATTTGGAATTAGGCAGAGGTTGGAAGACAAGAATACAAAACATCAAGCCAACTCTTTGTAAAGATTGATTATAGAGACCTCAGTGCTGCCTGTGGTTGTTTTGCCATAAACAGAAAATCTGAGCTGAATCAAGACGAACACATGGGAATGGATGGCACAAAACAAGAGAGGAATGGAATGCAGTGAAGGAGCACAATGCCCACAAATGGTGTGAGAAGCAGAATTTGTACTAAGAAACTAGGCATCAAATAAGAGCTTCTTATGGCAGACAATAAATGTGACAGTCCGCATGGTGCCATAGGACTCTCAGGCTGTGTTTGTATTACTAGTTTAAAACACAGCTAGGTTGGGTTCTCCCCCCCTCCATTTGGACCTAAGCTTGTTTGGGGGGAAAGTATCAAAAAAGAAATTACAGAATAGATACAGGATAGCTTATGGGTAGATACTCTGTTATTTGTACATTGCTTCCCAAACCACCACCACCAGCAATGGATACAGGGCAAAAGGGAGTGTGTACACAGCCTTAGGTGTTAATGCTACAAAAGACTCACTGTGCAATCCTATACATGCCAACTTTTGAGCCCCCCTGAGTCCATTGGGGCTCGCTCCCAAGTAAGTGGGTATAGGGCTGCAAATCAACATGTCCAGCAACACCGCAATCTCTTTGGTAATCATCAAAAGATCCTGAATACCCCAATGAACGGTTTCAGTCGTAACCTTCAGCAGCAAAAATAAACGCTACTGCAGCAGTAGTACTGCTCCTGATGCAGATCTTTCCGGAGTGAGCTTGCTGGGGTGGGGGTGGGGGGAGAAAAATGACAAGAAAAACGAGAAAGGTTGCATCTGAAGCCAAACTAACAAATTCATCAAATTTCTCAAGACGCTAATTCATGTGCGCTTGGGAAGGAGCTGACATGATAGTGTACTTGCAACCTAAGTTTAAATATTTTGTCCTTTCTCCATATGCTTCTTTACTTTTCTTTCTTTCTTTTATTGCAGACTACTGTCCAAATAAGAAACCAGCTGATCTATCTGGAAAGGGGCCTCTCACAGCCAGCTAGCTGGGTATAAGTTTCTCCTGTACGCATAACTGCCAATGCACAGACCTCATCTCTCCAGCAAATCCCTTGTACTGTACGGTGTTATATCAGCTCCAAAGGCTGCCTAGAGTAGGCAGCGAGTTCGGCGTTGTTGGGGATGCCATCTCTTTCCTTTCAAACTCTGCAGGGCGCCTTGTGCAGCTTGTGTTTTTAAAAGCAGTCAACAACAACAACCGCCTTATTCACGTCCTGATTCCTGCCTGACTTCCCATTGCTTTGGAAAGTGGCCGTGGTAAATAAAGCAGTTTCTCAAACAAGGGGGTTGGGGAAAAGCTTGGCAAATGCGTTCCTGCATGCAGAGAAATAGACATAATAGCAAAGTGCGTATCTGCACTCGACAGAGCCGTGTTTCAAACCAAATCGAAGCACTAAATCGGTTCTTCAATGCATGCGCCTCCCACCTCCTTTCAAACCCAGAATGTGAAGAAAGATGAAATCTCTAGTATAAGTGAGCAGAATTTGCTCCCTTGGGCGTTCATTCATTCCAAAGGGGAGGGATTCTGCAATAAAGACGAGCAAATCGGGGGAGGGACCGGGGTGGCGGGTGGCTTTTACCTGTTGAATGTTGCTGAAAGGTTAAAGGCTGCAGCTTGTTGCTCTCAGCTCCGCGTGTTTAAAAACCGGTCTCTGCATCCTTGCCTGGACTCTTCCCTTCCAAGGGAGGGGGAGAGACTGATGCTCCCTGCCCAAAATAAAACATGCCCCGCTACAGCTCCAGACCTAAAGGTCTCCTCTGTGTCTCAGAGGCTGCTAAAGCACAGAAGCTCTGCTGAGGGGTCTCTGTGTTTGTGTGTGTCGACCCCTCTGGATGGCATAGGGTTACACAGCAAAGGAGCCGTGCCAAAGTGGTCTATCTTGGAGAAGAGGCGGGGGTGGTGCTGGTGATGGAACAGACAAGGCAACAGAGAAGGCGTTATAATACCTTTGCGCGGTGGAAACAGGGTTTGCAACTGAATGGTTGCGCTCTGCCCCCTACTGGCAGAACGGAGCAGCTGCGTTCTCGTCCAAAAAACGTCCAAATGCGCCTGCAAAATATTTGGTATGTACTTCTCTTGCAGATCTAAATCAAGGGGCTTCTTCCCTCACCTCCCCGCCCCTCCTCCCTGAGTCTCGAATTCGTGCTCCAGGCAGAACCTAGATTCTCATATTTATCTCAGGGGAAAATAAATGCATTATTTGTTTGAGACCCCCCCCTCCCAGGCCTGTCCTTTAAAATTCTACTTCTTGCAACCAAGGAAGCGTGAAATGCTTGTCAAGAAGTCATTTCCCATCCTGCATTTACAGCGCTTTGTGCTAACCACGGTTACTGCACACCTCTTAATATCAGAGGGATTGCATATTTTAAAGAAGGGTCCCTTCTTCCAAGCAATCAAGGGTAACATGAGGATATTCATGCTTTTCACTGTGATTCCAGTGCGATGGGACCAGCATATGGGAAACCAGGGTTCAAAGCTCCATTCTGTGAGATCAGGATGCTGGGCCTGATCCAGCAGGCTTTTCTTCTGTTCTCAGTCTTGAAGCTCCCTGGGTGAACATGAGCTACTCACTGTCTCTCAGCCTAACCTACCCCACAGGGTTGTTGTGTGGCTAAAATGAGGAGCGGGGGGGGGGGGGAGAAGCAGCATGTATGCTACCTTGTGTTCCTTGATGAAATATGGGATACAGATGTAATTTATCTTTTTAGAATTTTATTTTATATAATATTTTGAAAGAAAGCTGGCAAGTAAAACAGTGAAGTGACCAACTGCCACTGGCTACTAACAGGTCTTTGTGGCTATAGAATCAAAACAAATCAATCTTTATTACGGTCCAGAGACCCAACAAATCATTACAATAAAACCAATAAAACATCTCAAACATGAAATGTGATCATTTGACAGTATGTCCAGAGCGTCAGTTAGATGTAGTAGCGACCATTTTAGGTCAGAATGTCTCTGTTGTTGATACTTTGATCTGGAAAGCCAAACTGTGTCTCTCTGGCAAGGCTGGTGCTACTACTATGAGGCAAAATGAAATAGCCATCCTGGGCAGCGTATTTTGGGGGCAGTGGGGGCAAACTATGGTGCTGAAGAACAGAGTTATGGGGTCCGCCCTGCACTCCCCAAGCTTATTGGCTGCCTTCAGGTGCAGTTTAGGATACTGTCCTCTTGTCAGTGCTATACAGTACATACATGTAAAGTGCCCCCAACAATCATGGGAAATGTAGTTTCCCCCCTGAGAGAGCTGCAATTCCCAGCACCCTTAGCAAATTAGAGTTCCCAGGTTTCTTTGGGTGGGTGGGAATAACTTTTAAATGTACGGTGTGTACAATCAATTGCCAGTCTAATCAGCTTCTGTAAGTGGAACAGGAGAGGCAATGGGGCAGGGTAGATGCCAGAGTATCCTTTGCCTCAGTCAGACAGCAAAATTATCTTGGGCTGGCTCTGCTGCTACCCCACCCCTGGTTCTGCCGAGCTTGTGATACGGTTTGCAAAGCTGGTTTGCCCTAGCTTGCTAGACCAGTGTTGATTCTGACATAGTTCAAGCACTGGGACTCCTCTAATTTGTCACGGAAACTATGTATCCCAGCAACAGCCCTTCCTGAGTGTGCACACGACACCTTTAACACCCATTATTTCCCTCAAAGAATTCTGGGCATTGCAGTTTACCCCTCCCAGAGGTACAATTCCCAGCAACCCTTAACAAACTACAGTCCCCAGAATTCTTTGAGGGATAAAAATGCGCTTGAAAGGCACACGGTCTTTTGCCTCGGACCTTTTCGAAGAATGCATCTGCGTGGCTTCTTATGTGCGCAGCCTGTAGCGTGGTCAAAATGGGAACAATTAATGGGCATTAAAATAGCGTAGACAACTGAAGAGCACCAGGCTCCACTCTTCACCACCCCAGCCACCAGCTCCTTGGCGCTGGACCTCCTTCTTTAAATTGTGCTTGCTTGCTTGGGTTTATAAATATAGAAACCTAAGCTATACGATGCTCCCCCTCCAAACTTGTCCCTCCCATCTCAGCTTGGTGCAGTTCCTTCAGCTGCTCCTATACTTGGTATGACCTTTTCCCATCTCTTCCCCACCCCCTTCTCAGCCCTCTCCCTTTCCTTGCTCTTTTCCTCCCCAGTGTTGTGAGCCTGGTGGCCAATGAGCTTCTCCAGAAGATCAAATGTCCCTATAACAGGAGGACTTAATCGCCTTGTGGAGTTTGCAGACCCCGCAGCCTTTCTCCCATTCGGCAGAAAGCTCCTTGCTTCTCACAGCAGCTCCCCCCTCTCAGGTAAGGAGGAGATTCAGGCAAAGGGTGTAGCTCTGTGTGAAGGGGACCCAAAAGGAAGAGCAGGTGCAAACCTCTGAGAAAGGAGTTCAGGGAGTCGTGGGCCTAGCATAAGGCTGCGTGTGCACTTGCGTTCTTTTCTGCAAAACATTCTGGGTTCTGTAGTTTAAGGCAGAGGTTATAGCTACAGGGTGGGGCAAGCCAGGTTTTTTGCCCCTTGTGAAGCCTCCATAGGGGCGCTACTGAGGTGTGGCGTGTACCTGTGTGTGTGTACACAAATGCGCATGGGTTGTGTGTGCCCAACTGGGTCTTTGACCTGGGTGAAGTAAAGCCTAGTTTTGCCCCTAGTTAAGGCCAGCTGGGAATTGTAGCTTTGTGAGGGGTGAACTGCAGTGCTCAGAATTCTTTGAGGGCTTGGAAAGTGCTTTAAAAGTTATAGTATGTACACATCCTAAGTCCATGTCTCGTGGTCATTTCCCTGTTGGGCCTACCATTTTTCTTGACTCTTTTGAGGGGGGCTTGCTTCAAGGTTATACTAATAAGCAGCGGCAGTCCATGATAGATAGATAGATACATAGATGATAGATAGATAGATAGATAGATAGATAGATAGATAGATAGATGATAGATGAGGGAGGGAGAGCATTTCAAAAGTGGAGCCTAAAAGTGAGCACTATGTGGCCTTGGAAGTTGTCAAGAAAAGTATATCTCATATACACCAGGCTTTCCCAACCTGTCGCCCTCCTGATGTTTTGGATCACAATGCCTGTCAGCTCCAGCTTGTATGGCCATGGTGGCTGCAGCATGATGGCTGTTGTGGTTCAAAACATCAGGAGAGCACCACTAGGTTGCTGTACACAAAACTCTCAAAATCTTCCAGTGGTTGTATTAATCTCTGCTGAAAATGCTGCTCCAGGTGCAGTTTTCCCTCACAGCTTGAATTTAGTTACAAAGGGGAGATAGAAGTTAGGGTAGAGATAGATAAAAGTAAGCCTTTTATGTCAAATGAGGTAGCCATTGAAAAGGAGGGCAGTCTCAGAAGGCTGTGGAAATAAAAGTGAATACTAATTAGTACAGCTTTTTGGCAAAATCCCATTGACTTCAAAGAGTTATAGTGGCATGGTTTGGGATTGTTTTAGTTGTGGACTCAGTGTGTCGAACGTGATGGGAGTTCAGTTGAGAGATGAAGTGATATTGAGTCTCACGGCCTGGCAGCTGTTCACACATTGCATGCATTGGTTATTCCCAAGTCTACTGGTGAAAATTTAATAAATGTAATTCACTTCCTTGAAAAGTAATGCTGGACTCCAGGAATGCAAAGTATATGTTTATAAGGAAACATGTTGCACGTATCATGCAGTTCCCACAAACTGGACGAAAAAGTGTGAATCTGAATAGTTTGGGGCTGACTAGGATTTGTTAGGATTCTTCAGTTTGCATATGCCTACCAAGTTTCTACAAGCAGATCAAACCTGATGGGGATTGCAAGGCACTAAATTAAATCTATAGTTGCCATATTGGAAAACAGTGGCATAAAAATTATTTGGCAGGAAACAGGCCTAAGCATAAAATGACTGAGGAATCAATGAATGGCCTCTTTTGAGTAGAAGTGTATCAGTAGCATGTTTGTTGTCATGGCTGAGGCTGCAAGCTTACCTGGGAGTAAACCTCATTGAAATCTCTGGGACTTACCTGTGAGCAGGTGCATAGAATTAGGTTGTTTCTCTATCTTCACAAATGTTGGGGTCATTTTGATTAAGAGCATACCAACAGTTAATTAGTGTATTGTTTTTTTCCTTCACCATAAACGGAGAAAGAGACACTTGCTGCTCCCAAAAAGGAACGGGTGGGGAGAATGAATCTGCTTTCCTACACTGAGATGTGATTTTGGTCAGTGAGGAAGTTGCCTGAAAATAGCCAGGCTATGTGACGACACAGGACGAAGAATCAGTGCTTCCTTCTAGAGGCTGCTTCAAACCACTCTGCATGGCAGCCTCTGCCCCCAGATGGCAAGTCATTTTGTGCACAGCAGCTCACAAGGTGGATTGGATAACTTTCTCCCTGCCACTGCAGGCCATTTTTGGCTGTTCGAGCTGCGGTGGAGAACATTGCCACATGAGGACTGCCATGTGTGGCAGCCATAATCTGGGAACCAGCCCACAACAAGTGGACTAGAATTTCTCCCGTGTTTTTCCAGAAGTACAAGGTCCAGTGCACCACCCCTGGTCTCCCCTGCCACTCTCACCTTGTGAAGCATTAGCGATCAAACTGTGTGTGTGTTCACCATAATTTAGGTTTGGGCCACATTGACTGGCTACTCTCGAATATAAGCAGCAACTTTTTCTATGGCCTAGGGTGCCATAGAACAATCTTGTGTGCGTGTCTGAACATGTTATTTGTCTGACAGACACCAGTATCTTTTTTCACCTTAAACCGGGGAAGGCCTACGGGATCTACTTTTTTCCACCCCTCACTAGAATCTCAAATCTACCAATTGGAGCCTGGTGCAAAATATGTACAGTATATTTAGAATTGGAGAATTTGTTTTGAGTAAGTACCAGAACGGAACACAAAAATTCCACACAAAATCCACTCAAACTTCCAGTATAATTTTGGATGGAGTGGTGGTGCGGGGGAGTATTCATGTTGCTGTGATTGTGAAATAACTGGGGGTCAGAAATACTTGCTGACTGATTGTAACCTTCCAGGAGATGTAGATCTACCCTTTGTCCCGCTCTGCATAGACCAACCAATCTGCTCTTTTCTTGCATTATCATGAGCTAACTTGTCATTGGACTATGTTTTTCCCCATGTGGAAGATTCTGCTTTCCTGACCAGATATTCCAATCTATCTTTGGGTTGAAATCCTTTGCACATTTGAGAGTAAGCCTCATTGATTTTAATGGGATTTACTTCTGAGCAGATACACAGAGGATAATGCTGCAAACCTGCAGTTGTTTTTATTCAAAGCATCATGTTTTAAAGGGAAAATTCTGTGGCTTGTGGATGTTTAACTATGAAACGATCACATTGAGATAGAGTTTGGCTGCCGTTTGGTTTATGTAACACCTTAGCATATAGCCATCCATAATGTGTTTTCCTGTTGCATTTATTTGCGCGGAAAGTTTGAACAACATCTGCGACACCTTCTGCTGTCAGATCCTTAACAGAAATGTCACAAAGCAGTCCAGCAGAGGGTGCAGCTGTGTGAAAGGGGATCAATAGGCCAGGTTTCCGAGTCTTTCTTATTCTTAGCTGACTTTGCTTGCTTTGGAAATGAGCAGAGGCATGAGAGACTAGCAGCACAGATGGATGGGATTAGGAACGAGCAACTTGGGCTGTTGCTTCTTACTCTCAGAGTGTTTTTAACTCCGGCTGTTGGAGTCTTGGTCCCAAATATAGAAGCACATTGCCACCATCTAAATGGCTACAAAGAATTTCTACTGAGACAGGGCAAGGAAGAAAATGCAGGGAGTGTAAAGAAATATGTCCTAGATGGTTATCGGATAAGTCAGATTGACTAGATATTCTGCCAGGGGAGTGGATCTATCTGCCAAATGATAGATGGTGGCCCTGACAGTTGCTTCGTGGTTTTCTCGTGCCAGCAACCCCCACCCCCGCCTCAGACTTCTAGCTTTACCTGCCAGGTCTGCTCTCCAGTGCATGCCCATTTTCTTTCTCTATCTTCCTCTCATCATCTTGCCGCCTCACCTCCCTTGTATGGCCAAGGAGAGGGAATGATTGATAGGAGGAAGGCTATTTTCATAAATGGCTTCTGAGGTGTGAGGGGGTGAATTCAATCTATCAAGGGGAAGATGGGTACATTCTCAGCTGTTAAGAAGCTCCGGAGGAGATGGGGACTGTGCTTTTAAAGCCAAGAGTTGGAATAGATTTAGGCTGAAAGGAACATATAGTTCAGAGCAGGAAGCAGAGACGGGCCTGGGGATTTATGTGACAGAATCATGATCCACTTTGTCTCATTCGATTTGGCTCCATTTTGAGCATTTATTTATAACTTCTGCAGTTCTGCACCAGGGGGCGGGCCTTACAGAGGGTTTTTTTTTGGGGGGGGGAGTTTCTTTGAACTGCGAATAAGGTGTGCCTGCCTGGTAACTATTGTAGTATTGGTTCTTTTGCTATTGACAGAATCATTGAATGTTTTAAAGTCATGCAAAGCTGGCATGTACTACTGCTAATACTACTACTACAGCAAACTGTCCTAAAAGGATAAAGGCCATGGGATGAGAAATCTGTGATCTGGCCTTTTTGACCCAGCTTTTTCTTTTTCTTTTTTTGAAATAATTCAAAGCAGCTTTTGTGGGCTCTGATACTGATGAGAGCTTGGGGGGGGGGGAATGCAGGTATAATATAAATGCCTCTCTCTTTCTCTCTGTTCCCCTTCCCTCTTTCTGGTATGGCAAAAATAGTAGCTTGAGAAGGCAGTTTAGTTTAGGTGGTGGTTTAAATATACCCTCCAATCAAAGTGGGAATTCTTTTGTAACTATTACTGTTCTTTTGAAAAAAAAATAAATGAGGGTCCATTCATGAAACTTCCATATCTCATCTAGTTTTGACTCCAAGTTTTCTACTGTCTCCTGAAGACCAGCAAATTGGGATGTCTGATAGATCAGGATATGGAATACATTCCAAAGACTGTCCTACCACAAGTTGTCTATAAGACGAAATGTCGGGAGAAGATTAAAAACAGAGTTTATTTTGAACCAGTCTCCTTAGGACTTTGAAAGAAGGCAGATCTACCTTAGATGTTGAAACTGGTCCCCCTCAGGAGCCCTGAGGGTAGGCAGCACTTATCTCATAGGGTGGGAGGTACCAGAATGCAATTCTCAGATTCTGCATGGACATACTTGAGTTGCATCTCTGGGATTGTATACTGCTTCAATGGCGCAATATACCGAAGCACTAAAATAGTGCTGCCACAGGGAAATGATTAGGTTGCTTGTGCATTTGGGTCAGCCTCAGTTTTGATGCGAGGATTCATTTGAGGGGTATTTCTAGCCCTTTCACAGCGCTTCCCCTGATTCCTGGGTCAGTAATTGTTATAGCTGAACAGGTTTGAGTATTATTTAAATGTACAATGTTGATATGCCACTGGGACCGCTTTTCAGTAGCAGAAGTCAGCTGTGGTACATGTGATATACTCATCAAGAAACAAGTGCCTCTGAATGTGCATGTGGAGTACATTTACTTGCTAACTTTCTAGCACCCCTGAACATTTGGGGTAAAGGAGAAAACTGAACCCTGGCTCTTCTCCTTTTTAGCGATCAACCACAGGATATCAGAGGAAGGGAAGGTGGTCCTTAATTCCCATGATGTTGTTTACGAGGTGATCTCCCAGACTGCCTTGTCCCAGAGTGCATAAAGCCTAGGAGAAACAGTTTGAAAGTGTTAAAGAGTCCAGCTTTGAAACAACTTTAGAATATATGGTTTTCTTCTTGACAAAGTGAAAATACTTTGACACTCAGATTTAAGAACCAGTTGAATGAACAGCCAATCTCCCCCTATGTATTTCCTCTAACATTATGAATATTCCATGTCAGTTTTTCCTTGTTTTCCATGTTTTTTCATGTCAGTGCAGGGTGTAGCCTAGTTATCATAAATGGTGATGATCCATATCACCTGAATATTTCCAGGTCATTTGGATTATTTTGTTCAAGTATTTGAGTTGTGTCATGATATTGTTGCTTATTTTTTATCAGATGCAAGCCCTCATTACAATTTAGCCCCCCCCTTTTTTTACAAACAATTCACCAAACATGTGTATGTTCATATACCAAGAAGCACATATTCAGAATCTGTGCACCATTTTAAAAAAGCAGAGTTTGGATGACATGGCCCTTCCACATCATGGTTTAGCGTGCAATTTTTTTTTGCAGGGTCCACATAATATTGTCATTATCAGAATGCCATCTCAGATTTTTCCCACCCATTTGATACATATTTACCATTTCTGGATTGTTTGCTGTTTTATTTATTGGATTTTCTGCAGAATTTCCTTCCTCCCTTCCCAACAGGTGGACGGGGTTTGCGACGCTGAGCGGGCTTACCTGCTCCGGTGCCTCCCACCTGGGTAGGATGGCCATTGTCCCACCCCTCCCAGCTAGGACAATGGTCAGCTGGTGGGGGGGGGGCAAGGGCCAAAGGAAAAGAGGCTGACCCCTCGGCCTAATCCTCACTTCGTTTCCTCCTCTTGCATATTCATTTGATAAATGAAAGAAAAGAAAACAAGACCACCTGGAAACAATTCCAGAATAGGACTGAACCAGATTTTCTGGAATGTTTGTGACACAAAAAGGAGCTTTTGGGGGAATGAGATGTTCTTGAAAGACACCCCCCCCCCGGCCCACAGCCCTTTACCTTTTTTCATAGTAGTTCACTGCTGTTTGTCCTTGCTCTCCATTAGCTTTATTTGCCTGGAGTTCCATCCACACATTGCCAGATTTGCTCATTAGAACATAAAAGGAGCCCCAATGGATCAGACCAAAGGCTGGTCTAGTCCAGCACCCTGTTCCTACAGAGGTCAGCCCAGATGCCTCTGGGAAGCCCACAGGGAGGAGGCGAGCAACTGGCATTCGGAGGTATGCTGCCTCTGATACTGGCAGTGATATACACGCAGGCATGTCCAACTCCTAAGAGACTGCGATCTACTCCCAGTATAAAAACCTGGCAGTGATCTATCCACTGTCATTGGAGGAAGGAGGAGTGTGTGGGGGGGGGTGGATTGCCCGAATTGTTGAGCCCAGAGTTGTTGAGTTTTTTGGGGGGTAGGATTGCCCAGAGTTCGTCAGCTTAAATTTGTTAACTTTCTGTAAACTTTATTTAATCCTGCAATCAATAAGGGTCCCGCGATCTACCAGGATCAGCCAGGGATCTACTGGTAGATCATGATCTACTGGTTGGAGATGCCTGATATACAGCTACTGTGAGTAGCAGCCATTGATATCTTTTGTCCATTGTCACTGCTGAAAAGGAAGAAGGGTGATTTTTTAAAAAAAAAAGTTCCAAAGTTGTAGTTGATCAGGACTGCAAAGAGCATTCTATGCCGTGCTGCTTCCTCAGACGGTGCTCTGAATGATTGTTAGAGGGCACACTGAATGGATACATGGGGAGGGCAATGGTGGATGTCATGGGGGGCCTGAAATGCTCACCTGTCCTCCTTCCAGTTGCATGGATGCTGCATACCTGGTCAGGGAGGGAATGATGAAGTGAGGCGATGGGGAGGTCAGTGTGACGCAGATGCACCAACCGGGAATCTGACCTCGCCACCACCTTGCCCCTCCATCTCAATAGGCAGCAACACAGCTGGAGGGAGGTCAGGTGAGCAGCATCCCACATTACTGTGGGGAGGGCATATCTTGCAGGAGTAGATGTCCCATGGACTGTGTACTACTTCCTTTGGCTCAACCCTATATATGAATGAATTTATACACAGAATTTGGTGGTTCTGACCCAGTCAAGCTTTGCCATCTCTTGTATCAAGGACCTGCTTTTGTCCAAGTCACTTATGTACCGTCAGGTTTTGTTTTAAAGCCTGACTAATTCTATGCAAAATTCTATGCCCCCAAATACCTATAGCATATGTATAAAAGAGTCATGCTCCATGTGGTACCCTAGTTCTTCAGCATAGTTTATTAATACATAATGATCAGTTATAGGCATTGCTTCATGTATCTGTTTCAGTACTGGTTATTATAGGAATATGCTTATATTACAAACATAATAATGTATGCAATCGTTGAGATTTTCTGAAAGTTACATCCCTATCTGGCTAAAAATCTGTCCAGGGAGCAAACCACTTATCAAGTCCAGTACACAAACTTTGACTCGATGAGTCATAAGGACCCATTCTGTCACTGCCTAGAAGTTCCTGTTATTTTCAACCCCTATCCTGGCAATGAAATATCTTCTTTTGCCACATTCCCAGGACCAGTACTTACTGGCAGTCTACCCACAAGACTCTCATGACCCTTATGAAATCCCTAGTCAGTGGGGACCTTTTCTCAAAGTGTCAGCAGCAGAAGAATATATATATGAAAGGGCAACAGAATGAACCCATTTTCGGAACCTTACTTTTTTAAAAGCTTACACGTCTTTAAAAGATGTGTAAAAATGACCATGTCTTTCCTATTAAAATGTATTCTGTGATTGACTGGCATAATTATATAAATTAGCCTTGAAGTCAGTCTTTCCCAACCTGGTGCCCTCCAGATGTTGCTGGATTACTGATCCCACTATCCTTGACCATTGGACATGCTGGCTGGGGTTGATTGGATTTGTAGCCCAAAACATCTAGAGGGCTCCATGATGGGGAAGGCTGCTATCGTTTTTTAATAGCATGCTCACAGACATTTTTGCAGTTGTTGGTCCAATGGATGACTTGTCAGTTGAGGTCCCACTGGCAGGGCAGGGGGGGGGAGTTCTTGGCCAATTTTTACCATTAGCAGCAACCACCCTACAGATTCATGATGCACCTAAAATGGCCCCCGCTTCCTTGGAATTGCATTAGCAAATAAATCATTTTTTAAAAAATTGTCTGTGCTTGTGCATCTTTATTTCTAAGCTCAGAAGAAATGTTAAAATGGGCGTGTTGGACAAAAGCTGTTCCAACACCTCTCAGGTGGGCGCCATTGCCATCCTAAGAGAATGAAGGAGGTGTTCATGGTGAGTTCCAGCACCTCTTTTTCTAGAAAAATAGCACTGACCAAAACTATTTTGGGAACAGTTAGATTGGAAGGGGACTTTGGTGACTCTTCTGTGTTTTCCTCTTTGCTATGGAGAGCCTGTACCACGCCATCCTCAAAACCAAAATATTTTCTGCCTGTTGTTAGGGGTTTATCACTGGAATGCTCAAAACCTCACGACGCAGTGGAGCGGGTGGGGTTCGGGGCAGTGTTAAGTGCACACCCTTCGGAGTGTTTACGTTGTATCATTAAGTGTTGTCACTGGGAGCTGGGCAGGACCCCTTATATGGCAGGACTCTTGCCTCCAGGATTATTAGACCCTTCTGAAATAGAAACCTTGTGAGCCGCAGATGTTCCTTTAGGACGCACATCCATCTGCCTGCTCCTTCAAGACTCCTCTCATATATCAGCTGAGTAATGAACTCAAGTCGGGGCTTGGGTTTCCTGGGGAGGAGCCTCTGTTTTCTAATTAAAGCTCCGTCCATCATGAATTTTGCTGGATGTTGGACGAAATCCCTCTTGCAGAGCTCATCGTCCCTGACCTCTCCGAGGTTTTCTAACCCTTTATAAATAGTTCTGCAAAGGCGTTGCTAACCGTCACCAAAAAAGTTGTTGCTGTGCTTTCAGTTCTCCTCTGAGGCTTCTCCTGCCGCATTGTGCAGCGTAAGCAGCAAACGCAAGGCCAGGTTGACCAGGCACTTAGCTGCTTGGGCGAAACAGTGGTAGCATCTCTGCCGCCTTGAGCACCATTTGCTATGCTGGGAAAGTGGGAACCCAAATCCCTCATGATCCCAGGTTTTTCCGGAGCTTACCCAGTGGTATTAAAGCTGGCTGTAGTAAATACAAGAGCTAGCCAGATAACGTTACCCAAATAACCTTGTTAATTCTGGCACTTTTCCATCCACCCTTTAACGAATGAGCCTACAGCTGATCTGGTCGTAGTTGTCTTTGGAATGAACAGAAGCCCTGTAACCGCAGCAAATGGTATGTGTGTTTGTGTGTGCACATGCGCTCACACACAGAGCTTGCGTTTTATTTTATTCATTCAATTTATATCCCACCCTTCCTCCCAGAGGAGATCAGGGTGGCAAACATAGCAAAGCAAATGATAAATATATCTAAAAACTGTTTAAAAACATTCTTGGGAAAAAACCCCAGCGAAAACGTTTTCTCAAGTAGTGATTGCTGGGCTGCCAGGAACATTGTCTTTCAGCCATCATGCCTGGGTAAACAGGAATGCTTTTAAATTTACCCTGAAAATAAGCAAAGTATATATAGCTCACTAGGGAAGGCATTCCACAAACGGGAAACTGCCACTGAAAAAACCCTATCACCGGCCACTGCCAACTGGGCAACCCCTGTGGTAGTGCCACAGCAAGGCCTTACTTGCCAATTGTGGGGTCCAAGAAGGTGCTCTTTGGGGTATTTAAGACTTATGCTAGTACTAAGTCCCTGAATTTGGCCTGGTACCTCACTGGCAACCAGTGCAGTTCTTGCAGGAATAGTGACACATGGCCTCATTGGGCTGCCCCACTTAACTAGCCTAGCAGTTGCATTCTGCACTAGCTGAAGTCTCCACACCATCTTCGGGAGCAGCCCCCCAAACAGTGCATTACAGTAGTCCAGACAGGATTGCAGCATTCCTCTCCCAGTGGTATTTCCATGCTGGTTGCTGAGAAAGAGATATGGACGCAGTGGGAGCTTTTTTTCTATGCCTATTAGCTGTGGCGGCAGTGGGTGGGGTGGGTGTAATACACTAGACTGCAGACTAGATCCAGCCCATGGGCCAGCGACTTTCCATCTCTGATCTAGGGGAATGTTTCTCACTACCAGATATCAGGTTGACATGCCTGAAGTTGCCCATTCATATACATCACACAGTGAGGGCCTGATTGTGTTCCATCTAGTGCTCATAAGTGGGCTTGAATACCACAGTGTTTGACATCTTATTTCAACTTGGAGTTAAGTGTATGAATTACTGTAGTTTATAAGGTTTGGCTCAGACAAGTGACAGGCTAGCCTCCCATTTGATAATTAATTTTACTGTAGGGTTTATGAAGTGTATTGCTACAATAATCCCTTCTTCAACTCGTTTAATTGCCATTGCTCCACATCTCAAGTGTCATGGGATTTTTTTTACATCTGTAGAAAGATCAGGTGTGCATGGGTGATATGTCACATACTTATTCTGCTCTTCACTTGTTCTTTCGCCTAGAAACCTGCCAACATGTCTGACAACGAAGAAGTGTAAGTAGAAGCATATCAATATTACCATTGGTTTTAAAGGGCATTTTTTTTGGGGGGGGGGAGGTTTTCTGGTAGTATGAAACAACTGGCCCTCACAGGTACGAAGTCAATGACCTGTTCCAAAATCAATGAGGAGAAGCAACACCTAATTTTACTGCATTTATTTATTTATTTATTTATTTATGAAGTCATATGACCTAGGGCCAAATCCACAACCCTAAATAGCCAGTGCTATTTGCTGCTTGTACAGATCATGGGCAGAATGTAACTTCTTAACTATAGTTTGGAATTAAGGTGAAGCAAATGAGGAGGTTAGTGGTGAAATACTGAGGAAACAGCACATATTAAGTATTTATTATGTATTTTAAAAATCCAGGTTGTTCTGCACCACACAGGCCTGGTTTGCACTCAGCACTAATTCAGACTATGGTTTAGCTTGAATGAGGAAGTATGCTGGTGCACAGGGAGCAAATTGTTGCTGCTTTGCTCACCTGCTGCCGCCATGCTATCAGGAGCGAAACCATGGTTTAGTTTAGCATTATGTCCAAGGCTGGGGTTGCGATTTGTAACTGAGGTTTGTTCTTATTAACAACCAATGTTTGTTTGTGGAGAGCAAACCACAAACCTTGGTTCAGACATAATGCTAAATCAAATCTTGACTTTGTTGCTTTTGTGGCTTTGTGGCAGCAGTACAAGCAGGGAAGGAGCAAAGTAGCCACAAGGTTTTCCTTGTGTGCCAGCATGCTTCCCCATTCATGCTGAGCCGTAGTTTGGTTTGTGTCATGTGCAAGTGAAGCCATACCATGATCGCAGAGCAGTTTCCCACTAGATATAATATAGCAACATGCAGCATTAAATGACATTAGTATGCATTAATTAACAAAACAAGTCACTGATAAACCAAAGCAGTGCAACCTCAGACAACTTTAACTAATTTAATCCAGTGTAGTGGTTAAGAGCGGTGGACTTATAATCTGGTGAACCGGGTTCGAATCTCCGCTCCTCCACATGCAGCTGCTGGGTGACCTTGGGCCAGTCACACTTCTTTGAAGTCTCTCAGCCCCACTCACCTCATAGAGCGTTTGTTGTGGGGGAGGAAGGGAAAGGAGAATGTTAGCCGCTTTGAGACTCCTTAGGGTAGTGATAAAGCGGGATATCAAATCCAAAGTCGTCTTCTTCTTCTTCCAAACATGCAGAACAAAATAAAAAGGGTTCTATAGTACATCCCCAGGAGACTTAGATTTGTCATTGGTAAAAAAACAGAAAGCTGATAAGGTGATGGTTTAGTGGAGCTGAAGCTAGATTCTTCATAGAGAAAGCTTACTACTAAATTTAGTTTTCAAGGGAGTCTTGAAGTCATGATGGAGTGTCTTGACAAGCAGAGAGAGGGATGCAGTGCTCACATGCATAAAACCTCCAGCCTCCAGCCAGACTAGTGATGCTCTACCATTTTTTTATTCTGACAATGACTTGGAGCTGAAAGATGATAGCACAAATAAGGCAGGATCTATGAATTATACTTACAAGCAGCAAGTACATCACATGATAGCTATAATTTAGTCTGCAATACTGTGCACATTCACCAGACGGTGAGTCCATTGAACAGAGTGAGACGTCCCTTCAGTCTAAACACACATAGGATTGCTCTGTTCATTAATTTGAATACGGTCTTATCTTCTGTGTTTCCTTTTCTGTCTGTCTTTTTTTTGTAACAGGGAGCAAGTAGAGGGTGAGTATGGACAGCTTTTCTTAATTGTATATCAGCGTTGTAAAGTAAAGCGTCTAATTTTTTTTATATACCTTTCCAATGCATATTAGATTTTTTTTTTAAAAAAAAAGCATCTTAGTTTTTTTAAAATGTACTCAGCATATATATAAATATTCAGAAGGCAGAATCCTAAGAGGATATCTGTTTCTATTATTCTTGTCATGATTTCATACTGTGAAGGTCTCGTAACTTAAGTCATTCTTTTCTTCATACCAAATTCCTCCCCTTTCCCACCTGTAATCCATCATACACAAGCATTCTGAGTTCTGGCTGACCGTGAGCATAGGATCATGGTATCTCATTTTATAAAATTCTGACCAGTGTTGACCTTGCTTACATGGTCAATGCCCTTTTCACATGGTTGGATTTCCTGTTCACTCAAATCATATCTATCCTCTCTCCTCCACCTACTATTTCTCGTCATGCAGCTGCTGCCATCTGTTGGTGACGGATTTGACAATCACGGAGCCCATAAATATGTCTCTATTTGTAGCTTATTCATTTCAAGATTATCTTATTGCTGCTTGTTACCCTGTGGAATTTTGAAAGTCATTAGCAAGGATGGCGTAAAGATGAATGAATTTTTTATTTTTATTAAACAAAAAACAAAAAAAAACATGTTTGCAGACTGTCTCCAACCTATGCATTTTGAAAAGTTTTGCCTTTTTAAGATAACACCATTGTAGACTGGGGAACAAGTACTATGTAACTTTCTATCCCGTGTCTGTTTCCATTGTGCAAGATTACATATCCAAACATATTAGCTGTTTCAAAATATATGAATTTGTGCATTGTAGTTCATTGCTGTTCTCTGTATTTGTTCACGCTCTCAGCATATGTTCCCTGTCAGAAAGCATTGTACTATCAGTGCAGACTTTTGTTGTCTTGCAGTCGCATGTGGAAGCAAATTTTCTGCGCAGGGTGCTTGGTCATGTCTATGAAGCATATCTTCTTTTTGGACTGAAGACAGACGACTCTCTTTTTTAACAGTCTTTCCTCAAGCTGATGCCATTTAAGAGGAAGCTGTCTCACAAAACTGTAAAGCTGGAATGGAACTGAAGATCACATAGCTGCAGATAAATAGTTCAGCCTTTTGAGGCAGCATCTTCTGGGAACAATTTAAGCACAGCATCTGTGGTCAAGAGGAGAGTGTTTGACCTGTCCTTGTTTTTGTCTGAAAAATGGCTTCTCCAATCTCCCCAACCTCTCCTGGTGATGCTCCAAGATCAGAAACAACCCTGCCAGGAGAAAAATTAGCTGAGTAGAAGCAGTTGTTGGGGGGCATGGAGTGAGAAGAGGAGTCATCTTTTTTTCCTCCCTTACATGTGGCACTTTAAATTATCCCACACCCCGCTTCATAGGATCTTGGCATGACCTGTATTATCATACATGGGCTGGTCTGCCATTATGTCTAGTTCTTCCCAAAATTGCACTGAGAAGCTTGTTTGATCTTCCCCGAGGATGACTTTCACAGCAGCAGCATGGCATATGACCACCGGTGGAGACCTCTTTAAAGTGGGTTGACACGGCAGCCACTTAGCAGGATGGTGCCAGCTTGCTGTCAGCGTTGCTTGCAAGCAACGATATTGCCTGGCTCCCACCATGAGGTTTCTAGTGCCTGAGACTGCTGAAAGATGCCACTGTGAATATTTCGTAAGGGCTGATCTACAAGGTGAGCCAGTGCAAGAAATACCGGCCACTGCATGGAGCACTTCCAAGGCGGAGGTAATTTTGTGAGCAGCCTCCACATTGTGGCTGTGTCATGTGGAATTGCTCCAAAAGCAAAAGGCAGCATTTTGTGCATTGCTTACTCATTCCACTACCAAACGTGAGCAGGGCTGCTGAATAGTATATTCCATATTGGAAGTGTGCATTGGATATGAAATATGTTCAGTAAAATAAATCCAGATTGTTGCAACAGTAACACTAAATATCTTGATTCAAAACCTTTCACTGATTTTAGCAGCCTAGTTACACATTAATGAAGCAGGAACATTTAATGGAGGAAATTACATTGTTGTTTTACTATCTATTGAGGCTTATTGACCAATACCATAGCTATCCAATATAAACAGAATCAGAAAATTATAGCTGTAATTCACTCTCAGATTGAAATACAACCCTCTCCAGCGTTTACTTGTTGGTATTAAATTAGTGGATTCTGAAGCTACCATTCCATCTATAAGAGAAGTGCATTCATTTACAGAAGTGCAATGGAATCTCAATCAAATTTTTACATTGGGGCATGCTACGTCTATTAGAACAATACAATTTACTCATGCCAACTCAGCTGAAATCTCTTATTCTTGAAAGGAAACAATGGCCAGTTCATTATTTTTTGTACTTGATTAGCTCCAGACCTTTGACTGAGAAGAACCATGGAAATAGGTTTGGGTATTTTGTTTTGTTTTGGCTTTTTATAAATAAAGCGTGTTTTTATTTTCAGTGAGTTTTTATCTTTTGTATCGGTCCTTGTGGTCCATGCATTGCAATTGCTATGCTTTTTTGTTGATTCTGTTGCTTTTCTCGTTTTCTTTCTTTCTTTCTTTTATCTAAATGCAGAGGAATACGAAGAAGAAGGTAACCAAAACCTGGAATGTGCCTTCTCTCTCCTGGATGATCCCTTGATCTTCAGCTCTTTAGCTGCCTGTCATTCACCCATCTCTTTGTTACTGTCTGCTAAAGATGATCTGAAATGCTAGGTGAATAACCAGCCCAGTGACTTTAGAATTAAAACTGGAGGCCATTTCACAAGGCCAAAGGGGAGATCTTGACAGCCACCAGATTAAATGCATATTACACAGCTAGCCTTTAACCCAAGCAATTATATGATTGCTCAGTTGTGCATCTTGCTGAATTCCCTTTCTGGTCCTCATAATTAGATTTGAATTTGTGGTGGCAGAAACTCCCATTATAATATTTAAGTTCCCAAACAAACTGTCATCAGCATAATAAGTTAAATGTGCAGGTTGATAATATAAAATTGGGGAACGTACATCATCTTTAGCTGACTACAGGTTTGACAAGTTACAGTAGTGTATATTGATACAGGCACGTTTTGAAGATGGAGTGAAGAAGATTCCCTTTCACACAGTTCCATCAGTGCTGAACTTATTGTTTGTACTGTAGACTCTTGGCAGTGACGGGGTCTTCAGAAAAGCTTACAGGATCAAAGTGTTGAGTGAGACCACACATTATATAGCCTATTAGGTACTTGGATGTGGAAGTGCTAATACGTTTTTCTAGTGCAAGAGTCTTGTTTGTTTTGCTGTACTCCATATCAGCATACTCCTCAAATATTTTGAAACAGGCTACTTAGGACTCAGCTACATTGGCAAAGAAAAAGTGCTTTATATGCGTTGCATATGCCTTTTAACACTGTGACACCAGGTGGTGGTGTTCCATTTTTGCCAACCCGATTTCTCACAAAGTTTACAACGCATTTAACTGAAACGCTTCTTTGATGTGTTTAGATCCAGCCTTACAATCCCTTGGCATTTGATGATAAAACTTTGCTCTCAGGTTATAAAGGGAGAGAGAGAAACCAGCTTGGAAGAATATTGATTTTGTGGTTGTTGTTCAGTGATATATAAAGGATTTGTTTTATTTTAAAGCATTTCTAAACTGCTTAATATTTAAACATAAAAAGAGTAGAGTGATTGAATAGAGCAGGAATCTAGTAATACCAAGGACCAGTTGTATAGATCAGGGAAACCGTGGGCAAGCAGAGATGCCTTTACAATATGGATTTCTTCTCCCATCAGGAAACAGAGGCCTGCCCCATTGGGTTGGGGTGTGTGTGTTAGTCAGACCTTCTGGGCTAGCCTGCTCTCCCATGTACCACAGTCATTTCCTTCCTATATGCATGTGATACTGTGGATAGCCTGGTTCAGTTGTTAACACTTTTAGTTGTACCAGAAGAGAATGCTGGGATTGGAGCAGGAATGCCATGGTGTTAAAAATGCAGGGCAGTATAGCCCTTGAGGCTCTGGATATAGTAACATGTCTAGTGTTGAAAGAAAAAAAAAAAGACTACGGAAGACTGGAAGACTATGAGCACCCAACGCCAACACAGAAACTCCATAAAATCACAGTTGGAGGCTTAAGGCTAAATGTATTATTCTTAGCTCCTGAGTACGATGCTGCTGAGGAGAAGTTCATTTCCTTATTGAAACAACAGCTTTTAAGCCAGTACACTAACTGAAAAGCAAAGAAAAAAACAGTGCTTTGCTTAGGGTTATTGTGAGTGAAGGTCCTTTTCAAACTCCATCTTCAGCCACTTGTCAAACCTAACAAAGAAATAGTCAAGGGTGCTAACCTAATACAGGCAGCTTCTTCTGGGAAAAATGAATTTCCTTTTCCTTTTCCTTTTCTTCCTTCCTTCCTCCTTCTTCTTTTCCTATGTTCCTTCCTTTCTGTTGGACAGGGGGAAACCCCACATTGATTTCAGTGTGTGATTGCTACGCTTGGCGTTTCTCTTCTCTTTAAACTGCATGCTCCCCTCTCTCTTGAATTATGTTTTTCTGGTTTCTGAATTGACCATCTTTGTTTGATCTGTAACTGTCTTCTTCTGTTTGCTTCCTGTTTTGTACATTCTTTTTTTCCCCCCTAACCACTTATTTCTCCAGCAGTAGTTCACAAAAATAGTTTTAAAAGGGTTTGGGCCGCTATCTTAATGTTATTATCTTGTTTGTCTTTGCCTCTTGTTCCCATGATGTCTCCTATCAGAGGAAGCACAAGAAGAAGGTATGTGTGTGTGTGTGTGTGTGTGTGTGTGTATGTGTGTGGTGTTGCCCTCTGGATTTCTCTCTCTTCCTTTTCAGAAGAGTGGTTTGTCTGCACAAAGGAATCCTAGGGTGGCAGAAGAAAAAGAACGAGATAAAAGAGAATATTAACTCCAAAGGCTTGATTCCATGGCATCAATGTGGGTGGGTGGGGGAGTTGATGAAACTGAGTTGATGTTGCAGTCTTCATGACAGCTCAGTTTTGAATCCCCTATACACTAAAAGAAGTGTTATTTGCTTGTTGTTCATGGTAAATAACAGAATAGGTTGCTTTTTTTTTCAAACTTCTATTTTTTTTTCCAGAATAAGACTCTGCCATAGCATCCCTCTTTGGAGAAATATAGTCATTTTTGGTTCATTTTCTCCACAAATTGCAGGATTTGAAATGTGACATATTATATAAATAACCTCTGTCTAACAAAATATGGGATTTTAAGATTCAACCTAACTCTGATCTATATGCATGCTTTAAAAACAAAGAAAGCCAAAAACTTCCCATATTCTTACTATCCAAGTAACATTTCAAATCACTGCTCAATGTGTTGTGTCCATTCAATGTGTATGTGATTCATTTTTCCCTGCTTGACTTGCAATATTGTTATTTCTAACTTTACCCCTACAACCTCATGTTCTTCACACAGTTTGGGTGGGCTCATTTCATTTTTATTGTTTAACTCTTTTTTCTTTCTTTTGCTGTTTCCTTCTCTTTTTTCTATTCTTCCTCCAGAAGAAGCTCAGGAAGAAGGTATGTGTTGAGGCATCTCGGTTCTGACCATTTAAATGGAAGTTGGAGCACTGCATTTCTTAAGGCTGTGGAAGGGAAGGTGTGATTATAGTACTGTCCTTGCTAATTGAATGCAAAAGGGCACTGACTATATCTAAATAGACCCTTCGAAAAATGTACAGCCACCGACATGCCATAAGCCATCTGCGCATGGTGCTTGATTTTCTATTGACTTCAGCTGAATTACCTATGGCATAAGAGACTGGTTGGTTGGAATGAATGGGATATTATGTAGGTGGCTCAGACTTCCGTTCCACAGCCCTGCCTTGGAGCAAGCAACTACAGTGGTACCTCGCAAGACGAATGCCTCTCAAGACGAAAAACTCGCAAGACGAAAGAGTTTTTCGTTTTTTGAGTTGCTTCGCGAGACGAATTTCCCTATGGGCTTGCTTCGCAAGACGGAAACGTCTTGCAAGTTTGTTTCCTTTTTCTTAAAACCGTTACAGTAATACAGGGTGCATTGCTTGAAGAGGTGCAGTTGCGACTTGACTTCGGGGAGCAACTCATAGCACGCGGTGTGGTAGCCTTTTTTGAGGTTTTTGAAGATTTTTTTGAAAAAATTGAAACCGTGCTTCGCAAGACGAAAAAACTCGCAAGATGAAAAAACTCGCAGAACGAATTAATTTCATCTTGCGAGGCACCACTGTATATCCTTTGGTGTGTGTTGCTGCTAATTCCAATATAATGGCTTCTCTCCTACCCTCACAGAGAAATTAAGGCAGAAGAATACAATTGGGAAAACATTGCATTGGAATTCAAAATCCACATCCGCTTTTCTTTCTGGCACAACAGCTTCCATATGTGCTCACAGAGTGAAAATATGTAGCCAAAATCAACTCTTAAAAGTTGGTATTATTTATTAGTATTAATAAGGCAAGATTTAGGATTAGCTGCTTGATGAAAGCCCACATGAGCCTTCAGCAAAATGCAGCCCAAACATTGAACTCATAAATATGAACTCATACAAATGACCAAATTACCCTGGCATGAGATTACTTGCCTGGCGTAGCTTCCTTCCTTCAATGAAGGAAGACTTTACCACACTTCTGTGCAGATATGAGGGGGGAAATGTGGTGAAATTGACAAACGTTCTACCCTAATCTACAGAACTCGCTGTTGAATTTGCCCTGCTGTGTTGCTTAATATCATCCTATACTTGTGTAAGATACTTTCTGTCTGCTTGAGTACATATACGCCTTTAATTCAGCTCCAAAGCTTAATTTGGCTCTTTAAAGAAAAGTAAGGAACGGTTATCTGCTTTTAATGCCCTCTTGAGACTTGATGTCTGCAGCCATGATTCAATTCAGGATTTAGTGGAATAGAGAGTAAATTTGTTTCTGCGCTCCTGCTTCTTCCTGAATTGACAATGCGTTGCATTGGCCTCAGGCTGATCCACCCATTACCCAGAAGTCTGTACTGCAGTGCCATGCTGAAGAATTCATACAATAGACAAGCATGGCAAGATGTGAATGCATATTCCCAACATGTGCCTGCCTGTTGACAGCAGCAGCACTGGCACTAGCTTGCCTCACATAGTTCCACAATAGGTTTTTGAGCACCGGTTCTTCATGGCCTTCTTCTTCCTGCCCTGTTTAAATGGCTGAAAGGGTCAGAAGCAACCTAAACTTTGTGCTGTTTTGGCCCTGTAAGCATATTCAGGGCTTAACCACATGTGGTGCTAACAATGTGATTAGCAATAAAATTGAGAAACCGTATTGGCCTCTAGTACTTGCTATTAGTGAATGAAACCAGTGTGTCTACTATCTGCTGGCGAGGCTCAAGGGAGAAATATGCACATGACATCTGCTCTGTTTCTGGCTGGGAGCTGCAGCATGCAACCCAAACCATAGGTAGTGTTTCTAGAATAGGCAGGTAGCTTTCCTTGTTGGGGATACAAAGGAGCCAACTGGAAATCCAGTTGTGCCTATTTTGCTTGCCATACTGATGCCACTACAGTCCCCTATGCCATCTGCAAGGACAAAGTGTGTGGTGAGAGAGAACGGCACAGGCCGAGGCACACTTTGATTGTGGGGCTGGATGGTCTCTGTGAGTTTGTTCCTGAAGTATGTAGATGTGCCCCAGAAGGGAAGGAACAGCTTCATAAACAAAGCCATCGGCAATTCTTGGCTTACAATTCATTTGCAGTCTGAACTCTTTACATTTCCTATTCCGCATTTGCATGAGCTGCATTTGTCTATGTGCATTTCACCATCCTTGTCTTAACTGCATTAATTTGCTTTTCTATAATGAGCTGACTTACTTATCAACACTGTCTTGAATTACTATAAGCCTCTTGTAATCGTGTTGTCCTTTTTCTAATATTCTTGTTTTCTATTACCTTAATCTTGTTCCATGATACTTCCCACCTGGTGAAGTTCATGAACCAGGTATGTGACTTGACTTCTGAATTCTTCTCTTTCCATCTCATATTAGTGTGTGCAAGAATATGAAAGTGATGGAAGAGAACAGGAGAGCAACACATTACCTTAATATCTATGTTGGTTTCCCTGGAGACAATCTCTCTTTCCCTCTATCTCATTTTCATTAACAAATGGTGATATTTATTGTGCATTAGAACAGTGAAACCTTGTCATATAGGACAGACACTCAGCATATATAATCTAGAGCAGGGGTCAGCAAACCTTTTCAGCAGGGGGCTGGTCCACTGTCCCTCAGACCTTGTGGGGGGGCCAGACTATATTTTTGGGGTGGGGGAATGAACAAATTCCTATACTCCGCAAATAACCCAGAGATGCATTTTAAATAAAAGGACACATTCTACTCATGTAAAAACACGCTGATTCCTGGGCTGTCCGTGGGCTGGATTTAGAAGGCAATTGGGCCGGATCCGGCCCCCGGGCCTTAGTTTGCCTACCCATGATCAAGGGCAGTGGTTCTCAACCTGTGGGTCCCCAGATGTTGTTGGACTACAATTCCCATCATCCCTGAGCTCTGGCCTTGCTACCTAAAGGTGATGGGAGTTGTAGTTCAACAACATCTGGGGACCCACAGGTTGAGAAAGGCTGATCTATGCTCTTGTGGATATAAGCCAACTGAGACTCTGCTAAGAACACTGTGAAGCACAGGATTACTAGCTGCACAACACTTTAGACATTCCCAGGGAAACACCTTTATATAGTATTTGGTTAGTGTACCCATCTCTATGATCCAAGCATTCCCCTAATTGCTAGCCTTCCTTCATATTTTTATAGGACTACCTTTTGCCTTTCCCTGCACATGTTCCAAAAGACTGGGAAAATTAAAATGCCCTGATTAGTCTACTTTCTTTTCATTCCCTGGATAAGCTGTAGCATATAAGTTTGCTCACACTGTCCACCAGTAGCTGATGGACTTTGGTGGAACCCTTCATAGACAACTAGAAGCAGGTCTGAGGTCATTTGGAGGGGGAAGCGGGGAGGTGGGTGGCTGAGAGAATCATCACAGGAGCTGCTGAAGCCCCTTCAAAGTACAAAGGGGCAGGCTATCTTGTCCTCCTCTCCCGCAACTTTGCCCATCACTTCCACATGCTTGCCTCTCTAAAAGAAAGGTGAGAACTTATGTAAAGTCCAGTCCAGATGACACAAGTAATTCATCGTTGACATCCTTTAAAAAACCGGTATAGTTTATCTGATTCTTAAGGGCTTCGGTTTTCTGAAGCACTTAGCAAAATAAAATAAAATAATTGCTCTTCCACAGATGAAGTTCACAACAGACATGAATCCTTGTGCGTTATGAATAGTGCATTTGTGTTTTTTTAAAATAATTGGAAAACCATGTCATGTTTATTAAATTGTGAGCCTGAAGGCTAGTATAGTATAGGCATTTTTATAAATATTAAATAGTTATGTTGTTTTTACACCTAACAATAGCAGGTGTACTATGGTTAGATTCACACATGCACACAGACACAACAGCCATGGTCCATATCAGAAGGATATATAGCTTTTAGGAAATGCTGCTTCCTATGCTACTTTTCTGAAATGGAGAAATACGATCCATGCTCAGAAAAGCAACATGTGAAGTGATCCTGAATTCCATGTATGCAGACAATATGTGCATATTTCATATTCCACATATGCAAATCACCATAGGGTGATATCCAACTAAGCCATGTTCAGAGCAGACCCATTAAAAACAATGGCTTAAGTGCATTGATTTCATTCGGTCTGTTCTGAGTATGAGTAGCTGGCTATCATCCCTATGTATTTAAGAAAAGTACAAATAGATTCCAAGGGTTTCTATTCACATTTGCAAATCAACTTAGGCTGCAATCCTATACCTACCTACATACCTACCTACCTACCTGGGAGTAAGCTCAATTGAACTCAATGGGACTTACTGCTGAGTAAGCATGTATAGGACTGCACTGTTTAATATTTGCCTGTCTCTCCACCTCTTTTCCTTCTTTTCCCATTCATGTTTGTCTCCTTTTTTATTTTAAACAGGTCATTAATTTGTGTTCCCCTTTAATCCCCTTTAATCAATTACTTATTTCAACCTTGACTTGCAAGAGTCAAAGGTTGCAGTCACCCTGTATTTATTACTTGTCTTGTCTTCCTTTTTCTCTAATGGCACGCCCCACCTCACGAAGTCCATGAACCAGGTATGTGACATGACTTCTGAATTCCACTGATTATCTGAAAGGGTGATGTGTACAGGAATTCAAAGGTGGAGCAAGGAAACAGGAGATAACAGTTTCAATAACTCTTAACACTTGCTTGATTTTAATTTCTTTTCCTGCAACCTTCTTAATTTGAAAATAATGCATTTTCCCATCCTTCACTTGTAAGTATCTGGGAGAAAGAAAACATTTGCAGGTGCTTGAAATAGAAAAGGTAGAAAAGACATAGGGTTTTCTTAAATGGGCAGCTAATGGGGGAACTAGGCAGAATCAGAGACGATCTGAGTCCTCTTCACGCATTATGATGAGCACAGGTAGAGGGGGGAGTAGGATCCCACCCACTGTCTTTCCTTCAATACAACACACAGCTAACTTAAGTCCCACTGATTTAATCTAAGTCTGGATCCAACCTATTGGCCATTTCACAAGTCATGCTGAAAGTGCTCCTCCCTCAACACGTTTTCATTGTAATGTGTGAAGAGAGCTAGAGACTAGGGTTCCTTTTAAATGGCTTCAGTTTATTAAACAGTAATGGCTTTGTGTAGACAAAAGCTACTATGGATAAGCTGCTGTATTCATGAGTGAATATTCTTTGTAAAAGGGCATGGTCGCAAAGATCCATTTTTTGGTTTTGGAATTCTGCATATATAGCTTCGTTCTCCCCAGAGACGCAGATGGAATCAGAGTTGGTTTCCATCTTTGGGAGTGGAATGGAAGCCACTGATGTGCAAAGAACCTAACCACATGACAGATCAAATTTATTCTTGTAACAAGAATAGATTTAAATCGAACCTTTGCTAGATAACCATGGAACTTCCTTGCTTTCTTGCACGCCTAGGTACTAAAATGTTACAATGAAGATCATAGCTACCCTGAAATTGACTGCAGCTTTTTCTTACTATTCAAAATATGAAAACTTACCATGGTGCAAATTGCCATGAACAAAGCATGCAGATGCAAATTTCGGACCATACATGTGGTTCTAAAATGGGCTGATGAGACTATCTACCCAGAAACAGAAATAAGTGTGCTCATTTCTGGTTTTGTGGAGATGATCCCATGCAAGCTCTTTAGAACTGCTGCACTCCAGATGAATGGGATGATACTTGCATTTCTTCTGGATCAGCCAAGAAAACATTTTTGTAAAGCATAATGGCGAATTCCTCTTGGCCCGGGCTATGCTGACAAGTGAATGACAAAACATGTGGCATTTTTCTATGTGCCTTTTTATCTGGTATTTGCCATTCACCTTCATTGATTCCCCACTGGGCTGCTTTCATGTGATTTTTTCAATGTTATTAATTTTCTTTCCCTCTACTCCCCTCCCCCACCCCTCTTGAAGCTCGTAGAAGCGCCCAAAGACCTTGTAATAACATGTTCCTCTTGTTTCCGTTCTCTCGCTGTCCGTTACATCTTGTTCCATGACACTTCTCCCCTGATGAAGTTCATGAGCCAGGTATGCGACACGCCTTCCACATTCTTATGTTGATTCTGATATGTTCACAGAATGTACATAATGTCTTTGGGATGTTGGAAGAGAAGAAACAAGATAAATAATGATTAACAAACTGTCACTAGTGGGTTGTTTTTTGAATGCTCCACACTTATATCAGCAATAACCTAGTTTTTCCCTCCCTCCCCACATTCCTACAGCTTCCCTCAGTGCCTCTTCTGCACTAGATGTTTATATTTAACCAGTATTCTTCTATTCCCTTTTACCCATTCCTTGATCACCTGATGAAGCTCAAGAGTGCTTACATGCGTATTCTTTCTTCCTTTATTCTCTCCTTCCCATCACTGCTTGCTTCCACCTTGACACCTCCGGCAGAAGTCCAAGAAGGTATGTGCTTTCCACTTAAGGAACTGTTTGTCTTCCTTTTCTCCTCTAGGGCGGTGCAGAATAGTGTTTGAAGCTTTGCAGTGCAATCTGATGCATGTTTACTTGGAAGTAAGGGCGCTGTCAGACGGTTGCTATTTTTCGGTGGGATTCAATCAAATTCAGGCTGCAAAACTATAGTTGATTGGACGGTCTTGCACAATGAACATGCTTCTCCAAAATATCAGATTTATGGTTATAAGCAAAGGGACAGGAAAATGCATTGAGAAGTGTGGGTTGACACTTGCTTTGACATAAGGTCATCTCATCTGCCTGGCAACAAATTCTACGGGAATGATGGTTAAATAGCCAGCATTGTCTAATCTCCCTGCAGACAGATCAGGGTGAATGTTCAATAAACATACAGTATTGCCTGGAAGTCTACTTCATCATACTGTTTTCAGTGGCCCTTACTCCTAGGGAAAGTGTGCATAGGATTGCAACCTTAGGTTTCATGTAGTGAGGAAGGATGAGCAAACTCCTTGCATAGGAGTTTTCTTTGCAGATTTTCACAGAAGGTTCCAGATATGCACACGCACTTTCAATTCAATCTACCTCACAGGTTTGTTGCGGATATAAAACCTAGATTGCCTTGAACAGCCTTTGAAGAAAGGTGGAATGTACATGGAATTGAATACAAAATGGAAAGTTTTCATTGATAAATCTTTACAATATGAAAAGGGGCCTTAGATGTTCAAACTGAAGAGTGCCACTCTAGTTTTTTGAAAGAGATTTTCACCTGCTGTGCCTTAATACTAGAGGATATTATGCTTCTGAAAGGCATCCTTACTTTCAGAGGGTTAATATTAATGCATTATGGGATAGTGAAGTTTTAGAAGGCCAGAAGGATCATGAAGAAAGGCAAGAAGGTTACTAGTGGCTGTTGAAGTTTCCACTAACTCATTCATTTGTTGGATGACATTAGTCATCAGGGCTGGTCATAGACTGAATGCTGCCCCAGCCAAAGGGTGGCCTTGGCCTCCCCCTTCTGTTTGTTCAGCTTTTGATCACCTTACTTAAGATATCATTTGCAGCAGTGCTTTTTTTCTGGAGGTACGCAGGGGTACACATACCACTAAACATTTCGTGAATCTAAGTTTGCCCTCATTGAGGGGCAGTATTTCAATATGAGTAGGAAAATGAGAGTACCCCTAAACATTTATTACTATTTTTTAAGAAAAAAGAGCACTGATTTGCAGCCTATTTCATAGCTTTAATGCACAGTTTGCATATAGGATCTCTATCTTTGGCATATAAGTTGACAAATTCAAACATTAGGTTCTGTAAATATGTACTGTATATATGTTTTCTTTCAGCTACTGAGCACATGGTCTATTTATTTAATGCATTTCTACCCCATCTTACAGGCTGCAGGAAAACATTGGAGCACATAAAACACCAAAACCACAATAATTCTATGAAATACATTTTCAAAAATCAGTAAAAATTAAAAATTTCCCCAAACAGCAAATTAGCCAGCCACAGACCTCTTGTTACTTTGTATGATTGTCATTCACATCCATTTCTGGAAGTTATATACTCAACAAAATCTAAGGATGATGATGTTGATGATAATAATAATAATAATAATAATAATAATAATAATAATTTATATGCCACCCATCTGACTGGGTTGCATATCTGAAAGACTGTCTCCTGCCCTACAGACCCTCTTGGACGTTAAGATTGGAAGGAAGGGCTTTCTTGGACATTCCACAACCCTCCAGATTTTCGGAGGTTGCAGTGGCCTGGGAGAAGGCATTCTCTGTGGTGGTCCCTAAGCTGTGGAACTCCCTTCCCACAGAGGTGTGCCTGACACCTTCATTATATCGTTTTTGCTGTACGATGGAGATGTTATCATCATCATCATTATAAAAACAAGCTGTTCCCCGCTACAAGGACTTTACAGTCTACACAGTAAACATGGCATTTTTGTCCACCCATGAAGCCAACAGGACTGCTTGGGTGGAGAAAAATATGTCTTGTATGTATGACCTGGCCCTCAGAAATTGACATTTTTTGACAGTCCCATCGCCTATTTCATTCATAGGACACAATGTATTGCTCTTCTTTGTTTCAACTGCACAGGAAGAACAAATGGTTTTTTGAAACTGTAAAATAGAAAGGGGAAAGACAAATAAGGGTGTTGTGAAAAATAGGAGGAGGAAAATTGGAGCATGTTGACCCAGTTCCTTTCTTTCCTTTGCCTTTCATCTGCAGCTGGAGCCGAAGGAGAATATTGTGATGGTATTTTGGTGACATTTGGAGATCGCACACTGTCTTTTCTAACACCTTTCCCCCGCCTTTCTGCTTCTAATCCTCACCCACTGTAAAACCAGGAACTGGGCCAAATCATCACAGTTGCAAATGTACAACCTTTCATGCCTCCGTACTGTTAAGAGATAAAAGTCTTAAGCCTTCAGCAACCCCTCCTCTTCCCCCAATCTGTTGTCATTCCCAACAGAAGTAAAATAGCATTGATTTAAGTCCAAACAACTGCAAGACATGTCTTTAGAGGGGTCCCTTTGCATATACTGTGCAGGTTTCTAAAAAATATATCTAAAAAATCAATAGCATCTGGTGGCAGACAGACAATTATCAGGATTGCAGTAGATGAGGAGGGGAATTTAATCCTTTCCTCTCCTGCTGTGGTCCTTAGAAAAAAATCCTCTTCTGAAGGGATTTAAGGTACTTTGGGATGAAATCCCCCACAGTTTGGCCCCCATTCAGGCCATTAATGGGGTCTTCTCATAGTGATTTGAGGTTTTAGAGTAGAGACCAAAAAGGACCTTGGGACAGAACAACAACATTCCTTACTGATGTGTTTTGATCCTTTCTAGATTTCAGACTCTGAAGGGAGAGTGTAAACTGTTTTTTACATGAGATTACTTCAATTCCCTCTCCCCCTTTAAAATCCCATGCTTACTTTCCAGCTTTCTTTCTCTTTATTTTCAAGCAAAGCACTGAAGGACTCTTTCTTTTGGCAGGATCATTTTAGGGATTTATGCCTTGTATCTCTTGTTTGTAAGAACCAGAACAATCCAAACCTCAGATAAAGTAAGGGGCAATTGAAGAAAGGGTTTTGCCATGATGATTGGGTTTGTTTGTTTTATCCAGTTCCTTAAAGAAGAAGAAGAAATGCTATCTTGAAGATACAACAGTAACCTTGAGACTAGTCTCTGTGCACACACTACATCTTGTTTTGTCACGTGTTTTCTGTTAATTAAAAAGAAAGAAAGTAGAATAGACTTTTTGTTTTTTGTTTTACCCTTATCCTGAAAGTACAGAAATGTTACTTTTTATTCCAGGATCAGAAAACTAACCTTTTTAAAACTACATGTTCATGGAATTATTCCTGTATAATCAACAGATGCTCAGACCTATGGGGTGATATTCCACTTTAGCCATACTCAGGGAAGAATGGACTTCAGAAACTAAAGTCCATTGATTTCAGTAAATCTTCTCTGAGTTTGGCTTGGCTTAGTTGGATATCACGTGGGGTGGTTATATTGGCCAATGGCACATGTATTTCAAAGCCAGTTGTGAGGAACAGATGAACAATAAAAATGATATGAACAGGGTGTGTGTGTGTAAAATAAAAAATATATAAGAATGTGATGACATTCTTGTAATCTGTTCTGATATGGTGAAATAGGAATATATATGGCAATCATCCTTGTGCACAAGGAAGGAATGAGGAACCATTGGCCCTCCAGATGTTTTTGGATTCCAGTTCCTATTAGCTGCAGTCAGCCTGGGTAGTGGTCACGAATGATGGAAGTAATAGTCTAGCAAGATCTGGAAGGTCACAAGTTCCCCACTCCTGATGAAAGGGAGTTTAGGCAAACAGAACTTAGTGGGTCTCTGAATAACATCCATGAAATATTGTTTGGTGTGATTTGTATTCTGTTCCCTAGGTTTTAAAAAAGCTATTTCAGATTAAAAAGCTCACTGCTTACCACATCAGAAATATAAAGGCCTCCAAAAAAATTACACTTCTTCTCATATATCAACTTTACTAAGAACATCCTCCTATTCACATTTTATGTAACAGTAAAGGTAAAGGTAAAGGTAAAGGTAAAGGGACTCCTGACCATTAGGTCCAGTCATGGACAACTCTGGGGTTGCGGCGCTCATCTCGCTTTACTGCTTTACAGCTTCCGGGTCATGTGGCCAGCATGACTAAGCCACTTCTGGCGAACCAGAGCAGCGCACAGAAACACCATTTACCTTCCCGCCGTGGTAGTACCTACCATATTTTTTGCACCATAACACTCACTTTTTTCCTCCTAGAAAGTAAGGGGAAATGTCTGTGCGTGTTATGGAGCGAATGCCTACGGATGGCGGGGGGATCTGCTGCAGTCATGACCAGAGGATCCATGGTTCCCCTTCCTTCCCTCCTCCGTGGCTCGCTTTGAAACAGCAAAGCGGGAGAAGAGCCGCTGAGTGAGGAGGAGAGAGAGACAGAGAGCCTGCTTGCTTTAAAGGAGCAAAGCGGGAGAGGAGAGGAACCGCTTACACGAGTGTAAGCGGCTCCTGTCCAGTTGGCTCCTTTAAACCAAGCAGGCTCTCTGTTCCTCTCTCCTCCCCACTCAGCTGGCTAAATAGCAGCAAAGTTTTTCAGCGAGCCGGGGAGGAGGGAGAGAAGCAGAGCCTGCTTGCTTCTCTTATACCCCTCTTCTGCATTATTAACAGCATCCTTCTCCACCCACCCCACATGTGTTCCTTGTCCCTTGAGTGCTTTTCCTTCCCTCCCCACTTAAAACGTGGTTACAAAGCATGGATCCACATGGATCCTCAGGATTTTTGCAGTGGGTCACCCCAAATTCACCATCAGATCACATAGCATGTCCATGGCTACAGCTTGCACCAAAAAAATCACGCACCCACTGTTGCCTGGGGCCGCAGTGGTGCAAAAACGTGGTTACAAAGCATGGATCCACATGGATCCTCAGGATTTTTGCATTGGGCTACCTCAAACTCACCGTCAAATCACATGTCTGTGGCCACAGCATAAACCACAAAATCATACATCCACTGTTTCGTTTAGAATTTTTTTTTTCTTGTTTTCCTCCTCTAAAAACTATGTGCGTGTTATGGTCGGGTGCGTGTTATAGAGCGAAAAATATCTACTGGCACTTTGTTGTGCTTTCGAACTGCTAGGTTGGCAGGAGCTAAAGGATGGGTTAAGAAGAAGATTTGGATAGTTCCAGTGCTGAAACAATCAGCAATACCCAATGTTTTTACCTTTACTGGCTTAGAAAAATCCCAGGCAATTCTTTTCCAGCCTTATCACTTTCCAAAGCAGAAATTTACAATATCTCAATTTAAGGCTGATACTTTAAAACCTTGCTGTGAGTTGGAGGATAGGGAAAAGAAGAGTCTTGCTTCACAGTTTATTTTACCTAAACATTATTGCTGTAAAAACAAATAGCCCTGCTTCAGCTGAGGGGGTGACATCTTAAACTTGATTCTTCATATTATTTGCCTTGTAAATTCAGAATCTGAATGTTTGGAGTTCCTCAAATAAGTCTGCGTTCACGATACACTGACCAAATAGGCTCTGAGCTTTTTATTGCTGAAATCTCACTGCAAAAGTGACAAAGGTGGCACAGAAAGAGCATTGTATGACAGAATTCTTTGAATTCATACATAGCATGTGGTCATAAAAGACATTCAAGTTTCGAGAATCAGCACTCAATGTGGAGAAGGAAGTTGCTGACTTCCTGATGCTATGTTGGAGCTTTCATGCAAGCTCTTGTTTCGTTTTTCTATACTGTTTTACTTCCAAGTAAAACTGGTCTGCCAAGGAGTGTGTCTCTATGAAGTGTCAAAGATATGATTCAAGTGCCCTTGGGATGATTCCATGAGAATGGACATCCCTTTTGATTCTTTTGCTTTAGCACACCAGACTAGGATATATTGTTGTTCTAATATTGTCTTTCTCCATCTTTCCTTTCCTTGCTTTCTCTTTTCTTCCTGGATTGCTCTATTTAGAGAAGAAGCCCAGAGTTGTACCACCGTAAGTGTGCACTTCCAGATATTGAAAATACCGCTTGTTCTAAATAATCATGTTATAACTTGAAGGTGGCTTCAACCAGCTGTGCAGTGACTTTCGTATTTAGCTGGCTGAACTTCTCTTCCCCTTGTGATGAAATGTGAAGATCCCCTTGGAATATGGCAGGGAAGTTCTGCCAACTGAATGCAGAAATGTGCATCCAACTGGTTGCACTTATTTAGAGCATGGGGACCCTGTGGCCCCTCAGCTGTTGTTGGACTCTGCTCTCATCAGCTCCAGCATCAGCAACATCTGGAGGACCATAGGTACCTTACCCTAATTTAGAATGTCCAAAGCCACTCTTCTGGTACCAACCAGCTATGCCTTCAACAGGGTATAGTGCCACAGTTCATGTCTGGAGTGGCATGGAATGAAGAAAGAAGAGGAACAAAGCCAGAGTTAGATAAAGAAACTGTGATGGTGGTGCTGATGGGGTACTTGGGGATTAACTAGTCATGTACAGTGCAAAGTAGAGTGCACTGGTCCAGGAAAACATTTATGGTAAAGACAGACTTTGAGAAGGGATTGAAAGGAGGAGAGGGAGAAGGGTGGAAGGACAGAGAAGGAAGGTTATTCCAGGTGTATTGAAGCCTGGAAGAAGGTAAGGAGGACAATGCAGGGCAAGGGATAAAAGGGGGCATGGAGCAGTGGGAGTTAGAAAGGGACTGTGGTGTTATGTACATTAGTGGCAATGCCATCAATGCATATTAAGGATGTGAGTATTGGGGCTAGGGAATGAGTGGCATGCATTAAAGCAGATGACCTTTGGCTGAGAGGAAAACGGTGATTTCTTAAGAGTGGTGGCTGTGGACCAGTGGCCTTTCAGATATTGTTGAACTTCCATCATTGCCACCCAGGGATGATGGGAGTTGTGGTTCAGCAGCATCAGGAGGGCCACGGGTTCCCCACCCCGGTTTAGATACTAGCTGGTTTATAGTAGCATGTGTTTACGTATGGAAAAAACTAGTATTTCTCTGTTGCTTACAAAGATTGACACAGCAAATCAACTATTCTGTAAAGCAGGAGTGTCCAACACAATGATTAAGGGCTTAATCTAGCCTTTTTGGGATCTCTAATCCAGCCTGCAGCATCTCTGTCATACTTCATCCAAACTGATCCATTCACATCTCTATGGTGCCAGCACTCTTAGTAGACCAAATGTCATGATTATTGTATTTATGCTGCAATCTTTAAAGGACAGATATTTTATCAGATCTGAAGGAACAATATTTTCAACTTACCAGTAATTTATAATTGAAATGCAGTAGATCACTTGGTGTTGAAATCAGGTGGAACTGACATTTTGTAGCCCAGAAATATTTGAGAGTGCTGCTGTTAGACATCTGTTAGGAGGTGAAATTGGTCGGTCAACATTTTTTAGTTTGACACCTCAGCTCTAAGTTGTCATTGTATTAAGCTTTCCCAATTAGTGTTCATACAACCTTAATTTCAGTTACATTTTCTTCTGAATAGTTCTTTCGAATAGCATACCTCTCCTTAGAATGTTTACCTTTGATGTTTATATGCCTTACTTTCTCTTTCTCCAAAGGCTGACTGCTCCTAAAATCCCAGAGGGGGAGAAAGTAGACTTTGATGTAAGTATTGCTGGCTCCTTTCAACACTATTGACTCCTGTAAATTTTCATTATATTTTGGACAAGAGGGTTAAAAACAGGACCTTCACCTCAATCCTAAAAACATATTCCTAATCCTGAGAGGAAATTGAGTGTTTGGGGTTTTAATTAATGGGGATGTGGAAGGATTCTTTGAGTGGGATAACCCAAATAATCCAAATCGTTCCATTGTCACTGTTTGCATCATAGCCATCATTCCACCTTCTTTTTCTTACTCCAGGACATCCAAAAAAAGAGGCAGAACAAAGACTTGATTGAGCTTCAAGCCTTGATTGATAGCCACTTTGAAGCTCGGAAGAAGGAAGAAGAGGAAATCCTAGCCCTTAAAGAAAGAATTGTAAGTCTCACTGGTGTGGTCTCCACAATAATTTCTTCTCCAAGAGGACAGTGTACTGCTGCTCAAGAGTCCCACAATTTAGTTTTAATAGAGACACAATACTTAATGGTTACATCCAACTGAGAGTAGAACCATTGAAATAAATTAACATTACTTATTTAAGTCTATTGATTTCAGTGAGGCTAGCCTTGAGTACAACCCAGTGAACCATCCCTACTCTCTAACACAAAGGAGTGAATTTTTAAGAGCTAACACTTTTTTATCTAAGTATAATTGCACCTTTTTGTTTAGGTGGAAGGGATACCATCCAAATGAGCTTCTAATAACATTATTGTTATTTTGAGTGAGGGGGAATTTGATCCTTATGCTATTTTGTCATCTGAAAAAAAAAACCACATGACATAAAATCCACAATCCAAATGGGCATTGTAGTCTCTACTGTCGTCTGCAGCAGAGGTACTGCTTTATCCTTTGATCGGCTTAAATACAAGTGTTTAAGAAGACATACAACAATTTGACCACACCCCTGTGGCTAATGCAGACCCTAGGTGGAGGGACCTCCTCTAGGGATATTTTGGCTATCTGTATGGGATCACTGTTGAACCAATTTGGACTGTTTCACTCTGAGGGAAGTTTCTTCTGTCAAATGTTGTTCCAGCCAACAGTACATAAAGAGTCACAATGAAACATCTAATTGCTTCCTCTTCTTTTGCATGAAATGAACAGGAGAAACGTAGAGCGGAAAGGGCTGAACAGCAAAGAATCCGGGCTGAAAAGGAAAAGGAGCGTCAGGCCAGGCTTGCTGTGAGTTGTTGTTGTTGTTGCGGTTGCTTATTGAATCCTATACCCGGAGGTCTCAAGGTGGTTGACAGAATAAAATCAAGATATAAAACCACAAAACACACAATCAAAATAACAACCCAATAAACCCCCCCCCCCCAAACCCCACATTTTAAAAGGGCATAGAGAGACAGAGCAATCAAGAGACTTCTTCTGGCAGTTAGTCTAATACTTTTTGCTCCATTCTGCAGTCTACTGCTGCTGGTCTCCTTTTGGCTCCATCCCACAATCTACCATGGCCACTCCCAAAACTCCTTGTTCTGCACTTATGATCCCCAAGTATGATGTTGGCTATTTTCCTCTTGTCCCTTTGTAGGAGGAGAAGGCAAGAAGAGAGGAGGAAGATGCCAAGAGAAGGGCTGAGGATGACATGAAGAAGAAGAAGGCTCTGTCCTCCATGGGTGCCACATACAGCAGCTATTTGGCTAAGGTACATCCACTGCTTGACTTGAGGGAATGAAAATGTGGCAAATGGCAGACAAGTGTAACGACGCTCATCTGAAAAACCCTCTGGTTAAGTGTTCCTTGTATCTCATGGGTGGCTCTTATCAGTTGCTAGGAATTCTCTAGCCCCACATTGGCTCTGGAAAGCTCTTCCGCTTTCAAGGGAAGCCAAGGGAGCTTCAGGATCCGCGCAGAGACACTTGGGCTTTGGTTTTCTCCTGTACAAATGCCAGCAACTTGTCCTTTGCTTGACATCAGCCCCATTGGGTCCTAAGGCCTTGGCATGGGCCCCAGCACTTGCCCCAGGGGCTGATACTGGGCCTGCAGCCAATAGTCAAGACCAAAGAGCAAACCAGAACTGGAGGTCAAACCAGGAGGCAGGATCAAGAAGCAATCCAGGAATTAGTCACGAGCAAAGGACAGAGCTGGAGGCAGAACAGGGCAATAAGGACACAAGAATTCCTACCTATATGCATCCTGTGATATACTGAAAGTGTTTGGGTTTTTTCCCCCCACAGGCTGATCAAAAGAGAGGAAAGAAACAAACTGCAAGGGAGTTGAAGAAGAAGGTCCTGGCAGAGAGGCGCAAACCTCTAAACATTGACCATCTTAGTGAGGACAAGCTGAGGTAAAATGGAGTTGTACGAAATGGAAGGAGTCAAGTGTATTTATCATTCATTCATTCAGTTTTGATCCTGTCCTTCCTTGCAAAGGAGCTCAGCAAACAACAAAGGACTAAAAGAATTCAATTAAATTCAGTTAATATAAAATAAATATTGAAATACATTACGAACATCTAGAAACAGTCACATGCCTGCACAGTCCATAATTGCAAGGTTGTCAAAAGGAAAAGGAACTCTTTTAAATTCCTCCTGAATGCTAATAATGTTCATACACCTACCAGGGAGGGCATTTTAAGCTTCCGGATTATGGCGAGATCTCCCATGGTGGGGGCAGCCCTGCCGTCAGAACCCAGAAAAGCAAGGGGGCGACCAGAGTTGGTGGCACCTTACCCTTTGGCCATGGGTTCCAAAATGGGACTGGCCACCCCAATTGTACACTCCTATTGAAGGTAAAGGCAGGTAAAGGACCCCAGATGGTTAAGTCCAGTCAAAGGCAACTATGGGGTGCGGCGCTCATCTCACTTCAGGCCAAGGGAGCTGGCGTTTATCCACAGACAGCTTTCTGGGCCATGTGGCCAGCATGACTAAACCACTTTTGGCACAACGGAACACCGTGACGGAAGCCAGAGCACATGGAAATGCCATTTACCTTCCCGCCACAGTGGTACATATTTATCTACTTGCACTGGTGTGCTTCAAACTGCTAGGTTGGCAGGAGCTGGGACAGAGCAACAGGAGCTCACCCTGTCACACGGATTCAAACCACCAATCTTCTGATCGGCAAGCCGAAGAGGCTCAGTAATTTAGACCACAGCACCACCCACGCCCTATTGTATTCCTATTGATATAAACACCCTTTAATAACCCGTGCTTGTAGTATTGCTCAAGCATATAATTGTTGTCCTAGTTTTGTTCTTTTAGTTTATGTGAACTACTACAGGTTAATAAAATCTCAAAAGTGCCATATTTGTATAAACAAGATGGCCCTTTACCTTTGCCAACCTGGTGCCCTCTAAATGTTTTGGACTACAACTCCCAACAGCACCAGCTAGCGTGTTGCATAAAACTTTGCCTTATGGCTACTAGTTCTTTGGGATCTGTGGAATCTCACTGTATACAAGTTGTACAAGTGACAATAAAGTATTTCATATTTCATATCTACGGAAGATGTGCTGTGGGAACTTCAACTGTTATCCCCTTTCTTCTTCTTCTTCTTCTTCTTCTCCTCCTCAATTCACAGGGAAAAAGCCAAGGAGATGTGGGACTGGTTATATCAGCTGGAAACGGAGAAGTATGAGTATTTAGAGAAGATCAAGAGACAGAAATATGATGTGAGTAGAAAATGAGATCTTGGTTATTATTCTGCTTATGTCCAACACCTAAGTGGAAAAGGGTTGCAATTCTCCTAGGAGAAGCGTAGTGTGTGGCCCTTAAAATACCACTCTGAAGGCTTATCAATGGGATTTACATTTCATTTGACTCTGAAACTATTTGCCCAGAGTGGGTTTTGGTTTTCTAGCAGGAGAAGAGAACTTATGCCTTCATGATGTGCCTGGAAGGAGAGCATGAAAAGTGTTTTTAGCCCGATCCATGAATTTACCTGTCTCCATCATAAAGTGCCTTGAAGAGTAGAATGACTAATTTCATGGTTTTATTTTCCATCACAGAAACCAAGAGAGGTACCCTATTATCTCTATAGGTCTGTCAGCACTTTTCAGCACTGGGTTGAAATATCGAGGGGTATTCTAATGCTGAACTCTGTTCTGATGTCACCTGCTTCTTTCACCCATGGATCATGTCACCTCCCTCACTTGTACTCATGTAGACAGAGAAACCAGCAACATGTCTTCTTTTGTCTTCCTAACCCTACATGACACCTGCCATATTTTTTATTTTGAAAAACAAACCCGTGTGTGTGTGAATGATTACACTGGATGGGAACATGGAAATATTCCAAATTTCTCTACGAACTGTAAGCATAGCCCCTGCTCTCCTGCCATGTGATAAAAGAGAAACCACTGTGTATTTGTGCAAAATCTAGTGTGCAAAAAGCTAAAGAACCTGCAGTCCAATCGCACGTTGCCAGGCCTATGCACACTGTACAGGTGGTACCCTCCTTATACATGTACGTGAGCTGAAGCCTAGAGAGGACAACTAGTTGTGCTGGGGGAGGACGGAACTTGACCGATGTGCAGAATCTGCCCCATCGTGCTTGGACTCTGTTCTTTGATGGTATATAAGAATAGGGTATCTGTTGACGGACTCCCTGTTTAAGCATTTGCCTTGTGCTAGAATGTTAATGCAATCCTTTGCATTTTGCTTACAAGTTACGATATAAAGCAGAGATTTTTTAATGTGTTGCTCGGGACTATTTACCTCTTTCTGAGTACATGCTGCAAACATCTGGATTTGAAAAGTACCCCAAAGCCAATATAATTATCTCGATCTCTCTTAGATTTTATCACTACGTTGCAGGGTGGAGGCACTGTCCAAGTTGTAAGTACAAAGAGTTTGCCCACATGACAAAAGCAGCAAAAAAAGGCTGTTTTGCGTGCATGAGCCTCCTGCATGCCCAGAGTCCGGGTGCTCCAGGTTCACGCAGGACAGGAGGCTGGCACTCAGTTCCTGGCACAGAGAGCAAGAAGCTGAGCATTGGACATGGCGCTGTTCTTTCCTTCCATTCGCTCTCAGAGCAGGTTAAGCGGATGAATACGGGTGCAGGGTCACACATTGCAGAATGTAGTGGTTGTGCCTCTGGACCTCTGGATTCAGGCATCTTGTAGGTTAACTGGATGATGGCAGCAAAACAGGGGGACTGGGAATGAAGGGCAGGATCGGCAGAGAATTCTTGAATCCAGTGGTTATCTCAGGCTTCATAGAACGCAACCACAGAAATACGATGTCAGCCTCTTTCAATAGAATTATTTCTATAGGATCAGAGCTGCAGTCCTCAGATTAATCCATGGGGTGTATTTCATGGGGAGACCGGTGAGAAGCAGTGGCTGGTTAGGGAGATTCTTATAAGTTTGCCCATGTCCTACAGAGAATCCAGAACTGTGACTGTGTGCAGAGCCAGAGAGACAAGTTTAATGCGGGGTGGCCATCCTTGCCTTGCTCTGCTTGGGAGCTTCCCAGTGGCATCTCTCTGGCTCCTGATGGGAACAGCATGTTGGACAGGGTGGAGCATGATCTTGATCCAGCAAGCTAGTTCTTACGACATTTTCATGCTTGAATTAGAAATAGAAAAGGGACAATTGTTTTTAACACAGGAACTAGGTAGGGGGCAGGGGCAGGTAGGCGAGTCTATAATAGAAGGGAAATAAGCAAGGCAGCGGGACAAAATTCATACAAAAGAAAAGACAAAATTAGCATGAAAGGAAGGAAGAATGGAAAGAAAGCATTCTTGTTAGAGCAAAAGCAAGCCAAGTTGCTGTTCAGTGCTTGCCTGTAGCTTGCCGATTCTGTTCTTCCCGGGAGATTGAGTGCCATGCCTGCTGTCTTCAGCTTACTGCAGGTTTAGCAATGAAGGTAAGTCCTAAACCCTGAGGCTAGGCTGATGAGCAAAGCGAAGTTGGTTCCTTAACAAATACCTGATTTAAGAGGGCAATCCAAGAGCCATTAGGGAGTTCCACAAGGCAGATTTTGCCTGCAAAGTAAGTATACCCGGTGGCCAAGTTTTTCCTTTTCATGTCGTTCCGTTGCTTCTGGTGTTAGAGTCTCTTTGCTTCTGCTTGCCATGGAAATCCAAGATGGTGGACAACAAAATCCGAAATGGTGGACAAGGATGAAACGTGAACTCTTGCATTGGTTTAAAGTGTGTTTCAAAGGACAAGAAATAATATTGCTGGGTGACCTATTCAAGGACTCCTGAGAATAATATAAATATGGCTAATGAAGAATTTTAACTATGCTGAATTTGCCAGGGTCTAATAGGACAATTGTATTGTTTTCTCACCTTATTTCTTAGGGGCTGAGGAGCTGATTTCAAATGTCTGTGGTTTATGCCTACTTCTGATATTTCCTTCCTTTACCCTTTGGGAGCTCTTACTTTGGCTAACAATGTGGAGCATAGCATCAAGTGGATTACTTGATGACAAGTAGTGCATCTGGTTTGGATGCAGAGGACTCAGATTTGTTTGTGGACATTTCTGTGGGACACCCTCACATGTGGCAGAGGAGCATTTTTCTGTGCATTGGCTTCTTTCCATGTTGTAGCACAGTAATGTTTGGAGCCAATCGTATGTTCCATGCTATGTCCCAGCCATTGCCTTTCTTACCATGTGGAAGCAGTGGTGCTGCTGCTGTGGTAACATGAAGGGGATGTCACAGTCTTGGTTATGTAGCAGGTGGCTCCCTACAATTGACATTGGCAGTTTTTATCATTTCATTTATGCACAGGAAAACTTCCATTGCCATAAGCTTATGGGAGCACCTTAGTTTCTCCTCCCTCCTTTTAAAGGTTCCTTTGAGTCCCTTAGGGTGGAGGCTGATGTGGGCTTTGTGCTTCCAATGTGGCAGCTCCCAGGAGAAGCGTCAGAGTTAAGCTGAGCAAACTGAACTGGTTAAACTTCCAGCTTTGGAGTCCGTCCATTTCCAGCTCCTCTTCAGCACAGGTCATTCTCTGTGTTCCAAATCAATGTTTGCTAACTGGCTGGTAAATCTCCAGCAATGTTTATGGGCTGGGGAAGAGGCTGCAACTGAACTGTGAAGATGAGCAGGGGAAAAGGGGATGACATAACACATACATAGACAGCTCACTTCAGGAGCAGCATCATAATGCCTGTATTAAAATAAAAGCTTTCAAACTCTCCAGAGTTCCCAAGAAAGGTCATTTTTGATCTTCCTGTTCTTGTTTTCTTGCCACGATTTGACCAGCCATAATGTAGTCAGGTTCTTTGAAATAAACCTGGATAAACACTTTAACAGCATTTCTTGCTCACTGGGGTGCCGTTATAAACATTTAACAACTTTCCTGGTAAGTTTACTGCCGGTTAGCAATGTCTTTGTCTCTCAGCTTTTCATCCCAAAGGGAAGTCTTTAGGATCCCACCCTATCTACATGCAGCAGCCCTGCTGCCAGGTAACAACCACCCACCTTCCCTCCACTATGGGAAGTGAGATCACTTTTAAAAACCTCGTCACGTATGTTGTTTGCAGATCACCACCCTCAGGAACCGGATTGATCAGGCCCAGAAGCAGTGAGTAACCTCCTTGTCTCCCTCTCCCAGCCCAAAGTACAGAAAAATCCGCTCTCAACGCTTGTCAGCGGTCACTTCAGTCTTGCTGCCCTTCTTTTTGCTGCGAGGGGGATTGGGGAGAGGGGGAGAAGCAGGAATGACAAATTCCACCCCTCTCCCTTCCCCATAGTAAAGATTGGCGAAACTGAAGTGAATCTTACCATGCGAAAGAACCCACCCCTTTTCCCGCAATCTCAGCAAAGCTTACCTGGGGCTGTGCTGCAGTTCCTTTCTGCTTTCTGATACTGCAAGGAACAGGATGTAATAACACTAATCTCATCCACATTTGCTGGTACCACATGGACACCATGGGCCACCAACGGGTTCTTTTGAACTGGTCACCTGACCCTTTAAAAATTCCCTTTCCTCCTACCTAATTCAAATCCCTTCCTGCTTGTTTTGTTCCGTGTCTTCTTTGTTGCATGCGTCCACTAAGAAACCGAATGCATCAGAGATGAGGGCTACTGGGAGGGGAAGTTGTCAAAGATTGGGAATGGGTAGTTGGGGAAGAGTGGAAGAAAGGAGCAACTCCGTGCTTGCTTGTTCTTCGTACACAAGTCTATATTGGAACACAGGATGAAGATAGGAAGCAGCCTTACATAGATTCAGGCCATTGGTCCATCAAGCTCAGTATAGTCTACACTGAGGAAAGGAAAACAGCCAAAACGGCATGTCTCCTTATGCAGAATGGAATTAATGACAGATTTTTGTTTGTCTGAAGTCAATCTGTGTCATTCCAAATGATAAAAAACCAAGTATTAAGCGCTGGTGCCACTTGCCTCATGCTGAAGCATCTCATATTAATGAATAAACAATGTCAATTCCTGACAAGGTAAAAAAAGTATCAGCAGCATATTCCATTTGAGTGGACCTGTGTGGTCCAGATTTCAAAGATGAATTGAACTTTAAAATAATTTGCTTTGGAAAGTGTGGCATTCTAAAGTAAGAAGTGGCTCTTTATTGTTAAATCAGAACACTTTTTTTTAATAAAAGGAATATTTGAAAACTCTGAAGGAAAGTGCTCATGGTTTCATGCTGTATTTCAGTATAAATTAGGACCCAGTGATAACAATGGCAACAGAACAGCCATTGAGATGGATCCAGACGTTCTTGAGCTGGTCTGAAGCTTTTGCAAAGCAGCACTCCTAACAAGACCTGCTGCAACAATGCAGTGCCATCATCCTCATAAGCCATGTTTGCTATGTGGGCAGTGCAGGCAGAGATGTCAGCAATAGGATGCCAGTCTCTATTTTCTGAGAAAGCACTTGGCAGCCCCTTGTCTCTCATGTATAAGGTTTAATTTCAGAATAGAGTGTCCACCTGCATTAACTGACAGGTAAAGTATGCACTCTGTCTTCTCTGTGTGTATATGCATGTATGTCACTGTGGCAGATCCTCCCATAGGCGAACCTACTGCTGAACAAATCCACTGGTCTTGGTAGAAGCCATGTAAGCATTCAAAAGATACTCCTTGTTGCTGTTGCATCTGAATACCTTCCATGGATAAGTCAGTACTGGAAGTTTCCTAAGGAACCTTTATTCCAGGCAGTCCCTGGCTGCTAATCCAGGATGGTTTGCTGGGCAACTTGCAGTACCATCCAGCTATAAATAGTGTGCAAACTGTCCAGTAACTTCAGGAAGGAGCCTTATCAGGATGTGCATGGGAAGGTCAGGAGTAAGCAATGAACAAGCATTGCAAGAGGGATCTGCTGTTGCCACAGTGCGGAGACTCTAACACTAGACTAACTCACTCACCTGGAACTAGACCTAGCTCATGGCAGAAAGGTAAGTGCTGCGCATGTTTTGGGTGCTGTTTTATCTGCTTGCAAAATAAAGGAATTTGGAAATCATTTGAACCACCACAGGAGAACTGCGGGACTATCTCCTTGTTTCCTGGATCGGGGGTGGGGGTGAGAAGAGAATAGGTGATTAGTTCCAGTAAAGTTTAAAGGCATTTGTGCAATTCTGAAGAAAAAGTATTTTTGTGAACAGTTCATCAAATAAGTAGTAAGCATGATGCACTGTTTCAATCCATTTCTGCACATTGTTATCATTAATGGTTTAAGTCAAGAATGGGTAACTTCTGCATTCCCGGGGACCACTTTTTTGCGACACAGTGGTCCAGGAGCTGGAAGTGTATTTTACTGTCAGCATTGCCCTTTCATAAGTCCCCTGGCTACATAATAAACCTGGCACTACCTAGCTAAAAGGGCTTTACAGCTGTGGGCTACATGTGCTTAGCAATGTATGAAATCCAGAGTGATGCAATGCAATTTTCATTTCTGGAAAATCTGAAACTGGGGGCCTGTTGTCACTTTTTTTTACCACATGAGGTGAGGTAAATTTGCTTCTGAGGCCAGCTCATACCCATAGAAGGTCAGCTGGCCATCCCTTTTTTCAATGCTAAAACGTAACAACCTGGAACTGTGTTTCATGCACTTTAATGCTGATGCACCCAGTTAAAGGGACATCGGATCAGGCCTGTTCTGGTGACGAGAAATGTTGAGCGACTCGCCCACCGAAGGGTTGGTAAAGGATGTGTCTATGGCTGACGCGCTGACGTGTTTTTCTCGTATCTGTATTACAGCAGCAAGAAGGCCGGAGCCAAGGGCAAAGTTGGAGGGCGCTGGAAGTAAAGTTCCGGAAGGTGCCTGCAGGCAGAATCTTCAGCGGTGGCATGGCTAAAGATCGCTGGCCTCCCCTTTCCTCTTTAAACACAAATTCCGTTCCCTCGCCTCAGCAAAACCATAGTTGCAACATCAGCCTGGATTGCCTACTGCTTATTTCAAGGGCTCCCACATCTTCCAGAGCCAGCGCCCTGGAACGGAGATGACTCCCTGCTGACACCTCCTACGACCTGCTGTGTGTGTCCTTTTATTTTCCCAATCCCAGCCCTACACTGACTGCCCAGTAGATTGCAGTGTATGAATCACTTGGTTTTGTAAATAAAGTGTGACCGATAATGTACTTCAGCCATACACTCCTGACTAGTGTCTTCATTTACTTCCATTCTGTGATTGTCTTAGAATGCATCCCTCCCCCCGCTCCTGGAACCAGAATGTTTATTGGCCCAGAGGGTTGGTAGAATTTAGCCACAGACCATGAAATGTGTGCCAGTTTACACTCAGCAGTGGGGAACCTGAGGCCTTCCAGATGTTTCTGGACTCCACAACACTGCCAGGCTCAACAAGTGAGGCTAGGGATGATGGAAGTTGTAGTCGAACATCTGGAGGTATCACGGTATAAGTCATACTTGAATCCTATGCATATTTACTCAGAAGTAACTCCACTGAGTTTTCTTAGCTATCCACTATGACTACTCTTCTTAAATCCCTGTTAACTTTGTTGCATTGAGCCTCTAGGACAGGGATGGGGAACCTGTGGCCTTTCAGATGTTGCTGGACTCAACTCCCACCATTTCTGGTCACCGGACATGCTGACTTGACGGCTCACCCACATTTCCATTTTTCCTGTGATTTATAGGCAAGGATCCAAAATGTTTTTCTTTTGTCCACATTTGTCCACATTTTGTCCACATTTACAGCTGAATTGGAACAAACATCACTGCAGAAAACCTGACTGATATCCCCCCCCCCCCCGATTCAGGAGTAAGCAGGGGTTTTTCCTAGGGTGGGCCAAAAGATGGACCTCCTAGAAATCACATGACAAGCAGATGTGTGGATGATCCCCGTGTCTCATGGGAGCTCATGACCAAAAAAATCTGAAGGGCCATAGAAAGAAATGGGGAGAGGTATGCTGAGGGTTGCAGCTCCTCTTAACATGATTTGCTTTCGCGTACACTGCTTCCTTCACTTTACCCCCACAGAACTACTTGCCAATAAAGGAAAGGTAATTATTTGTTTACTAGCAGCCTCATATCTAGTGTAGCTCAGGAATTCTAAGAGACAAGGGTGGAGGGGAACCAGTGAATTTTGAAATCTGTGATTCAAATCAGTGCAATTTTGAAAAGTTCAGTCTGCCATTTTGACTCAAAGTAGTGCCCAGTTGTATCCAAACAAAGATGAAAACTGGTCCTTGAAATCTCAAACCATCAGGCAAAAATTTAGAATATCGTAAGAGGTGTCCAAAGGTATCACAAACAAACAACGTTCCAAAATATAAAGCAGAGGTGGCTGGCTGGAAAGATGGAACCACAAAAAATCTCATTCCTTTTTCAACACCCTCAGTCACATTCACAGACAAGAACTACACAGCATTGGATTCAGCCAGCAGGACCCCATTGGTGTGCATTAACTAGCTGTTTTGCACACCTGGAAAATGGGAATGTCCTCCAGGCTCCAGCACCACACAAATACTGTACAATAAGACGACCACCCGAGACAAGTTGGGCTCTGCACTCGCCTGACCTGCAAGATTTGAATGAAAACCATATGGACCAGTCCTTTTCCAGAATGTGGCCATAGGGTGAGGGAGCTCTGGCCTTTAAAGTTCAACATGCAAAGCATATTGCCAAGGATCTTTGGGAATGGCCATGAAAATACATTCAGGTTTGGCTCTGCTAAATAAAGAAATAAAGGCTGGCCATTCAGCTTGATCATAGCGAGGCATCAAGAGAGCTTTTCCCCCTTCCTAAATAGCTTGGAGACATCACTATTTGCTGAATCCACTGATTTTCCAAATAGCCACAAGAACAAGTTGAGATAGGGGAGTTCTGACTAAATTTTCTGCAAGCTTCACTGCCTTGCCGTGTCCATAAACTGAGCTTGTGAATAGGAATACACTCAGTTGAGTGCTTTACCTGCACAGTGTTCTCTAAACAAAGCTGAATGTTGGAAGATTCAGGACATCAAAGGCAAAGTTCCTCTTCACAGAGCACATAATTAAAATATGGAACTCATTGCCACAGGAGGCAGGGATGGCCACCAACTTGGGTGGCTTTAAAAGAGGACTTCTCAAACTTACAGAGGGCAATGGCTATGAACCATGATGGAGATGCTCTGCTTGTCTCATGTGCCTATAAGGAACAGGGGAGTCCCACTGACTGGCATATTTACAAGCCTCTCCCACCTGTCACCACCTTGGAACCACTTATCATGCAGTATCTCAAGGGGGAACCTGCGAAGTACGTCAGCATCACTTCTCTCAAATGAATCCCAAAGCGGACCAATTCCAGCTGTAGATGCACAAAAGGTCACCCTTCTCCTCCTTCCTTTCCGTAGCTCTGTGGAACAAGCAAGGGTCGCCGCGTCAAATGGGTGCAGCGAGTGACTTTCTAATTTAAATCCTCCGCGCATAGAAAGAGGGGCTTAATCGGAGGGAGCCCATAGAGATAGAAAATGATTTGTATGACACGCAACGTTCATTCTCACATTCCAGCTGAATGCAGCCGTACGCGCAGTACAATATGTAGGATCCTCCTCCACTTCCAAATCTCTATGGTGCCGTGTGCGGTTTCTTTGAATGAGAAGCGTTCCTGTCGTTTCACTGAGACTAACAAGGAACGAAAGCAAAGATGAGCTGCTCGTATCCGCAGATTTGAATTTCGACGCCCATACGCAATCAAACTTCCGGGTCCCTTCTGAGAAGTGGGCTCTGCTCGTAGAAAATGACAGGAACCCCCCCCCCCGGTATTTTAACGTAACTGAAATTAGGCAGCGCGTCTCTCCCAATAGTTTTTAGCTATCCCAAACGCAATGTAGCTGCATGAGGCTGAGCATTGGTTTGCGGCTGGTAGTGCAGCCCAATACGAATACTCGTACGTGCCTACTCCGGAGTAAGCCCACGGGAACAGAGTCCAAGGCCGAAAAGGGATCTGAACCAGGCAGCCTTTTGCTTCAACCGGAGGGATGTCTGAGCACTGAGGCTGGAAACCCTCGCGCCTGCAGCAGGGGCAGGGGAACAAAGGGGGCCAAAGGAGCCAACATTCACCCCAGACAACAGCCATCATCGCCGCTCTATAGGTTTCTACGTCTATGCGCTCCCCCTCTCGTAGCAAGATGTGCCCGCCCCTTCCGGGGGAAACGAGAGCGGAGGAGGAGGAGGAGGAGGAAATCGGGAATCATGGCCCGGCGAATTCTGTAAGTGGCCGGTAACGCGAGGGAGGGAGTTTCCCTCTGGCTCCGCTTCTGCGCCCCGTGCCGGGTGCGAGTCTGGCGGCGGCGGCTCCCGCTTCTTTTCAAAAGGGCTGCCGGGCTTAGCGAGGACCTCGCGGCCGTGGTGGCGGCGCAGCCCGGAAGGCGCTGCCCCCACTGACCTCCGGCGAGCGGGAGGCTCCCCGGGTCGAGTCCCAAGCGCGGCTCCTTCATAAACGCCACGGCGGGCGAAGCGGGGCAGGCAGAAGGAAGCGGCTTCCTAGCGCAACGGGCAGTGTTGCCATGCATGGTGCCCGCCAGACGCCATTGGCCAACAATAAATCCTGCATTGCAGGGGGCTGGACTAAATGACCCTCGGGCCCTTCCAACTCTACGGTTCTAGGAACTCCCGCCATACCTGGCCAGGCTGATGGGAGTTGCTCAATGAATATATCCCTATTTCTGTCACTGTGCTCTACTGTTTGGAGGTCATCAAATAGAAAATCCAGTTATATGATTAAAATTAAGCAAATGCAGGCTTTTTGCTGTGCATCGTCTTTGTTTAGTTGGAGTTGCTTGGAACAGAATAAATTCATTTAGATCACCTTTCCTTAAGAGATAGATGTATAAGGAAAAAGAAGCAGCTTGTTCTTTAAAACTAAGGTTTCATAGCAGATTTATTCTTTTTATTTATAGCTTGATGGCGAGTTTATGATTCCCACTTCCTGGTAATAAATGTACTTGAAATAATTTGTATTAAGAATTCCAGTCCCCCCAATAGAATTGTTTATTACTTCTGTCTATAGATATCCCCTGTACCAGTATGGAAATCCTCAAACAAGGGTTTTCCGGACAGATTACTTCTTGACAATGGTGAGGCCTGGTGTTCCGCAGCCAGAAGACACTGTGCAATTCCGCATCCCCATGGAGTAAGTACATACAAGGAAAGGAACGTCTGCTTATCGGGTTAAAATGAAACACTTCCAGAAGACATCTCCCCAGAATGTTGCAAGTATTCTGGGTCCAAAGGACAAAGACAAGGCTTAGAATCATAGAAGGGATTCAGGGGTCATCTAATCCAACACCTGCAATGCAGCGTACTCAGCTGAAGTGTCCATGACAGATGGCCATCCAACCTCTGCTTAAAAACCTCCAAGGAAGGAGAGTCCACCACCTCCCGAGGGAGTCTGTTCCACTGCTGAACAGCTCTTACTGTCAGAAGGTTTTTCTGAATGTTCAGTCGGAATTTCCTTTCTTGTAACTTGAATCTATTGCCTTGAGTCCTACCCTCCAGAGCAGGAGAAAACAAGCATGCTCCCTCTTCCATGTGACAGCCCTTTAGATATTTGAAGATGTCTATGATATCTCCTCTCAGTCTCCTTTTTTCCAGGCTAAGCATAGCTAACTCCTTCAAGCACTCCTCATAAGGCTTAGTTTCCAGACCCTTGATCATCTTGGTTGCCTTCCTCTGGATACATTCCAACTTGTCAACATCCTTCTTAAATCGTGGTGCCCCGAATTCAACACAGTATTCCAGGTGTGGTCTGACCAAGGCAGAATAGAGTGGTACTGTTAATTCCCTTGATCTGGATACTATCCAGTGGTGGCCTTCCAAACAGGTTGAAATGTCTGGGCTCTCTTCAAGCACAGCCTCACATAGATCTGATTTGTATGTCACATTATTCCAAACTATGACATAATGGGAATTTGCGGGATCCTGGGGACTGCTTTGTTCCTCCCTAGTTCTCCTGCTGGGCTTGGCTGAGTTGAGCTTAGCCTTTGCTGTCTGAACCCGGGTCATGAGTTAGCTCTCCAGGACAAGCAGTGAGCCATAAACCATGGACATGCCTTGGTCACGATTAGTCTGGTGAAAGCTAAATTATGAGCCTGGCTTTGTAGAGCATGCTAACCCAAGGCATGGTTTATCTTAGCGCAGCAACAGAATAACTGTGGAAGAGCAATGCAGCCATGATCTCCTCACACAGAGCCTGTACGTTTGTGTGTTCATTGTCAAGCAATGGTTAGGCTTAGTTGATGGGCGAACCAAAACAAAGAATGCATGTCAGTCATCTAGCCTGGAGGTGACAAGTGCATAGGTTGGTTTCTCCAGGAAAAGACCTAACAGCTACTCCTGGGTAACTAGAATCCACAGCCAACAGTAGCTCTGTTGTGTCTGGGTTAAGCTCCAGGTTTGTTTTTTTTTACTCTTGATTTGTGTTAATAAAATCTGCACCCCCCTGCCAAATATATTTCTCCCAAAGACATAGATTGTTACGTAGCTATCTTAGGTAAAGGTAAAGGGAACTCTGACCATTAGGTCCAGTCATGACCGACTCTGGGGTTGCGCGTTCATCTCGCTCTACAGGCCGAGGGAGCCAGCGTTTGGCCGCAGACAGCTTCCAGGTCATGTGACCAGCATGACTAAGCCGCTTCTGGCGAACCAGAGCAGCGCACGGAAATGCCGTTTACCTTCCCGCCGGAGCGGTTCCTATTTATCTACTTGCACATGACGTGCTTTCAAACTGCTAGGTAGGCAGGAGCAGGGACCGAGCAACGGGAGCTCACCCCGTCGCGGGGATTCTGATCTTACCATTTTTTAAAAATATATATGCTAGAAGTGTTTCTTTCTGTGTTGTAATTGTTTGCATTTGGTGCAGAATGACAAGAGTGGAATTGAAGGATTACCTTGAAAGTATATATAAAGTGCCTGTGGCTGCTATAAGAACCAGGATACAGCATGGTGAGTCTTCTGTATACATTTGAAGGGCACTTGGAGTTCTGTTTTCCAACAGAACTCTTTCAGTTTATTCCTCCCTCCCCCCCCCCAATTAATTCTCTCTTATTTGGAAAGGCAGTTGTTCGCTATTATTGATGCCCAATACAACAAGATTATATTTCTTTCTAATTGAAACAGTTCCTGTATTGATGTTGTTATCATCTCTGTCTTCTTATTCCTGGGAGGATCACATGTGGATTACACTCTATCCTTAATGATTCATATATAATCCTTAGAATTTACTAATTATCCAGCCATCCTCTGGGGGGATTGTGGTCAAAGCTAAAAATTTGGGAAAGGTGGCCCTGAAACAAATGAGTGTTCAGGTCCATCTTCATAAAGTTCAAAGGCATAAACCAAACTCAATTTTGGACAAGGAAACACAATGGAAAATGTGTTTGCATTTGTCCAAAATTGATTATTGCCACCTATCCCAGGACTTAGGAATGTTATGGTCTGAAGGCCCACCATCTTGCTGAAGCTGAACAGATCTGCATCTGACCAGTACTTGGGTGGGAGACTCCTTCAGAACCACACACCTGCTGCAGAAGAAAGGCAGGAAATCTAAATGGAAGAAAATGCAGTCCTCAAATTCAATCCAGCCCCTTTGTAAGAAAGTCTGGAGTATGGTTTTCCTTCAAGAATATCGTTGGTATAGTAGAGAGCAGTAGAGACTCAGGATTGCAAGATTGGTTAGGAAAGTAAATCTTTTTAGATAACAAGCTTCAAATTTATAAGAGAGAGAAAATGAACATATAAAGGAGATGGATAAGTAAAGGGCAAAAATGTGAGGTTTGCTAAAGCACCCTTAGCCAAATAAATGAGACAAACTGTGCTGAACTTTCTAACCATGCTGAGTGCTTTATTGTCTGTGAGCACAGTCCACTGGGAGTTTGATTTCTATGAACTTTCCATCCTCCTTATAGAATCCTAAACCACTGGAAACTAGTACGTGTGCATGAGGAGAGAGAAGGGTGGGGGTTGAGGAAATATAATGAATGTGTGGAGATTTAGCTCAGACTGTTCCAATGTGTATATTTTCTGGGTTCTGTATTAATTGTAAATACTTACATCATTTTAGAAACAGAAATGACACTTTCTGCTGTGCATAGATAAGGATGGCAGGTCAGGCTGAGGAACTTGAACTGTGCCAATGTGGATGCTTCTCTTAGTTTAGTAAAAAGTTTCTCTCTTGTACCGTGACATAATATGTGGATTTAAAAAAAATATATACTGATGCTTTACATTAATTATCTTTGTGTGTTGCTATGACCTACAGCTCATGCAGTTAAATAGAAAGTTGATTACAGTGTAAAACAGCATCATGGGCAGTAAAACTACATCCTTGGCACTCAGGAAGGGCAGCTGGTGAGACTACAAAACTCATTTCCCCCAAAGATCAGAACCAACTCTAATTGAAAAAAACATTTATTAGGGAAGGGTGGAATTGCTAGTTTGTGGAAAGTGAAGTGAAGCCTTCATATGCTTAACAGGTTCAATGAAGCAGAGGGATCACAGAAACCGACGAATCAAGAAGCCTGATTACAAAGTTGCTTATGTACAGCTGGTGAGTAAATGCATTTCTTAAGTGGCTGGGCCCAAACATTCTAAATCTTAAAAATCATTAAAGTTAATGCAATTTAGGCGGATCTGCATAATGTTCCTTCATTTACACAGAGTAGTTTTTGGTAGATTCTCTCTTTTTCAGTTGCCTGTTTTGATTGGATTTATTTCCCTTTTAAGAACTAATAGTGTTATTATTATTATTTACTTTTTATTAAAGATTTTATTCGGTTAGAAAAATACCTGCACTGTCTCTATTTTCAGGTCGCATAGTCTTTTCTACAAATCAGTTACATTCGATGTGAGACATTAATGTTGTACACGGTATAAGGTTGGGGGAGAGAGGGGGTAGACTTAAATTCTTTTACATAATGTATATGTGGGGTTTTTGCATCAGCGTCACTTGGGTAGGTTCTCATTAATTTTTATTTATTGACATATTTATCTCACATTCTTGAGGGGAGAGGCTGGGCCAGGATGTTACAATTCTGAGGGCTACAAGAAGGTGACTGAGAAATTGTTTAAAGTGCTTTTATCCCCAATGTTCACTGTTTTCTTAGTGCAGCAGTTCATGGACTCAGAATGTTGACTCTGTGGTGCTAATGTCATGTCCATTCTGCTAGTCTCACAACTGGATTCTCACTTTTTTTGCAGCAGCAGCTGAAGAACACAGATTTGAACAGGACAGCTGTAGAGTGAAATCGTTTAATCTTACTGGCAATATTAGTATCAATTCTCTTTTAATTTTTGGTATCCTCAGCGTGTAGCCAAAAATTGTGTTTGCTCTTCTCCCGGCTCAGGAACTGGAGGGGTTTCATATGCCTTGCTGCATTGGGCTTCATGGATCAAAGTCTTGCTGTTTTGGACCTGTGAAGCTCAGGGAGGCTGCAGAGATCAGCTCCTCCTGCTCCTTTCAGGCTTGAGAGAAGATCAGGGAGCCTTGCTGAACTTCACAGGTGCTCTTTTGATGCAGACAGACAGACCTATAGGTTTGTGTGTGTGTATCCTCACTCCTTCTGTGCCCTGCACACTCTTTGTATCTTTTGGCTCCCTGATAATTAACTATTGCATCTTAATGAGTTGCTGATCTGTGAGATGACTCTTCATTCTTTCTCTTTTAAGCCACCTTTAGTTAACATTTTCAGAGACAAATGGAGAAGCTCTTCTTCAACCTTAACGGGTTTGTCCTTATCTGTGCAAAGTTTCTAGGTTGACCTTAATCTTGCTCTCAACAATGACTCACCTTCGGTTCCTCATGACTGGGAAGTCTTTGAACCAATAGTCATATTTTTTTAAAACCTACTTCTCATTAGTTTTTAATTAGTGGCTAATCCTGTAGGGCTCCTGTTATGTTTTTCTTGCTTAGTTGTGCGTAACTCAGTATTACATTAGAAATAATATTACTCATGAATGACGTAGGAGGAAAAACATTGCTAAGGCCTGATTTATATCAAATGGATGCATTTGAGGTGGTGGCCATCATAAATCAGGTACCTCCCCTAGGCTCTGTTTGCAAAGGTGAGCTAGGATGCTCTAGCTTCCTGCCTTGGTTCGTGATGTGGTATCATTTTCACAAAGAGCTAGTCCAGGATGAAACAGACAAGAAGAGAGTCCTTGGTCATTTCGAGGTTCTTTTCCGTCCTCCTTCCTTTGCTTCAAACCCTGCTTCACCCCTTGATTGGAGTAAACAAGTCCAAGGCTCAAACAAGTTCATGTTTCTTAGACGTTCTGGGTAATCCTTTAAGAAAGCCATCTGTTTTGGAAGGTTTTCATGTTTGCCTCCTGAAAGAGTCAGTAGGTGGCAGCATTATTCTTCCCTGTATTCTTTGTCTTTGGTTGCTGGCATTCTTACGCATCTGAGAAATATTGTTTTGTCTTGAAGGCAGCAGTTACGTTTCCCTACTCTGGAAGTCATCAGCTTCTAGTTTCCAGGGCAACTTATGCAATATAATATGCACACATTAATCATTGCATTTCAAGTGTTGGAAGATGAAAACCCTGATGTGTTAGACATCATATAACACATAGCCGTACGGGCGAGAGTAGAGAATTGACTCGCATGCACAAGGACCAGGTTGTCTGGAAGATTGAGAACTCTTTTTCCCCCCCCACACACCGAACTTGGCAAGTGAATAGTTCAGCGCAGGTGGTATTTGTCTCCCACTGCAAATGACCTCAAATTAGTGCTTGTGGTCAATATCACCTTCAGGAGTTTCAGGCTGTTCTTGGTGTGCTCTCTCCCTTCTTCCCGAGGAGAAAACGTTTTGTAGCCTTAATTATGATGCAGAACTAATGATTGACTTTTATGCTTCAAAAACTAGAACCAGGTTATATATCAAAATGGAAACTGCTTCTGTGCCTGGAGAACCTCAGCTGCTCTCTGCCCTTCTTCCCTCGCCTCCTGCTGTTAGTGAGGTTCAGGCATGCAAGATCTGCGGGTGCATTTACCAGGTTAGCTGATGCCAAATCACTTGAGAAGGGTGTGTGACCTAGTGGCTAGCATAATCGTCTTGGAACCTTCTAAAAACTCAGAAGCTTGTTGCTTCGAATAGTTCATGGCTGGCACGTGTGATGTGGTTTGGGGGTCGTGCAAACTATGACAGCTGTGTTCTTGGTTGTTGTTGTTTTGCAGCCTGCTGGTTCTGTTGTAGAGTCACTGTTCATCAAATTACAGTGCAGTCAACAACTTCACCTGGTAGAAGTAGTAAGGCACTTCTCCCTTCTCCCCGGTTTGGATCCCGTTACAGTCATGTATGCCTTCAGAACTTCAAGGCGAGATTTGCGTAAAGGACTATTCATGGAGCTGCCCTTGGATGGCTCTGTGGAAGCTTCAGCTGCTGCAGAACACGGCAGTCCGTCTGACGGGTGTGGGTCTTTGAGATCATAGTAGACCTTCCCTGGTTGGAGCAAAGTGGTTTGTTTGTAAGGTTCATTGCTCCCATAGCTGTAATCCTATCCTAAACGAGACCCATAGCAAATGTCCATTGACCCTGCTGAGAGATTTTGTCCATGGGTCCTAAACAAATGGTTGTAAATGTGGCAGAAGTTCAGATTTGACTTTCAGTGAGTAATAAACCACCATCTTTTACACTTGCGGCCTTTGCTATGACAAAAGATATAGGGTTTCTGTATGGATATTTAGCCCTCTGTGTGTAGTTATTCCTCTGGATATAGTTGAAGTTACAAAATAGTCAAGTTAAACCAGCTACTGAACATGCACAGTAACTATTTTTCATAAAGCTTTCAGCACTCCGGAATCTGACCAGTGCAAAATTACTGCATGGTATTGTGAGGATTTATAAGGCTTTCAGTTCTGAGAGTTCAATGTAATGTCTTGGCTGTTTCAAATCCTATCTGGCCGCTGGCCAAGATCAGCATTTCTCGGCAAAACAAGAGGTGGAAAGAGCCAACTTGTCTGCACTGACTTCTATTTATTAAAAGGTTCCAGAAACAGATTGACTTCTGCTCAATATTTGATTTTGACCAGCCTTGGAACTGGGAACTGGGAGCACTTTCCCTAGATAGCTGGAAGGGTATTGTCTAGTTCTGCTATCACGTCTGAGCATTGCTCTATGCCTTCTTACTTGAAACAAATGAAGAGGATGGGAAAGAGATGTAGCATTTCGTGGAAACATCTGCCCTGAGCAGTATACTTTCAGCCTCCCAACTCTGTGACTAGGGTTGAGTGTGCAGAAGAAAAGTTCAAGGGCTAGCACCTTGGCTCATCCCACAGACCATATCCTTGCGCTTTGAGAACAGAAGGTCCCATGTCTACCATAAGACAAGGCCTCTCAGTTTTCAGCTTGGCAGTAACCCCAACCCTGGTATATGTAGAAGCATCACTCAGTGACGACATTGTGCAGGCAAGGAGAAGGGACAGGTGGCAACCATGCTAATGTTGCTTGGTGACTTTCCAATGCTGCCCTTGGTGTCTATACTGGAGTTATTTTTGTTGCTTTATTTTGTTTTTTAGTTTCTTTAGAACTAAGGTGGACAGCAACAGCACACACCCAAAATGCTCCCAGGTGTTAAAAGCCCTTTCTCTCTCTTTCTTGTGTTGTTTCTGGAAAATGTTCACGCTTGGATTTCAGTAGACCTCCGGAACAGTTATCAAAAATGTTTCTGGGATCTTTCCTAAAGGGCAGAATTAGAGGTGCAGGACAGAGAAATTGCATTTGGCAATGGCATGCAGGGGTGGAAATGGTCTCTTATGTATGTAGGGGTCTGACCTCCTATGTTAGAACTTGGAATGACATAGTAGTGCTTCTGCTTTGAGGCCTGGATCTCTGTAAATTAGGACCAAGATCTATCACCTGTTCTGTAGGGTGAGAAGCCATAGATGTAGCAAGCTAAATTTGCACCTTCTTGTGGGCCTAGTTCCCTTGTGCACACATCCAAAATCATTGCAGGAGACCGCTATCATTGGCAAAAGCTCAGTTAGCTTGCAAAGCAAAATTTGATTTGTAGAAATGCAGCAAAAATGCTCATGTCTTCTGAGTTTTATATGCTGTTGATTTCCAAGTTCTTTAGGGGTGGGCTAAAGCTGTGAAGGTATTTTGGAAAGTAGTTTCAAAATAGCCCCAGACAATATTTTTATAACACCTCTTTCTATGCGACGTTATTGTCTGATAGTTTTATTATACCAAATTCTCTACTTGAATTGAATGGAAAGCTGACAGGGTTGATTTTAATGAGGTTGTCAACACTGCATACACTATGGAAAAATAAAGAGATAATGTCAACGGAATAGAATGCTGTCCTCGAATAATAGGTTCCTGCTGTTAAATAAAAGCGAAAAGGTCAGCTGATGATTGTTTTCCAAATGGGAGACGTTGAGTCTGTGGCAGCGCTCTTTGTGCTGGCATAGACTCTCTTCATTATGGGGAGTGATTGCTGTAAATGTAATCCTACATTTCAGGAATTACATGTATTTCAAGAATCACTTTTTATTTCCTATCGTTACACAGTTTTGTCTAGCAGATCATTTTCCTCGGTCTGTTGTGCAGCAGACATGGAGACACTCAATAGCCATGGTCTGTGCTGTAATGCACGCTCTCTCTCGGTTACACACACACACACACACACACACACACCTGGACCAAATGCTACCAGACCCAGGGTTGAGAAGATCACTGAAAATCTTCCCTAACTGATCCACTTCAGTGGTGATTCTGTCCCCACCACTTTTGTATCTATCTTAAAGGGGGAAAGTACCCATAAAACTGCTGTTTGCCCCCTAGCAATTTTAACCACATGGAGGTGCATTTGTCTTCTCTTGATACATTATTCTGGGGGGAAAGAATGAGTTGAAGAATGTTCTGAGGTAACCCAAGACCATCTGCTGGATCGGTGTTGTCACTCACACCTGCTGCAATCGAGAAATGCAATTTTGTAAATGTATACAGTCTTTCAATATGTTCTCTCCAGCAATTGATCTTTTGGCTAGGCAGGAGCATCTTTTGATCTGACCACCTGCTTCCTGAATGTACCACAAACCCTTGCACCATATTTCCTAAGTCACAGTTTTCTGCATGGACATCTGGGTCATTATTGAACCAGTGCTGGATATTTGCCTGTCTGTTATTTATGTAGTAAGTGGCACTGAGAGAGCCAGTGTGATGCGGTCATTTGGCACGAAGGCTGAGGTGTCACAGGTTCAAACCTCACTTAACAGTGAAGCACACTGGGTGATCTTAGGCCAACAGAGTGACCAGTCCGTCTTGCAGGGTTTCTGTGAGAATAAAAAAGGGGGAGGGATTTATGCTACCCCTGTGCTCTTTGGAGGAAAGGTAAGGTAAAATATTCTGCATCTAACTTCCTACAAGCTCTGCTGAGTCTTTTGGGGGTTGGCAGTAACGTTCTGGACCAGCTGAAACTTCCCACAGCTGTCCAAAGAGTTGTAGCTGCTACCGGAACATGAGATTAAGCATTTGTTTTCTATCTTTAGGCTGCGGGACAAACTTTTCAGTTTCCAGACTTGTTTCCAGAAAAAGAAGAAGTCATTGAGCCTGGCTCTTTTGAAGATACCCAGAAGAAATTTATGGAAGATGAGAGGCAGAGGCAGAAAGGCGACCCCAGGCAAGCAGACGTTCCCTACTGGTTTGGACTTTGATGGAAGCAGCTCGGAGGGACTCAGACCATTGCACCCAGGATGGGTTCTCATCTTGTACTGTCATTATGTGGACGTCATCCCCACTTCTATAAATCCTTTTGAAAATACACTGCTCATACTCCTTTTGTGCAGCAGGATCACTTCAGCTCTTTCCATTTCAGCTCATGATGTTCCTTTTTGTGGATGGAAATGCTAACTGCTCTATCCATCCCGAAGGCCTTTTCCATTTAGGCTGTTGCTCTCCCCTTTTCCTGGTCTGAATAGTTTATTTCAACGCTGTTCACTGGCATATAGAAAGGCTGGGACAGCCAATACTGTAACCATGAGGGCCATATGCAAGATTTGGGGTGACCTTTGCTATCTCTGAATTGGCATAAATAAAAAAATTGTCCAGGAGCAACTTAGCACTAAGTTCCATTTCATGCGACTCAATGTGGTGCCTTCCATGGTTCTAGATTCAGGTAGGTAGCCGTGTTGATCTGATGCAGTCAAAATAAATTAATAAATTAAAAAAATTGTCCAGTAGTACCTTAGAGACCAACTAAGGTGCTACCGGACAATTTTTTAATTTATTACGACTGCGTCAGACCAACACGGCTACCGACCTGAATCTGAACTGGCAGACAGCCTCATACTTTGGGCACCTCACACTGTTTCAGGGATGACCCTGTTGGATGTGTGGGATTGAAGTGGGAACCATTAATGAGACACTAGCACGATGGCGTATTTGGGAGTGGAGGTATCGCGCAATGTCTTCCTGCAGCCTGAAAGATCGTTCTGAATTTTCAAAGCGTGTAAACACAAACTGAGCTCCTGACCCAGTAAAAGGCACTGCCTTGCCCACTTAGTTATTGTGTGTGTTGTCCGTGTGTTGGCTTTGTCTATCAGGATTCTCAAGTCATTGCATAAGGCTGCACTTCTCTCCCCGACTTGAATCAGTTACAGTGACTTGGGAAAAGGTTGCCATTTGCCTCGATTCTTGTTTAAAGAATTCTTTGCGCTTTTGTGTATGCTTAGTCCTGCTTTCCATTTTCTTATCTCTTATTTTTCAAGTTTGTTTTTCAGTTTTCAATGAAGATGGCACAACATTAGGCAGCCTGCTCTGTGGAAGCTGAGCTCTCTTGCTTTTTAGGGAAATACTAATTCAGATTTTGTGGTCTGTGGCTGGATATCCCAGAGGCCTATGCTGCTACCTAAACCACCAGTGTGTGCCTCAATAAACATGACCCTTTCCCCTCCCCGGTTCTCTTTAATTCAGCAAAGCGTCTGCCACTGTTTAGTAGGAGGGGAAAACATGCTGGATGTGACAGACTATGAGCATTTTTCTGTTGTTGAGCTCCAGAGCTGCACTGTGCCCAGCCAAAGGCTGGGGCTTTGTTGACTTACTCGCTGCAATAGACCTAAGCCCTTGTGACTGGTGCACATAGCCTAACCTGGCTTATAGAGGTTGGCTTAGCTTGCGTACCTTTCTTTATATCCAGACTCCTTTAGAATCCTGAGTGATCAGTGGGTCAGGCTTGCTTAAGCCTGTGGATGACCCACTTTCCCTTGGGATCTTCCTTTCCCCTTTTGCTAGCCAGCTATGCAATTATTCCACTGTTACTCAATCAAAAGCAGGAAGCCAAGTTGATAGACCATTGTCTCCCAAGAGGGAATAATATTTGAATCCCAAGGCAAAGCACATTCAGTGCAACATAATAGACGTATAGAAGTCTGAAGGGGACAGTTTCATACATCTACCAAAGTGTTGGGGTCATTCTTACTCATATCACCTGCTTTTTAATTAGAAGTTTAATTCATAAAATTTTCCCCACCAAAATATTGCCTCTACACACACACACACACATATATATGCAGTTGTACCTTGGAAGTGGAACGGAATCTGTTCCGGAAGTCTGTTTGACTTCCAAAACGTTCAAAAACCAAAGCGTGGCCTCAGATTGGCTGCTGGAAGTTCCTGCAGCCAATCAGAAGCCCTGTTGGACGTTTGGCTTCCAAAAATCGTTCGCAAACTGGAACATTCACTTCCAGGTTTGCCGTGTTTGGGAGCCCAAACTAGAAGTAAGCTGTTCAAAAACTAAGGTACGGCTGTATATATATATATATGTGTGTGTGTGTGTGTGTGTATGTGTATGTGTATGTGTGTACAGAAGCAATTAATACATTTTTTTCTTTAAGCTGACTTGAGCAAGTTTCCAGCTTAGATATAAGGATGCTCTGTTCATCCTATGATACTTAACCTGGTTCACACAGCTCCTAGTAGGGCATTTCTTCCTGACTCCCTTTCCCACATCAAGACTTTGGGCAAGGAGAAAGTGATTGCCTGGGGATTCACTTGTGCTAAGCTGCTTCTGGTGAACTTTGGCTTCATTTTTGCATAACATTGCTGCTCGACTGAATATGCCCTCGGAACAAAAAAATACCACCAGCAGAAGTTCTTCAGATGTGAAGGTGGAAGGTAGTGGAAAGCTAGGAGATGAACAGGGCACAGAGAGAATTAATCCCCACCCAGTTTCTTCTAGCTACACCCATGGGCTCTACACTGGAGCCTGGATGGCTGGACAGAGGAATTGTTTGGGGATGAGGATATTTATTGAATGTGGTGCCAGCTTGTCCTCTTGTGTAATTCTTCTACAGATGTACAAAACAACACAGAATGTCAAAGCTTGGTGAGTGCTTTGGCTTCTACTCAACTGATCTGTCTGGATGGTAGATTATTGATCTTTGGGGTGGTCTTTGGGAGGCAAAGGGTCATGATTCGTGCTTTCTTAACCAGCAACATAGCGAAATCTCCGAATAGTGAAATGGATAAAGTGGACTTTAGTCCACAAAGGCTTATACCATAATAAAAGTTAGTCTTTACAATGTCTCCAGCCTTGTGCTTACTGTTTTTAAATTCAAAGTGGGTGATCATTCTGAAGGTATCCCTAGTTTGTTTTTTAATAATTTGCTTGCAGGCTGAACTGCTTCATTCCATTCAATCTCTTAATTCTGAAACTCAAGGAGTCAGCCCATGAAACTTAGTAGTACAGTCAAGGCAGGTAAAAAATGTTTTACTGTTTCACTTAGTGAAAAATTAACTTTCGACACTAGCTTCAATTGGTTTTTCAAAGAGCAGAAGACAACATGTCATGGAGATAATAACAGATTTGGGGTATTGTAGCTGAATTAAATATCATTTTTCAGGAGCAACATACCACCAAATATTGGTTTATGTGGACACAAAATTGTTAGATGCTACCTACATCCCCTTTGTAGGCTCTCTGGAGCAATGCTGTCCTGTTTTTTTGTTTTGCTTTCTCTATATGATCAACTGAAGCAGCAGCTCAGTTACTGAGGAGGCTTCATGTGAGCATATACAACTTGAATTTTCTGCTTTTGAGAGCCTGTCATTTGGACAAGCATTTAATCTTCCCCACTGACACCTTCTTTTTCTCTCCCCCCCCCCCCCCGCCCTCAAACCTTGGCCACAACAAATGTTTTTCATTCAAACTTGAAATCAGAACAACTCATAAAATGTTTACAAGGAAACAGCTGTTCCCCTGAGAGGCAATCTAAGTAGGACTTTTACGCACACCCCTTCTGCTCATTAGTTGCCTTTGACACCCCCCTCTCCTTTTGAGTGTCCAGCGTGTCGCTTGCTGCTTACAACTGCTAGGAGCTGCCTGCCCCTTTTGTGTACAACTAACCAAAACAAATATTTCTGAGTGCGTCATGATCTACTTAAGCTAGCAGGTTGGTCCAAAACAGAGGGCGATCAGAGAGATTTTTTTGCCACACAGTAGTTAATGAGAAAAAGCCCTGGGTCCACCTACAGCTGGTCTTAAAAAAGAAAAGAAAAAATCAGAATATATGCTGGTTTTCCAAAAGGATACAGTATTGGATTTACAAAGAGATGGCTTACCGTTTTGGATGGAGCTGGTTTGACTGAATAGTTGGCCTCCTGTATTCTATGTAGCACAGCTGCTTTGCAGCCACTATTGAATATTTATCACTGCATGTGTGCTATACAGGGCAGAGAAGTCAGTGTTCACTGCGGGGTTTGGAAAAATGAACAATTATTTAAATGATTAAAAATGGCACCTTCATATTTGGAAGCGGCATGGCTCTGATTACCAGATACTGGGAATAAACCACAGCAGATGAGCGCTTCTGCATTTCACAAGGACATCTGGTTTATCCACTGCTGGAAACGGAGTATTGGATTGTGGTTTGCTTTCATTCTGACTCAGCGAGGTGGGCATGTGTCTCGAGAGGCAATGGAGTGTGCCTCGGGATGAAGTCAGACTGCTGCATTAGCAACACCAAAGTGACCTCCCCAGGGCACAAGCCTGGGCAGTGTGTGTATGGAGGTCCCAGGCTTCCAGGCCTTGCTGATGTGGTCCAAAGGAAAGCAGACCAATTTGGCACCAGCCTTGCTGTGGGAGTTGCCGGAAGGAGGCGTACAAGGCACTATCCAACCATCCTAGGGACTCCACTCTGGAGTTGTGTAGGGTTTGCTACTTAGCCTTTTCTGCTCCCTAAGATATCCCACAAGGCAGCAGAAGTTTAGGACCAGAGTTTTCCTTCTCCTAGATAGGCTTCCTTCCCAGTTGACAAACCCCAACTACTCTTCATTTCCCTCCACACCATGTTCAGAAACCGCCTTCTTGACCATTGGAGCCACTATTGGTCTCGTCTGCTCAATCCATTGGATTGCATGCAAGGGAAGTCCCTAACTCACCCATCAGCTACCATCATGTGGTTTAGCCGGCCAGTCGAAGCCATTCCCAGGTTTGGGCTGCTGTTGCATACTGACAGCTTCTAGGAGCCACATGTGAGAGCTGAGTGCAGGGTGGGGACCAAAGGTGGATAAACTACTCCAAAAGCAGCTCAATGTGTCCCCCACCAGAGGTACTACCCCTCCCTTAACACATCATACAGCAAGGTAGAGCAGCTATGTTATGAGTACAATACAACGGGGCCCTGGGACTTGGGGCACAGGCCCACAACACAAATTTTTCATACAGTCTGTATTTGCTGTTTTATATGTATTCAGGAAAGTGGCATCTTGCCAGTGCTGCACTTCACAGTGTGTCCATATAAGCCAAGTTTTTCTTTTTTTAGTTAAAAAAAATTAAAAGGAAGGATCAGGAATTCTGGGACTCGCCACAAAAAAGCTGGTGGTCAGGCGCCCTGGGCTGTCTCCTAACTATGGGTTTAATGGGGTTAGGATGAAAGGCAACAAGAATAGTGAGAATTTGGTAAGGAACATTTGGGTAGCAATGAAAGGTTGTGTGAGGCTAAGGTAGGGGAGAATGGCCTTTGCTAATGGAGTAGGCCTTTGGAAAGAGGGAGGGAAGCAGAACAGCCTTCCTCAACCCAATGTCATCCAAAACATCTGGAGGGGTAACTCCCATTAGCCCTAGCCAGGGATGGTGGGAATTAAAGTCCAAGACATGTTGAGGGCACCAGCTTGGGAAGGCTGGTGTCAGGAGGTTGCTTGTGGCTTAGGCCACCAGTAACATGGTGGAATTGCTAATGGTAGATAGGGAAGGCAAACTTCTTTCTTAGATTCTCCCACTCCTGCTTAAGCCTTCTCTTTTTCAAAGTATCTGAACAGCAGCCTGCAAATCGCTCATCTGATCCAGAATGGCGTCTTCAGCTGTTGTGGCCCTTTCAGCGGGTGCATTTTTCAAAAAGAAAACATGAAGTTAGCCACTGGACTTCAGAGTTAGCCTTCTGCCTCCTTTTACAGTGGACTGCGGAGAGCCAGCATGTCTGCAGTGCCAGCTGGCCCTGAAAAGGTTACCTGGCCAACTTCATTCCTGCCTCCCTTAGCAGTGGTCAACTAGTCTTGGGCATGTAGCCAAGTGGCTCCTTCCTCTGAAAAGCACACTGTGAGGTAGCCATGAATGAGCATCCTGTCAGCAGAGTCATACAGTAGAAATTCTGCATCAGGCAACAACTGCCATATGTTCGGATAATACCGTATTTTTTGCTCTATAAGACGCACCAGACCACAAGACGCACCTAGTTTTTGGAGGAGGAAAGCAAGAAAAAAAATATTCTGAATCTCAGAAGCCAGAACAGCAAGAGGGATCGCTGTGCAGTGAAAGCAGCAATCCCCCTTGCTGTTCTGGCTTCTGGGATAGCTGCACAGCCTGCATTCGCTCCATAAGACGCACACACATTTCCCCTTACTTTTTAGGAGGGAAAAAGTGAGTCTTATAGAGCAAAAAATACGGTATATCTTGTGGGAGACCTGGCTAGTGTAATGTAGGGGGTAATAATCAGAGCCGTGCCCTTGGTTCAAATGTCACCTTTATGACAAGCTCACTAGGTGGCTACAGGCAATTATCTCGCAACCTCAGTTCCCCTTTGTACTACTGACCTACCCTGTGGTTGCCGTGTAAAGATCACTGAGACACTGTATGTGTAGCGCTGCTTTGAACACTCAAGACTGCTACGTAAATGCTAAGTAGGGTTATTTACTGAATGCAGATTTGACTTTGCACAGAAACACAGACTTTTAAAACTGAAAGTAGATTCTGCCAAGCCCTCGGCAGTGAGACCAGCTCTTACATTGCGTAGGCAGGAGGGGAAGGTAAATGACACTTTTTAGAGAGCTAGACAAATATTGACACTTTCTAGTGCAAACTTTTTAATTTATTGATGGGGCAACATACATGATTAACACAAGAATGGTTTATAGAATAAGAAGCCCATATACCAGGACGCAATTGGATGCTGATAAAACCCAACGCCAAACCCTACTTTTCTCCCCCATTAAGAGCCCCATTTCCACAGAAATCAGATACACAGGCACAGGCAAAAGAGATTCATCATTTATATGAACTGCCTCTTGCTTGCTGACATTGGGCACTCCAGATCCTGGTGTCACTCTTTTTCCAGACTTAAAAAAAACATGCGCCAAAAATGCAAAACAAAGAACCATGGTAAATGTGGGATTCAATCCCTGGAATCCCTGGCTCTCTAGCCTTTTGAAGAAACAAAGGGCTCGTGGCCCCACTAGCTTTTGTGGCTAGCAGTCCACTCAGCTGCAGGCAGTCCTCATGCATTTTAGCCTGGGACTTCTCCTCCAATGCAGCCTCTGCCCCAGCCACCCCAGAAGTCAAAGCAGCCCCTTCTGGGAGGCAAGAAGGAAGTCGGCTGCCAGCTGGTATTTGGCCGCTGCTGGTAGCTCAGGAAGGCAACAGCTGTACCTAGGAGGTCAGATCCTGGACACAGAAGTGGGTGCATGTCTCCAAGGAGCAAAATGATTATTGGACAGAAGTGCCTGGAATGAAGCAACATCGTTTCTGGAGTGACGCACAAAGCTGTTTCTTACATTTGGCACAGGGAGGGCTGCAGCTGCTGGCCTTTCTGTCAAGTAGCGGAGCTGCAGGATGGATCCTTTCCCCCCTGGCTCTACATAGATCCATGACAGAAAGTGAACCAGGGAGACGGCGAAGGGATTTATGGTGTCTTGCCTCATCTACATGTAGGGGACGACTGCATCTGCACATCCTCAAGGCCAACAAACGGCACTGAGATGATTAAATTGGCTCGCAGTATTTTATTGTGTAATCCTCACATGAAGCTTCAACGATGTAGGGCACGGCGTTCCTTTCCATGGCAACTTGAACATGTTTGCCCCCAGTCCTAAATCTAGCTGATGGCTTTATCTGCGGGGATAGATACATTTGAGACTATTTCACACACACACAAAATGACTTCATGAGGCCGTTGTCCCAGTAGATTTGTAGAAAAACTAGCTGTGGTAAATTCTGAGGTTCAAAGCAGCATTTCAAAAGCCAGCTCAGCTTAAAGGGCTTTCAATGAATCTGGGCCGGAGCAGCAGTGCCAGTTCCACATCCTGACAATGTTGAGACTCGCTGGCTTCTGTGTGGCTCCTTAGGTGTGGTTAAAGGGAGTGTTGGCTATTCTGGATGGAATTAATGTGTTAAGGTGCATCATTTCCCTCTCACAGTACCCTTGGAGAATTCTGATGTGTTCAAGGCAACAGTTGCCCTGCTATTTATGCACATAGGAGGCAAAACATTCTGTCCAAAACAGGTTTACCTTCCATGTGGTGCATTTGAGAGAGACACACAGGATGGAAGCTGAGATTACATAAAAAGTCGGCTGCAGAATTTGGATCTGAACCCGGTATGTCTGAATGTTTTTGCTTTCCTTTGTTGTGTTGTAATTGTTAACTTCTTGTAAGTTTGCCCTGAAAACTTGTTGAAGAGTAGACTATAATTCAAAAGACAAACCCCAAACCCAGGTCTTTTGACTCCCAGTTTGGGAGCACAGACCACCTCACAGAAGATGTGGTAAAACTATACATTAAAGTCACCTGTTCAGCACAAAGTAAAATGCAGAGCAACAGACTCTAGTTGTCTTTAACGACAACTGCACAAATTGGCTTCTTTTTGTGTCCTAGGAAGAAGATGACATGATCATTAAAAAAATCAGCCTAAGAATGATAATTTGGCTTTCCCATCCACGTTACTTATTCCGCTCTGGACACTGGGGACTCAAACTTTCAATATTTTTAACACTAGTGATTTCAAGTACAGCCATTGCCACCCTGAGGACCTATTGCTTCTCCACTGGGTTTCATATTTGGTCCACACATCATGTGTGTTGTTTAGCACAGGACACCCTTGGTGTGTCCTATCAGCTGCAGAAAGTTGGTCAGCATACTTGGGCAACCTTGTAAACATCTTGTTTGTTCCAGAGAAAGGGAACAGAATGATAATGATGGTGACAGTAATAATAAGAATAAGAATAGGTTTCTGTTTTGAGCACTCCCCCTTGTTCTAGACAGCAGACAAAAGAAAATAAATACTTGATAGGCATGTGGATTTCCACGCTCCTCTCTGCTCATGTGGGACTTGACTTGAGCACATGTGGTGCCATATGGTGTGGGAGGGGTGTGGCACCAAAAGCATATTCCGATAGCCAAAAGAAAAGAAAAGAAAAGAAAAGAAAGAAGAGGGATTGGACCCAAGGCATAGTTTGTTTCACCACAAAAAACACTGATTGTAAATGAGTTGGAAGGAGAATTGTCTCTCCCACCCCCCTGCAATGCTCCACCAGTTTGCTGTTCATTTGTCGGGACAGGGGAAGTTGTTTACTTTGCTAGGGAGAAGGCCAGATGCAAGAGAAGCTGTTTTGCATGCAAGGTTTTTATGAAAGGGTTGGGAAGAGGAGGAGGGAAGACAAAGAACATTCCAAGTCCTTTGCAACAGATTTTAAAGATCCAGAAGCCTGTTGTTTTGCTTGTTAAAAAGATGTATCGAGACCAAGATGCAAGTTCTCAGATTCTAGGCAAAGCTAAAAAAAATAAAACAGAAATGGCTTTTTTTGTGCATTGCCTAGTGTTGTGTATATACAGTTTTCCTTGGTTGGTATGTTCAACCAGGACAGAATGACACTGGGATATCTAGGAGAATGCACCTTGATCCAAAGGGTATTCACAGTTCAGCTGTTTTGCGCATGGGGAATCTCCCATTCGTGTATACAGAAGCAGCCAATGCAAGCACTCGTGGATTGATTATACCCAGCAAAGCAAAAGGGAAGGCTGTTCCTGGATGGTTCCCTCTGTGCCAATTGCATGATTGGAATGACAAAATAGCAGTAAAAATAACCATTGTGCTAGGAGTCTAGTGGGAAGAACATAAATGGTGTCTTTCTTGTGTTATGGGGGAGATAAAGGCTGTGACATTCATTCTAGAGCTGAAACCAATTTGCACCCAAATTAATCTTTCCTTGCAAACATTCAAATACTTATTTGAATATTTGGTGAATATTTGATGTTCAACAATGCATTTGATGCCCAAAGATTTTGCAGTAGCAGTCAACACTGGGCAATTATGTAACAGCTGGCATTCAGCATCAATCAGCATTTAATGGTGTCAGTATTTGAAAATATTTCAGCTGGACACACAGCTACCACCAGTATCTGACAGTAGCCAACACGTAGCAGCCAGCTGTTGCAGTCAACATCTGACTTGAAGCAGGATGTCGTATTTAACGAATCTGACATACGATTTTTAGCATTTTGCCAATATATCTGACAACTGCTGCGCAGTATTTGATAAGTTGTGGCCAATATGTTATATGCAGTAGATGTCAAAATGTCAGTAGATGTCATCAGTATCTGTCAACTGATGTAACAGAATTTAGGAAACATCATTCATTTAACAAATCAAAACAGGAAGATTGTGAAATTATGATGTGAAATCATGATTTCAGATGCTGGATGTAAAATTTCTGAAGGCAAATTTCAACATTAAAACTTTTTTTCTTTTTGGTAATCTGTAGTTTTGCTGGGTTTTGAAAAACTGTATTTTGTTTCTGCTCTATTTCTTTCTACAACAGATCCCAAGTAAATGTCAATAATATGTAACATTCACAGCCATACCACACTGCCTGAAGCAGATTGGGGCTGTCAACACTTTTTGCCACAATCTCTGGCCCCCCACCAAACTTCCTCATCCTCTGTTGCCTTCCAGGATCCCTTCAGATTTGCTGCCTGAGACACATGGCTCAAAAGAGGACCAGCCCTGTAAACATATGAAATAGGCTCAAATGACACTTTTCCCGGGGTGACATGAGGAAGGATCCCTAAGTGCTCATCAGTTTAGGGCAGAGTTGGGGAACCTGTAGCCCTCCAGATGTTGTTAAAATCACCCCTGAGCATGCTGTCTGAGGCTGATGGAGTCCAATAATATCTGGAGGGTCACAGGTTGCCCATCCCTGGTTTAGAACCTACAGTAATGATTCTGTCTTTTGTACGAAATGAGGGAGCTCAGAGGTGGGCAGTAGAATCGGAGTCTCTCTAAGAAACCTAGCAACTGACCCTTGAATTTTAAACACTTTTTTACTTGTTAGTCCATGTATAGAGTGAATAATGGAGTTGATAGGAACTTTGACTTTATTTGGTGCTTGTGCTGAAGATTGCACACCAGGTCCCCAGATGCTTACTAGCAGCCATGAACCTGTGCTAGAGGTTATCTTCACTTATGTGAATTGGCCTGGTCTGTTTATGGCTATTCAAGTAACTCCCACATGCTTAGTCATTAATTTAGATCATTCCTTTGCTTTTGGGGGGTGGGGGAACAGGTTCCCGGAACTCAGCAGCCAGACGTGGTGGGTGTTATTTTGGAACATTTAGTGAAAGTGACTGCATTATTTTCCTGTGTCTTTCTCTTGTTACTGTAAATATTTTCACTGAACATTATGTATCAAATACTGCTTTCGGATTATATTTGTGCTACGAGATCTGGGGGTGACGACAATGAAGTGCATGGCAGTGAATGACTCATACCACTGAGAAGGTAAGGAGACTCTAGGATCTCTTCCTGCCTTTGGCTGAATGGCTCTGATGATATCGGGGGGGGGGGGGTGTAAGGAGAGAAGGAAGAGGGGCCTTGGAAAAGAGAAGGCAGAAGGCCAAAGGAAGTGAGGGGGCTAGGGAAGGAGAGTTTGAAGAGGACATGGTTCTGAAGAATTATGTGCAGAGGCGAAGGTCAGAGTGGAATGAAAACCGAGTGTGAACAGAATTATGTTATCAGCTGGTATTTGAGTTTGGTCCTTTAAATAAACAGAACCATCAGCTTCTGTAGGATTGATCATGTACTAAGGTCCAGTATACAACAGCATGGTAATAAATTCCCAAAGAATGGAGATGATCTTTTATAGAGAGTTGTGTCTTCCTCCTCCACCTGCTGTTCTTAGATTTCCTTCAGCTTCCTCTCACTACTCAGGAAGCAAACTTTGAAACTTCCTGTTTCTTTCTTCACCTGAGCTCCTAATAGGATCCACCAGGCTCTGCCTGGGACTCACTCCACATGTGCTCTAGATCTTCTGCAAGCACTCTCTCACACAGACACCTCCACAATCCTGTGACATAATACACAGACAAATGTCCTTCTTGGCATCTGTCTCAACAAGGTAAATATCTCCCTGACCTACTGGGACAGAAAGTCATGCACACAAAGCAATTGAAAGGAACTAAGGCCTACAACATTTAAGCAAATATTGGTGAGTCAGCAGTAATTTCATTACTATCATGTTTACAGTGGTAAATGTAGAACAAGAAATGTTTGAGAGCACCTCAAGTGACTGTTGCAGGAAAGCCACTGGCAGACCTCCTCTAGAAAGTCACTCCACATTTTCAGTGACGGGGAGTTCTGTCATGGTCAGGTTTGGAATTGGAATACCAACAGTATTCTCCTCAAAATGCAGGAAAATTATGAGTTTCTACCAAGCTCAATTTGATCAAAACAGACCCTGTTGCGATACCAGTTATGTCTTTCCCGAGTCTAATAAGGTCTGAACTCTTCCTCAACTTCCTAGCAAGCCTTGAAAGCTCCTCCCTTCAAATACCTGACCATCTCTTTTTTGTGCTTGGATGAAGGAATGTCTCTTCCCACACTTGCTCTTGGCATACTAGTGAGAAAACTACTTATCCCAGCATTCCTGGCACCTGGAGCAGCAGGCCAGGCACCAGAAGGGGGCTGGGGACAATAAAAAAATTCCTCCTTTCATCTCACCGCTACCCAAGCAGTAAGGAAGGTAATGAAGCAAATGGGAAGAGGGATTTAAGAACATAAGAAGAGCCTGCGGCCCAACTAGTCCAACATCCTGTTCTCACAGTGGCCAACAAGATGTTTGTGGGAAGCTTGCAAGCAGAAACTGAGCACAAGAGCACTCTTGCCTCCTGCAGCTTCCAGCAGCGTAGCTATGGGGGGCAAGCTGGTTTCTTTGTCCTGGGTTAAGCCTCCATTGAGGCTCCCAGCCTGTGTGTTCACACAAATGTGGGTGCCAAACTGGGTCTTTGACCTGGGTGAAATAAAGCCTAGTTTTGCCCCTGTTTCCAACAACTGGTATTCAGAAGCCTAGTGCCTCAGAACATGGAGGCAGAGTATGGCCATCATGGCTAGTAGCCACTGGTAGCATTACCCTCCATGTGTTTATCTAATCGTCTTTTAAAGCCATCCAAACGGGAAGCCATCACTGCCTTGGGTGGGAGCGAGCTCCATAGTTGAACTGTGAACTGTGTGAAGAAGTCCCTTCTTTTGTCTGTTCTGAATCTTCCAGCATTCAGCCGCCTTGGATGTCCAAGAGTTCAAGTGTTAGGAGACAAGAAGACACACTGCAACCTAAGGGAGTTGCTTGGTCATTTTAGTTGCCTCTTCCTGGACCTTAAAATTTCTTCTTTGGTTCAGATTAAAATCCAGGCAAGAGAAGAACTTTGGGGCCATAATGATTGCCTAATATTTGGAAATGAGCACTACAAAGTGCTGAGATTCATATTATGGAGCCAGGATATACGAGTTTGGGCAGTGTTACTGGTGAAGATTGGAATGAGATTAGAGCATGCCTATAGGCAATTTTTTTCAGGCTGTGTCCGGCTAAAAACAAAACAATGTAAGCGTCGGAGACATTCCAGTACAAAGCTTTACACATCCATCTCAGGAACTGCAAAAGGCTGCTCAACTGGGAAACTTCAACCTGCCAGGAAAAAAGTGCTCCATGTTATTAATATATGAGATGCCAGTCCCCTCATCCTTCACAGCTTTTTTTGCTCAAATGATTCAACTGGTAAAGACACATTTGTAGTGAACACTGGCTCTCTATAGCAAGTCACAAGGGTCTCTTTAATCCCAGAAGCCTTAATGTCCTATGAAAAATGTGAGAATCCCCCAAAGCAGGCTTGAACCCAAACAGTTTGAAATGGCCTGTTTTGCATTTACACTGTGTTTTCTGCCCTTTTATTTCTGTTTTATCATTTTTCCTCTTTCTTCGTTATTTTAATAGCGCTCTTCCTAGTCATAACAAGCAACTTTTTCCGAATCTGGCTTTGATTGATTTTATTCTGCAGATGCTACTTATGGCTGTGAAAAGGGGGTGGAAGAGGAAGAAGAGGGCAAAGAGTTTTTCTTTGCTATTGAGGCTGTTTTCATCCAAAGGGGAAAAGGAAGCGTTTGTTTGCCAGCTAGATTTCATTGCAGTCTGAAATTTGCCTGGTTTGCATATGAGAGCTTATTGATTTTGAAGCAGCCAACTGTGGCTCATGAGACAAATTCATTTCCAGCTATTGTGCCTGAAAGAGGGAATTGAATGGTGACCCCACCCTCAGCCATAGCTATTTAGCAAGTTGTTTCTCTAGATATATAAAAATTAAGAGAAGGGTTTTATATAATACCCCAGTTCTTACATACAGATTTCCCTCCCATGCATAGTGGCTTCAACACCACAGCCAAGTGAGGGAATCCATGTATGAATTGATTTTCCTGCAACATGTCCAATTACACATTCATGTAATGTCTTCCCTGTTTAGGGAAGTTTTTAATGTTTAATGTTCCATTGTGGTTTTAAAATTTGGTTGGGAGCCGCCCAGAGTGTCTGGGGAAATAATAATAATAATAATAATAATAATAATAATAATAATAATTTGTGTATATGTGTGAGGGGGCCTCAATGTGGTGAGCACACTGCATGATCAAGCAGCAGAATGGCCCCACAGTACGTCTTTCACATGGTTATGGCAACTGGGGCTATTCTGTGCTAAAGAATATTGAAAGTAGGGACTATGGGAACTTTGTTGAAGAGGCATCAATATACATTGTTGCCTCTCCAACAAAGTTCCCATAGTCCCTACTTTCAACTCTAGAAGAGTGTTTTAATTTGCAGATTTCTGAGATCTTGCAGGCAGATCACTGGCAGCAACTTTTTTTTTTTTTTGTACTTATTAGTTACCCCACTCCCCCAGAAAGGATGAATCTGGATTGAACAGATGGAAAATGTAGGGTGGCTATTTTTTATGCCGACGACAATGTGTGGACTCTGCAAAGATGTTGCAGGTGCAAGGGACACTGATCCCACAACAAACACCTTGAGTCAGCAGAGTCCATAAAAAGTGGTGATCTAACATTTAAGGTGACAGTTTGTGCCTTGGGCTCCTTTCCTTTCCCCACAAAGGTCTGGTGGGACTCAGAACAAATACATTTTGCAGTCGTTTTTTGTTTACATCACCAAAACCAGTGACAGGATGCAAAATACATCAGGCTGGGAGCAACCACAAGGAAGGCCACACATTTATTCACATATGTCCATTCTACTGAGGCCTAAAATAACAACCACCATCACCACCATCAGGTGGTATGGGAAAACATGCTTCACCAACTTTGACTGATTTTAAAATGGCCTGCAACTACCTACTTTAGACTAATAGTCACTAAATGTTTCACTAAGGAGTCTAACCAAATAGTATACTTTATATTTTATGCATAATTTAGTTTATTTCTGCCAGTGATGGAAAAGAATACCCTGATTTATAAGCTCCAATAGTCATGATCTCCAAATCACAGAACTCCTACTGAGACCTTTGCTTTCTGTTGTTTCCTCGACTATTCACTTATCAAACCTTTCCTTATAATCATATGGACTGGAAGCTTGGTGTTTGTTGGTTTGTTTTTAATTTAATGGAGCTGAGATTCTCAGAATCTAAATCTCTTTCTCTTTTTTATTCTTCATCTTCACTGTTGGAATTGTAAAACAGACCCACTGCTGTATGTAATTTCTTGCTTTCTGCTGAACATCTTAAGCAATTGATATGGGAGAAGGTATGTTGTAAGAGCTACGTAAAAGAAAGGCACAATACTGAGCAAAGATTTTTAAGTCAGTGGGCTTGTTTACAAGGACAAGACATATTACTGCTTATTACAAGTATCTGTGTAATAAGAAAAAGAAATGAAAGCATAATTAAACAGGTTCCAAATCTCATTGTGTATCTTGGCTTGACACTTTTTGGACCTCTCCCCCTTCTGCCTTTCTTGTTTCCCAGGGTGAACTAGGCCATTAAATCTAGGCCAGTCTTTTCCAGTTATTCAAGAGTGATTATCTTTTTGAGAACAGTAAAACCCTTGCTGCAAATATTGGTTTATAGTTGTTGTATTTTCAGGTGTTTAACATGGTTCCTGAGTATGAAACGAGAGCTCCAACAGTGCAGCGACCAGACTAAAAGAAACAGAGCTACTGCTTTTAAGACTTTGCTTTTATGCAGTTTATGATCCTTGTAAATAATGCACCACCCTTGTCTCCCTTTGGATGTCTACGAAGAGCACAGTCATTGCCTTACTGGATGAGGCCAGTGGTCCATCTGGTCCAGAAATTCTTGGCCAGTTACTTGGTGCCTTTGGAAGCTGACAAGTAAGGCAAAAGGACTACAACTCCCATCATCCCTGAGCTGTGGCCTTGCTAGCTAGGGGTGATGGGAGTTGTAGTTCAAAAACATCTGGGGACCCACAGGTTTAGAAAGGTTGGTTTAGGCTTTCCCTTGTTGCTCATCTATTCCCCAGTGTGTGGTATGCAGAGGATCACTAGCTGCTTTTTTTAGCATTTTCCTTATGGCCCCATCACTTAAACCAGTCCTCACACTGCATTATTATGAATGAAGGCTAACCATGCTTGGTACTTCTCTCTCTGTTAGGATATTTAGAAAGAATCCCTCCTTCCTGCCCCCCCTTCTTTTTTAAGGGTGTATATGGCTTTCAGTCAAGTCTTTATTTCTGGATCTTATCCTAATTTCATACCTTGGTTTGACAATAGCCTTTAAACCACTTTCCTCCTGCAGATGTCACAGGAAAGAGTGGTTTAGGAAACCAGGGTATCTTTGCTGAAGTCAGGCATGCGAGGAGAGACACAGCAAGCACACATTCTTAGCCTGGATCAACCCCATGGATTGTCCATACTGAGATCATAATGACACCTGAACCAGGCTGTTGTACTTTGTCAAACGTACACTGCAAGACCTCAGACTTGCTTTCTGGCAGAGCAGCCAAGAATATTCAGCTGAAAAATCAAATCAAATGGGAACAAAAGGAAGCCTTGATATTCATCACTGGGTAATAAAATGGAGTAAGATGGCAGACCTTTCAGGATGGATTGTAACAGTATTAGAGACATGAATACAGGGCTGGCCCTGCTAGCAGAAGTCTGTGCAAGAACTTAGTCTAGTGTAGTAGGGCTTCTGACCGCCTCCCACTTGGCTTGGGTGGTTGAGAGCAGGGCCGGGTTTAAGTTTGATGAGGCCCTAAGCTGCTGAAGGTAATGGGTCCCTTTATATGTGATATTTTAGGGAGCAGGCTAGCAGGCGGGGCCCATTACTTACATCATAGGAGCCTACACAACACAAAACACTGTAGATTTTATTTTATTTGTTTTTATCTTATATTTTGGAAAAGTACATCCAGTTTTTTCCCCTTTAAATTTTTTGGGGGCCTCCAAGAGAGTGGGGCCCTAAGCTACAGCTTGCTTAGCTTATACGTAAATCCAGCACTGGTTGAGAGAACCCCCAGAATAGCATGCAGTGGGTGGGTGGGGGAGAAGTAAGAAAATTCTATCAGGCAAGCAGAAATATTTGCACGGAAGGAGCTAGCGCCTTAGCACTATTGTGAATTCATCCCAATGAGAACATTCATTATCAGTAATCTTTTTTTAAAAAAATGTTTGAGTTATTAATAATCTCTGTTGCTGAAGTTTCAGTGTTTGTGGGGAGAGGATTTAAAAATGGTAATCTAGTGATTAGTAAATGAACCTACCGGAAATGTAAAACCTCTTGCTGAAGGAATACCCTCATCTACTCGACTACAGCCACTGAATGTTTTTTGAACTCCAATAAAGCCTTCTCTTGTCTCCCCCAAATGCCTGAATTTCAGAAGTACTTGATTTATCTGTTGTCATGTGATAAAATATCTGTGGAGCCTATAAACTTCTAATTGAAAGGACTGTAGATTGTACGAGAGCACATTTTCCTTCTCGGTTGTAAGTTCCTCTGGTGCATTTTGTCTTGTCCGCCAACCTTTTGTGTGCCTCTTTGTTCCAGTTCTTTTTTTCTTTTACATAACCCATGGATGTGTGTACTTGATGTGACGAATATGGCTTAGAGGTTTTGCCCCTCCCAACTCTTTTCATTGTGGATGCTTTCAGGATTTTTTTTTTATTTTTTAAAAAATCAACCACTAGAGAAATCATCTTGCAGATCCCTACTGAATGAAAACATGCAAATCCTTGATTTGTAGCTCTCATAAAATGTGTTTTTGCCAGAATGTAAAAATTATTTATGTGGTAGAGAAGGTGAAATATGAATGTATCTTTTCTTCTTCTAATGCACTCACAAAGGACAGGGGTTAGCAGTGACGTGATAGCTCAGTCAGTGTTTTCCAGATACTATCCTTATTTTTATGTAGATATTTTAATTTTGTAGGCTCGATAAGGCAAGTCAGGCTCTTACTTATAGGATGATTCACTGGTTCCTTTCTCTGCTCACATTTGTTTCTGACGTTTTGTCCTCTGCTGTGTAATGCCACCTGCAGTCTGTTTGGATAATTCCAAAAGACATTGATAATCAGGTTTGGTTTACATGTTACTTGCTCCCCCAACTGCTGCCAGAAAGCTGTTCTATGTGCTGGGACCCACACACCAAAGAGTCATCGTTAAATGTTTCTTCTGCATGTGCAAGTCTAAATGCATGGAATTTTTGCATACTAACTTCAGGTTGACCTGGAATCTGCTGATTCCAGTAGGCAAATCATCCACCTATGTAGAGCTTGCCAGCTTTTCCAACCCTATATGCATGAATTGGATGTATCATTAATCTGAATGTTTTCTGGGGAGGGGAAACAAATTATTTGGGGCAGGTAAGGCTGCCTGTCAGCCATGGCACAGCTGCTTATCATTTTTCTAAAGTATTTCTTCTTCTTTTCGGGCTGCCATTTTACACACACACACTACAATTTCCCAGACCTAGCATTCTTCCAGGGCGCTCTCTCTCTCTCTCTCTCTCTCTCTCTCTCTCACACACACACACACACACATGAACCTTAAGAGATTATTCTGTCAAATGGTTGGCTTCAGGATGTGGAGAGGGTTCTTCCTAGGCTGCACACCTCCCCAGACCAAACTCCCTATTAGGGACGGACTTTGGTAATACGGCATCCAGAGCAAAGACAAAATTTGGTGCCCCTCATAAATATAGATATTTTCCCTCCTTGGCTTGGCAGTCTATGCAGGGGAACTGCCCACACCACCCTAAATCTGGTGCTGCTCCTATTTCCCCCTATTGGTCTTGCTCCACGGCCTTGTAGGGTGCTTCTGTCTGGATGGAGTGATGTAGGTATGGTGTGGGTGTATGTTGAAACTTTACAAACCTGTCAAACACTTGTCAAACCTGTTGTTGCACATACCTTTGCCCACCACTGGCATGCAGCCCACAAGAGCAGAGCCGTCTTCCCCATAGGCCTTAGTGGTGCATCGCACCAGGGCACCGGCCTCTCAGAGGCACCCCAGTGAGTGGGGGAGCTGCGCGGCTTTGCCAGCGGCCTCCACTTTCCCTGCATACCCGCCAGCAGCACCCCGCCAACCATATGGCTGGCGGGCATGCAGCTTGCCTCCCAAGTCTCTGTGGGAGGAGAGCGATCTCCGCAGAAGCTTAGGCTGAAAGCTGCGCCCCACCAACCATATGGCTAGTGGACACGCAGCTGCCCTCCCAAGCCTCTGTGGGGATTGTTCTTCCACAGCGGCATGGGGGAGAGTTGTGCCCCCCCGATGGCTGGCAGTGCACAGCTCCCCCACCCCACTATCTGTGGTAATTTGGGGGTGCTGGGAGGATATTTGCACCCCGGCGCCGCATCTGTTAAAGACGGCCCTGCCCAAGAGATTGTTCATGAGAGAATGTGGCTGGAAGGCTGAAAAAAACATCCCCCATCCCTGCCCTAAAGAGGGCAGCACAGCCTCTCTGGTAAACTTTCATGGTGTCTTTTTGCTGGCAATGTGACTGGCTTGCCTTGTGCCCTCTAAGCTAGCCTGCTGCCTTCAGGGCAGCGGAAGACACTGTCCCATCATCAGTGTTGAAGAAAGATTCAACTGCCTGTCTGCTCAGCTTTTGTACATGGAAGGAGTGCCATCTTGTCCTTTGCCTCAGGCAGCGAACTTTCTTGAGCCAGCCATGAGAATCAGGCACATAAATCCATTGAAATCAGTGAGGTTTGAGCCACGGTAGATGTGACAGGCAGCAGCTCTGTTTAAATGTGCCCTGCTCATGTAGTAGGAGGGCTTGGGTTGGATCCTCTTTCTCTGTGACTTGGGCAGCTCTGTTTATTGTGTCCCTCAGGTGCTCTTAACTCTATGTAGGCTGGAGAGACTCATGTCTTCTGCTAGGATTGTCCACTTCTGAGACAAGCCTTGGTCATTATGTTTTCTGCTAGAAACTGAACCTACTGGCATATGAAACTCTTATTTTTGTTGTCAACAAGCAGTCACACTTAAATCTTGAGCAGAGAAAGCTTCAAACTTAAAGAAACACAATGAGCCCAGGAGAAAGATTCCTATTCTGCAGGCCTACCAGCTGAAGGAGCATTTGAAACATGTTTCTTGGCATGTTTGGTCTGCAGGGAAATGCAACCAGCCGGTTGCTGAGAGGAAGCGGAGGAGTGTAATACAGGCACGACCTGGAACTTCTGCTATTCTGTCCCCTTTCTAATGACCCTCCATAAGATCCAACTTGGTGTCCCTCAGATGTTTTGGGCAAGAGCTCCTATCTGCCATAGCCAACATGGCCAATAGTCTGGCATAATGGGAAGAGTAGTACATAACATCTGGAGGGCAACAGATTTGGGAAAGCTACCCAAGATGGCGAAAACCTTCATGTTTAGGAAGGCTTTTGACCATAAATGGTCACTTCCTTTTTCAAGTGGGTTTTGCAATGCTTCAAATTTCTTTTGATGGTTTTATTATTATTTTTAAAAGATCTTTTTATCTCTCTGTTGTCCTACGGCAGCATTAATGTATCATTATATTGCTACCGTCAAATGGTTTTGAAAATTATGATTGCTTTACCTCATGTATCCAAACTGCCTTGGCTCATTGGGAAAAAGCAGGGTATAAATGTTTTTAATAAATAAATAAATGTCTCAGGGAGGATGAGAAATGAGGGAAAGAGTGGGAAGGGGAGATAATGTGGGGACGAACCTTGGCCAGGCTCTGATTGATTGGTTGCCTAACCACTTCAGGCTTGCCACTCTTGTACATTTAGATCTCTTGACGCAGCTCTCCTTGTACAAAGGGAACTCAAAATGGAAGTACTTCAAAGACTTTTTTATATTGACACTGTGGTGCAACTGAGTTCTTCATGTAGAACAGAAAATGTGCCACGTGTGTTAATTAATTCAATGTTTCTGACTCGAGTTAACCTGGACTCTGTAACGGCAAACGTTCCTATTATTTCACTGTGTTCTCTTGGCCTTGTTTTCTTATATTCACTCTTAAATTAATGTTTAGTGTTTTTACTGGTCATCTGGAGTAGAGTATTCCTCCCCTCCTAACAAAACAATCTGCATCACAATATGCTTTCCTAGACAAACAGTACCCTGCTCCAAACTGAAACATGAAAAATAAAAATAAAAAACCACCGAAGGAGAAAAAGCACACTTGGCTAAGCTCCGTTTAACATTATCTGATGTACAGTATTTGTTATCCTTAGATGGTCTGTTACTGTCTTTCCTTTCCAAAGCAATGTGCCAGCAACCATGTGTGTGTGATTTGCTTATACTGCACATCAGTCTAGACACCCACAGGGAAGTTGTCTAATTGATAGCACGTGCCTTTGGGTCACCCCCTGGAGAAGAGTCAGAAGCCATTGGCCTTGGCAAGGTGCCCCATCACACTATACACACAGACACACAGAGAGAGACCTATATCTACAAGGGGGCTGTTCAGCCTTGCTTTGCAATGAGTATATCTTTCAGGATGGCACTGATGCATCACTGTTCACTGGACGTATGGCTGGCTCAGGCAGCTGAAATGACGTCAGTCACCTATTGAGAACAAAGCAGGGCACTGGAGGGAGGCTATACTAACCTCTCCCATCCTCTCCAGATGAGTGACCAGTTGTCTGTTAGCAGAAATTTGCATTGGCCAAATCCAACAAGGACAACTGTGTGCACAGCTGTAAGTAATGGATGGGGATGATTTTAACCTAGTGCAGTGTCTCCAGTAGATTGCATCCAGCATGATATCGTGTACATAGAAACTTGCTTTTGCAGTTGATTGCCCTTGACGGATCATGGCATCTATCACGTGGCTGTAACTCTCATCAGCCAATTGCCAATTATTATTGTTTTAAAATGCAATGCAACACACTTCCTTTTAGTAACCTTATTGCGAACGTATTTTATGGGCTGGATTGATGTATATGAGAAATGAGGATCTCAGACATACGTTTGACTATGCTCTTGTGACGTCGGAGAATGACACATAAGCATTCTAGCTCCTTAGGAGTAACCTCCAATACAGTCTAGGGCGGGGTTGGAGAATCTGGCTATTCATATCACAATGACAAGCATTCCTGATGACTGGGCATGCTGGCCGGGGCTGATGGGAGCAAGTCCACTGGTCAGGGATCATGGGAAATTTACTCCAATCACATCTGGAGGGCCACAGGTTTCCAGCCCCTTCAACAGGCATCCTGAAGTGGTCTTGGCATTTGGCCCTAGTAAAAGACAGCTGCCTTCATTTACAGCCTGCATCTCCTGCATCATGTTATGCTATCTTTGTGCCATGCCTTCAACATGATTGCAGATTTTTTTGTTTGATGTTTTTAATTTTGTGTTCCAAAGGATATTAGTCAGAGGAAGACGTTATCGTCTAGAATTTCCTCTAGTCAATGAGGTACAAGCTAATTTCCTCTAAGTCAATGGATTGTATTTTATTATCTTCATTGTGAGGTCACTTTAAGTATTTATATGAATTTAAAAGGGAATTGCCTTTGGGACATCTGCTCTACCAGTGGTCAGTGCTGTAACACTGAGAGCAGAAGGAGCTGTCTGAGGTATCTTCTGGGGTGCAGAAAGACATTTGCCACTTGAGAATATCTCAGTTTGTATGTGCATTTGCACAGACGTATGCATTTCAGGAATGAGGTTCTGACCGCATTAGTCCCAGTATATGGATATTAAATCTGTGGTTGTCTGACTTTTTTTTTCCAGAATGATGCCACTGACATAAACAGGGCTTCCAAAACATTTTCTAGCCTTTCATGTTCAAGGCAGATGGTTCAAAATTGTCCAGCCTGAAGGTTCTGTAATTTTGTCTGATGATGATAGCTTTTTGCATATGCATGCTGGCTCCTTAGACTGTACAGTTGTTCTGTTGCTTTCACACACTCCACTCTATAATAGTGGCCATAGTTCTCATTCCTCAGAGGTGCATTTATTTTATGCATTTTAAATCCTTCACCTTATGGCATTATCTCTGAATCAAGGTCTGTCTTCCTTTTTGAGGAAGTGCGTATTTTGTGGGGATGAAGTCTGCGGCGGAAGCCACTCGGGCATCTGGGGCGGCACACCCAGGGGCGGGGTGAGCCGCCTATAGGAGCGGGCTGAGGGCAGGGTGCACTGTGGGGGCTCTGGAGTCTGCCTGCCTCCTCCCACTCAGCTGCCCTATAGCTGGGGGGGGGGAGTGGGCGGGCCGTTTGGGCACCGCGGAGCCTGCGCGCACCCAAGCCACCATGTCTCTCCCAGGAGAGACGCATGACTCAGGCATGCTGCAGGCCCCACGGTGAATGCTGCCCAGCATTTTGTCACCCCCCCTCAGTGGTGACACCCAGGGTGGCCAGCACCCCCCGCACCGCCCTTTGTCCGCTCCTGGCCGAAGTTCAGTAGCGTAGCGAGCCAGGGCAGGGTGGTGGTCTGCTCCTGTAGTGTGGCATGGTGCCTGCTGTGCGCCGGGGATTGTTGTTATCGGTGTTTTATATTTTATTGTTATATAACACCCTGACCAGGGCTAGGCTGCCCATGAGGCAGACTGAAGCAGCCACCTTGGGGAGCAGAATCCCACAGGGGCTCTGCCATCACTGCTGAAGAAGTGAGGAGAAGCAGTGGGGATGGCTGCCAGTGAGATCCCGTAAGATCTCACAGAACTCTGGTGAGATCCTGCCACAGCTTTCCCTCACTCTCCACTGGCAAATATTTGAGGGGGCTGAGGCCTCCTAAAGTGGATGAGCATTGCCTTTCAAATGGCGTCTGTCCATCACATCTTGTTATCAATTATCCCCCCCCCCAATATTTTATTCAAATTGGTACCCCTGCTTGAGGAATCTTATCTTAACAAATTTCAGTGTGAACTGAATCTGATTCATGACGTCCCTTCGTAACATGAGAACTGGAACTTAGTTATTCACTAGCCTTTTTTGAACGCCACAACACATTTCTTGTTTTGTTTTGTTTTTTAAAAAGTGTTAAAATAAGGTTTCAGAATGGTGTTGAGAGAAAGTACATTTGGAAATATATATTAGCTGCAAATTTGTGTGCAGATTATTATTTTTTAATGGCGCATTAATGCAGAAACAGGGCAAAATGGCCTTAAGAGTGTACATACATAATTGTGACTTGGACTGGAAGTAAGATGGATTTGCCCATCCCTGCATTTGAAATCTCTCAAACCTTACTCTCAGTATATAACTCTCTTTGCATCAGTAGATGTATCTGTGGGATGGATGTCCTGGCTGCTGGCTAGTGTTGAATGCGTTTGGTTTTTTTTTTTTTTTTTTTTGAGTGGGGGCAAACTGTTGCCTGTAGGGTACTTCAAGAAGAACTAGCAATTTCTGATAGCTTGAGAAGACATTCACAGTTCTGTGTCTCTCCTGTTTCCCTGGCTCACGGTGGCCCCCATCTGCCTCTGAAGGTGTGAAATGTCGCTTCCTATACACGATGAATATCCCTCAGAGTTCTGAAAGCAAATTTGACCTTTCATTCTTTCAAAAATGTTTTTGTGGCTATTGGTATTTTCCAGGGGCCTTCGCTTTTCCCAACTGTGCGTCTGCAGAGGCCAGCCAAATTCCCTTGTTAGTAAAATGCTGGATCAAGAGCAGCAATGTGGCTCTGCTTGCAAGCTATATAAATGGTGTGACTCAGGGTCAGTGGAAGAAGTCTGTTCTACAGTGTGGCGCATAGTAATGGTGCCATAGCAGTCAGCTTGGAAGTCGAACGGTATCATAAAAGGGATCTCTGTAGAACAGAGTGTAATATATAAACAGTGGAGCAATAGGCCTATTTTATAATCTGGAATGTAGAATGTAAACAGTGGAAACACAAGTTCAGTGGAAAACCCCCTATTTAAGAGAAGCAATGCCTTTTCATAAATGGTGGAAACACTGGGCCAGTGTAAGACCCCTGTTCCAATCAATACTGTCTGCAATATATGTGAAGAAAATATTGGGTGCAATGAGCTCTTTGGTAATTGCAACAACAACAACAACAACAGGAATTGTTGTGTTTCTGGATACTGCATAGCTGCAAGGTCTCCTTGCTTTTAGTAAATCAATATGCTTCCTATATTGGGTTTGCAACTCTGGATTTTAAAAATAGCATTCACCAAGAAGGGGCATAGTGAAGTCAGTGTAGAACCTGGAGGATCAGTGGCAGAGCCCAGTGGAATCTGGCTGGTCATGCAGGTGGGACAATAACAAGCAAACTTTGCCAGGTTGGTGCTGAAGTTCAGTGGTTTTTAATACTCCAAAGCAATAGCCTGCTAGAAAGCAATTTTACTGGTTGGCTCAGAAAAACAATATACAATTGCAAACAATACCGTATTGACCTGAATATAAACCTCACTTTCCCCCCAAATTTCAACCGTGGAAAGTTAAAGTGAGGCTTATATTCATGACCTTACGGTGTGCAGTCAGGAGACGTGGGGCTGACAGTGCCAGGAGCACGGCAAAGTGGTGCCCGCCCCGTGCATAGTCCCCTGTCCTCCCCCCCCAAGGCCGGGAAGGGAGAGAGAGTGAGGAAGGGGAAAGGCCATCAGCAACGCAGTGCGGCCCCCTCCCCCATATGCAGCCAGGGGCAGCGAGGAATGGAGAGGCTTATATTCAGGTGCAGCTTGTATTCAGGCCCATACGGTATTTACAACACATTACTACTGAAGATTAAAGAAAGATCTTTGTGCCCCCTTAAGTTTTCAGGACTCTCTGGGCCTGAACCGTGTCCATTACCTCCAGGGAGTGAGTTCCATAGTTTAACTATGTGTGACATGAAAAATTCCTTTCTTTTATCTGTCCCGGATCTTCCAACATTCAGCTTTCTTGGATGCCCATGAGCTCTAGTGAGAGAGGGAGGAAAAAACAAATACCAAGGTGGCTTACTAAAATGAAACAGTGACCATAACAGTACTAACAAAACATAAGAATAAAATAGTGAAACATCACTATTGTATTACGCCTAAAATAAAATGTTAACATTTTAGTTAAAAACCCAGTATCTCATCTCATTGGGTGGTACAAGATTATTAGGAAGTAAAAAGAGGAATAAAGATTATGGGTTGTATGTGTCTAAGTCACACTCAGAACAGACTCATTGAAATGATGGGTCCACTCTGACTTACCTTTCACATAAAACCTAGTAAGCTCTGTGGAATTACTGAAAATTCAACCTTCTGATTTCAAATAAATCAATAGGAAGATAAGGAACAATGGAAGAAAATGAAGGAATAAGAGGTGACGGAAATCAAGATGGGGCGAGTTTTTGTGTGCTAAGGAGCAGAATACCAAGTTGCAGCAGTTGTTGTGGGGCGATATTGTGACAATCAAATTATCACAGTCTGGTCTCCATCCCGTCATACCAAACTCATCTAAATGTAATGCAAGTTGCAGCTAATGAGCAACCTGTGTACACAATCAGAAACGGAACTGACTGTCCATTTTCTTGTCTGTGGTATTACGTGGACAGCTATGGCACTCTGTAAAGAATATATTTCAACCAGCAGAAGAAATACTCCATCTGATGCAAATAAACTATTAGAAACCTATATATATCAGGGTACTACAAGAAATGCTCACCTGAAGTACTCCTCTTAGTAATACTCCATATTCCCCACCCACCCCCGGTCCCCCAAATCCCTTCCTCTGCTTCTTTACTTCCTTGCCAATTTCATTTGTTGACTGAAGTATGTTGGGTCAGTTCGCATCAAGCTACATCTCCTTTACACTACCAATATTACATGCAGAGGTGTGCCTAGGGGTTAGTGAAACCAGCCTCTGCTGGGACACAGGCCCAGAAAGGCACAAAAATCACCTATCAGACTATGAAATGTGTGTGGTGCGTATTGTTGGGAGATTCCATCCCACCTTTTATTGTAGACATGGGATTGTTGTGTGTCACATGTCTGTTTACATTCCAGCAGAGACTGCTGGGTCTCTTGATCGTCCGTTCAGTGTGTATTGCTTTTGTTTTTGAGTATCTCCCCGAGAAGATGGCAAGGAGAGACGACATGTTTCTTTGTTCTGATTTATGTAAAATAAATCCATAGTTTTAGTATGTATCCACAGCCTCAAGCCTCTCCTGTTGTGCAGTTTACACTGCTACGTATAGTGTGCTCAAGTCAGCTAGCTTGAGTCACTGATGTACGTCGGAGCCAGAGGTCGATGGATCTCCGCAGCGTGAAGGCTGAGAGGGAAACGATCCAGTTGCAACGTTCAGGGGGAGATGGATGTGTGTGATGATGTGTCAACACTGTCATGGCGAGATTAAACATGGGAGAAGCTTCCTGTCATTCTTGCACAGTGGCTAAAAGGCATGTGGATTTTTCACCCTTCCTCGTTGCCTTGATCTCACACTGGGCACTTTGAGTACATGGGTCACATAAAATGTAGCAATTTCTAATGTGGCAAGTGAATTTCCCCCCTTCCTGCTGGGCACGGAGTTCTGATACAGCTGCTTATCAAGGGTGTCAGGGACCTTAGGTATGCCTCTGATTACACACTGCAGTGGCTTTCTTGAAGACATACTGTCTTGCGAATTAGGGTGGTTTATTTATTTAAAAGAAGAAGAAGAAGTTTTGAGCCTTTCAGTTCACTCTACCATTTGGGCTCTGATCTAAATCCAAAATATAGAGGAAGGCTCCAGATCCACGATTCACAAGTGTTTTCACTCTAAATTGTAGGTGATCAAACTCCTATGGGGAAAGGTGCCATTTTCCATGGATTTCATCTGGCAGGTAACCTGATGGTGATCTCAAGAAAATTAATCATCCCACTGTGCAGAGCCAAGCAAAACAGATAACCATTTAGGAAAGAAAATACCAAACAACTCAATCCACTGATTCACTTTGTTCTGGAAATCCCCATAGTCTCAGGTTTCTAATCCTGGCCTTGTTTTGCACTTCTTCCCCACTCCTTTTTGACGAACCCCTTTGTCTTTAAATGCAACTATAAATGAACTGTCATAGCCAGAGGAAATTTTTTTTTTAAGTCCACAGCTGTCCAAGCCCATTCCTGGAATTAACTTAACATTACCCTGAAATGGGTGCAAAGAGGTGAAAACGGGACTCATCTATTATTGACTGACTTAGCAATTGCCTCTCTTGGGCCTTCTTGCCTTAAATCCAGATGACTTTTGCTGGACGAAACAGAGGTGAACATCACCTTGGCAGCTCCTTTGCTGTGCTGGACAGGTGGTTTTAGAAAATAAAACAAAAAAGAACAAAAAGTGTTCCACAAGCACAAGCATTTTCTAAACGCCTGCAGGTCCTCCTGAGAAAAACATTGAGTAAGAGGGAGAGTTTATGTGACATTTAAAGCAGTATTGTGAAGATACTGTGGCAAAGACATGCTTGTATGTATAAACCATGGCCCAGCATCCATGATAGTTGTTGGTGCAGGAAATGGTCTGAACTTCATGAATGAAATCTAAGTGTGTTTGGTTCTCCTGAGCAGTGGCTGGATGATCTTATGTAAGCCACTCAGGTGTCTTTGGTGGAAGAGCAGAGCATACAGAGCATACATATAACAAAAAATACTTACATTTTGGAGCAAGGGCTTTCATCAGGGAAGGGAAGGGAGGAGTTACTTCCACTCACTTCACCAGGTTTTATGAGGAGAAGTTGACTATTGTTAGAAGCCTTCCCATTATGATGTCTTCTCTGATGAACCTGCCTAGAATGAGAGTGGGTGGTATTTAGCTAAGCTTTACTCAGAATAGATCTGTTGAAATTAATGGCCCTTACTTAGTAATGTTAATTAATTTCAGTGGGTCTTCTCTGGGTAAAACTTAATTGAATGCCACCCAGTGACTTTTAAAAACAAAATCTTATTCTTGGACAGATCTCAGAAGATCAGCCTTCCTATGCCTGAGTTTGCTTCCTGGTTTTCTCTGCATATCTGAGTGTTCTGGCTTCAAATTGGTGGTCTCCAGTGTGTGGTTTCTCTTGTGAAACAGGGAATATTATGCTTCCCATTAAAATGAAATGTGTAACATGATCCAAGAGATGAACAAGGTGGGTAGACCAAGATAGGAGGGAATATTTGACATTCGAAGTAGGGTGGCTACTTATGCATTGTCTCAAACGAAGACAGTTTTGCATTAAATGTGCATATGCATAATGCACACTCTTAAGACAGAAAATGTGGCCCACAGCATAGACACAGACTGATTTAGAGACTGTCCATTTAAAAGAATGATGCTTCTGCCACTGTGTTCATACACTGCTGTTTATTCAGTCTGTGGCTGAAAATTGATGCCATCAACCTCAGAAATAAGTTCCACGGTGTTCATATAAAGGGCTATAAAGTTTTGTGACCCTATTTTCTTTACAAATACATGCATAGTTCCCATAGGATCCCATTCTAGCTTCTGTGCTGCCTTTGTTAAAATGTTCTTTTATTTAGTTTACATTTATGTTTACCACAAACGTATTCCCCTTTCCTCAAAGAGCCATCCATACCAATCTCTTAGTTGCCATTGGATTTCCCTGGTGCAGCTTCCCCCTTGGACTCTAGCTGTAGGCAGAATATGAACCATTCCTTGCCGTACAAATTGTATGCAGGCTTGCTGTTGATTCAATGGCTTCCTGTGAGTGACAAAAAGATCCTTGCCACAGGGAACAAAGGTGTTAGGGAAGGATGTTGTGGGCCTCGAGCAAACACACATTGTTCTAGGTCACCGGTGCTCCTTCTCTCCATGGCAAGAACGAAAACAACAGAAAAGAAGCAGGAGAGAGAAGCAAAACAGACTCTCTTGCCAGAAAGGTGGTGCAATTGTCTCCCAAGTATGTTGTGGCTCTCAGATCATGGCCAGTAACACGGCATTGCACAGGCATGACTTCACTTGTTTCCATTAGAGTGCTTTCTCCCGTTTCTTTTGTCTGTAATTGAGAAATGCATGAGCTCATCTCCTTGGAGCAGGAAATGAGAACCGTGATAAACACATTTCTTTGGATACATGTTGATACCCCAACTATCTATACATTCTAAAATGGCCAGAGATTACCGTGAGAGCACAAACACAGGGCACATTCTATGTACCTGATAAATGCCCTGTTAAGTGTCAATAGTTAAGCGACACCTCTGTTCCTTCCCAGATATTTAGACATTTGCTGCTCCATCTTCCTTTTCATAATGCACCCCTCTTCCTCACCCGGACAGGCTTGCTTCAGAACTTAACTTTCCTAGTGGTTGGTTCTAAATCTGCAAGTGACCCCTAGGACCTGATTTGTCAAGAGGGCCAAAGGAAAATGTTGCCCTCAAAAACATTCCTTTGAGAAAGAAAGGCTTTCCTGATAGAGAGTGTGTGAAATCGGCCACCTAAGGAGGAAGTTTTATTTATCTATTTCCCACCCTTCACCTTAACATCCCAGGGTGGGTTACAACATTAAAACAGTTTAAAACAACTTAGTATCATAAAAATGAGATGGTTCTAAAAATGGACACCTCAAGGATCAAAAGGCACGGTAAAGGGGTACATCTTCAGCATCCTCTGGAAGTTGTGTAATGAAGGTGCCAGACGTACCACTGTGAGAAGGGTGTTCCACAGCTTAGGGGTCACCACAGAGAAGGCCCTCTCCTGGGCTGCTGCCACCCACCAAGCCTCTAACTGTGGAGGAACTACCAAGAGGGCCCTCTCTGCCAATCTCAGGACCTGAGAGGGCCTGTGGGGAAGGAGGCAGTCTTTCAGATATTTGGAGCCTGAGTCGTATTCATCATGGAGCCTATCCAGTCAAGAGTATAAGGATGCTGATCCTTAGCCTCATAACTTTCTAAAGAGCTCCAGGCCAGCTCAGCCCAATGACCCTCCATGCAAAGTCAGAGTACAGAAGTAAGTCACATACATTCCTCTTTCACTCTGTTTCCTAAATTATTTGAAATTACTGGTGCCTTTTAAACCCTGTGTTTAACCAATACAGATAACTCTACAAGTTCAGAGATACTTCCATAAGCCTAAAGAAACTTGCACCCACAATCTGTCCTCCTAAATATTATGCTGCTGCTGTTTGGGGGGATTAAAAAAAGCAGACTAGCATGGCTTCCTGCAATTTTTATCAGCAAATTGAAAGTATATCTTACAGAGGTTACCTTCTCTGACCTTTTCTTTAGAAAAGGCCACTATATTCTCTCTCGTTGTCATCAGTTCCTCTCTAGTGCAATCTAGAGCTCTTGATGTTGGAAGAGCAACATTTCGGGGGGGGGGAGCTGTTTTTTCTGACATGTTAGTCTGGAATGAGGGACAGATCCATCTGTTATATTTATGATTCACTAGAAAAAGTGACTGTACTTTGAAGTATGGGACTTCCTCTGGAATCATTGACATATTGCAATGTCACGAACCTCCTAGCGTTCTATCCTTTCTATTAAATCTGCTTTGCATTGAGTTCTTCTAGCTACTCATGAGTATAGGTGTACTTACTTACTTACTTGATTGATTGATTGATTGATTGATTGAATTTCTATACTGCCCTATACCTGCAGGTCTCAGGGCGGTTCACACTGATTCTCATCATGCTTTTTCTAGAAGAGGAAAGGACATCTGTCATTTGGGAATGTTGAGAATTTACTCACACAATAAATTTATTTCACATTACAGATAAAATCTTAATTCATTCCTATATTGCAATACTGTACAAATGTTTCAATTGGTTAGGTAATACACCTTAGGTAAAGGTAAATGGACCCCTGACCATTAGGTCCAGTCGTGGCCGACTCTGGGGTTGCAGCGCTCATCTCGCTCTATAGGCCGAGGGAGCCGGCGTACAGCTTCTGGGTCATGTAGCCAGCATGACTAAGCCACTTCTGGTGAACCAGAGCAGCTCATGGAAATGCCGTTTACCTTCCTGCCAGAGCGGTACCTATTTATCTACTTGCACTTTGATGTGCTTTCGAATTGCTAGGTTGGCAGGAGCTGGGACTGAGCAATGGGAGCTCACCCCATCAAGGTGATTCGAACCACCGACCTTCTGATCAGCAAGTCCTAGGCTCTGTGGTTTAACCCACAGCACCACCCGCGTCCCCCAATACACCTTACCTAGCATTAAATGAGCCATATTTCCTTCTCTATTGTCACAATGCCCAAGTTTTGTTGAGCCCTTCTTTTAGCAGTACCATTCATTCACCAAACCCATATGAAGAGGGTATAAACAGTATAGTATGGGGTGGCTGTTCTACAGTTTTGGATCCTTCTTCTCCAGGAGGCTTGCTAAATTCATAACACAGCTTCTGTAAAACATTCATCTGGAATTGTTTTCAGTAGCAAGCATTGAGTTGGCACGATTCTAACCTGCAATATATTTTGTGTGAATTTAGTAGTGCTTTAATATGGGAGCATGTCTTATAGATAATTTGCATCCACAACCCACTTTTTGATCCTCAGACTTAGTAGAATATCTAGCGAGGCCTTGAGTGAAATAGAGGTAAGAGCACAAGTGGGATAATACAGCAGCAACATCCAGGGCTTGCCCACATTTCAGCACTTTTAAGCTGTTAATCCACTCCTCCCACCACCACTTATATGAAGAGTAACTTGGGTCTTTCCTGTTCATGCCAGTAGGCGTTTCTTTTTATGTCTGTCGTTGCCTTCTGATTTGTTTATTCTATGCCATTTAAGTACCAACAGGACATGCACACAGATAGCTGTGTGCACCTTGTTTCTTAAAAAAAAAATTGTCCTGCGCAAGAGGGGTGCAAAAGTGTGCAGTCAGGCAATTGTAAATTTTCTTGTGCAGGTTTCTGGTTTTGCGCAAATCTGAGAGATCAACTCTCACCATTTCTCTCCCTCCCTTTATATCTCACCAAATGCCCCCCTTCCATCCCTTCACACCTTGCTAAACTCCCCTCCCACCTCTATTTACAACTCAGTAATGCCCCACCCTTTAAACATTACCACCTCATATGTCTGCAGCTTGACTGGCCTGCCTCCCCACCTGCATCTCTGCCCTCTTTCTCACCTGCCCACATCCTCCATCCTGCAGTTCCCTCTTTCTCGCCTAACCCAGACTTGTTTCTCCAAGGGTTGCAGATTCCTCCCTCTCACCAGCCCAGCAGCTTGTCACACTGTTTTTTCCAGTGCCGTCTGTTTGTAGCCAAGTGAACTGCAGCATGTTGACACTTTGACATTTTTATTTCTTAGAGATGTCTAGTGCCATTTTCTTGTGCAGCATTCTGGTTTTGTGCAAATCTGAGAGATCAAATTTAATCTATCAATATCTATATCTATATCTATGGCTAAGCTCCTGAACACCCTTACTATCAAGAAGGAAAATAAATGAAAACAATAGGAAATTCTCAGCATACTTTTCATATTGCTGCTAATCTATATACAGTGGTACCTCAGGTTACATACGCTTCAGGTTACAGACTCCGCTAACCCAGAAATAGTGCTTCAGGTTAAGAACTTTGCTTCAGGATGAGAAGAGAAATCGTGCTCCGGCGGCGCGGCGGCAGAAGGAAGCCCCATTAGCTAAAGTGGTGCTTCAGGTTAAGAACAGTTTCAGGTTAAGAATGGACCTCCGGAACGAATTAAGTACTTAACCTGAGGTACCACTGTATCTGATATATATGCCATCCAATAAAATCTGAGGCATCTACTTGTGCAGTTTTCTGGTTTTGTGGAAATCTGAGGGATCACCACCTGCCATCCAACATTCTCCCATTCAGGAGTGCACTGGAAATAGTTACCAGCAATGACAGAAAAGAAATAAAAGCATTGAGGAAGTAGAAAGGAGAGTAGCAGAAAGTAACAATTGATCTACCCCAAAACAAAGAAAGATTCAGCAGTCAGTTTGGAACCTGATTTTCACCAATTTATACAATTATCCCCATATTGGGTAAACCTGAAATTACAGGGAGAAAGCAACAAGATTGGTGTAATCTGGGGGCAACATTATGTGGACTATGCAAATTAAATGAAAATGTAAACAGCTGCAAACATACAGTAAATTCCAGTGCAGACAAGTCCCTGGAATCTATCCCATCAGATAATGGATGAATTGTGAAAGGGTGGGCTCTAATGAAGTTTATAAACTAATTTATGTAACAGTTCATCTGTTGGAATAGCATCACTATAATAATAATAAAAAAATCCAGGTCTTCATTTTAGGGTTTTGGGCTCATCCTCTAAATGATTTGCAATCATTGGCAGTTTTATATCAGCCACATAGCTGAGAAGGGCACAGTTCACTCCTTCATGCAGATGGAGATGTTGACTGGTGCAGACCCTTGTGAGTCTTGCTCAATATCTTTTTTTCCCCAGCTCAATGACAAACCATTTATTGCACCAGAGCCTGCAATAAACCCAGATGCCAACTTTGCTGCCACATACACCCGGACAACACCATTACTGGCCCCAACAACATCACACATACCATCTCGGGACTATTCAATTGCTCATCATCTAACATTGTGTATGGCATCAAATGCCAACAGTGTCCTTCAGCTCTCTATATTGGACAAACAGGCCAAACCTTACGCCAAAGAATAAATGGACATAAATCTGACATCAAGAATCACAAAACAGAGAAACCAGTAGGAGAACACTTTAATCTCCCAGGACATTCTATACAAGATCTCAAAGTAGCTGTTTTACTACAAAGGAATTTCAGAAATAGACTGGAAAGAGAAGCTGCTGAATTGCAACTCATTACCAAACTTAAAACCATGGAGAAACCTGGTTTGAACAAAGACATTGGATTCTTATCCCATTATACATGACTAAGCCATTTCTCACCTTCTCACCCCTTGCCTTTTCCTGTAAGACCCATTACAGTCGTTAAGAGTCGTCAGCAGGCTCATCCCAGCTATCTGCCTATCTCCCATTCCCACCACCCTTCTGAGTAATACCCCTCCCCACCTTCTCACTATATAGAAGGATCTGGCAACTTCTGTTTCAGTGTATCTGAAGAAGTGTGCTTGCACACGAAAGCTCATACCAAGAACTAACTTAGTTGGTCTTAAAGGTGCTACTGGAAGGATTTTTCTTATTTTGACTATGGCAGACCAACACGGCTACCTATCTGTAACTGGAACCATGGAAGGCACCACATTGAGCCGCATGAAATGGAAGTCCATCAACCTCACCAAGAAACTTGCACAGGTACAGACTGATATCTTCTTTCTTACTAAATGCAAGAACCTGGACATTATACCCAAGGGTCTTAGAATTAAGAACCCTCTACAATCCACGTATCCCACTGAATATGCAAGAAAACTATGCAACACTTTCTCTAAGAAGCTGCTCAAACATCTGATCAGCATTCTCTACTCTAAACAGAAGCTAATAAAGGAGGAACTCCTTGTATTAGACAACTCTATCAGGAACCACCAAGCTTGGCAAGAGTTCCAAAAGGAAAAACAAAACATTTACCACTCTCAACTGGAGCTACTGAAAAAACAGAAAAACAAGAAACTCTCTAACCTTTCCAACCTACAGGCTACTAATCAAAACAAGATCAACAATATTGTCAATCTCTCACAGCAAGCACTCAGCCCAGCCGAGGAATCAGTCCTTTCACGTGGACTGTCATTCTGCCCCGCCAAATCCCCACACATGATTCAGTTCTACGGGAACTTGGAAGCATTTTTCCGCCGTTTACGCCTGAAGGAGTATTTTCAACACACACAACAACAAGACCAATCAGAACAAACAACAACTTCACAACACAACACCTCTCAACCCACTGGAGAACAACAACCACCCTCCCAACAGAACACTGACCACCAACTACCTCCGAAAAAGTGTTACACAAAAAGGGACTCCACATGGACCCCTCCTGATGGACGCAATACCACACTGGACTTGTACATTGACTGCTTCCGCCACAGAATCCAAACAGATGTGACCAGAAAACACCATCGCTTACAACAAAATCTAAACCATGCTGAAAGGAGAGCCATAGATAATCTCAGAAACAACCCAGACATTATAATTAAAGAAGCAGACAAAGGTGGAGCTGTCGTCATCATGAACAAAAGTGACTACATTCAGGAGGCTCAAAGACAACTTTCCAATACCGCCTTTTACACAAAATTGGACTCAGACCCCACACAAGAATACAAGAAAGAACTGAACAAGATCGTTAAGGAGCTACCCCCACACATCCAAGAACAGATCCTCACCAACACACCAACAGAACCTCGACCAGGAACTTTCTATCTTCTACCTAAAATACACAAACCAGGAAATCCAGGACGCCCCATCATTTCAGGTATTGGCACTATTACAGTGGGTGTCTCCGGTTATATGGACTCTGTTCTGAAACCATATGCCATCAGTGCTCCCAGCTATGTACGTGACACCACAGATTTTCTGAGGAAAATACAATCTTTAAATAATCTTCCCAACAATACTATACTAGCTACTATGGATGTGGAATCTCTGTATACCAACATCCCACACAACGATGGTTTACAAGCTATAAGGAACACCATTTCAGATAAAACCACAGCGGACCTTGCCACCAAACTCTGCCAATTTGTCCTTACCCACAACAACTTCAAATTCGGTGATGACCTGTTCCTTCAGATCAGCGGCACAGCAATGGGCACCCGCATGGCCCCACAGTACGCCAACATCTTCATGGCAGATTTAGAACAACATTTCCTAAACTCCTACCCACTCAAGCCTCTCTTGTATCTGCGATACATTGACGATATTTTTATCATCTGGACACATGGTCAACAGACCCTGAACACCTTTCACCAGAAATTTAATGATTTTCACCCCACAATCAACCTTACAATGAATCAATCTATGCAAGAAATACATTTTTTGGACACTACTATAAAAATACAGGATGGGCGCATGGACACCACCTTATACCGTAAACCAACTGACCGACAAACATATCTACATGCCTCTAGCTACCATCCCAAACATACCAAACAGTCCATTGTATATAGCCAGGCACTATGTTACAGCCGCATCTGTTCCAATTCTACAGACAGAGACTCTCACCTAAGAGATCTACAGCAAACCTTTTCAGAACTAAAATACCCAGCAGATGAAGTTAGACAACAGATCAACAGAGCCAGACTTATACCCAGAGAGAACTTGCTGCAAGACAGACCCAAAAAAGAAAATAACAGAACACCTCTAGTCATCACATACAGCTCCCAAGTTAAAACAGTACAACGCATCATCAGAGATCTACAACCTCTCCTGGACAATGACAGTTCTCTTTCTCAAGCTCTGGGAGGAAGACCTTTCATTGCCTACAGACAGCCACCCAATCTTAAACAACTCCTAACCCACAATAATACTACAACCAGACTTAACACGGACACTGGCACCAGAGCCTGCAATAAACCCAGATGCCAACTTTGCTGCCACATACACCCGGACAACACCATTACTGGCCCCAACAACATCACACATACCATCTCGGGACTATTCAATTGCTCATCATCTAACATTGTGTATGGCATCAAATGCCAACAGTGTCCTTCAGCTCTCTATATTGGACAAACAGGCCAAACCTTACGCCAAAGAATAAATGGACATAAATCTGACATCAAGAATCACAAAACAGAGAAACCAGTAGGAGAACACTTTAATCTCCCAGGACATTCTATACAAGATCTCAAAGTAGCTGTTTTACTACAAAGGAATTTCAGAAATAGACTGGAAAGAGAAGCTGCTGAATTGCAACTCATTACCAAACTTAAAACCATGGAGAAACCTGGTTTGAACAAAGACATTGGATTCTTATCCCATTATACATGACTAAGCCATTTCTCACCTTCTCACCCCTTGCCTTTTCCTGTAAGACCCATTACAGTCGTTAAGAGTCGTCAGCAGGCTCATCCCAGCTATCTGCCTATCTCCCATTCCCACCACCCTTCTGAGTAATACCCCTCCCCACCTTCTCACTATATAGAAGGATCTGGCAACTTCTGTTTCAGTGTATCTGAAGAAGTGTGCTTGCACACGAAAGCTCATACCAAGAACTAACTTAGTTGGTCTTAAAGGTGCTACTGGAAGGATTTTTCTTATTTTGACTATGGCAGACCAACACGGCTACCTATCTGTAACTGAAACCATTCATTGTTACCTTTTGCAGGAAGTTTTTCATCCAACTGCATATCAATGTCCTATATTAACACTTGCACCTATACCATACAGAACTAGTTTGAACTTGTAAATTCCCCCTGCTCTCACACCTCCATGGTTATGTCAACACCATAGGTTGTTTGAATTTAAATCCATGTTCTTCAACCATCGCCAGTCTCTCTAGAGTCATTCAATTAAAATAGTGTTCTTCAGCTAAGGGGAAACCTGCACTTTGAATTAGATCTAGTAAAACTAGTCTTTCTCAAGTGGGGGCCCCATATTTGCTATATTATATTTATGTTTCCATTGGATATTTTTCTAAGATTTTTCCTAAATGAAACAGTAACCCAGTAACACTCAAGCCTACCTTTCAAACCCACAATGTTTGGGTGGCCCCTAAATTAGGCAAAACAAGCCTGCCCAACCCTAGAACAGACTGGACTCATTTTCTAGTTTACACACCCTCACTCAGGTCATTGGCATAGCCTGTTTGTATGCCCTAATAAAATATACTTCTGTTCTAGGCTTGGGACACCAGTTAATTCTAGGAGGTTGGGTATGTGTTGAAGCAGAGAAAAATCAACTTAAAGAAATATGAGACATATTAAAGCTTATCCCAGGATGCATCTTAACCAAGCAACACAAAATAGCTATTTCTGGGCATTTATTTTTCTCTTTTGTTAGTTATAAACAGGGATCTCTCACAAATCCACACAGTCTCAAGCCTATTTCACACAAACAACAGTCAATGGGGTCAAACAGTTTTGAGGCCAAGTTGCATCAAATAGCAGGTGAGAGACACCATGACTGAATATGCCTTCACTGGTACACTTCTTTCCCCTGATACCTAGCTTTCTGTGTGCAAAAGGTATAATAGCCTAGCTTTCTCCCCAGATATGCAGATTTTGTATATGAAGGAGATTTGTTTTTCATGGGGAGGCATTCAAGCAATTGATTCCCCCACTTGTAACCCAAATCTACTGGATAGTCGAGGAATTTTGCTACCTCATCTGCTGCGTCCATGAATTGTCCATGAGTGGGTGGAGCCTTAGGAATAACGATATCATTTCCCAGGGCAGAAATATATGCTGGGAAAGGTATGAAGAGGCAAACACTGGGGTCCAGAGCCCAGTGGGATAAACCCTTAGCACATGCATCTGCATGCAGGTAGGGCCCATTATCATGGGGGCATGGTTGGTAAATGTCTTGCCAGAGGAGTAGCCCTGGGTGATGCAGCCCGCTACCCCCATGCACACTGGGTGACTAGGCAGTCATGTGTCAATGCCCCTGTCCTGTAAATACCATTCATAAAAATTCACCAAAAACAAATTTGCTTGATAAAGCTGTGCTCTGGATCACAAGGATGATTCTGAATCCATTCAGCTGAACGTTCTTAGGCTGTGTACACATTACAATTTACTTTGGCTCCAGTGTGTTCCCCTCACTGGTGTTTAAAGATGTGTGCACATGACGTAAGCCACAAGCCACAGGTGTCCTGTGGTGCCTTGAAAAATACTGGTGTGTGGCACACCTTCGCTCAGACCACTTCCACCTGATTTGAACATGTAAGCCACTTTCACTTTATAATTAAGGTGTGTGCATTTGAGACAGCTATTGCACCTGTGTAGATCACAGTTTCATGAATAGGAGACTGGGTTGCAGGTGCATGGAAACCAAACATGCCATGTGCAACAGTTAAAGGCATCCCCACTTCGTCTCTGCTATGTACAACCTTCCTGCATTCTAAGCCACTAAGAATGCCCAAGAATGCATCTTCAGATCCATCTTCTGAACATGAGAAGGCCCAAAGTGGCGCTAGCACACCTGAGTACACTGGGGCAGTGCATACGTCCTTCCCCACTATTAGTCTCTTTCAAGCAACTACTTGAATAGAGCTTCATTCTGCCTGGAAAGGGCAGGCTGTTCCTTCTTCCTTAACACACCTGCATTTGTCCAGCTTCATTGCCTCAGTTTGATTTAATTGGTGGGTTGCCTGCCAGCAGGCCTGCTTTTCAAGGGCTATCCCTTTCAAGCGCGGCCAGAGGGTTCCTTTTGCGTCTTCCATTTCAGTCATTGAACGGGCCCATTTAGAAAGAACTCAGCCACTCTTTAGAAATTAATCTGTTTGAAATAATATTCTTTCTCTCTCTTTTTTTGTTTTTCCAAGACAGGAAAAAGGAGGTTCATTTATGCCCTATCTTAAAATAATCCACAGAACTGGGTCTGTATTTCCACCATCTCAAAACCCTCAAACAGTGGAGAATTCAGCCAGGGAGTACATGCACCCTGCTCTTGGGGAGTTCTCATGCCAATTCAAGCTTTCAAAAGAAAAGAAAAATATCCCGATAATATTATAAGTGCTCAGTAGTTGGGAGAAGGGCAGAGAAACAACTTGGGGTGGGGGTTAGGGAAGAGAGAATGGCTGCTGTTTCTAGATGGTTCTTGAGGACAATTGAATTATTGCCTTGTGTTCTTATGACCTCTTCCTGTAAAACTCACTTTCTCTTAACCAGCTAATAAATGCTGGAAATGTGGTCAGTGGTAGCATTACCAAGAATAACCGCCCTTTAGCACATGTGGTGTTGGCATTTGGGATTTTCTTTGACATTTAAAGCCTTCTGTTACTTTCTCAAAGGCCAAAGGGATGAGGAGTTGTGTTGGGTGGGTAGAGAAACACCCTGCAATTGAGCAGGCACTGCTACTGCAGCGCAGTTTCCCTTGCTGGTTTTCTTTATGTATGTATTAAACTTGTTGCCTGACTCACTCCAAAGGCTCAGGATGAGTAGTAGCAATATATAAAAAGCACGAAACCCAACAGACTATATGAAATAGACCAAACCTTATAAACATTAGCACTCGAGCCTTTGATGCCCAGAATAGAGAGTGACAAAGGTCCTTCCTCTGGGCCTCAAGTGTTTTCAGCTGCTCCTCTTGCTTTTGAATCTCTGGACTATGACAGGTCTTGGAGAAAATAGCCCTCACCAGGCATGGAAAGGAGTTGCTCAAACGACTTCTTCACCTGGACTGCTCCCATGGGTGTTTCTCACAGTTTCAGCTCCTGTTAGGCAGATGCAAGAGGCACTTGAGCAAGTTGAGAGTGTTATGGGTTGTACAATCAGCATCTTGAATTGATACCCACCACTGCTTGCAGAAGCTAGTCAGAATTCTTTCTTCAGTTCGCATAGGATCATAGAATTTGTAGAGTTGGAAGGGACCCCAAGGACCATCTCATCCAACCCCCTGCAATGCAGGAATCTTAAGCAAAGCTTCCATGACAAATGGCCATCCAAGCTCTGCTTAAAAACCTCCAGGAAAGCAGAGTCCACCACCTCCCAAGGGAGTTCGTTCCACTGTGGAACAGCTCTTTTGTCAGGGGATTCTTCCTACTGTTTAGTCGGAATCTCCTGAAACTTCAACTGGCACAGAATTCAGCAACCAGCTTGCTCCTTGGGGCAAGATGGTTTGAGCATATGACACCTGACTGTACTGGCTGCCAGTTAGTTTCCCAGCTCAATTCAAAGTGCTGTTTTTGACCTATAAAGCCTTAAATAGCTCAGAACCACAGTACCTCAAGGAATGCCTCTCCCCATATGAACCGACCAGGACTCTGTGATCATCATCTAAGACCCTTCTTCATATGCCTCTTCCATGAGAGGTCTAGAGGGTGTCAACATGAGAACGGGCCTTTTCTGTGGTGGCTCCCCATTTGTGGAAGGCTCTCCCCAAGGAGGCTCACCTGGCCCCTTTGTTACATATTTTTAGACACCAGGTGAAAACGCTCTTCTTCTCCAAAGTCTTTGGTTAATTAAACCATTTATGGCCTTCTAAACTATGTGTGTGGTTTTTGTTTGTAACTATGTTATGTATGTTTGTGTTTTTATATTGTAAACCACCCTGTAATCCTCAGATGAAGAATTTGAATTAAATTATCATTATTATTATTATTATTAGTAGTAGTAGCAGCATAGTTGATGTAAAGTAGATGCACATTTCATTCTCTGGACACCTGTATCTGTATGCATGATATAGCCCATAGGCAATGTACTTATTAAAACTAATAATGAACCGTAAATGAACTCCACAAATTCACTCCCTAGTTTCAGAAGTAATAATAACCATCTCCGCAGACTTTCCATTGAACCAATAACCATGTAAATGCCCTTATGAAATATAGATATGAATATTGATTTGGTTTTCATCCTAGACTTTGATCTATGTCAGGAAGCTTCAGCTGAGGCCCATGTGTGCATCATGTGTTCAACAAGTTCTTACGAAAATCTGCTTCAGGAGCTTCCAGGCCAAAGCACCCCGTGGGGAGTTTAGCACCCTTCCCCCTTTGCTCATTCTTCTGCCCACAGCAGACTCCTCAAAATTAATGAAGGCCAGATGTGAGTGTGTGATCACTACATTTTGCAGTAGGATTTGGCACGCTGCCCCTTGTCTTCTGTATCCTCAGCACAACTAACAGCAGGCAGAGCCTGCCTCCTTTAGCTGAGGTGGACCCATTTCAGCCTCAATGGCTCTGCAGTTTCAAAGAATTTCTGCTCCCCTCTGCCACATTTGAAAACCAGAAGATTTTCATCTCTCTGCCATAGATGTTCTTAGAAGCCTCTGGAAGCAGCATGCAGGAGGAGAGGCAGATGGATTTGGCATGACTCAGAACGGCTCACGTGTTTGCCACTGGAACATCAATGTTACAACATTTCTTAACATGAGAATATAAGAAGACTGCCAATGGCCCATCTAGTCCTGCATCCTGTTCTCACAGTGGCCAACCAGAAACCCACAAGCAGAACCCAAGCAGTAGTATATGCATCATTATACACCTTTGGGCACACTTTTTGTCATCTCAGAATTTAGATGAGGAAAGTGCAGTTACCCTTTGGTTGTGCAAATGTCTTCCTAAAATAGGCATGTCCAATATAGAAGCCAATATCCAAATGTGTACTTGATACATTTGACTAGTCTATCCACTTCTGCTTCTCCTTTTTCCTATTTGAAGTTTAGTTTGCTTCATTTCTGCATCACTTTAAAAAAAAAAAAAGGTTGCATAAAAATGAATATGCATTTTTGTGAGGACAGTTGGTTCAGTTCACTTATTGCTTCAGGGAATTAGATACAATGAATTTCTCTCCCATATGAACCTCAAGCTGCTGAGAAATGCACTGCATCATTCAAAGAAGGACAAAATTTTGTGCATAAGTAAGTTCTAGTCTGTATCTGAGAAGAGTGGCTCAGAGCATTTTATTTTGGAATTTACAGAGATTTCTCAAGCATCCTTACATTCCAGGTGGTTGTGGTAGCCTCATGGGAGGCCTTAAAAAAAAATGACAGGAAGGTGGGTTATAAACATATTGAACAAACAAGCAAACAAACAAACATCCGACTCAGCTTCCCTTCTGTGCCTGTGGTTCCAATGTACCTCTGACCTTTAGGCAGGTTCTGCATTGGCGTGTGATCCATCTGGCCCGCAAGGGAAACTGATCCAGATGTTCCACAGCTGTAAGGAGAAATGACCATGCAGAACTGAGCTTGAGGATCAACCGCACTGCTAAGGTCCTGCTTGAATCCATCCTGTGTCTTTGAGGGAAAGGTATCATCCCATAAACATGTGGTAGCAGTTGGGCAAATGACCTCAACAACACATAGACACCACTGTTTCTCGGCTGCTTACAGAGTCTATCCAAACTCTTAGCTTGACTTGGAAACTCACTAGGAATATTTAATGAGCCATTTTACCCAACTTCTTCATCTACGTCTTTCTTGAGTTTCGGACACTCCCTGCATGGAGGACATCTATGCCTGTATTTGTCTGTAGGTAAGGGGGAGAAGGGAGTAACATTTAAACACTGAGCTCTCTCTCTGTTAGACACTCTCACTTTCTTTCTTTCTTTCAGTCACCTTGTTAGAAATACCTGTGGGTAGAAATAGCATTATTGGAACAACCGCTTTGAGTATGGTAACATTTTCCACTCAGATCCCTGACTTTTTATTTCATGTTTTCCTTGGACTGGCACACATGCAAACGGGTGAAAAATATTTTCAGCCAATGTCTCTCCAACAATTGGCCTTCCCCGATTCTGTCCCTAGAGGGCAGCTGAAATATAACGTATCTATTAATAATGTGTTCCAGTGCAAACACTATACTTCTATAGTAGGGAGTCTTGAAAGTTCGTCAATAACACACTCACTAAGAGTTGATTCACAGGGTCATTTCCCCTCCCTCCAGAAGCAAGCCGTGCTCCCGAGTTTTCCTTGGAAGGCTGCTCTTGTGGGATATTGGCATGGATGTTGCTGCAGTGATTCCTGGAACAGCAGTGCTGCTTTGACAGTTGGGATTGCTCCTGGCTGTGTGGCATGGTGCACTGCCACACTTACGGGGGTACCACATGATTGTGAGCACAAGTGGGGCCAGGGAAAGCTACAGTCAGTGGTGCAGCTAATGCTGGACCCCAGGGCCATATCCCAGGGGCTCCCCAGAGAGCAGCAGTGGATGGCACCAGATCTAGCACCAATCAGCAGCTAGGTTGGCATGGGCATGCTGGAATGCACCAGAGCTGGCATCTTTTCCATATATATATATATATATATATATATATGTATATATATATATTAGACAGGGGTAACTAGCTAGTTAATGAACATTGTTGGGTCAGTTACTTTCTATAGGTCTACTTTGAGTAAAGCTTCATTGAATCTTTACTTACTATCCTTTTCTACAAATTCTTCCCAAGTTTTAAAACTTTAAGTAGTTTTAGAATGCATGCAGAGCTAATGCTCTACTCCTGAGCTGCATCCTAGGATTAATGGATTTTTGGTTTTGTTTCTCTAGCATATCAAGAAGGTAGAAGTGGTTGTAAAGCATGGGATGGTTGTGAGGAGGAGCAAAATGTCAGTTGTGCATTTATTACATCCAAGGTCTGCTCCACTGCCTACCATTTCTCATGGTGGGGAGCAAGTCACTGATGGATGTGGCCTGAGGAGGGGGAATAGCTTAGGGAGAGTCCTGAGAGCCAAATAGAGAAGTCCAGAGAGGCCCAGATCTGTGGTGACCCACCACTGGTCTATAGAAATAAAATGCTGCTGTGGTTAACAATGTTTAAACCCTGATCCTACTCAGTGGAGTGTCAGTCTAGCCCTGGCTTCTGAAGGGGCCTCAAGGGGCATCACAGTTCTCCTGCTTCCACTCCCACCCTATACCGGAGTCTGGAGATGATGTAGTTATGGTATGGTATGGTATGGTATGGTATGGTATGGTATGGTATGGTAATACAGGGAAAGAAGGCTTCACCCAGCACTCGAATTAATGTTTAGGTAGCTCCAGCCATTGGCAAATGTACCCATATTGGGTTTTATAATAATAATAATAATAATAATAATAATAATAATAATAATAATATTTTATTTATACCCTGCCCTTCCCAGTTCAAGAACTGGGCTCAGGGCGGCTAATAACAAATTTAAAACACTTTAAAACACTTAATTATAAAAGCAGCATAAAATACAGTATAAAAACTACACCGAACTTATTTGGGAAATGATACTTCTGATGTACAATGGTGCAACTGTAAGTTTATTTATCCAGCTCTGGGAATGTTGTGCAAGTTGAGGAATTTGAAGGCATCTAATTAGCAAGATTTGACCCATCTGTCCAGGCTTGGTTAAATTTGCGGAAACATGAATCAGCATCTGCCTGCTCTCATATGAACCCATCCATTGACCTTGGAGGTCCTGCTCTCTGCCTTGTCCTTACGTGAGATCAGGCAGGCAGGAGAGTCAGGGAAAAGATGAACTTTTCCGCCAGAAAGTGGGTGGGAAGATTCTTATGCAAAGTTGTAGATATGCAGCCAGGAGGGTTGTCAGTGGCTTTTGAAGTGGCTTGTGTAAAGGTAAATGGACCCCTGACCATTAGGTCCAGTCATGACCGACTTTGAGGTTGCGGCGCTCATCTCGCTTTATTGGCCGAGGTAGCCGGTGTACAGCTTCCGACTCATGTGGCCAGCATGACTAAGCCGCTTCTGGAGAACCAGAGCAGCGCACGGAAACGCCGTTTACCTTCCCGCCGGAGCAGTACCTATTTATCTACTTGCACTTTGACGTGCTTTCGAACTGCTAGGTGGGCAGGAGCAGGGACCGAGCAACGGGAGCTCACCCATCGCGGGGATTCGAACTGCCAGCCTTCTGATCAGCAAGTGCTAGGCTCTGTGGTTTAACCCACAGCGTGGCTTGTGTAGCTGTCTCTTAATACCAATCTGACCAGCAGCAATTAGCAGGTGATAATGTCATGAAAACCTTTAGCCTGTAATCTGTGCATATCAAACTCCTGTTAAAGGCGTTAAGAGAAGGCCAGGTGATTTTCTCCCTCCCCGCCCCCTGTTTTCAGGCCAGTTGGCAGTTGAGGCAGCCAACTACTGCATGAAAGCATCTCTAGATTGTGGTCAGCGTGCTTAATGCTGGAGAGCCTGGGGTCCAGGTTAGTTGTTTACCTTCTCTCTTTCTGGCACCATCCTGGGCATGCATTTAAATGGACCAGAACCAGCCTAAGCTCAAAGGTAATTTAATGCTTAAAAGAATTAAGGCTTCAATACCAACCAGACATATTTGGGAATAAGTGAAGCTTGCTTCTCTGTAAACATGCATAGGGCTGGACTGCAAGCGGTTGGGTAGCAGAGGACCCCCCCTCACTCACCATCAAAACATCGCCACAGCTGCTGGAGAAGCGAGGGGATGTTGCAATGCACCCAGCAAGAATGTGCCACACATTTGGGGGGTAAGACAGGAACTGATGAAACTGTCCTGTTTGTGGCAGGACGAGATGACGAAAACAAGAGCAGGGAAAGCAGTCGGTGCAAACCCCCAAAGCCGTGTATTTTCTCTGTTTGGTTGCTTTTGGAACAATGTGGCAACAGCCATCCAATATCCTAGGGCTCTTGTTTATCTGGGGTTTTTTTTTCCGTAAATGAAAAAAGACAAAAAAATGAGAGAAAAACAAGTGTTGCTTCCAAACGGAGAGTCATGTGTTTTGATTCAATCTAATTATACAAAATGATATTTTTATAACCCCTGGAGTTGCCCCTGCTTCTTTGTGTCTTTCTTCATTTGTTTACGTTTAGCACAGTCAAGGATCCAAGTCTTAGTGACTTTTGAAGGAAGGAAGGGGAGGGGGGGAAACTTTGCTGGCCTTTGGTATTTGCTACTCTCCATTTCTTCTGGCCTTGTAAACAAACATTATGTTTTCCTTGCTTCACGGTCCTCCTTCCTACTTGCTGCGGCCTCTATTTTCATTCTTCTCAGGAGCACCTGAACAGCTTTCTAGAGCACTGAGGCAGTCCCTGGACGCATTGCCCCCCTCAGCCAACTGGCAAGTCGGTTGGACAGCTCCCACGAGGCACAGAGCATATGTGGAACGGTGCTATGCATCTTATAGGCACCATCAACTGGAAACTTAAGGGCCAAATATGCACCCTCAGACCCACTTGCTAGCCTTTGTGGCTATCCAGGGGCAAGAGAGGTGTGTGGAGATGATTGCATTCCTATCTTGCAGTCCATTTCGGAGAAGTGGACTTGGTCTCCGCTCTTTAAAATGGCTCTTCTGTAAAAACTAGGCCCCACCTGCACTATACACTGGAAGCAGGATGGTACTGCTTCAGAAAGCCAATGATTTCCCCCAAAGAATCCTGGGAACTGTAGTTCGTTAAGCATCCTGAGAGTTTTTAAGAGACCTCATTTCCTCCCACAGAGCTATAGCACTCAAAATTGTTTAGCAGTCAATCCCTCTTCCCAAGAAACTCAAAGGATTGCAGATGTGTGAGGGGAATAGGGACCTCCTAGCAGCTCTCAGAACCTTTAAGAAATTGCCATTCCCAGGATTCTTTGGGGGGGAAGCCATGACTGTTTAATATGGTATGTTACTGGTTTATATGTACAGTGCAGATGGCTCCCCAGCTGATGAGCTAGGGAAATTATTGTTGTGCTTACCTTTTTTCCTTATGGGCTCCTCTTCTGCATATTGCACACTTAAGATGGGCCATTCTGGTTGCTAACTCTCCTATTTGAACTCTGTCCCTCACATGCATAGTGTGCTTCACTGAAGCACAAGGCTTCTACTTGGCTGGTTGGGTCACATTTTTGTCTCAGGATATTGTAGGCTTGTCCTTGCTTGCCTGCTGTTTTCTTCAGCTGTGCATCCTTTTCCTCCTTTGCTGATTGTTTGGCCTGGGCTAAGTATTTTATTGATAGTTCTCTTAACAAGAATTGCTGATTGGCTTGCTTGATGCCCATGTATGGGTTGGTGTTATTCATATTAAATGCTGTTAATTGACTTACTGGTGTGCTTTAGTCTTCTGTCCATTTTCAACATGATTTAAATCAGGGATGGAGAACCTCTGGTCCTTCTGATGTTGTTGGACTACAACTCCCATCATCCCTGACCACTGGCCATGCTGGCTGGGGCTGATGGGTGGGACAGAGGTTTAAATGAACTATTCATTGCTGAACTGTCAATGTTACATTTGTTAAGTATTACCATTTTTGTGTGCTACTTGGATTTTCTATGAGCTACTTTGAACACAATGTGTTTGTAGAAAATGCAGTTTACAAATGTAACCATCACCTATAAAGAAACAGTTGGTGTTTATTGGGTTCCCCAGAAGACATCAGCCTCTGCTTGACCACAGGAGGGCAGTAGTGCTCTACATGGAAATGCCATAGGGAGACGATGGGACACGAGAAAGATGTCCTTTTGCCTGTGGAGATCTAATAAATGACTGAGAAGTTTGGAAGGTAGGTGGTCTCATTGGCTGGCATCTTAGCATATCATTCATCCTCAGTTTGGCTGATAGCACTGAGGCACATCTAGTTCCAGATAAGGTCAGGTATAGAAGGCTTCCGAATTCTGTGTATCTGCTAAGAGAAACGGTCTGTAGTTCCTCTGAAGTTGCTTTTGCTTTCAGGCAAGGGTGAATGCAATTCATGGTTGCAAGGATGTGAATGCAAAAAAGAAGAAGAAGCTATTTTGTCAAGTAGTTTACGCTCTGCTTCTTGATAATATTTGTATTGCTTCATTTTCATAGAGTAGTAGAGTTGGAAAGGGACCCTGAGGGTCATCTAGTCCAATCCCCTTCAATGCAGGAATCTCAGCTAAAGTATCCACAACAGACCCAGTCTTAGCTTAAAAGCCTCAAGTGAAGGAGAGTCCACCACCTTGTGAGGGAGTTTGCTTTACTGTCAAACAGCTCTTACCACCAGAAAGTTCTTCCTGAGATTTAGCTGGAATCTCCTTCCTTGTAACTTGAAGCCCTTGGTTTGGGTCCTACCATCCAGAGCTGGATAAAACAAGGTTGCTCCATCTTCCATGTAATGTCCCTTTAGATATTTGAAGATGTCTATCATATCTCTTCTCAGTCTCTTCTTTACCAGGCTAAACATACCCAACTCCCTGAACTGCTTCTCATCAGGCCTGGTTTCCAGACCCTTGATCATCTTGGGCACCCTCCTCTGCACTTGTTCCAGCTTGTCAATATCGTTCCTAAATTGTGGTGCCCAGAACTGGACACAGGACTCCAGGTGTAGTCTGACTGAAGCAGGATAGAATGGTACTATGACTTCCCATGACTGGGACGCTATACATCTGTTGATGCAGCCTAGACTAGCATTAGCTTTTCTTTTTCCTGTTAAATCACACTGGTGACTCATGTTAAGCTTGTGGTCTACAAAGACACTTAGATCCTTTTCATTTGTACTACTGGCAAGCCAGGTGTCCTCCATCTTATATTTGTGCAGCTGGTTGTTCCTGCCTAAGTGTAGAACCTGACATTTGTCCCTACTGGAATTAATTTTGTTCCTTTGGGCCCAGTTCTCCAATCTGTTAAGGCCATATTGAATCCCAGTTCTGTCTTCTGTGACATTAGCTGCCCCTCCTAGTTTGGTGTCATCTGCAAGTAAGCATGGTGCTTTGTAGTTCTGGTATGACTCTTTGCAGCAGGTAGTCCTAAATTCTGAAAAATGGCATTGAAGCTGGAAGATCTCATTGAAGAGATCTAGTTTAAGTCCTGCTGATGTGGAACTAGGGAATTCATTTGTTCTGGAAAGTTCAGGTCCACATCAGAAATATTTGTTGCATATGTGTATTCCTCACATCAGAGTTGTGCACCAGCATGGAATGTGTAGTTTTTCCTAATGCCAACAGTTACTGTGCATTTGTATTTCATTTTCCTGTATATTTTATTAAGTTTCATGTAAACAGACATAATGTTCAGCCACATTAAGCATGTAACATAGAAGTGTCTATACACTGATTAACCTTTGATGTTTATGTTTTGAAGGCTGTTACATGTAGCAAAGATTACTTGCTCTGGAGCAACTACTCCCCATTGCTTCTGAATATTAGTGCTAACACAATTCACAACCACCACTTCTACACCTAAGCATGCAGTGGAAAATCTGTTACTCTACCACTCTGGAAATATAAGCGGGTCTGTAGCCTAAGTGATTATGCAACAGGCTTGCTGTGGTTCAGCTTACGGAAGGGGAAAGGACACCATCATGCTCCCTCACTATCACTACCTTTGCAAATTTTGTAGAATCATTGAAGAGACAGAAGGGTCTCAAAGGCTCATCTTAGTCCAACCACCTTTGCTGCCACCTTCATTCTTGACTTTGACTTTGGATTACCATATGGCCGGGTATCTGTGTGCCTGATTCTACAAACCAATTAATTCCCTGGATCCTTTCCTTCCATGGAAATCCTAGTCATATATTTCCTCTTCTTGATACCTAGGCAGTACCCCTTTGGAATAAGTGGGGCAAAGAGATCAAGAGAGGTTTTTTCTGACAATCTCTCCACCATGAAATGCATACAACCCAAGCCCTTCTTCTACCATTCATCTTGCTTCATCTTCCCAGGATTTTGGAGTGGAAGGTACTGACTGATTCCATCTGCCAGCTTGACTGTGCTTCAAAGGCAGCAAATCCTGGGGACTTTTAAACTTACAAACAGAAACATGCATTGGAAAAAGGCTGAAAGAAAAGAACAGCTCTCTCTAGGCAGGCTGGCTCGAGCCCCAGAGCAATCCAAAGCAAGCCCCCCAGGAGCCACTCTTCAGTGACAGCCATGCAGCTTTCTTTTGGTCAATAGAGCCTGTGCTGCTTGATGCATCCAGTTTTATTCCTTAGGTGCTCTGTGAGTAAGATATAGAGGAAGCAAAGGGAGGAATAAAGAAAAATGACTATATCTGGTGTTGTGAAATGGACTTCCATAAGCAATATTTTAAAACTACATATACAACTTAGGATGACTAGAAAAAGAGGATCAGGCCTGGAACATCACCACTGACCTCATTAGATTTCCATCCCCCCGGTTCGTGAATCATATGCACCCTAGAAATTGAACAGTTAAGACCTATAGAATGATTGATCTCCTGGAAGGGAGCCATATTCTCTTTATTCATATGGAAACTTATGAAAGAAAATCAACCCCATATGCTGCTGTTTTACTATAGTGCCTCTAACTGCGTCATTTCTTATCTCAAGATTACATGTTACAGCAAATTGCACATCCCTTAACATGGTCCAAAGATGTCGTAAGTTTCTCCCAGTTGGCCCTCAAAGGCATATTGCTCAGGACCATCCGAACAGGCTTTTTTGAAAATAGAAAAGGAACCCCAGTTGATGAAAGAATGGAAGACACATGGACTTACAAGAAACATGGAAGGGTTTGGGGTTTTTTTGTAATTCCTAATGGAATGGAATAACATGATAAAAATAAATAAATTAGCTACTGCTATCTTATACCGGTCAGGTACCATACAATCAGAGGGGAAATAGGCCAATTTTTTTCTAGGGAAAGTGTGAGCAATTAGGAACATATTAACACACATGGTGGGACTGCCCCTTTGTCCAGTCATTCTATGGGAAAGATTTAGGCAAGAAAAAAATTCAGCTGCAAAGTGAGACAGGGTCCTAAATTCAGTCTCCAGCCTTTTTTGCTCAGCGATGTCCTACCTAAATGCAGAAGGAGCTTTTGTTATAGTCCAATGATAGCAGATCAGTTGTAAAACAAACAGGGACAGGAAGTCCTTCCAACAATTAAATACTTGACAGTGATTCCATTGGGAAAACTCACACATACCAGATCAGAGATGTAAGAGAATGGGGTCTGATGCTGATTTATTTGTCTCCTGGCTTCCCTTTATTTTGTACACAAAGGCTTATCACAAAAGCCTACAAAATAATGTATAATTTACCTACGATTGAATACAATCTAAGGAAGCTCAAATCTGTACAAAACCACTGACATGTTTTAGTACAAATGACACCCTATTTTCCATTTAGCAAGCATCAATCTGAGGGTTGATTGCAGTCTGGAAGCTCTGATTGTTGTTGTTTTTTGAAATTGTTATTGTTTAATTATATTTGCTGTCATTATCGGGCTTTGACAATATGCAGAGTCTCTCCCCACAACCCCTGAATATTCCAGGATAATAACTGACTGTGACATCAGCACCAGCTACAACCTTCCATCACTTGCTGCTATGGTAACTGGTATTAAACAAGAGAGCTTGCCAGTCCCCTTTAAAAGCCCAGAAGCAGTGAGCAGGGATGATGATTGGAACTCCCATTCTATTTCCCCCCTGGCACTTTCATTCAGCCTCTTCTCCAGCCAGATATGGGGCAAAACTAAAACCATGCTTGCTACTGCAGGCAGAAGTTGAGTCAAATGTTGGATGGGTGGGTTTTGGTGGTCCAGTGGGTATATATTCTGTCATAAAGCAAACTACATATCACAGGTTCCATATTTTTGTAACATGTCCATCCAAAATCTTAGCCAGCCACCCATACTGCTTAACATCTTGGAGTCTAATCTGCCCCTGTTCTTCTTTTGGTAGTTTGGAGTATAACCTGTTTATACTTCTATATATATGGTGAAGCAACATTAACCCTGTTTACATACTACAGTTGTGTACACTGTACACCTATTGAATGGGATGGGGGAGGGAGAGAGGAGATTTCACTCTGCTCTCCCTTCCTTATTCAGATTGAGCACATATCTCATAAAAGCATCTTTACACCTAGAAACTGTACACACAAGCTGTGGAGATGTGATGGGGAGCCCTGTTTTTGCAGGGTTCTCAACCTGTGAAGAGCTCATGCAGATGCCTTTTATATCCATATATGCTATTTTACCAGATGCTGAACTGACAAAAGGAGGGAAGTTTCTATCCTTGCTCTATGCATGCTCTGTACATGACTGCAAGATGTGCAGAGGGCTAATATTGCTTTGCCCCATCAAAAGAATAGTGTGACTAGGCCCTTAACTGCTAGGAGAGGGGCAGGGGATAGGATAGACTCCCAAACATTGTGTATAAGAGAGGGGCAGAAGCCAGTGGGTGTGGGACTCCTCTATGCCTGTTCAGTGGGCATGATCTCAACATACATTGAGTTTCTCTGGAGTGGCAGCCAGCCCTGTGAATGCATCCTCAGACTTCTGTGTTTGCAGCTCACCAGCTTCCCAGAAAACCCTTGGCTTGAGCCAAGAGGTATTGAGCCATGATCTTCTTGGTACACACTGGAGGTGTGTTGGATCAATGACAAGACCAGGCAGCACACTAAAAAGATCAGCCTTGGCCTGGGGGGGGGGGGGGATAATGGACTCATGAGTCCCGTCTCATGAACTCACTCCTGTCCTCTTCTCAACCTTGTCTCATGAGATGTTCTGGACTCAAGGGGAAAAGACATTGTTTGCTGCGACACTCCAGTGTGTTGTGAGTGTCTGCCAGGTTAGGTGCCAGGATGTTACAGCACAGCATTCGGGAAACACCACTCTTGTGTCTTTTTTATTTTTTAAAAAATCCACACTGTAGCATCCAGGAGTCTTTGAGTCCTTTCACACCCACCCAAACGCTTCTCTAACATCATACAAATGGCATGCTGTTTGTGTGCTTTCAGCATGGCTCTCTTGGGATGTGCCTGGTTTGTTTTCCAGTAGGTAAAATCATCCATGACTCAATTCAGCTCTTCAGGAGCTGTGGGATTGGAGAGGAGGTGGAGAAGTGGACTATGCATACAATACACAGTTCTATGCACCAATAAGCCACAGGCATGAGTCTCTGGAAGGCCAGCAGTTTTGGGGGGGGGGATGTTCACAAGAGCTTTCCAAGCTTGCAGAACACAAAGGAAAGATCTGAAGTATCATATGATCATTGTCAGTAGAGCACTGCAGGCTACCAGGCAGTACTGGCACCAATGGGGATTTGTTCACTAAGCCTTCTAGCTGCTTGAGGAGGGGTCGTTCTGATTGTGCTGGAGAGCAATGTGATAAGCACACTGCAGTCCAATGAGGATCCCCTTTCCAGCTGTGCCTGTAATTAAATAAGCATAAACTTGCTATGTAGCTGCATGCTACGTATCAATTGAGCAGCTACAACACTGGATGTTGTACATATATGTTTGCTTATTAATAAATTATCTGTTCTAATTTACTACATAGAATCTGGACCTACATGTTGCCGACAACACATGATGCCAGCAGTGGAATACGTTGTGTGAAGGTACTGTAGAATATTTGAGGGTCCTGCATCCTTTATCTCTGTCACTTTTGAGGTCGGGAAGAGGGAGAGGTTTGAGTACAGTGAGAAGGGAGTGACACTGAAAGGGAAAAGGGGAGTGTTTCAAACAACAGCAGAAGCTTGAGTAAAGTGATGGGTGGAGGGACACTGAGAGCATGCTTTTAAAGAAAATAAAGCCATTTCAAGAAGGAGAAATAGCAGAAATGGGTACAACAAAGAAGCTAAAATTATTTATTTATTTATTTATTTATTTATTTACTGTACCTCAAACATTGTTTAAAACTGCCACTTTCCTCCCTCAGTGTCACCCAATGCTTGCTCTACTCAACCCTCTGCTGGGTTTTGTTTTGTTTTTTTTGAAACAACACCACCAACATCACTTCCCTCCTCTCAGTGTCCCATCATCTTTGTTTTATTCCAACCTCTCCCGTTGTTTAAAATGACTTCCCCTTTCTCTGTATTCTTCCCTCCCTACTTTACTCAAACTTCTGCCAGTGTTTAAAACCACCACTTTCCCCTCTCAGGGTTTGTCGCTACTCATCAATAGCAAGGATCCATTCTGAGTATCTTTGCTTCCTTGGTAGGTAGGGAAAGAGCAGGAAGAGAAAAAGAGAAGCTAGGATCTGAATCATAAATCCTGCTTGCACAGACTGTGTCTGTGACCTATATTCCTGCCAGAGGCAGAAGAGGCTTTTACACTTCTTTATGGTATCATCTGAAACTGTTCCCAGACATGACAAATCACAAACTTGGTAAGATAACGTTAACATTTCATTCACATTTAAAACATATGGCTTGGTTGGAATAGTTTGCGAATGAAGTGTTATTTGCGTCACACAAGATTGTAAGCACAATACTTTGTTTGTGTGTGAAAGCCACTGCCTTTAGGTTGATACGGTGTATCATGTGCTGTGATTTGAGGGATGGTGTTTCATACTGCATATACTGGCTAAAGAGGGATTCTGCTGCTACCTCAGTATGGTGCAATCAGAGTTTGTCTGCTAGATGAGGTTTGCCCTATCTAGGCTCAAAGCTCAGAAGAAGCAGAATGTAGCAACAGCACTTCAGGTAGAGCAGAATCGCATCAAAGAGAGCAAGGCGGTGGGTATCAGGACCTTGGATAGCACACTGAAGAAGGTGCTGGCTGGAGAATTCTCCCAAAAGCAGAGCTGTTGATTCAGCAGAGTGATGAGGCCTACTGAAGGCTGACTGGTCTGCGTTTGCTGTTAGCTTCACTCCTTATGAAGAACAGCCTCTGTTTGTAAAAAGCATTTCACTCCTACAACATGGGTCTGGTGGGGACTGTTTTGGAAATGCAACTTCTGATTCCAAGGAGTCCGGAAAGGCCACATACCCCAGCCCAGAGGGTCCTGGAATGGGAGGTGATGGTTTCCTGAGCATTGCCTCATCCGTATTCCTGTCTTCTTTTGAAGTTGAAGAGTAGCCATGATACAGACATCACAAGTAGAAACTATTGATCACCCTTTCCACAAATGATGTGGGGAGTGAATGGAAGGATCATGTTCAGGGTTTTTAAAACTCCTAGTCACTTGAGAGACACGTGTGTGTGTGTGTGTGTGTGTGTGTGAGAGAGAGAGAGAGAGAGAGAGACAAATGACCAACAAGATCAATAAATAATTTCAATAGTTGTTATCTTGTGAACCACTCTAAGATCTTTGGATTAAGTGTACATAAATTTAATAAATAATCATCATCAAGATAAAAATCTGTCCCATGTTGGTCAATGAACACCCAAGCCCACCTTCCGTCCCCTGAGCCCTTTATCCTCATGGGCTTATGCCCGCTTGACTTTGTGTAGGAGGATGGAACCTTATCTACAAACGATGCAGCGTTTTCTCAAGTGTCTCTTCACAGCCACAAGGTCCTACAAATGTTTGCTTTAAAATGGGGATAAGTCCTGAAGTTGGAAGACCCAAGGTGCCAGTTTCTGTTCTCCAAATACCAAATTCCACATGCAAGTGCATGGAATGGATACAACACTGGCACATCAATCTTATGTTATGGGAGCGAACCCTGTTGAATTCAGTAGCGCTTCCTTCCTAATGACATACCTTTAGGACTGCACTACACATGTAGGGTTTCCTGCTTCAAGGCAAGCTCATAATTGCTATTTCACAAATGAAGTTTGTGTGTACACGCATGCCTATTCTCTGGCAGCAACGAGGGAAAAGACATTCCAACATGGATAGCAGTAAACTGAAGGCAGCGCTCAACATGCGAATACACTCCTCAGTTATCAATATTTTACTAAAGGGATGTCCTTTGGCATTTGTCAAGAAAGCAACATGTCTTGTTCACTAGCCTGAGAAGTGTTGATAAAAGGATAGTTGAGAGTAGGAAGCCTCAAGAAATTAAAGTGGTACATTGCTGTAACTCTGTCCTTACCTTACCTCAAGCAACACAGGGCAAGTTAAGGACAGGAAAGCAATGGGAATGACTGCATTATCATGCTTGTTGTGGTTTGAAGACAAACTCATAATGTCACTGTAACACAGTTTGATGAAATTTAATTTCCTTGGTATTATTACCATTATATTTTTATGCAGCAGTAAAAAGGTTGATCCTTTTTCTTTCTTTGCCTGAAGACACATGGGCTTTCTGAATCTCTGCAGATTACAGTGAAAGGCATCACTGTGTTCTCACTTGAATACTTTGGAAATATGTTATTATTGATCTGATGGTCAGTGGCAAAGTGCTCTGTGGCCGGCAGAGCAGGACAGCGGTAGCAGAGTGTTTAACTTTACGATGAGAGAATTTCCTTATTAAAATATATTTTGGGGCATGTGAAGTAGCTGTCTTGGGGCAAACACTTCTCTTGAAAGTATCTAAACAAGGAAGAATGATTTGAATGCAGTATTTAAATCATTAAAAAATGTTTTTATATATTTTAAAGTGTTTTAAAGGTGTTTTTACTTTTTACTTTGTTGCACCACCGTGAACGGTGGTTTTTATCTATGTATTTTTATTTTGTTCCGTTTTATTGTGGTTTGGGGTGGGGATTGGTTTTGTTTAGGTATAATTGTTTTTGGTTTGTTTTGTTTTTCTATTTTGTAAATGGAGGCTTGTATGAGGCTTGGGATTGCTACCGTGGAGGGGCGAGGGAGGTATGGTGGAGGGGGCAGAAGTTATAGGCAAAGGGGATCGAGATACGGATATGCTCGTACCCCTTCCAATCTGCGCCCCATCCCGAGGAACAAGGGTAGGGTGAGCAAGGATTACTCACCTCCATCACTGGTGTTGTGCAATGCCAGGTCTATAGGCAACAAAACCGCCACTCTGCGAGATTTCTTTACCTCGCAGGGGGTCAACCTGGCTTGTGTGACGGAGACCTGGGTGCGCAAAGGGGCAACAGTTACCTTATGAGAGATGGCGCCCCCGGGTTTCTCCGTCCTCCACCAGTCACGGACTGTGGGCCGGGGGGGGAGGGGTGGCATTATTAATCCGGGAAGATTGTTCTTTCAGGGCTCTACCATCGCCATCGATCCCCGGCATTGAATGTGTTGGCCTAGTGTGGGGCTCTGAGGTGAGCTTGGCTGTCTGGCTGGTGTACCGGCCACCTAGCGCACCAGCAGCCACCTTGTCAGGCCTGCTGGAGGCGGTGGCTGGCTGGGCCTTGGAGTTCCCTAACCTATTGGTATTGGGGGACTTCAACATCCATGCTGATGCCACTCCCTCCTCACAGGCTCTGGACCTGGTGTCTTCCATGGCGACACTAGGGCTCTCCCAGTTTGTTTCAGGCCCCACACATCAAGCAGGCCACACGCTGGATTTGATCTTCGGCGTAGGTATAGATGTGATCATGTCTCCTTTGATGAAGGTGCCATGGTCTGATCACTACGCTCTGAAAGCCAGGATTGACTTTCCACCCCCACCCTGCTTAGGTGGCGAGCCGATTTGGGCTCGCCCGCAGAGGCTGATGGACCCTGATAGATTCCGTCAAGCCTTGCGGGACTTTGCTCCCCCTGGCGACTCATTGACTGAGCTTGTTGAGGGCTGGAATATCCAGCTCCTGGCAGCCATAGATGAGATCGCACCTAAGCGCCCTCTGCGACTCCGCAGAAACCGGGCTCCCTGGTTTACTGAGGAGCTTCGGAAAATGAAGCGGGACCTCAGACGGCTAGAGCGAGTATGGCGGGGTGCCCGTGACGGAGCCGCAAGAACATCTTATAGGGTTTTTATGAAAACCTATGAGATGGCAGTGAAGGCCGCTAAGAAGTCTTACTTCTCGGCCTCCATTGTATCCGCTAGCTCTCGCCCGGCGCAATTATTTAGTATAATTAGGTCTTTAATGTCCCTTGAAGGACGGCCAAATTTAAATAACAATCTGACACACAGCTGTGAGGCATTTGTGAGCTTTTTTGCAGAGAAGGTCCTGTTGCTCCGCCATGACCTCCCTGCCAATTTGGATACAATAAAGGAACTGGAGGCCCCTCGACTGTCCTCGGGTCCAGTATTGGACCACTTTGACCGGATATCCCCAGCCGATGTGGGCAGACTCCTCCGAGCTGGAAAGCCCACCACCTGTCCTCTTGACCCGTGCCCGTCTTGGCTGATTAGAGCGTGTCCAGACGAGGTGCGGGCCCCCCTGGGGGATATCATCAATTTGTCCCTTGGCACCGGGATATTTCCAGGGGAATTGAAGGAGGCAGTGGTGCACCCGCTCTTAAAGAAAACATCATTAGATCCCTTAGATCTATCCAATTACCACCCGGTTTCGAATCTTCCATTCCTGGGTAAGGTGATTGAGAGAGCGGTTGCTGAACAGCTTGGTAGGTTTCTGGATGAAACATCGGCTCTGGATCCATTCCAGTCTGGCTTCTGCGCTGGTCATGGGACCGAGACGGCTCTGGTCGCCCTAACAGATGATCTCCGCAGGCAGCTGGATCGAGGCAGGTCGGGGCTGCTGATTCTTCTAGACCTGTCAGCAGCCTTCGACATGGTCGATCACGAACTCCTGGACCACCGCCTTGCCGACATGGGGATCCAGGGCACAGTCCTTCAATGGCTGCGCTCGTTTCTCTCTGGACGGGGACAGAGGGTGGCGCTTGGGGGGGAATTGTCATCGCGCCACTCCTTGGTGTGTGGAGTGCCTCAGGGTGCGATACTCTCCCCGATGCTTTTTAACATCTTTATGCGCCCCCTCGCCCAGCTTGTCCGGAGTTTTGGGCTGGGTTGCCATCAGTATGCCGATGACACCCAACTCTATCTGTTGATGGATGGCCATCCTGACTCGGCCCCAGACACACTGACCAGATGTTTGGAAGCTGTGGCTGGATGGTTACGTGGAAGCCGGTTGAAGTTAAATCCTTCGAAGACAGAGGTCCTCTGGCTGGGACGGGACGATATGGGATTGGGGGGGGCAACTCCCATCTCTTGCGGGGGTGCAATTAGTGCCAGCACCGTCCGTTAAGAGTTTGGGTGTAATCTTCGATACCTCCCTCTCTATGGAGGCGCAGATTACAGCTATAACAAAGGTGGCATTTTTTCATCTCCGCCAAGCTAAGCAGTTGGCCCCTTATCTCTCTCGCCCTGACCTAGCCACTGTGATCCACGCGACGGTCACCTCCAGACTGGATTATTGTAACTCGCTCTACGTGGGGACTGCCCTTGAGACTGACCCAGAAACTCCAGCGGGTGCAGAATGCCGCGGCGAGACTCCTTATGGGGTCTTCGCTGCGAGATCACATTCATCCGGTACTATACCAGCTGCACTGGCTCCCGGTGGAGTACAGGATCAGGTTTAAGGTGCTGGTTTTAACCTTTAAAGCCCTATACGGCCTAGGACCCTCGTACCTACGGGACCGCCTCTCCTGGTATGCCCCACAGAGGAACCTACAGTCTGCAAATAAAAACATCCTGAAGGTCCCAGGCCTCAGAGAGGTTAGGCTGGCCTCAACTAGAGCCAGGGCTTTCTTGGCTGCGGCTCCAATCTGGTGGAACGCTCTGTCACAAGAGACTAGGGCCCTGCGGGACCTGACATCTTTCCGCAAGGCCTGCAAGACAGAGTTGTTCCACCAGGCCTTTGGTCAGGGCCCAGCCTGACTCCCTCCTCTGGCAACCTGCACAGAATTTTGCTCAACGGTTGCCATTAATTTGATTTTAATTAATTTTTATAATGAAATGTTTTTAGACTGTTGGATTATTTGATTGTTTGATTATTTGATTGTTGTTAGCCACCCTGAGCCCGGCTTTGGCTGGGGAGGGCGGGATATAAATAAAATTTATTATTATTATTATTATTATTATTATTATTATTATTATTATTAAATCACCAGAGCCTCAGCAATACAAATGTAAGAGATGGGAACTGGCTAGTCACATAAATGGCCACTGCTGCATTGCTTCACAAAGACCAGACCAAGATGTCATTAAAGAAACTGCATGCATGTCTCTTCCTTTCTTCCCCCTAGAGAACTACAAAATGTGACATAACCATGGTGTGCATTTCCCTACAAATGAAACTTTCAAGAATGTAGTGGGACAGTGAAATGATGTCCCTTCATGTCCTTTGTATGGGGAATTGAGGAGAAGGTGATGGCTACTGCTTCTGTCAGCAGTTGCACCATTTCTGCAATGCCAGGTTCCAGCTTAAGAAACTTAAGCACTTAGGCTATTTTCAGTCCTTCAAGATAGAGTGACTATGCTTATGTAGCCAAAACAGTCACCATCACTCCACCCAGTGTGCAAGGGGGAGGTATCAGCCTTGAGGTTTGCAAAAGCGTGCGCGCACACACAAATATTCAGAGGAAAACCCCAAGGGCTGGAAAACACCCCCCCCCCCAAATTCCCTAATGAGGGCTGAGCATGGGATGCTGAGTGACTGTTGGGGCACAAGAAGAAACTGTAACATTGTTGGTGGAAATTTAAATGTAAGAATGATGTCATAAAAACATGGTTTGGTTTGTAAATAGGTAACTGACTTGACATCTAACTGGAGCCTGGAAGATACAATGTAGAGGGGTTCTGCTGCTGGCATTCTGCCGAGAAGCAGATAGTCTGGCAGCTATTAGTCACTACCAAGGATGCATGATAGCCTGAGCAAGAGGAGATTGGTACAGTGGTGCCTCGCAAGACGAAATTAATCCGTTCCGCGAGTCTCTTCGTCTAGCGGTTTCTTCGTCTTGCGAAGCAACCCTATTAGCGGCTTAGCGCTATTAGCGGTTTAGCGGCTATTAAAGGCTTAGCGGCTTAGCAGCTTAGTGGCTAAAAGGCTATTAGCGGCTTAGCGGCTTAGAAAAAGGGGGGGGAGCGAAAAAAATCTCAAGACTCGCAAGACATTTTCGTCTTGCGAAGCAAGCCCATAGGGAAATTCGTCCTGCGAAGCACATCGAAAAATGGAAAACCCTTTCGTCTAGCGGGTTTTTCATCTTGCGAGGCATTCGTCTTGCGGGGCACCACTGTAGTTATCAGAAATGCAGGGCAGCAAGGCAAAGGAAGGCTAGGCAGTCAGCACCTTGGAGGGAGATTGAGGTGGGGTTCAGGACCATGGATGGTGCTCTTGCTGCTGAGCCCAAGCGTCTTAGGTTGTCTCAGCAACTGACTGGGGTTTATTCCAGGGCTGGGGAATCATTGACTAGTGACTCCACACCACCACCCCCAAAGTGCTGCCTCCTGGCCAGCTAAAGGGCTGACAACTTCTTCTGCAGTTGTTGGCTCTTTTCGGGTCATGAGGTTTCCAGCTTGGCGGGGTGGGAATCTCTCCTCAGGGCTCTGTTGATCCCCTGAGAAGACTGTGGATCAGCTGTCAGAGTCTGGCAACAGATGTGTCCACTCAGGGCTCAAGGAGATCAGCTCTGGTGTTCATTGACCTACATGGGACAGATTTTAGTCATGATAATAAGCATTGTAATTATTTATTGAACTTGTGGGTCAGTTGTTATGCACACAAAAAGAGTCTCCCAGGTGACTAGGAGGCGGGTCATCTGGTTGGACATTGCAAGAACAGAATGCTGGACTAGGTGGGCCATTGGTATGATCCAGCGGGGCTCTTCCGATGTTTGTATCAGTCTCCTCTTCAGGGCTGCAGTTGCTAGAGGACTCTGCCTCCAAGAAGTTCTGTTCTGGGCTCCTGAGAGTTGTTAAAGAGATGACTAGGTGTTGTCTAGAGTTTTCTGTCATGACAGTTGACAGTACCTTAGCCTTGGGGGCTGAATGTGGCCCTCTAGCCCTCTCTCTCCAGCCCTTCAGGCTCTGTCCAGGCCATGCACACCCTGACCACACTGATCCTACTCTGTACCCTTCTCTAATTGTGTTACCTGCATCCTTGATCTGTGATAATACCTCTTGATTGCCTGGATGAAAGGTGTGTCTGAAAAAACCCACCCCTGGCAAGTGAGATGGCACTTGGAACACTGTGTAAGAATCTGGTTGGCACACCTCAAAAAGGATATTGTGAAAAAGAGTGGCCAAACTGATCAAGGCACTTGAGCTTCTCCCCTTTAAAAGTAGGTTAGAACATTTGGGACTTCTAAGTTTGGAGGGGAAGGGTCAGAAAGGGAGGATATTGTGGAGGTATCCAAAATTTTATGTGTGGATGATTTTGCCAATGAATTTGTTTGTTAGGCCTATCCAAACAAACAAATAACAAAAGCACACCAACCCCAGGACAGTGTTTTCCTATTAATTTCTGCATAGGGTTGTTTTTATATCTGTAACCCATCCCTGTGGAAGAACTTTTCAAGCAAAGGCATACCTTATATATAGCTGCTGGAGGGCTGCAGCTTTGTGTGTGCTTTTCCTATGGTCCTCCTGGCAGATCCTTTGCTATCATTACTCATGTTGACACATTCTGCAAAGTAACTGAGGCAACTTTTGGGAAACAAGGGTTTCTAATTTCCCTTTCAAACTCTGAAGGGACAAAAAAGAGAATCTGCACACACACAGAGAGACACACACACAGAGAGAGAGAGAGAGAGAGAGAGAGAGAGAGAGAGAGCGCAAATAAAACAGATCATTTAAACTGAAATTTCATTGTGGACTGCCTCTGCTTTCTCTGTCATACAAGGGAGCGGGAGTACAAAAACCCTTAGGTCTGGTTAGTAAAGGAGCCAGCATTTCTATACCTTAAACCTCCAGAGGTCTAAAAATTCCTGCGTTCAGATCCCATTTCAGAAGTGTAGTACAATAAAACACTGTGTTTTGTTTAAAACATGGCAATTTGAACTTTCAGGCTTGCCTTTCAAGCAGGATTTTGTAGTAGTGCTGAAAAGAGACAGCAAAAGGTTTTAATAATAATAATAATAAAGTTGTATTTCCCCATTTGGAAGGCATGCTTGGAAGCGGGTCTGCTTGCTTCAGAAACACCATAACGTTAGTGCAGTCTCCTCCAAGCTGGTGCCCGCTGGGTGCTTTGGACTACAACTCCCATCAGTCCCAGCCAGCTGGAGATGATGGGAGTTGTAGTCAAAAACATTTGCAGAGCACCAGGGTGCAATAGTTGCATTGGTGAGTTAGATGGGCCCTGGCTCTTTTTTCTTTTCTTTTTTTAAACAAACCTTCAAAATGACTGAGACAGGATGCTGGTGTTTACAATAAAACAGGTTTATGGACCTTGTCATTTGACATCTCACATAGGGATGACGGCAATACTGAACTGCAAAATAAGCTGCAAAGAGAAAGTCGTCATGTACTGTTCGGAGGTCACTCTGATGGATAATGACACTTTAAAACATGTTTTGCACTTTGGACTATAATTTTTTCTAAAAATGGGACAGCATCAAATACATTTTTGGGCTAATGAAAAACAGAATTGTAAATATATTAGCAAACAGGCCATCTGAATAGGCCCTGCTGGTGGTCTCTGTGGAGTCATATAACTGGGGCTGCTTGCACTTGGATAACCTCCTGGTAGCAAGAGAAAATGTTTATGAATCCAGAATGGCTCACAAACGTTAGAACAAATGATTACTTTATCCTGAAAAACTGAACTGCAAGTGACTTCTCCTGGCAGTTTGTCATTGCTTCGTCTCCCACTTTAAAGCATTTGGTCACCCCACCAATAAGCAAAGATAACGTGGCTGAATGCTGACACCGAGTTGCAAGCAGACATTTGCAAGATGGCAGAGTGAACAGCTCACAAACAGAAGGCAGCCTATGAATGGATCTTACTGCCAAGGAAGGAGGAATGGCAAACAAATGGGAAGAACCCATAGCTGGCTTCCAAATGCTCTGCCCAAGCCTTAATGCCTCTGCTTGTACAAAACGTCTATAGTAGGTTGAGAGAGATGTTCCAGGTGCAGCCTATTAAAGCTGATCCATGTTTGTTACTTTGAGAGCTCCTCACTCTGTTAGTTTTAAGCATCGTAGTATGTGAGTGTTTTGCAATCCTCAACATGTTTACCCCAAATCACCCTGCAAGGGAGGGAAAACTTGTCACTCCCACCCGGACAACATGGAGAACTGTATGACTCAGATCACGCAGGATCTTATTCCCAGAGTAGGAAACTAAAAGCACGGTCTTGACCCTGAATGGTCTTCCACCTTGCTTCTCTGACATGGCTTTTAGATTTTTTCTTTATCTCCATGTTCAGGAGATGGGAGATTCTGAGCTTTCATTACATGTGTCAGGCAGCATACTGTTTCAAAAGAGGCAAAAGCAGTAACCCTGAACTGGACATTGCACTCCCTGCAGTTTAATGCACCACCAGCCAGACATTCTAAATAATCCCTGATGCTCTCATTCCAAACCCCATGGCAAGCAGTTTCACATCTATAAATAGTCATACTACAAATAACAGTTAGCATCGGACTATTAACATATGCAAAGGCCTGCAAAGTTATCGGAGGAAGAATATAACAGAGAGGCCAGGCATCAATGCACGATTACTTCCATTTAACAGACTTCTTGTTCTGTTCTTCCCAAGGCCTGATTTATGCATGACACAGGGCAATGCCAAAATGCTTACCCATGTAAATGTTTCACACATGCCTTGACACATTTAAATGCATCTGCAATATGCACCATTTGTTTGCATGAAGTGCTAATAGCATGACATCAGCATGCCCATCTGGGTCCCCATCACCAGCAGGCTAATACTGCATGGCAATGGGCTGCCATTTGTGATGGCGAACTCCCTTGTGATATAGGCAGAAGTTAAGGAGTCCAGTGTGGTTGCATATGAATTGCAACAAGATACCATTTGGCAAACGGTTGTCTTTATTCTCGCTGAAAGAAATGTTAAAGTAATGAGAGAAAATATTTATGGACCCGTAGAGGGAGAAAGAGAGAAACATGTAAATGTATCCAGAATATGACCCATTCCACTTCCTAGAGGCAAAGCACAATGGAGAGAAGAGAATTATGGGATCTCTTTACAGGAATCCACTGAACATACATCTTTGAATGGGGAAATGGAACATATAGTGAGTTGGGAACAGTCTTGGTCATAAAAACATGCCTAACTCAAGTCCAACTGGTTTCACAGTAGGCTGATTGAAAACACAACTAAATCCAGATACAATTCAACCTGTAGGAAGCGTAGAAATAAGGCATGCCCTCCTGAATGGTGCTTATATACCGTATTTTTCGCCCTATAGGGCGCACTGGCTCATAGGGTGCACTTATTTGGGGGGGGAATAAAGGGGGGGAATTATTTCCCCCCCAAGCTCCAAAGAGCAAAGAAGCCATGACAGCGAGCGGGATGGATCCCGCTAGCTGTCCTGGCTTCATTTTTAGCCTCGGGGCTGGGGGTCCGGGAGCAAAGGCAAGGTTGCGCAACCTCGCCATCGCTCCTGGAGCTTGCGGAGCTGGGGGTGGGGGAAGCCCGGGTCCGGGAGCGATGGCGAGGTAAGTACCATGCTGTTTGCCTGTGCCCCTGTGAGTTCAGAAAGGGGATTGAGGGTGGAATTCAGTGTAGCACTGGGGGGGGGGGGGATAAGGCCCGCTCGTGTAACAGGACTTCCGCCTCTCCTCCTCCCACACCCCACACTACCTAAGCCTATTCTGAGGCCTCCCCCAACCCTCCAGAGCAGAGTTAGGGAATGCAGGGGATGATGAAGTCCTATTGCATGAGCAGACCTCATTCCACACACATATCAACTGTAGCTGAATACCGCCTGGAGTTTGTGTGTGAGAGAGAAGCAGGATTGGGGAGGGGGGAGAATCTGGGCTTTATTTCTTCAAAATGGGCCTCTGAATCCCAAAAGGACTTCTGCAGAAGGAGAGAACCTGATGCAAATATCATTGCATATTGCCTGTCTCTGCATCTCCATTGTCTTAGGATTGATGTGCATGTTTGTGGACCACTGGCAGAGGAAGAGGAGTGCGGGGGGAGTGCACCGCCCCCGGCAGCACGATCCCGGTGGGGTGCCATTGCGGCTACACCCCCGCCCACGCTGGGTGCCACAGCTCCGCAGGCGGTGTGCCACACTCCCAGGATGCACGCCAGACCCAACCCTGCTTGCTTTCTGCCCCCCCCCAGTGCCGGAGCATGAAGCTCCGCCACTGTTGTGGACATCACATAATATCTCATCATTTGCACTTGGAGGCAATGTCAGGTGATATGGAAGCAGATGATATGTGATGGCTCTTTATTTACAAATGCCATCACTTCATAATACAATCCGGATGTGCATGTGCCAACTCATCCTTGCATTCCCTGCCTCATAGCTTTGCTTTCTGACTTTCATGATGTGCAGGCTGCTCAGTATGTTCAGAAGCAGAAACTTAAGCCTGCCAAGTTGCTTCTCTACTACTACCTAATATAGCTACACCTTTTTTGGGGGGGGCTTTTTGAGCTGCTTTGCTATCCTCTTCCTGTCCCTGCCATGATGCATGCATTGCACACTTTATGGATCATCACTGGTCATTTAATGACTTACTTTCCTCGCAGTGGGTGGTGGTCATCTGTAGCCACTGGTAAAAGCAAACATTATCCCACCCCATCCCTTCCCCCTTCACATCACGGCCAGAAACGACAGACGATCTCCTCTCTATGCAATCAGAGCCTCCACATGGTATGTTTTAAAGTGGCCACTTCATGACTGGCTGTCATCGGATTCCACTTGCAGTCACTGGGAGACTTTGTTTCAAGAAGAGCACAAAAACTATCACAAGACCTGTCTTGTTTTCAGGCAAGCAACAGAAATCTGTAGGCACGGGTTTAAGTCCTGGCTAATGTGCCTGTGATGCTTGCCTGTGCAGAGGGGCCATCTTTGTACAATATGGGGCTTCCCCTCCCCTTCTTAGGCACGATTCTGCTTTTTATTAGCGCAAACTGGCAATGAAGGAGATGGGGATGGTGTGTTGTGAGTTACTGGGGCGAGGGAAGGGAGAGCTGGTGCTAGTTCCTTCTTTAATGAAAACCAGCTTTTCCAGAAACAGAAAAGACCTTGATAAACCTCCTGGCTTCCTGCTAGGGGGTTTATTCACCCTTCCTCTTGGATCAAGCACCAGTTTTGGCTGGGATCTTGTTTTAAGACTTTCCACCTTAGGTAATTTATTTCGTTCACCACGGAGAATAACTTTAGGGCAAACAAAAGGATTTGTGCTTTACTGGTTGATCCAGTATGGACCACACATATATTTGGATGCTGTTATTGAACATAACATATACCTTCCACCCAATAACCAAGCACCATAGGATTTATCAGCAGTGGTGTAATGACCAGTGATGCATAGAAGGGCATCTCAAGGACAACAAGAAGCATAGCCATGGTCCCTTGGCTGCATGCTATTATTTGTAATTATTTTAGGAAATTATTTACATAGTATCTACAGTTATCTGCAGTGGAAGAAGTGGAGCATTATTACACTGCTCAAGCAGCAGGTAGGGGGGAAACTGACTGATGCCAGTGGCATTTGCCCACATGCATGTTGAATGGCTACAAGTTGATGACTTATCACTTCCAATACCTGCGGTTTCCTTTGATGCCTTCTAGGTGACCCAGAATGAAATCAGCCTGGCTATTAAAAGCAATGGGCTGGCACAATAATACTAGGTTAGGTTGTAAGCCAAATCCGGTCACACTGTTCTGTAACTCTGCCATGTCAGTATAGGAATAGCTTCTGAGCATGAAATTCTAATTCTTAAAATTATTATTGTGGACATTTTAAACAGGGCCAAAGTAGACATGGCAAGTGAGCACAGAAAACAGCAACTATGTGTCTAGTTCCCCTCTCCCCTTCTTTTCTATAACACACCCTGGTCAGCAAACCTTTTCAGCAGGGGGCCAGTCCACTGTCCCTCAGACCTTGTGGGGGGCCAGGTTATATTTGGGGGGGCGGATGAACAAATTCCTATGCACCACAAATAACCCAGAGATGCATTTTAAATAAAAGGACACATTCTACTCATGTAAAAACATGCTGATTCCCGGACCGTCCGTGGGCCGGATTGAGAAGGCGATCTGGCCCATGGGCCTTAGTTTGCCTACCCCTGATCTAGTAGATAAGACCCCATACTGCAATATCAGGACAGTCTGTGTATTTTGACCCAAGCCTCCCTCAAATGGTTGGCAGTCTGAGATGGGAATGGAGTAGATGCAGAAGACACAGAAAGCCATGACATCATGACATGAAGTAAGCTCTGTGATGATCTTGACTTGAATTGACCTAATGGCCAGGCATCCATTTTTACCAGTCCCTGACTCTCCCAATGACAACACTATAGTGCCAGTGGAATATTGGTTCTAGTCTTCCTCTCTGCAAATTTGTGATCTTCTGGAGAAGCACACACTGAAACTTTCTGGGTGTTTCCCTTTTTTTTTTTTTAATTAATGTGTTCCCAGGGTGAAATTACCCAGCCATGGGGTATGAGTAATTCCTGGCCAGGCTGACCCAGAGATGATAATTTGGCCTTCTTCCTGATACCTTCTTTAGTATGGAGATTGGGAAACCATATTAGTATAGGCATTCCTGATTGGCTTTTTACAAGCCCCGCCTTGGAGAGATTGGTTGGTCTGTGTCACAGGGAATGGGTAATGCCCTCTTCTCCATCCTGAATATTCTGAGGTTTAAAAAGAGTCAGGATAGTTCCCCATCTCTCTTCTGGCTTCCTGGTTTCTGTGTCAAACATATTGGGCTGGTGCTTCTTCGGAGCCCAGGGGACATGTGCCTGTTGCCATTTCAAAATGGCCTGAAACAAAGACTCTCAGCATGTGTATGTAAGTTTTGGCCTCTGTTTGATATTCCCATATCTAGGCTAGGAAGGCATCACATAAGCATTTTTGTATTTAGTTAGCATAGAATTGTAGAGTTGGATATATTTAAGTTACTTTATCTGCTTCTTTTCCATAGTAAGCTACCTTTCTTTTTAATAAGAGTTTGGTCTAAGAAAGGATTCTGTTTTCAGCTGTGTTTAATGAAAAAGTCTACCTGGATTGTTAGGCTATGTACTTTCATGGAGAGGGTTTCATGCCCAGATTAGTAAAGTGGCTAATCTTGCATGGCTTGGGCATGCAAGTGGCTCCCAGGTCTTAAAGCAGGTCTTCCCCCGGAGCTTGTGTTTACTTTCTAGTTAGCATGAACTATGTTGTTGTTGGTAGTAATGAAATATCTGCCCATGTTGCTAAATACCCATGTTGCTAAATTACATTGAAGTATGGCATGGACGCAGTGTTTTCCTCCTTCACAAATTCTAGCACATAGGTTAACTGCAGTTACAAAAGGGTAGAAAACCTTGACAAGTTCTACATTATGGAGTAGGAAGGGGTAACTATACACTTGGCATATGTTTCTGGTGACAGCCAACCACCCCACTATAATCTGTTATATAGTTTGGCCCACAGTGGAAAAAAGCCCATTAAGACCATGGCATTGAAGTTTCCAGTGTGGAGCAGGGGGCTTAATGTTAGCAACTGTATTAGCAACTTAAAGTTTCACTGCAAACAGCCCTAGGTGTTCTATATAAAAGCCTTAAATGTAAATAAAATAGAAAGATGAGGTAATCCTGGCCTTTTAATTTCTTAGGCCAAGTAGAGTTGGCAAAAAAGGACATAAGTAATGGAGAAATGACTGGGCGGGAAACTGACGTGTTTTCTGTCACCCATCTTTTTCTAGTATTGGTACCACCATGATACAAAGTACTTCAAGTCTTGTTTTGGGAGGCTGGAATAAGCCTATGGGGGCTTTCGGTGCATTTTGGGTGACTGGACGGGATTCTCTTTTCTGCTGGGAAACGTTGTGTGGAAGAGAAAAAGGGCAAAGTGAATCAACTCGTAAGGCAGAAACATACATTGGGGAGAGGGAGAGAGAGAGAGATGGCAAATTTAAGATGAGAAAAGAACTTTGAGAAAATGAGGCTGCAAATGGGGAGAGGGAGAGGAAAGATGGATAATGGCGCGAGTGTATCTTGCCCAGCTGGAATGGTCTGAAGGGCTATCTGTCTTGCCTTTTTATTGTTTACTGCAGTGGAAAATCAGGGTTAATAGTACAAACAGGAATAGTACAAAGAGGAACAGCACGTTCCATGAGGAAATCTAGAGATGGTTATCCAAACCTGACAACTGCCTAAGAGGCATCGCAGGGGAGGCAGCCCTCAGCGCTGCTGCCGTGGGCAGTTCAGGTAGACACACACAATTGCCTCTTGCAGAATGGATGGCAGAGGAGAGAGATGCCCAGTGGGAAGCAAAGCGGGGTGGTCTGTTCGGCTAGGGAGCCCTGAACTACAACTTGGGGCTATTTTGCGGTGACCTGGTGGAGTCTTTCTGAGCTTTTCTTTTCCTACCTCGTACTCTTTTCCATTCTAAACTGTGAGCTCCCTGTGGGCACAACAAATGTGTTACTATGTGTTTGCATAGCTTCTCATATTATGGTGACCTAATCTCCGCTGGGGCGTCTAGGCATGACTATAATAATAAAGGATAATAAAGGAAGAATGCCACAATAGAAAAAGGAAAGGAAGGAGGGCAGGGTAAAACAAGTAGTGGGGTTGGGGGCTGCAGAAAAGTAAGTAAGAAAGATTTCATGGGAATATTTGACTTTGAATGTATGCAAACCAAATGCAGACTCTCAAGGATACAAGCCTTTTAGGAATAGTGCTTGTGCATATGACAAAGAGGTTTGCAGCTTGTAAAATTCTACTTCCCTCTCCAACTGTTAAATCTGTCAAGTTTCACACGCGCAAAATTTGAAAGCATTGCTACACAATTGTACAGGTTTATCATGAGTCCCTTTCAGTCCCAGCAGCAACGGCAGCCTGCACCTTTGTTCTCCAAAGTACTGCCTCCCCCTTTCCTTCCCCAAACCTTCACATTTTCAGTGGCTGACCTGCCAACACACTGAGCCAAGGAATTTGGTTGATGATGGACCAGTTCTGTCTAAGTGGTTTGCATCTCTGTTGTTGTATGGTGCCATAGTTATTGCTTCCTCCCATCCATTGCTGTCCATCAGCCAAAATGTTACATTCTACTATGATCTTCGGCCATATCCTCACTTCCAGTAACTGCAGCCTTGGCATGACCTAAGAAAATAGAATTGTGAGGTCAATCGAGCTTCACAGTTCAGGAACAGTATGACCCAGAAAGACCTTTGCTAGCAGACAAGAGCACAACGATAATGGTCATTGTGTTCTACCACTAGCTGAATCCTACCACCTTGGCTTCATCTCAAAATAACAATGTGGTGCACATCATCCAGTGGCAGTTGTGAAGTCGCTGCACATCTGCCCCATGTAAAAAAAATCAGCATAGAAATATGCTAAATGTTAAAGGGCTAGAAGTGTTAACGGAGAAACCGCTATTGTGACAGCAGCTCCTGTGTGCTGAATCTTTTCATGGCCACACTGTGACTTACAGTGAAATATCTTCTGATTAGTTCTTAGAGCATCAGGAGAGAGAGAGAGAGAGAGAGAGAGAGAGAGAGAGAGAGAGAGAGAGAGAGAGGGGTGGTTGAGGAAGAGGTGGCAGCTAGTAGCATGCCCCTACCATCAATTTCAGTTGTCTGGAGAGTCTAATTCTAGTGACTTTGGGTCTCAGCTGCAAAGTCTCTTGTTCAAAACTGGCACCTGTTGTGAACTTAAGGACAAATGAAAAGCCCTACCAGATCAGGCCACATGCCCATCTAGTCCAGCATCGTGTTCTTAGCGATGTCAATAAGATGCCTCTGGGAATCCCGCAAGAAGGATTTGAGTTCAATAGCGCTCACCACTTCTTAGCAGGGGTACCATTCAAGAATGGCAAGTGAGACCACTGACCCCTCCTACCTGTCTTTCAAACCTCATAACTATTTCTCAAAAGTGTTGCAAGGCATAAAAAGTAACTGCCACAAGTATTGCTAAAACGTGCTCCCCCCCTTTTTTGCGGCAATTCCATACCTGTCTATATAAGTATTACTGTGGATCTGCAGAGTGTTCTTACTACACTAGTCCTCAATGTGAGAGTCACATAGCTTGTAGTATCAAACTTCTTTAACCACCTGTGCATTTACTGATAATTTTCTGCCGTAAACAGTGGTTAGCATGTTGCTTGCATTTAACCTCCCACCCCACCAATGGAATTTTTCCTTGCACAGTGTCCCTCCTACGATTGCATTAATGATATCTAGTCACCATTTGTGCCTTGCCTAGAGGAATAATACTCGGATCACCCTATCCCCCCCCCCCATTCTTATCCTGCTGTTCCTTGCCTGTAGGCACATCTGGTCTAGTATTCCTTGCTTGCTCCTGAGAAGGCCTGTTTGTGGCACATGATAATCTGGATGAGTAACGTTAAATTGTAAGAGAAGAGAAAGTGTGGCATGGGCATGCCTGGGCAGGGCAGCATTGTTTTTATTTCGTGTAACAAAATGTATATAACGCATGATTATAAGGAAACCTCTGAGTAGTTTACAAGCTAATTGTGGACATCTCTGTCTGGCCTCATAATACTCCGAGAACGTTGTTTAACCTCTTCCCCTCCCAATTTTGCTGGCAAATCAGAAAGCTTGTGCATTCCTTACCTTAGAGTCAGAATGTGTGTGTTTATATGTGTGTGGTGGGGAAGGGGGAGGGTGTATAGTTAGTGGCTGTTGGGAGAGCCACACATATGGAACAAGTTATTTATTATTTGTTAAGGTTCTATTTGTGCTTGCATACAGCATATTAGTTACATTTTGGGCTCTTCTACAATTTATTGCATAAATGTAGTTGAGTAAGACAAGGTTTCCTAAAGGCAATGCCATTTGTCCAACACACTTGTGCAATAGACCTCCTGGAGTCTTTGTCAACTTTTATCCTTTTAACACACTGAATCTGCACAAATACATAAGGCTGTGTGTTTTACAAACTTCTTGCTTCCCTTTGGAAGCCACAAAGAAGAAGAGTAGGGTGTGATGAGCCCAGGATGCCGGGGTGTTGTTCTGGGGGTTTGCCCCCCTGGTATAGGGGATGATTTGGTCAGAGGCCCCTTGATTTGGGGCAGATTATGCACCTGGCTCCCTCACTCCCACTGAAATCAGTGGCACTTTAATGTGTCTTGCTGGCTGGATTGCCATTTTAGGTGTGACCTGCATGTTGCACAGCAGGCAACCTTGAGTAAGGAAGCCTTGATAGCAAAGATGCCATCAGGAGGATGTGATTGACCGCAAAGAAATGATGGAAGCTTTAAAGAGTGCTTAACTCTTCCCATGCCAGTCTTTTGTCTCTTGCAGTTTCCCTTCACCTCAGGTGCTCTTACACATTTAGATCTGTGTTTGTGAGGATAATCCAGCAAGCAGGGGAGAAGATGAATTGGAGGTCTGTATAGTTAAAGCTATGGTTTTCCCAGTAGTGATGTATGGAAGTGAGAGCTGGACCATAAAGAAGGCTGATCGTCAAAGAATTGATGCTTTTGAATTATGGTGCTGGAGGAGACTCTTGAGAGTCCCATGGACTGCAAGAAGATCAAACGTATCCATTCTTAAGGAAATCAGCCCTGAGTGCTCACTGGAAGGACAGATCGTGAAGCTGAGGCTCCAATACTTTGGCCACCTCATGAGAAGAGAAGACTCCCTGGAAAAGACCCTGATGTTGGGAAAGATGGAGGGCACAAGGAGAAGGGGACGACAGAGGACGAGATGGTTGGACAGTGTTCTCGAAGCTACAAACATGAGTCTGACCAAACTGCAGGAGGCAGTGGAAGACAGGAGTGCCTGGCGTGCTCTGGTCCATGGGGTCACGAAGAGTCGGACACGACTAAATGACTAAACAACAACAACAACACTTGGAGTCACAGTGAAGCACGGGGACTTTGATCTGCAATTCTTAGTCTTGTCACATGAAGCAGCAGGATGCAGTCCCAAAGGTTCCCATTTCTGGACTAGGTGGAATCTTTCTTGATCCTGTCATTATACCAACTTTGGTAACCCAAAATTCCCAGTTACCCAAACTGCCCCTGTGCCCACTATATTTTCAACTGTTGTTGACTGAGCCTTCATTAATCTGATTTGTTGGTTATCTAAATATCTTTGGCATTACACCCCCACCCCTTTCTCTGCCCAGCACATAAATGAGGTTGCATTGTATCATCCCTTCTAGCTAATTAGCTGTTGGTATTGGAATTAAACAGCTATCATTAACGAAAAACAGAGGCCAGGCTATTTCCTGGCATAAATTGATTTGGTATGGAGTTGAACAGCTGAGTGAGACACCAAAACAGGAAACATATTTTTATGAATTGTTCTCTCTCTCTCTCTCTCTCTCTCTCTCTCTCTCTCTCTTGTTTTGCTTCTTGTCAAAGAAGAAAAAAAGAAATTCCCGAGGAGTAAAGAATAAGGACAAAAGCATTTTCAAAGTGTTTGTTAGATTTTGGAAGACTCAAGTTGTTTTTGTTTACTGTGTGAGGTTCATCCCCCTCCCAGTTTCCCGTTCTCTGCCTTTGGGGCATGCATTCCAAACCAGGAGGGAGCCCACAAAAGGAATGGTCTTTCTTGTATCGCTCCCTCCTTGTGACAGCAAAGAAATGAGTAAGCATGGGAGCCAAAATGGGAGAGGGCAAAGGAGGAGACAGCATCAACCAAAGGGTACAGAGCTACTCATACTTTTGCAGAAAAATAGGGCAGAGGGTCAAAATGACCTGTACCTCACCCCCCCCCCAAAAAAAAAACCAGATGGGCTAAGAAACTTCATGCTACCTGGAAACATTGGAAGCAGAGAGCTGTGCACAGGTGCAAATTCTCAGCTGGGTGAGGCTGGGGAGTGAGGCAGAAGAAAGGAAGTAAGTGATATAACTAGGATCTAAGAGAAGAAGGAATCAGCCTCTAAGGACATGCACTGTCAGACGCACATCCTCCAAGCTCACTTCCTATCTCTGAAAGGGACTTCTAATTAAGCTGTGAGAGTGATGGTCCCCCCCCCCCAACAACTTAATGGATTGCAGGGCAGGAAGATTTAGCCATGCAGGGCATTAATCTTCAGTGACATGATACGTATCTTGCAAAGTAAAAGAGTATAGTAGACAGCCTATGTGCAGTTCTCTAAATAAGCTCTTCTCTCCCTTTGATTCACGACCCAGTTTGTTTGCTACAGCCCAGTCTTGGTTAGTGAACAAATAGAAAACAGTATGAAATTTCTGCAGACAGTTAGCATAGAAGGTTGAAACACTGTATTCTGGACACTATCATTTCAGGGTTGCAGAAAAGAAGCAGTGCTGATGGATCTATTCTAGTGCTCTCTCTGTGTATGAACCGACTGTGGAGTGGTGGGGCATGGAGGTTCAGACAGATTGCCATATGGCCAGGAATTGCACCCCCCCCTCCAGGTACATGCATACTGGACTGAGTCTAGAAGACCTTGTCAGCAGTAAGATTCATGCATTAAGGTTCAAGGACCTACTCAGGTGGAATTTACACACATATAAAAAATGCTGTGAAAATGTGGTTTTTTAAAAAAACCACTTTGAAAAATGCATTGGATTCTGCATAGCTCCCTGCCGCCATCTAGTGTCACATTTGTATATTGCACTTTACAACATGTTTAAAACGTTTTATTTGCAGCGATGTAGCTGAGTCCTCAGTTTAATTTGAGACAACATTTTTATTTGGGGAGCATTATGTGTAAAATACTTTTAATACTTCATAATAATATGCAGATATATAGGTGTTCCTGAGGATTAACCACATTTTGCTTGTATAGAACTTCCTTCTGCCTTCCTTTAAGAGGTGGTTCTGCTAACCCAAATTAGAAACTCATGCAAACAGTCCATTTGAGTGAGCAATGGAGTAACTCAGGTGAACGGGTGATGACAGCATGTGTTCCCTGTATTAGAAAAATCAAAAGGTATTTTTTTCTAATCATAGAAACAGTCGGTTCACCATGATCTTCCACTTTGGATGTTAATTGACATTGGTTAACCCTTTCCCATGTGGGCTATTTTTCCTAATCAATACCTCCACCCCTCCCCATTGCTTACCCACTGAAATATATGGACTCAGTTTCCACCATTGCATGGCATGGCAGTTGGATAGAGGAGATTATCATAGCTTGAGGGGAAAGGATTGAGTAGTCCTTTCCCCTGTGGCTCCAATCAGATTTGCAGCTGCCCATGGCCATAGTTAAATAAACAATACAAAGCAAAACAAACAACAACAAACAGCTGAAAGACCGTGCAGTAGGTTAGGACTTACGCCACAGTTAGCATTTGATTGCAAGCTGTGACCCATATGACTGGCTCTTTAATTGGAACCTTTGTCAAGGTTCACATTCCCTCAAGGACCGCATAACAGTGGTGTGTGTAGCAAACATTGGTACAACCACACACACAAACCAACCCCTACCCTCCGTGCAGGCAAGCAAGGTATATTATTACAGTTCCAGGACACATCCCAATTAGGTAAAAGCACCAAAGGTCAAGGGCCAGTGAGGGTTGTGGCCTGGGAGGGTCTGGCCAGCACAGAGTTTTGAGGGCTGGATAGAGAAGCTGGGTTGTGGGGGGGCACATTTGCCTGCGGGCCTGAGGTTCTCCACTCCTCCTATAGGGAAAAGCCATTTCAAGGGGAGCAAGCAGACACTGTGTACCCCAGCGGGGCACACACAATGTTTGTATGCGTTCAGAAAATGGCTACAGAAAAACCTATGGGTAGGGCAAGGATCCCACACCCCTCGGCCCTGAATACTTCCCTAAGGCACCATCTGCACGATACGTTTAAGGCAGGAGTACCACACCGCTTTGGACAGTATTGGCTTCTAGGAACAGTACTTTGTTAAGAGTGATGACAGTACTTTGTTAAGAGTGATCACACAGCTACAGTTCTCAGAGTGGCTTAACAGTCATTTTTTGTTTCCAGAGAATTCTGGAAATTGTAGCTCTCTGAGAGGAATAGGGAACCATCAGCAGTCTTAGCAAAACTACAATTCACAGATTTCTTTGTTGGGAGCGATGACTATTTAAAGTCGTATGACACCGCTTTAAAGTTATCGTGCAGATGGGGCCTAAATTATGAGCAGCTGTCCTTAACAGAAGCATCTGTTAGGGTTTTGTTAGTGCATTAGAATAATGTGTGGTTCCACCCCCCTCCCATTCATAAGATTGTTTTAATGGAGTTTCCTCTGCAGTGACATCCACACTGCTTACTCGTTTAGATTTTAGAAAGGAGGGCAAGACCTCGGGAAAGCTTTTTAATGAGCAATTCATTGCCAGAGTAGAGTTCAGTTTTAAAAAAAGAAAGTTATTTAAGGACAACTGATCTTCATAGTGTTGATCTGATTGCTTCTATTATTCACTGCTTTAGATTTTTGTAAGAAATATAAAAATACATAAACATATATACCAAAACAATTTTGTTAAAAACCCACACCATATTTAATTCAGGAAAGTGTGAATGATGGAAGTAAAAAACTAAAAACAAAAGTAGGGAAGGGTGAAAGTATATTGCAAATCTTCCAGAATCCCCCCAGATAGGCATACAGCTACCCTATTTTGCTGTTATTCCAGTGAATACTGACAGTCACTGTAAAGTAACCATCTGTTTTTTCTGATGTGTCTCTGAGTTCCTTGAGGTTCAGAAAATTTATTTGAGATCACGGCCGTAGCTAGGGGGTGGAGAGGTGGGCCCCCACTAGGGGTGCAGGGGGGGTGGGAGGAGCAAAATCGGCTAAAAATATGCCCATAAATATGTCTGTAAATAAAAATATTGATTATTGCCTCATAAGAAAAGGTTTTAAATTGAGGGTGAATTGAATGGGTGGGGGGGGGGGCGGTTGGAGGAGAGGCGGAAGGACGAGCTAACTTGTCCGTGGCTAAGGGGTGCAATCTGGACGGTTCTGCCAGGAGCACAATATCTAGTTATGGTCTATTAAGTCCTTTTCAGTCCTTTTCAGGCTTTCTTCCATCACACAGTTATAACTATATAATCATAATCATGGGGGGGGGGGGGAGTGGGACTGTGCTCCCTGGCCCCACCCTCAGCATTGCATCCTTGCTACCTCTCATGGTTCACATGTTTGGTGAGGGGGGGCATACGTATTGGGTGTGTGATTAGGTTTCTAAATCACACAGGGAGTCTCTGCATGTATGCTGTGTGTGGCCCTGCTCTCTCCCTCATGCAGCTGTAATTGTGTGAATACCCAAATAGGGCTTCAGTGGTCCAGGGAACTGGAAAGTAGGACATGAGCTATGCACTATTGGAAGGAAGGAAGTGGGCAGGCCAGGGATATATCGAAGATGAGAGACTGTGGGCCAAAGAGTTATGAAACACAGTCTCTAGACCCTGACAGGAGAATCCTGCCATTTGTATGTTTGATAGTTAGTTCAGCATTGCGACCTGGTTAACCTGAAGGCGGCAACAATGCCAAATAGTTGTGTTTGCGTTTGAACTAGCCCATCAATTCTTTGGCTTCAGGATTCTAGTATTTTAATCATCTCTTTGACAGTTGCATAAGGGAAGGGGAGGATAGGGAAAGTATATATTATAGCCTATGAACAAATGTGCCAAAATACAAGAGGGCGGCCTTGTCAGAGAATAATTTACAGCAGCTGACGTTTGAAATATATTGAAGCAGAAGTTAAAATTCAAGCTGGGAACTCAGCCCAGATTTGGTCATGAAGGGAATGCCTCAAAAAGTGTCCGGGAAATGAAGGGAGGCCCAGCAGAGTGAAATCAAAGTTAACAGACCTTCTTCCTCTAGCCCAGAGCACTGACCAAAGTAGAAGTAAACAGCGCTGAGAAGATTAGAACAGCCAGGGAAATAAATGGGGCACAGCATTGGACAACAAGGCCTTAACAAGACCACTGGGCATCAGCTGGCAAAGGCAAGGGTGGTATAATAGTGTTGGGAGTCTGGCTGTTGGAGTACTGTGAACGAGTCTGCCACTATAGTTTCTCCTGAAGTGTCACCTAATGAAAGTCGGGGATTTGGCAAAAGAAAGTTAATGTTTCTTTAATGGCTGTGGATGTTTCCTGAATGGGCAATCCACCTGCAGGGGGTCTAAGTCTGGGACTTGCACTTATGCAGATGTTTTTCAGTGGAGAGGGAGAGACATGAATTAGCTGAAACTGGAGTTGCAGCCATGGTACAAGTTGCTCTCCGGGGACCTGCTGCCTGCTGTAGAAGTGCCTGTTTGTCTCCACTTATGCTCTGCCATATATTTGTAAATAAAACAGACATTACAAAGGCACCTTAAGTCCGTGCTCTTTTATCCCCCTCCCTCCAACATCCTGTAGTGCTGCTTCTGGAACTTCTCAGTGCTTGAGAACAACGCAGTGCTGGTGTTGGCAGTGGCATATTTTGTGTCCTTGAAGAGAAACTGTGGGCTTATAAGTGAGCCATCCTAAGATGGAGGAAATGACAGCTCCAGCTTAAAAGGCAGAAACTCACCCAAAGTCAGTAAAAAGCCTTCCTACCCAGGCCATGCATATTTCTAATTTTCTTAATTCTTCACTTTTTTGGCCCCTTGTTGGAGAGCAATTGTCCCCATATTGTATACTTGTGTCAGCCTTGAATATTTGCATATAGCTTACTGATCCCCTGGGTATGCTGGAACCTCCCTTTTGTTGGTGGATGGCCCCATTTGACCAGAATGGGTTCATCTGAATATGGAATTAGAGGGAATGATTACTCATAGAAGGGAGTCCAGTCTTTTCCCACCATCAGCCACCTCATTTTATGAGCAACGGTTGAGGGAGTTGGGCATGTTTGGCCTTGATAAGAGGAGCCTGAGAGGAGATATGATAGCCATCTTCAAATATCTCAAGGGCTATCTCACAAAAGATGAAGCAAACTTGTTTTCTCCTGCTCTGGAGGGTAGGACCTAAATCAGTGGCTTCATGTTACAAGAAAGGAGATTCTAATTTAACATCAGGAAGAACTTTCTGACGGTAAGAGCTGTTTGTCAGTGAAATGAACTCCTTGGATGGTGATGGACCCTCCTTCATTGGAAGTTTTAAAGCAGAGGTTGGATGGCCATCTGTCATGGATGTTTTAGTTGTGATTCCTACATTGCAAGGGGTTGGACTAGATGACCCTTGGGTCCCTTCCAACTCTACAATTCTATGATCACTCAACAAACACTTTAAAGGGCAAAGACAGGATGATATATATGTGGCTAGTCACAACTGATGCAATACACATGCATCAATGTGTTAGCTAACTAGAAGTTGATGCAAACTATTGGGGTAAATAAACATTTTCTTTGGGCAGCACTTTCCACTGAAATTAATGGGATCCAGAGTTGCAACTAACTAAACTTATTTTGCGTGCTGCAAGTTGAATTGTGTTATATGGGGAAGGATTGTAGCTCAGGGGTAGAACAAATGCTTTGCATGCAGAAATGTCCCAGGGCCCAGGAAACAGTTCTGCAGGCAACATTGAGCTAGATAGGCTTATGGAGTGTTTCCCAACCTTGGGTCTCCAGCTGTTTTTAAACTACAGTTCCTATCATCCCTGGCCACTGGTCCTGCTAGCTAGGGATGATGGGAGTTGTAGTCCAAAACAGCTGGAGATCCAAGGTTGGGAAACACTAGGCTAATGGACTGACTCTGCATGAAACAGCTGCCTAGGTTCTAATATATGAGATCGCCTTTATATATTGATGGGATGGATGAAATGCTGAATAAGCTCAAAAAGTGGAAAAGAACTCCTGTTAAAATCAAGCTCTTGTCTCGACTCTTCATTCTTTCTACCCCAAGATATATTACCATGAAAATAACACAGCAAGATTCATTTCTGGAATGCAGAGGCAAGGTGGACAAATTCCAGCTAACACCCGTTACCTGTGATTGACACTGGCCCATTACAGTGGACAACACAGTCAACTCCCAGAGTTTCCTACCCCATAGATCTTAAACAAACGCTCTGCTCTGGTAAATCTTCATTACAATTATGGAAACAACCCACAACCCAGAAGCACTAATGAGAAGCTCTCAAGATGGAATTTGAGCAATGTATCTTTGTATATCCTGACATTTGATATTGTAACCCTGAAATGTGAAGCAGTGTACGGGTAACCCCAATGTGGGCTGAAGAGTGAGTCATTTCACAAGGGGAGACAACATTGTTTATAAATCATTGTTTCTTTGAAGTAGAAAAAAATGAAGAAAGAATCCCCTAGACAGAATTATGATTAACCATCTAATTGTTCTGCTGGTATGCTTGCTTTAGGGCTTTCCTTTGCTCCATGCACATAAAGAATTTGTTTCTCAACTTGCCATCCTTGCACCCAGATGATAGTCATTAAGAAAGGGGCCAACTGAGCAGTTGTATATTTGTAATCCCAACACTCTCAGTCCTGTTTTTTTCATCTTATTCAGCTGAATCTAATACTGGAGCAATGAGCTCCAGGAGTTGCTCTGATATATGTTCTTCAACTGTTCCACCTTACCAGCCCTGGCTGTGGATAAGAAAACACTATATGCTTTGGAGGAAGATCCTGTGGTGCTAGTGGTTCAGTTGTTGTTATCTTGGACCATGGACAACAGGCGCGCTGGTTTGCCCCCATGATGGAAGGGGCCAGCGTCGCATGCAGGCCTCACGTCACACACACATGCCACAAGATGTGCTGATGTGTCACGTGCACACTGTGCGGCTTGAGCATGTGAAATGTGCATGTTGTGTGACATGCGCTAGTGACGTGAGCACATCACATGGCGTATGCACACGGCATATGCATGTCGCTGCAGGATATTCAGGGGGCCCAACCCCCTCCTTGATTTTTTTGGGGGGCCAAGGCCCCTCGTCCACCACCCCCCGGTGCCCCTGATGGACAACATGATTTAAGGGGATGTAGTTGTGGTGACAGAGCGGGTGGCGCTGTGGTCTAAACCACAGAGCCTAGGGCTTGCCAATCAGAAGGTCGGCGGTTTGAATCCCCATGACAGGGTGACCTCCCGTTGCTCCCAGATCTGGCCCCCGTGCCTTAGTTTGCCTACCCATGCTGTAGCCCATTGTTTTGAAATATGCCCACACATCCATATTACAGTCCCTCAGAACTGAAGAGCAGGGCATTATATAATTAAATCATAAATTTAAAAATACATATTGACTAAAGAGCATAGGGCAGCTGCAACAGTTTTTCCTTTCCTACTGTCCTTTGACTACCCTTTACTATTTTTGGCATTTGTGGGGACATTTAGGACATAGTGAATGTGATAAGCCTGTGGAGTTCATGGAGTGAAGCCATGGCTGGCCAGAGATGGGATCCATGTGTGCCCGACATCACCAATGTGGTGACAAGGGAGTGACTCCAACACCACCACACATGTTTTGCTTAAAGATCAAAAGAGACAGTGCGTACACTGAAGAAAATGACCAGAATCTCAGGAGCAGAGTAAAAGAATCCAAAAAGCTTGGAGTAAAAGGAGAAACTATGGGCTAGGTAAAATCCAGCAAGACCAACAGATAGTTCTGGAAATCATTTTATGAAGGCGTCCTGAATTACTTATTACATAACATTAATTCTGCAGGGGAGCTAATAACACAAGTTTTTCTTTTTTCTTTTATTCCAATAAGGATAATAATCTGCATTGCCTTCTTTCCTCAGTTCAGTTTAGTAGTAAGCAAACCCTTCTCAGCTTAATTAGGAATTGGCTCAACAATTGCAAGCTTTCTTTAGGAGCTTTTTTTTGGGGGGGGGGGGAATTGTCTGTTTCCCCAAACTTTTCCCTTAGCTTGTAATGATGGTACATGCATGTTAATGGTACCCTGTGTGCTGGGAAATAGAGTTCCCAGCATCATCAACCATGGTCATTTGGAAATTCACCCCTGATTTCCAAAGTGAAGATGCTAAGGAACAATATAAAGGACAAAGCAACCACATAAAACATTTGCCTGAAACTATAGAACAGAGAATTGGTCCAAATAGAGAAGACTATAGAACAGAGAATTGGTCTAAATAGAGAAGATCCTCTCTTTCTCTTTCTCTTTCTCTGTCTCTTTCTCTCTCTCTCTCTCTCTCTCTCTCTCACACACACACACACACACACAGCGCCATTGAGGCATATTTCCAGTTTTCACATGGGGAAGCATAAAGGTGCTAGACCAGGGGTGTCTAACTCAAATTCATCGGGGGCCGCATCAGCAGTTTGGTCACCCTCAAAGGGCCGGTTGTATCTGTAGGACTTACAGTACAGGAGAGAAGGGTTCAGGCAGCCGTTGGATCTGTCACATCACAGGATGGCATGCGCTCAGTATAAAAACAAGTGGAGGTTTCCTGAATGCATGTAAAGTGGAGGTTTCCTGTGTAGAACGGCCGGCGCCGCTAGAGGGCAGACGTTCTCTGGCTTGTAGGCTGCCGCGCATGCGCTGAAGAGGCAGCTTTCTTGTGTCAAAAAAAAAAAGCGAGAATAAAAAGTGAAGGCTGGCGGCCGGCGGCGGCTACACGGGCCACATGACGAGGTCTGGCGGGCCGGATTCGGCCCGCGGCCCTTGTGTTTGACACCCGTGCGCTAGACCTACCCCCATGAAATACTAAAAAGTACATTGGAGCCCGTTTGTGCCACATGTAAATGTTGTTAATACACAACAGATGCAGTCCTTCAATTGACTACTTTAGACAGCAGATTTTAATATATCATTAGCGGGTAGTGTTGCCCATTATTTTTATTATTCTATTTTCACCACTGTGGGAACAACACTAGGATATTTTGCCTCAGTCACCAAAGTGACAAGGGCTGTCTTAGACATGTGAAAGACTAGACAGAGCATGGAACAGAGACTGAATGCAGACTGTAGCCAATGTAGAATTTATACATCCATTATAGACCAACTTAAGCCTCGCACATGAAAATCCCTTTCATGTAGGAAGCAAGGATCACAGTATCTTGGACTGTCAATTGATTTATAGGTACAGGGGCAAAGGTGAATAAGCTGAGCAACATTTCATTCCCTTTCACAAATGCTTGCCCATTTCCCTCAAATGGCTAAATTTATTCTGAGGTCACAGTTATGGCTCGGCTCATCTGCAAAAGCAATGACAACAGACCTATACAATGCGTTCCAAATGGAATGTTAAGCCAGCCACACTGAAGCACTAACATCCTTCAGAATGGAATTTTGATCTCCTCAGATCTCCTCCAGACCCCAGTGAAGCAAATGTGATCCATGTTATTGATTTCTGTGGGTTGTGGAGCAGACCCAGAAAGTTATAGAGAGTTCAGAATGAAGCAAGACAAGCCTGCGCCAGTTCCTACTGTAACTGAATTATGCATTTCAAATGATATGAATGAAACCTCATTTTGGCTAATTTGTTTCACAAACATCTGCTTGCATTTACACATTTTTATGACATGATATCAGGCCGATTATGCGTCTGCTGTATCTCTCCAGCATATGGTACGTGCTACAACAAATCGATCACAGTTATGTGATCAGAGTGTGCGGTAAACATCTTCACAGTACATATAATACTATCATGGCTTTCCAGAACTCACTTTGCAGTTTAATCTCTAAAATATTCTTGGAAAGATTAACCAGTGGTTTTCTGAAATGCTTGTCGCTTAAAGATCTTTGCCCTGTCTGGAAGTTACAACCGAAAAAGTTGGCCTCCTCTGAAAAATAGAAACACACCTTTCTCACAATCTTTCAGGAAAGGTCTGAGGCCCAGTCACAGCACGCATAGCAGCAATGCCATTTTTGTAAATAAATAGTTGTAGTAATCTTAGAGGGTGCGGGGCCTCTTTCTTTTCCTTGTCTGAGGCACTGGATTTCTTCAGTTTGACACTATACAGCAGTATTATCTGAGAAGTTTTAATTTGAGCAGAAAGACAAGACGCCATGTTCTTAGAAAGAATCTAGAAACAGTAACCTTTTATTCAGATGTTGCTTTGTTATTGGGCACATGGTGGCTGCCCGGTAAATAAAATAAATCTGCACAGTGTTTGTCCTGAATCCCTGCCTATCTCCCTTCAATCATACCTTGTTTTGTGTGATCTAACACTGCAGTCATTCTAAGTCAGATTGCAATAGGACAATGGAGATGGTGCTATCTTATAAATATTGCAGCAGCACCATGCGTCTTGATCCCCATCCAACATGGCACTGCTCAGTTAGACACAGATGCCACCATTACAGATGTGGAAGTAGCATTGCCACCTTATCTGTCCCAGTCCAATCTAGTGTCTTCTCTTCTCTTATGGAGAGGCACAGAGAAAAGGTAGAGTCCAAGCAGGATTTCCATGGCAACCAAGGATGAGTAAAGGGATTCCAAAACTTGCAAAGCTCCTGAAAAAAATTAAAGCTGCTCCAAATGAACATAACTTGCATTGGCTATTGCTGATCTGAGCTTCTCAGAGAAAGGTATAAAAAAACAGTTTTTGTTGTTGTTTAATGGGAGGTTAATCTCTTCATCTCCCCAATTATTTTCAGAAACAAAATGGAATAAGAGTAATAATTTCTGGGTGTAAGATTTCAGAGTTCTAAAGCTGGTGACATATTGGATACAAGTTAACAGTGTGGATAATACACCAAAATGGAAAATCACCTGCTGACCCCAAGCCTTTACAGAAGAAGCTTTGATATTGTGGAATGCACACCAACATTCTGATTGCTGAAAAAGAAAGGATCGTTCATGCACTACTGGCAGAAGAAGTTCTAGGGTAGGGTATTCCAACAGTACCACCATATCACCCCTGCCCCTACCCTCTGTTCTCCCAAACTATACAATAGCAGGATCATAGGTTCTGGTCTTGAGCCGGAAGCACAGGATATAACCAAACTGAATGAATTCAGTCTCCAAAGAAAACCACCTTGTGCACTTCAAGCAGAATGGAAAGTATTCCACCTCTTCATTTTGTATATGGCTTAGAGAACCCTGGCAGGGGCAAAGCCAAGCCCATGGCATCATCCAACTGAGCTTTGGTGATGCATGTCAGATTCAGGTGGCATCCCATAGTGGAACTACAGCAAATCCGATTTATCATGAAAGACCCTCAAATGGGGGATTCTGCACTAAGTAGTTCCACATGCACTGGAGGCAATGAGCAGTAGCACCTTCTGCAGTGCCTTGGGCACATCTCTCCTATTGGTTGTGTCTCTCATGCTGAAGTGTCTCATGTTCCTCTCCCGAATGCCCCCGTGGTAAAAAAACACACAAAAACAAAACTAAGGTAAAGAATTATAGCAAAAGGGGGAGCACCATAATGTAAACCACTGGCTGGATTCTTCCTTGCTTAAGGAAATAGACACTGTAGAGGAGGAACAGGGAAGACATCTTGTCTGAAAAAATGGCACTATGTCTCCCCTTTTGATTAGATTATAGCAACAAAATGTCTGAGTCGATACAAAGTGATCACCTGCGGGCAAACCAAAACCATGCATTTTTCAGCTAAAGAGCTGGTGACTGTGGGGAGAAGAGGACCCATTTATTTTCATTCTTTTGGCTAACCCAAGTTTCTTCTATTTCTCATTAAGCTTTTAAAAATAGAGCTAGCTTTCCTGAGGGAGAAACTGTGCCTTTTCTCATCACCCTTAGCTTTCTTTAAATAGCCACGTGCTGTTGGACAAGTGATGGGTAGCATTTTTGCTGTTGGTGGTAGATGGAAAAGGTTCAAGTATTAAATGCTGTCCAGGGAGTATTGGAGGGTGAAGTATGCATGTGCTTAAGGTAAAAGGTAAAGGACCCCTGGACAGTTAAGTCCAGTCAAAGGTGACTATAGGGTTGCGGCGCTCATCTCGCTTTCAGGCTGAGGGAGCTGGCATTTGTCCACAGACAGGTTTCTGGGTCATGTGGCCAGCATGACTAAACCGCTTCTGGCGCAACGGAACACTGTGACAGAAACCAGAGTGCACAGAAACACTGTTTACCTTCCTGCCACAGCAGTACAGTGGTACCTCGGGTTACAGATGCTTCAGGTTACAGACTCCGCTAACCCAGAAATAGTACCTCGGGTTAAGAACTTTGCTTCAGGATGAGAACAGAAATTGCGTGGCGGCGGTGCAGTGGCAGCGGGAGGCCCCATTAGCTAAAGTGGTAGCTCAGGTTAAGAACAGTTTCAGGTTAAGAACAGACCTCCAGAACGAATTAAGTTCTTAACCAGAGATACCACTCTACCTATTTATCTACTTGCACTGGCATGCTTTTGAACTGCTAGGTTGGCAGGAGCTGGGACAGAGCAACGAGAGCTCACTCCATTGCAGGGATTCGAACCACTGACCTTCCAATTGGCAAAGCCCAAGAGGCTCAGTGGTTTAGACCACAGCGCCACCCGTGCCCCTCTAATGTATGTGCTTAGGGCTTGATCCTTAGTTGGTCTCAAGGGTGGAAGACTTCGTCTTACCTTCAGTGAATTTGAACCAAGCTGTGGGTAGTGAACACAATCTAAGAATGCAGGGCTGGTGCCAGACTTCAGTTGGCTCTCAGCAGGGTGCCTAAACACACAGTTTCAGTGCACATATTCCCAAAACATCTGTGGTATATTTTCTTCTCCTATTCAGAGGTGGCACATCTGCCTGCCCACCACTAGAATAGCTGTGCGCTATGCAGAGCCCTGGAGGAGAGGGCAAGGGGTGGCAGCAAAGCTGGTGTGGGTCAAAGTGTGGGTGCTTCTGTTGCCCAACCCAACAGATCTGTATTAATGTAACGGGCAGCAAAGACAGGGAAATAGGCAGTAGGTGGAGAGCCATCTAGAGGTATTAATCAGTGCTCTGTCCTCCAAAAAGAGAATATAGACATATGAGGGCAGTTGAACATGCATTTTTTTCATTCCTGAAACTGGATGCAACCAGCCCAAGATAAGAGAGCAAGATATGCTATTCCCACCCATTTAAATTGGCCCTGCCATGGAAGAAAAGCCTTAATTTACAGCCTTAGCTTAAGAGATCAAAGCTGCAGATCTTTCATCTTCTCTTGCCCTGGGAATCACTTGTAGCAGATTCATGAGTGAAGCAGATTCACCTTTATTTATGTGCAAAGCCCAGTGGCCAGTTGGCTTCCAGGCGGAAAAGTGTGCATGCAATATATCCCAAATTCAGAATTTTCCCTCTGCTGCAATGTCTTTGAAAGTCAAGCTCATGATATGTTGGTCCAATGAGTTCAAAGGTCAAGGCTACCTAAGCCTAAAGAGAGGTCTTGGAGGCCCAGTTCACAGTGGTCATATCGAAATGAGATTAAAGTCTCAGCCTTTTGAAAATTCCATGCTGATGGTATGCATTAAAAAACAAAACAAAACTGTGTGGCCAGGATAATCTGTGGAAAAGTCCTGAGTATGAATCAGTGAATACTGCTGCAAGTTCTGTGGTATTCTACAACAAGAAATAATAAGTACAATGGCAGGACAAGTGCAAGAGATCAACTTTTCAGATATAAAGTATGGTAATATTCTGCAGCAGAGGGCAACCCTTTAAAACCCTTTAAAACCCTGGATCACCAAGGGACCCCCAAACTAGATAGCATGGGGCTGAATGCCACCTCCTGGAATGAGTCCTCAGGGTAAAAATGGAGCCACCCAAAACAGTGCTTGCAATCTCCAACCCACAGAGTTTTAAGTTGGGAGACAAAACTTTGCCAATGGTATCAAATACTGCCAAGAGATCTAACAGAACCAACGGGGTTGTATTCTTCCTGTCTCTCCCACTGTATGTAATTCATTTTGGCAACCAATGACATTCCAGGTTCAAATCTGGGCCAGAATCCAGGTTGAAGTCAATCCAATCAGTTTCATCTACTAGGTCTTTGGGTTGACCAGTAACCACTTGCTCCCAACAAGTTACCCAAAAAAAGGACACCTGTCACTTGCCATCAGTAGTTATAATCCTCTGGGTTCAATAAGGATTTCTTCAGGAGTGGTCTGCACAGTGCTTGGTGAGGGGCAGCATGGGAGCAATATAAAGCAACCACCACTTTCTACTTACCATATGTGAAACTTAAGACAATCATTGTAAAGGGTGGGAAGGAGGGCTGAGGTACCTAATGAATTAAAGGGGTATATTGCTTGCTATAATCCCTTCACCTTTTTTGGGTGAAGTTTGCATACTTTTTATTTTTAAGTATTTTGTCTTTTTTTCTAGTGAGGATGGATAATCTAAAAACATGGCAGCTCTCCCTCCTCCTGTTCCCATTGCTATGATGACTCAGACTACATTACTGAGATCAGGGTCACCATGACCTGGTAGGCTTCTGATGAGCAAGACCCATCTTGGAAGGTGAGCAAAGTTCCAATAAGCTAGAGGCCCCATCTCTCACATCTGCATTGCTGGGAATGGAGGAGGAGTTAAGATTTCTTGAAGAGCCATTTAAAACTTACTGGGCCAGCAGGGCAATGGTAAATATTTAGTTTGTATCCACAAATAAAGTCTATAAAACACCACCATAACAGAATATTTGTTGATTTTAGGTCGCTGCATTGTGTTTTTCAGGTCAATAGTCCAATTTATCACTGTCTTCTACATTTCATATACCAACAATGCAGTCCTACATATGTCTACTCTGAAATAGGTTCCATTGAGTTCAGTGGAGCTGACTTTCGGGTAACCAAGCACAGGATTCCAGACAGAGAATCCCTATGAGAAATTAAATGCTATCATCCTTGTTCCACTTATGATAATGGGACAGGGTTTCAATAGAACCCATTTTGAATTAATCAAGAGCTCTTTTGAAAATGTAACCCTGCCAGATAACAACAAATCATATAATTTGCTGATGATGCGTTGCAGTTAAGTACTACATTCAGATTCACACAAAAAATACCTGCAGTTAAGTAGGAAAATTAATACAGACACCCCAAGTTTAATCACTCTCATAAGAATCTAAGAGCAGCCTGCTGGATCAGGCCAATGGCGCATGTAGCCCATCATGCTGTTATTAGAGGGGCCAACCAGAAGCGTGTGGGAAATCTGCAAGTAGGGCCTGAGCACAAGAGCACTCTCCCCTTCTATGGTTTCCAGCAACTGGTATTCAGAAGCATTCTGCCTCTGACCATGGAGGCAGAGCATAGCCATCGTGATTGGCAGCCTTGTCCTCCATGAATTTGTCTAATCTTTTAAAGCCATCCAAGTTGGTGGCCATCACTGCCTCCTGTGGGAGTGTGTGCGTGAAGTACTTCATTTTGTCTCTCCTGAATCTTCCAACATTCATCTTCAGTAGGTGCCCATGAGTTCTAGCGTTATGCAAGTGGAAGAAAAACTTTTCTCAATCCACTTTCCCAATGGCATGCATAGTTTTATAAACTTCTACCACGTCCCCTCTTACTCGCCTGAACAGCAGGTTGAGAGGCACACAGGCCACCTAGTCACAGTTTTCTCCAGAGTGGTGAAATATATTTCATTTCTATTTCATTTATAGTAATTACTTCTAAATTTATAGTATTCATTTATAGTAATTACTTCTAAATTTATAGTATTCATTTATAGTAATTACTTCTAAATTACTTCTAAATTTGCATCTACTACATATAATTTATCATATGTCAATGCTGTGCACATTTGTGCCTTCTTTTTGATGAGGAATTTCTTCATTTGGAGCAATGCCTAAGTGGTCACCCTAACTGGTGACTCTCCTGCATGGCTAATTTGGGAACATTATCTGCAACAGGCCTCCTGGGCTACTTGGGCTACCTTGGAAGGGTCTGTCAGTGTTGCTAGGCTGACACTTGTTTCAGTAGCTGTCATTGTGCTTCTGACTTAGCTGCTGGTAAGATCACAACTAAGCTAACCCTGGGGTGGCAGTAGCAGGCGTGACCATCCTGTTAATCTCCTTTCAGTCTGCAATAGCCTTTCAGCATGACCAGGGACAACACCTATGCCCAGCTGTGCCTCATGCAGATGCTGTAGGTAAGCATCATGTTAAAAGGTCTTAACACAGCAGTTACATCCAAGTTGTTAAGTGCAAACTAGTTCTAAAACAAAACGGCAAAGCTTGAAGCCAACACAATGCTATTTTCTGCTTTGTTTTCTCGGATGCCAAAGCCACGACTTTGTGTCTGCCTTTTTCAAGGCCCGGTGCCTTCCTCTCATTTTTTCCAATGAGAGGTAAACAGCTGGGGGCTCTGCCAATTCAATTAAGAATGCTCACACACACATTATATAATGAGGCAGGAATTTAGCCCCCTGAAGCCTAGTCCTGCAATCTAATCTGCTATTTAGTGGCCCCCAAAGATTCCTGAAACCTTTGTGGAGGGCTCCCCGCCTCCCTTTGCACACGCTGGTCTCTCCACACTTTCCCCTCTGTTTTTCTTTCCTCTTTGGCTTCCCTTCTCTGTATTGTTTTAAGTTGGTGGCTGGGCTGCCTGCCAGATTAAATTTCATCTGCTTCTCCTCCTCCTTCCCCCCCACCCCCAAATCTTCCCCAGAAGTGATACTGTTTACTTTCTCTGCTCCTTTTCTGAATGTCTTTGTACACATTGCAAGGGATATAATCACCAGCTGTGGAGAGCTTTGTGAAATGTTAACTTACTCCTCAATACCCTAGGGCTAGTGAGTGTTTTTACACACACACACACACACAGAGAGAGAGAGAGAGAGAGAGAGAGAGAGAGAGAGAGAGAGGTGTGTGTGTTTCAAATACAAAATAAAACAACTGCTTCTAAAAGACATCAACATATTTGTTACATTCCAATGCGGGGGGGGGGAACCCCCTTCCTTTCTCCTTTCTCCTTCAGGTGGAATTCGTGTGTGTTCTATTTACTCCTTCAGTATATTCCGTGTGGAAGTGTGAGCTTATAAGGAGCCCATTGTTTCCCTCCACAAATCTTTGAGGAACAATGGGAGGCAGAAGAAAGATTAAAGTAGAAAAGTGTCTCTTCCCATCCTTTTCCTCTTTGGTGGGTGAAAGAGAGGTCAAGCTGTGCCCATTGACCTTTGCCCTCTGGCCCCTGTGAACCAAAGGCGAGCCTTTTGAAGTAGTAAAGTGCCCACGAAGAAAAGAAAACCAAACAAACTGCCCGGCCTTTTCCCTTCCACCGACCAAACTGAGTTGGCAGATGCTTGAAAGACGATGACACGCGGTGTGGTGGGGGGCAGAAGGGAGGCTTCTTGCACTGACCTCCCACCTACCCCAGCTTGCCGTTAATTGGCACCGTAAAAAGCAAAAAAACCCCACCCACACACTGGGAGAGGGGGTGAGGCAGGCCTTTCCTCCTCTTTCCCAGTCCCTACCTCCCGCCACCTAGCACATCACCGACAGGGGCAGTTCTTTGAACTCTCTGTGCTCTGCTAAAACAGGCACAAATGGGAATGGTATATGGAGGGTTAAGAGGAAAAGCTTTGTATGGGAAGAGATCAGCTAGATCACCAAAAGCTTTTCCTGTTGTCAAACAGATAGGACTTGTCAGTTGTGTTACCTGAATTGATGCCGTCACATCCATGACCCCTGCTGGTAATATGCTGGAAGGTACCTTTGTACACTTTAGAGATTCTTCCTGCCTCTTCCTCCCTTCATTTGACCCTTAAATTACAACAAGGGAAATGGTTTGTTTTCCAAAGCTAGGGAAAAGTGGAATTTGAAGGCAAAACCCATCGCAATGGTTTGTCTCTTCCCTGGAGCCCAAACCCAGGGCGAATCCAGTTGTCAGTTTTAGGATGTGGTTGCAACTTACGGTAATTTAATCAGGACCAATCTTACAGATGTTTCTGTTGTGCTCTGCAGGTTTCCCAAACATCTCACTGTGCATCTGAATAAAGAGGGAGGGCAAATGGGGCAAGGACGATGAGAAGCAGTTTGCTCAAGCCAGCTTGTAGGATATCAGGACAGGTAAACAGGAACTAAATTATCAGCAAAGGAAGTTTTATCATAATACCACATGTAATCATTTACTTGGCTGTGTCATGCTATCTTTGGGAAAGCCTGCTGCTAACACCTGCAGCTTCAGGGACCTTAAGGAGAGGATTTTCCTTTCTCTGATTCCATTGCTTTCAAAGGGTGCAACCATGACTCCTTTCTCTGTTGAAGGGAAGACGACAAGTACCAGGATACAATTCAGAGGATAGTGCTCTGACTTTGTGGTGGTTCCAAAATGCTCATCCAAAATTCTCTCTAGATTTTTGGGCTGGGTTGTTTTACCAGTGCACAGGAGCACAGGTGTCCTGTAGTAAAATGCTTCACAAAAGCATACAAGCTCTGTTCAGGTGTTCCTCTCTCCTACCCTGCAATTAGCATCACATGATTTATGCTCCTGAATACCAGTTACTGGAAGCTGCAGGGGACGAGAGGGCTCTTGTGCTTGTATCCTGCTTGTGGTTTCCCACAGGCATCTGGCTGGCCATTGGGACAACAGGATGCTGGACTAGACGGGCCGTTGGCCTGATCCTGCAGGCTCTTCTTATGCTCACTCTCAAAATTGTAGCGCTGTGTGTGGAGGACCTTTAACAAACTATAGTTCCAAAGATTTGGGGTGGGGTGGGGAGGCAAGGTGGCACGACAGTTTAAAGTAGTATGGTACTGCTTTAAATGCATGGTGTGGGTGTGGCCTTAGAGAATAACTCTCCAACTTCCTTACTGTAATTCTAGCCTATGAGGATCAGCAATGGAAGTGTGGATGTTCCCACTCAGTTTATTGAATGTAGGCCAGATTTCATTTTTGCTTTTTTTCTTCTTTTAGCACATATGGAACAGAATTTGAGGATCCTGGTCTGACTGCACACAGTATTCAGTTGGGTGCTGTGTATCATGCCAAAGTGTACTGAACTATGTGATAGCAGACGTTTCTTCATTTAAAACAATTACATTTGGACCACTTTTAACCACATTTTCCTATTTAAAAAAGGTATCTTGCAGCTGCACGCTGCACTGCCATTGGACAGTGTCTGTGACATCTGTGGCAACAGGTTGTAGAGCTGGACCTGGCTGTAGAGCTTCATATTTTAGTGGAATGTAATTTTAAATACCTGGATTTTATATGCAATGCTCTCCCCCCCCATCAGCACCCAACTGCACCTTCAGAATGAACCACTACTTAAAATGTTCTACGAAGGCACTCCACACCTCTGAGAATAGATCCTTGGCATTTCTGAAGCTGTACAAATGTATTAGATAGATGAAATCATCATACATGGAAATAAACAGTTTGGTTCACCTCCAGATCACAGTGGATCTCTGTGTTCTTTTTGGATGGCAGGCTTTCAGTTTAGGTTTTGCTGAAACAAGTTTCACTATGCACATCGATAGATCTGGGAGACAAAACAATGGCGCCAGTGCCAGGATGTTGGGGCCCCTGTTATATGCCACCCTCTCATCTATTGGGAATGGCATTTCAGTTCTTTATGAGTGACCGCAGTCAGGGCCAGCTCTGGGATATGTTTTTACAGGGATAGATACACACATTTGAGCAAACTCTCAAGGATTATTCCTGGAGTGTTTAAGGGCAAGCTCAAACTTGCCTTGGAAATAGTTTTGACTATTTAAAGCTTCTGAGGATGAGCAGAAAGGATCAGATGGCAGAGGGAGGGTAGGGAGGTATGAAAGCAGGGAAACTGCTTTACCACAGCCTCCCCCAACCTGGTGCCCTCAAATAATTTGAACTACAGTGCCCATCAGTCTCTGCCAGCACAGATGTGCTACTTGGAGTCAATGGCAGTCACACTATTGTGTGGCAGTCGCACTATTGCCCTAGAAGGGCTACATTCCCAAGTTGGCAATCCCCATCTGTCCCTCACTTCCCTGTGCAGCTTGTGCAGAAACTACCTTCTTAACCAATGGACCCACTATTAGTCTCAACCACTCAATCTGCCAGAGCCTGTCTTCACATGCAGAGGAAGTCCCTAACTCATTGAGGGTTTGAGACCCATTGGCTGCCCTTAGCCAGCCAGTTGAAGCCATCCCAACGATGTGGCCATTGTCGCATGCTGACAGCTTCTAGGAGCCACAGATGAGAGCTGTGTGCAGGGTAGGGACCAAAGGTACCTTAGAAGGAGCGCAATGTGTCCCCCACCACAGGTACTATCCCTGCTATGCATACTGAATTGAATTTCTATCCAATCCTGAATAGTCACAGGAGATTTTTGTACAGTCTGATCTTCCAGACATACCATATTTGCTTAGAATTGTAGCGTGTCACTTTATATTGGGGAGGGGGAAAGGAGGGGGAATATTAAGAATGTCACTGGCTGATGTTCCTGGTTCTGTCTTTTGTAAATTTCACTTTATTTAAGAAGGTCTTTGTTCTCTTGTAAGTTAGGTGGTACAGAAATAGATGGAATAAACAAACAAAGTAATACTAAAGAGGCTATTTCTGTTTGAACCACTCTTAGCATTCAATATTCCTATGCATCTGCATAGTCACTTGACAGCTTTTGTTTTAGGTTGCTATTTTTTGAAGTAGAAATTGATTTATGTTGTCTTGCATACAAACAACAGGCATGGTGGGGGCAATGATTCTTCTGATTGAAACTATGGTAAGGGCAATGAGCTAAAAATATACAAGAGGGAAAACAACAATTTTGTGCCCTTAGTTTGAAAGTGATGGAGAAACAGCCAAATATAAGGGGATTTCTACGTATTTGAGGGACTCCTTAGTATGCAGAAGTATATTCATTTGTAATTTGAAAAGAAAGGAAAGGAAAAATAGACAGAACAGGAAGAAAACTGACCTGCTCAAGCTCTTAACAGCTTATAGTATATTTCAGGTGGGGATTAGGTTCAGTGGAATATGATTGGGAACATCATAAAAATCTGCTTCATCCTTTAAGGCAACTTTGCCATAGATGCCAAAGTCAATTTGATTCTCCCTATATCACCACTCCCACATGTATAAAACATGTTCCATGTCACACAGTTAATACATTTGACATTCTAATAGAAATTGGCAAGTGGCGTATTCTCTGGAGTTGGCTGGCTAGTTGACTAACAGGCTGTGAATCACATTCATAAGAACAATAATCTCAGAAACAATGCTTATATTGAAAGATCAATCAGGAGAACTGACCCAGACTCTCTGTTTGCTTTAACTGGTCAACTCAACACATGGCTTGGCTCATATTAATGACAACCTCTCATTTTGATTTCTTCAGTTATATGTATTCTTCTCACCCTTCTAGCTTCTTCTTTGAAAGAGGATAATTGAAGTTTATTGTGCTAAGGAAGTGTTATGGAAACTGTCTATGTGTTATTTTTTTAAGGGAAAAATGTTTCTGCGATTTAGTCTCTCTAGCCCTGAGCCCCTATTTTATTTTTGTTGTTCCTTTTTGTTCTTGACCTCTTCTTTTCCCAGGTCCTTCTTGACTTATCTTTCTTCTCTGCTCACTCATCCCATATCACCCTGCAACAAGGAATGAATGAAGGCATTCTGATTAGGTGTTTTCTTTTGCCAGTCAATCTTTTCACTAATTTCCTGTAAATGATTAGGTATAATATTTTAACATAACATGATGAATTTCATAACATTTTTTTCAGTGACTCATTTATATTCTTTCAGTGTTTGGTTTCTCTCTTTTTTTCTGGGAAGCTTTAAATATTCAATCACTCCTTCCTTAACCATTTGTAAGAGAGGCCTGCAATAAATGTATTATTATAAACAATGCAGGACAAATTCATATAATTGAAAATTGCATCTGCTAATGTGCCCAGTGTTATATTTTTTCCTCTTATCTGGGATAGGAAGATCCCTTGGTTGTTAAAAGGCACATTTAAGCATTTTAACTTGAATGGGGGAGAATTAGCAAGAGTATGAAACATTTGACTTTCCTAAAGATTTTGTAAACAGAGGTCTTGGAATTCTGTTCTCTCATGCACCCTGAATAATGAGTTTACATGTAGTGTGTGCGATTGTCTAGGTCTCTAACTGGTGGGACCTTTCATGATCTCCCCCATCCCTGTCAGCCATATTTGACTGTTGGGTGAGGTTGTCCACCTGTCAACCACCAGATTTGATAGGGCGGTCAGCTGATTCTTTTTTGCCCACATGGTTTGCCGTCTAGCTGTGCCATCAAAGGCACAGCCTTCAAAGTTCCCATCAAAGGGTTCTGCAAGACCCCATTGGAGATCAGCTGATGGTCTGCTATTGATAAGCCCCTTGTAGAGAGAAAAATCTCCAGTGCAAATTAGGGCAATTTCCATAGGGTGATGTGCATCGGCATCGGAAAACCTTCACCTTGCATGGGAATATTTTCTGATGCCTTAGAGAGCGATGTAATTTAACATGTTTATTTTGCTGGTATTTAGTAAACAAAGATAAAAACTGATACTGTATTTGAAATTGGCATCTATTAATTTTACTAATGAATTTATGAAAAGGGGAAAAAATTCTTCAGAAATTCAGAACACTGTAAAAGTCTCCACCCCCAATCACTGCCATGGTCCTATTATAATAGTGCTACAAGAGTTTGGGGGGGGGGGGAGAGAATTTTGGCAATTATCTGGGGGAATTTCAAATGTGGACTGTGTGGAACACACAAGTGCTCTTACTAACTGAACCACTACCTGCCACCACATTTCATTGCCCATGGAACAATAACAGGTCACATGACTGCACTATTCCAAGGGGTGCTGTGGGAAGAAAGGAATACCATCTCTACCACTGTTGCCGCTAGTAAAGAGTCGCAGCAGAACCCTTCACACACCCACCCTATTTTTTCACCACTTTCATGTCCTCAGACTCCCCTTTACCCCAAATTTTCTTGAAGTCCAAATCTGTGAGCTTCTGACCACCCCAGTTTACATGCAAATAAATCCTGTTCAGCAAATAATGCTGGCATCTTCAATATTACATGTTGAGCCTGTTTTATTGCTTCCTGATGATTCTGGCTGGGGGATTAAGGATAACTAGCCTGTTAATTGCCCCCTTGAACAGCCTTTCTCAATTGCTCCAATGACAGATTCTGTTTCCACAGAGAAGATGGCTTTGATTACTCATTTCCTTGAATTTTTGTTCTTTTCATTTTTTCCTAGCAAAATAATGCTATTTCGCTATTCAAAGAAAGAAAAAACACACACAAGCTATTCAGCTATTAGAGTCTACCCCTCCATGAGAACAGATACTGAAATTGGGGCAATTGGGAGAGTCTAGTCAAAAGGTGATTAGCTGTCCATTCATCACTGATCCCCTGGCCAAAATTAACAAGAAGAAATATAGTTAATGGGATGAACCTGAAAACGTCAACATCTTAAAACACAAAAGCATAGAAGTCCTGAAAAACCTTGTGAGAGCAATCCTACAGCTGTCATTCAGCTAGCCATGGTGCTGTTGCGATTGGTGTAAATGCCACTTTACCAAAATTCACCAGTAGGATGGCGCTTATTTCCCAAGGCGCACTGGTATACCCTCTGAAAGCTCTGCATGCGCAGATGTTCGACTGACCAAAATGAGGTGTTGAGGGGGGGTCACCCAAGATTTGAAAGATGTCAAGCACTATTGTTTCCCTAGCGAACTAAGGCGCGGGGGCCGGATCCGGCCCAATCGCCTTCTAAATCCAGCCCATGGATAGTCTGGGAATCAGTGTGTTTTTACCTGAGTAGCATGTGTCCTTTTATTTAAAATGCATCTCTGGGTGATTTGTGGGGCATAGGAATTCATTCTCCCCCCCCAAAAAAAAATATAGTCCGGCCCCCAGCAAGGTCTCAGGGACAGTGGACCAGCCCACTGCTGAAAAAGTTTGCTGACCCCTGCCTGAACAAAAAATGAGATCTCAAGTATTCCAGCACTGGATCTGGTGTAGTTCATTCCTTCCCATGGATTGCCAAAGAAAAAGAAAATATGGAGCAGGGAGGAGGGGGGAGGAAAACCATCCCCAGCCTTCTGTCCTGGCCACCAAGAGCTGGCAGATCTTAAGAAGTGGCAGTAGCTCTGCCATGGAATATCCCCCTCTTTCTGCCATAGCACTTTGCACGAGTGCTGAAATTGCCTTTTATTACAACTGCAGATTGGGACTGACAAAGCATAATTTGGGCTGTCTGAACACTATATTAAAAGTGAGTGAAGAAAGGATGGCAGTTCCATAGAAAAGGCTGGTACGGCAGCATTGCATGCCACAATTCTTTGGCAGCATGAAATATGCCATACATATTAAGGAGGAATCTGTATGGAAGAATTCAGCCTGGTTTTCCAGGAAACTTACTGGAACAGGCTCCTAACTCCATTTGTCCACATAACACAGGAATGCAAGTGACTTGTCTGATTCAGAAGGGTTTGAATAAGGCCTGAGAAATAAAATGATTTTCTTTGTGACCAAGAGACTGCTAGATAGCAGGACCCAACTGTCATGACTACCCTTTGGAGTTTCTTTTATCTTCTGACTCACACAGAGAAACAAACTTGACCTAGCTATGTTTGGCTGCCACAGAGACGGTTTAAGGATCACATTTACTTCATGGAAGAGCAATGATGAAACATCCTTTAATATTCCAGTAAATGTACCCATCTCTGATTAAGAATATTGTTATTCTGACTTGATGTGTGTATGTGTGTGTATTTACTGAGCTGTAAACAGGAGTAAAAGTATGTCAAAGGGAAACTGAGATGTAAATATCCCCCGTGCTAACACCATTTACAGTATATTATATTTTATATATGATCTCTGTAAATCACCTTTCATCAAAAGATTCCAGAAGAGCATACAAAAGTCTGGGAGAGGGGAACTAATTCAGGCACAATGTATAAATACAATTTAAAACCAACAAATGAACATAATAACATACAAAATAACTAAAGCAAACCGAAGCATAAGAGAGAGCAAACAAGCAAAAATAACCTAAAATCTAAAATGTCTGGGCAAATAAGAAGGTGTTCAGATGGCAACAAAACACTTGTATTATTGTAGCTCAGCATGCCTCTTTGGGGAGGAAATTCCAAACCGGAGAAAAGGTTACCTTCCTTGTATTTATTTAAAACACTTCCATATTTTTCGGTATACTTTTAAGTGGCAGAGAGGCGGTAAGGTGCCGATAGATTATCTGGAGTGCTTCCCATGTAGACAATGCAGATGCCAAATTTAATATGGGTTTGTTATCATCACGAGTACACAAGAATTGATGTGCACCCTAAGGGCACATTTGGACTACATGCTTTCTTCAATGGGGTCCACTTTGTAGGATTGCTTTTAGGAAGAAGAAACACCAGGACATAATTTCCCCACTTTAGATTTATGTGAGAATGTGGGGAAAGAAACAGGAAGGAAAGGGGAAAGTATACCACTGTAAAAGTGCGCATTTGTAACTCAGGTCTAGGGTGAACCCCAACTTGTGTCAAGCTCTTCAGCAAAGGCATTGTATTTAAATCACTTCTGAAAATGCTCTAATGGATTATCTTCAGCAAGTTTTCTAAATGAGCCCCATGCGACAATTTGTTTTCTTATCAAGTGAGGGCATTTTCACAAGACCCTTTGACACAGAGAGGAAAAGCCACTCCACAGGGACTCATTCGTCTCAGAAATGGCCTGTGTGAAAAGGCCACTTGATGGAAAGGGTGACGTAGTGGTAGCCTGCTTTAAATTAATTTATTTAAATATTTATTGGCCGCACTTGCACGAAAAATGTAGCAAGGAGTGTATAGCACACATTTTTTAAAAAAGCAATAAAAACTGTTCGGTAAAAAGAAATTCACATTGCAAAGGCCTGTCTGAATAACACAGTTTTATGGAGATGTCTAAATGAAGCCAGGAATTATTCCTGTTGAATCTCTCCTGGCAGGGAGTTCCCCAGGACAAGGCCATGCTAAAGTTCGCTCCCTAGTAATAGACAATTGAACTTCAAGGCATAGGGAACCACAAGGAGTGCCTCATCAGAGGATCTCCGTGATGGAGACGGAGCATAAGGAATAAGATCCTTAATGTACTTAGGGAGACGTTTCCTGATGAGGGAGAATGAACTCTGCTGAACCACAGCAACACAACCTCCACAACCCTCTAGCCTGGACTACCCAGTGGTAGTCCACACATACTTCTGCATGAGCTCTCCAGAAGATTGCCTGTGACGGAGGGCAGCCCTTGCTATAAGGAATGGGAATTCATAAAACTGCCATCCTAACCCTGCTCTTCTTGATGCACTGGTGAGAAGGCTAAGCAAGACACACAATATGCCAATACCTGAAGGATCGCCTCTCCCCATATAAACCATCCTGGACTCTGCATTCATCATCTGAGGCCCTTCTTTGTGTGCCTCCTCCATGTGAGGTCCAGAGGGTGGCAACACGAGAACGGGCCTTCTCTGCAGTGGCTTCCCATTTGTGGAATGCTGTCCCAGGGAGGCTCGCCTGGCGCCTTCATTATCTACTTTTAGGCGCCAGGTGGAAACATTCCTCTTCAACCAGGCTTTTGGCTGATTAATATTCTACAGCTTTTTAAATGTATCTGTGGGAAGGGAGGGGTTATTGTTTTGCTGTTTTGTTTTTATCCTGTATTTTATCCTGAGAGCCGCCCTGTGGTCTTATGATGAAGGGCAGTATAAAAATCTAATAAACAAACAAATAAATGATGAAAATATGTCTCTGAGTGTGGAACCCCACTCAAGTTTTTTTTAAAAAATAAGCATGTAGAAACTCCTTGCTTAGTGCATCAAGCAATAGGCAGGAGCCACTGAAAAACTGGGAGATTTGACAAAGTAGAATTTTAAAAGAGGCTTCCCCAGATTTCATAACCATAAAGATTTCTGTATTGTAGAGATCCATAATATGACCCCTAACTAACATGAATTATTACATTTGAAGTGCTTCTAATTAACTTTGCTTCTTTCCCCTATTTTTTTTTTTTTAAGAGAGATAATGTTGAAGGGGATTCTGCAGTGAAATAATCAGCATTTTCAAGATTTTGAAATTTTATTTGAGGCTTGTTCCTTTGTTCCAGTGCTGAGAAACTCATTTCCAGATGTAAACCACACTGTCCTTTCCCTGTGGTTGGGAAGAGAAGGATAAAATTAAAGTGATGAATGAATTAATGAAAATAATTGAAATAACAATGGTCAGGAATCTCCTTTGTTCGCTGCGAGTGAGTCAGCACAGGGACTCCTGCTGCGAGTCCGCCTCTGATGTTAGCCACAGACATTACAGCAGGGATGCATACAGTGAGGGAGGCTTTGTTTCTGCTTTGTTTATTGTTTTGGCTTTGCATATTGGTGATGGAGAAGTCTTGGAAAGGGACTTAGGCACAGATTTTTCTGCCATGATTTGTTCACTCCAGATGAAAATCTATCTTCACTGAAATCTTTCCCTTCTTTGAAAAGGAATCATCACTGGTCCTGAAGTAGGGACAGGGACTCTCAGGCCCAGGGGCTAGCTGGCAGTAAATCACACCTTGCAAGTTGGAGTTAACTATTTATTAGCCAAAGCATGATCTGCAGACCTGGTGGAGTGTCAGGCCTAAAGAACACAGCAACTCATCCCTGAAGGTCCCCACCTTCCCACAGCTTCCTAAGTCCCTTCCTCTCTAGGTTTTCCCCCCAAGCAATCAGAGACTGCACTTGCATGCAGCCAACCTCTCCTCTACTCTTTTCATGCCTCTTCTGGTTTTGGGAGACAAAGGAAGAGGGGAGCTTGATGCAGTAGGAGGGGAACACACATGTCACTGTTCACCAGTCTGATCCATCTCTGCCTCTTGGCCTCTCTCCTCTCCTGGTTCAGCTTCTGGGCTTCTCTCTGCCACAGAGTACCAGTGTTGATATATTGCTGGTCATGGAAGGGGAAAGAGGCATAGCAGAGAGGATGGGCTGCACACATTTTTGAAAACAACAGAAGTAATGGTTGGTGAGGGGGGATTTTCCACAGTGGAGGGTTCTGGCACAGATAAATGCTTAGGAGACCACAAGATCCCTAGAGACCACAAGTGGCCATGACAGTGGGTGTGGGAATCAGTCCAAATTTTCAGGCCGGGTTCACAGGCTAAAGGAGGAAGTTAGGGAGAGACAGCAGAAGGCCACTGGGTCAATGAGGTTATCAGTGTATATGTTGAAGTCACTAAGGAGCAAAGTGGGAGTAGGAAACTATGTGTCAGTGTCAGATAAGAAAGTTGAAATGGAGCCAGGGTGATTCTGTAGCACAGGAAAGGACCGCAGAGGCACGTGGAATGAATTTTGAAGCTTGGGTAGCAGTGAGAATTGGGAAAAATCAGGGGTTAGAGAAGGCAGAACTTGGCAAGAATACCGACTCCACCACTGCAGCTCTGGAAGGGGAGTAGTGGTGGGTGTTAGTGGAGGGCATGGAGTTGGGAATAAAGCTAAAAGAAGAGGTCATGAGGAATGTGGCTATTTTCTGGATGAGGGAGAAGACCTTCAGAAGGAACAGAATAGAACAAAGGGGCAAAGGCAGCTAATGGTAATAACTTCTGAGACTGGGGGGGAAATCATCAAAAGGCTGGGTATAATAGTAAAAGGGATAGATTGGAAGCCCCAGAGAACCAAATTAGCCCCGTGCAAGAGATGGAAGAGGAACTGGGAAGAAAGGTGAAATTCAGTAGATGAGGCTCACTGAATGGAATGGTAGGCCCCTGTCGTCAGTATTATTGGAGAAGTCAAAGCACAGCTACCTCTTCATGCAAAGCAGTCAAGTATTGATCAAATAACAGGAAATTCACAGGTGAGAATTGCAACAACAATGAAATAGAACAGATCCGGCCAACTTAGAAATCCTTCTCCTCCTATTCCTGGTGCTTACTCACGTGAGGAACTGCTATCTCAGGTTCTTTGTTTAAGGTGTATCAATCATTGTGTAGGAATTCCTTTGTTATATATAATAATAATAATAATAATAATAATAATAATAATAATAATAATTAATAATAATAATTTATACCCTGCCCATCTGGCTGGGCTTCCGCAGCCACTCTGAGCAGCTTCCAACAAAATATTAAAATATAGTAATGCATCAAACATTAAAAGCTTCCCTAAACAGGGCTGCCTTCAGATGTCTTCTAAAATATATTATTTGAGACACAAGGTCCATATATAGGAAGGTTGCAGGATATCCAAAGTAACTCAGGACTGTCTCATTACAGTTGTCCCCCTTATTACGTCAGTCTCTGGTTGCGTTTTTTCAGGATACAAACGCGGCAAACCTCATTTGTGTATACTTCCGGGTATCGCTCCATGCATGTGCGCGAGGCATTCTGCGCGCTTCGTGCATGCACAGAAGCGCTCTTTCATGCCATGCACGTGTGCAGAAGTGGCGCTCTAGTTGCGGACTTTTCGGGGTGCGAATGGCACCCCAGAACGGATCGAGTCCGTAATTAGAGGTACCACTGTATAGAAGTCATCATAACTAAGAGCTTTACTTTGGTATGAAGAGAAAGCACGTTGAGTACCATGCTGGAGACATAAAGTCTTTGATATGTTTACTGTCACAAGGAAAACTCTATATGCCCCTTTCTTTCTAACAGAAATGTTTTTGGAAAGTTGGGTAAGCAGAATATCAGGGTTGTAAGCAGTCTACAACAGTGCGGACACATTCTGCACAAGAGGTCTGATGGCTGGGGAAGTAAAATGGTTCACTTGAGAGATAATATATTCATGGGGTTAGAGTGATAGTCTGCAATGTTGAGAAAAATGGGTTCAAGTCCAGGCCAAGCTATAGCATCTGTGTGACATTAGCCATTCACTTAACCTCTCTGCACTTACATTACTGATAGGAAACGATTGAGCTAATAATAACTACAGGGGTGTTTTGAGGATGAATGCATTAAACAGCAGTAGGTGCTAAGATTCTACAATAACTGGCTCCATAAGCATCATTGGCAATTAGGAACACATACATCTTTAAAGGCCATGTAAGGATCCCATTAGCCTTCCTGGGCTGTTTTGATTCAAACATCTGTCCTGCCTGCGGCTTTGAAAGCTCAGTAAATATGTCAGTTGTTCAAGCTATTGCTCCAAAATCATGTGGCCCTCTAAATTGTTTCCTTGTCTGTGCTGAGGGATATTACCAAGGCAAGTGGTGGTATTATGTTCACATTTCCTCTTTGTAACAGAGGATGAAATGTTTTTAATAACCAGTTGTTACTCAACATGCAATAATAATTTAACTTGGAACACCTAATAAGACAATGGACTTGTAGTAGTATTTTGTGTGTGTGAAAGTATCTGTTAAAGGGACAAGTAAGAATAAAGTAAGAATCCATTATCCATGTTTGTGTGTTTGTCAGTGGGGTATGGACTGAGGTCCCTGACGTAAACATACTTGTCTTCTTCCTTTTATTGTATAATATACACTTAATTTTGATAAGGTGTTAAGTTACTATGACAGTTCATTTATGGGCCAAGACGTAGGGTAGATATTGTAGAGCAAATAAAATACATATGAGAACAAACCCCACTGCCTTCAATGGAACATTATTATGACTGAGCTTGACGGAGCAGCCTATGTTCACTGCCAAGAGCCAGATGCTGTTCTTGACTACATTCAGGTATAAAGTTTGCAACTTTCATTTTCATTTCTCAGTGATCACTGAGCCGATCCCCTGCTTGTTGTTGACTTACACTGCAGGACACCCAGCTTTCCCTGTTATGATGCTCCTAAAAACATGGGCACAAGTTTTAAGATGTAAATCCCCATAATTTCCTCTGAGTGCTTGTCATAATGAGACTACATTGCCAGTCACACTGGTAGTGTGCTGATATCACTCTAAAGCCAATTTAGGGTGAAGGTAATGCTCCTTTGACTAGTCACATGAATAATCCTCATCAACCAGGAATCACATAATGCATGTGAGGGCAAACTGAACCTATTTAGAGCACATGCTTCTTGAAAAGGTAGTATCTCTTCCTGAAAAGGTCACAAAACAGGAAGGCATTTTTAGTGGGGGGTTTTATATGCTTATGAAAATCACTCTCCTTTCTGCTTGGATATTGGTTAGATGTGTGTCAGTTTTGTGTACGTTTCATGGATTTGAGAATGGATAAGGGTGATTGAGGATACCAACCAGCTGTGTTTAGTGTTGTCCGTTATTGAACATTGTGTGTGAAGGTTCAGCAGTCCACACCACATCCTGTGATCTGTCATTGCAACCTTATTAAGTCATAAACTCAGATTGCATTTTTATGGCACTATCCCATCTTTGTGCCTGGGATATCATTCCCTCCCCTCTTTCAGCCTCATCTAACCAAGTTAAGCATGTGGGGCAGCCAGACAGCATAGGGCCTCCCTTTGTGGCTAAATCTGGCAGAGGAAAAGGATTCCTGAACATTATTGAATAAATGTCCCTCTGAGCTTCACAAATTCTGATCATTTTTCTTGCGTTTAGCAGTGGTAACTTTTTCTTTTGTTCATTCTTCAGCCACCTTTGTGATCACTGCAAACCACAGTGTTATGAAAACTGAGCAAGTAGTGGGATTGAAGGCTTGCTCGCCTGGCAGACCAAGGACAGCTTCAGAGTCATTACTTTTCCTTACTTGCACAAAGTAGGGAAGTAAGGAGACCAAACCAAACCAAAAAGAAAACAAAAAGAAAAACCTCTGAATCCATAGGAGTGTTGATAAAGTCTGAACAACCACTTGCAAATCTGATACACAGATCTTGTCGACTAACTCAAGAGGTCTAAAGTAAAGCTTGAATGTAGGAGAGTCAAAGGAGGGAATCTATGTGCTCTTTAGACAGAATGATGAAGATGGGGCTCAACATTCTGTGCAAACAGCAGTAAGGCTCAGGCAACGCACACACACACACATGGTCAGCCCAAGATATTTTGGTGCCCAAGGGAAGAATTCCAAATGGTGTCCTTCAGTGTAAAAATATATAAATGTGCTACATAATAGAGCAAATATACATTCGGTGATGAGCCATTTCTAATTGTCAGATCTGGTGTTGCTAGGCAGTGATATGGAGGACTTTGGGTGGGTGGGGGAACGAAAGAAAAGAAAGAAAAAATGTTCTTAAATTTTAAAATTAAGACCATCAGAAGAGCCCTGCTGGATCAGACCAAAGGCCATTTGTCCAGCATTCTATTCTCACAGTGGCCAACCAGATGCCTTTGGGATACCCAAATTCAATATTTGCTCCTTTTTCAGTGCTAATGGTGGCCTTGTTGTGCTGCTATGAGGGCCAGTAAAATCAAGTTGATTATATGTTCCTACCGAAGCCTTCTCTCTTTTACAATTCTGTGTGTGCTAAATAGAAAGGATGCACCTTCCTATCCTACCTGCTTTTTCCATCTCATGGCTCATCCTGCCTGTGAACCCTTGACCTTCTATTTCTCTTTTTTCAGCATAGACTCCCCCCGCATTTTCCCAGGCAGGAAAGTCTCATGTTTCTTGGAATCTGGCAGTGTGAGACTTTTTTTTATTGATTGGAATAAACAATCTGAAAGGTCGTGTTTTCCCCCCTGCAATTGGGAAGGGGGGAATAAAAGTCTTCTCTCAAATTAACAACCACAGTGAAGTAAATATAGAAGCAACTGGCCAGGGAGTTCTAAATCTGCCCAAGAACCTAAGATGAGTGCTGCCTGATCAGACAGAAGGCCATCAAGTTCAGCAAGCTATTTCCCATTGTGGCCAACCAAATGCCTCTGGGAAGCCCACAAGCAGGACATGAGGACAATAGCCCTTTCCCACTGTTTTCCCCCAGTGACTGGTATTCAGAGGCATCGTGACTTTGATCCTGGAGGTGGCATATAGTGTGTGTCTGTGCATAGGCCCCTTGTATCTGTACATTTTTTAAAAATCCATTCTGTTTCTGAGTCACTGTGATCTCTCCATTTGATCTGTGGTTTGGATTCTGAGCCTGTCTGTATAAAACAAAGCTCTATGTTTCCCCATTCACTGGAAGAGGGAATCCAAAAAATATGTATAACCTCCTTGCTTTTGGCTAAAGTGGATGAAATTTACAGGCACATAAGCCCCTCGAGAGTGGATTAAGCATGCCAATTTGCTGAGAAATAACCCAGTGCTACAGCCCAGGCATACAAGGGCTCCCTGAAGAAATAATTGGGCAAATAGGTCTGGGGGATTTTGTTGAGAAAGGAAAAGGTATTTACTTTCCTCCATAATCACTTATGAATGGCCCTCCATAATCCCCTATGGGTGGAAAGTGAGGATAGGGTTTGTCTTTTTCTTACCTTAAAATAATTAAGGGGTGGCCAAGTGGTGTAAGTAAACCTTACCAGTTTATTTAGAGCAAGGGGTTTTTTTTTGGGGGGGGGGATACTGAGACACAGGCAACAAACTTTCTTGTGAAAGGATAGAAAACAAACAGGTATATGCTGTGACAGAAACAAATGCCACCAAACTTCATCAAATGTTTTCAGGAGACAGAACTTACAGAAGAGTTGAGTGTTTTATGATTTCACCATCCCTCCCCTACAAGCAGTGTATGCAGTATGATAATCTAGCCCCACCGCTCTGAATTTGCAAAGTGCAGCTCTCCCTCCTCCCCACCTTGGCATTCTTCTTATATGGTGTTGTAATTAATAATTGCAACAGTTTTTAGACAGTCTGTCTGATTTTCAGAGACTATTTCCAACTACAGATAGGCATAAATTAGCACAAACCCATACTGGTGTGATTTGAAGCTGACTCAACCCAATTTGGATAGGGTATCTCAAGCTTGTTTTTACCAGGACATGTGCTCTTGAAAAATAGTGTTACAGAGTTATGGTACACTTGCATCTTATCTGCATTTCTCTCTTTTTTTTTTTTTTTATTAAAGATACATCAATCATACTGTATATGAAATTCACTATATAATCAGGGGAAAGCTTATTTATCTGCAATAGATTGTTTCGTTACTCTCTCTTTTGTCTGTAGTTTCAAGTGACAGCTGGAGTCCTCCATGCAAGTGGATCTATAGAGTCAGTTTGTGAGTGAAAGAACCTTGTTATCCTGGGAGGGACAGCTGTATGGGAATGAAACTATTAATGATATTAGCAAAGAAGACTGAGGAACAGCACTGGAGGCAGGGGTGCTGAAGTCCTTGCCCAGGGCACCAGTTCACTTTGCAGTATTAAACCCCTGTCTGAAAGCACCATGGATTCCAGGCAGCAATTCCTCTGCAGCTTTTCCTTTGACTAGATTTCAAAGAACAGCACAGAAATCTACCAGGGCAAAGAAGGAGATAGTTTGTCCTTTCTTGTCTTGGAAACCATTTCAAGAGGGAGAAGGGATGTGGGCACAGCCTCAGTGAAGCATGCGCAGTTGTCTTGTTTGTCCAGCGCTGCAATGTGATTGTTTGCCATTATGGGGAGTGCAGCTTCCAGTTCTTTGACTTGGTATCATGTTAGGGACAGGCCTTATGCCAAGTCTGACCCATCTAGTGCTGTATAGTCTCCATAGATTGGCAGCAATTTCAGAAAGAGGCCTGAAAGATGTTCATAAGGGGATTGAGGCTCAGTTTGAGGGAAACAAGTACTTCCTATTTTCAGAGGAAAGCTTTCCCAATATTTGAGACAACTGTTTTTTACCAAACCAAGACCATCCACATTGCTAATTAAATACATGCCCAAGAGGCCAGCAGACCAAAAATCCATTCCAATCTTACTCGAAGAATGTGCATTTGGCAACTGGCTTTATATGCCTGTCTATAGATGTAAAAAACACACAAAAAACCCTTGATCCTTTGTTCTTTGAAGGAATTTTTATTTTCTTAAATCTGATACAGGTTTTATTTGGGGGTTATCCAGGTACAGGTAAACTTATTTTCTGTTCCATTTCCTTTGAAATGCTGCCTCATGGTTTTAAATTTCTGGCCCAAAAGTAGTAGTAGAAGCCTGCATTCATGAATGTGTGTGTCAGTCAGAGGCATCACGCTCAGGGAAAAGTGCAGATCCACAGGATGCAAACTGAAATCTGCCGACTTCCCCATTCCACAGATTCTCTTCCACAAACCATGCCTCCCCCGTGTCCCAACAGGACTTAGTTAGGCTCCAAATTCCATCCTGTCCCTCTGCTTCCTGCCCTTTCACCCGCAATCAGAATGATAAAATAACATCAACCCTAAGGCTACTTATCAAAATAAAAAATATTGTTCTGGATGTTGTGACTTTGTGTTTTTCTGAGCTTGCTGTCTTCTGTCAATAGGCCAGTCTTTTGTTGCCTGTCATTGTAAGGAAAGATAGCCCTGACTTTGTAATGTTCAGGTCAAGAAACCGTTCTGAATTTCCACAAAGGGAGGGTCAGACTTGGGGGGTCCAGTGGATGATATGGTTTAAATTAAATTAAGGAGTTGCAATGGGGACTATTAGGGCATCATTCTGTATGCCAATTTAGAGTGCTTTAGTTACTGGGGATTAGGAAGAGATATAGTAGTGATGTCTAGGTAAGCAAAAAGACCCCTAAAAAAAGCTTGACGAAGCAGATAAGAAGGTAGGGGGGAAAGCCCTGATACATACCGGTAGCTCCTGCAGCTACACTGAAACGTGTGATAGAAACATAGGCAAGTGTGCCTGATCATGCGACTGTACCACTCCAGTGTGTAATATGATTCATAAGCAATCTCTGGTGATTTCCTAGTATTGCCCTAAAGAAGGAATGTAGGCCTGAGTCTATGTCAAATCCAGGCTAATAAGCCCTCATTTTCCTGTCTAATAAATGCCTTTGCCACTTGCATCACCTGTGCCATAGGGTGGCTAGCCATATCTAAAGAAAACCAGCAAATCATCTTCGTACTGCAAGATATTCCAGTTGGGATTTTGTTCAAGCTTCTTTGTCTCACTCATACACAGCACATTTGTGCAAACAGCGGGACATCTGCTCCTCCTTCATAGCATGGCAGAGTTCCAGAAGCTATTGTGGGACTTCTATCCACATGCAATTTACTTCTTGCACTGTAAATTGAAGCAGAGTAGCTTGACTCATTGTAGCCTTGGGGTAGCTCTTAGGTGTGAAAATGTGGAGGTAACACCAAACTGCTGTTGTGCCACATGTAAGCACTGCAATTAAAAGGTGCATTACATCCATATGAGATCAATAAGGGCCTTGTCAAAAACCCTTGCTGAAATCAAGACACACTATGTCCTAGCCTTCCCCTGATCTACAAAGCTAGTGAGTATAAAAAAAGAGATAAGATTATCATGGGATATTGTAATGTGCTCTGTTTAGTATACTTTGCTTGAAGACAGTCTGGAAGCTACAGCTGGTAAAATATGGGGCTCCCAAGCTTTTAAATAGTCACAACAATACAAACACAACACGTAGGCTATTAGTTAGCAGAGAATATACAGCAGAATATTCTATTATATTCTATCATTATTCTATTATATATTCTCTACTATTAGCCTACATGTTGTGTTTGTATTGCTGTGACTGGTTCTTATTGCAACACAGGGGTTTGTTTTAAGCTTTTAAATAGGGCAGCAAAATGGAGATGTGTGCCACCAATCCTTAAAGAGCTGCATTGTGTGCTTGTTTGTTACCAGCCCAATACCATGTGTTGGAACTGGTTGATAAAGCCCTGAAGGGCTTGGAACCCAAGTACTTAAAGGAGCACTACTCCTATTATCTGCTGGTGTGTGTCTTGAGCTCTGCAGGGGAGGTTGTGCACCTAGTCCCATCAATAGGCTTAGCTCCTTCAGCACAGGATCTGATAGAGCCGTCTCAGTTGTGGCAGCCTGGTTGTGGAATTCCCTTCCTTTGTAGCTGCAACAGTTCCCCTGATTGTCAACTTTCTAATGTCAACCAAAGATATATATTTAAATGTACTGTGTTTTTTGTTTTGTTTTATTTGACTATATTGTAAACTGGCCTGGGATCCTATGGAAGGAAGAGGAGTAAAACAATAAAATAATAGTAACGAGGAGCTGACTGAGAAGCACATTAGGGCAGACTTAAGAGTCACATTGGAGGAAATCAGTTGTGTAGCAGTGCAAGAAGAAGCAACTTTTTTAATGTGAATGTGAGGTAAGTACCATTTGCCATGGGAACTCTGAACTTGACTGATTCCATCTATTTAACCTATATTATCATAGCCATGAGGGCAATTACATAAGTAACTAGCCTGAATATAGATGACTTCAGTAGAGTAATAGGAACAACTTCCCATCTGGCTGAGATTTAGAAAGTTAATGGCCACTGAAACAAAGATGATGAACAAGAGTCAGAAGGAGATGTCCCATCTGGGGGAGAGCTGTTCCTTACAGCAGAGAATGGTTGCACATTCTCTTAGAGCACAGTGGTAAACCTAAGCAGATTTGGCCCTATAAGCTTCCTGGTTGGGACACTGTCTGGAAACTATACATAGTGTTTTATCACTTCAGAGGAAGAGCATGGAAGTGTAATAAATAAAAACATGTGGCAGGCTAGGGAATGGTAAGATGATACGCTCTTTGGAGTTTAGAAAGAGCTGTAGCTGAGCCCATACATGTTTGAGAACATTTACCTTTGCTTCTTTCTGGAGAGTTAGATTTAGTTAACACTGGATGAAAAGGTCCTGCAAATCTATGCATAGCCCAGAAATATCCTCCTCTCTGTGAAACTTTTGCAGGGACCGATTGACACCTGCACATATATCAGTGAGCATGCTATCACTCTTAATAAATTTTACTTACTGGGCCTCAGCTCAATGTGTGAACACATTCCACTGAACAGTTTTGTGTTTGCTACTCTGATGATAAATGATGTGACACCAGCTGAGTGTTTCATCTGTAGTAGAAGTTTCATAATAAGTATGATCACTCAGTGAGCTTGTTAAAGTGAACTCAGCCTCATTCCAGTTAGGATCAGGACACACATCAGTTTTCTGGTTCCTTATTCTATTGAAATTGAATTTCAAAGATTGTGAAATGTGGGAGCTGTTAGGGGGATTCATGAGAAGTAACTCAGTTTGGACTATAAGCTCCCAATCTTTGTTATAATGCAGAGGTGTGGAACCATTTTGGTTCTGTAGGCCAAATTTGGCAAGTGGGTGGGGCAGACCACCTGCCAATCACCTGCTGTCACAATGGCATTAGATGATTGAGCACTTTGAAGTCCTGAAGCTGGGACTTCAAAGCACACAGCCAATCCAACAGCTGATCCAACTCTACTGCCAATCAGCTGACATAAACAACTTGATGTAAAGTTGGATGGTGTCTTCCTTGGATTTCCATGAAAAGTGGAAACAATCCCTCAATATCTCTCTCCGCCTCTTTATATATAACCACTGATTGATGATGTAGGTGAAGTAGTTTGAACCGAGCTCTCAGTGGTCATGTATATATGTGTATCATGGTGAGTGACAAGCCAAGCCAGCTTAGCAGAACTCACTCTTGCTGTGCACTTGGAGACAGGGGGGCTCATGTAAAAAAAGGAAGCAAGTCACACACACCAATGTTGTACTTCAAGGTCCTCAGGTGAGGAAATTGTTCAAGTCATTGTTAGATTTGTTAGAAGTCAAATAAGTTATCATGTAAATAGGGATATTTGGGGATAATAGAGCTTCTTGGCTAAATGCAAAGACATGAATTTGGTTTGATGTTGGTGAAGTGTTCATCTCTCCTAGTAGAAGTGCAGGCAGAACTGCTTGGTTGCAGCAGATCAGTTACCATTCCTGGAGATGTCTCATTAGTCCATATTTCCTGCCTTAAACGCAACTCTAGTTCTGTTCCAAAACCTCTCCTCAATTTTCCCGAAAGTTTTCCTCTTCGATTTTTCTGTCTCATTCACAAAATCCACAAGACAGACCAGTTTGCTCACTCTTTCCTAGTGAAGGTCTGTGTATCATTCATGAGGCTTCCTCACACCTTGACACCCTCGGCCAATGACTAATGAGCCTTTTCATGGAAGTCCAAGAAAGACACCATCTATCTTTGTACCAAGCTATGCTGTCATATACACACAATTACTCTCTTCACCCACACAGCAAAAACCCAAACCATCTTATTATGGCTAGCACTTGTCATGTATGTGGGGAAATTACAATAACAGCTTAGTCTTGCAGAGCTCTTTTGAAGTTATGGCAGCCAGCCAAATGAATATATATATATATATATATAACACAATCCATAATGTATCTCTTATGATTCAAGAGCCTTTTAATTTTGAACTCTTAATGTGCAAGTATGGAAATGATAGGGTTTTATTTATATATGTATGACTAGATAGAGAATTTATGTCCAAGAAGCTGAACCAGATGATTTGTTGGCTTTCCAGAAAGCTAAAACCATTTACAGTGATTTTATTGTAACCCAAGTTACTAATAATGTTAAGGTTTTCTTTTTTGTCAAGAAATGACTAAGTCTGAGAGATTTATTATTGTCATAGTCATGTTTGCAGTTGGCCAGACTACACATCCTGCCTATTTCATGACATACATCCAACAAAATAAATATTAATTGATTAATGTTGACATTTAGGGCCTGATCTAATTCTTGTTAAAAGTCAACGGAAATATTCGAATTGTCTTCAATGGGAAGTTAGATAATGACCATGAAAAAATAATGGAACTACATATCATAACTACAGCACAAGGGAGTTAGTGCTGTTATGAGAACCATATCTTATTCATTTCCTGACTTCTTACAATTTTAGTTTGAAATCATGATGTTTTCTTGTAAAACCAGGGTGGAAATTGCAGCTGCATTAAGCTGAAGTAATTATAAAAACCATTAGTTGCTGTGATGGCACTTGGCAACTCAATGGGTGGAAGTGGCTTTTAAAAGATATGTTACTATGATTTAAGGAACAATTTTGTAAAACAAAACAAAACAAAGAACCATCCACCTGAAAGGCTGCTACAGGTTTAAATATCATCATTATTTATTTACTCAGTTCTACAATTTATGGGCTACTTTATGTCCAAAGTTTTCTGGAATGCTGACAGGAATTAAAGGCCAACAAAATTACAATAAAGTAACAAAATATAACACCATTCTAAAATTACAAATCACTTTAGAATAAAGGAATAGCAACAAATCAAATTAAAAGTGAGGGCAGAGGTGTAAAATTCACAGAGCTACAGCTAGCCTAAGACCATAAGATGATTTACAAGGACCTAAAAAAAATAAAAAGGTGATTTTCTGGTGCAGAATTTTTCCCCATGTAGATGCCTGGTGGGCTTCCCTGGGCAGGGCATTCCACAGCTGTGGGACCACTATTGAAAAGACCCTTTCTCTAGTCATGCAAATAGTCATGTAAAGTACCTAATAGGTACTAGGAGCTGTATGACATTGTCTCTTGGCATCCATTGTGCCATTTATCTATATTTCACCTTCTTTTACTTTTTCCTTGTCAAATTTATAGTAGTGGCATAGACCATGTGAAACAGCCTCCCCTCACAAATAAGGCATGTGCCAAGGATATTATGTTCCCAGCAGATGCTGAAAGCCTACCTGTTTACCCAAACATTTCCTGGCTGTAAATATTGGTTGGTGCCTACAGGTGGCTTGTGCAGTTCCTGTATTCCTGTGACTTTGTCCATTATGAATGATCAAATTTACACAAAAAGTGTGTCTCATCCAGCGGAAGTTTGAGTATGGGATGAGCCTGGTAGGTTGAAGTGAAGGATGTGGTGTGGCCCTTCTCACCATCCCACATACAGAAGCTGATCAGAACAGCACTTGAATCTTCCTTCAACATTAGTGGCTTCTGAAAGACATGTTAATATGATGTATAGCTGGCGATGGAACAATTTTGCAAACTTGTGTTTTCCATTGCACTTGAAGGCAACAGGCTGGCTCAAGCAGGGCAGGGCAGGGCAGGCCATGTGGCACATGCAGCTCTGTCCTCCAGCACCTCACTGCTGCTTCTCACCCTTCAGCATTTGCTCCCTGAGACAGCTGTCTCATTCTGCCTAATGATAGGGCTGGCTCTGTTTGGGAAGCCTTGTCATAGCTGGAGAAAATATATCAGCAAAAATCAATGGAAGCATTCCCAAAGAATGATACGACTTGCAGGTTCTGGAAGATGTTACTTGCATGTTCACGAGCTCCACCCTTTGGAAAGTATTAGCTATAGCTTCCAGTCACCAGCTAATGTTTTCTGTAATGTATGGCAGAAAGAACTCAATGGGTAGGATGGAAGGAAACGACATGCCTGGGCTTCTCACTCCCATGGAAAGATTGCTTTACCACAGACATTTCAAGAAAGGAAGAAATGCCTTGCAAATATTTCCTGTAGCCACACCATGGGTCTGCAAATGGGAGCCAACGATTTCAGCCTGTGATGATAATAAAAGATTTCAAGCAACAGTTGCAGGGTAATCCATGCAACTGGCTTTCCATTGTTGGCTCCCCGTTAAGTTCAGTAGCCACAAGAGCCATAAAAAGAACTCCCCCTTCATAAAACCAGAGGCAGCTGTTTATGATGAGTGCTTGCTTGGAGCCTTGGATGTTGTAAAACTAAAGCCACAGTAACCTGGAGGTCTCGCAGAACTGAAAGGTATATGTATGTGTGTGTGTGTGTTTGCCTGATCTCTAACAGGGATGGCAGACGGGATCTCTCCTTATCAGTCAGCTAATGTGGTCTTTCCTCCCCATCTTGATATGCGTTAGGGTTGTCAGGCTTAGTGGCCTGACCTCCTACTTAGCAAACCTAATTCTCGTCACCATGCTTTGGGGTCAAATCTTCTCTCAGGGCATTTTCAAGATGTGGTGATATTTATGGTATGTCTTGCTCTCTTGGAGGTCTTGATGTCAAAGTGCTGTAGCCAAGCTGCTTTGCACTCTGATCATCTGATTTGTCAGAAGCTCTCATAAAAGTAACAGGTGTTTGGGGGAACATAGGATTGTATTTGCTGGATAGACAAAAGTATCCATGGAAGTAAAATGATGGGTTTATTTTCAAATAATATTACCATATTAAGTGGTGGACCAAGTAGTATTTGGTATTACACTCATTCCTTTAAATGAATAAACATAGTTTGAAGCATTAATATTTCAGTCCTCATCCCTTTTTGCTTTGCCTTTCTTCTTCATCTCAAACATCTAATATCACATTCATACATCACTTTTTAAAAGAAACTATTGGCCCAAACTTTTCAATGATGTGCATAGACATTTCTACTATCAGTATTTGTGTAATAATTTGAAGATGAAGAGGATGGCATACTTAGTAGCAAATTATGATATTTAAGTATAAGGTTGATAGATTTATGAGACACATCAAAAGAAAGAGGCTCTTATCCATTCATATTGCCATCAGAATGCCCTTATGGCTAAAACTACTATGAATTAAATAGTTTGTTTGGTGAAGTACTAATAAGTCAGTTGAGGGTGCTAATAGTCAGTCTCTATATTTGTTATTTTAAAAAGGACTAGGAATTTTATGGGGTAAGGGAGAAAGTTTTATACCTTGGGAAGACATTTTTTGGAGGGATTCAGTCAAAATAGATTGCCCTATATGAAAATGCATCATTTTTCAAAACAATACCTCAAAAATACATCACCTCCTGGTGAATGAAACATTATACTTTTAAGCTTCTTGAGCAGGTGGTCATGGACCAGATCCAGGCACTCTTGGAGGAAACTGATTTTCTAGATCCATTTCAATCAGAATTTAGGCCTCATTTTGACACAGAAACTGCTTTGATCACCCTATATGATGACTTCTGTTGGGAGAGAGACAGGGGAATTGTGTCCCTGTTAATTCTCCTCGACCCCTCAGCAGCTTTCGATACCATAAACCATGATATTCTTCTGAAGTCGCTGTCTGAGTTAGGAGTGGGTGGAACTAGTTCTGGTCCTACTTGGATGGTTGTTTCCAGAAGGTGATGCTTGAGGTGATGCTCTTCAGCCCGATGGAACCTTCAATGTGAGGTTCCTCAGGGTTCAATTTTATCCCCTGTGCTGTTTAACACCTACCGTATTTTTTGCCCTATAGGACGCACTTTTTCCCCTCCAAAAATGAAGGCGAAATGTGTGTGCGTCCTATGGGGTGAATGCAGGCTTTCGCTGAAGCCTGGAGAGTGAGAGGGGTCAGTGCGCACCGACCCCTCTCGCTCTCCAGGCTTCAGGAGAGCCCCACCGCCAGCCCCACAAGCTCGGGGGACAGCGGGGAGGTGGAACGCCGCCATCCCGCTGTCCCCCGACCTGGTTTGGAGGCTGGTGGCGGGGAGAAGCCTGCTCCTCTCCGTCGCCAGCCCCGCAAACTCGGGGGACAGTGGGAGAGACGCAGCATGCCTTTCCCGCTGTCCCCTGACCTGGTTTGAAGGCTGGCGGCGGGAGAAGCCTGCTTCTCCCCGCCGCCAGCCCCACAAGCTCGGGGGACAGCTTCCCACCCCAGCCCCGCACCGGGGGGGGGGGGGGGGAATAATTTTTTTTTCTTTATTTCCCCCCCAAAAAACTAGGTGCGTCCTATAGGCTGGTGCGCCTTATGGGGTGAAAAATACGGTAAATGAAAACACTGAATAGGATTATCCAGAGTTCTGGAGGACACTGTCAGCAATGTGCTGATGACACACTTCTCCTTTACATCTGCTAGTGTGGGAGTGGATGTGCTGGACCACGGGCTTGCCTTGGTAATGGACTAGATGAAAGCCAACAAACTGAAGCTCAACCCAGATAAGGTTGAGGCACTGTTAGTCAGTGGTTCCCTAGACCAGATGGCTGGGAGATTGCCTGTTCTTGATGGGATTATGCTTTTGCTGAATGAGTGGATATGTAGCTTCTGCATCCTTTGCTGTTGCTTGAGACTCAGGTAGCCTCTGTGGCACAGTGTCTTCCATCAGCTTAGGCTGGTGGCCTAGCTGTGCCCTATTTGGACAGGGATAGCCTAACTTCTGTTGTCTATGTTCCTGAAACCTCTAAATTAGATTACTACAACATATTATATGTAGGGCTGCTTCTGAAGACATTTCAGAAACTTCAGCTGGTGCAAAATTCAGCGGCAAAAGTGGCTCACTGGGGCAAGATGGTTTGAACATATTAAACTAATCCTGATCTAACTCCACTGGCTGCCAATTAGTTTCTGAGCCCAATTCAAGGTGCTGATTTTGGCCTATGAAGCCCTAAATGGGTCAGGACCACAGTATCTCAAAGACTATCTCTCTCCATATGAACCAACCCAGACCTTGCAATCATAATCTGGAGCCCTTTTTGTGTGCCTTCTCCGTGAGACGTCCAGAGGGTGGCAACAAAAGAACAGGCCTTTTCTGAACTGGCTATCCGTTTGCTTTCCCCAGAGAGGCTGGCTTAGAACCTTCATTGCATATCTTTGGGCAACTGGTGAAAATGTTTCTCTTTAACCAGGTATTTGACTAATTAACATTCTATGGCTTTTAAAATGTGTTTGTAGGAGGGGGTTATAGGTTTGTTTTTGTTTGATTACGTAGTCTCATTTTTGCATATTGTATTTTTCTGTTGTGAACTGCCCTGGGATCTTTAGATGGAGGGTGCTATACAAATTTAATAAATCATCATCATCATCATCATCATTTAATGTACTCAAGAAAATAGAGTTAGCATGTGCACCTTGTATTATTCTCTTAAGAGCATTCTCAGCTCGCTCGCTCTCCTCCCCTCCCATATTGGATTTGAAATTTATCCTTGAAAAACCTATATGGAAAACAAAGTCTTCAGATTTATAAGATTCTAGGGGTCCTCTCACAACTCTACCAAGTTGAAAAGTTATTCAAGGTCAAGGTCTTACAGTGCAAATGTTTTATGTGTGTTTCTGAAACTCCTCGGATGTTCTCCAAAGAATTCCAAATTTAAAGTAACATAAAATGCTCCATCAAACATGTTTTACGTTCTCCAGATTATTTATTATGAGCCTATTAAATGTACTCCCAGTGGCTATTTCTGAGAGACTTTGAGCAATCCTGAAAACATTTCTAAGAACAAGGCAGAATCTGCTCAGAAGGTGACTCCAGGAGTTGTTTTGATTTTTTGGGTGGATTATGAGTGATAACCTTTATGATTTGATGATGATCACAAAAACCTAAGGTAGTGATACTCATTCACGAGTTCAATCCCAATTCCATTTATGCATGAATGATGATATCATCTGTTGAGTATGGGATTGGGTAGGCCCAGGGCTTTTCTTCAGCCAACACCTCTCAGGTGGGCACCATTGCCATTATAAGAGAACAAGGGAGGCACTCATTTTTCCAGAACCTCTTTTCTAGAAAATAGCACTAAGTAGGTCCTGAAATGCCAAACAAAGCTAGTTGTCACCCGTTGTCTCCTCCACTATCTATTGGCTATAAATCTTCCACTATTAGGACATTTTTCTCCCCAATATAGCATGTAGAAATATACTTGGTATGTTTAACAAATATATGCAGGTATCATATTCAGAAATGGGCCTCCAAGTGCCCTATCAGACAGAAATTTGGTGGATAGCAGAGAGAGATATGAAGACAAAGTCTTCTCAGTGGTGCATCCCTTGTTTGTTGAATGTTATCCCCAAAAAGACTCACCTGGCACCCATGTTAACATCTTTTAGGGGCCAAAGACTTTTCTCTTCTCTCAGGCCTTAGGCATTTGGTTGTTAACACCACATTGCTGTTATGGTGGGTTTTTCATAACTTGCTAACACAGAAACATTCCATTTACAGGAATTCTTACCAGTCGTAAACTTCTTTTCCAGATAAGCCTGAAGCTAACTTTTTACATTAGTACAGAACCATATTTACACAGAAATACACACACACACACAAATGAGATTTACATATGAATATATATAAATTTTAATACACACACACACTAAAATTATTACTAAAAAGATAATACACACACACACACACATATGATTTATAAAATTTGTGAGTTACAGCAGTCATACAATGTATCATGCACACTACATTATAGGGACCAGGGATTTTTTTCACTAATTAATCTTAATGATGACCATGCTTAGGTTGCTCGTGAGTTTGATCATTGTTGTGCAATCTCTTGCAGTCATTCAGGGAAACAAAGAGGCATTAAGAGAATTCAGTGATGCACTGATTGGGGAGAGGGTGGTGGCATATGGGGCGCCTCAAGGGCCACATAGAGAGGCTTGGAGGCAAATTCGGCCCGTGGCTCAAGGTTCCCCACAGTCTTTCTTTCTTTCTTTCTTTCTTTCTTTCTTTCTTTCTTTATTTCTTTCTTTCTTTCTTTCCACCAAAGTGGTCAAGGTAATGTGTAAAATCATTAGCTTTCTCTTCATGTTGGAAGAATCCACATGTAGAAGGAATACGTGGAGAGAGTCGTGGAGAGGGAGAATACATGGAGACAGCTACCACCACTCCTCCCCAAAATTTGTCTGTTCAGTGGATGTCAGAATGAGATCTATGCATATACAGACAGGGAATTCAGTTCCGGCACCTCTCAGGTGGGTGTCATTACCATTATAAGAGAACAAGGGAGGCGTTCATGGTGAGTTTCAGACCTCCTTTTCTAGAAAAATAGCACTGTATACAGATATATACTAGTGGAGCACTTCCGTATGAGGGGGTACCTTTTCTGACCAGGAACTCTTCTCAAATGGAGAAGATCTGCATTGATTACATTCTGACAAGCACTGAACAAGCAGATGTTGAGGGAGAATCTACAGGAAGGTCTAATCCAGCAGTTCTCAACCTGTGGGTCCCCAGATGTTGTAGTCCAACTCCCATCATCCCTGAGCTCTGGCCTTGCTAGCTAGGGGTGATGGGCGTTGTAGTTCAACAACATCTAGGTACCCACAGGTTGAGAAAGGCTGGTCTAACCCATGCAGAGGTTGTTGGGGGTTGACAGCATGCCCCTCTCTGTGCATTCTTTAAAACATGGAGGGGTTCATATGAACTTACCTTCTGTTGCAGAGGAGTCAGTCTTTGTTTCCTAGCTGTAGGAAAGATCGGTTTCAATATCTGAAACAATTCTAGATTGTGATTCTGTGTTCAGTTATTCATTATTCTTTTTTACGTCTGGATCACCCTAATGCAACTGACACAAAGTTCACTAAGCAAAACATGGAAATTGTGGTGTGCGCGGTACATTGCATGACTTCTAAAATTCTCACATTTTATATATTCTATATATTGTCTCCCCACCCACCACCCCCATTCTAAATATTGTTTTGTACTACTTTAAAAACATAGCTTCAGGCTTATCTGAAATAGAAGTTTACGATTGGTATGGTAAGAGTGCCTGTAAATGAAATGTTACTGTGTTTGCCAATTTGGAAAAAAACACACCAGGGTGTTTTTTTGTTTTTTTTTGAAAAAAACATTGGTATAGCACTAATCAGGCAGCCCACTAGCTCTACCAGACATGCTGGCTGAGAGGATGAAAACAATTCAGAGGAGTTTGTGGACAAGCTCCTTTGTGCTAAAATAAACATGAGCTGAAATAAACAGTGGCACACAAACTTGCCTAATTAGAATACAAACACACAACTATACGTTTGCAGCATATCAGAGATACGTGTTGTTGATATCTTGTTTCTCTCTAGTTTGGCTACAGACACCCCCCTCCCCCCCAAAAAAGAAACCTTTGGACCCGGTTCTCCCAATCGAGTTATTGCATTCATCGCTCCCTTCTCTTCTCAACTGAATGAGACAGAAAGTGTGAATGGAAAGCCAAGGCAGAGCATAGCCAAGGGACTGGCTTGGCTCTGGGAGCCAAAATGCAAGCTGAGCCATTGGAGCTAGTTGTACACAGATGAGAAGGAAAATGCACAGTGATGATAAATAACTTCACTATGACCTCCAGAACAGGCTGCCAGAATATTCTCCCTTGGCTGCGCTCCTGACTGGATTGCTCTCCGCCTCTCTCTCTCCCTCACCCCCCACCTAGTAGACAAAGAGGTGTTACTGCTTCCCACATACGAGCATATATTTGGACACATTTTAAACTGCTAAAAGGTCAGCTAGGTAAACTGCTGGGCTGTGAAGAAAGCTTGCATGTGGAAGCACCTTTGGCCATTTTGGAACTGCTGGCCATAGGGGCATGGATTATGGGGCTACTTTTAGTACTATGGGCATGCATATTTTGCCAGATGACAATTGGTTGCTGCAAGGTATATAAATATAGTAACAACGAAAGTTGCCACTGATTCCAACTACTGCTTAATGAAATGAAATGGAAAGATGATACTAAACCTGACTCATTGATCTAGTTAAACATTTATTTGGTGCCTTTTTTAAAGAAAAGAAAAGAAAAGCCAACCTCCGCTTTTTTAAAAGAAAAAATATTGAAACACCACTTATGGCTAGGAGGCATAGTTTCCCGATTATCATAAGGACCATCCAATCAGCACCCTTTGTAGTCAGATTCTGATGGGGGAAAGGAAGAACTAGTTGCTCCTGAGTTCAGTTCAATGTGGGAGGAGGAAATCTGTTCAAAAAGAGGTGAGTGCAGATCCATAATGGGTGCAGCTCTCAAGCTGAGGGACAGTAAAAAAAAATTGGTTCAGGATGTTTTCAAAAGAACTTTTATTAAAGACTATGAATAGAACAATTTAAATATTTTGGAAACTGAGAATGGAGGCATGGATAAGGTATCTGCAGCTGTCATGTCTACCACATGCCCTCTCAATTGTCTACCATAGCTGGTTTGAAAATGTGGATGTGGGGGTTGTCAGGGTGGCTCCAGAATGTGATTAACATATTTTTGTGTGAGGGAGTGGTTCCTGTTTTGCTTAAGGAAGTGGTAAGGTGATCACAACTAAAAAAAAGCCCACCTTGAATCTCCAGACTCCCTTGGAGAAAACAAATTATCTAGGTTCGTTTCACTCTGGACTCATTATGAGACAGAATATGCCTTGGTCACCCTGATGGAGTGTGACCCTATTGATCTTGCTGCATCTCTCATCAACTTCTGACACCATCAGTCATGGTATCTTACTGAACTGGCTTGGCAGGCAGGCTGGGAGTGAGGGTCACTGTGATGAAGCTGTAAATTGCCTACGCGCGCACACATAACACACACATTTATATATATGAATGACAGGAGGTCTTTAAATAGTTTTTAAACAATCACAAATAACAAAGCAAATAAACAATCACATATTTTTACAGGCATAGCAGATATAAGAGAAGCATCCCAATATCCTTTGCAATGCCATAATGGATGGATGCCAGGGGAGCAAACCTCAGATTGTGCACTGCCACACACAGCCCAAGAATGGAACTCTCCCAACCTCCACAACACTGCAAAGAATCCCAGGGCAGACTTCCCAGATTGTGCTGCGTATCCATATGGGGAGTTAAAACCCCTTGGCCTGGCTGAGGCTATCAGAAGCTGAGGTGCATGCTGGGAGTGTGCTAAGGAGGGGGTGGGGAAGGAGAGCTTTACTACAGATTTGCTTTTGTTTGACTTCTAAAGTAAATTCAATCAAACCAAAGCAGGGAGCCAGATTCTTCCCTCCCCTTCCCTCCAAATCTTCCCCCTAATTTATTTAATACACAATAAAGATTTCTCTACCCAAATTTCAAAAAGTGGGAGGCGCCTCTCCCCTCAGAGTGTTTTTAAAAATTCCAAAAATAGTTCCAAAGCTAAACTGCTGTTTTCAGATGCTTTTCCCCCTCTCTTTTGGTAAGCCGCTGGTTCCAGTCACGGATATTTAGTTGTGTTTTTCAAAAGGTGGCAGCCCTAAGCATGAGTCTGGCCTGGTCCAATAGTCAAGAGTTGCCTGCTGGCTGACTCTTGTTTTCTCTAGGGAGGCAGCAAGCTCTACTCAGTGGTCTTCCTTGTCCTTCATCTGACAGTTCTTGGCAACTCTGGTGCAATGTGTTGTTAGCAGTGGTTTCTTCCTAATTAATGGAGAACATGTGTGCATATGTTCAGAAACATTTTTGCTGGAAATACCATAAAATGGTTTATATCCCCTGTAAAAACACACACACACACACACAAACACAAGAGGTCTTTTCGGGAGGAAAATATTCCTATCCTAAAGGGTTCTGTTACCTCAGATCAACCCACTTCGCACAGACAAACATATTGAGCTTCCTCCAGAATAATTTTACTAATTAGCACCCTAAGTAAATGAATTATTTGGTGTTTCCTCAGGCTTGCTTCTCATCCAAACCAATAACAGTATCTATTATGGGGTTTTGTATCCAGATGCATCCATGCTCAGAGTAGACCTACTGAAATCAAGTTTGATTTATGTTAGTTGTGAATCTGGTTGATTTCAATGGGTCTGATCAAAGTATGGATGTGTACACACAATGCCTTTGAAACATATTTCCCCACCTCAAAGGATTCTGCGTACTGTAGTTTATTAATGGTTGCTGGGAATTTTAACTCTTTGAGGGGTTAAACTACAGTGACCAGAGGGAAAGAATGTTCTTCAAATAAGGTGTAGACTAAAAGGATCCAGCCCCATATCTATATTTATATGGTTTGAAACATAATTATTTTTTTCTGACAGAACATTTATTTATCCACTAATAACTGAAAAGATAGAACGGCCTCCTATCAACTCCTCTTTATTCAGATAGAATTCACATCCATTGCACTTCACCCATCATTGGCACCACAATGAAAAGAGCTTTGTGGAAATCTCTACTCTCAATCAGAGATGGCCAATGACCAGGGTTGCCAAGCTTTTTTGGACCACAGAATGGCTGCTGTGGGGAGAGTGGTATAGCATAACATTAGAGAGACAGGCACCCCTGTGACAACCTTATGCTTATCATGGAAACTCAGCTATGGCCTTCTGGTCCAGAGTGTATAGATCACACAATATTGATTTTACTTACTTACACACACACACACACACACACACACTTGCTGTCCTATAATAACAGGCAGAATCCAAGAAATACAAGGCAGCTACACTACACTCACTGTCACATCACATAATCACTAGAAGGTACCTGCAAATTTCCCCCATAACTTTATTTCCAGGAGGCCTACAGACTTACTTACTTTAATATAAAAATGAATGGAAGCTTTGGGGCACTTTTGCAGGGACCATGGTATTCATGGTGCCCATGAGCACTGGGTTGGCAGCCCCTGGCCTGTGGGATAAATATAGACCCTGAAGCAGTCTCATCTGAGCCCTAGTAGGCCTTCTAAATTTTAAGTGTTGTTGTTGTTTAGTCGTTTAGTCGTGTCCAACTCTTCGTGACCCCATGGACCAGAGTACACCAGGCACTCCTGTCTTCTACTGCCTCCTGCAGTTTGGTCAAACTCATGTTCGTAGCTTCGAGAACACTGTCCAACCATCTCATCCTCTGTCGTCCCCTTCTCCTTGTGCCCTCCATCTTCCCCAACATCAGGGTCTTTCCAGGGAGTCTTCTCTTCTCATGAGGTGGCCAAAGTATTGGAGCCTTAGCTTCACGATCTGTCCTTCCAGTGAGCACTCAGGGCTGATTTCCTTAAGAATGGATAGGTTTGGTCTTCTTGCAGTCCATGGGACTCTCAAGAGTCTCCTCCAGCACCATAATTCAAAAGCATCAATTCTTCGGCTTTCAGCCTTCTTTATGGTCCAACTCTTACTTCCATACATCACTACTGGGAAAACCATAGCTTTAGGTGGCCAAAGTATTGGAGCCTTAGCTTCACGATCTGTCCTTCCAGTGAGCACTCAGGGCTGATTTCCTTAAGAATGGATAGGTTTGGTCTTCTTGCAGTCCATGGGACTCTCAAGAGTCTCCTCCAGCACCATAATTCAAAAGCATCAATTCTTCGGCTTTCAGCCTTCTTTATGGTCCAACTCTTACTTCCATACATCACTACTGGGAAAACCATAGCTTTAACTATACTGACCTTTGTTGGCAAGGTGATGTCTCTGCTTTTTAGGATGCTGTCTAGGTTTGTCATTGCTTTTCTCCCAAGAAGCAGGCATCTTTTAATTTCATGACTACTGTCACCATCTGCAGTGATCATGGAACCCAAGAAAGTAAAATCTCTCACTGCCTCCATTTCTTCCCCTTCTATTTGGCAGGAGGTGATGTAACACGTGGTAATCAGCATGCCCCCAGTTTCACTGGTGAGAATATAAATAGGAAAGTTTTTTCTAGAATAATTTGTACAAGGGGATTACTTTCTGTAGCGACGTGTACTTCCAGTCCCTGAACCACTGTCTGCCTTAATACAGAGGATTCAATAATTGGCCATCCCTGCTTTAAATATACACCCCAATTTAAGATCCTTCCCAAGAGACACTAGGCTAGTTGTCAAAAGATGCTTTGGGCCAAGAAAATTTCAGAAAGCAATGATATATGAGGTTCCAGTGAGTCTCACTCTTTGGGAACACAGATGACTGTTTTCATATCCACAGCTCTTTAATCTGTCAATAAAGGGTTTCATAACATGAAAGTGCCAACAGCAAAATGTCATAGTGGGAACTAGCTCTGCAACTGCAAGCGTTGCCTCTGGAGATTCCCTCCATGGAGGGTAAGACTATCAATGGCAATTAGCCATGGTGGCCCTGCTCTGACTCCACTGTCAGAGGCAGCAATGATCCTAAATATCAGTTGCTGGAAACCACAGAGGAAAGGTATGTGGGCTGCCCAGGTCTACCTGAGGGTTTCCCACAAGCATCTGAATGACCACTATAAGAACAGGATGCTGGACTGGATGGGCCATTGGCCTGATCCAGCAGGTCTTCTTCTGTTCTTATGACATATCAGTAGGAATCAGAGTCTTAAGGGGCAAATAGAGATTCCTGAAGAGCCACATTTGGCTGCTGGGCTTGATGTTACCGATGGTATCAGAGATTTAATCAATACTCGTTGGGCTTTTTGCTTTCCTTGGGTAGCTTCCCAGTGAAGCCAGTGGGAGCTGCCCAATTGATAAATGAAAAATGTCAGGCATTGCCCAATGTTTGTGATTGTTTATGTTGCTGAGATTAAGGAGGAAGGCATGAGATTTGATGCTTTCAAACACAGGCATTCTCTTTCAATTACTCTTTCTAAGAAATGCTGTTGTGATCCTAACATTGCCCAAACTATTTAGATGCCTAAACAGGCCACATTTAAAGGTAGTTTATATCACACTGGTTTTGTGACACAGAGAAAAGCATTTTCCTCTTCAGCACACTGCCTTTGATATGGTATCTTTGTTGTCTCTGTTGCCATAACAACAGTAAGTGTGGCCATACGAAAGAAGAGGGATTCCCCAAATCTTGGTGTTGATATTGCTGTTCTACTATATATTTTTGTGGCTGAATTCTCCCTTTTCCATAATGCTTCTGGGCCTTTCCCCATTCCTATTTATGGAGACGCCAATGAGTGGTGAACTTTGCAATGGGGAAAATGTGATGGTATTAATAGAGCAGCCTCCATAGCAACACATTGCATTTGGACTGCTCTCTCCGGGCAAGTGGCTTCTCAGCAAACAGTAGTAATTGTGAGAAGCTGTGGAGCTTCTAGCCCATGCCCACAATATGGTGTCAGGATGTGGATGGTGTGAGAAGTACAGGATGCCTCTCTGAATACCTTCAGAAAACCTTCTTTATTAGTGGGATCCTTTTATATTTGTCCACATAATGAGAGAGCCTATATGCCTTCTTGCACTTTAACAACTAGCCCAAATAATCTTTGGATGAGTCCATTATTCATCAGGTTGGTGGCTGCTACAAAGAAGGCACCCTGGTTAAAGGTCCACAGAAGATGGAGTCAACTGCCTGGTGCCTGTTGAGGTGTGCGGAATTCAGGAGCTTGGCCCTTTCAAATAGGCTATAAAGGCTTATCTTTCTAGACTATCCTTCTGTAGTTAATGGTCTTTTGATTTTATTCTGTAGTTAATGTGTATTTGATTTTATTGAGTTTTATTGGCTGCTGTCTAGTTCGGTGTCTCCCCCCACTCCTCATCATTTTCTCTTCTAGTTTTATTGATGTTCTGGGATTGTAGTGTGTGGTTTTGATTGATGTTCCCTGTCTTGGGAATCACTGTACTAAAATGCAGGTTATAAATTTTCTAAATAGATAAATAACATTGTGTTGGTGGAGCGGAGTTCTATGATACTCACAGCTATTCACAGTAGAATAGATGCCATCTTACTCAGAATCAAATATAGTACTTGTGAACAGCCAGAAAGGAAGATGGGATCTTTTACTCTCTTTCTTCCTTTCCCTTTCTTTTCTACCCTAGAAAGTTCATCTTCCTTGTGTATTTAGTCCTCAAATGAAACAAATCAGTAGTAGCTCTCCTTTGCTATTTTGCCCTTCTATGCATTTTGGAGAAAACCATTTTTCCAAAACAAGACTTCTCTGATTTTACAATAGGAGATTCTGATTTAGGGCTAAGCTACAACTGACCCAAAGGCATGGAATAATAGAATTGTAGAGTTGGAAGGGATCCCAAGGGTCATCTAGTCCAACCCCCTGCAATGCAGGGATCTCAAGCATCCATGACAGATGGCCATTCAACCTCTGCTTAAAAGTCTCCAATGAAGGAGAGTCCACCAGCTTCTGAGGGAGTCCATTCCGCTTTTGAATAGCTCTTACCATCAAAATGTTCTTCCTGAAGTTTAATCAGAATCTCTTTTCTTGTAACTTGAAGCTATTGATTTGGGTGCTAGCCTCTGGAGCAGGAGAAAACAGGTTTGTTCCGTCTTTCATGTGACAACCCTTTAGATATTTAAAGAAGGCCATCATATCTCCTGCCAGACTCCTCTTTTCCAGCCTAAAGAAACCCAACTTCCTTAACCATTCCTCATAAGGCTTGGTTTCCAGTGTGTCAATATCCTTCTTAAATTGCAGTACCCGCAACTGGACACAGAACTCCAGGAGTGGACTGATCAGGACAGAACAGAGTGATTCTATGACTTCCCTTGATCTGGACACTATACTTCTGTTGATGCAGCTTAGAGTAGCATTTGGGGTTTGTTGTGGTTTTGGTTCTGTGCTGATAGATATGGAAACAGGAAATTCCATGATTAGAAATTTAGTAATTTTGTCCCCCAACAGTCTATAAATCTGTTTTCATGGAGAATACCAAGGGTACAGCTACACTACAAGCTTAAATTGTATTCATGTCATTTTAATCAATATGACTTTCCCCCAGAGAAGTCTGAGAATTGTAGTTTGGTGCAGGCGCTGAGCATTCTCTCTTAGAGATCTCTACCCCTTCCTCACAGAACTGCAGTTCCCAATGTTTCCAAGAAGAGGGATGATTATTAAAACAGTTCTAATGTCTGGTGTAGATGTGCTTCAAGAAGTGCATTGGAGCCTCTCTCACCCTTTTGAGGCCACTTATGAAATGTGTTAATCCAGAACAGACATAACAAGAAAAACAAAACTGTATATGCAGCCTAACCAAGGGAGATTTTTCATTTGCATGAAAAGCTTATTTAAAATACAGCCAATTTATGCACATGTATGAACTCAGCTCCTGAGCCCCCTGTCTCAAGCTCACTCTTTGCTCCCAGGTGACTAATAGATTTTGAAGGTTACACTTTTTTCACAGTCCTCAGTACTTTAAATTGTACTTGGGAAGTAAAGTGTCAACTGCTTAGCTCTGCAAACAGCTGGGCGGTATCCTCCCTCCAGTTAGCACTCTGAAGCCAGGACTTCTGTCAATGCTCTGTAAGTAGGAGTGGAATGTAGGCAGTGGCAGAAGGAAGGAAAAGCTCTGCAGGCAAGATATCTGTTCCCTTTTGGGAACTTCCCTGAAGCCAGATGAATCCCTATGGATGTGTCTTTTGACCTTTACTGGGGTCCTAAGAAAGTGCCAAGCAGTTTGGTAAGTTGCTTTGATGTGAGGAAGAAGCTGCCCAACTCCTCCACATTGTGGTCCTATCACTGATGATGATAAGATGTCACATTCCTGACCTTATCCTTGAGTTGTTATCCTCCTTCCTGCCCTCCTTAAAGAAACAGGCATGGGTTGGAGGTAATGGGGATACTGGAGATGAGAAATGAGAAATTTTTGGTCTTGTCTCCTTCCTACTAGCATTAACCTATGTACAGTGGAGCAGATACATTCCTGGTGTCATAACCTGGAGAATGGGGTGGAAAAAAGGATGTACAGAGCTTCAAATTATTGTTGGAACTGGCTTGAATGCAAGGAAATTCCTCCCCTGCCATTCTATAGAACACGATTCGCTAACCTTAGTTATGATTCACAAGCTACCTGCTCAGCAGGTAGGAACAGGAGATGAATTTATTTCAGTTCACATTTTAATTTGAAACTACCAAATCCACACTTCCTAAAATAATATGAAAGCCAAAATGCAGCTGTCATTTGAAATTCACACCTCCAAATTCTGCAATGCAGTTTTCCAACCAAATGTATACAAAAAAGTGTATGTCAGTGGACAGTGTGCATATATAAAAATAGCATTAAAAAAAACATTGTTGGGGAATTATTGTATGCTAATCCCATGCTGTTACTGATAAACTAGGTAGTTTCCACTCATTCAATTCTCCTCCTCCTCCTCCTCCACTTGCTAGTTGTTTGTTACCAAATGTCTCCAAGTGACTTACAATGCATTTAAAAGCATAATCATAAATACATTATACCACTGACAATTTCATACAAAACATTTACATATAGGGTGAAATACACACTTATCTACTGCAGTAGTAACACATGTGCATAAACTAATGGGTTGGGCTGTAAACCATGCTAACAACACATGTAATTATATTGCAACCCACCCTAACCTTACAGCAGAAGATTCACACATTGCCAGGAGTGCCAATATATGAAATGCACCTCTAAAAGATAAAAAAGGCAACTGATAAAATTTGTGGGCTGCCTTTTCCAAGGAGGCAGCCAAACTAAAGCTGTTGGCAGGACACCAGTCAGTCAAAGAAGGTAAGGAACCTATACATCATCCCTTCTCTAAGGACTCGCCCACACTTACTTTTTGCCCTGCACTTTCTAGGCACAGGTCTGCATCAAAGTACTCTTTCCCCCTACCTTGCCGCTTTCCCCAAGAAAACCCGCTCTTTTAATGCTGAGTTGGGACAAACAGCAATTCAGGTTTTCCACAGATTGCTGCTTGCTCTGATTCTTGGGGGAAAGGGCAAAACAAACCAACACAAACACAACGCTTGGACACAGATCTGGAAGGCCAGACCTGTGCCTAGAAATGCAGGGCAAAGGTAAGTGCAAATGAACCCTAAGACTGTTGCAAAGTATGCCTGTTCTGGGTGCCACTGTTGCCTTGATCTGACTTTCAAGGGGGATATTGCAAAGCATGTTCTTCAATGCCCTGGCATGGCTGTTTGGGATGGGTACAAGAGGGAACAAACCAGGCAAAAGAGAGCTATGAATACCTTATAGAATAAGCCATTCAAAGGGCACCAGGTACTGTACTTTAGCACCTTGTAATGTCTGAAAAGTGCCCCAAAGCTATAGAAACTTTACCCTTTTCCCAGTACCATGATGAGATGTTTCCGTGGTGTGGTATCAAGGTATTCAAGTGTATTCAGCATGCAAATATAATTACTAGGCCTCAGGCCGGGCCCAGGACATTTTGCTGACAGAGGCAAAGATGCTGCCCCTCCTTCAATTCCACATATAGAAGCCAACCAGACTGGTGACTGAATCTTACTTTAGCCCTGGCAACAGGACTCCATACCCCGCTGCACATGAGGGCAGCATGTGAGCATAGGGATAGGCAACACTGTTCTCCAACACTTTGCTGCCACTCTCCACTCCAGCATCCACCACTTCACTTTGCCTTTGGGTACAACTGACCCTGCTAAGCCTGGGATGAGGATCTTATTGCTCAAGTGACTCTCAGAATTCCCTGTGGTTGTTTTTTAGGGGTATGTATGCTGAACCTTGCTGCCATGAGGCAGGACTTTCCTCTAGCAGTGGGTGGGTGGGGAGTATGACTTCTTGTTCTTTAGTTTGACAGTGCTCAAGGCAGCAGTGACGGCAGCAGAACAGCTCCACTCCCATATGTAATGGGGGCAGGGGATAAATATAGTGCCTACCACAAAAAACATGGCCTCTGGGAAATCAACAAACACAACAACAAAGGTAATAGGCCTCTCCCATTTTAAACAGGTTTGGAGACAGTTTTCGGGGGGTTGATTGGGCCAATGTGGACCACAGAATATTGTGGTCTTGATCTTTCTTTTTCTTTGTTAACAACAAAGTTAACATAGCAAGGAAAGTTTTTCTCATTTGGAAAAAATGTCTAGAATTGACTTTAAATCACAAAATTGCTTCTTTGGGTGCCACTAAATTAAACATGGAATTTCCAAATGGGCTCTGCAGTCCTACCGCACTGAAGTGGCTTCCTTCAAATGAAATAAAGAACATAGCCTAATGGATCAGGCCAGTGGGCCATCTAGTCCAGCATCCAGTTCTCACAGTGGCCAATGAGATGCCTGTGGGAAATGAGGGAGCAGAAGATGAGCACAGGAAAACTCCCCCTTCCCTTGGTTTCCAGCAACTGGTATTCAGAAGCTTTGCTGCCTCCAACTGTGGAGGCAGTGCATTGCCATCATGGCTTTTAGTTTTTGAGAGTCCTTTCCTCCATGAATTTGTCCAATCCCCCTTTAAAGCCATCCACAGCTTTAAAGGCACAGCTACACTTTCTTGGCTCCCTGCTCTTCATCATTCCCTTTCTTTCCACTTTCTTTGGGTGCTTGTTGTACACTAACAGTATAGCCCTAATGCACCTTTACTCAATGGGAGTTTCCTTTGCGCTCAATGAGACTTCCTTCCCAGTTTGTGTGCATAGGCTCACACTGAAAGACCTCCTGTGTTTTGTAGGTAGTGTTGATCTGTAACCAGCTGGCAATGGGATTGCAAATGCAATTCCACAAAGCGAACAAATATCCTGCAAACATAATCCATACTACAAATGGATGAGTTTGTTTAACAGTACTGGTAGGCATATATGGCACATTACCAGACCCTCCAAGTGTCCCTATTTTGCAGGGATGTCCCTGATTTAGAGAAGCTGTCCCAGTTTCTGATTTGATCCTGGAATGTCCCGCTTTTCCTTAGGATGTCCCTTTTTTCATCGGAGAAATACTGGAGGGTATGGAGTTACCCAACGCCCAAGCCATCTGATGGCAGCCCTGTAAAGGAAGTTTTTCAGTGTTTAATATTTTGTTATGTTTTTATAGATGTTCGAAGGTGCCCATAGTGCCTGGAGCAACCTAGTCAGATGGGTGGGGTATAAATAATAAAATTATTATTACTATGGATTAGGACATCCCTATTTGCATCAGATAAATGTCGGAGGGTATGCATTACAGGTGACCACTAATCCAGCCCCTCCTTATGTGCAAAGACATATGTAGAAGCACTATTGTAAAATCTAGCTTTTCAGAATATTTAGAAGCATAGAAATATGCAAGGCAGAATCATAGCACCCAAACACCTATTTGAGCATAGATTATACCTAACTATTTCAGCCAGGCAGAGTAGATTGTGGTTTCCAGTTGTTCAACCATTCTTTTGCAATTGCCTGCCTTTCACATTACAAATGGTTGTCATTTATGTGCAGTTGTAGTTTTAACTCATTATTAAACATAAATCAAAATACTTTTGCCATGCTGTTATGTTTCACAGAATAACAATGCCAAAGACTAGTCACTGAAGAGGTAATTACAGAAGGGCCTGCACTGAAGGAAGAGCAATAGCAGAGAGGCAGACAGGTGTGGAAAACAACACCATCACCAGCCACAGCACTGCCAGCTTTCCACAGAAGGTGTAACAATAGCATTATGTCATTCTACACATGTAATGATTATGCTGCAGCCCCATTTGAAACAAACAAAAGTCACTTGTCAAAAGGGCGAAAACATGATGGGAACGTAATGGTTTGAGAGTGACGTTGTCTGAATTCTCACAAATAAATGAGAGAGTGAATGTTGTCAGTTCCAAAGAAAATGATTAGTGTGGTGGCAGCCCTTATCGGCCTGCAATTTCCCAGACTTCTGCATTCTTTTCTCCTCCCTCTCTCCTTCTCTCTCATTTTTATCCAGATTTGAACACTTTGACTATCAGCTATAAGACCCTGAGAATTTGCTTTGACTAACTAGTTTCTCTGCTTTTACCAGCCCTTCCTTCCTCTGCCATTATTATTGTGGAAGGAGGTGCAACATTGTAACTGTAGAATGCTCCCTGCTCTTTTCAAAGCATTTCATGTCTGATGATACATGAAAGGTATCATGGGTTTGTTAGCAAATGTGCCTATTTCCTAGAGAAGACGCATTTACTGTGGCCCCATATCTTGAGAGCTGCCCATGCGCATCATGTTCCAACACACATTTCCATGCAAATCAAAATATAGATATAAATATACTTGTATTTTAGAAGGAGAAGAAATACTTCAAAGGGGATGTGAAGTCTATGTCTTAATACCTCTGTTGATAAGATAACTTTTATGGCTGTAACATCTTTCAAGATGATGTAAGAATGCCAACTCACTTAAGTTCTCCTTTTTATTCATTCATAAAATCCAGACTAGCATTGTTTCATTGATAGCCTGTTCTTCATGATGCATTATGGTAACATAGGGAAGGAGTCCACAGTGGCTCCTTTCGACACCAGCATCACCTGTTCTGGAAATGTATGTTGGGTATTTGAATTTTGTATTCTTTCATCTTTTATTGTTGGGGCATTGCTGGGAAGGAGTCACATTATGAACTTCTCTCATCTGGCCCAGAGCTTCTGATGTTACCAAGCAGTGCTGCAAGTACCTGATGTTACACATGAAGAATAGGTCCATGGAATCTGACAATACTAGAAGCACTTGTTAACACGGTTCCTTGTTCCTGAAGTGACGCCTGTATAGGTTTTGCATGCCCTTGTAATAATACAAAAATGGTTGCTATTGAGCAAAACATCTCCCATTTCCTGCAGTTCTGCAGTCAGATATGGCCCTGCATAGATTGTGTTTGCCTGGTCTTACAACTATTGCATTTTTGCATGCAAGACCCAAAGTGGATCCTGAAGGGAAATACTTAAGCACTCGCAGATTGTTGCTACAAACTGCCACAGAAGTTCCATTAGACTATTATCAAACAAGGTGAATTCACTCACTGGCCATAATACAAAGCAGAGTGAAGTGTGAAAACAGCGGGCTTAAGCACATTTCACTCTGTGTTGGACTGTGGCCATTCAGTTTAAGTGCAAGCTGCCCTTTGATGCTGATACAGCTATTGTGGTCATCTAACATTCGTGTTCCCACGTGAATAATGTAAGATTTGCCCTTGGTCTATGTCTGTCACGGAACTGCTTAGCATATGCACTTTATACAATGAACACTGTGTGTGAGCATGCATGTGTGTGGCCTTGAGAGAAAATGACTCCCCAAAAATTGGATTACTGGACATTATCAAATTAACAAACGACAAATGAATAAATTGGGGAGGCAGGATCTCTGACTATATGGTTGGCAGATGAATAATATCACTGTAATGATGTGTATGCAGGTGGGCAGGAAATAGGAAGGCCAAATGTAACTGAGGGGGAAAACAGGATGGCTTAGAAACAACTTTTCAGAAACAACAGCGTTCCCTGGATAGATAGAGGATCGAGGAGATGTGGCTTCAGAATATCCTGGCCATCACTGAATTCAGCAGAATGAATGGAAAATGTAACAGAGCTTTCAGCTAAAGATGAAAGTGGTAGTAATGGTGATGAATTAATTAAAATTGATATGCTTATTTCAGTTTGCTTGGTGCAAAGATAAGAAAGAAAGAAAGAAAGAAAGAAAGAAAGAAAGAAAGAAAGAAAGAAAGAAAACCTGTGGTGTACATTGTGTCTTTAAAACCCAAATTCTGCATTCCTAGCCCTAAAAAAAGCTGAACTCCGAGACCTGTGTAAATTAAGCACATTTGCATAATGATCTTATTTTGTATAATTGATTCTGTCATTGTTATCATAGCAAACAGCAGCTGGATTTATTAAGTAGAGTGTGGTTAGTGTTGCCATTTTTCCTCCTGAAAGATACCCAGCTGCTGCTCACTTGTGTAAAGTTTATTTGTTCACATGTCAAAGTCCAGCTAATTAATCATGAGGCAGGATGAAAGTCTAGTGTTGGGTAGCAAATTTGGGACAATTTCCACACACCTGAATAAAATGCCTGTCTTAGAGCATACTAATACAGTGGTACCTTGGTTTACAACCATAATCCGTTCCGGAGATCCGGTTGTAAACCAAAACAGGTTGTAACCCAAGGCATGCTTTCACCAATGGGGCCTCCCAAAAAAATGAGTTGTAATCCAAAAAAAGGGACACGCACTTCCGGGTTTGACGTGGTTTAATCCAAAACGGTTGTAATCCAAAACGGTTGCAAACCAAGGTTCCACTGTAGGAGTTATTTCAGCAGCAGTGGTGATGTGTGTGTGTGTGTGTGTGTGTGTGTGTGTGTAATTACTCAAAGATAGCCCTGGGCATCCCTATTTCATTCAGGTGTCCTAGATAGACAACAGCACCTTCCTCAACCTGGTGTCCTTCAGATGCTTTGGACCACAGCTCCCATCATCTCTGGCCACTGGCCATGCCTGTTGTGGCTGATGGGAGCTATCATCTAAAATGTCTGAAAGGCACCAGGTTGGGGTAGGCTGGCCTAAAGCATCTGATTTAGGAAGTCTGCTCACAGTGCACATATGTAGCATCACTTGGGAGGTATCTTCTTGCTGTTGCTCCCACTTGAGAAGTAGTCTTGGGACCCATACACAGTTTGCTTGTCCCATGCCAGAAAGCAGTGGTCTTGAGAGGTTTTTCAAGGTGCTTTCTAGGTATGGGCTAAGTGGTTTTCTAGTTGCCCTTCTGCTTTCCTTGGGAAAACCCGGTCTTCTCCGTTGAATCAGAGCAAACATCAGTCCACAGCAAACCTGATTGATGTTTGCTCCAATTCAGTGGTAAAGAGCGGGTTTTCCCAGGGGCAAGTGCCAGGGCAAGCAGAAGACTGGGTGATCCCTAAGTAAGTGCAGCTTCAGTAAGATGCCACAATCACTAACAAGGCTCAAATCACACAAGGTTCAGCCCATCTTAGACCATACCATTTCACAATGCAGTATATGTATGCGTTTGTGTTCGTAAATTTGACTCCTCTCCCCTGTGACAACAGCAACAACTTCATAGAACCACCTGCACAATGCTCATAGAAAGCTAGGATATCAGGGAGAAGGAAAGAACCCTTCTCCATGATATACCTGCCTTCTGTAGGCAGAGCATTTTTGATTTGACAAAACACTCCTTCAGTACACATATATCTTATTGCATGTATTATCTGTGTTAATAGGTTTTAACTGGATTCTCCCCCCCCCCCCGGAAATCTTTCTTTGTTATTAATATGCAGAGGAACTGAGCAGCAGTTAGTGGTAGAAGTTCACCTCTTGCACAAATTATCTGGTTTTACTTTATACAGCAGGCTGTTGTGTAGTGACTAAGAGTACAAACTGTGAACTTGGAAGCCACTAGTTCTGATTTTGTCTCAGCCATTAATTTGTTATTAGGAGGCCTTTGGCAAACCATCACCTTGCAGTCTCAGACTCCCATTTACAACACAGTCATAGTATTACTAGTGTACAATTCTGCCTTAAGACTTACTGGCAGAAAGTATGTGAAGCACTTTGAATTCCCCGAAGCACTGTACAAATGCAAATCATGATTTATAGTCAGTTACTTCATTTTTGGAATGAAGATTCAACAAACACCACATTTGTGCTGCAACCAACCGATCAGGAGACAAACTGCTGCAAGGAAGATAAGGGAGCAGGGGTAACTGGTAAAGGGTTAGAATTGGCAACCAGGAACCTTCTGGTCTGTGAACTGGCACCCCTTCTGATGGGAAGCATCAAACTACAGAACGAAGGAAGGGGTGGTGCAGTTCTCCTCAGGACCCATTGCTTCCTTTTGACCGGGCTTGGTGATAAATACTTCCAGGTCAGGTCTGGTTCAAGAGCCAGACAGCGACTGCACAGTTACTTGCCCCAGGTTTGCTGCCTGTCAGCCTTCCTGTTCCTTTTAGTTTCTGTCTGCTCCACTTCCAGTCAACCAACTTCTCAATCTGCTTGCTGTCCGCCTCCATCCTCATTCCAGCCCTGACCTCTCCCTTGGACAGACTTTTTTGGCTCCCTTCTTCCCAGACTGCATTTGACTCTCGCTCTGGATTCATCCTCCTGTTGATCTAGCACAGTACTACACCCTTCTCCAGTTCCTATTAGAGCAAGATCACAAGGCAGAGTGAAGTGGTCTGTTTCAAGTAGTGGGTAGAATCATAGAATCGTAGAAGTGTAGAGTTGGAAGGGACTGCGAGAAGACATCTAGCCCAGCCTCCCTGCAATGCAGGCATCTTTTGCTCAGTGTGGGGCTCAAACCATGACGCTGAGATCAAGAGTATTGTGCTCTACTGACTGAGCTATAAGGGAGCTATAAGAGAGAGCAGATATGTCAGATGTATAGTTTATCAGAGGCGGCTCTAGGGGAGCATGACTGGCATGGAGCTTCTGGGGCACCACAGCAGGCAGCACCACTATTATGTTCAATGGAAGGCGAGAAGTGTTTTGATGTTGCACAGGGCGCTACTGAAATTTGAGTCACAAGGGTCCGCCACCAAGTTTATTATTATATTTTTGTTACCATGAAGGGGAGGGTTGTCCTTTTAATGCTCCATCTCAGGTGCCCAAATGATTCTGGGTCTGTCTCTGTTTTTGCAAGGACTTCCAGTTGCACTGTAGGGCTTTCCCCCTCTCTTCCCATGCCCTGGACTCTGGGACGGCCATGAGAACCTCTAGAACAGCATCTGGAGAAAAGAGACAGTGATTGTTCTGTCTGGCGTGCCACAATGCTTGCCCTGATTGAACGATTGCCATAGCATGATGTTGAATTATTCACAGTGTCTTTAGATGTTTATAAAACTACTTTTAATTGAAAATTTTAACATTTATTGTGAACCACTTAGAGGTTTTTCTACAATCAAGTAGTATATAAATGTTGTTGACTATCCCCCCCAATATACATGATTTTACAAAAACTGAAATACATTTTTGTTCGTTATTTTCATGAATATATGCATTTTCATGAATATATGCATTTTTTTTATATACTTCCCCTTTATATGAATTTTTGCAGACAATACTTGGCTGGCGAACTGCGCTGCAAAATCTGGAGATGTGAAAATTTTGAAGGATAGCTGCATTTCAGTTCATATTTTGGAAGTGTGAATTAGACAGATTTGCCTATAGATTTGGTTCAAATTTCTCTCTAGTCCTTAGCTGGGAAAAGTGAGTCGTGATAGTTTTAAATCTGGATATATTTTGCTACTGGTTATATTCTGGATTTTATTTCTGGATATATTTTATTATTTCAAATATTTTGTTGCATGCAAAATATTAACTGTCTAGAGAACTTTCATTATTTGGTGGTATATACACATTGGAAATAAAATTAACTGATAAAATGCCTCACTCTGATTTGCAGCAAGAAGGTAAAGAAAAACTTGGAAGCTGGATGCAAATGCTAATAATGCATACCAAATCCCAAGACCAGTTTCAGAGAGACTTTACAGAGCCATCTAAACTTTATGGTGGTGAAACATTTTACATGTCAGTTTGCCAACAACAAGACTAGAAACTGAAATCTTTTATCTGATACTACAATAAGGATTCGTCGTGAAGCTCCAGTAGGTGGCGTCAAACATCAACCCCACCCAAAATGAATCCCACTGCCTTCTATAGGATGTTGCTGAAGAAAAATACTGTATATGTGTTGCATTGTATGAAAAATCTTGCTATTTCCAGCATTTAAGTAACTGTTCACATTGCTGGTGTTTGTGTTATCAGATTAAAACTTTCAAGAATCTGTTATTTCATTTATGCCATACATTGGAGAAGTGACTTTAAGAAACAAGCAGTATTCATTTTGTGACCTGGAACTGTGATTTGGCCTGCTGCTTATATGTCCCATGCTTGGATTTTCAAGTCATACCTTTTAGGCCATCACCCAGTCCTAAAACTCTTTTTTACTTCTTGATCTCAATGGGAGAATTAAGAGTGTGTGCTTGACTTAGGGTGGATCACGCCTTTCATTTGTACAGATCAAAGTAGCTTGTTACCCTCAATTAGATGTCTTTTGTACTAACAGCATTTCCTTATCATGTATTAAGAACATACAAAGAACTAAGCTGGATCAGACTAAATTCCTGTCCAGCTCAGTGTCCCATAGCCTTATTCTCCATGCATTTGTCTAACCCTATTTTAAAGCCACAGCTCAGGCCACATCTATACTGCAGAATTAAAATGCTCTTATAGCACTTTCACAGCCATTGGAAATCCAAGGAAATGTAGTTTGTTGCAGGTCTGTGAGATCAGTGCTCTTAACAAACTACAGTTCCCAGAATTACTTGGTGGGAGTCATGACAGTTAAAGTGGTAAACATGTGCCTTTAATGTACAGTGTGGATGTGACCTCAGTTGGTGGTCGTCATCAAGTAGGAACACAGAGACATAGAAAGCTATCTCATACTGAATCAAATCATTGGTTTTCCTAGCTAGGTGTTGCAACCAAACAGGCAAGACTCAAAAAGTAGTTGAATATTTAAACCCAAACCCAATCTGTATAGGGGGATCAAAGTGTGAGATGTAACCAATAACATATCTAGGGATTAGCCAACCTTGCCTAAGGTCAGGGGTAGCCCATCCTCTACCCCTTGCTTAAGCTCTGCTTTTTCAGGTGACTAGCAAGGTCTTCCTGCTCCACCCCCTCCTGGACTACCAGATCTATGCAGCATTAGCAACGTGTGGAAAATATAGGTTGTTAGACCTTTAAATGTCCCAATATTAAGTGCTTACAGTTCTCCCCCACCTCTACCCCTTTCAGAGTGATTGGACTACAAACTTGAGTAAGTTTAAATACTTTACTTACAGTAATCACAGGTCTCCCTCATGCATTGTTCAGTGCTACAACAGAAACAACACAGGCAAGTATTCTTGGTTGTGGAAAGTATCTTCAAACATGGAGTCTGATCATGGAGCTCCAGTCTCACACATTTGCTCAGACCGGCTGATCTAGGAAGAAATTGATTGTACTCTATTTATTAATTCCCACCCACCCCCATTTCTTTTTCACTTAGCTGAAAATGTCTCTCTTTGGGGGGACTTTTTGGCACCCCCACACAAACCTGCCAACCGTATTTTGAACGAACTTGCCTCTAAAAATCAATCTGAGCTTGGGCCAGCTTTTTGTTGTAGCTGCTGCAAAGGGCTAATGTAGTTTTAGGCTGTTAATAGAACCATTGTTTCCAAATCCCAAGAAGTAGTAATTCTATTTGCTTTGCACTACTCAGACCTCATCAGCAGTACTGTGCCCAATTTTGAGGAGGGCACTTTATGAGGGATGTTGGCAGGCCTGACCCACCAGTGCGGCAAGGTGAGGTGTCTGCCTCAAGTGGCAGAAGCCCAGGAGATGGTGCCTGCCTCGCCTCCATCACCCGTCCCACCTCTGCTGGCAGTGGAGAAGTGGCACCAAAGCTGATGCCATGCAACACTGGTAAGAGAGGTGCAGTGCCAAGTGGAGACTGGAGTGGTGTTTCCCATTCTGCAGCTTGAGAGGAAATGGGAATTGCTGCTTTGCCCTACTGTTGCTGCAGCTTCCGCCACCACCTACCTCTTCCTGCTGCTGCCTGCCCTGCCATGAACACTGCTTTGGGGTGAGATCTCACCCAGAAGGAATGCAATCTTGCCCAAAATCAGCACCACTGGCAGAGGCAGCAGGGCAGGCAGGGCTCCCAGGGGCGTGCCAGCTAGGAGGCTTTTGCCACCTGAAGCAGCAGCCTCACCCTGCCTAATGGCTGGTCCGGCTCAAGTGGTGACTTAATACCACTCTTCCCATATCTGAATGGCTGTTCCACAAAGAAGGGAAAAAATTAATGCTCTGTGCTTCAGAAGCTATGCCAATAACGAACCAGCCTTTGTTACAGGAGGTTTTGGTTGAACATTAGAAGTCATTTCTTAATAATAAGAACAGCTCAATAATGGAACAAATCACCTAGCTTGGGGCAGTGGTGTCAGGGCTCTAACTCATTGGCGATCTTCAAGCAGTGACTGGATAGCACCTGCTGGCGATGCTCTAGCACTGGAATCCCTCTCTCAAGCACAGGTTGCACTAGATGGTTTACACATTCAGAAAAAAACTTTTCTGGCAGCACTCACAGTGCTCTGTGGAGAAACTGGAACAAGCCCTTGGGCATCCCAATTCTATGGAGGCTGCAGCAGCTGCTGACATGCTGCTGCCAGCCCATGATTCCTCTAGTAATTGAAAAGCTGATCACATCATTGACGGCAGCAGCAGTGATGCTCCAGAGCAGCTGGATTGGTGGGGTGGTGATGTGCACCTACCCTCCTGACAGCAGTGGCGCTGCTACTTACCTGGATCATGTGTGGGTGGAGCGGGGGGGGCAGTAAGGTTGGGGCAATGAGGGTGCACCAGCAGAACCAATTCGGTACTTCCACCAGTGTGCCCACACAGCCCTGATCTCACCGCCATAGTGCCTGTCCAAGTAAGCAGCAGTGACAGTGCTCTCAGGAAGGTAGCTCAGCTGCACCACCCCATCATTCCTGGAGGTACTTGAAGTGTAGAAAGCCATTGGAGTATCATTGCTCGCTTGAGGGTGAAGAGTATAGGAGCCACCATCTTGGATGCCTACAAACCATGGGATCTTATTTGATGAGAGTACTCCTGAGGAGAGCAGCAAAATGGCATGGACAAATTAGTTTTAAAAAATCATTTTTTAAAAAAATTAAAAGTTGCTTTGGTACTGCTTACAGAACCATTCTCCCCTACCAAAAACCTATCTTTTGTGGTAAAAATTTCAAATGCTCAATACAAACCAGCCCAAGTTCTGACCAAAAGAAGTAGGCATGTGTTATGTGGCGCCGTGTGTGTGTGTGTGTGTGTGAGAGAGAGAGAGAGAGAGAGAGAGACTGTGTATAAACTCATGACTAGAGAACACTCACAATCAGCTCTCTGTTTTCGAACTTTCCTCCTCATCCCACCATCATTTTCATCAAGTAAGCGCTCTGCCTTTTTCTGCAGGCTGAGCCAGGTTATAGGTATCTGGCTGTGCGCGCCCCTCCGTTTTCAAGCAATAGTTTCAGATACTCAGGCCCTTTTCACAATACCATTTCCCATGCCGTGCGAGGAGGGTGTAAACATGTTTTCCCATAGTCTCCCACCACCTGCTTTGGAGCCAGCAGTGCAAAGCCTCACAACCCTGCTGGAGGAGATCATAGGCTGAAAGCTGGCACAGATTTGCTGCTTCACAATACTGGCTTAAGGGGAAGGAGAGAGAGAGAGAGAGAGAGAGAGAGAGAGAGAGAGAGAGAGAGAGTTGCAACTTCTCTCCCCCTTGTGTCGTGGCAAATGGTAGCGTGAAGGTTTCCGTGCCTTCAGCAGAAGATGCACACCCTCCTTTCTGCCCCTTTCCCATCTGCCTCCATGCATACTAAGAGGCAAACTCAAAAGCAACATAGACAAGGAGATTTTGATGGGCTCTCTGTAGGGCTATGAAATGATCGGGTGCTGAAAGCCTGAATGGTTGGGTGTTGTTTTTTTCTTCACAGCTGACCTTCCTCATATGTGGTTAATCTTGGAATAAAGATTAAAGGCCCTGACCCAGGGCCCATTGAAATTGATGGGAGTCTTTTCTTTTTACTTCAATAGTCATTGGATTTGGGCCTAAAGTGGAATTGTCTCTTTCTCCCCCTCCTCCATGGCCCCTTTCAGATGAAAGTGGGAAATGAGGGGGCCCTCTATGAAGAGAATCTGTTGAACACTGCACTCTCCTTTTCCCAAATGTAGCCAGAACGGCAATATACATTTCTGAGGTCTGGCAGCAACATCAGAAAGCACATTTTTGCCAGAGGGAAACTGGCTGATTTGTATGGGGCTGAGGTGTGTGGGGAGAAGCAGGGGGAGGGGGAGAAAAAAGGGGGAGGCAGGAAAAGAAAGCATTTTCTACCTGCTCTGCTTCCCCTTTCCAGTGGCAATTTTATCATTTGCCTTCTCACGTTTCGTTTTTGAGGCAAGTGATATATATTCTTCTTACATCCCAGGCCTTTGGCATGACAACACTCAGCCGACAAAGGGCGAGAGAAAGGGATCCTTAACTTTTACACCAAAGAGTACCTGGTTTTGTTTTGTTTTGTCGTCTTTTGTTTAATTTTCATTTCTAAAACCGGGCCATTTCGTGACCCAAGAGTGATATGCTAGCTGCAGATTTTATTGCATTCCAAACGCTATCTTAAAGCTACATCATAAATAAATTTATTTAATGTTTGTAATTTGATTGTGGTCACCTCTCCTAATGAACATTGTGGTTTTCATTTTTAAACGATTATGCCAACTTAGAGCTTAAAGGATTTCAGATTTTAAGCCACATGTTGGCTGAAGTCCAGCAGACCTAACCTGGTCAATTTCATCAAGTTCTAGTTAAAACACTTATGATGGGTTAGTGAGTCATTTCTCCTACCCCTTCAGGTATTTGAGAGTTCAAGCTCAAATGAAACAAAGCCATAAGGTTCTGCCACATGGTTAAGGGGAGTGTTTTGTTTTTCTTTTCTCCCGTACATCTGTTCCACTTTGACCAGAAGTTCAGATTAAAGTCTGAAGGAATGAATGGTTGATAAGTGGGCTTCTCAGAGATAAGATAGGAAAAGAGACTATAATTTTGGATTAGAGTGCAGAGTGTTTTACATGTCTAGAAGTTTGGTTAAAAGACAAACTGTTCCAGTCCTATACATATATGAATTCTTGCATGCGTAACTTTCAGTGTTCTTGGGAAAGACATTATGTCTTTGAGCTGGATGAACCCAGACACAGACACACATGCATGCATGCATGTGTGTGTGTGTGTGTGTACACACACACACACACACACACACACACACACATTCTGGCAGAAGTTACTAAGCATTCAATCAATGAAAAGGGTCAAATCATTCAGGTATCAGCTACTTTCAAGGAACTATATATCCATATTACAGTGACAGTGAAGATTCCCAATTCTTGCCCTGTTCTTACCGCCCTAGTAGTTTGTCTTCTCCAGGGCAATTCAGGGTCTCCAAAATTTTGTATGTAGAAGGACTAAGGGAGAAATGCGTCTCACTACTACAGTACTTAGTTAGTTATTCCAAATTTAACAAAAGGATGAGACCTTGTGTGCCAGTGACTTTCTTCCTGTGAAATTGCATTTGCAGCCCCCATTCTCATTTCATGCATTTTCCTTTTCACCTTTGCTGAAGACCTTGTCCCAGTTTCCCCTTTTATCCCCATTTTCCTTGCTGCCCTGAGGTGTGTGGATTGGCTTATTACTTGAGCCATCTGGAATGGTTTAAAGAGCCATTTCTCAAGACACCTTTGCTTGTTTTGGTGCCAGCTTAATTCTTACCTATCTAGTGTCTTCCTTGCTCTTGTTGCATTGTGAATTGGACCTGATTTATGTATAATTTATAATCTGTCAATTTGCTGGTGTGTGCTTTCCTGAGATCAGTCACAATGGTGGGTGGACTAAAAAAATATAATAAATAAATAACATAAAATATATGGATTTGTTTCTGTTTAAAAGGTATACAGTATAGGGCATAAAACAAGGAATGCAACATAGTGACTGCTGGCATTAGTGTGCCTGCCATTATGTCCTAAGGCACCCATGAAAGATCTTAGTATCCCCTCAAAAATCTACAGTATGCAAGAGTCTGTTTGCTCTTCCATCCTCCTCCCCATTTTGAACAAAGAGAAGAGCTTCTTTCTGTGAGTGAGCATGTTGGTGGCCGGCATAAGTGCATTTTGCCCATTGCTCGGAGTTCCCCATATGGTTTTTTGGCTTTGTCTCTCTTTTTCTGCTCTTTCAGATGTGAGAGGCATTTTGTGTCATACCACATACCCCATGGCAGCCATATTGTGACTGATGCTGATCGCACTTTCTCAAGATTCAAAATGTGCCCACTTGTCTGACTTAATGGTGTAAAATGAAATATGTCATTTCAAATTCTTCTTTCCCCTCCCATAAATGTTTCTGCTACTGCCATGATACCCCTGTACAATAAAGCAGAAGAACAGCACATAGTGAAACGATGGAACTTGTTTCCACAGGAGGCAGTGATGGCCACCATTCTTGATGCTTCAGAATACCAGTTGCTGGAAACCACAGGAAGAAGAAGAGTTTGGATTTGATATCCCGCTTTATCACTACCTTAAGGAGTCTCAAAGCGGCTAACATTCTCCTTTCCCTTCCTCCCCCACAACAAACACTCTGTGAGGTGAGTGGGGCTGAGAGACTTCAAAGAAGTGTGACTGGCCCAAGGTCACCCAGCAGCTGCATGTGGATGAGCTGAGACGCGAACCCGGTTCACCAGATTATGAGTCCACCACTCTTAACCACTACACCACACTGGCTCTCCACAGGAGAGGAGACTGCTCTTGTGCTCAATTTCCCTTTGTGGATTTCCCTCAGGCATCTGGTTGGCCACTGTGAGAACAAGATGCTAGACTAGATGGGTCATTGGCCTCATCCAGCAGGCTCTTCTTTATGGTTGGTCATAAGCCCATCACGTTCATCCATAGAGGCTGTGTTAGCAAATTTGTTTGCTTTATTATCATTATGTAAGCCTACACAATTTGTGACCTACCAGGGTGAACGCTGCCAACCAGGCATGTATTGAAGCCTGACAGGTGTCTGACAGCTGCCCCTGTTTTCCCAGCAGGCAGCAAAATCAGAAATATTGCTCTTCCAGTGAGCTGCCATACATTGCAGGTGGGTCGTATTTGGCTTGGTAGATCACAGATAGTGTAGGCAGCACTGCTTTCCAGAAGCACTGTTTCCATGCATTTCTGGGAGATCACTTCAAACTCTTGCTAGATCCTGCATATTGCAAAGCTTTCCCCCAACCCTTTCCACATCACAGTTTGAGGTGTGCCTCTGCCACCGCACTGCTACACATTCTGAAGTCTGAATCATAGCAGCACCTCTCTGTTTCTTATTCATTGCCCAAACATCTTAGTTAGCTGGGACCTATTAGTGGCTTTGGTCATTTGGAGCAAATGGGGGATTCTCCAAAGACACTTGCGGAGGTATAAGATATCAGTTTTGGTTCACCCTGCATTTATATAGCTCTGAGGGGAAAGCCACATCAAAGAAGTTGAAATCTGGTGATGAGTGCCAGCCCCAAACTTACTAGAGTCCAATTAGACTGTTAAGAGATAAAAGTAGAAGGGAAACTATCAGTCTTTCAATGTGGCTTATTTACTAGAACTTCATTGCCTTTTTGTGGCATGGCTCCTTAAGACATGTTATTGCTTTGGCAGGCACTGGGTATGCCATGTGTGGGGGGGGGAGGGTAGATTTACTAGATGTTGATAAAGCGAGATTTTGACAGTAGCCTATCATGACCTATCATACTGTGAAGAAAAAAAATGGGTAGTTATATACAAAATTGGACTTTAAATAAACATTTCCATTGTCTAGTTCCATTAACTAAAGTGTAAAATATTGCCGAACTACATATTAAGCAAGCTATCAACAGAGAAAATAAAACAAACAAATTATTGTAAATAAATAAATCAAATTACGTAATCATAACCAAAAACGGGATTTGGTAGGATTTGGTATAGAATCAATCCTATACACCCATTCCTGGAATTCTACAAAAATAAAATAAACATCCAAAAATGGGTATATTAGGGGAAAGTGAGCACAAAAATGCATGTATTAGTGAAACTAATGCACAAAACACACTACAATAGGGAAAACTGCTTATGAAGATATATACATTGGGCAAAATCAGATTTAAAATCTGTATATTTAGAGAAATGACCTCAAAAATGCTTATGAATCTGCAAACAGACTTTTGAAAAGAAACAATTACAAACTGGTACAGAAATGGGGTGAATTTAAGTTTGGGAGAAGGAAAAAATGTAGAGAAAGCAAAAGTGACAGATTTGTCCATTCCTAGCCCCCTGGCACGCAATGCAATACCATACATTCAGAAACAAGCCCACTGAGTTCAAGCAAACTTATTTGCATAACAAAATTTGGAGAAGTGTGAATTTTGAAGCAAAGCAGTTTTTAGTTCACAGATTGGTTCAGGAACTACTAATGAGATAAAATGCAAAAATAACAAATTTCTTCTCCATCCTGTCTGCCTGTGTGTGTGTGTGTGTGTGTGTGTGTGAAATCAAGGTGCTTTAGTTCAGAGAAAAGCCATCACTGCAACAAGTGCAGCAAGCAATGGAGAAAAACAGAGACATAGTGCAGATACCGAGTGATAGAAATTTTAACCATGAGGTTGTTTGCTTTGTTGCGGAGGCAGGCAGAAGCTTTGATAGAGTCCTGGCATAGTTGAAGTGCAAGAGGAGATAAGGAGGAGGTTTATTCTGGTAATAATCCATGAGTACCTTGTGAGGAATGATGATAAAATCCATGCCTTGAAATTGAAACATTCTCGGAACCCACATTCTTTCCTGACCTCCTGTTGTTGCAGGAATGTAGGAGGGTGTGTGTGTGTGTGTGTGTGTGTGTGTTATGGTATAATGTAAGCATCCATACAAAAATGATTGCTAAATAAGATAGGAGGCACAAACTCGTGGAACCAGATAGAAATGAAAATCAAAAGATGCCTCACAATTCTTATTCATGAAGAACAGAATTACACTCGGCCATGGATCTCATAGTGTGACAATGGGCCAGTCATATCCTCTCAGTCTAACATATTTCACAGGGTTGTCGTGAGGATAAAATGAGGAGGGAGAACAATGTTTGCGATCTTGAACTTGCGGGAGCAGAGGTGATATATAAATGATACACCTGCTCAGCTCCCCCAGTCTTCTCCCATAAAGCCAACTGAACTTGATCTAGCAAAAATAGACCACATGTGATGGGAAGGAGCTGCGGTAGAGCATGAGACGCTTAATGTCAAGGTCATGGGTTCAAGCGCTCTGTTGGGCAAAACATTCCTGTATTGAAGGGGGTTGGACTTGATGAGCCCTGTGGTCCCCCCTAAGAATCTATGAAAATACCTGGAGGTGGTATGAGAGGACCTAGCCACTCTAAATGAATTCCAAGTCTTTAGGTCCAGATGAAATGCATCCTTAGGCACCATTAGAACTTGTTATTATGTATTCTGTGTTTTTATTCTGTAAACCAGATTTGACAGGACTGGGCCAAAACTAATGAAATTGAATTACATCACAGATATATGGTATGTGCAGTTCTGCATTTAAGCAGGAGAAATCAGATGCACAAACATAGGACGGGTGACACCTAATTTGACAGCAGTACATCTGAAAAGGATCTAGGGGTTTTGATAGACCACAAGATAAATATGAATGATCAGATCAATGCAACTTCTAAAAAGGCTTATACAATCCTAGGTTACATCAACAAAAGTATAGTGTTCAGATCAGTGCTATTTTTCTAGAAAAAGAGGGTCCGGAACGCATCATGAACACCTCCCTTGTCCTCTTATAATGACAATGGCACCTACCTGAGAGGTGCCGGAACTGAGTTCCGGTGAGTTCTGGCTGAAAAGAAAGCCCTGGTTCCAATCATAAGAAGCAATGGTATTACTCTAGTCTGCTGTGGCCAGACCTTGCCGAGAGTGTGCAGTTTAAGACGAATATTGACAAACTGGAATATATACAGAGGAAGGTGGCAAAGCTGGAGAGAGGCCTAGAGACCACATTCTGTGAGAAAAAATAGAAGGAAATAGTTTGATGATGATAACAATAAAATTGTACCGCACCTTTTTTCCATGATGATACTCAAAGTAGAGTTAAGCCTGGAGAAGAGTTGATTTAAGATATGATATGATAACTATCTTCAAATATTTGATGGACTATTAAAATTTCTTTTCTCTTGCTCCAGAGGACAGGACCTGAACCAAGGAGTTGAGACCAGAAGAAAAGGGGATTTTGACTAGATATTAGGAAGAACCTCCTGACAACATAAGCTATTTGACGTTGAATCAGACTCCCTTACGAAGTACTGAATTTTCCTCCATGAGAGGCTTTTTAAAGCAGAGGCTGTGTGACCACCTATTAGGGATGCTGTTGTGGTAGATTTCCTGTATTGGCAAGGGGTTAGGCTAGATGACCTGGAAGCTTCTTGCAACTCTAAGATTCCATGAAAATTCCAGCAGATATTTCACATGAGCAGGATCTGAACAGTTCTCCTTAAATTTCTCATTAGGCGAACTAGTGCTGTGCCAAACCCTTCTAGGAAATTCTGCAAATCTTCCTAAATTCCTTCACATCTATGACAGACCAGAGTGGTCCTTTGCCTTAGTCAAATTCAGTAACAGTTCTACTGAAAAGGCTAACTAAACTGAGGACTTCCCAGCCAGCTTCTCTTTCTTTCTTTCTTTCTTTCTTTCTTTCTTTCTTTCTTTCTTTCTTTCTTTCTTTCTTTCTTGCCAGAACTGAAGACAAGTTATTCCAAAGGCTTGTAAAATGGCAGTTAAAAGCCAGCAATTGAAAATGACACCCATTACTATTAAAACTAAATTGAAAACATTTGTTTTCTTTCCAAGCCCTACATTCTAGTCACCAAAGCTGAGATAATCTCATGGAGGAAGTTAATGGATATTGCTAACTGGTGGCTCAAATGTACAAAGAGTTGAGAGAAGATAGAAGGGCAAGAGATAACCTCTCCATTGAAGGATGCATTTGTGGGTTTGTTTGTTTTTTACATAATATCAGAACAATACCTGGATTACAAGTTTAAAAATTAGCTACATCATATATTGATAAAACTTGATAAATGTTTCCAAGTGAAATATGCAGTCAAGAGGGGCCACCAGGTTTTTTGGTTTTTTGCCTAAAAGAAAATTTTTAGCAAATGAGGAGGTTCTTCCTCAGGTGAAGCACCTGAGGAATTTCAAGCAAAGCTATGAAGAATTGCACTAAAAGTAGCAAAATTAATTTGAAATGGAGTTGGTGTACATAATAATAATAATAATTCTTATCATTGAATGGAATAAATGGAATAAAAATTCAATTAAAAAAAGTTAATTTCATGGTTCCCCTTAAAACGAAACCTCTGAGGAATCTCAAAGGGTGTTGGAGAGTTTTGAAAACTCTCCACAGGTTACTTGATCCAGTTATTTTCTTATTGTCTATTGATATTTGCACATAATATGGTGGAACGTGCCACAGAAATCTTCTTATTGCCAGAGACTTCGTGAGGTTAGGAAGACAGGAACACAGAATAGTTATCCCACGTCCCAAATTCTTGTGAAGGTTTGTGATGTCACTGTGGGGTTGTAGTGGTTTAGATGAAAGAGGAAGGTGAGGCAAATAAATTACTGTATTGCACCTGAGGATCAGATGGTTAATAACATGAATGTGATTGAGGCCTCTTGAATTTGTCTGTTTATATATATTTACTGTAATATTAGCCTGAGCAATGGAGTAAAGACTTTCCCTAATATTGCCTCACTGCCTCCCATATGTGAATTGTGCTAGAAACCTTGTCGGCTCCCCCCATTGCATCGCCCCCAAATATAACCTCTTCAGAGACCACACATGGATGTTTCTAGATGAGAGGGAATGTGTGGAATGTTTTGCAATTGACAGCTTATGAAATTCCTTTCCTATATGTATCTGAAACTTCTTTAAGTCAGAGACAGAGAGCACAAGTGCTTCTCAGGGGAAGCCAGAGTTCAGGGGATCACTTGCTTTCACAAACATTCTTTACTGGAAGGGGAGGGAGTGGAATTAAAGAAAAATAGAGATGTAGACGATGGATTTAATTTCCAATTGAGCCCTGGAAAAGAGGAAAGAGCAATCCACTGGGATGGAATAGTTCATAGGGCTAGTAACATAATATAGAGCCTTTGGCTGCTAAGGAACCCAATCAAATGCCCATCAAAGTTTTCTGGATAAGAAAAGCACTGGAATAGTTCGAAACCAGCACAGCGCTAAGGACAAACACCTCCTAGCCCATAATTTACAGGTCAGATGATAAAACACACCCAACCATCATATATTTGGTTCCGCTTAGTTTGTCTCAGCTTAGGATGGACTAATCTGCCAATTGCAGTTTCTCTCAGTTTCTCATTTTTCTTATCACAAATTCAGTTTGCTTTGCTTCTTACATCAGTTTTCATGTTTCTTTAAAGTCCACATGAAAATTCGTATTCATTTTTCTGCATATTTTGCCTCATTTATACTTATTGAAAGCAATTATGTAATGCATTTGTGTGTATCTTATTTCCACTCACATGCATGTTGCACACTTTCCCTTAATATACACATTTTTATACACTTTTTTCCATTGGAGAATTGCCTCACAAAATTCAGAGAAATGTTCACATTTGTGTTTCAATTTGAGCATCGTTTTGGGGAGTGAAAATTAGGCAGTTCGCATTAAAATGTCAGCTGCGCTCCCCACATTTCTCAACACAGAGGGGCAAAGGGAAAGCAAAAATTGAGTTGACTCACCTCCCTTGTTCAAGCCCCATTCCTCCATTTCTCAGCCTTGCCCAAATGGGAGCAGCCAGCATGGTGAGGCAGTGCTACCCTTCTGACACCAATGTTGCAGCCACCTACAGGACAGGGTGTGGGACATGGCAGGAGGAGGTCAGCACCGTGTGAATACACTAGCAAAGCCCACCTGGTGCTCTCCCTGGCACGTCCAGGTTGACCCAAACTTACTGTCTCCCTGCGCCACTCCCAGTGATGAGAAGGTGCCTAGTGATGGGAGGGTGCATTGTCCCACCAACACTGGCTGCTGCTTCTGGACCCAAATTCTCTGCATCTCTGAAAAGGAACTCACCCTAATTCAGAGTAGCATATCAAGCTTATTTCTTCCAGTTCACTTCTCACTTTCTCTCTCGCTATGCCTAGTTAGGCACCACCCACTCAGGTATCTATGGATCTCCTTCGGAGCATTCAGCCAGAAAAGGTTAGATTTTATATATGCACTCTGTGATATTAAAGCTTGGAATGGTCATAGCTCAGTGGAAGAGCAGGTGCCTTGCATGTAGAAGGTCCCAGGTTCCATCCTTGATTTCTCCTGGTAGGAATTAAAAAGGCCTACCAGATACCCTGGAAAATTGCTGTGAGTCAGACAACACATGGACCACTGAACAGGCTTATGTTCCTAACCAAGTTCTGCTACTGACTTTGATGAGGACAGATTAGACCACTGAAGGCAGCTTGTACTGTTTCATTTTAATTTTTGTAATCCATCAGTCAAACAGCTGACAACATAAGGTTTTTTATGCATTCATGACAATGCAGAAACACAGTTGGAGTAGTCTTTCATCTAGCTAGGATTAAGCATTTTGTTTCTTTATCCCCCTCCCTCTGCCCCCTCTTTAATGTGTGGTTATGGACTGAGTGCCACCATGGGATAATAATATTATTTCATATATGGACTTTTTCCCAGTGCAGTAACAGAAGGCGTTAGCAACCACAGTCTACTTGAGAAGGATGATGCCTTTCTTGCCCAGCTTCCAGTCAGCAAATGAAGTCATCCAGCTGTTTCTTCAAGGGGTGTGTGTGCAAATCTGCAGATCATTCAAGAGGGTGGGAAGATGAATTCACGGAATAATTGGCAGATGCGGCCGAGAAATTACAAATCAGTGAATTTGATGAGTAAGTTTTGTTTAATAGAGAGTAGTAGAAGTCAGAGATGGAAAGAAAGTGCCCCATTATTATTATTATTATTATTATTATTATTATTATTATTATGCTAACCTTTCCTGTAAGTAGCCAGCCAGTTCATGACTTTTTCTGGGCAGGGCTCTGTAAACTTGTTTAACCATTTGATAAGATGCATGCCTCATTCTTACATGGTCCTCTTTTTCCTTTTTTACTAGAATAGCCATGGTGTTTCAATGTAATATAAATTTACAAAGCACTAAGTACATACTCAAGGGACGTGGGTGGCGCTGTGGGTTAAACCACAGAGCCTAGGGCTTGCCGATCAGAAGGTCGGCGGTTTGAATCCCCGCGACGGGGTGAGCTCCCGTTGCTCAGTCCCTGCTCCTGCCAACCTAGCAGTTCAAAAGCACCTCAAAGTGCAAGTAGATAAATAGGTACCGCTCCGGCGGGAAGGTAAATGGCGTTTCCGTGTGTTGTTCTCTTTGTAAGAATCCCACCAACCTAGAATTATCCCACCATAAATTGTCTAGTTGTCTTCAAGTAGATCTTAACTACCTTCTGCCTATCCCCAAATTAGACTGCAAATCTTTCCTGACCTTGATACCCTTGAAGCTGAATGGAGCCCACCGGCCACATAATGGCTTCACAGGTGCTTGGCCCTCTCCATTTATTTTGCAACCTTTGGAAGCAAAGAGCTGTGTTTTGCTCCTTGGTGGGCCACTGTGGCTTGTGTTTGAGTTGGTAGCTCACAAGTTTCTCAGGCTTTCTATAGTCTGTCTTTACCTTGCCAGCTATGTCATAACAGCCTTTAAGAGACTCATCTGCTGGAGATTTACAGTGCATGGATGCTTTATACTCTTGTGCTTTCCCTGGCTCTGCTATTTTGTAAGTAGGAGTATGAAAATCTGCCTCTTTGGAATGACCGCTCCCCGCTTAAAACGGGGGGCGACCTTTGCATGGACGCGCGCAGCCCCTAGATCTGGAGCGGCTCCATCAGCATAGGCTTGGCTTTGCCTTCCCTCAGGTGGGATACCTGGAGGTCTCCGCTTGGAGGCCTCCGCCAGTTGTCCAATCCCACCTGGGGGAAGCGTTGCCAAGGAGACCAGGCCAGGTAGGGGAGGGACTACCTGCCCACACAATAGAGGGAGGATCTTACCTGGGAATCCTCACTTGGCTCCAGAGCTTCTCCCACCCTCCCCACCCTCAGTTAATGTCTTATTTTGCAGGTTAACTTTTATTCACAGGTTTTGCAGGTTAACTTTTCTTTATGCGGGCTCTGCTACTTTAAGGTTGCTGTTAAAGGGCCGGAAAGGAATTTCCCTGCATTGGCAGGTTTTGCCTTTCCCATAGCAAAACGTCACAACTTTGGCGGTATCAGGCCTTGGGCGGAATCCTTTAGTCCATCTTCCTCTTTGCGGCAGCGATACCAGGGTTCCCCGTTAAAGGGGTTTCTGAAGGGAGGCTTTGACCGTACGCCGAAAGGTCGTCATTGCTCTCCCCTGCAGCGGCGGTGTAACAGGGGCGGCTATCTCTGCTTGAACATATGTTCTCCAGAGCCAGCCCATCCCCCCCCACACACACTGGATAACCCTGATGCTCCCTAGGTCCCTGGCTGGGGACTGGGGAGGGAGAACGCCCAATGCCTGAGCCAAGGTCTACCCACATTTGAAATTTAATAAAGTTGTGGCCAATTTAATCCCATAGCACGTTGTCTTGAGTCATTATTCCACATGACGGGGGGGACCGCTCGGGATCTGGGGACTCCGCCTGTCCACGCAATAGAACTTTCACGCTGGAATTACGATCCTGCTGTAACTTAGCTATGGCCACTTTTCTGCCCATACAGTTAGCCCCTTTCCATATGCAGGCAACACAAGTTACAGATCTTGTAACCTAAATAAAGTAGATCCAATGTGGATCCAAGTCCTGATCCAAGTGCAAGCATGAATTAAAATTTTTAGGTGTATCTTTAAGATTTTGAACAGACCATATGAACTGATCCAGACCCTGTGATCATCATCTGAGGCCCATTTTGTGTGTGTATCTCCTCCATAAAATGTCCAAAGGGTGACAACACAAGGACAGGCCTTTTCTGCGATGGCTCCCTATTTGTGGAATGCTCTTCCCAGGGAAGCCTGTGGGATGCCTTCATTACATATCTTTAGGCACCAAGCAAAAACATTTCTCTATAACCAGGCCTTTGGCTGATTAACATTCTGTGTCCTTTTAAATGTGTTTGTGGGAGGGAGGTTATTGGTTTGTTTTTGTTTTATTATGCATTTTGTGTTCTTATTTTGAATTTTTATGTTGTGAACTGTCCTGTGATTTTGGATGAAGGGTGGTATACAAATTTAATAATGATGATGATGATGATGATGATGATGATGATGATGATGTAAGGCTACCTCTAATAATGTAAAGACTCAATGTGTCTGACAACTCACATATCATATTGGTACACTCAAAGAGTCAGGATTAGGTTTGGCTGCTTATTGATCTTGGTAAAATCCAGGGCTGTTGCTTTGTAATATGCTGTGCTAACGATTCCACATCATTGTCTGCTGCTTGTGGGGACTGCAAAATGCAGATCAGAATGACACTGTGGCACAGGTAATAAATGCTTGAATGTCACAATGGAGAGGTGTGAGGACTCCATACAAGGCTGCCATTTTGGGCAGCAGCCCTGTGCCATGTGCTGTTCTGCCTCTTGGAGATAAACTTTAGTGTCTGCATGTTGAAAACAGCATGGACAGGAGCCAGAAAACTGTATGTGGAGTCTGCAAACGATTTCAAGGTACAAGAAAGGAGATTCCAGCTAAACATCAGGAAGAACTTTCTGACAGTAACAGCTGTTCAACAGTGGAATGGACTCCCTCAGAAGGTTGACGGATGGAGATTATTAAGCAAAGGTTGGATGGTCATCTGCCATGGATGCTTCAGTCAAGATTCCTGCATTTCAATGTGTTGGACTAGATGAACCTCGCAGGTCCCTTCCAACTCTACAATTCTATAATTCTATGAGTAATTCATCCTAGACATACATCACTCAGAAAAATATGAAAATTAGCACCTTCTGATATCTCTTCATTTTCAATCTTAGATTTGTCTGGTTCAGATGCATTGTCACACTATGGCTTGGAATTAAAGGTTTGGAATCAAGGTCACACCACAGGTCTGGATTCAACTAATGCACAGCCTGCACAAGAACTTCTGTTAGTGCAACAGGGCTTTCTCCCCTCTTCTGGCCCTATGCTCCGCTTGTGGGTGGGGAGGCAGAACCCCCGGAGCAGCATGCAGGGGGAAAGAGGCAAAAAAAAAAAAAAAAATCCCATCTGAGAATCTGAAACACACTGTTATGAAAATGGTATCTAGGTGGTACATTACTCCAGTGAAGTTAGCAAGAATGTATAAAATGTGTAATAAATGTTGGAAATGTAAAGAAAAAGAGGGAACATTTTACCATATGTGGTGGGAATGTAAAAAGGTGAAAGGCTTCTGGGAAATGATATATAATGAATTGAAAAAAATGTTGAAATATACATTTGTTAAGAAACCAGAGGCATTTTTGTTAGGAATGGTAGGAAATGAAATAAACAGAAAAGACTATAAGCTTTTTCTATACGCAGTAACAGCGGCAAGGATACTACTAGCCCAAAAATGGAAACAAGAAGAATTACCATCGATGGAAGAATGGAGAATGAAATTAATGGATTATGCAGAACTTGACAAATTAACAGGAAGCATCCAAAACCTACGAGACCACAGGTTCACCGAGGACTGGAGTAAATTTGTAGATTATTTGAAAAGTACATGTGATGAACAAATAACGTTTGTTGGTGTGCAAGAGGCTCTGTGAAAGAATAATATTAGAAATATTGTCAAAAAGGGAGTAGAGAGGGAGCAGGTTTTTAATAAAAGGCAATATTAAATTAAGAAATGCGGAAGAAAGATCTAAAACGGAGGATTCGCAGAAGAGCTGAGGGAAGTCCAAAAGAATGTTTTTGTGAAAACGTTGTGATGTATTTTTAATTTTGTATTGTAAAATGAATAAAAATATTATAATAAAAAAAGAGAAGCAGAAACACTTGTGCTAAGTGATCTTAGTGGTATGTTGAATTCCTCCCAACATTTCCAATCCTGGTATGCAGGGCAAGTGTGAACTACACTTGCCAATTCAGGCAAAATATGGTTTATCTCACACCAGGAAAGTAGGGAGGGAATTGCAATGTAAGAAAGTTAAAGGGGATGCTGTGGATCAGTGGTAAGGTCCTTACTCTATATACACAAGGTCCCAAGTTCACTTGCTGGTGTCTCCTAGTAGGTCTGGGGGAAAGCCCCCTATGAACCTTTTGAATGCAGTGCCAGCCAGTGGGTGATTCTGAGCTAGATGGACCTGTGTTCTGGCTAGGTAAAAAGTTCCATATGCCATCTATGTAATCCAGAGGCTCCTTAAAGGCTCACTAATTGCTCCATTGCTTCTCTATCTCCAAATTCCATGGTTCTTGTAAAGCATGCTGCTGTTTAAAATAAAGTACATCTACTTATCAGCAAAACCCTAACCTGACCTACTTTATCTTTCAGTACAAACTGCTCAAGAGCTACATGGATTCCCGTCTAATCAGCCATCTTTTCCTTCAGTGTTTCCAACTCATTGGTATCACTAGATGGCAATATATCCCTATACAGGTTACATATTCCCAGGCTGGTAGCAGACAATCCAAATTTGAGTGCATCTGTTACTAATATTTACTCTTCAGTTTCGCAGCAGGTATGTACAGAGACATGAGCCAGGTTCAAATGGGCCTAAACAGCCACTTCTTCAGAATGATACGAAAATCTCTAGAAACCAAATCAGGCTCCTTGCACCCTAAAAGATGAACCCCAAACCCATTCTTCATTAGAATTAAGTATTTACAGCAAATCCCACACATGCCATTGGCCATGTTGAATGAGCAATGGCAAATCCCTTTACTCTGCTTTATTTGGGATCAATCACTTGCTATAATCATTTGCTGTACTTACAGTTCCCAGCATTGCAGAGATTGATTGATTTCAAGCATTTGAGAAACAGTGTCCAGAGCCAAACACTATTTCTCAGAACAAGAAACTCTTCAGATCTCACTACTGGATAAGCAGAGCCACCATTGAACAGAAATGCTTCTAACAATTGTTTCCAGGTCATTTTACACTCAAGCTGGGAGATAGAGGGCTTTTTGAACTATATGTCAAATCTACCAGTTGCTGGTATGCTTATCGCAATCAAATTAGTTATGGATGCAGAATTAGTAAGACACAGGAGTTTCTTCGGAGCTTAAATGAAGCTGTGTATTCAACTGATGTGTGGAAAATAAGGTGCACAGAAGCCCCAAAGTCCTTCTTTAAGGACAAATAAATGATTGCTACAGCTCTCATTTCAGCTTATTGAAATTACCCTGTGTGACTTCTGAGGATGCCCAGCTTAAACAAACCTGGTGTCCTGTTAGGGGTGGGGAACAAATTTGATTCCGTTCTCATTTCAAGGTGGACCTACCCAATAGACACTTTCTTACACAAGGTGAGAAGTGAAATGGAGATAGCTGGATAGCTCAGTTCGAAAAGCATTAGGCTTCTGATCTCAGGGTCATGGGTTTGAGTCCCATGTTGGGCAAAAGATTCCTGCATTGCAGGGGGTTGGAGTAGATGACCCCCGTGGTCCCTTGCAAATCTGTGATTCTGTGAAATACAGCCATCCTTCAAAATTTGCACGCCTCTGAATTTTGCAATGCAGTTCTCCAGGGAAATTATGTGTACACAGATGCATATACCGTATTTTTAGCCCCATAGGACGCACCGGCCCATAGGATGCACCTAGTTTTTTTGGGGGGGGGGGAATAAAGGAAAAAAATTATTTCCCCCCCAGGCGCGGGGCTGGGTAGGGGGAAGCCGGAGCTTCCCTAGCCCCCAGAACAGGATGCTCTCCGCAAGCCGTGGGAGCCCTCCCACGGCTTGCGCAGAGCTACCCGAAGCCCGGGCTTGACTGCTCAGTGCGCCCAGGCTTTGGGTGTAGAGGCAGCTCTGCGCAAGCCGTGGGAGGGCTCCCGCGGCTTGCGCAGAGCTACCCGAAGCCCGGGCGCGACTGCTCAGCGTGCCTGGGCTTCGGGTGTAGAGGCAGCTCTGCGCAAGCCATGGGAGGAGCGGCGTAGCGTGGGTTATCAGCACCCGGGGCAAGGCAAGTAATTTGCGCCCCCTAACCCGGGGCAAGGCAAGTACAGTAATTTACTCTCCCAAGCAGCAGCAGCAGCGAGGCTTCTCTTTCCCCCGCGCTCTCCTGGAGCTGCCTCTTTTCTTTCCTTTTTCCCCTTTCTCCAAGGCTTTTCGCTTTCTCTCCTTAATTGATTCCTCCTCCACACCGCAGCGTTTCCTAGCTGCTTCCCCCCCCCTTCCCCTCTCTCTCCTCCTCGCTCTGCTTGCCTTGCCCTGCACCGGCAGCAGCAGGCGCAGCCAGACCCCCGCCAGCCAGCCCGCCCGCCCGCCCACCCGGCTTCCTCTCCTTTTTTTGCCCGCGGCAGAAGGCTTCGCTCTCCCCCTTCCGCGACCTCCTCGCCAAGCCGAGCGAGCGCGGGCTCCCTAACCCGTGGATTTTAGTAGGGGCAGAGAGCTGCTAGTGCGAGCGCGCCCCCCGCCCATGTTGCGCCCGGTGCGGCCGGCCCCCCTGGCACCCCCCACGCTACGCCACTGCATGGGAGGGCTCCCACGGCTTGTGCAGAGCTACCCGAAGCCCCGGCGTGACTGCTCAGCGCGCCCAGGCTTCGGGTGTAGAGGCAGCTCTGCGCAAGCCGTGGGAGCGCGGGAACTCCCGCAGGCTCCCAAGGCTTGCGGATAGCTTCCTGAAGCCTGGAGAGCGAGAGGGGTCAGTGCGCACCGACCCCTCTCGCTCTCCAGTCTTCAGCGAAAGGCTGTATTCGCCCCATAGGACGCACACACATTTCCCCTTCATTTTTGGAGGGGAAAAAGTGCGTCCTATAGGGCGAAAAATATGGTACTGTGGGAAAGTGCACCGAAAATTCATTATGTTAGAGGAAAATGCTTTACAAATATGTGTATATTAGGAAAAATTGCATACAAATGTGTCTTTGGGGAGAAATTCACACTAAAATCCTGATGCGTGTTCATGAGGACTTTTAATTAATTAATTACAATTTGATGTGGAACTGTGGAGAACTGGATTTAAGATTGGAGAAATGAAAGACTGAGAGAAACCAAAATTGTCAGATCTGCCCATCCATGGGTGACTCCTGTTGAAGTTGTCAGACTGCACAGTTTATTCCAGTAGTTTGGGGGAAGGTAAATAGGTGCAGGTTCCCAATGAAAACCATAGGACTTCCCTCTGGTTCTTTAGGTCTAAAGTCTCTAAAGGACTTAGGTGAGCAAATCTGAGGTAGTATTTTTTTTAGTGGCTGACGAGGCTCAAATATCGATTCATTACCCACTTTGTAAGATATCTGGCGCCTTTAGGCTCTTTGAGCATTTGCCCAGGTATACTTGCTTTTCCCTGAACATTTGTGTTGTAGACACCTCTGCTGGAGGAGTGAGCAAATGAACTGTGCAGAGAGCTTCCCCGAGGACAGATCCTTTTGAGGTTCTCCCTTTACTGAGTCTTCTATCCAGTATTCCTGTCATAGGATTTGGACTAGGAGGTAATGTCACACTTAACTGTCAGCTTTCTCCCTTCCTCCCTCCCACTACCTCCCCGTCTTCAGCCCAATCTTCAATATATGACCCATCTTAATGCGCCGAAGAAGAAGAAGAAGAAGAAGAAGAAGAAGAAGAAGAAGAAGAAGTTCTCTGTCTCTGTTGTTTTTGCCTTTCTTCCTCATTTATTTATTTGTTAAATTTGTACACTACCCTTCAACTGAAGATCATGGGACAGTTCACAACATAAAAATACAAAATGAAAACACAAAATACAGAATAAAACAAAAACAGACCAAGCCAATAGAATGTTAATCAGTTTATCTCTTTTTCCTGCTATTTCCTTCTCTCCCTCTTTCGTTTTTATAAAATAAATAATTAAAAGGTGGGAAAGTGATGGTGTCACTGGAATGACTCATATGAGATCAGGATGCACAATGCGCCATGCTGTGTATTACAATGGGTTGTTATTACAATGGAAAGGAGGAGTCCTGGAGAAGTGGACATACTTTAGCTCTAGTCTCATTCTACAGCACATGATGGGATATCCTGGAATATAGGAAGTTACCTTACATCAGCTCTGTCAATTGATCCATCTAGCTCAGTATTGTTTACATTGAACAGCAGAGGCTCTTCAAGGCTTCAGGCAGCAGTCTATCCCCCTACTTGAATATGACAGGATTGAGCCAGACTTTCTACATGTGCCTACATCCCTTCCCCAAGCCCTGAATTAAGCCCAGATTTCAGGACCTCCTCTACTGCTTCTGTTCTATTACAGGAAAGTTTTCATTGCCAGACATTTTTTTTCCTAAGGGGAAAGAAGGGAGCCAAACCAATTTTGAAAGCGGCTAAGTTGTGTTGAGTAATGTGAGTCCTTCTCTTGATACACGTTGGCATTCAAAGGGAATGTGGCTTTCTGAAGTGTGTGTGGGGCTGCCCAGTCACCTTTCAGTTGCTTTCCTTGGGAGCTTTCCAGAAAAGTCCAGTAGAATCCAGTTGCTTTCCTTGGGAGCTTTCCAGAAAAGTCCAGTAGAATCTAGTCTAGAGAAGACAGACTAGTCAAAAGAAGCTAGGTTGAGTCACAGGTGCTAAGTCAAGGCTGGTGCTGTGATTGTTGTCACTTGGGTGCTTTGTCTTTGTCTGAAGTATTAGCTGTGGGCCATGGCTGGAGACAAGACACCAGGGTAGATGGACTCCTGTGAAAAATCTGAAGTTCTTTGAAATTGATGAGGGCACTTCCAAACCACAAATTATTTCCAGAAACAGCTTTGGTGAATGAGAGGAGGGAAGGCCTGCACATGGCAAGCTTGCCTCAGAAAGGGGGGAAATCCTTTGAGATGAAGTCATTGTGCAGAGAACAAGCTGCTTACAACCAACCCTCTTTTACCAGAACAGTTTGGATCCAGATCCACACCAGTCACTAGAAGTTCACCCACCACCTACCTGATCTGAAAAGGCAGAAGACTAATAAAGGGAAATCTTGGAGTGGCCTGTGAAATTTAATTTTTGTATATCTCTCTTTCCTTTAGCCTGTGGACTGTGGACTCTAGTGGCAGGTTAAAGAAAGAACTTTTTTCAATAGAGAAGAGAATTAAATCATTGCTTTATCAGGTGTGCCCGTTCACTAAACTTTGCTTAACTTGTGCAACTCTCTTTGGCTCCATTCTCTGGCCTTCACCTTTGAGCAATATTGATTAGCTGGTACTTGTCCTGGCATTTGATCCCAGCTTGTGTCAGATATTTCCTCTCTAACAAATGGATTGTGTTAACTCTTTGGAAATTCTGTTCTCAAATCATGCAGGGCAATCTTCTGAATTTTCCTGATCCAGGAAGTCTTTAATGGTAGGAAGATGACAGATTCTCTACTATTTCACCTTTAAGTCCTTTAGTATTATGACTGAATGCTCAACCAGACAAGGGATCCCAAGGATCATCTAGTCCAACTCCCTGCAATGCAGAAATATGTAGTTGTCCCATACGGGGATCAAACCTGCATCCTTGGCATTATCAACACCATGCTCTAACCAACTCAGCTATCTAGCTGCAGCACACATTTTTAGTGTAGAAGGCCATTCTGTTTTGGCCCCTAGAATGTCCAAGTAGTGACAGTAAAGACTTCCACCCCAAACTTTGCAGAGTCACTTATAGTTACCATAGGCAATATAATGATAAATGAACTACTGGCTTAAGTTTCCTCTCAGCAATGTAGATCTGCATCAACATAACTGGTTCCACAGTAGCTGAACATTTCTTAGGATGCTGTACAAATGAGTCATCTCCCATTTCGTCTGCCTATGCAATTCTGCTCTGCAATAACTTTGCATAATACTGTTAATATCAGAACTGGAAAGAATGGTCATTAGTGATACATGACTATGATGCCATGAGTAAGCTGAAGACTCCAAAGGAATACCACAATGTCATAAAATCACACTGAGGCAACCCTAAATATTTCTGTGGTTCAGCAATTCTTAAGAAATAACTTGACCATGGTTATACAGAACGTCATTGGCATAAGAATTTAGCCTTATCTCGTGTCTCCTGGTTCTCAGACTAGTGTGTCCATTTTATTAGCTTTATTAGCATTGCATAAAAAGTATTAGCCTTTTGAGCTGAATCATGTTTAACTGGGGTCAGAAAATATGTTGCTCTTGATGTGTTTGGGTGCCTGAGAAATCATTAACTAGGCAAATAACAAACAAGAGCACTACTTTTCTGCACAACTCTGATCGCTAATGGAACTTCTTTGACTTCCAGAATAACCAATGAACTATTTGAAAATTATCGTTTTTGTTTTAAAAGAACATGTTTTACAGGTTCTGACTACAGAAATGACTTTGGGTGAAGACAGTGTTTACAGTGTAGCCAAACATCTATTACCAGAGAGTGGGATTTTGTGTATTTATTTATTGCATTTATACCTCACCTTGCTCCAAGGAGCTAAAGGTGACATACATGGTTCTCCCTGCCCCCAATTAATCCCACAACAACCCTGTGAGGTAGGTTAGGCTGAGAATCATAGCTGAGTGTGGACTTGAGCCTTGTTCTCCCAGGTCCTAGTTTGACACTCTAACCACTACATCCCATTGGCTTTCATCTTGGATCCATGGTACATTAAAATTCTTACCTGTTGTGACCCATTGTTGTGATCTGAACCCCCCACTTGAGAAGAGCTGTCAGTGTGAAATAAATAGATGACTGAGGCATTTCAGTAAAAGGCAGTTTCTCAGGATTGTGCTTTCAGTCTCTTTAACGAAGCAGAGGCTTAAGTATAAATGGACGTGAAAAGTGCATTGTACCTAGATTGGCCCTATGGCAACGTCTCTATGGGTAGGGTGTATGCGCTGTTTTGCTGCAGCTTATTGGCTGGGAAGAGCAAATGAGCAATGGAATCTGACTTTCGCTTCTCAGTCAAGTGCTTGTCATGGCCAATGAGGAACAGGAAGTGGAACCATAGACTAATGGGATATCAGATATTCTCACCTGTATTGTCCTGTCGGTCAGAGGAGCCCTGATTTCTCACCTCTTCAATTATGACAATATGAATACTGCCAAACAGTTACTGAGTCCAGAGCTGTGATGGAGTTGTCCCCCCCCCCCCCAGCTGAATATCAGCACTGTTTCCTATTCCCCACCCAACCCACTGCTTACTAATGTGATTTCTCAATTTAATGTCTGAGTTTTACTTTTGCTGCCTCTGATGCTGTCAACACCATGTTGGGGGGCAGGGTGCATATAAAAAAAAGTAGACTGAGCTTAACATCTGGCAATCTGCCTTTGAGGGTGGCAGCAAAAAGATGGAGCTTTCTGTGGCAGGACTTGGATAGCATCATTCTCAGAGGTTAACAGTCTTTATCAGGTTTTAATTGAGTTGCTTTACCTAACTTGAGTAGCTGTTTAGGTTCACAGGTGACACACACAGAACTGATTAACCATTTACCCCACGATAATGATGAAATTTGTTTCCTATTACTATTATTACTATTACTTCCATGTGTATGTGTGTCATATATTAAATTTAGATGCATGAGGCTGTGACTTAAGAGACTCATGCCACTCAGCTACACTAGCCTTCCCCAACCTGGTATCCTCCTGATGGTTTGGTCTGCACCTCCCATCAGTCCCAGTCAGCATGCCCAATGATCATAGATGATGGGAGCTGTAATCCAAAACATTTAGAGGGCATGAATCTGGGGAAGGCTGAGATACATGCTCTATGCTTGGTATTATATTAACAGCAGGTATGGTGTAATGATATGAGGATACTATCTGTCCATGCAGGACCCAATTTTTCTTGCTTATAGTTCTATCCAGGATGCTGTTGCAGGAGCATACAAAACAGTAGTTTTCCTACCCATTTGGCATCTGCCTCTGCCTGCTGGCTGCATGTAGAAAAGGAAGCCCCTATAGGCCAGAGTACTTAAAAAATCAATTGGGGAAGAATGGTGCAGAGGGCAGGAGGTTAGCCTGAAAAACGTCAGTTTCATTTTTGATCAAGCATGTGAACAAACAGAACATTTATCTCTACAATTCTGACAATCTTCTTCCCTTTCAGATTGGATGGGGGACTCTGTATTGAGATTCCTGCATTGCAGGGGGTTGGATTAGATGCCCCTCAGGATCCCTTCCAACTCTACAATTCGATGGTTCCCATACATTTCCTACTAGTACGAAAGGAAATCAGTAAGCGGCTACCATAGTCATTCAGTTCAAAGCAGCAGTTACTATATGAGTTGTACTACAGCCTTTATAGGTACTTGATGTCAGATGATGCATCAAGATTGCAAGGACAACCTTTCAGCTTCTCAGATGGTCGTGCCAGATCACCCAGGCTCCAAAACAGGAAGAGGGTCAAACAATTCTGCTAAATGAAGGCTTTAGATGAGAGGCTCGAGCAACTATGGTCACCTAGGGGTGGTTCCACTCCAACTCCCATCATCCCTGACTTGTCTGAGACTCATGAAGTGGATGAGACTCAGGCAAGTTAGGGATGATGGGTGCCAGAGTCCAACAATGTCCAAAGGGCTCCAGACTCCACATTCTTGCCTTAAAAGAAGCCCATTTCCATCCATATTAATAAATGCTGAATTTGGAAAGAAGTTAGAACTGCAATCCTCTGCCTACTAATACGGGAATAAGTATTAATTACTTCTAAGTCAACATGCATAAGACTTCACTGTTAGCCAAATACATGATTTGGTACTGCTGCCACCTATTACTTCTGGCTATGATGCGTAATAGTAGCTATTCAGTATAACTGCCAATGAAGATTACTGAGATGGAAAGCATTTTTTATACCTGTAGCACCATACCCACAAACCCCAAATTGGAAAGAGCTTTACAAATCACATTTTGAAAGCATGTAACCTCATTATTTCCCCATAGTTTTGTATATCTTACATTTTTGTCCTCTCTTTTATATATCAGCTAGTGGAAAAATCAGTGGAGACAGTCCTGCATTCTCTATTCTTTCACTAAGAAGTAGAGATAATTAATGTGTCACCACACTCTACTCCCTTCTAAATTGCAAGCCACAAACCAATAATATATGATTCCATAGCATTCACTGTGTGGTTTTGTGCAAATCGATGGTTGAACAATGAAAACACTTTGATACCTCCAAAATCAGCTTTTAAAAACCCACTGCCCATCAATTGCTTCCAAATTTTCTTTAAAGCTGCCACTAGCAGACCAGTGCAATGAATATTTAACTTGTACTGATAGAGATACACCCCCCATCATCCTCTGCATGATGATACCGCAGACCTGAACACACCAGCAAATGTCATATTGATTCAATTATGCAGAAATGGATGTGTGTTTGTGTGTGTTTTAAAAAACTATTGCAAAAAAAAAATGTTAAGTAACTAGATCCAGAACATTCTGCTGCAAACTAGGGGTTCAAAGATGGAGCAAGGGAGGAAGGAAGGAGAGAAGGAAAAAGGAAAGGGGATAGTTTGAGGATGGGCCACTGAAGCTTGCCAGATAATCTTTCAGTGTCCAAGAACTTCCTTAAGTTGACTGCTTCTGGAGAGATGTCGCAGACACCTAGAAGTCTTCCCAGTTACTTTTCCTGCCTCTGAACTGATATTGTGACCCTCAACCCCCTCAGTTATTGTCTGACCCCTCCAATCTGTTATTCTTCTTGATAAGCATGCCAGGTCTTCTTCTGTTCCTCTGCAACCTTAGAAATCTCAGGCATTGTTCACAGAGAGAAGAAGAAGAAGAGTTTGGATTTGATATCCCGCCTTTCACTCCCTTTACGGAGTCTCAAAGCGGCTAACATTCTCCTTTCCCTTCCTCCCCCACAACAAACACTCTGTGAGGTGAGTGGGGCTGAGAGACTTCAGAGAAGTGTGACTGGCCGAAGGTCACCAAGCAGCTGCATGTGGAGGAGCGGAGACACGAACCCGGTTCCCCAGATTACGAGACTACCGCTCTTAACCACTACACCACACTGGCTCTCAGTGTTTCTCCTCCACATGCTCAGAAAAAGGGCACACATAGAATCTATAATGGAGGCCGCTTACACTTTCCCAGCCATACCATCTGCTTGACCTTCATACCACAGAAAAACCTGCAACATGCCAGTTTGAACTGAATAAGCCTTAATTCACTAGATCTCCCATTCTTCCATATATGCTAGGTTCTGCACCTGTAAACTTGCCTGCAGCACATAGGTCTGGAATTCAGGATATCCTGTTCTCCATCTCCCTTTCTAGCTTCCTGTTCTATGCAAAATCGGTGGGCTGAAACTTGGTTTGGTTTCCAAACAAAGTTCACAATGCTAGAGCGATTCTTGACTGTCCAAAAGCTGCTTATTTCAGAGTAGGTTGGATCTGTTGGTTAATATCTCTTTTAAATCCTGGCTTTAAAATCCTGGTATTTTTACCATTGTGATTATTATTCATTTTATTATGTGCATTACTTATTAGCACTTTCACCGGAGCTACCAGTTAAATTAGAAGAATGGGAAAACACCTTGATGTTGCTATCACATCTCTTATTCACAAGGCTGTAGGGATATTGAGTGCAATACACAGGAGAGATGCCCTTTCCCTTTATGGCCATCCTTTTCTCTAAAATTGATTAAGAGCATCCTCTTGACAATACCATCTGTTCACCAAATCAAAGCAACTGGAGCACTTACAGAAGTTTAGCTTGTAGCTTGCCTCTCCAGGACCACTATAGAGCCCTGAGAATTAAGGATGCAACAAATGCATGTATTTTTTTTATTCCCAAAGTAAGAACCACATATTCACAATCATGGACAAGTGTTACAAAAACAATGTCAAATCTGCAAACATATACACACATGCACACACAGAGACCCCAGTATGTACCTGTGAATGTCTTCAGAAGAAAGCCTATTGAGTTTGACAGAGCCTACTCCCAGGAAAGTGTGCATATAGTGTTCAGGGTAAAAATATGAACTCGTTATGTAGGATGTTGTATGCTGCTGCCAACTGCACTCAATGGGGAAGGTTATAGAAGAGTCCAGCCTTTTGAGAAAAGCTCAGTATATAATGTAATAAACTGGCCGGAATTTAAATGGGGAACAATTGCAAACTGCAGCTGACACCCCATGCAATAGCAACAAAATCAGTATGCTGAATAAGAAGACACACACTTTAAACTTGCAGAGTAACTGTTTGGAAAATGTCCTTTTGGGAATTATGAATCTGCAGTCACGGATAAGTGTTCCAACCATGTGTTATCACATTGCAGTGAGACAGAAATATCAGCCATGGTAGCAGTGGCCAGGCTTTCATGCATCTCTGTTGAGGACTTATCCAGGCCTTAAGCCTAAACATACTGAAGAAATGTTGTAAAAAACAGTAATTTTTCTCTACAGGCCAACAGTCTGAATCCTTGATTGGCCGTGCACATTCTTACAACTGCTGCAAAGAATTCCAGTTGGCAGCTACAACCACAGGAATTGGTGCAGCTATATCTGTCTTCCTCTTGCTCCAAATCAATGTTCCTTTTTAACCAGACCTTTGTTTGACCTGGTTGACATCCTATACCCTTTTATAATGCAGCTCTTTTTTGGGGGGGGGGGTGTTACTGGGTTACTGTCTGGAGGCGGTTGGAGGATGGATGGCGCTAACAGATTGAGGTTGAATCCTGACAAGACAGAAGTACTGTTTTGGGAGGACAGGAGGTGGGCAGGTGTGGAAGACTCCCCGGTCCTGAATGGGTAACTGTGCCCCCGAAGGACCAGGTGTGCAGCCTGAGAGTCATTCTGGACTCACAACTGTCCATGGAGGCGCAAGTCACTGTCCATGCACTGGAAGAGTAACCTCTGCAGCAAGGATTCTGCTATTCCCATGTAGGCTTCCTACTTGACATAGAACCCTGATTGTGTTCTAAATCATGCAGATAACCTTCACAAATAGAGGAGGCACCCTTTGCAGAGGTTATTCCCTCCAGTAGGTGGAGGGCAATGGAGCTGAGCAATGGAAATGCAACAGTGTGGATGGGGCTAAGAAGGGTGTTCCGGAGCCCCCAATCTCCCCATCATGTGCTTCTAATTGTTTGTGGGTGGGTGATCAGGTGGGTGATCAGGATCAGGATTCTGGTGTTATCCTCTATTTGCCATGAGAAGTGGCTATAAATCAGTGATGTGAATCAGAATAATCCACAGGCAGGGTTGGGGGTGGCTGGGAGAAGCCATTGACGAAAGTGGGGGGTTATTGACAATTTAGCAGCCCAAGAATACTTCCCCGAACAAAGGCACCCACCATTTTTAAATCAACGAGATAGAAGTTTCTGCTATGGAGGTCTACGTATGTTATTCATGCCGATTTCTACAAATAACTTGGCAGGTTCAGGGCTGGATTTAGGTTTGATGAGGCCCTAAGCTACTGAAGGTAATGGGGCCCTTTATATGTCCAGCTGTCCTTTGTCAACAACAAATTGTCGCTGTTTTTTTTGTTGAATAGGTATGCTATATGGTAATTTATGGACATAATAGGTATCTAAAGCCATTTGCACATAACAAAATATGTGCAACACAACACAAAACACTGTTGCTGTATGTAGGTTTTATTTTATTGGTTTTTTATCTTATATTTTGGAAATGTACATCCAGGTTTTTTTTCCCTTTAATTTTTTTGGGGTCTCCAAAAGAGTGGGGCCCTAAGCTATAGCTTGTTTAGCTTATACGTAAATCCGGCACTGGGCAGGTCGTTCACTATGTTTCCATTCACCCCCCTTTCCAGCAATTTGATTTACCTTTAGCGCCAACCTAAGGTCTGCTTTAAAAAAACCACTGTGTGACTGTGATAGAGTTTTACCATTGTTTCCCTGGACTTCACAGATTTCTACATCGTGCCCTGAACAAATAAAACTCTCTCTTTTTATTTATCTTTATGCACACCACACTGAACAATCGGTTCCCTTTCTGCCTGCCTGCCATGTTTTCAGCTTTAATCAAGGACAGATTCTTGTGAAAATAGGGTTTTTTTGTTGTTTTATTAATTTCCTAGAACTGCTTTGATTTGGCTGCCCCCTGCGGACTACCAAAGGACAATTAAGTGTAGGGGTGGGTGGCCCTTTTTGCTGTTTGTTTTAACCATTTTAGCCCTTGTAAAGTAAACTATCATTCTTTTTTCCTGAAACAAGACACTTAGGCCGGTTTGTAGCAAGGCTAGAAAAAGAGCCTTGACCCCCAAAATTCATTAATTTATAGGGCCATTAAAAAAACACACTAAAAGTACAGTAGCTGAAAAGATAATCCAAACCTCCTGTAACGGTGGATCCTTGAGCTTTCCCCTTTTCTTTGAGCTGCCCAATAAAACTTTGCTACAACTATTATGGGTTGTTGGAGAAGTCAAAGTAGAAGACAAGCATGTAAAATGTTGCCTAGCATTGGTTAGAACAGATCATGGAAGAGAACATGCTCTTGGAACATACCCACCCTTTCCAATCTTCCATGGTCATGATGGAGCCAGGCTATTCTTTTGTAAATTATGGTACAAAACAACTAAGCCAGGAAGTAATATCACTTTCTAAAACCTAGTATGGAGTTAGTAGCAATCAAATGCTGAACATGCCCTAACAGTAGCTCTTTACATTGTATGATGAATGCCAGCTGTACAGATGCAGAAATGGGACATCAACTCAAAGCGCTTCAATATGAATTACAAACAGGACAAGAGAGGGGGGTTGCTTTGTCAGGGGGAGATTGCTTGCTTCACAATAAGATGAAGAATTGCGAGCAAATAAAACTTGCATTATGAGTTCATTGTTTGCAAGCTTCTTCCACATTCTATCATGAAATCAGTTGTATAAATGCATATGTAATATTAGCTTGCCAAAACACCTGAAACCTCAGAGGCCAGAGCTAGACTTCACTGAGTAGCCATATGTTGGACTCCAACACAGAGAACCTCCTCTCAGCTCCACAATGAGTGAAAACACAGTCTGACATCTTAGCTGCAGATATAAACACGCCTACATATGCAGGAGGAGGCCTGAACTTCAGCTTGATGCATTCTGTCAAAAAACTTCCCTTAAGAAGCAAGGTCCTTACCTAAAACAGGGAGGAATTACATACTAACAAGGACCACACAGCTGCTGAGGGAACAAGGGGCTGGGAAGAGGATTTAGAACCCTTCCTGTTTGGTTGGGAAACGGGCTTGGAACAAGCCAAGTTATTTCCTAAGGTTTTTCAAGGAGGGGTTGACAACAGTTTGGCTTTCCTAGTCTAATTCTGAGCCTGATTGGGAGAATTCTCCTGAATTAGAATGTGCCAGTCAAAGAATCGCTCAGAAAGCTTTGCTTAAAAAAAAAAAAAAGGTCATTTGCAAAATGTTTATTTAAATACCTTAAAATTTCACAGGGGTTTGAGTGTCAGCTGGAACTTTGCAAAGTTTTTGCCTGCACTTCCTAAGTCTCTGTACCTGACAGAAACATTGATGAAGTGCTGAAGCAGCCAGGAGGTTTTGTGCACCTGGGATTATGTATTTTTCACTAGAGCAGGATAAGGAAAAAGCAAAAGTGTGCTCTTTGTCTTAAGATCTAGCATACACAGGCTAAACTTTCATAGCAGCTCTTGAGGCATTCAGATTAAGATTTGCCTAGATTTTATTGGTCATGAATGTGAAAGCATCTAAGAAAGGAAGCATCCTTTTACCCCACTCTCTCCCTGCAATTCGGAGAGCCATGTTAATGGAAATGGCTGGAGAAGGTGTATGGCCTGAGCTGGCTCCCAAGGGTCATATAGGGAAGCCTTGAAAGCTGCATGTGACCTAAGGATCTCTCTCTCTCTCTCTCTCTCTCTCTCTCTCTCTCAGTTCCAAAGTGGTTCATTGCAAAGGGTCCAATTTAATTGATGCCTAAAGGGCCGTAAGCACCAGGCATGGACATCTTTGCAAGAGAATGCTCAAACTATTTATGGGAGCAGAATAATGAATTCATGGATGTTCCTTGCCATTTCAGATTGGTGCATTTTTCTTCTGAGAAAAGTAGCTGGTTTCAGTTATTCAGACTTGGAGATGGATTGGTTTTTTTCGCTACTGCATTGCTTTATGCTCATTAGCCAGGGCCAAGCCGCACGCTCATGAGGAGCAAAAGATGATCAGATAAAGTTTGGAAATGTTCCTTCTGAGGGATATGTTTAGTGAGCTCCTGGAAATAACTGGAAAGAAGAGTTTTAAAGTATTCAAAGCAAATATTGTCCTAATCCAGTTCTGAGAATTGCCTTTCCTGGTGTCCTCTTCGTTTGGAGGCATACAGATAGAACTGGCAGCCTGACAGATCTGGACCTGGGCCTTAGTACCCTCCATTTTCATCTTAATTAAATGTACGTGAAAAGCTTGAAAGTGTGTCCAGCAATGTACATGTTTTGTGAGCTGGTTGTCCGACAGATAGTTTTCAACATGTCCTGGAAGCAAAGCCATTTGTGGAGTTTGTTGCTCCATATTTGCTTGTTTTGCTATTTTATTATATTGCTTTTCTTTGAATTTTTAATCTTTTTGTAGATTACGTGATTTAAAATTACATATATAATTTGGCAAGAAAGTCTTCAAATTGCAGCCCATACAGGACAAGTGTTTGGATCTCTTTTTATTTCTCTTTATGCTACTACCATTAGGGATGAAATTGTTAGCATTCTCACTGGTGGAGGAAGGTTTATGTATAAAGAATAAGCTATTAACCCAAAAGGTATGGGACAGGCCTTTAAATCTTGAAATTACACACAGTACCCTTTTCCTATATCTAGTACTACTATCCTCTTTCTTGCTCTTGAAGTTTGACTTACAATGGACTTATTGTATTTGTGTGTGTTATATTTCCACCTGTTGGGTGGTCATTTTTTTCTATACCATGTGGCAGGAAAATGTAGCTAAACCATTCATCAAAATTATAAACCAATAGCACTTTGGAAAAATGGGTGATGGGCAGCTGTAACACAGAGCCATGCAAATCTTGGTTCTCTGTTGAATGACAATCAGGTACCATTTTGGATCTAAGCATTAGCGTAACTCTAAAGCAAAGGGCCCAAATGAGCAGAGATCAATTTCAACACTTCCCTGAGAAATTTGTTCTCCCTTTTGCAGCTGAATCCACATAGTTGCCTTCCCCACTTCCCAGCAGATGTGCTGGAACCAATGCAGCCGAGCCCAGGGTACTGCTGTTCAGCAGCTGTTTCACAGAAGTGTTTTGCTGAGGACTGACCCAGGCTTCCCAGCGTATCTTTGGAATGTTTGTTTCATTTGAAAGTATCGGGTCAGGACAGTAGGCACAATCTCCACATATTGATGAACATTCTCCAATATGTACTTTTCTCAGAAGCGCCGTTTTGATTTTCCCTGGAATTGCCTCTACATTGCCATGACTGTGTGAGAACAGGGATAGAGTGGAGTTGGAGCTGGGCATATGAACTGCTTCAGCGTGTGCCGGACTCTGCACAAATCCGCTCCACTCTGATGTATAGTGTGCTGATATGGTTGTGTGAATTAGAGTCTGTTAAAACAACCTGGGTTATCTCTTGGGTAGTTTTTAGGAATTAGGGAAGTTGAAGGCCTGGATAGCTCTGTTGGTTAGACTGAGCATAGTGCTGATAATGCTAAGATTGCAGGTTCAATCCCTGTATGGGACAGCTGCATATTGTAGGGGATTGGACTAGATGATTGCCAGAGTCCCTTCTGACTCTAATTCAATGGTTCAACTCTTGGACTTATTAGATAAGCAAAGGTTAAATAAACAGCATGTAAGTTTGGTTCACATATTGAAGTTAAACCTTTATTTATTTATTTATTTATTTATTTGCGTTACATTCCTGGACTTCTGTTCTCTGCCAATCAAGATGTCACCTGAAACCAGATCATTTCATCCCATCCACCCAACTATCACTCATGATTAGGGATGAGGGAGAAATTTGATTCAGTTAGCATTTAAAGGTGAATCTACCCAATTCACTTTCTGAAACAATGTACAGACTGAAACCCAGCAATCCTTTGAAATGGCTCTTTAATGACTGCTTAGGATTGGAGCCCTGAAGTCAGAGGGCCATGTTGAAAAGCTGGTGAGTGAGGTGTTAGGCCATATGGCCTGGGAAGATGGGATGGATGATTGAGGGTAGAACAAGCTTCATCACTGTGTCAGTTAAGGTCAAAACTTTTTTTTCATTTTTAAGCTGACTGGATGGGAGGGCGATTATGAGAATTCTATCTTGCTCCTGTCTGACCCAACAGAATATGTCACAGCTGTCTTTAGATGTGTTTTCTTGAGCATGCTAATTACGGTCACTGTCTCTTCTAATTGGATCCTGCAGTGTGTTAAGAGGCACACTGTGTTCTCATGGGAAGTTTGCTACAGTGCCTGAGAGTGGCCCAAAGACTGGTGTTTGCAATAAAGCTTTGTTAATAATTGCCTCCAGCCCCAGCCCTTTCCCAATGCTTCCTGAAAGCTATTCAGAGGAGTGGAATTTGATATGTATGAACACCGTGGCACATTATTGCCTGAAATATTCTCTTGTCCACAACAGAATTTCCACTTGAATGTTAGATAAAGCCATTGGTGCTTCCAGGCTATCACTATTTTCAGGTGGAATTCAATCACATTCCAGCAAATTCAAGTGGTGTAATTAGAGATGTGCAAATATGTACCAATCTGTTCTGAAATTCATTTATACTTTCATATGGTATTTTCTATTCTGTTGTAACTGGTTTATTTTGCAGAAGCCTTTATTCTGTTTTGCTGTCTGCTGAGGTGGAAATATACCTTTTTTTTTTTTTTACAGATCTAACAGCACACAATAGTCATTGGAATATCAGTCATCAACAGATAATTACAAATGAATTGCTTCTCCTATGTTTTCCTTTTCAAAGCTAATGAACTCCCAAAGGAGTACATTGTTTATTGCTTTCATTTTATGGATCAGTGGTCTTATTAGATAGTAAAATTCATGTTAAATTGCTGTTTTAGGAGTTGTTTTTTAAAGTCTGGAACGGATTAATCCATTTTGCATTACTTTCTATGGGAAAGAGCGTCTTGGTTTTGGAATGGACTTCCGGAACAGATTAAGTTTGAGAACTAAGGTTCCACTGTATATCCCTCTGGGGCATCACAGCACTTCAAGAGAAGTGAAACGTGTCTGCCAATGATCAAACGTTGTAGAAAAACCTATGGCCAGTTGGGCTATTTTTATTTTTAAAAATCTAAGGAGAAAAAGCTCAAAAACTCCACCCAGATTTTCACTCTTGGTGTTGGCAGCTGGTGGGGTGGAAGGCAGGGAGGGCAACGCTACATGGAGACAGAGCCAATAGCCTTAGTTCTACTTGATTCCCGTTGAAATCAATGTTTTACCTTTTACCTTTTACCTGTTTACCTTTTCGCATTTATTTCATTTCAGTTACAAATAACTTAGGCTGGCATTCTGTGCCCACTTAACTCAATGAGACTTATTTTGAAGTAGACAGGTACCATAAAGTTGTACTATCAGTGTGGATCCAACTCAAAGAAATTGTATTCAACAAACAGAGGTGCTGCTACTTCCTAGGCCAGGCATGGCCAAACTTGGCCCTCCAGCTGTTTTGGGACTATAACTCCCATCATCCCTAGCTAACTGGACCAGTGGTCAAGGATGATGGTAATTGTAGTCACTGGCGGAGGAAGAGGAGTGGGGGGGAGCGTACCACCCCCGGCAGTGCAATCCCAGTGGGGTGCCATCACGGCTGCCCCCTGCCCACATTGGGCGCCACACCCCCAGGACGTGCGTCAGCCCTGCCCCCGCCTGCTCTCCACCCCCCGGTACCAGAGCATGAAGCTCCACAACTGATTGTAGTCCCAAAACAGCTGCAGGGCCAAGTTCGGCCATGCCTGTCCTAGACAGTTAACCAACTAAAGGTGAGGTTGATTAATCTACTAATTAAACCTATAACCTTCCAATGAGGTCACCTCATTGTTTTGTCTATAAGCAATCTTTCCCTTTACTATTCCTCAGTCCGGATCCACATTTTGGTGCTCCTGTAAACTGAATTGGTCCCTCCCTCTTGCTGATAGTCCTATTGACATCAGCATACAAAAAGGTAGCTAGCTACGTGCCAGCCTGCCCCTTCTTATCTAGTCACAGTGTGTTCTCCTGAGAGCATTTTTGGCCTGGGATAGTATGTGTATGTATTTGTATTTTATATGCTTTATTTTTATCAGAGCAGGGATAGACAAGTACATGATGTCTTCAGACCAGGATGGTTACATAGCAGATAAGGGAACTGTGGATGTTGTACATTCAGTTGCCCGGCCAAGAAGTTGCATTGCTTGCAAAGAAACCACTATGAACAGAACATGTACATTGTTTCCAGCATTGCATGCAAGTACACCTGACTTGTGTCAACAGACTGAGATCCAAGCTGAGATTTCACTGCTCATGTGGCTGACAGCAAAGGGGGAAAGTCCATCACTTCTTCCTGATCTCTATCCCAGAGGAAGGTAGACTTCGGGCTTATGGAATCTACTTGGTGCTTTACTCGAATCCCAAGATCCTCCAGCTGGAGCCAGATGCAAAAGACACATACTTAGCATGGAGGAGTATACTGCCTCTCAGCAGCTGTTGAACAAATGGGTTTGTTTTGAGCACCAGCTGAGCTCACAGTCATTCCAGGCTAAGACCCACTGCTGTTACTGTTTCACAATTGAGAGTCAGAAATCCTTCTCAATCTCCTCAACATGGACCACCAATAGATGCCAATTTACATTCTTCTTGGCCTTGTCTATGCCTTTCTACAATGCAATGCCCTTGGATTACAGTGCAGAGTTCTGGTCATGCCATATCTCAAAAAGTTATTGTGAAGCTGGGAAAGATTCAGAAAAGGGCAACCAAAATAATCAAGGGAATGGAACAACTCCTTCATGAGGAAAGTCTATGTTTTGGGCTTTTTAGTTTAGAAAGCAGGTGAGCTAGTGGGGTGGGGAACATGATTAGGAATGAATGAATCTGTAAATTTCCCTTCCTCACAGTTTCTCATTCTCCCAATCTTCCATTTTTTGTGTCAATTTGTGACACATCTCTTCATCTCTGATTTTTGAGGAAGGCATCAGTATTCAGACTTGAGCCACTTGCGCCCTGCAGGCATCAAGCATGGGATATTGTCCTATATAAATAATGCTTTGCAGTAATCACCTCTGACAAATGTGCCCTGGGGACTGTATGACCCTCCATGTTGCACCATTGTCTTTGGCATGAGGTTGCCAATCTGTCATGATAGAAACCAACACTTACCAGTAAATGATGAAAACAAGGGTGAAAATGAGTCATATATTGAAGGCACTTGGTGAGCCAGCAGAGAATGTGGTAAATATTTGAGTCATGAGACTTATGTTTAATATTCATCTCTGAAACATGCTAGATCCTGTATTTTATTGATAAAAGATGGAAATGAAGATGGGTTAATCATTGTTCGGCCTTCAGTTGGTCTTGACTTTTATCAACAGATGTCAGAAATGTTTGTGCCACAACACCTGATATAGATATTTACATGGCAAATGATCTCTGTTCCTGGTAAACAAGAAAAAATGAGGACAGATCTTGGTCATTGTCAAGATGCTGGACAGTAGTCATGCTAGGCTAGACTCTAGAGGCACAAGAATCCAGTGGCAAGCAGATAGGTTGTGGCTGTCTGATAGGCATGGTCAAGTAGGGGTCCAGGCCTAGACAACAGAGTGCCATGAGAAAGGAGCAACTTTGGTGACCCACTCTGTTTAATGTTTGGGAAAGGTATCTTTCACTCTATCATATCTTCTCAAGGTCCTTTCCCTACAAATCGTAGCCTCCACATCTTCTCCCTCTTCCTTTTCATGTGTCTGTATATGACTTTTTTTAGAAGCCACATGCACCCCTATATCTTTCTCAACATGGATGGTGAGTGGGGGGGAGGCTAGGGAAGGTGGATTAGAGCATAGAAATAGAGGGGGGAAGTTTGAGTAGCCTCTCTCCATCCAGCCTTCCTCTTCCGAAACTCACAGTCCACCCAGGTTGATTTTGGATTTATACACACCCACATGAAAAGACATGAAAAACCTATATATAATGTAGTTTGAGTCCTGTACCTAGATACATCAAACTGTTTGGCAACTAGTTTGAGGCACTAGTCTGGGTGAAAGCATTGACTAATGTATTCTCCATGTTCTGCTGCAAAATCCTGGGCAACACAAACTTCCACAGCTCTTGACCATTCATGCCAATACAGAGAACAGACACCCATAAAAAATTCCAAAGCAATCTTGGTTGGACTGCCCACTTACCAGCTGATGGGGTCCCAATCAGTTTTTGTCAGAGTTAACTCCCTTCAAATTCTCCTGAGATTGACCCACAATATACTGGTGGTACCAGGTTTATTGATGACAGCCTATACTTGTCAGGATGGCACAGTGCCATAATGAAGTCATATAGATGAGGTCATAATAAGCACATCCCAAAGAATACCCCACTACCTTTACTAAACCTTTCTGGTACCTCTGCCATTGCTGAATAGATTGAAAATATGAATGATTCCAGAGCAATGGTTGCTGTTAAAGACAACATGGAGATTGCAGAAGAAATTATATGAATACTTTACTAATGTTTGACACTTGTGACAAAATATTTAAAGACAAAAACAAAACAAAAATGCTTAAAATACCAACAGATGCATTCAACAAGTTACTTGATGAAATAATGCCCTTGGATGTAGACAGAGAATGACAGTTCAACTCATAAGAACATAGGAGGAAACATGCTGGCCCATTGAGTCCAGTGTTCTACTCATACACTGGTAAAGCATAATAATAATTCTGATTGGCGAACATATTTGAACTCTATGGTGGCATAAGTCTTATGGAGGAAACCCTCCACTTCGAGTTACAGTTCCAAATGTATCCCTTGAAATGGCCACCAAGCTATAAATAAAACCAGGTGTCCAATCTCATGGCATCTGATAGGCAGATAAATGTGTCTGGCATTCAGATTGATCAACAATATTAATAATACATAAGTACTGAACAAATTGTTCATAAAATGATAAAAATAATGAGACGTGTATGAAGTATCTAATTCCATTGTTATTTTTCTCATTCTAACATATTGCAAATATTGCCCATCTCTGCATAAATTTGCCATGCCTTGTGCATGCCCCTCAAATCTTCTTATGTTGAAATATGGTATTTTCAATGTCTGTTGTATTTCTAACTCAAAACAATCAAAACAGAAATAGGGGTGGAAAAGGCTTCTTTTTATAATGAGCTATCACTATTTTTGCTGCCACCTATTCTGCACTTCCATCAGTGCAAGCCAGGAAGGCATTCACCGAGACAGCTGTTAAACAAGGAAAATAAAGGTTGCAAGCTGAAAACAGGAGGGAGCAAGCTGCAGCCTACCCCTCCCCCGAATAATCTGTTGCCCCATGAGTCCTTTTCTCCCTTACCAGCCATTCTGGAGGATGCATGCACCTGTCTTTTCCTCCATGCAAATCTATAGAGATTCCCCATTGACTTGCAGGGTGTTTGGGGAGGCTGCAATCCCAGTCACAACTGGGGGAAGCCTAGCACTTAGGGCCTCAATGGGGCTCACCTTCAACCCTCCCCTTTCATTTTGGGGGAGGGGTAAAGCTTTTATTTTCCTCCTTGGACAGCTGTCCCCACACTAGGGGTAGAAAAATCCACTAATTTTGGTTCTCTTGGATTTTCTCCCCCCCCCCCCCCACACACTTAATTTTGGTTCTCTACATTTCTGCAGCAATTTGGGGATTTTCTTTTTTAAATCTCTCATGGAATTTTTTCAGCATTTGTTGCAAATTTCTCCTAAACATTTTGAATGAAATTTTTACTTTTTGTTTGCAAGCTGAAAGCACACATTCAGTTGTCCTCATACTCTGTGAAGCTCTAAAGGGAATCCAAAGTTTTGGGACCAGTCTGCTTCACTTCAGTCCAGCGCTGAGAAGAGCAGGTTCTCTTGGGAGGAAGTCCTGATATGTCCAGAGTGGTCTGCTGCCGTTCAATATTTAGGCCTCGTCCAAAGTGGATGTACATTCCTTGTATCAACTGCTTGATCGAGATGGTTAAACAATGTTCTGTTTGTATTCATTGGTATCTCACAGCTTGTAATCCGATAGATTTTCCTATAGCGTTTTCTAAATAAAAGAAATTAGCATAAGCGTCGCCAGAAAAGACATTTCATTATTAATATGAAGACAGTAATGATTTCAAGTGAAAGATGCCTGATTTGTAATAAAAAGGAGCATTCCAAACAGAAAACGCACTTAGAATAGCAGACTCATAGAAAGTTGGAAGGTACCCTGAGGGACATTTGTTGAATCTCCTGATCTCAACATGCGGTCCCCCATCCAATTTGAAACCATACTGGCCCTTCTTTAGCTTTTGCAAAAACTGCTAGAAGTTTTATTGCTGCACCACTTAATAAAAGGTTGTTGCTTACAAAATCTTATTACTTTACAACAACATTTATTTAGTTCATCAGTTTAGATTTAAAGTCATCACACTCACTGGAACTCTTGAAAGCCTTGGAGGGAACATCTTAAAGGTTACAATTCCCAGACCGTCCGCGGGCCGGATCCAGAAGACAATTGGGCCAGATCCGGCCCCCAGGCCTTAGTTTGCCGACCCATGTCTTAAAGGTTAAAGTTCACTATGCTACAACTTACCTATAACTGTTTTGGCAAGACAGGCTTTTGCTCTGGAGGACGTTTACGAAACATCCCTGTGCACACAGCCCTTTTTTTTCCTGAGAGACATTTTTTCACGTCGGCTATCTTAATCTCAAACTGCTTCTTAGCACTTACTGGCATTTGCAAAACAGTTTGGAAATTTGTTACGAAAGTTATTTGAAAGTAAGCTCAGGGGAAACCGGAATATGGTGCAGCTGTTTCTTCTTGAGCTGTGTTGTGCCAGACATCTTAACCGCTTTGGGCTCAGAGGAGTTTAATCAGGGTCAGGAGGGTCTGAGGTACTTTGCTGACTGATGCAGGACGGGTGCCTTCCCATGAACTGAGATATGGTCCAGATACACCTGTAACATTGTAAAATATTTGGGGGAACGGTTTCAGTTTGCACTGAGCAACAGCCTGTCCCTGTAAAAAGTAGTCTGAGGCCCAACGCACAGGGCTCCCATCCACACTTCTGTTTGCCCTGTGATTTTAAGTCATGAGTCTGAGAGATGGGTTTTTGTTTTCTGTTTCGGCCCTGCGGCTTTCCCCTGGAAAACCCACTGTTTGCTACTGAATTGGAACAAACCTCAATTGGGTTTTCTGCAGATTGACTTTGGTTCCGATTCAGCAGTAAAGAGCAGGTTTTCCTAGGGAAAACAGTGGGACAAAAAACCACACCTCTCAGACACATGACACACATTAAAAGCACTTGAAATCACAGGACAAATGAGAGTGTGGGTGGGCCAAGGGTCTTGTTTGTATTTTCCACATAACTTTTTCTCTTTGTTTATTTGTGTTTTAGATACCCCACAATCCCAGGAAATACTTTCAGGGCAATTTTAAACAAATAATACAATGGCAACGAAAGCAAATAATAATAGAAGTCGTTGTTATCATCAGCATCCTTACACCAATGTGAGTCTCTGAAGAATGAAATGATGCGAGGTTCCTTGACTATCCCCACCCCCCAATAGCTGCTTCTCAATTCAAAAATTCTCTCCCCACCCAGCTGCTTTTCTGCCTGCAAAGATACAGGTGTCCATAATCCCCCCCCCCCCCCGGGGTGGGGACTTAAGCATCACTAGCTGAATAACAGGCTACAGAAGGCTACGCTACTCCCACTGCTCTGAACACTCTGGGGCCTCCCCAGCCACTCTGGGTGGCTCCCAATATTCAAGACATCCTGCAAAACTGCTCTTTGTTTGTTTTCTATACTGTGCTTCAACCAAAGATCACAGGGTGGTTTACAATAAAAAAGTAGAACTCAGAGTGAAGCGTCCTGGCTTGTCTTTTCTCATGCTATTTTTTCTGTATATATAGGGACGGATGGATCCACTGAAGTCCAGTCTGTCCCAGTTGCCTGAATGAATGGGAATAAATCTATCCCATCCTGTTTCCCGCCAGATTTTTAGGGGGAAATCCTTAAAAATCCACCCAGAATCCTTAAAACTCCTTAAAAACACCATTGAAATCAACTTATGAGGGGGTCCAAGGGTTGCTCCTGTGTTTACATGTGGGGCCCTTGTGTTCTTCTATACAATTCCCACTGGGAGCAAAGGAAGGTCCTGTTGTTCTTAGGGGGACTCATTCACTGTTTGTTCAAGGCATGCAGCGGCAACAAGCCCAAAATACAATAAGAAATAGGGGGAGCAAAAGAGACAGGGCACAGCCCTCGGGCCACCTTGTATGTTGTTTTCATTATGTGCTCTAAGGATGCAGTTGAAGGCAAGAGAGGCAGCACACAATCCTTGTAATGGAATCCTTTGGATTGTGGATTCTGAAGTGGACCATTGATCGAATCAGCATCATGATCGGCCTGGATCAGATCAGGTATGTCTGCTTTGGAATCTAAGTAGGGTGGATTTCACCCTGCTCCCCATCCCATGTATGTGCAGGGATATTTTTCCCATGGGAAAGCATTCAGCTATGCAGTCCCCTCTTCCAATCTGACATGGCAGATTCCAAAAACTGTTTAGCCACCTAATATATTAGTGTGAATGAATATTTTTCATATTGTCCTCGTGCATATATAGGCACTTAGGCTCTTCCATATGATTAGGAACCCTTAAGTATATGTTAATGGAGGTTCCTTTCATACCTTCTACTGGTGGCAGCAGATGCCATCTGGCTCTGCCTTTATGTGTTCAGGATATGCATGGTCAGAAGGTGTGATGGGGTTATAGACTATAGGAAAGTTTTGTAATACAAATAATTATGGAATAGTCTGGAGACAACACTGATTCCTTCAAGTATCGATTGCATATAAGAGCACATACAATGGTTTGCATATAGAGGCCTCTTTCCACATCTTCCAGTGAAGACAGGGGACAGGATGCTGAGCCAGCAGCCACTATCCTGTTCCCCGCTCTACACAGTCAGTATATTCACAGAAGGAAGGCATAAAAGAGGCTTCCTTGCTCCTTAAATGTTTCAACTAAAAACAAGAGAACACAAATTTTCAAATTGTGCTTTTTGATTGTTGTTTCATACCACTCTCCCTACTTAGCTACTCTGTTAGCTTCCCTGGAATCATACTGGTGAGAGATACAATTTGAGTAAATAAATACATAAAACTATCCCCACTGAGTTCAATGCGACTTACTCCAAGGTAAGAATGTCAGCTTACATCAGTGAGGATGGGATGGACCTCCAGATGCTATTGGACTCCTAACTCCCATCAACCCTAGCCTCAATGCCAGTGGTCAGGGTTGATGGGAATTGTATGCCAGCAATTAACAACAGGCCCTGATTACTATGCAATACAGTGGTACCTCGGGTTAAGAATTTAATACATTCTGGAGGTCCGTTCTTAACCTGAGATACCACGTTAGCTAATGGGGCCTCCTGCTGCTGCCGCACTTCCACCACACCATTTCTGTTCTCATCCTGAAGCAAAGTTCTTAACCCAAGGTACTATTTCTGGGTTAGCGGAGTCTGTAATCTGAAGCGTCTGTAACCCGAGGTACCACAGTATGTCAAAAGTACATCGGAGTGTGAAACTAGAATACTTGGCTGTTGACAGTCTGGATGCAACACTGTGTTGTCACACCAAAGCAACACTGTTACCTGCAAAAACTCATCTTCCCACAGGTATGCAGTTGTCACCACTGGAAAGTTCATGGTCCTTTTCACTAGAGTCAAAGTAGAAGACCTAAGACTGAAGAACCTCTTACTCAGGAGAGTCTGTGCATAGTTGTGACTCTACCAATGGAGAATAGATTGGCTTTGATAGTGGATATATATTAGATGGGGCTTACTACAGGAAACATCTCATTTATTTCCTGGCAGGACCCCTTCTTTTTCTCTTTACCCAGCTCTTCCTGTGATTTTCTGGTGGTTAAACTTTGGCTGAGATTCACATGAGGTTGTAAACATTAGCTGTGACTCCTTTGCGGTTGAATGTTGGAGTTGTTCAGCAGCCAAGGCAGCACTTTTCCCTGGAGCACCTTCAACCACAAGGGTGAGTCTTTCTCCCACTATCCTCCCACAGGTACTGACTGAGGCTATTGAGGGATCAGAGTGAGCTACCTGTGGTTGGCTCCTCCCAGTCCTAAAGAGCATGGCTCAGTCAGCTTGTATATACCCAGTGGGGTTTAGGAGCCCACAGCCAGGATGTCATGCTCCACCTTCTTTTCCCAGCCCTGGAAATGGCATCACTGGCACAATCTTGAGGCTGAATAATATCCCACAGTGGGTTAAGGGAACAAGTTTGGGCAGGGGGAGACTGTCTTCCTTACCTAGCTACTGAGTTCCATCATTTGCATGATGCCCAAGTTAATTGTTTTCTGGGTGCTGCCTGATGAGCAAGTTAATATAATGCTCTTAAAGTCATTGTGCTTTCAGAAAGTTCTGTTAAATGAGCAATATATCAGGGCCTGTTCTTATGTGGCGTGGTTGCTGCTTGTTGTTTCTCCATCTGATGTGCTTCTTGCTAATTTAGGAATGCAGAACCAGTGCCCTCTCTACCATCTGACCTAGTCTCTGAGATGGTTGTGGTTCTTCCAACATGATTCAGTTTCTCCCCCCCCCCCCACCTTCCCTAATTTGATTTCTGTATTCCTATATTACTGGAACATTGTGAAATAAAGCCATGAAAGAGGAGAACCAGCCCTCCTCAGACAGCTAATTATGTTCCATATTCAATGTATTGCATGCTTTTGTGCCCAGTGAGAAGTATTTTAAAAACAGGTTCCAAGTGAAGATAAATGAGCACAGCCAGCCCACCCATTAGGTGGGGTGAAACAGCTGCCTCAGGCAGTGGAAGTGCAAGAGGTGGTACTCTGCCCACCCCACTGCTTCTGCCAATGCCACTGTTTCATTGAGAGGAATGTGTTCTGGTGCGCCATGTTGCCACTCATCTTCCCTTCCCCTGGGGTGAAGAAGTCCTTGCAGAATGCCACCTCTCACCGAGTTTTGGCAGCAGAAGTGGTGGGGCAGTTGGGGCACAGTGGCGGTGGGCAAGAGATGGCACAATCCCATTTCGGTTCAGGTGGCAAAATGGGACGAGCTGCCTCATCCCATTGCTTTACAGTGATGAAGAAAACGTTTAATGCAAAATCCCTGAGTTCAACAAGCATAGAACAAGAATGAATGAATGAATGCAGTGAAAACACTAGAGAAAGGCTCATTTGTATATTTGTGTGTTGGTCCACCTGAGACTGTTGCACAGTACTTCCAAAAATGTGTTTCTTACCACAAGGGAAGTGGGTCTAGGGAGACACTTTTGTACACTTTCCAGGCCCACTTCAAGATGCTCACATTAGTGCTTAAAGTCCTAAATGATTTGGGCTACAAATATCTGGAGAACCTCCTCTTTCCATACAGACCCTCTTGCATATTCAGAGCAGAAGAGGGGGTCCTCTTGGTAGTTCCACTGCCCTCAGAAGCTTGGGGTTGTGATTGCAATTTATTTTAAACTGCTTTTAATGCTGTATTTTACATTGCTATGTCCTGTCCTGGCAACATTTGGCGAAGGGCAGGTAATTATAATGATAATGATGATAATGATAATGATAATAAGAATAAGGGCTTACGGTACATTCACATTACAATACCACATTGCCCAGAACGCTCATTACAAAAACCTCTCCTGGAGATGTGGAGAACTTGAGAAAGCTCTATTGCAGCTTCCTCTTCCACATGAAACATGACCAGCTGTCAACATAAAGGAAATAAGAGAGATTCAAAGATGATATAACATACCCTCCAACATTTCTCTGATGAAATTAGGGATGTCCCATTCCATAATGATAATTTTACTATTTATACCCCACACATCTTACTGGGTTACCTCAGCCACTCCAAGCAGCTACCAACATATATAAAGACATAATAAAACATTAAACATTAAAAAAAACCTTCCCTATACAGGATTGCCTTCAGACAGCTCAGGGGTTGGATAACTCCATACCCTTTAACATTTGCCCAGTGAAAATAAGGACATCCTAAGGAAAAGTGGGACATTCTGGGATCAAATCAGAAACTGGGGTGGCTTCTCTAAATCAGGGACATACCTGGAAAATAGGGACGCTTGCAGGGTCTGATATAAGTCTATCCCAGTCTCACAATGACACCCATTTTCAGTTTTCTGCTTGTGTGACCTGAGCCCAAGAGTGTCCAGTGATGCTTCCCACCAGAGAGCCACACACCACAACAATACCTGAGGGTAGCTACGCTGTTTTCCTTCAGTCTCATCTGTGTTTGAGGTCTATTTTTTTGTCATGCTCTTTTTGATTTTAAGCCACAACGACAACAAAAACTCTGTGGCCCAAAATACACAGACAAATACAAAGTCCAATAGACTATGATAGCCTTTGAGAGGGTTTTTTTTTGGGGGGTGTTAAAACAAAAATGGGGGAGGTGGGGAAAAGTAGATGATCGAGAGTTGGACTAAAAAGACTCACTTTATTGTATTATTTTACTACTGAACACCATAGTGGCCAAGAATATTCCAGATTTGAAAGATATGGTTCTTAAAGGGGTGAAAACGCTTTCAAATACTGGAACAGACTTTGTTTAGCTAGGCTTTAGTGACATTGGCAAGTGGCTTCCAAGGCCTGTGGGGGGGAGGGAATTGGCTACAGTAGTGCTATTATTGCTTGCACAACCTTGTACTGCTTGCAGACTTCCCATAGGCACTTGGTTGGTCATTTCAAGAATGCTAGATATGATTAAATAGACAATGTTTTTTTTAAAGTGTGTTCTTATGTTGCTGTGATGTTTTTTTAAGCACTTCAAATACTTCTAAGCAGAGCACAAGGAGTAAAATAATTGGTTCCCTTACAGTGCAATAGACAAGATACAAAATGAAAAAGTGATGGGAAGGGAAGAGGAAAATAACTACATTCTGGTACCAACCTTTATATGCCACATTTATATGCCACATTGTGCCCAGGTAAAATGGTCAGTCACTGTAAGAGACCTGTCCTTCTGAGAGGGTAGGAGCCAAATGGCTGTTTCACCTCCTTTTCCCCTCAGATCATGTAGCCAAGTGGAATGGCTGAGGAGAGAGACTGGGAATGCCAGCAGGATTCCCTGGGTCCAGTACCTGTATATGGACTGAGCCCCTCTATCCCCCCACCAAGCTATGGGCAAGAGATGCTGATTATGTACACATATCAACTCAGCCTAGCCTACCTTACAGAGCTGGTGCAAAAATAAAGGAGGGAGAGCAGGATCCAGCACATAGCCCCGAGCTCCTGAGAGGAAAGGCAAGACACAATGTCATTCACAGATCATGTAAGGAAAAATAAAACATGCAGAGAGCCAGAAAACACCCCCTTGCTTCAACTGCAGCATACCCTGCTTGTAGACTTCCTGTAGACATCTAGCTTGCTGCTGTAGGAAGAAAATGCTAGACTTAACAGGCTTTTGGTTTGACCGTGCAAACAACTTCTTATGTACAAAATACACGACATGGGGGTTTGCTGAACCCTATTGTGGTTTGCAGCTCAGATGCCAATAGGCTTTGGGTGTCTCCAAGAAGGTGTGGAATAAAGATTCATCAGCAATGGTGACACTACAGTGTGAAAAAAAGCCTTCGTAGATATGAACACCTAAAATTGCACAGGTCAAAATCACCATGCCAGCGTGGGTCACTGATCTTGGTACTGTGTTAGTCAACATACAATGTATTTTTGCTTTTCTTTTGATAGCTCTTTCAGTCCCCTATAAAACTGAGGATAAAGTTCAACAAGAACATAAAACACCATTCTTTTATGTTCCTATATTTATTTTTCTTCCTGATATCTGTGCTGTATCAGTGTTGCCCTGTGTTTATAGATTGACGCGTGGTTCTTTAAGCATGCCAAATTTGAGCAGGTATCTGAAAAAACAAGCTTCATTCTTTCCAAGTGTACAGGTACTTCAGATGTTTATCAGGGCACTTCCAAACTTGTATTAACCTTTTAAGGCTGTAAAGTCTGAGGGGGCCTCTTGAGCTATTTAGTTTGGGCTCAGTTCAAGTCTTTGGATGAGTCAAAGTGGTGAGGTGTTATTCCCTGCCCACCCCACCTTACACTCTGTTCAGACCTAGCCCTGTTTCTCTTGCTTTGCAATCATCCCCCATAAACAAAGTTCTGAGGAAAGAGCTTAGCCAATATTTTTTTTTAAAAAAATAAATAATATTTTTCCTAGGGGAAACTGGAGAGCAAGAGGCTTTCCCCCTCCACAGACAGATCTCCATTAGCTTGGGAATGCTGACCTCAGTGAAAATGTGTTTGCATCTACTATCTAAGCACCTGCATATCTCTCAAGATATGCCAGAGAAGCTGATATGGACAGTGTGCAGTTATTTCTCACACCACAGATATTCTCCAGAAATGTCCACTTGACTTTGCTGAAAAGGTGGGGCTGACCAGTTGCAACTTGCGTAGCTGAACCCGACAAGTGTTTGGTAGCTTGGCATCTGGAGGTCAATGAATCATCAAAAACATTTCTACCCCTCCTCACTTCCCAATATGCAGCAACAAGCATCAGTTCAAAAGGAAGCATGGCTTTTATGAAAGGTCTCGTAGTGGACTTTAGACTTCATGAATTTAAACATACATCCAAACCTTATGAAGGGATGGGGCAGCTTCAGTGTTCGCAGAAAAATTCTCTCACTCCCTTATACATCTTCCCTGCTTCTTGGGAATGAAGCTGTGTGTGCTTTTCTTATTTTTATTTTTTTAGTGCTCATGGATTGCCCCACCCACAAGAACGAATGGGAACATTTCACACACATGGACAGGACTGTAGTGTAGAATGCTGGATCATGGCAATTGTCTTTAGAATCTTAGTCTTGTCAATGGGTTTGTAAGTTAAAAACAGACTAAAGCAAGTGCTTCTCCACACAGCACATTATTAAACTATGGAATAATACAGGAGGCAACATCACAGTATCAGGGCTGAGCGTGGTATTCACGCATCATTGTACAGTGGTACCTCGGGTTACCGACGCTTCAGGTTACAGACTCTGCTAACCCAGAAATAGTACCTCAGGTTAAGAACAGAAATCCTGAAATTTTGCTTCAGGATGAGAACAGAAATTGCACGGCAGCAGTGTGGCAGTGGTGGGAGGCCCCATTAGCTAAAGTGGTACCTCAAGTGAAGAACTTAATTCATTCTGTTTTTTTTAATTTTATTTTTTTAAATGATATTTATTAAAGTTTCAAGAAATACAAAAAAAAACAGAGTACAAAAAAAAAGAATAACGTTTTTAAAATATAACAAAAAAATAAAGAATAAAAAGGAAACATACAAAATAAAACAGTTAAAAAGACATTGATTTTCCAAACCTACTTCCCTACACTTATTTCCCCGGACCTCCTCATACCTCCCTTTTTTGTATTCCAGTTCAGTTTGTTAGTTCAGCAAATCCTTACCATTAAACTTTTACCCAATTGTTAACCTTTTTTCATATCTCTTAAAGCATTACAGCTAAAAACCTCTTAGTTTCTATCCAACATCCTTCTAAGATTCCTTAATTTTGCAATATTTCTGTAAATAGTCTTTAAATTTCTTCCAGTCTTCTTTCACATTCTGGAGGTCCGTTCTTAACCTGAAACTGTTCTTAACCTGAGGTACCACTGTACAAACTCTTACGATAAGTATGTTAAAAGGACCATGCATGGTACAGTGTTGCTTCTTTATGCAGCAAACCACCCTGAGATTTTCGGATGAAAGGTGGTCTAAAATTCAATAAATAAGCATAATTTCCCTTCACTAATTTTTCATGTGATGATTTGCACATGCGCAAGCCAATCACCAATTGCCATGTTCCCGTTGATTAGTCTGTGGGTGCATCCATTAGTTTGCCCTTTCTAAGATGCCTCATGTGTTGAATTCTGGCTCAGATATTGTCTCCTGAATTTTAGCCTCTAAAGGCAACAGAACAATTTGGTGATTCAAAACTGGCAACAAAGCCTGCTGATATTATCTCACGGGTGCGGAGGAGAAGAATGCAATGACATGGTCAGGAGCCCTAACAAGGTACCTTTTAAGATGAAGAGGCATTAGCTTAGGAAGTGGTGATGTAACTCTGTGGAAACTAACAAGCAAAATAACCAGCAATTTTTAAAAAAACAAACAAGTCCAATCACACCATCAGCAGCTATACATACCTTACCATTGTAAACTCTGTATGTATACCTGCACTTCAATCTGTTAAGGACTTTGGTTTGTGAACAATCTTGCTTAGTTTATTGAGGGGAATATTCCTACTGATTTCATTAAGAGCTGGTTCCACCCATTGGGCTACAAACCAACCCAGAGCTAGCTGCACTTAAGACCATTTATTTTAATTGGCTTAAATAGTGTGTGGATTTGGGTCATTATCTTGAAAAGCAAGCATTGAGTATTCCAACACAATACCACTGTTCATAATAGCCAGTGCTGAATCAAACTGGGGAAATAATCTCCTACAGCAAAATACACCCCTTTCCTCATTTCGTGATCTTTCTAGGGGCCCCGTTTGGACTTTACTGTTTTGTTTTGGCAGAGGAGTCACTTGAGAAAGAAGGTACACTCCCAACAGCATTCCTTGCCACCCACTGGAGATCACTTGGGCAAATCTGAACATCCCTTGAGTGATGTTTAGTTACTAATCTAGAAACTAAAGAGCCTTTTGGGCGGAGTGGCAATTGTGGCAATGGAACTAGTGGGCAGTGCATTTTAAGAGCTTTGCCACTATCCCTGCTTTGCCACCATTCCTTACTCCCTCCTTTAAATGTCCCATTAGGAAAACTAGCTGCTGACAAGAGCTTTATATTATGCTCGACAGCATATCTATACCATGCATTTTCATTCTGCTCTGTTATAGCCACAGGTGTTGAACCTATTTTACCAAATTTTCTCCTTACAGTCTTTTATAGACACCACAAAGTGCACATTGTCCTTTAAACCATTTTTCCCTGGGGGGATATGGAGTGCCTTCTGGAATATGTGCTGTATGGATCAGGGAGAGTTTCTAAGTTAAATTAAAAGTATCTAAATTTTTATCTGCTGTGATGTAGCAGCTCAGGTTCAACAGGGGTTATTTTAACTATAAAGTAAAAGTGTAGAAGTGTTGCTGACTAGAACAGTGGCTGCTAGAGTGATTTAAACTCCACAGCTCTAATACCTCTGGTTTCCTTCCTGCCCAAAAATCCTCCTTTATGGTCCAGTTGTTTCTAACACACAAGCTCTGTTTGTATTTTTAATGGTTCTTTTCTACAGATATCTGCTAAAAAGGGCAGCGAAATCTTCTAAAATTACAGGACTGATACTGGCCAACCTAGGACACTGTGCTCCACTGGCTTATTAACTTATGAAGAGACATTAGCAAGCCTCACTTTGCCAGCTCTAATTCAGTTACACTGAACAACAAGAGAGGTGGCTAAGTTTGCAAATAGAGAAACCAGCCATGCTTTTCACCCATGCCAGTCCTAATTAATGGCTAAGTCCCACCCCCCAATTTTACTATTTGTTATTTACGGTGGAAATGGGTAGTGACTGAAGGACCCCACCAGTCAGCTTCTGTATTATCAAGTATTGACAGCATTTAAAGAGATTGAATTTGAGCTTTCTTTCCAAAGTGGCCAAGTACAGTTAATTCCACGCACGCACCACAGCCTTTTACAGTCAACTGCTCTTTTTGAGATTTCACTGGCCATAAAAGTACTGAGAATCGACAAGGGATACTGGTTGTTGTTTTTTACTCTGCTTGAAACCGATATTTTGACCCCTCTTGACTTCAGCTTCCCGGCCAAATATGATGACAGGCACTTGGGCAAAGTCATGTGGCAACCACTAGCTTAGATGGCTTATAAAGGGAGTTGGGCTGGATATAGACACATCCAACAAGTGTTTCAGTTTAAAGCGTTGTAAATTTAAACAGGGAAAACAGGTAGAGAAAAACAGAACTCCACGCCGCCATCTGGTGGCACAATGTTATGTCGCACATACAACTCATATAAACAGTTTTTTTCTTTACCAGTCGAACTGAGTCCTAAGTCAGGTTTCTGTAGTGCAGGACTATCCAATAGCTATTAGGCATCTGAGTTGCTCTACTTAAGTATCCAGTCCTCATGCACTCTCTGTACTATAGAACAGTGGTGAGCAGTCTTCAGGGTTGTGGGAATCTTCTTTGTCTTTCACTGGATCCGCTCAGATCTACTCACTGGAGTCAAGTGCAAAATAGTGTCTCAGAGGGTAGACACACCATCTGGAATCAAAAAGCAGGATACCCCTGAGCAGGCATTCAGGCCAGGCATTTGTACTTAGGCTCAGAACTCAGTTCTTGGTATCCTTTCAATAAAAAATCAACTCCTCATTTCCCCTCAAGCTAGCCTCGTTTCAGCAGCCCAATCTTTTTTGAATAAGTCTGTTAGTTGTTACTATTGTTAAACAATAGCCCATCATCCATATACCTACCAGTAGGTTCCGATCTACGTACCTTCTGACTGTCTGTGCTATAGGAAATACCCAATAATCGTTGCTGTTGTTTTTCAAAAAAGCCTTAGCTGATGTAGCTTCAGTACAAAAAATACATCCTGCTGAATTCAGTGGGACTCATTCCAAAGCATGCATACAGGTCTATTGGGAATGCAAATAGATCTGCCGTGGGAAGAAGTCAGTGTTGCGCTCTTTTTGATCATTCTGTCAGCACAAGCATTTTGATATTGTCCCCCTCTCCTTCCTTCATGTGATGGAGGGGCAGGGGACGGACTGTGGGGAAAGCCCCACTGATGAAGAGAAGAGAAGTTCCTTGCACAGGAATTCCACTGATGGGACTTTCAAGCTGAATTCTGCCCTCTGAAACAGAATGGGTTCTTCTCACTTGATTTGCACAGGACACAGAATAAAAATTATGATGTTAGAGAGGCCCACACAGGGCATCTAGTTACAATCACTGAGGCTGTATGTAGGAAATCCACAGCTGGAGCATCTCCAGCAAGATCACTCTTCAAGCTTTCCAGCAGTGTTCTGACCAGGAATCAGAAGTGGACAAGGAGCCATTACACCAGGAATGGGAAGCACATGACCCTCCAGATTTTGCTGAACTACAACTCCCATCATTCCTGATCAGTGACCATGCTTGGTGGGGTTGATGAGAGCTGTGGTTCAGCAAAATCTGGAAGGCCAAAGTTCCCATACATTTGCACCACACTGAGAAATGCATAGATAGGCCAGTGTTTGCTGTGGGGATGGCTTTTTCAGTGATTCTGCCCTGTCTATGGAACAACCTCCTCAGAAAGGCTCACCTAGTATCTCCTTCTACCACCAGGTTTACTTCCTCATATTTTCAAACTTTTGACTATCTGTTTCGTTCTGAATTGTATTTTACGCCACTTTTAGAGATGTGCTGGTTTAGCTTATTTTTCATGTGCTCGTTATTTTGTGGCAATTTTAAAATATTTTGTTGTAAGCTGCCTTGACAATCTGATTAAAGGGCAGGCTGTGAAACTTAACCAATAAATGAATGTGCATTCAGATCTTGCAAGATAGTGCTGGAAGAAGTAAACAGAGAAGAATGTCCTCTTTAGGGGCAAAAAGTGTTCAGGTCAGCATCCAACAATTCTTTTCGGTAACTTATGTACCCTGTTGTCAGTCTGTTTAGTTAAATGTAACTCTTTGCTTACATGCAATGTGTGTGGGGAAGCTCTGGGGTTTGCTGAATTCAGATACAGTTGAATGCATTTTATTGATTCTGAAAAACTTGCTAAAATATATTATAGAAGAAATGGGGGCACATCTCACTGTTGTCTCCAGCACACTCCACATACTTTTACTTGTTTCTCCCCCACCCAGCTGCACTGGACTCCTTATCTACCCAGCCTTGCTATCTTGGCGGTCTTTGCACAGCTAGTCATCTGCAGAGTGAGAGGAGTGGGAAGCATCTGATGGAGAAAGCAAAAGATTTGCTAAAGCATCTTGGAGAGCTCCAGTATTTTCCTCCCCCTCTTGAACATCTGGATGGATAACACTCTTTTCAAAGGGCAGTTAGAAGAGCAGGCAAAGAAATCTTGGAAATCTTTGTTGAAAAATATTGGCTGTAAAAAAAGTCAGGAGCGGATGGTTTGAAGAATTAAGTAGGCTGAAGTTGAGCCTTTTGCGGGCTGATTAGAAGTTTGGATTCAGCCAAGGTCACAGTTTTAATGGAGGGGCAATATTTGCTATCTGAGAATGTCAGCTTGGCCACTAATTTCAGGGATGCCGCACTATCACAACTCTCCCAGAGTTCTGTTCTATCATCAAATTAAAACCACTTCAAACCCTACTCACTTAGCCAGCTGTTACAAAAGGCAAATTAGTCTCAGGATGAAGAGCCCTTAAACTGATCTGGTCCAGATGAACATAGGACATAATCAAGGGATGGGGAAAGTTGTGTCCTTCCTGTTATTGTTGGACTCCAAATCCCAGCAGCCCCAGCCAGCATGGCCAATGGTCAGGCACAATGAAAGCTGCAGTCTGGAGGGCCCCTAAACACCGACATTCTCAGAATTCAGATGTTGCAGTTTATGCTTTTAGGCACTCACAGTTTGTGCGCGAGGGAGTGCTTCTACTGTGCTGTCCTCTCAGCTGCAGTGGCACCGCCACTTGCTGAGACCAGGATAGGACAGTGGTGGAAGCATGAGCACATATCCATGCACACCTGCACCCATTCCCACCAATTCAGTGTTCCCTCGCCCTTCCTGCTGCCCTGTCCTGCCCTACACTATCCTAGTCCTGGTGAGTGGCAGCACCTCTCAGCTAGAGAGGCGACTTAGGAGTGGTGCCCTGTCCCACATGCTGTGATTGCTTTCAGGAGTGCATGCACAGAAAACAGTAGAGCTAGCTGAGAGGCAACACATGGAGACGTGTATTGATTGTTGCAATGCATCCCTAACTGTTATTATTACATAATTATAATATTAGTATATAATCTTAGAAGGTTGCATAAACTCAGAAGTGGCTATGAGGGGTCGCAGCGGTAAAAGGGAAAAGGCTGTGGCTACCACAAAGAGACCATGAGCTTCTGAATTTGCCACTCCATTACTGCTATCCCACATGGATAGGTGTCATGACCCCTGCGTCTAGCAGTAATGCAGACACAGAGTCAGAGGCTGCAGAGTGATGAGTGTTGAGCTAACTGCTGAAGATAGGGAGATGATTATGCTTTAGGTCGAGACCTCACATCCTTTGTTGGAGCAAGTTATTCACTTGGAGTTATCCGTGGTCCAGTTTGCCATTTTCTTTGTAAGAGTCTACATCAGACCCAGAACACGACATCAGATCAGGCTGTACATAATTCCTCGTAGATAAATGGGGCAAAAAATGGGGGTAAAGTATTCAAAAACCAATGGGGTATAGTGTGTGCCTTATAGCAGATATTTAAGTTTGGTACAGCATCAGTTCTTGGAGTTTGGGGGCCCCTATTTTTGACCCTATGGAACGAAAAAACAGGACACATATTATATTTAATCCACTTACTGACTGGAAAGAAAATGTTTCTTTAACATCAGTTCTGTGCATGTTTAGGGCTATAATGCACCTTGATGTGAGGAGTGGGCCACCAACTGATCTTAGTTAGGAAGATGTCCGAGGGTGGCTCTGTAAAGGCCACAAAATGGGATTTGGGATTGTGTAGATCATTGGCTGACTCAGCTCACCTTAACTAATTAAAGGCTCTCTTTGAAATTTCTTTCTATTTATCTTTGCTTCCTTACTGTTACTCTCTATCAGCTGCTCACTCCAAGAGAAGCTGATGGGTAATATTTTATCTTATTTCTCTGCACACATGTCTCCAGTGCCTTTTTTTCAGGGGGTACTCGAGGGTACACAGTACTGGCACCTGTTTGTTGTTGTTAAAAAGTGTCGCACTTACTGTAACTCGTAATCTGGTGAACCAGGTTCGCGTCTCCGCTCCTCCACATGCAGCTGCTGGGTGACCTTGGACTAGTCACGCTTCTCTGAAGTCTCTCAGCCCCACTCACCTCACAGAGTGTTTATTGTGGGGGAGGAAGGGAAAGGAGAATGTTAGCCGCTTTGAGACTCTTTCGGGTAGTGATTAAGCGGGATATCAAATCCAAATTCAAACTTCATGGTGAGTCTCTCTCTTTGGTTAAAAAGTGTGACACTTACTGTAACACCTATTTTTCTAGAAAAAAAGCACTACGTGTCTCTACAGTGGGAACCAAGATGGTAGATGCAGGGACACGTCAACTCCCCACATCTCTTCCCTTGCTAATCAAATATGCTCAAGATGCTCATTTACTTCCATGTGAGTTGGTTTAGAAGTGTACACTTCACCTTTTCAAAGGGGATAAGCCTAAGCTTTCCCACCTCCTTTCCATAATGGCTAGCAGGGGATCAGCACTCTTGACAGCAATATGAAACTGGACTTCCCAGGTCATGCACAGAAGTGAAGGGTTGGGGAATCCATGGCCAGGGGAATCTGTGGCCCTCCAGACGGCAGCTTTCATTGTGCCTGACCATTGGCCACGCTGGCAGGGCTGCTGGGATTTGGAGTCCAACAATAACAGGAAGGACACAACTTTCCCCATCCCTCGATTATGTCCTATGTTCATCTGGACCAGATCAGCTTAGTCCTTGGAGAGAAATTATTGACAATAAGGTAAGACCTAAATGTTGTTGTTGTTTAGTCATTTAGTCATGTCCGACTCTTTGTGACCCCATGGACCAGAGCGCGCCAGGCACTCCTGTCTTCCACTGCCTCCCGCAGTTTGGTCAAACTCATGCTGGTAGCTTCGAGAACACTGTCCAACCATCTTATCCTCTGTCGTCCCCTTCTCCTTGTGCCCTCCATCTTTCCCAACATCAGGGTCTTTTCCAGGGAGTCTTTTCTTCTCATGAGGTGGCCAAAGTACTGGAGCCTCAGCTTCACGATCTGTCCTTCCAGTGAGCACTCAGGGCTGATTTCCTTCAGAATGGATCGGTTTGATCTTCTCGCAGTCCATGAGACTCTCAAGAGTCTCCTCCAGCACCTATATATTTTATAGTAAATTGCCCCCTGACTTCTTCTGAACACTGAATAATTTTCAGATGTCTGCATAGAATGGGAGTTTCTGAAGCGGAAGCAGCTCCTCATACAAATAAAAAAATAAAAATGGGTATGAGGCCAAATTTGAAACTCCCTAAATGCCAGTAATGGCCAAAGTCAAGTGGAACTTCCGATTGCAAAGGAGTGCCCAGCAAGAGTGGTTCTAATCCCTGCTGCTTTTAGTCCTGTTTATTGGACCCTTAACCATTGAACTGAGGAACCATTCAGAATTTACTGGAGGTGGCCATTAAAGGCATGCATCACGAACTGGCACCATTTCCAGATGATACAGCATTCTTTGTTATTAATATTGCCACGCCACATCCTTCCCTGCCTCTCAGAGGGTAATTGAGCACTTCACTAATGCATCTGGTCTGTCCATTAATTATAACAAATCTGAAACCTTGCCAGTTTCCCCCTGGACTCTCAGTATAGGAGTCACTCTCTTTTCCATGGGAAGACTCCAAACTGGAAGTGCTCAGGTGGCGGCGATGGGACATCATGGCTGCCATGTGTATGCGGAACTGGAAGGCAGAGCCAAACAGGTTCACCCCTGCTACTATCTATCATGTATACTGCACATTTAATTTGTACAGCATTCTGCATTCACCCCAATTTATATTCTGTTTCCAATCCACCAAACCACATAGTCTTCCTTTCATATTAAGAGGCTCCATTTTCACAAATAGAGAGCACATACGCAGGGCATTTTTGTCAGGATTTCTAGGGGGCACTGTGAATTCCAAACTGTGGAGTTCACTGTGTCATTTTTTTTGAAGTCTGCTCTGAGACGACTGCAAGTACTGAGAGTTACTGTCATTGAGAATCATACAATGGAAAAAACAGGCCAGCCAGCTACCTCGGGGGCCATGAGTACCTGCACACATATCCAGGGCCAGAAACAAAAAGTCTTAATCATTTAACACAATATTGGGGAATCTCAGACTTGAGGGACCAAATGCGTGGATTTAGGGTGGTGCAGGTGCCCCCCCCCACAAGGTGCCAAGTTGAGGGGTTGCTAAATAAATAATAGTAATAATAATAATACATTTATATGGGTACCTACTGAGATGATCCATAAAAGGCAACTGTAAGAATAGGAATTATTGTAAACATAAGAAATATTTCATGGGCAGGGGACAGCAAAATTTGTCCTCTCTCAGGGTGCCATATTACCAAAGTCTGCCCCTGGCCCAAGCCCTGCGTCTTACTAGCCCTGCTCTGCGCCTTCTCTTAGTGCTTTTACCTTCCAGAATGCCTCCTTGAACTCTGATAGTGCTGCTTACATTCTTGGATGGAGGCTAGAGCAGAGGGGTGGGTGAATACCTGTAGAAACTAGCCTAGTGTATAAAGGTAACATTCACATTTATTGATTGGCTCACTTCTGCCTGTGGGCCCAGAAGTTTGCCCTGCCCTCAGGCTAAAAACAGAGTGTGTGTGTCCCCAAATAACTTAACATACACATGTTGAGGGCATATAAAGTTTTTCTCAATGAAAATTTGATTGCCAGATATTTATTTATTTATCTGTCTTCCTGCTGATTGCCTTGGAGGGGAAGTCTCACTTCCAGCAATAAAAAAGTCGGGGTGTGTGTGTTGTTTTTTTTAAAAAAAGAATAAACATTTTTGGTATTCCTTACTCCCCTTGATTTTTATCCCTCTTTTGTGTGCTGAGAAACATGTGCCACAGTGACAGATATCAAAGGAATCATCCCGAGCATGCAGTGGCTTATGTAACGCTTCTGCCAGACAACAGGTGCTTGGGCCACCCATTGACAGAATTCTAATATGTTCAAAAGACTGGGGGAGGAATTCTTGTGCTATATTGAAATACACAGGAAAGAATTCAGAGCATGCTCAGGTGCTGTGTTAACTGGAAGGATGTTTCACTTTTGCATTCAAATCAGAGACGTTTATGGCCCTCTGTTTTGTCATCCGATCCATTTTGCTGCACGCCAGAGACAACTGTATAAAATGGGATATGGGTTGATGTCTGCATATTAAAAAGTTGTTTTCAAAGCTGTGCGTCTGCCAACCAGCTGCTCCTCCTCTCTATGGCAGTCGCTGGGGACCACTGCAGATGCACAGTTGCTAGGGTCTGAAGGGCAAAAATGCTTGTGTCTCGGACTCTGAATTCCTTAAATAAATCCCTGCCATTCTTGTGTTTTCACAAAGATGTGGGCTTGCTGCCGGGTGACCTGGAAGAGGCAGCCTATTGCTTTGTCAGCACATTGGGCTCACTGCAGACTTTAAAGACCACATCCTCTTATTAATCATTTAGAAAAAGAAAGCGAGGAGAGAGAGGACTGTAAATGTATAGTTTGGGCTCCTTGTGGTGGACGGGTGTGCGGTAAAGGTTTGCTCATGTAAATCTGGATTGCGATGAGGTGCAACAAACTCTCCACTGGAAGGGCTGAACTCTGAGTGCATGCAAAACCAGGCTGGTGATATGGCACTGGAGATCCTCCAGTGTGGGCTGTGTGGTGGAAGACTTAGATTTCCATGTATATAGGAAGATTTGGTGAGCGTGAAGTTTCTCTTTAAATACCTTCTTGCTAAATGACAGAACAACATCCACCGTACACCATGTTACTGTGTTCAAAGCACCAACACTGTCAATTTATGGTATGAACAATGCGCCGGGTAATCCTTACTGAATGATTTGGCAAATGCCCCAGCTGGTAAACAGGTACGTACCAAACTGCCAGTGTATGAACTAACATATAGCCTAAGCTCTGGTATTCATAATAGGGTTTTCTTTTTCTTCTTTTTTTAATGTTCCTCGCCATCAGGCCTATGCATCACAATGAAGACAGTAATTATATGAGTTTGCACCAATCTGACTTTCTAAGTGGTAACCCTAGGCTAAAATTACAGAGCTGGGAGGGAAAGACAAATGCACTGCGTCTGACTTAGAGGAAGGAAAAACAGAATAAAAACACATGATAATGCTTGTTTACCCGAGGTATGTGTGTTGTAAGACATGTTCCAGGGTAGCCACATGCATTAGGGAAGGGCATCAATTTACCAAGGCAATAGTAAGCTGTTTTCTGGTCATCACCAAAATGATGATCTTACACGGGATCCTGGGTCAGTCTGTGCGTAAATGCAACCATTAATGAGCAAAATAATAACACCAGAGCCTTTACCCATGTATTGTGTCGCAAAGGAAAAAGTGGTTAGGTCTTATCTGCACTGGTGGTTTAGGGATGTGTCAGGGTGGTTATGAAGCATACGTCACTTGTGGTGTTAGAGTAACACTGCGTTGTTAATCTAGTTCTCCTGCTTTTTGGTTCTATTGAGTTGGCAAGGCAAGAGGACCTATTGCTGCTAGTGCCACCATGCAAGTTAATGCCCTCGTAAAATTCTCCATCGCATCTGCAGGTGATGAAATTCCACATGTTTCTCTAGATATCTGAGCAGAAGAGAACAAAGTGGAATTCTCCAGCAGTTAGGAGAGGGCTGAAAAGGAGAATTCTTTTCTGAGCTCATCTGTATGAACTTGGACTGAAGATCTTTACTTTGTTTAGAACTAGTTTTGGTTTGGACAGGATAAACTTGAGTTAGAACTAGTTCCTTTTTAAAATGAAAGTTCTGTGTATGCAGGCTGCATATGACACACAAAAATGCACAACAAAATCCCGACAGCCCCTGCTGCCAGGGCAAAGCAGAGCAGTGGGAGTGGAGGGAGGGTGTTTAACCCTTTCCCCACCTGGCACTTTCCCACTGCAACTCTTCCTTCAGGTGCAAGGGGAACTTGCCACGGAAAGCGTGGTGCCTGGTTTTCTATGCACATGTTTGCAAGTATAACGGAGAGGGAATTGTGTTTTTAATAATTTTAATACTAGTCATTTTCAAACAAAGCATCATGTACTAGCCAATCATGTCCTACTGATGTCTTATTTCCTGAATTCTTTGTGCTTGGATTCCAGCCTGATTCTTGAAATATACCACCATGTGGCTGCTCTAGGTATGACTTTCCCCACTTTGTGTCCAACAGGGATACTCTTTCCCCTGGCGGAGGAAAGGGGTGCGGTCTGCCCCGGGTGTCATCCCTGAGGGGGGGTGACATCGCCACCCCACCCCCCTGGGACACTCACCATGGGCTAGCCCCGCCCCCGGGTGCACAGCATGTTCGCCGCTCCAGGTGCGGGAGCAGCTAGCTCCGCCTCTGACTCTTTCTCTAAGAAAGCTCTGGTCTTTCCTGTTACCTCTTTCTCTCTGCTCACTTGCATTGCTTGCAAAGGGTGAGCAGAACGCCCACCATTAGCATCTGATGCAAGCAATAGCATCCTACATCTAGTGGCCCCAAATCATGTGATCACCTCTCCTGGTTGTTCTGCTTCTTGTGCCCCAGTATTACACTCAATAAGAGGCTGTAGCTATCAGCACAAATAACTATTATGCCCACTGGCTCCAGAAGATCACAATACAGCAGCCATATTGAGAGCCTGATTGGGTTGAGTGCAGTCCCTTCACAGCCAATATCTAAGGAAAAGGTTTACCCTGTGCCCAGGTAAAACAACTGGACAAATGCCTGCAAGGCCTGAGGTTTAACTCTGGGAACCGGAACCAAGAATCCAAAGAATACAGACCCTGCGATTGAGGTGATGGAGCACAATTGACAGCAGTTGTTGTTGTTGTTATTAACATTTGTATACTGCCCTTCATCCGTAGATCTCAGGGTGGTTCACAACATATGTAACAGGCTACCACAGTACATTTGTTACAACAAATTGACTGTAAGAGCTAAACAAGTAGATATTTATAGATATATGTGTCTTCTTTTGCCAGTAAATAACCAAAGTGTTTCAATTCTGAACAAAATTATTACTATTTTCTCTTTCTCTTAATCATTCTAATATTTCCAGAATGAAGAAGTGAAAAGTGGGAGTACCATATTGTTCCAATGCTATATAAGCAGGAGGAGTGACTCCTTGCGCTGCAAGGTCCACAATGCTCCGAAAGGAAAGAACACCATCCAACAGCAACATCACACAATGTTAACCATACAAATCTTTACTAAGTATCACCTGATCATTTGGTTTTTCTTCTGATGACCAGCGGCACTGGCTTTGATAGAAAGGCTCTGTGCATGAGAAAGACAACAGGAATGCTAGAAAGCCTGTTTCTCATCCCTCTCTGTATTGAACAGACTAGGATTTGTGCAAATACATCTGTGCCACAACAAGGGACAACCACTAGCATGGGAGCTCCTGATAGATGCTTCTGTATCACTGGAGGAGTTCTGTTGATGGGTCATGGTACCAGCATTAGACCTCCAGCAGTAATGGTCCATTGATACTGGGATGCTAGACAGGATCTTATCTGCTAATTTATTCAACATATTCTGTGAATAATTGTTTCTTTCCCCACCCTTCCCTTTGTTGATCCACACTTTACATGGCATATAAACTTGCTGCTGCTGCTGCTGCTGCTTCATCAAATATTTCCTGGTGGATAATAATGTGGTTTGGTTTTGTTTTTGAGAAATGCATGTCTGCAAACACAAAGGGTCATAAAGTGGACCCGTGCAGATGAATTACAATTTGGCTCCCCTTCCTAGCATGTTCCTACCACATATATACTGGCACAGGGCTCCTCTTTAAGCATTATGGATATTCACCAGCTGCATTGTGCTGGAGAAGCGGCAAATCCATTTCCCATGTAAAATATGATCCAGCCATTAGAAAGACATCTGGAACTTTTCCTCCCCATGTCATAATTTCCTCCTCTGCCATTTCCATTCCAACCCATTTCTATTCTAATTTGCTACTGAAATGATAACACTTCATTCTTTTCCTTTGGGCGGAGAGTTCTGTCAGCATTCTTACACATCTTAAGAAAAAAAGTGTGTGTGTGTGTGTGTTGTGCATGTGACATACTTTTTAAGCAAGAAGGGGACTCTTCTTGCCCTGTCCCTTGATCCATGATCAGAAACCCTTCATAACAGGCACTTGCATTAGGAGAGCTGATGGATGGAAGAGTGGAAGTGGTGGGAAAGGGAGAGAAAACCAGGGAGTGCTACAAGGTAGCCTGAGGATAACAGGCGTTATAAAGAGGAATTTTTTGCCTGCTGTTTTTGTTTGTTTTATCACAGAGGCTCAGCGGAGCTGGCCAGCAGCCTCACACAGCAGGTGCTGCCTGAGAATGCAAGGGGGGGGGGAGAGAAAAATTCCTACTAAATAGGAGCATTATTCGACACCACTGCCTTTCGCAATATTTTCCTTTTGTTTCAAGCAAACTCCCAAGCCTCTTGGGCATCAGTGGTCAAGGCCATAGCAGGACACTTCTGCAAGGAGGAGGGGACGCAGCTTGTTCACAGGCATTTTGAGCTGAAAAGGAGGGGGAAGACACCTTGAATTATAGTTGTGAAGGGTCTGAGTTATCGAGACAGGAGTGTGCAAAGTGACAGGGAAGACCTTTCATCTACTTTTCCATATAGTACAATGGTATAGTATGATATTTTACATTTGCATTGCAAATATCCTTGCAGCAGCTCTACAGGAATGTTAGAGTCTGCTTTGCAGAGTAGGAACTGTGATGCAGGGTGATTTGAGTAATGTTATTTGACAATAGTACAGTATACTATTTACAGTCTGCACTGTAAATATTCCTTCAGCAGCTTATAACTTCTGCTTCACAGAGCAGGAACTATGATGCAGAATGATTGGAGTCACATACTGTAATATTGGAGTCACATACTGTCACATACTGATTGGAGTCACATACGGTATATTAAGTTGTATCTGCACTGTACATTTAAAGCAGTGTCGTATCATGTTAGTCAGGGCTCCCCCCCCCCCAAAGAATCCTGGGAACTGTAGTTTGTTAAGAATGCTAAGCATTGTTAGGAGACCCTAATTCCCCTCACAGAGCAACAATTCCCAGAGTTCCATGAGGAGGAGGATTAACTGTTCAACCATTTCAAGAATGGTTGTTCTATAAGGGGACTACAGGCCCACCCTGCTTTCCCTCTCCCACTTTATTTAAGAAACCAGGCACTTGAAATGTTATCACATGTTTCTTGTATGATCTACCTTAGCCCTTCATTGACCAGCTACGGCAGAACATGGATAGAAATGTATATTTGAATACAGATCCTAATGCAGATCCCGATGAAAGGAAGTGAAAGGAGACTGCATGGGCGACACCAACATCAGGATGTGCGTTCAAACCTGGATGTCATCCATGTGAAATGCATTTTTTTCAACAGAGATATGTGCTTCCATGTGTATCTGAATGCACATTCCCATCTGCATTCTGCCCCAGCAAGTCATGTATACACACAACTAGAGCTGGCTGAAGACAAAAGTCTTGCCATGCCGTGCTGGCAATCAATGAAACCACAAGTGCAGCATGGCAAGGCAGGAAATGTCAGACCAATTACCAGTGGAATAGCAGTGTGTTTCCTCTTCCTTTCTCCCCTCCTGCCCTCAAACACCGCAGGAGATCAGAGGACAATGCATGTAAACAAGTGCAAGGGGAAAGAAGTGCAAGAAAAAGAAAATAAGGTTGGGGATTTGGACAACTTTTTTTCCGCCCACTATGAAACAGCAACTTTTGCCATCAGTGAGAATCAAATCTCATTAAAATTTGGCTCAGGGCTAAACAATAACAAAAGTATAAGGACAGAAGCCTTCCAAGGCAACATGAAAAGAGATGATGATGCAAACACACCCTTGAAACTGATTAGTGTCTCATAATGGAGCCAACGCTGGTGCAATGTGGGTCACATCAAGCTGACATGCACACTTGGCAGGGTGTTCTCCATGCAATGTTGTGTTAAGGAAAGTGCAGCAGCTGCAGACTGCGCTGTAACACCATGACCAAAGTTTCTGGGGAGGAGCTGGGGAAAGCAATCCAAGTGTCATTCACAAAGCATTGCATGCTGAACAACTGCTTGGCAAAGGTCCACTACACCATGTAGACACAGCCCCTCAATGCTAATAATAAGCTATAATAATACACAGCTGACACAATAATACGCAGTCTCACAATTTGGCTGCTCCACTTTGCTAGCAGCTTCACTTATTGCCTGGCTATGAGTTTCCCAGGGTGACAACTAATCAGCGAGAAACTGAGGTAAAAAAATCCCTCATAGGGACTCACTCTGGTTTAAGTCTAGAAGCCAAATCAGAATGCGGGCAATTCTCTCTCAACATAAAGGAATAGTTAAATATAACTGGGAGCACTTAAAAAATGGGGAAATAAACATGTCAGGGTGGAACGTATTCCATGAATTTTGGCAATCGCATTTCTCAAGTATGAAATTTGGAAAGGGGTGCAGAATTCAGCATTATTATAATATCACATTTCTTCATTGTTCTTCTATTTTAAAGCACATTTTTGTCTCTTAGGGCTGTGGAAATAGTAAGAGCATGCAGCAACCACAAGATTTGGTTCAGACACCAGTTGGGAGTTTTCGGAAACAGTCTGCCTGAGCCTGAAGTGCTTTGGAGGGTGCCTTGATTCAGGGTTCAAGTCCACTTCAGGAAAAAATAAGGTTCTGTTCCATCTCTAGGCATCCCACTTCATTATTGGGATATAAAAAACATGACCAACTCCCCACCCCCCTTTGACAGAAGTGAATGAACTTTGCAGGCAATGGGAGGGCTTCAGTATAGTACTAAGAAAATTGCTCTACAAGCACAAACATTTCTGGCTGCCTGGTGGAATAGTGTTCCTTCTCCTCCTTTCTGCCTGCTGTACTGGAGGTCCTCCTGACTCTCCAGTGTGAGGAGTTGGGGGTGTGTGGGGAGAGAAAGTCCTATTGTGCTAATGGAAATCCTTGCATAGATTTCCATGAAATCCTTGTGTGGGTTTCCACTAGTGGGACCCATTAGTTGAATCTGGCCCCTAGTAGTCTCCACGGAGGATGAAGTCTGCCAAAGTATAGGCATAGGATATGGAGTGTTTTATGCCTGCATATTTAAAGTTTTATTTTTTTTTAAGGAAACATTAACTTTTTTATTTGGGGGAATAATATGATTACATTTATAGGCATTATAGATCCTGTTGGGAAGATTTGGGGGGGTGAGATCCATTGATTCTAATAGGAACAAGGAAACAACACAAGACTCAAGAACAACAGCAATATAAAATCAAATATTAGATTAAATCCAGTGAGTAATTCAGACATTTGCTCACCAATTATCAAAATGGAGAATATTATGTGTCAACCAGATAGCTTTCAATCATTAGCCTGTGGCCAAGGTAAATAATTGTACTAATTATTCTAAGAAATCTTAAGTACTAGATTTAGATAATGAGCAGAGAAAAGATTTAAATTGGGAAAATCCTGGCTTTTATGTATGTATGAGAAAGTGGGGGGGGGCTCTATAAATTTGCCACATGAAAATGGGTCTAGGGAGGATGTGAGGTAATATACCTTTAGATATTAGAGCTCGCTAAGAATTCCAGATAAGAATAGGCTCGGCAGTTATGGTTGGACAGTTTAGAGTGGCATGGAAATAGCAACTTCTCTATATTGTAGGTAGGCATTTAACTCATCTAGAGAGATAGGGCGGGGGGAGCATAAAATTGCCTTGATTGCAAAGCTAGAATTTAAATAGAAATACAAAGCACTCACTGGAATGGGGAAATTGTTACCAAGTGACCTCTGCACCTGTTCAGACTTCTGTCCAGGTGATGCTGATGAGCATCTTCGAGGTCCCTGATCTATTTTCTTAGCATCCTTTAGCCTTAAACTAGGCTTAGACCATGTAGACCTTCAAACAGAAAACTGTACACACGTGCACCCTGTATTGTAATGTTAAATCGCCAAATAAAAGCTTTTGTTTATGAAGCTGAGCATATTTCACAGAAGTCATGCTTGTCCAATAGGGCAAGAAAGAAGCCAAAAACCATTTCATCAAATCATTTCTCATTTAATACTATTTGGGATCGGCCATTGTCACCTTTTTCTGTCAGGGCTTCTGCACCTTTAGCAGCTACATCTAATTTGCCTCTTTTCTTTGCTGCTCCCCCCACCCCACCCCCCCCGCCGTTGAAACCACCTCATAGAGCAGGCACATGAAATAGACTGCATTGTTTTCCTACAGGGATAGCATGTCAGTGACGCGTGCTTTCTGTGCCAGTAAATCCAGCTGAAGTAAAACAGCAGCTTCAGCTCTGAGGCCACACAGAACAACAATGTGCAGGTACGGCAGGAGTTAAACAATACAGCAGGCCTATGGCCAAGCAACCAGAGACTTAAGGCTGCTTTTCAAAACGGCATGCAAATCCCCTTCAGCTTTCAAAATCCCATCCCATATATCAGCAGATTAATAAGAAAAGATTAAAGTAGAAATTAGTTAGCTAAGGAGAACGGAATAAGGTTGTGATGCTTGCAGGCAACAGCTATAGCGAAAATGGAGAAGGTGACAAGTATCAATGGAAAATTTCTGACCTGTGTGGAAAGTAGCCCAAAAGATCACATTTGTAAGAGTAAAAATAACACTGTACCTGACAGGATCCATGGGATTTATACTAATGAATGTCTGCATGCTGGAAAATATACAGCAGAATCCAACATAATTCATTGCTCAAAGCCACCTACCTCCCTATGGACTGCTGTGCCCAGCAAAAATGGACAGGACAGACTCAGCCATCTTAACTCACTTTCTGCTCAGCAGTATTTATTGTGGAAAAGGTAAAGGTAAAGGGACTCCTGACCATTAGGTCCAGTCGTGGCTGACTCTGGGGTTGCGGCGCTCATCTCGCTTTACTGGTTGAGGGAGCCGGCGTACAGCTTCTGGGTCATGTGGCCAGCATGACTAAGCCGCTTCTGGTGAACCAGAGCAGCGCATGGAAATGTCGTTTACCTTCCCGCCGGAGCGGTACCTATTTATCTACTTGCACTTTGACGAGCATTCGAACTGCTAGGTTGCCAGGAGCAGGGACCGAGCAACGGGAGCTCACCCCGTCATGGGGATTCGAACCACTGACTTTCTGATTGGCAAGTCCTAGGCTGTGTGGTTTAACCCACAGAAAGGCTTCTTCAAATCAGATGCAGGTGGAGGCAGAATGTGGAAGGGGCAGGATGAAGAAGTGGTGCCATTACGCCCAAACCTATCCCTTCTTAGTCCTGCCAGTTCATGACATTAAAGCTCAGTGTCTTTTATATTTTGAACCTATGTGGTCAGACCTAAGCACTACTGGGTTCAGTGGAGCTTACTCCCAGGAAACTGTGCAAATTAGGATTGTACTTGTGCTTTTCCTGATAAATTGGCTTTTACGCTATGCCCAGTGTGGGAAACTTTGGCCTTCTAGAGTTTCTGAACTACAGTTGCCATTGTCCTTGGCCATTGGCCATGCTTGCTGGGACTGATGGAGGTTGTCGTTCAGCAACATCTGGAAGATCAAAGGTTCTCCACACCTGTGCCCATGTGTGCTGATACGGATCGATAGATAGAGGATCAACCAGGTACCTGCAATTTTAGACACACTCTTGGGGGCATAGCTATAGCCTAGGGGCTGAGTTTCTGCGCTTCAAAATTGACCACTAAATCACTTGTCAACAGGATTAAGTGAAGGACCAGACTCACATTTTCACCGGGGCAGTTCTGAACATTAGAATTGCGTCAAATGTGTGTTAAATGCCTATAATAACCATAACCTAACAACTCCTTACGGAACTTGAGTGGAAGGCTAGGCTGGCACGCTCACCCAAGTGCGGGGACCCATCTGAGGCAGTAGGAGTCAATCACAACTAAAAAAAGCACTGGAACAGCATCACCATGTTCCCTGTACACTCTGTGTGACTGGGGCAGTCTCTTACTTTGTGCAGGGCTACTTGAGCGTATCTTGTTTGACATGCACCACCATGCTGCATAGTGGCCGTACAACACACCAGCACAAACTGGCTAACTGGCACTCACTCCAAGTCACTTACACCCTCATGATCACTAAAGGGAGGCTGAAGGAGGGAGCAGCTCTCAAGCTACGGAAGGCCAGAATATACAAATTAGGCGTAGGGTGCCAACTAACTTGAAGTGCTAGTACAGCAGCAGTATTTTGCAGGTACCTGTGCAAGCTATAAAAAGGAGATGGCAGCTGATGATATGGTGACCACCAGATCAAAGAGAAGCTACTGAGGTTAAATAAGTTACATTAGAAAATGATCTGACAGTTTGTTTACCCTCCTCAAAACAGATATGGTTTGTCACCCTTGCATTCATCCCTTTGGATAGGAAAGGAAATCAATAAGTCACTTCTACCCTAGTACAACAGGCAGATTTAGCAACAAGATGACGTTTGGGATGCAACATGAGGAGGAGACCATTGTCAGGACCAACTTATTTGTTCATTTTATTTAAAATACTTTCACCCCATATATCAGGTGAAAAAGCATCGCAAAATGGCTTACAGTCGATAATAAATATAGTTCTTGCTCTTAGACTTACAGCAAGATACAAAAGGTAAACAGATTTGGAGGGAGGAGTGGAGGAAAGGGCAAATTCAGGCATAATGAATATTAGATGCGTGTATTTGTCACTCATTGATACTGGAATTCAAGGTCTGACACCTGACAGTTTATATTTTTGACAGTACTTGATAGCTAACACGCAGTGGTGTTGCTACTTGGCAGTACTGATTGCTGATATCTGGTGGTTTGGTTTAAACTTTCTGTCTTTAGGAAACACTTTCCACATCGATTTGTCTGCCAAGGAATCCCTGTACATCTGCTACGGAGGATTCCGATACATCGCCATCTGGCAGGGAGGCTGTAGTTGCAAGATTCCTGTACTGAGCAGCAGATAGCACACTAGATTAGTCCCAAGGTACTTTAAAATTGAAGATTATCTGAGTGCAAAGGATTCTAGGGTTCTAAGGGGCACACTCAGTCCATGTGTGTTTGACAACTGTGAGTGTGCCCTAAAAACAGTCTGAAAAGAAAATTATAGTATCAGAACATTGTAAAGCAGATGCATAACAGTGAGAATTGTGTTCTTTTGGTTTGTTTGTTTTTCAGAAACCTTGCCTGACGTTATTCATCTTCTCATGAAGGAAAAGCACCCCAGAGAAGTTTCAAGGAATCCAGAGTTCTCCCAAGAGACAGGTTTAAAATCACTGCTGTATTGTACTTAACAGTATTTCATGGTTGGCATTCAACAGCATTTAATATCTGAGAGCATTTGACAGAAAACCTTTCAGCAATATTTAGAACCTGAGAGCACTTGATGGCTAACATGGAGTGTTGATTAGTTTTTAACTACTGACAGCTTATCAGATTCCATATTTGATGACTATTAAAATAAAAGCATATAAGAAATATGAATAAGCCTAAAGAATATATATATATATATATATATATATATATATATATATATATATACACACACACACACACATATATATATATATGCACAGAGAGAGAGTGGTACCTCGGGTTAAGAACTTAATTTGTTCTGGAGGTCCGTTCTTAACCTGAAACTGTTCTTAACCTGAGGTACCACTTTAGCTAATGGGGCCTCCCGCTGCCACCGTGCCACCACCACAATTTCTGTTCTCATCCTGAAGTAAAGTTCTTAACCCAAGGTACTATTTCTGGGTTAGCAGAGTCTGTAACCTGAAGCAACTGTAACCCAAGGTACCACTGTGTGTGTGTGTGTGTGTGTGTGTGTGTGTGTGTGTGTAATCTATCTTTAGGCTTATTCATATTTATTATATTCTATATATATGTGCGTGCATATATATATGCTTTTATTTTATATATATTTATATAACATCCAAAATGCAGATTTAAATTGTGGTTAAATCTTTCTTTCAAACTTTGTATGGCAAAATTTGGAAATTCACAGAATTTAATTTTCAACGGTATTTCATGTTTTTCCTTTCAGATCTACTTTGTGACTTTGCAGTACAGTATTGGACCTTACCAGGTCCCTTTAAAAAGTCAAGGAATAAGTCTCTCTGCAGTATCGTCCAAAGAACAAGGATTTACTTTGCGAAGGACTTGAGGTTCTTTTCTAAATGTAAACCATGGTTGTGCCAGACATTTCTGTTGTATTTGGCCCCCAAAATTCTCCCATCAATTAGTGAGAAAATAAACTGTGTCGAAAAATTATCAAAGGGGAGAGGAAATTTTGGTGATAGTTTTCAAGGTTATTCTCCAGTTCTTGCGTAAGATCATTTGAAAATAGGAGTGGTTGTCATTCATAGATAGGCCCATATTTCAGGAAGAAAATATTTGCTTGTGAATTTTAAAATGAGAATCTTGTCCAAATAGTTACACAAAATGACACTGGCTACACTTAAGTCCTAAAGGATTGGAAAATGAGTAGCAGCAAACCAATAGACAAGAGCCTAAACACAATGCAATGTCTGCTAAGGCTTCTCTGTTATATAATTACTGAGCTCAATACACTAGAAAAGTTACTGTTTTATTAAATGAGCTTTTCACTACTGTAATGTCACCATAGATGCCACATGACACGGGGCGGAATAAGAGATACAGAAACCTCAAAGAGCTACGGGTAATGTCCATGACAGCGGAACTAATGTACAGGCAATCATTCTTACATTATTCAGCAGTTTCAATCACTTTCTTTTTTATAATGGTTATATGATGTAAGAATATATAAATACTGTAGGGGGAGGATCTATATATAGCTTAACAATGGAAATATTAATGTGTTGTTCCCACGCTATCTTCAATGGCTGCAAAAGGACAAGAGATTTGCAAAGATGAAGGACAGGATATCCATTCAAATCTTTCCTTCTGCTCCAATAAGGGAGAAAAGTGTAACGAACATTTGGCAGGTGGCAGGAGTTCCCTGTATCCAAATAAGGAGCGATCTGTTTATTTTTAAAAGATTAATCTGAAGGACACTGACTGAATGAACCTCTTGGTACCGCAGAGATGTGTGTTCAGATCTCTGCTTGAACCAGTCACACTATTTCAACTTAAGTTACCACAAAATGTTCAAAGAAGAGGACATGTTCTCCACCACAACCTCCTTGGTATCCCTAGGGTGGGATACAGAATAATAAATAATGTCCCAAAGGATGCCATAAGCAGGACCAAGAGGCCTTCTTTACACCTAGTACTCTTCTTGACATAAAAGGGACCCTCTTCTCACTTCACATCGCTTACATAACTGAGAAGAAAGTCTTGTCCATGCTGAGAAGAGCACTGGTTATAAGTAGCTTTGGGTGACAGCCTCCGCAGGCATAACAGCAAGTGTGGCAAGCAAGACAAACCATCTCAGAGAAGGGCAAGAAATATGCTTAACAAAAGGACAGATAATGCCATATTTTGTATGGCATTGAACAATTGTATCTCAGCATTACCATACCATCTTCAAGGAAGAAAATGCCCTTACCTGGCTACCATGTCTGGTTTACAAGCTCCAGCAGTACCAAAATGGAATTTTCTACCAATGAACTCAGCAGGTGCCTTCTGTTCCAGCCTTTAAATGCCTGCTGGAAACTTTCCTGTGCCACCAGACATACGCAGGCAACCAAGAATCTGCCCCCTTTTATAGTTAGTTGTTGGTCTCTGATTTTAAATTTGTTGGTTAGGTTTTGTTATATAAAGATATTATTGTATACTGCTTTGGATTTTTTAATGATATAGTGGTATAAATATTTTAAAATAAATAAATACATAAATGCAGGGTTGGTAAGTGGTATGGTTCGTGGGAGAGTTCTGAGGGACCCACATTTGATGTCTGGGCCTGAGGTTTCCCATCCCTGCCTTACAGGTTACTTGTCATGCAAGCCTGAGGATTAGTCTCACATCCTTTTGTTTTTATGGTGGACATATCTGTGAACAAGTCATTTTCCTATTGTGCTTAAGGCTATTTAATTTATTGCCTTTGACAATTATTCCAGAAGCCTAACCCAGAAATATTTGTTCCTGTCAGGCCTAGAGTCACCTTTTTGTGTGGCCTCTACTTCCTGTTTGGATACCATGTCTCCGTCTTCTCCTATGCATGGCCTTTCAGCCTAGATAATATGTCCTAAATCCCCTCCCCCACCTACCCACCTGCCTCCAGGTTTTCGTGGAGTGCAGTTGAATTTTTCACTACCTACTAATATTTCCATTTTTCAACAAATACCAACCAGACAAACAAGAATGAAGGGGAAAGATTGATGGGCTCTGCTACGATACTTATCTGGCCCACATTACTGTAGTATCTGGATGCTTCAAAATATGTAAAGCATTTGTGCTATTTTCCACTTTTGCAGATGGAATAGTTGCGGACTGCAAGGCTACATGTCAAATTTGTTAATATTTCCCTCAGGGCAAATTGTTCAAGTAGGATCTTGCTCTCTGAAGTGTTGAGCTTCTCTTGTGTTCTAGGCCCACATTTCCTATGCTGCTCACTTCCCTTGAGCAGTGAGCAGCTGATAAACATCGGAGGTGTTTCTACTGAGGAGGCACAATCTGTTCATATGGGAAACATGATGTTGCCTCCACAAGTGAAAGGGAACTAGTTTCAGAGCAACTGTCCCATGTGAACATTGATTCTCCGTCGACACCCTCCTCAACTGTTCTATGTGCAGCTTGCTCTGCTCTGTGCACAGTCTGCAGTATGTACAGTTGTCACTGATAACCATAGGTGGAAGTTCACATTATGCCACCCCTTGATTTCCTGAAACTTCAGCAGCTGCTTCTGAGTGACATTAGGAGGGGGCAATTCACAGGGAACAGGTGGCAGCATAGCAGCCAACTCCTAGGGGCTGGAGACTCTTCACACACACACCCAACTTAATGGACATTGCCATTCAAGTGTGTGTGTGGTGTGTGTGTGTGTGTGTGTGTGTGTGTGTGTGTGTGTGTGTGTGTGTCATGTGAGTGATTATGTGGCGTGGGGCTTACTTGCCCCCCCTATTTTATTCAAGTTGGCACCCCTGGGTGACAGGCGAGAGAAGGAAATGCTGGCCTGGAACACCTGTTGGAGAAGAAGCAACCAGTGCCAGTGGAGAGTTGTTGGGGTGGTGGGGAGATAGGACAAGCACACCTTTTCCATCTCTGTGTCTCTGAAGGGCAGTGTGGTCATGGTAAATTCTGAAGTGCAGGAGATGACTAGGCAAGCATCTCTAGCCGTGCCCCCCAAAGAGAGTCCAATTTCTTCAAATCATCTGAAACAATCACAACAGGGAATTGGTAAAGGGTGGTATATTGATTAACACGTTGAACTTTCGCTGGGAAGACCAGGATTCACAACCCTCATCAGCCATGAAGTTCTCTGATCAGCCATGAAGTTCTCAGTCTGAGCCTATCCCATCGATATATAAAGAAGGAGCGATGTGCCAGGACAGACCTGCCTCCAGGCTTAAAACCAGCTGTGCTGTGTGTGGTGGGACAGTGCTATGTAGCAGCCCTCCTGACACTGGTGTCACTGTGGCTTGCCTGGAGGGGGTCGAAGTGGGGCAGCACCGAGGTGGGAGTCACACATTTGGGAGTGCAGGATCAGTAGCAGCACTCCCATTGCTTTAACTGTGCAACTCCAACCGCGGGAGCATAGGAAGCTGCCTCCTACCAAGCAGAACTGTTGGTCCGTTTAGCTCAGTTGTATCCTGACTGGCAGTGGCTCTCTGGGGTTTTTGAGTGGAGCCTTCCCAGCGCTACGTGGAGATGCCAGGGATGGATCCTGTCCTACTCTGCATGCAAAGCACATGCTCCGCCGCTGAGTTCTGCTCCTTCCCACCAAGCTGCTGTAATGTATGCAAGCCCTGCAGTCGCTTCAGAATGAATTTACCCAGAGGAAAGTAAGCTGAACTGAAGACTGAATCGTTTACACATTACTTATGCATTTTCCTCAGATAATACAAGGAATATGATGCGGAGCCTGGGACTTTAAAAAACAACAACCCTCCTTTCTCAAGCCTCAAGCTATTTCTGTAACCACTATGTCATCCTTCTTGGCTCCCGTGTGGTCCCCTACTTAAGCAAGTTCATTCTCATTTCCCTTCAACATAATATCAACCAGAATGCCTACATGTAATCAATGTTTTGGCATGTGCACACAATTATGATGTTCTGGAAAGCACAGTGCACTGCTTTGTCCTTTATTGTCCATTTCCTACAAATACAATTAGCGAAGAACAAATTAGATTGTAACATCATTTTGAGCAGGCTGGCCTTGTTTTGTTCCATTTCCAATTTTCTTAGAATTCAGTGTTTACAGAGATTAAAATACAACCATGAAAAAGTTCAACCAGAAGACATGAATAATATATAAAACACATTTTTTTAAAAAAGAACTCTAAAGAAGAGGATGGAGATGGATACGCCCACGAGTTTTGCGGTGGGCTGTTCAGGGCAGAGCTGGCTGACACTGCTTGATGAATTCAAGGCTGCAGTTTTGGAAGAGGCTTGGTAACTCAAAAACAAGAGAGAGTCATGCTCATATATGGCTGCCAGTTTATTTCTAGGTCCAGTTTAAGGTGCTCACAAATGACTTAGGCCCAAAATATCCAAGAGACCACATTCTTCCCTACAGTCCCTTTCAGGTGTTAAGATCAGCAGACTGATATTTCTGACACCCTCAGAAGCATGGGGATGGCATCCCAGGAAAGGGCAGCCCTTAAACTGGCTCTGTGACAGCCCCTAAATTCCCCATAGAAGTGCATCAGGCATACCATTATATAGATTCTATTATATGCTGAAGAGTCTCCATTTTACCCTGGTCTTGGACACCTGATATATCTAGACAGACAGACAGACAGATAGATTATCCCCTCCCCCCTGATTCTATCCCCTAAGAATATGACCAGTAGTAACAATGGTGTCATCTAAAAGAAAGCGGCTTTGCATTAAACTAGAAGTATACCTCAAAAGTGCATCTCTCTTTCTTGGAGGTTTTATTAATTAGTACATGTCCCATTTGGACATACACCATTTGCTGTATAATATTGTATTTTGCTCTCAGAATTAATGGGAAGTTCTGGACAGCCATTGCAGATAACTCAGAACACTGGAGATTTTATTTTTCTTAGCTTCAAGAGATAGATCCCTACTGCTCCCCTTTTATAATTTGGGAAGTGTCAATGACTGAACTAGGGTTTGAACCCTTTCCCTTCCCTTCAAAGTGGTTGTGACAGATTTTACTTGTGGCTTTTACCAATGTATATAATTGGTTGCTTTGTCGACTTGTGGTCAGAAAATAGTTGGACAAAGCAAATGGTTATAGATGTTCAAGATTCTGTGGGCTGATTCACCCATGCAATTGTACAGCAAGGATGGGGGACCAGCCACTCTCCAGATGGCCTACAGCTTCCATCCTTCCTGACCACTGCCCATGCTGGCTTAGTGGGAGTTGTAGGCCAACATCAGCTGAGGGGCCACAGATTCCACATCCCTGATTTATGCAGCTCTATTTCTCTTCCTTTAACTACTCACAGGTGAATGTATGTATGAACTGACTGTATCAAAAGCATTTTGTTTGAAGACACTCGGTGGTAATTATGATAGCTACATTACTTCCAGTATTAGAGGCAGTGTGCCTCTGAATACCAGTTGCTGGGGATCACAAACAAGAGAGTGCTATTGTGCTCCTGTACTGCTTACGGACTTCCCTCAGATATCTGGCTGGCCACTGCCAGGACAGAATGGCAGTCTAAATGATCTTTTGGTCAAATCCAGCAGCACTCGTCTTATTTTCTTAAATGAGATGAGGTAATCCGAAAGTTCCATCTGTGGTATTTCATGGCTCATTACTACTTGTAAGTCATCAAAGATGATTTATGGTTGGAGGCAGCAGTGCTTCTGAATATCAACTGCTGAAAACCAGAGGGAGGGGAGAGTTTTGTTGTGTTCAGGTCCTGTTTGTGAGTTTCCCTCAGGCTTCTGGCTGGCCACTGCGAGAACAGGATGCTGGACTAGATGGGTCATTGGCCCGATTTAGCAGGATTCTTCTGTTCTTATCACTTGATGTTTCAGACATAACATGGTGAACATGCACAAGAGACATTGAGAATTGAAGTCTTGAGGTAGATTTTAGAATTATGATGATAAGTAATTTTGAAGGAAGAAAAATAGCTGTCTAAGTTAATTTTTTATTTAATATTTTGCCCCCGGCTCCAGAATTAAAATTGCTTTGTCCATTGCTGATTTCTTCTAATAGAGCCATTGTTTGCTTTAATAGCAGAAAGGATGAGCTGTCAGAAGACATTTTCATACTGCACACGGAGTCATAAAGAGTAGGAATGTGTATATTCAATCCTCAGTTGTTAATGAGCAAGGAGCAGCAAGAATTGTTTCCTGGGCGATGGTGATATTACTTCCATGCAGAAAGATCCACTTCAGTTGGTAAATATAGATGTAAAAGTCTACTCACTTGCCATTTGCACTGGGAGGTGGAAACAGTCACATGTTTAAAACACACCAACAATACTTCTTGTTTGTTTGTTTGCTTGCTTGCTTGCTTGCTTGCTTGCTTGCTTGCTTGCTGCTTATGTGCTTATGGTGAAACTGTAGCTGATACATCTTTGTGCATAGACTGCGCTTCTGCTAAGCTAGACCAGAGTTTTGTGTTCATTTGTGGGAAAGGATCCTGGCCATTGAAAATGTTTACTACATCGGGAAATGAATTCACTATTCAAAGACTCCAAGCAAATATAAAAGAAAAATTAAAACAAGAGCCTCATATAACCCACTTTGTGTTTTATCTGTTGCAGACACTCCCATGCGTAACAAGTTCAGAGTGAAAGAAGTAGTTTTATTGGGGTGGGGCATGTAGATTAATTCCCCATATGTTTCTATTTTTTTGCACATGTTGGTACGTTAAAAATCAAATCAGGTCTTTCCTCTACCTCTCATTCCAAAACTTCACTGTGAAATAACACTCGGCAAAATGACTTCAAGCTGTCACCATTACACAACCTAAACTTTATCTCTTCATTAATGCATTACAGAGCAAAAAAACAATGAGAGCATTCCTTTGGAATGTGTGTTTACTGAACACAAAATGATATGTTTACTGAAATAGCAGTTGCTGCCGGGTTACCCAGTGGGGGAAAGCTTTCTCTTTCCATACCATTCAGATCTCCTGGTGTCACCCTTATCCCCAGCACTACCCTCCAGAGGCAGGATGATTTCTTCTCTACCCTGCTCCTAAAATATTCAGACAACTCTACTACATTTTAGTTATAATGATCCATGTTACAAAAGCCAGGCTTTGTTTGGAGTGCAGGAAAAGAGGTCATTTCATATTGTGCAATGGTCACACAAAGACAGAAACGGCAAAGCAAATATGGTGTGCACATGAAGCTGCCTTCTACTGAGTCACACCAGCCATCCCAGGATAGTCTACTCTGATCTGGCAGTGGCTCTTCCCTGGCCAAGGTCTTCCTCAGGCCTGCTATTTTTTAAACTGGTGATGCTATGATTTCAACAGGGGACCTTCTACCTGCAAAGCATGGGCTCTTGCACTGTGCTATGTGCTTGCTCAGCAGAGGAACGATCCACAGATCCAGACCAGATTTAATGGAGCTATTCCAGCCCTGTGGGAGTGAACTTACTCAGGACAATGCTATGGTTGCTTCCTAGGTATATTGTGCATTAGGCAAAACTGCATGAAAACTGCATATGATGTTTAATTTGCATTCAGATGTTGATGAATTTTAACGAGGACTTTAAAAAAAAGTAAACAGATGTGGAAATGTGGAGAACAGACTAGCTTGTGAGGTAATCAATGTAAGAGGTATTGGAGGAGTGGCACCTTAACACTTCAGACATAGCTTGGAAGGGCAGCGTGGTAAGTTGCCATGTAGCCAGGTTGCAAGTAAGGCCAACCAGGAATGGCCTGTGCCATGGTGGTAGTAAGAGTCCAGCAACCACCTCCTGGAAGCCCAGCCTACCAGCAGACAGACTGCCTGATAGGATTATTATTATTATTATTATTATTATTATTATTATTTATACTCCACCCATCTGGCTCGGTTTCCCCAGCCACTCTGGGAGGCTACCAACAAAATATAAAAAATACAATAAAACATCAAACATTAAAAATTTCCCTAAACAGGGCTGCCTTCAGATGTCTTCTGAAAGTCAGGTAGTTGTTTATTTCCTTGACTACCGAGAAGGCCCTCTACCTGGTTCCCTGTAACTTCGGTTCTTGCAGCGAGGGAACTGTCAGAAGGCCCTCGGAGCTGGACCTCAGTGTCCTTGCTTCATTCTGCAATGAAATGATGTAATGAAAGATTGTGGTCATGTTTTAACTCGCACTCTTATCGCATGGGGATCATTGCTCCCAGTATGGATGCCTGGGTGCACCTGGGGCACAAACTAGACTCTGTAGAGAACTGTGAGCAGTAGCTAGGACTAGCTCAATCCTTGTGGCTTATTCAGACAATCCTGCAAAGCGATACCTGACTGCATTAGCACAGCGATACTTTTTACTATTAGGAAAATGTGATTCTTTCTCCCACATTTTCCTAATTGCAAAAAGCACCACAGTTTCAGTGCTGGGAAATGGAGATCTTGCTGCAACAGACGTGGTGCCTTGAGGAATTTGCTTAAATCCCCTACAGCAAAAGAATAGGAACTGTGTACTTCCCATGCCAAAAATAAAAATGATGAAATGGAAAGCAAAGGACCAACCTGGTCTGCTACTTTATGTCCCCCATCTTTTATGTTGATAATGACCATTAGGGTATCCTTGGGGCAGGTGTCTGCATTTTTGAAAGCTCATATTGCCTTGGTCCCATCTCACAGAGGCAAAGCATTCGGGTCCCGCTTGCAGGCTTTCCACAGGCATGTGTTTGGCTACGGTGAGAACTGGAAGCTGGACTAGATGGGCCCTTGGTCTGATCCAGAGGACTATTCTTAGGTTCTTTTAAAGTTTTTCACAGCTCTAATGATTGGGAAACAAGCCTGTGTATTTGAGCAGGAGAACATGAGACTATGTATATGGCAATTCCTTCTGCTTTTCTGGTCCAAGCAGTAAAATCAACCTGCACACAATTATGGAACGTTTTTCTTAATGCAGCTGCCAAGCAGACATCCATATTGGCTACAGTACTGCTTGGTGTGGATATACCACCATAACTCCCTAGTGATTCACACCAGCCAATCAGAACAGAGTTCATCAGTTCACCAAGCAACATAAACAAAATATCAGGGGTTTTATATTCATTCCTTCATCCTTAAAAAGAAACACACTAGAAAACGTTCCCTGCCAGCCCTAACCTGGTACAGCATATTAGACTAATGAAGGGATGCTGTTCATGGATCATTCACAAGCCGCCAAGATTGGGAACAAACAGTCCCCACAATTTGGATGGAACTGTTTTTGAACTTTTCAGAGGCTCATAATCTGAAAATTCCTGACAGGAAACGATTGCTCCTTCCTACTGCTTCCCTGCTATGTATAAATTAAAGGCAAATGCCAAGATGGGAATGAGACTACAAAGATTGCAGCGATTCTTTCACACTTATGTGCAAAACAAGTTCGCAGAGCGATCGGTGACCACTCAGGACTCCTCCTAGGTGAGGACCATTAAGATCCTTTGTTGTGCACCAGCTTTGCACTGATATGCACCATCCCATGGAACCTAAATTGTCTCAAGGATGCAGTTGATAGGTAAGCTATTGCACCCACACAGCAACTCAGTGTTGGTTTTCCCCACTTCCTGTCTCAGTGTCATACAATGGACCTGTTGGGCAGTAGTTCTGAGACAAACTAATAATAATAATAATAATTGCATAATTAACCTATGAAAACTGTCACGACAGTATGTGATGATGGCCACTAGGTCAGGTGGCTTTTAAAAAAAGGGATTAAAACAGCCAATGTGATGCCATCCAGATGTTCAGGACTAAAACTCACACCATCCCTGTTCATTGCTTATGCTTGCTGGGGCTGATGGGATTTGTAATCCACAACATCAAGGAGGGCACTTCATTGGCTATCCCTGGCTTGATGCATGGAGGAGGGTAGGTCCATCCGTACCTGTGATGTCTAAATGGAACCTCCATATGGCAGTATACTTCAAAATATGAGCTGCTGGTGGACAAGCAATACTGAAATGTATGGCAGGCCACTTTTGGAAATGGAATGCTGGACTAGATGGCAGTTCAGTTTTGTTTGTTTGTCTGTGGCTTCCTTGTCAAAATGGTTTCTCAGTGTAAAATGAGTTATAAAAATAAGGTGAAACATAATTAAAATATACAATAAAAATTTCACTGAAACATCCATAACTAAAATGTACAACAAAGAAACCTATTACAACAATATAACAATGAAAACCAGGTAACTGTTGTCAGGAAAGCAAGAGAGCACTTGTGTGAACAGATGCGTCCTCAAGAGCCTGCCGAATGCCAATACTGATGAAGCTTTTCATATTCCAGAAGAGAGGGCATTCCAGCACACTAGTACCACCATTGAAAAAAGTCCACCTCTGTGTCACCACCAGCTGGTAATCATCAGGCCATGGGAGAACTGAGTTCCATTTCTTTACCAGGCAGCGGAGGGTCTAGCAGGGCTGCTCTTATGCTCTCAAGTATCCTGTTAGTATCAACCTACTAAAATCACATAAATATTTGTTCTGTTTCTTGCCACATCAGAGTGCACAAGGCTCTGTGGGTTGGAGAAGCAAGAGTGGAAGGTGAGCACTGTATCTGTCCATTACCCATGTTGTCTCCATCTGATATTACCACGCACCACTGGGGAAATGTTACTGAACTGGAAACTAACAGCATTTTGGCATCACTTGAGACTATGCTATGCACCCTGGAAACTAATGTTCCTATGCTTCCTTCTAGACTTCTACAGTAATAGCAGTGAGGATTTCTCTCTCTCTCTCTCTAAGAAAAAAAAATAGTATTTCACATTTCTGGTCCTTTAGCTGAATGTTAAAAGTAGCTAGATCTATTAACATTGCCATAAAATTCTTTTTATAATTAATAGGGCATAAAATGCCTTGTCTGAATCTTTGCAACGTTAAGCAATAAAAGTTATAAAATGACATCATTTCTTAATATTGCTGGGAAATAGTTTATACACAGAGTGTAAACAGACCCCCATTCTCAAGTAAACCCAGTGACCTAGTCTGGAATTTGTTAAGAAGAAGAGGTGGGCAATGCATACTAATAAAGTGTGTCTGTGCCCCACGAGACAGACAAAAGTCTGTAATCAATGTGGAACAAGAGGGAAAGAAGCTATAAATATTTTTCTCCACTCACCTAGACTGTTGCCTACATACACAGACACACACACACACCCCCTCCAAGTGCTTTTCCATATATTTTTGTGCAACTATTACTAATATAGCTCTTTGTTGAAGCAGTATTTTAGTATCTCCTGTGTATGTTCTTTTCACCATTAACTCTTACATCAAAGGTTAGTATTATGTGTACCTGACATCAATCTTGTTTTTAGACACTGGACCCTGAGGATCCAGGAAGACAGCGGAAGCCATTGTGCCACTATCTCACATATGTGTATTTTTTCCGGCTAAAAGGGTACCACCTAGTTAATATGGGTGCAACTTCCCTTTCAGAATGTTAGAAAGCCCCAACATGTGGGGTTCTGCTCATATATTGCAAGCTTCACACGTGGAGAGACTATGGAAGAAACCAACTGTTCCTGTAATGTGTGAATTTGAGTTGGGTGTTTTGTGTCACATGGATAAAGAAGATAAGGCAACTTTTGCCTCCAGGAATCAGTCCTTCTCACCCCCAGTCAAGCTGATATTTGCTGTGGCTTTTACTTTTTGCTTACCAGCTTGGCCATATACCCTGTCTGAATTCCCACTTGCTGCTCTTTCTAATAACCTGTGCAGCAGGATCACGCAGAGTGCTTTTCCTTAGGATTGTTGTTTCAGTATCCTCCTCCCCTGCAATTCTCAGGTAAGCATCAAGTGGGCGTCTTTAGAATTTCTACATGCTCATTTGAACTGAATGTCAACCCAGGTTTGGGTGAACAAACTTACACACACAAACACACAAAATCAAGGTGCTTCCAGATGGGTGTTTATTGTGTGATCAGTGCTGCTCAAGCATGAAGGTCCCCCCCCAGCAATCACATGACATCATCAGCATCAACATGCAAGCCTGTATTTCTTCACTCCATTTTAATCAGGACTTTCCCTTCCTGTGGAAAATCCACTAAGTTTACTAAAAAGCCTATCCTGTTACCAGCAATGAGTTTGTGATACCTAAATGACCCATTAACAGTTTTAAACCCTGGGGTTGGGGCCTGTTCAGGCTGGGGCAGCGTGCTTTGCCACAAGCAGTTCTTTTTCTGCCCATCCACAGTGAGTGCAATTTCACCACAGAAATAAAACCTGGATAGTTACTGCTATAACAATGTAGGGCACTCCCTATCCTCTTGTTTCAACACAATAGCATCCCATTGAGCTCAATAATTTCTCTAGAGCCAAAAAAATCATCACTTTGCTCTATCATTGGCAAGCCAAGCTGCATTCCATAATGAGCTACATCAGGCATCATTCATCATTCCACACTTTTAATGTTCTTAGATAGTTACTTCAGGTATCCCAGTCTTCAGACCCTATTTAAAATGTTTGCATCCTTCAATAGTGGCCAATGCATCAATGATACTCAGAGTATAGCAGCATGTGGTTGTATGTATCAGGGACTGTAAGTGGGGGCAATACATAAAGCTTCCATGATATCTGCTCAAATTTGCAGATTGACAAATGTTCAAACTAGATGGAATAAGCTCTTCCTGTGAAAGGGTCCCCTTTGCAAGGGTCACAGGATAAAATGTTAATATCTAAAAGTTGGAGGTCTGTTTACTTCAGGTGGCCTAACTAATTTAGAGAGCTTCGGCCAATTAACAAAACATCAACAGAATTGCTTATCACAGCAGCTCTGGCAGAAGGAGTTTGTGTCTCAGATTAGATTTGCAAACATGAACAATTTAACACAGTCCTACATCAGTTGGATGCAATCCTATTTGGGCCAACTTTATTCTTTGAATCACTTAGGTGCTAGCAGTATTATCATGTTGATTTGTGGCCACAGCCCTGAAACAGTTGATTGAGGGCAAGCTTCCAAGTTCAAGGACGTCTTCGATAATCAGCCACCTGCTCCGCAGAAAGAGAAAGGATTATATTTGTTAGGAAACCTAAAGCATTCATCCATACCCCACTCCGGCTTTGATAGAAGCGTAACTGGCCAGAAACCACTACTGCTATATAGTAAATGCCTTTGATAACTGTAATTACTCCCACTTTCTTTTTACGTTGGTTTTCTTTATATCTCCAAGCCAAGGACATTTCCCAGCAAAACATCAGGTGTGCAGGAATGACCTATGCACTTGCTGTTGGCAGGGGGAATATTTTTTGGTTGGGAAGTAGCACTGAGTAAACTCTGCCATCAGCTTTAAAGCTAGTTGTTACATGCAACCCTTGGAGCAAAACATTTATCTTATTTTAGAAAGTGGATGAAGAGTCCGCTAGGTGTGTTTTCTGTTTGTTTTAGGAAGAAACCTCGCTGAAGAGAACTGTTATTTTATTCGTTAGACAGAAGGCTACGCTTGCAATCCCATTCCAGCCTTTTAAAATCAACATGTTCCATCGTAAGTGGGCATACTGGACAAGGCTTAGCTAGCTGTCTATAAATTTAAATATAAGGTAAAGGTAAAGGTACCCCTGCCCGTACGGGCCAGTCTTGACAGACTCTAGGGTTGTGCGCTCATCTCACTCTAGAGGCCGGGAGCCAGCGCTGTCCGCAGACACTTCCGGGTCACGTGGCCAGCATGACAAAGCTGCTCCGGCGAACTGGCACCAGAGCAGCACACGGAAACGCCGTTTACCTTCCCGCTATAAAGCGGTACCTATTTATCTACTTGCACTTAAAGGTGCTTTCGAACTGCTAGGTGGGCAGGAGCTGGGACTGAACGATGGGAGCTCACCCTGCCGCGGGGATTTGAACCGCCGACCATGCGATCGGCAAGTCCTAGGCGCTGAGGTTTTACCCACAGCGCCACCCGTGTCCCAGACAGGGTGACTATTACATTTGTGTTAATGCTGCAACCTGGTTAGAAAATTCTAGCAGCCATGTTAAAACCTATCATTTTCTAAACCTGCTATTCATTTATCCTAGAGCAGCTTTCTTTTCTTTTTTCTTTTTTGGCCATGCTTCCAGAAACAAACATTATATAGTCTTCTGATACCTGCATTCTTGCAATAATTGCCCCATATTCTTGAAATATTTTAACTGATAAAATGCAGCCTCCTGCAGTCTTCACAAATGACTGGTAAAACATTGCGGCAGTGCCTCACATTGGCCTCACATGAAGAACTGGAAGCATTTGCAGAGAATTATCTGGGATTTAACTTGTCTCTCTGAAATTTCTCTAAAAGAATATGGATGACCAGCTCTCCTCCAACTCAAGAGAATAGGGGTATCCCCATGCAGCCAGCACTTATTATAGGGGAATCTACATGGCAGAGCTGTTTTTCAGTTATGAGAATCCAGATGGCATTCCGAAAGAGAGCACTAGGGAAGATTTTTCCTAGTATGGACAATGACAAAACATTATTACTGGGCAAAAGTGTTCATCACAAACACACCCCAACCCCACTTTCCTGTTACAGCTTCCAGCAGCGTAGCGTGGGTTGCCGGTGCCTGGGGCAGGGAAAGTGTTGCCCCCCCCCGGTGTACTAGGCAGCTGGAGTGGGGGCACGTGCCAGGGGGGCACACATGGAGCCCATGGGGAGGGTGAATGGAGCCCGCCTCCAACAGGCTCCTCACCTGCTGCCTCCATCCACCAGCCCAGTACACCAACCTGCCCACTGCCACAGCTCAGCTGCTGGAGCTCTGTGTCTGTCATGGGGGTGCCTAACTGCTTCCCCTCAAAAATGTGTGCCTGGGGCCATGACCCCCCCACTCCCCCATGCTACACCTCTGACAGCTTCTGTTGCTAACATTATGGGATTGCAGTGTTCTTCTTATTACTTGTTATAGTGCACATTTTGGATTGCACATATACCGTTATATGAACACTTTACCCAGCTATATGCAGCCAACTCCTCCTTACCCTAGCCAGCAGTTCATTCAGTCCCATGTTCTCAATGCTCTTTCTTCACTCCAGAGAATCATGTGATGGTGCCAAGGGCGGGTCAAGCAGCCTGGGTGACTTTTCTGCTGGGATTCACGGAGATACAGATCTAGGTTGCTGGGATGATGCCAAGGCAACATTCTTCATGACATCACTGGAGGAACAACAACCATCATGTGAATGGATGTAACTATTTACTCAGGTACGAGGAAGTGGGTTGCTAGAAGAGCTAACAAATTTATTTCTGATTTTGGAAAGATTAGCACACTCTATATGGAATGGAAAGATTATGCCTGTATTTTATGTGTTTTGTATAAGATGGCCTTCAGGGGACATCAGTTAGGCGCTGAAATCAGTAGGCACTCAGACTGACACAGGAGGGAAGCCTAATTTTTGAAGCGTGTGCCCAAATACTGTGGCTTCAGAAAATATGTATTATTCTTAGAGTTAGCAGCTAATTAATCATTAGTTGATTAACCACCTGCCTTTTTCACTGAGTAACATTGAGTAACTGACTTATTGATAAAATGTAAATATATCCGCATAATACTAATACCTCAACAAAGGTGTTTTTCTACAAATTGAAGGAAGGATGTGATAACTGAGTAATCAAACCCATTGTTCATTGTTAGGAAATATCATCTCATATTTTATAATCCATTCCCTGTTATGGTAATGTACTAGAACAACCCCCCCCCCCCAAAGCAAGGCTTTTATATATTATAGGTAAAGGGACCCCTGACCGTTAGGTCCCGTCACAAACGACTCTGGGATTGCGGCGCTCATCTCGTTTTATTGGCCGAGGGAGCCGGCGTACAGCTTCCAGGTCATGTGGCCAGCATGACTAAGCCACTTCTGGCGAGCCAGAGCAGCGCACGGAAACACCTTCCCACCGGAGCGGCACCTATTTATCTACTTGCACTCCGTGCTTTCAAACTGCTAAGTTGGCAGGAGCAGGGACCGAGCAACGGGAGCTCACCCCGTCGTGGGGATTCAAACCGCCGACCTTCTGATTGGCAAGCCCTTGAATTGCTTCATCTTCCAATTAAATCTATTAAAGTTTATTCCCCAGTTGTTTTTAGATATAAATATAATGTACCATTAATATAGATCACAATTGGAAGATGATGCTATTGTCGTTAATGATTACCTTGTTATTATTCACCATAAGTTTCCAGGGTGGGGGGGGGGCTGTTGCAGCAATTTAAAATGCAGTTTAATTGGATGCATTCTCAAGTTCAGGAGATCTCTTAAAGTTGCTAGGGGTCCATAAAATTGGCCCAGGCTATATTCTCTGAAATCCAGAATTACTGAAGAACGAGATATTTTGGCAAATCACTCACCCTTTCAAATGCCCTCCCTTGATTAGTTTGTGAGGCAGAAACAGTAATGACTTTTAAATACCTCTTTAAAATGTGCACATTTACCCAAGCTTTCCTGGACTCTGATTTGTGATTTTTTTGTTTTGTACATTGTTCAGTTTCATTTATAATACATAGTTTTGTTTTTGTTTTATCCAGTTTTTAGGAAATGTTACTGAATAGTCCTCTATTTATAATAAAAAAATAAAAAATATGTAAACCGCCTGGACATTTTTTTATTATATTAAGTTATATTTAAATTGGGGACGCGGGTGGCGCTGTGGGTAAAACCTCAGCGCCTAGGACTTGCCGATCGTCAGGTCGGTGGTTTGAATCCCCGCGGCGGGGTGCGCTCCCATTGCTTGGTCCCAGCGCCTGCCAACCTAGCAGTTCGAAAGCACCCCCAGGTACAAGTAGATAAATAGGGACCGCTTACTAGCGGGAAGGTAAACAGCATTTCTGTGTGCTGCGCTGGCTCGCCAGATGCAGCTTGTCATGCTGGCCACGTGACCCGGAAGTGTCTCCGGACAGCGCTGGCCCCCAGCCTCTTAAGTGAGACGGGCGCACCACCCTAGAGTCGGACACGACTGGCCCGTACGGGCAGGGGTACCTTTACCTTAATAGTCACCCTAAATCCCAACCAATTCCAGTTCTCAATGCCTCTGTGCCACCAGGAGACTTTTAAAATGTATTTGACCCTGGCAGTTTTTTTAGAAAAGAAGGGGTACCAGACAAGTGTTATTAAAAAAAATTAAAATGGAGGGGAAATTTCTATACTAACAGAAAGAAGGTTGCAGTTCTATATATATTTACCGGGGAGGAGGGTTAGGGCAAAATTAGTTTCAGTTTGTATTCCAAGATGTATCTATCAAATTCACACTTTCTAAAACAATAAGAGAATGGAGACGTACCTCCTATGAAATTCACACTGCGTTCCATCAGCAGCAGCGTTTTGGTTTGCCAAATGAAATGATCCCACTCCCCTGCCCCTGTCATGCACTCTCCAAGCTGAGGAGGAAAGCCTAGAGCACAACTGAAAGTCCTTACACTGGGTTGAATGGGCTGGTGAATCTGCTCTGACGTTACCTTAGCAGGGTGGAACCTTCCTCAACATGTATCTTTCTCGTGCTACTCTCCTAACATCAGGAGTCTGATACCTCATGGGAGGGCCTGGCGCTGTGGCTCCTTCACACAGGCCAGCTTCGTTTCTGGGAGGGTGGTGCTGGCATGGGGAGGAACCACAACATCAGTTCTTTTCATCTGATTTCAAGAGCACCACAGGTGAGCACAACAAGAACCCTGGACCGCAGCCATGAGAATTTCCCCAAGAATATCTCTCTCCAATGTGATAAATTTCAAACACATTTTCTATTCTAATAATAATAATAATAATAATAATTTATTTATACCCTGCCCATCTGTCTGGGTTTCCCCAGCCACGTTGGCCAGCTTTCAACAAAAGATTAAAAATACATTAAACATCAGTCATTAAAAACTTCCCTAAACAAGGCTGCTTTCAGATGTCTTCTAAAGTCAGAGAGTTGTTAATTTCTTTGACATCTCATGGGAGGGCGTTCCACAGGGCAGGAGCCACTACCGAGAAGGCCCTCAGCCTGGTTCCCTGTAACTTCGCTTCTCGCAGTGAGGGAACCGCCAGAAGGCCCTCGGTGCTGGACCTCAGTGTCCAGGTTGAACAATGGAGGTGGAGACGCTCCTTCAGGTATACTAGACCGAGGCCATTTAGGGCTTTAAAGGTCATTGTGGAATATTATTGTACTTTGTTTGTTTGTGTGAAATGAAAAATCAATAAAAAGCATTTAAAAATAAAAATAAAGGTCAGCACCAACACTTTGAATTGTGCTTGGAAACATCCTGGGAGCCAATGTAGGTCTTTCAGGACCAGTGTTATATAGTCTCGGCAGCCGCTCCCAGTCACCAGTCTAGCTGCCGCATTCTGGATTAGTTGTAGTTTCCGGGTCACCTTCAAAGGTAGCCCCACGTAGAGCGTGTTGCAGTAGTCCAAGCGAGAGATAACCAGAGCATGCACCACTCTGGCAGGACATTCTTCATTGATGGAACTCCGCCTGATGCCCCAGGCACCTTTACGACTTTCAGCCAATAATTCCCTTCCATCGCCTGTCCGTTCCATTATTCATTGCTGTGCTCCTGCTCTGGCCATCTCAAGCCATTTCCTTTCCTCTCCTCTCATGTTTACACCCTTCTAGTGGTTTTAAAAATATAGATGAAGGGGAAGGGGGAATGAGAGATAACAAGACATTGGGGGAAATGTAAATATGTTACTTGGCTCTTTTATTTTCTCCACTAATGTCTTTTTTAAATAATAAAAAGGGCTCCCTGCCAACTCTCTTGGTTACTATTTTGTTTAACTTTTGATAAAAAGGAGGAGAAAACATGAAAATTGCTAGCAAGCTCCTCTCTTTTTTGACACAATACCATCAGTGGTGGTATTTGCTTACATGGAGTGGGAGGAGGACAGTGGTTTAATTTCCTGCGAAGTCTGCTGTTCGGAAGTGCACTTGCTGTTTTTCGTGAAAGGAAAAGGGATTTTGAGGTCAGGCGATGAATAAATGATAACGCAAGATGGCAACTTGCTTCTACATCGAAAAGGAAGCATAAAACAGCACCACTCAAAGGACGGATCCAGCGACTGCTGCTCTCCCAAACTCCTCACTTCTTCCCATCCTCAAGGAGAAGGTAGCCCACTCTGCCTAGAAGCTACTTGAGAGACCACCTGCCCCTGTGTGGACCTGGTACATCACTTAGATCACCTGAGGGAAATACTACTCCAAGCGATGGACCTTGTAGAAGATTATAGGGTGGTGACCCCAAAAAACAGGCATTTTCTGTTGTTGCCCATGTTCTTTGAATGCCCTTCCCTCTGCTGTACATGAAGCAGCAACCAACAGTTGCTTCAGATCTCTTGTAAAGAACTTTGTTTTTGCCCTTGCTTTTGCTAACCCATAAGACTGGACCCTGTTTTATGTGTTTGAATCTTCTGAATTTCAATTTTATTTGCTTTTTTGTGGGTTTATTTTGCTGTTTTACTGATTTTTGTTCAGTCTTTAAATGATATGTCATTGGTTGTTGGCTTAAGAAACTTTTGAAATATTAAGTGGTATATAAATATTTTTAAGTAAATAAATAAAAATTTAAAAAATATTTCTTTGGAATCCATAACAATTTTTATCTCTATTTTTCACCAAATGAACTTTTATTTTAGTTTATGTATTTAATTATAAAATTGTGATGTGGCTGTTTTGCGTTTTCTGTATAAACATTTGTTCTTTGCATTTAAGTATGGAGCTGCAGGGGGCGTTGCATTCAAGTTTCAAACTACACATTAAAAAATGCTCTGCTGGAAAAGAAATCCAGTTGCATTTGGCCACGCCCACTTAGCTTTTGATAAGACCCACTTGCCCATTAGAAGACAGCCCAGAATAAAATATGACCCTTGGGCTAAAAAAAGATTCCCTACCTCAGCTGCACGGTCGGGCTGTATTCAGCTAAGTCTTGCTCAAGAAAATCCCATTGAAATTAATGAACCTAAGTCAATCATGTTTCTTAACTTCAGGTAGAACTCTGAGTGGGCATTGAATATCACCTACTGAGCCTCTTTGCTGGGTAACCTGGAAGAACACCGATGTATTCAACAGCTTAAAACTAATTGCTTAATCCAAGCCCTTCTTACCTAAGAATAAACCCCGTTGCTTTAAATATTATTTAATGCTGAGTAGACATGGTTAGAAGCCTGAAACTACATCGCCTTCTGTTTAAAACTGACTTATCAGTTTTAAACTGAAAATAACACACCCAGAGGAAAACTCTTTTTCCTGATTAGATACGGAGAAATCCAAAACTGTATATACAGGACAAAAGATGACTAAAAGGCACTGTAAAAGGGCAGGTGTGGAGCTAGGCCTCTTTATCAAGCAAGCAATTATGTCATTCAGACTGAAAAGGAAAGGACTTCCCAAAGCATATAATACAAAAAGATCATCAACGGCAGACAGGAAGTATGACCAGTTGCAGCCTATATACACAAAGTCAGCCTGCGTGTTTAACAGGCGGCAGGCTATTAAAAACTCACTTAAGAAACAAACAAACTTGATGCAGCAACTTTGCCCGGACTAAAAATTAAAAATAGTATTCTTTTATATTATTAATCATAAAATAAACAATTCACACACACACACATCACATTTCAGTTTAACATGTTGTAATAAAGGCTTTATCCATGTTCACCCAAGCTTCAAAAATGCCACACCTTAACGAGGCATTATTTAGGCACCAAGGATATGGTAGGCTATCCATCACTGTGGTTTCTTCCATCTTCACCACTTCTATGGAGCTGGATGGCTGTCAGTGGCAGACTGGGGAACCCAACTCCCAGATTCATCGGGAATCTGTGTATCTCAAGGGTAGGCAAACTAAGGCCCGGGGGCCGGATCTGGCCCAATTGCCTTCTAAATTCGGCCCACGGACGGTCTGGGAATCAGCATGTTTTTACATGAGTAGAATGTGCACTTTTATTTAAAATGCATCTCTGGGTTATTTGTGGGGCATAGGAATTGGTTCTTCCCCCCCCAAAAAAAAAAATATAGTCCAGCCCACCACAAGGTCTGAGGGACAGTGGACCGGCCCCCTGCTGAAAAAGTTTGCTGACCCCTGGTATATCTGAAGCTACCATGCACCTGAAGCTACCATTCTAGTACCTGACTGGCAACTGGTACCGTCCACATAGAATAAGAGCTGGCAATGACCTTGAGGGTCATCTAGTCAACTTCCAGCCACAGATGAAGAGTATTTTCTTTTAGTCAAGTAAGTGAGCGAATGGACAGGATGGAAACTAATGTTTCACTAGCGCCAGCACAATGTGGTGCACAACATAAGGCCTGTGTGGTCATTGAAGATCTGTGTTGTCTATTCATGGCTCCCTGTAGGAATTAGAAATGTCCATTGTTCGCAGTTTGTTCCTCAGCTATTCTTGAGAACATATAACACCCACTATAAATGGAGGGTGTCTGTGTTACTATACTTACCTCAGCTTCTGAGAGAGAAAAGGGCTGGGAAAAGGACAATCACTGTTCCTGCCATACCCTAAGCCCTTAATATATGAGATAACTGAGTTGCCCAAGCCACTCTGTGATTTTTACTCTTGACTAAGAAGACAAGATGGATAAAACCCACCAGGAAAGCCTCTCACTGAAAATGTAGTACAGTGGTACCTCAGGTTAAGTACTTAATTCATTCTGGAGGTCCGTTCTTAACCTGAAACTGTTCTTAACCTGAAGGACCACTTTAGCTAATGGGGCCTCCTGCTGCCACCGTAGCACGATTTCTGTTCTCATCCTGGAGCAAAGTTCTTAACCCGAGGTACTATTTCTGGGTTAGCAGAGTTTGTAACCTGAAGCGTCTGTAACCTGAAGCGTATGTAACCCGAGGTGCCACTGTAATATGATTGAGATGACACAAGAAAGACTGAATCATAGCTTTGGCGGTTGATAAGGGTTCAGATTTTTTGCAGGACTATGCCCCCTTTCTTCATAAGAGGTTCCTCCCCTGTGTGGCCATTGATATGTGTTTGTGTGTATCAGGAGTGGGGAGATTTTTCTGGCTGGAGGGCCACATCTTTCTAACCCCCACCCCCCACCCCAATGGGCCAAAGCTGACAGCAGATACCTCTTCTGAATCCAGGTAAGACACTTTCGGTGCTCAGTTTTCCTTCTTCTGGCAGTCCTTCAAAGACAATTTTGGAGCGCAAATGTCTTGACTGCCCAAACACAGCTGCTGGAAATTACATGGTCAGCACCTTCCTCAGAGGACTAACAGCAACAAGTGGTGGGCTCCTTTCTTATCTCAGTATGTGTTGTGGACCATGTGCTGGGTTAGTTGCCTGAAACTTTTCTGGAACTAGGATCCATCACCCTATGATTAGCCAAGATCTCTTGGAGGCTGGATCTGTTGGCCCCTATGGATTCTGCCACCTGAGGCAGTCACTTTACCTTGCCTCATGGGTGGGCTGGCCCAGATCCATAGCCTAATTCTAGTGGGATTTCCATTTTTGAACATGGAACTCGCCTGCATGTGAACTGGAAGCTCCTATAAGTCATGTGAAAGTGAACTGAAAACAGGGAATGGATAACTGTTACACTTAATTAAAAATATGAAGCTTACTTAACAGTATTATTTTGCCTCTTTATGAATTTGCTTCTGTGAAAACTGGAAATAAGAAGGTGTACAAGATGACTGCAGCAACCAGTTCAGGAAGTTTATGCTAAGAGAGAGAGTTTGAAAAACTCATTTCCCCAAGGCCTACAAGAACAGTATTTAAAACTATAAAATGACAAGTTGCAATGCCTACAACTTTAGGTAGCATTCTGAGGTTTAGGGCTAAAGGCCAAATGAGCTTATCCATCTGATTTGTAATTGTTGTCTCCAGTCTACTGTTAGAAATGCCTATGTGAAATGGAATGTATGAATAACAAGGAAAACCCATTAAGATGCATTACTGTCATAACTATGACATCACCCCGAGCCAATAGGAAAGCTGAAATGGTACTCTAGAGCTCTGAAATCATTTCTTAAACAAGAATAGAGGTTTTTAGCTTCCACAGCTCTTTTTGCCAACATTACATTTATTGCTAACCATTCAGATTTAAAGCTTGCAAGATACCAATTCCAAAACCAGCAGTGTGACCTTTCAAAACATCAGCTCACTGGCTTGCATAAACTATGTCCCTAAAGATGATCCATACTCAATAAGGATGTATATCCGGAGTCACTGGGTGAAACACTGTCATGCTATTTTATTTTATTTATTTTATTTTATTATCCTACCAGTTGGCTTGACATCTTTTCAGTTTTACACCCACCTACCAGGAGTAGGGAACCCCAGGTCTGTGGACCAAATGCAGCCCTCAAGATCTCTCTATCTGACCCTCAGGACTCCCTCAGGCAACATCCCTTGCCAGGCCTTCTCTGGCTTTTGCCTGGCTGGAATGTGCTCTTGAATGGTCACAGTGCTTCCTGCTTGCCTAGATGGAGAGGTCTGAGTGCATGGCTGGAATGGAGCCTGCTCCTCTATGGGTAAGTCATACATCTCTTGCTCCACCCACTTTTGCTTCTGACCCCGCCCACCGCTGGCATGTGCCACCCAGAAGGCAAGGCAATGTGGACCTCAGGCTGAAAAAGCTTTCCCACCCCAACTCTGCAAACACACACCTTTGAATCATGGGCAGTTCAGTATTATTTTGTGCTCAGAATCTGATTCTTGTTACTGGGTTTTCCTGACCACTGCCATGCTCCCAGATCCCCCTGCTTGCCTTTTGGAATAGCTGAGGGCACTGCAGTATGCCAGCTAGCTAAAACCTGTGCAGATTAAATACACAAATTACTGGAAGATTGTTGGATAAGAGAGGTATCTAGAACAGGCTTGTACCACTTGTGAACCACCAAGTCAAATGCAGTCAGCAACCCTCGCAGTGTTTCTCAAACTTGGGTCCCCAGATGTTGTTGGACTACAACTCCCGTCATCCCTGAGCTCTGGCCTTGCAAGCTAGGGGGGTGGGAGTTGTAGTTCAACAACATCTGGGGACCCAAGGTTGAGAAAGGCTGCTGGGTCTAACTAAACCTCCTTCTTCTGCTGGGACTGCAAAAACAGGGAATACAGACAGTCATAAGGCACTCAGCAGATGATGAGACATAGCTGGTGGGCTGTTTTGGAGCAGGCAGCTCACAAATTGTGGAGTCTGTTCTGGTGTCCAAATCATTACTTTTCAAGTTGCTAAATGAAAACATGCATCAAAAAATAGTCCTCTGTAGAAAACAAACAAACAAACAAAACCCTACAACAACCCTCTGCTTTATCCAAATATAAACTATGTTCTATGGTTCTAGATTTTCTACATTATGAACTGCTGCTGGCGTCTAGCTCAGCATTGTCCACACTGACTGCCAGTGGCTCACTGAGCTGGCAGGTAGGTCCGTCCCCCCAAGATGTACCAGGAGATGCTAGGTAATGAATTACACATTTGCATGCAGTGTGTAGGAAAATAGGAAGCTGCCTGATATAGGCCCAGTCCATTGGTCTACATGAATCAGAGCCCTTTCCCAAACAAAACACAAAGGCAACAGTATCAAGTTGGAGTTCTAGAGCCACAGAATATGGTTTAAGTTTGAATGCCAACTAACAGCAAAGAATGTTATTTTTATGTGCTTTGAGGTTTCTGCTTGCTGCAAAATTTTAATCTTGAAGGGCAAAATGTGAATTGACATAAGGAAGAATTTTTTTAAAAAGTATTTTAGAGCTTTATCCCAACTTCATCATATGCCTGCTTTGTTTCTTCTTACTCCCTAAAACAGTTATATTTTAGGTGCAAGACAAACAAACTCCTACACTTTTGATGATGCAGTGGGGGTCCCCCCCCCAATGATTCCTTTCATTTTCTGCTAAATTTGCCAACCTGATAGAATATAGCATTCATATTTGCAGGATTTTTTATCAATGAAACATGATTAAATATACCTTTCCCCACAAAATAGATAGATAGCTGGGCCCAGAATTTTGCTGGAAGCTGTTCCCAGGGGTTCCTTTATGAGACTAAGCTTGCTTATGGGATTGGGATTGCTTTTATTCTATATTCAGAAGTCTATAACTTTTAGGCTGCATTATCATCATTTAGAAATCACTTGATTTTTGCCTTCCAATGTAATTGCCACTGTCAGAGCATCTCTCAGCAACCCTCCTTTTTCTAACCGTGCTGCAACATGCTTCCTCTGTCCTCTTATAAATGCCCTTGAAATATTAATGTGATGAAGTTGTATACAAAATAGGATGTTCCCTGTAGGCCTTTCCATGCAATTAAAAAAAAAAGTGTGCCTCAACCAAATGCTATAGTTGGTGCAATACTCCAACAATTGCCAGCTAGAAGCACGATGCCCTTGTTCCACATATACAGTAACTAGGGAGGGAAATGTCATGACACTGTTGACAGCTGGTGACTCTTCTTCCTGTAATGGCACTTTGGGTTTGCTCCAATGTGCTGCTCCAACATAGGAATACATAGTAAACAAGGAAATTGGGGGGGGGATAGTTCCTGAAATGGCAAGGTAGAATGGCAGTTGCTGGATGAACGCTACAGTGCCAGAGCAGAACATCGTCCACTGAAGATGTAAAAAACAGGTTTGTAAGTAAACAAATAAATAAGGATCCTTCACTAGTGACTAATGGTGTCCTCAAGCAAGTGGTAACCATGAAACACCAGGGCCTCTTGGAGCATAGCTATCAACTTTCAGATTTGAAAATAAGGGATCAGCAGCCATGAAAATAAGGGATCAACAGCCTCACCTGTCCTGGGGACAGTGTATGGGATATCTAACAATCCGGGATAGCAGCGGGAAGCAGCAGGAAACAGCGCTGGAATAAGGGAATTTCCCACAAAAAAAGGGAAGGTTGACAGCTATGTCTTGGATGAAACTGATGACCTGCATCAATTTCATTTTTTTTTTTTAAATAATATTTATTAAAATTTTCAAAAAAAAAAAAAAAAAAAAGAAAATACAGAAAGCTAGAATTTACATACGTTCATAGCCTTATTTTCATATATCCGCTTTCTGGGACTCCCCCCTTCCCCCACCCCTACCATATTCCTTTTTCATATTGTTGGCTCCACAAGCTCTCAGTTCTAATTAAAAACTTAATTTGTTTAAACCATTATTCGAGTTTAAAATTTCTGAACTCCACATCAATACCCATAATAAAACACAAAAAATTTCTTTCCCAGGGCCCACCCCATTTTCATTCCACAATTTCCCTTTTTTTTAACAATAAAAACTCCCCACATAATAAAAGTATTAGAAATAAGAAATAAAGAGTATAATAGATAAGACAAAGCTAGTTCAAAAAAAAGAAGTTAACAAGCCTTTGGATTTTAGTTCTCCCCCCCTGTCCCCGGTTTAATTTCCCCCTGACCACCAAACCATATTATCCGCCTGGGATTCTTACAATCCATAAATCACCTATTTCCCCCAGCTCCTTGCTGGTTTTTTCTTTTCTTTTTTTTTTTTCCCTTTCATAATCATTTTTAGAACACTTAACTTCAGATCTGTAATAAAACTCCCCCCATTGTTCTTTCCAAATTGTAGTCCAGTTTCCTCTTGTTCCGCTGCTGAAACGTTCTAATTCAGAAGCTTAGTAAGTCTGCAGGGATTATTATTATTCAGGAACAAAAACTTGCGTTCAGTCCCTTCCTTTCTTCAATAGAAAATTCTATTGTCTCCTTTAGCTGAACACCCTGTAGACAAAATATTGTTTCCGTTTCGCAGCTTTCCCAGAAGATAACCAGTCCTGTAAAATTCCAATGGTGTTTTTTTCACTTACGACCATCTTTGTAATGTCCCGAAACTCCTCTAGGGGGATTGTTATAACTTTGTCTTCTCTAGTCCAAAAGTCCGGTTGTTATCCATGTTTTCGCCATTTTGTATCCAAGTTTTAACAAGTTGTAGCAAATTGTAACAAATTTAGCCAGCAAAGTTCTCATAATAAAATCCTCTCTGCTTTCCGACTTTGACAGCTACTTTGACAGCTGTCAAAATCTCCGACTCTTTTCACCAGGCTCTCTCTTCAATCACCCCGGTTCCCAGGGGGGGGGGGTTACGTTTCTTCTCCCTCAGTTCATCCTCCAGCACAGTTCTTATAATTCCCCATCGTGAAATTCTTAGTTTTTATCAGCAATACAAATCTTTTTGGACCATGGTTGCCCCGTCCTTGTCTTGAAAGGTTTACAATAGGGGGGGGGACTGACTTCCTTTTTGGATCCCCCCCCGCTCGTATCCAATTCAAAAAGAAATTCTTTTTTTCCTCCTTTTAAACCCAGTTTCCAAATTACTCACGGGTTGTTGTCTAAAAGTCCAAATTTTCAATAGAAGAAGTCAGCGCTCTCCGCCGGATGGCATGCGGCTGCGCTCGGCAGGGATAGCAGAGGACTCAAAGCACCACGCTTCTCCCCGGCACCCGATCCTTAGCCTTTAAAAAGGCTCCTTCACGAGTCGGGAGGGCGCTAGCGGTGCCAGCCGAGTCTCCATGTCCACGACCCTCGTGGCCGTGGTTTTTAAGGGTCCCCGCATCGCCGGTGCGGTAGGACCCAGCCCCTGCCGAGCAGACTCCCTCCGGAGCTCGGAGGGAGCCCGCCATTCGGCGATGGCGCCAACCCGGAAGTCCTGCATCAATTTCAAAGAAGATTTATCTTTAGTTTTGGCATAGAGGTGCATTGGACACACTGATGGACGACATGTACCAGAAGAAAGTAGGGAGGGTGCAACTCTGCTCATTCCCCTCGATCTTCCACTGGCTTTCAGTACCATCAATCATGGTATCCATCTGGATGGGATTTCTGAATGAGGAAATGAGGGCACAGTGTTTCAAGGGTTCCTCTCCTATCTGGAGGGCCAATAACAAAAGTTACTGGGGGCTCCCAGGCTCCCGGTGTCAAGGGCTGGACTGAGGAGGAATGGTGGGGACTGCCCCCTCTTTTCCTGAACATTCCCGAGAACAGGAGGACAGGATAGATTTAGAACGGTGGTTTGCAGAAGGGCATAGTTCAGAGGCTGCAGAGGGCAGAAGCTGGGAAATATTGGAAGAAGAAGACGACCAAGGGAGAGACAGCTGAAATACTCCGTGTCCTTGGAAAGCATTCCTGACACACATACCCCTCGCAGGACATGGTGGACATTGAGGGTATTAGAACAGAGAACTCAGAGGCAGAAAGCTCAGATTAACCGACGCAGGAGTGACGTCGAATAGGGGAGACATAGAGGGGTGGGACTTTACTTGGAGCAACGCCATTATTAGGGAAGGCTGAATTCCTTCGTCATTCTCTGTGACAAATAGAATTTATTCTATTGAATAAATTGCTTGGTAATAACTTTTATCGTTTCTCTGATTGTGGGCTGTGGGAGGGATGTGATTCCCCGAAGCCTGACACCCAGGCAGGGGCTGGGATTTGTGGAGGGTGCTCTGTGGTGGCGGGGGATGTCAGCCCCCTCAATATTGGGGGGAGGTTCAGCCCCCTGCCCATCCATATTTAGGGGGCCAAAGCCCCTTCCGCCCCTATAGTTGGTGTCCCTGAAGTCATGGCAAAGAGATAAGGAACTGAACAGAGGGGACATGGTCCTGCACTTAAAACTTAAGAAGTGTCCAAGATGAAGCATTACTGAACCAAATGGAAACAGTAACCCCACTGCTATCAAAGTGCTATCAAATCACATGTGCCTTTGAAAGAGGAAACTTCTCAAATCTGTGGGGATTAGTAAAAAGAAAGTTGAAAGAGTTAAAAGGTTCAAATCTCTCCAGCAGTTTTTGCTGTGGTTATTGAAAGCTGCAATAATAGAAGCTAATCTATAATATATACTGCAGATCAGGAGAGGTTCCACCAGTTTCAAGTAGACGCCAATGTAGTTAATGAGCAGTAAGGAAGCTATCAGAAATAAGAAGTGCATTTCAGAAAGTGAAAGTGAAAGTCTTATCTAAACAAAGGGAAAGAAGGAACGGAAACTTTTGGAAAAGAAATGCAAGCTGACAATAAAGAATGCAAAACAACAACAACAACAACAACAACCAGGAAACCTGCTAGGGAGGCAGTAAAACCTTTGGATGCCAAGGAATTCAAAGGTGTGCTAAAGGAGGAAAAGGAGATTGCAGAGACACTGAATGAATTCCTTGCATCTGTCTTCATTGTGAAACGTGTTAGGCAGATATCTGTACCTGAAATCACTTTCTCAAGAAGGGAATCTGAAAAAAACAGGCAAGTAGTGAAGTCCTCTCTGGAGATAGAAAGAAATTCAATTCAGATGACATTTAAAGCCAATCCTACCTCATTCACATCACAGTTTCCAAAACAATATGTAAACAGAAACGGTGAGCCTTCAGAATTCACACTTCTCTGAATTTTCAATACAGTTCTCCAGTGAAGTATTGGGTACAAATACTAGGGTCAAATGTGCATTAAAATGTGTATATTCATTAAAGTAACATAAAAAGCATAATATTCAGGGGGAAAAATTGTAAAAATGTTGATATTAGGCAAAATTGCATTCAAAAATGTATATATTAGGAGAAATTCACACTAAAATGCTGCTGATTTTTTGTAAGAACATTAAAAAAACAACAACCACAAACTGATGTGGGAAACTGAACTTAAGAATGGAAAAATGATAAAACAAAAGGAAACAAAAAATCCAGAGTCACTTATCCCTAGTCCTCTCTAACTAGTATTATAGAATTTGTTGAGTGTTAATAAGCAGGTAGATAGGAGTGGTCCAGTAGACACTTTGTCCTTAGACTTTCAAAAATATTTTGATAAAGTCACTCACCAAAGATCCCTGAAGGCGCTTAGAAGTCATGGAATAAAAAGACATGGCTCCCTTTAGACCAGTAAGAAGTGGATGGGGGGGAAACAGGAAACACAGAGTAGAAATAAATGGACAGTTCTCACAGTGGAGGGATGTAAGAAAAGATACAATTTGTAAATACTGCTAATATATAATATAATGCAATGCTAGCATTCATGTGAGTATTGCATGGACTTAATCCATTTATTGAATCCATAGGATGATGGACATTCACTGGCATTTGAAAAGACAGAATTAAGAACAATATTATTCCTCTTCTTACAGAGCCATCAGCTGGATGACTTAAACTCTTTGGGCTGCAATTAACTCAGTGAGACTTGGTTCTCAGTACATGCGTCGTATGGTGTGGTTGAGTGTTTTTACAATGGGAAAATGTCCTTGCGGAATGAGCGGCTGTGCCATAGAATCTTAAACGTGGCATTGGTAAGTCCACTGGTTTTCTCTCCTAGTAAAACAGACACAAAAATAGCCATCAAACAGAACGAGAAGTCAGAAGAAAACAGTAGGCAGGACGGGAGGGGAACACTCAAGGGGCTGAGGTCAGTTCTTCCTTTCCAAAACAATAGAAATGACAAACACATTCCAGGATTGTTCTCCCACTATAGCAAACAAAGGTGCTTGGCGGCACATCAGATCATGTGCCAGGATAAACCAGGCTTGGAGGGCCCAAGGTTGTGGCAGGAAACACTGAAGGTTTCACTGAGGGCAATGGAGCACCAAGGTTGTTAAAAATAGAGATGTGTTCCTCCCTCTAAACCAGAATATGCCAGTGGATTGTAGGAGCAGGCACGTCAGGGACTTGCAGAAGGGGCTGCTGATGCTCAAATAAGGATCTTCCTCTTTACCACTCAAGTGCTTCTGTATCATTTGCTTCTTTATTAATATCATCTTGCCCCTTCTCTGCCTGGCCTATGTTCATGGTAATTTTGCTTTCCTCTATTCAGCCCAGAGGCAGATCTGCTTTGAAACTAATGGATCTTAAACTTCAGGGCCCCTAGCATAATAATAATAATAATAATAATAATAATAATAGTAATTTGTTATTTATACGTCACCCATCTGGTTGGGTTTCCACTCTGGGCTGCTCCCAATAGAATATTAAAAACAAAATAAAACATCAAACATTAAAAGGACTGCCTTCAGAGGTCTTCTAAAAGTCAGATAGTTGTTTATTTCATTGACATCTGATGGGAGGGCGTTCCACAGGGCAGACACCACTACCAAAAAGGCCCTCTGCCTGGTTCCCTGTAGCCTCACGTCTCGCAGTGATGGAACCGCCAGAAGGCCCTTGGCGCTGGACCTCAGTGTCCAGGCTGAACGATGGGGGTGAAGACGCTCCTTCAGGTATACTGGGCCGAGGCTGTTTAGGGCTTTAAAGGTCACCACCAATTGTGCTCGGAAACGTACTGGGAGCCAATGTAGTTCTTTCAAGGCCGGTGTTATGTGGTCTCAGCGGCCACTCCCAGTCAGCAGTCTAGTTGCCACATTCTGGATTAGTTGTAGTTCCCTTCAAAGATAGCCCCACGTAGAGCGCATTACAGTAGTCCAAGAGGGAGATAACTAGAGGATGCACCACTCTTACGAGACAGTCTGCGGGCAAGTAGGGTCTCAGCCTGCGTACCAGATGGATCTGGTAGACAGCTGCCTTGGAGAAAGAGCTGACCTGTGCCTCCATGAACAGCCGTAAGTCCAAAATGACTCCCAGGCTGCGCACTTGGTCCTTCAGCAGACCCAATTTGAGTCACATGACTCGAATTGATTAATGCTTTTTTTGTTTTGTTTTGTTTTTTAAATGATATTTATTGAGAATTTTTTAGAATTACAAAAGAGAACAAAGCAGAAAAAGAAAAAGAAAAAAACAAAGAAAAAACAAACCACATCAAACAATACAAATTCAAAAAACCAAAAATACACCACAAACACACAAAAACAAATCCATCATTCTCAAATCCTCAACTTTCATTACCTTCTTTCTTTGACCTCCTCCTCCTCCCTTTTTTTGTATCCTAGTTGTTAATTGTCACAGCAAATCCTTTCCATATTTCATAATATTCTGTCGTTACATTACCTTAATCTATTTTCATCTTATCTTATAAAGAACCTTCAAACTTAAAGCTTAAATCTTATTTTTACCAACTTCTCATAACCATAATATTCTTACCTAATTCTTTAAACATTTTTGCTAAAGCCAAGTAATTTCGTTCCAACATTTTTCTAACATTCATCAATTTTATAAAACAATCCTAGTAATAAAAAAAAAGAAATAAAAACAATCCAATATTCATCCAGCGTCCCTTCCTCCTGGTCCCGGGTTTTGTCAGTCCTTTTTATCCCAATAATCTAGCGCATTAACCTGGTAACCTTATATCCGAGGCCCTTAAGTCCCTTCCATGTCCCTTCCGCGGCTCTTCTTCATATTCTCCTTTCACTCGTGGGAACTCCAGCTTAGCAATGTTTTTGACCCTTTTCAACAAATCAGCCCCTTTTCCATAGTCCAGACTAAACTCCATGTGGTATTTAAAAACATGTTTCAGAATCCCTCCAAAATTAAGAGCCCCCACAGCTCCAAACATCTCACGGCCCATTGCCAGACTTGAAAAGTCCAAACATCCCTGCATAGGGGGGTCTATCCAACCCCCCATTTCCAAACCAGTCCAAACTTTATCTTTCCAAATCTGGCTTTTTCCAAGTTCATTTGTCAAATCCAAAAGCTCATGTTCCTGCAGGGCCACAGCTCCCTCCATCTCTGGCGCCCAAGATTCAGCAACATCCTCTTCTCTCATCTGTTCTGTCGGGGCACACTCCTGATTTAATTCCTGGGTGGGCTCCATATAGTTTCCCACTGCCTGTTCAAAAATTCTGATCGCATCAGTCATCAAATCCGTCTTCTCATTTAATTGTTCCAGTAGGGCATTTCTTTTACAGAGAGCACACAACAGAGCTTCTGAATACATTGTCCTTCAAGGTCAGAAATCTATTCCCACGATTGTAATCTGTAACAGCTGCAAGCTCCCTGGAATTGGTTACAGTTTCACAGTCTCCCTCTAGGGGGAAAACTTCTATTTGTTCTTTCTTTTAAGGACAAATCTAGCAACAAAGTTTCCTTTTTCAGATATTTTGTCAATATTTGTTCCTTTAAAATGTGAAGGGGAACAGTGGAATCACTATGTTTCTCTTCTTTTAGCTATCTGTCAAAAACGTTTGTCTCTGGTCAATGAGCTTCAAAAAAAACACGTCAGTCCTGACACCCCGCTCCAGGATCAAGACGGTGGAAAGTTACTTTACTTTAAACTCACTTCTGCAGGTTTAAACAGTCCGAAAAAGATCCCCCTTCTTCTCCTGCTTCCGAAGGGGGTTCAACAATTTTAAATGATGAAAGTTAATCTTTTAGAAGCGATTTTCTGAGCTCTAGTTTACCTTGTCTTTGCTTTAATCTGTCTACAAAGAAACGGAAGGCTGACTTCCTGTTTAGACCTTCCCGTTTCAGTGCCAAATTGAAGTAAATTTTTAAGTCCAATTCCTTTCTGCTCGCAAGTCCTTATTTAAAGTCCAATTGTCCAAAATTTAAGTACTCACGGGTGATTATTTTAGAAGCCAAATTGTCCCAGGAAAAAGGCAGCGCTCTCCGGCAACGGCTATACGGCTTCGCTCCACGGAAGAAGCAGTTGACTCTCAGCACCGCGCCACTTCCCCCTCTTCGCTTCGGAGCCCGTTAATGGGTTCCTTTGCGGGTTGGGGGGGCGCTAAGGGTGCCCGCCGAGTCCCATGGTCACAGGCTTCATCTGCCTGTGATTTTTGAAAGGGTCCCCGCTTCGCTGTAGCGGAAAAGACCCGTTTCGCGTGGAGCTAGTCCCTCCAGATCAGAGGGAGTCCGCCATTGCCGATGGCGCCACCCCGGAAGTCTTGATTAATGTTTTGTTGTAGATATTTCAACAATCCCAACGTTTGCGAGTCAATAGCACAGATGTTTTAAAGGTTGTTGTACACAACCCTACCAAGGAAGATAACAGTGGTTACCCAGAGCTGGTTGCTGGTTGCAAAGGGCTCCCCATAACAGTTCAAGCTTCAGGGCCCTAAAAATGTAGGTCTGCCACTGGTTCAGCCTGCTCCTTTTCTATCATTGGTTTAAAAATACAGGAGAACATTCTTTGGATTTTCTTTGTAAGCATATAAGGGTGGTGAAGGGAGAAACAAGGGGAAAGACATTAGCAGATCATGCTTCCAGCCCAGTCCTAGCCATGCTTAAAGAAGTCCTACCATATTCAATGGGACTTGCTTCCAAGAACACAGGGAACTGTCTTAGATCATCATCTAAGTATTGTCTATACTGACTGACAGAGGTTCTCCAGGGTTTCAAACTAGGGTCTCTCCCAACCCTACCTGGAGATGCTGTGAATTGAATCTAGAATCTTCTTTCTGCTGAACATGTGCTGGGCCATAGAGCTGTTCTCTGAGAAAATGTGTGTCCATTGCTTCCTGCACATGAAATTTGTTTAGAACATCATCATGAAACCTGGTGGGGTTTTTTGGTTCTCTTGTTTCCTTTTCCTGATATAAAAACACCTGGGAAGGGTCAAAATTTAAAGGCATATGAGAAGAATTGACTATCAGTATCAAATCAAAGGTCTCTTGAGCCCAGAACTCTCTTATGAAGATTGGCAAACCAGACACCAATAGCAGCAAGCTTACAAGGAAGACATTATAATGATGATGTAAAGACTTTAGAACTTGATTATCACAGCTGCACAGCCGCTGAACCCAGGAAGTCCATTATTAGATATAACTCCCTTTTACAGTAAGCACAGTTATGGCAAGTGCTAAAAGGACTAGAGCCATAAAATCAACCACCACATAATGAAACAATTCAGCAAGGACTGAACATGTTTAGTAGCCACAGAGTGATGGCTGTCACTTGGAATAGAAAAATGGGGAATGGAGCACGCTGGGAAAGGGAAGGGCAGGCTGGGACCCCGAACAAGAGCATTCCTGTTAGGCGGTATGGAGATACTGCAACATTTTGTCTCAAGTAAAGACACAAGGCAGCAGCGTTTTTCATTCCACCCTGTATTCATCACATGCAACACTCTTTCCATTCCACTGAAGTTCATCTCCTGCCCAAAATGACAGCATTCATCTCATGGTCTACTGTGGTGAAATTATGTAATTTGCAACATCTGTGCAATTAATTATTTGAAATACATTATTCCATGACATTTGTTTCAGTGCAAAGGAAATGCAATGCAATGGGGTGGGCGTGTAATCAATTACTTATCATTTGAGGGTTGAAAGCAAAAATGACAGTGAATAGTCATTGTATTCACTGGACTGATTTTTGTTGTGAACATGGGCTGAATAAACCATCATTGGCAATTTCTGTTCCCATTTCCATTTCCGTCAGAATTCTCTGACATGCCTATTTGCAACTCCCACTTGCTATGACTAATGGACAAACTCTCCATGAACTTGCCTCTTTAAGAGGCACCTGTATCCATTATTATTACAATAACCCATGGCTGAAATCAATAAATCAATGAATTCATCCATTAACTGTGCATTGAGTTAAAGACTACTTGACTACCATGACCTGAGGTCTAACACTTTGAGAGCGAGGAGAGCGAGACCAATTTCTTCCCTCTCCTTTCTCCCCATACTGCTCATACACGCAGACATCTTGGTCAAGAGCTTATGCTGGTCATCTTATTTTTTTAATGACACCCTCCCCCCATTTTTAATGGAATATGATTGCTGCTGTCTCCAGCCCTATGGGTCTCATGAGTCTTGTTGCTGCTTCTTGGAGAGGATGCTTAATCCTCCCCCTACCAACCCTTTCCCTCTGCAACACACTTCCCCAAGCACAGAGTTCCAGACCCTTGTTCATAAGTTCAATGCAGGTCTTCAGTCCTTTTGGTGAAAGGGGAGAAGTAGCTGCGAGCAAATATTAGGACATCCTCTGGAGGGGAAGGACTGCTCCGCCCCTCTCCTATAAGCAGCTCCCTCATGAGGGCTCATTTCAAGAAGGAAGCAGCAATCAGGTCAACATCACCGACTTTTGTGGTATAACATTTAGCCTAGTCTGGATGAGTTATTCTGAATCAAATGTTCCTCAGCAATTGGCAGCTTTCTCCCAGAAGTCATTTTAAAAGCTTCTCTACATCATCCTTTTTATTTTAAGCACCAGTACATGTTATTTCTATCACATCTTTTGTAAGCACAAAGCAACTCACAGTAACAGAAGCCAGTGTTTTTACTCTAGGGGAGATCAGTCACTTCAAAACAGATCTCCCTTTCTCTCCAAAGGTTTGACAACGCCTAAAACATGTCTTCTGAAACCTGCTTCAGACTTCATGCTACCATATATTTCATACATGAAGATATGCTGCAGCTCTACCTCTCTCACTGTCTATGCGTGTGGATCTGGTAGCATTTCTGGAAAAGCTCATTTGAAGATCCTGGATTTCAACCACCCATCTAACCACGTAAAGTTGGATTCCAGGACATCTCCATTGCGTTTTCCAATAGTCAAACTTACTGACTGGTGCCAGGGCATGCTCACATCCTACTTTAGGGATAACTATTTGCAGAAGTTTTCTTAGTCCCCAAAGGACTATAAGGATTACAGAAGTGCTGTGTACATTTTTCCTTTGGAATTTGGTGGCTCTGAATGGGTGTAACTAGGAGGATTTGGCCAGATTCTCAGTGTTCACAGACCCCAAGCTGCTCTGTTGTGAAGCAAAGAGTCAAAATGGCAACTGTTTCCTTACTCATGTTTTTAATGGGATGAAGGCAGCTGCTGTCAAACGTTGCCATGGCTGAAATCTGCCATCCAAATAAATTGTTAAGAAGTGTGTGGCTTCTTGGGGAAGATTTTCTGTTGGTTAAAATTTTTAATATTTTAGCAAATGCTTAAATTTGACTGAAAAAGCATGACCATGTGTTAAATGAAGCATGCCTTGCAGGATAATCTGGAATAACAAATTGAGAATGAAAGACAATGAATTGGATCCAAAGCAAATGCCAGGAGCTGTGGCAAATCAGATTCATAGTCTTGGGATCCAGATGCAGACTTTGGCAATCCTTGATAATATGGCACCCTGAGCGATGCCAACATTTGGCACCCCCAAATGGGTCTTCTCAATTATGGATCTTCTCAATTTTGTGCTCCCTTGGCTTGGCACCTTGTGGGGAGGGGACCGCCAACACCGCCCTAAATCTGACACTCGCTGCAGGATATGTCCTGTGTGGTACCAGATTGTATGCATACTTGTATAAAATCTGTGTCCAGAGATGTTGCCCTGTGCTTGCACTTCAGCATGAGCCCACCACCACCACACAAAAGGGAGGAAATATAATGTGGGAATGTGGAGTACTGTATGAGTAGAACTTTGTGAGTCCACATATGTAAGATTTGTGTCACAGGGGTCTATGAAGTTCAGCTTGAGCAAGTGAGGCTCCCTGGGAGGAACTTTGAACTAGTTAAAGCAACGCTCACATCCTGTGGCGTGTGGACAGCCCTGCTCTCATTAGCTCCCTGAGTGATCAGAGTGCTTGCCAGCAGCAACACCAACATGGGCAAAAGCAGAAGCAGCACCCAGGGCTGGTCCAAAGTCATGGTCTGAGCAATCAGAGTCCAAAACAAGGGGTCAGGCGACAGGCAAGGTCAGGGCAGCCTGAGGTCACCTTCAATTTGGTCTATTGTCAAACAGGGGCAGAGGCAAGAGACAAACTTGGGGGAGTCTGCTGTTTGGTTCAGAATAGTCAGAAGGTCATGCTGCCATCAAAGCACAGTTCATGTATGTTCCAGAAGCTCTTCCAGCCAGATACTGGGGGTTTTTAGCTTCAGCTTCCTGAGCCACATCCTGAATCCAGCTAACTCTTGTCAGCTCTCTTCATCCAGAGGTGTCCTAGAAAAGTGGGTCTTACTCCCAAGGAGACCTTGACTTTAGAGGAGTCCTTGCCTGCAGTGTGGCACTTCTGCTGATGGGGTGGGTTTCTTACTGGGATGTGAGGCACCATCGCTCCCTTGGACCTCATTCAGCTGAACGTCAGAGGCTGAACACCTCCATGTCGTAGATGACCCCCCTCCTCAATCTAGGGACCCTGACTCCTTAGTCCCAGATTAAGCCTGACCTATGGCTTGGTGCAATGCTGAGGCCTACAGACCATCATCTGACGAGGAATCCTCCAGCTGAGACATGACAAGGGGGCATTGGTTGAGAAAGGTCTGTAAAGCAGAGCTGGTTTGATTCTAAGCAATCCTATCATGAGACATATGGGAGAATAATAGGGAACACTGGATGCCAAATGAAAAAAGCGAGTGAGCAAAGCACAGCAGTTCCTGATAAAAAAAGGACTAGTGTGGAAGCAGCCACAGCCTGCAAGGGTGATCAATCAACTTCATTAATTTGAATTCTGGAGAACAGGATCTCTTCTGTAATTTTGTCTGAATAATTTACATTACCCATCTCCCTGATTATCATATTAACTGCATTTATCCTTTGCTGGTGCATTACAGCTAATCAGAAATGCAGGGGTGCAGAGTGACCTTTTTCTGCCAGCGTAATCCATTACTCAGCAGCATGTGAGAGGTTGGAAAAAGCACAAGCCTAGTTAGCAGGGCTCGTCTTGCAGAGGCTGCTGCTGTGCTCAAAAGCTCCGATTTCCACAAATCTTTCCGGTCCCCTACAGCACTCACCTGTATTGCATGTGGCCACTTGCTGTAGCCCAGGAGCAGAATTCCACACTGGGAAGGGGAGGGGGAAGGGCTTCTTAGGGCACCATATCAGCGACCCAATAACTGGTCCATGGGCCTGCTGCAATTGAGAGGTGAAATATTTTTTTCCCACACCCCTTCTGAGGAGTGCCAGGAAGCTGAATGCCAGCATTTTTGTCTGCTTGGCATTCGACAAGGGGATGGAATTTAGGACGAGACTGCAAGCAGGACACAGACCGGCCGAATCACATGGCTACCAACACAGCATCCAAAGAGCAGGCAGAAATGAGAGGCGGAAGGTACAAGCCCAGTTGCACAAAGTGAATGGGCGAGACAGATACATTAGCTAGCAGGACAGGGACTATCAGGCAGGGTTTCTCCAATTTACCAGCATTATATAATCTGATTTATAGGCTAGTGAAAACACTCCGCTGCCGTTATTACTGCTGAAACGAGAGCAGTCTGCAGTTTTCCCCCATCCTCCCACTTGTTCCAAGTGAAGTAGCAGGAAGTGTGAACAAGTGTTCCGAGTTATTAGAGGAAGTATAATTGCAAACACTGGAATCTCAAAAATCAGTACACACAAGCAAAAAAGCAAGAGCTCCCAAGAAATATAGACAGGCTTGTAACAGGCCAAGTAAATATGTCTAGCAGCTCAGTGCTAGTATATCTGACACATTAAATGTTCACAGTAACAACTTATTAAACAGATAAAATAGCAATGTGTGGTCTCCAGAGTAGGTGATTAAGGCCTTCTGTAAAGGCCTAAGTAACATCATTTTGAAGGATTTCATATCTCTTTGGAATTTTGTTGATGGAATTTTGTCACAGATTCCATAGCTTTGAGTAAACAAGAGACTGGAACAAGTAGATTTTCTTCTATATTTATAATTATTATTTATTAAATTTGTATATTGCCCTTCATCTGAAGATCACAGTTCACAACATAAAAATACAAAATCAACCGCCCCCCCATTTTACCAAATTCTAAAAATCCCTCTGGACTCAAATTTTAACACTGAAAAAGAGGACATATCTGGGGAAAACTGAATGTATGTCCATTCTATGGCAAACCTACCATAGAATGTTAAATCAGTCCAAGGCCTGGTTATAGAGAAATGTTTTCCTCTGGTTTCATCCTGCATATAAACAGGTGAAGTGGGATTCTGCTCTGTTAGGGGCAAGGAGGAAGATGCTAGGTCCTGTTTTTCGAACACGTAACTTCGTCTTAAAATTTCATCATATGATAAACCTCCTCATAAGACACATCCTTGGTTTTGGTGTTAAAAAGATATTATTTTAAAGGGGGAAACGTCTTAACAGCAGAATGTGGTTTTTCAGCCTCTCTTTAGAAGCCACATAACTGCAATGAGGTTGCAAGCTTTGATGGCAACATGATGGAAAGAAAACTTCCTGAAACCAATTAGAAGGTGAATGAACAGTTTCTATGACGTCTTTGCCCTTGCATACAGCCAACTGGAACTCATATGCTTTGCATACAAATCACCCATTGGAATATTGGAACAAGAAGTGCAGCTTTCAAACAATAACATTTGAACTTTTTTTCCATAGACACTTAAAACAGCATGCACATATTGCTGCAGCTGTTAGGGGACCGTATTTTGTGAAGGTGGTCGTGTGTGAATCATTGGCTTATGATTCTTCAAGGAAATCTAATATCTAGAGAGCTTCCTCTAAATGGGCAATTTACCTGCGGCGGTGTGCTTTGAGACTGGGGGGAAGAGAGAGGCACAACAAAGGCATTTGCAGTTTGAATCTGGAGCACAGATAGAGAGAGCTGAGACTTTTTAACTGCAGTTGCTAAAGGTGAGGCGTCTGTGGGCTGAAGTTCCTCCCTTTGAGAACCAAATACACGATTTGGAGCTGCACCACCTGTTTGCTAGGCGGCTGTATAGGCCTGAATACACTGCAAACAAAGTCAGGACTCAAACCAATGGCTTCAAGTTACAAGAAAGGAGATTCCGACTAAACATATGGAAAAACTTTCTGACAGTAAGAGCTGTTAGACAGTGGAGCTTGGAAGATTGTGGACTGTCCTTCCTTGGAGGTTTTCAAGCAGAGGTTGTATGGCCATCTGTCATGGATGCTTTAGTTGAGATTCCTGCATTGCAGGGGGCTGGACTAGATGACCCTTGGGGTCCTTTTCAACTCTAAGTTTCTGTGATTCTTGGATACTTTAATCTTCCCGTAATCATTCATACAAAAGAAAATTGGGCTGTGTACACACCATACATTGAAAGTATATTTCCCCCACCAAAGAATCCTGGAAATTGTATTTTACCCATCCCAGGGCACCCTTAAACTATAGTTCCCAGGATCCTTTGCAGGGGTGATGTCTTTTAAATTCTATAGCAGTACAGCTGGACTTCTCACCAGTTGGGTTTGAACAATACCTGGTATATAAAGATGTGGTACATCAGAGCTGGACTGATTCACAGGAAGCTATCAGAGTTGTTACAAGGTTGTGGACTTCCACAATAGACAGAAAGCTGTAAATAATAATAATAATAATAATACATGTAGATTTCCTCAATTAGTTTTCTCCCAAGTCCTAAAACATTTCTGTAAACCTTCCTCTTCACACAGCACTATCAAAATCCCTGAGCATAAATGGAGCATTGCATTGATTTTGCCTCAGTGCCAGACTATAATCAGTTTTACAAGCTCAGGTCTATTTCCTTTCAGAATAAAATTGGTCTCCCTACCCCCCCCCCTTTCAATGCTATTAAATTTTGAATGCTAAAAGACTGCCTGCCATTGTCTCCTTGACTACTACTGAAATTATATGGAGAGGGATACAAGGAAGGATCTTATACTGAATCACATCAATGGGGCATCCAGGTCCACAAATACAAGGAGTCACAAGCTTTCTGTATGGATCATTTGTCCATCTCGCCTGCTGCTGTCCACTTCGACTGCAAAAGCTCTTCAGGATCTCCAACAGGTCTCCTCTTTGACCACCCTATAACTTGAGACTCATTACTTTTTTCTTGCCAAACAACAACAACAAACAACTGGAGCTGCCAGCAATTAATCTGAGACTTTCTGCATGCAAAGCATTACCTCTACAGCCAAGCTGTAGCACTGGTTATCCAGACTGGCAGGGCTACCCTCCAGAGCAGCCTTCCCCCAACTGACTAGTACCCTCCAGATGTTTTGGACTGTAATTCCCATGAGCAGCCCCAGCCAGCACAGTCATATTGGCTGGGGCTGATTGGAGCAGTATACCAAAGCATCGAGAAGCTGGTCCAGCATATCAGGCAGGAGACCTATGCAACCCTCCTGGCTCCCTACTGCTTTTCAACAAGTTGGACCAATAGGATCACATACGTGCAAAGGAGTGGCTTGTGAAATTTGTGTTGAAAAGTGGTAGGCCCCCGAAGGCAGGAGTGGGCAGAAGATAGGAAGGGATCTGCTGGCAGATCTCTGAGCAATTTGAAGTAGATCAGCAATGATATCTGACCCCCAGTTGCTTAACAATGCAACAACAAAATAACAAATCCATACACAAAATATCCTGCTGAAAATATTTATCTATTGTTTTCCACAAAGGTTTCATGGTGGTGTACAGGATGTAATCCAAACAACTTCAAAAATAATTCTATATACAGCGGTACCTTAGTTTTTGAACATAATCCGTTCCAGAAGGCTGTTCAGCTTCTGAAACGTTCGAAAACTGAGGTGGAAAAAGAAAATGGGGGGGGGGGGGACTCAGCGGAAACTGTTCAACTTCTAAGGCACATTCAAAAATGGAAGCAATTACTTCCGGGTTTCCGGCGTTTGAAAACTGAAACGTTCGGCTTCTGAGACACTCGAAAACCGAGGTACCACTGTAACAGATAAATTTTTAAACAATACAAAGCAGACACATGGCAGAGAGTTGGGAAAGCTTTTTGGAGGATGGGGGAATGTCTTGGTTTCCAGAAGATGGAGATAGTGGGCACCGGTCATATCTCAACAGGGATGCTATTCCACAGAACAGGGGCAGCCACATCAAAAGCCCTGTGGAGTGGGCTTCTGAGATCTTTGGAACTTGAAGGAAAAGCTTTCTTGCAGACTGCAGTGACCTAATGGGCACATAAAGAAAAAAGATGGGCGGGGTATAAATAATAAATTAATATATTATTATTATGAAAGAAAGCTGCAGGGAAGGGAGTAACCAGGAGTGTGTGTGGTAGGACTGTGAGCTCTGTTCTTCCCTGACCTAAGGTATTGCTTTAAGCACAGGATTATAATATAAAGCACAGGCTTTAAGCACAGGGTTATAATAGAATCTGCTGTGTGAAATTTGCACTTGTAGTGGAAAGCCGTGTTCAATAGAGATTTTGATTTCCCAGCTCTCCCATCTAATCTCTAGTGGCTCTTGTTCCTACTTCCCTAGTACCAGTATAACATAAAACATGCCCATGGGCATCTGCATTACATCATATCTATTACCTACTCCTAGGTAATAGGAGTCACCCTATTGCCTAGTCTCAGTTACATTAGAATACAGTGGTACCTCAGGTTACATACACTTCAGGTTACATACGCTTCAGGTTACACACTCTGCTAACCCAGAAATAGTGCTTCAGGTTAAGAACTTTGCTTCAGGTTGAGAACAGAAATCATTCTCCAGTGGCGCGGCAGCAGCAGGAGGCCCCATTAGCTAAAGTGGTGCTTCAGGTTAAGAACAGTTTCAGGTTAAGTACGGGCCTCCGGAACGAATTAAGTACTTAACTTGAGGTACCACTGTACATCATACCATATGATAGTTGTTGTCTAAGTTGTATTCTTTTAAATACCATATTTGTATGGAGGCTGATATAGTTGGCACCTTTATAGTCTCACCATGTACACAAACCCTCCTCTAGCCACTGTACTTCCCCCAATGGTTGTCTACTTTTCAAGCATTACTGACAGTGCTGCCTCACATTCTCTGTTTGGTCCCACCCAGTCAAAGATGGGGAATCTGGGCGCTGTGTGTACTAATATTGGTGCCATCCTATCCCACCTGCTCAGGACTTATATCTTCTTGCTGACCCTGCCCACAGACGCAGCATGGCTAGTGGCCTTAGTATATTGCTGCTCATGCTATCTGACCCGCCTACCATTTTGAACCTTTTGGAATCTGCAGCCTTCACCCACTTGCTATTCCTCACCATCCCCTGTCCCGTTCAGGCGTGTCCTTTCCACTCATTATTATCTCTGGGAATATCTTAGGGAATGGCCTTCCCTCGACTCTATGCCTATATCAGATCCTGATGTCAGCTTGTGGGTAAAGTCATTTCCTCTCTGCCCCATGTTAATAGTTTCCTTCTTTCACACCTCCTTTTCTTCCAGAATTTAAAGTAGTGGGGGTGGGGGAGCTGACCACACCCTCATGGGGAAGACAAGGAGGGGATATGAGCTCAGAAGTCTGGTGCCAACTTCATTCTTCTAATCTTTTACTGATTGCAGTCAGAGCTGTTTCTTTGTCTTGCCACTCAGTACTCAAAGTCAGGGTCAAAAACCTTGCTTCCTTTCAATCCCTTCACCCCCCCCCCCCAATCCATTTACAAACTCCAATGCAGGCACACTTATTGATTCTTTATCTGTTAAGCTTATTTTCAAGCCATAAGAAGACCTCCCCCACTACCAAGAACGCTAACAATTGTAATAAAAAGAGCATACAGTCATACCTTGGAAGTCAAATGAATCCATTTCGGAGGTCCATTCGACTTCCAAAACATTCAAAAACCAAATTGCGGCTTCTGATTGGCTGCAGGAAGCTTCTGCAGCCAATTGGAAGCCACATAGGATGTTCGGCTTCCAAAAATAGTTCGCAAACTGGAACAGTCACTTCCGGTTTTGCAGTATTCAGGAGCCAAAACATTTGGGAACTAAGCTATTCAAAAACCAAGGTACAACTGTATTAAGGATACATCATACCATATGATAGTTAGAAAGCCACAGCATGATAGAACAGACCCTCCAAGTGTCCCTAGACCACAGGTTTCCAGGAAACATCAAACTGGTACAGCTTGTATTTTAGGCAAGCTGAAGCTTTTGAGTATTCTTCAGTGACAGCACCATATACAACAAACACATTATGGCAGTCTAATCTGGCTGTTTCCAGGGCATGGGAGGACATAGCCAGGTTTGCATAAGTGAGCGGGTGATTCTTAGACAGGCATTCTAAAGGCATACATTATTCAAGCAACATCAGATGGAGCCCTACGGAAGGGTTTCGGTAATGCTGGCCTTGCTTTTGATGAATGGTGACTTAATAATGAAAGCTGAATGAATCTGGGGAACCTCCACACTCCAGACTTGGAGTGATTCTACAGCTGTCTTTCATTAGCAGCTCTGATCTGGGCTCCAAATAAAATGGGCTTGGATTAAGTGGTGTGGCAAGTGAGAGCATTAATTATACTTCAACAAAATAATGGAAACCTAGCATTACCAAGCAAGCAAGCAACTTGAACGCTTCCCAACCTAAATATTGATTCTTCTTGGTTACTGCACCTTCACAGCCAAATGTACAACCCACTGCACTGACGTCTTCGTGGAGAGTTGGTTCTCCAGCCTTTAACAATAGCTAGTATGAAATTAGACCACTTTAAAAGGCAAAAGGCAGCTAATGAGGAACAAGTGACTAAGTGGCTATTTCAGGGAGAGAAGGAGTGGTGTAGCATCTGTATAGCCTACATGAGTCTTCCCAAATAATACTGCAATGCCAGTGCCATATTTTGACCTGGAAAGCTGCACAGCCAAGAGTCACCCTATTACCTAGTCTCAGTTACATTAGAATTCTGTCTTAAACTTGCAGTTCTGCCGTGAGCTATTTTTGCTATATGGACTTTGAAACTTCTCACCTGCTTGCTTGGGTGAGAGAATGCTCCATGACCTTTCCCATATGCAGAACTTCAAGATTTTTTTTTATTAATATTGTTTCTTAATATTGATCTAGCAATCTAAAATGAATGGGTGGGTTTTCTTAAAACAGCAATAGTCAATAAACAAGATCAGCTTTTCATTTCCTGAGATTTTTATAAAGTAAAATTTGGCCCACAAAGCAGATCCTAATAAGGATCTGGCCCATGGAGCCAAAAAGATTCCCCACCCCTCGGACTTCCGGGGTGGCACCATCGGTAATGGCGGACTCCCTCTGATCCGGAGGGACTGGCTCTACGGAAATCGGGTCTGTTCCGCTACGGCGAAGCGGGGACCCTTTAAAAAATCACAGGCGGGTGAAGCCTGTGACCGTGGGACTCGGCGGGCACCTTTCGCGCCCCCTCCCCAATTTGTAAAGGAACCCAATTACGGGCTCCGGAGCGAAGCGGGGCAAGCGGCGCGGTGCTGAGAGTCAACTGCTTCTTCCGTGGAGCGAAGCCGCACAGCCGTTACCGGAGAGCGCTACCTTTTTCCTGTGACAATCTGGCTACAAAAACAACTACCCGTGAGTAGGTTAAATTTGGACAATTGGACTCTAAACAACGACCCGTGAGTAGAACGGAAAATTGGACTAAGAAATTCCTTTTAATTTGGCACTGAAGCGGGAAGGTCTAAACAGGAAGTCAGCCTTCCGATTTTTGTAGAAAGATTAAAGCAAAGACATGGCAAGCTAGAGTTTAGAAAATCGTTTGTAAAGGATCAACTTTCATCATCTAAAATTACTGAACCCCCTTTGGAAGCAGGAGAAGAGGGGGGATTTTTTCTGGACTGTTTAAAGCTGCAGAAGAGTGCGTAAAGAAAAGCAATTTTCCACCGTCTTGAACCTGGGAGCAGGGTGTCAGGACAGATGTTTTCGGAGTTCATTGACTATAGACAAACGTTTTTGAAAGACAGTTAAAAGAAGAGAAACATAGTGATTCCATTGTTCTCCTTCGCAGCTAAAAGGAACAAAATATTGACAAAATATCTGAAAAAGGAAACTTTGTTGTTAGATCTGCTTTTTTTAAAAAAAAGAGAGAGATGGAAACAAATAGAAGTTCTTCCCCTAGAGGGAGCTTGTGAAACTGTTATTAAATCTAAACTGGGGAGCTTTGCAGCTGCAATAGATTAAAATCGTGGGATTAGACTTTGACCTTGCACAGCAATGTACTCGGAGGCTCTGGTGCGTGCTTTCTGTAAGACAAGTGCTTTATTGGAACAGTTACATGAGAAGACGGATTTGATGACTGTTGCGATCAGAAATTTTGGACAGGTAGTGGGTATCTATATAGAACCCACTCAGGGATCAATTCAGGAGTGTGCTCTGACAGATCAGATGAGGGAGGAGGTTGCGGCTGGACCCCGGGAGGCAGAGATGGAGGGAACTGTGGCCCAGCAGGAACATGAGTTGTTGGATCTGACGAATGAACCTGGAAAAAGCCAGATTTGGAGAGATAGAGTCTTGTTTGGTTTGGAGATGGGGGGCTGGATAGACCCCCCTATGCAGGGATGTTTTGACTTTTCAAGTCTGGCATTGGGCCGGGAGGAGTTTGGAGTTGTGGGGGTCTTCAACTTTGGAGGGACCTTGAAACATGCTTTTAAATACCACATGGAGTTCAGTGTGGACTATGGAAAAGGGGCTGATCTGTCCAGAAGGGACAAAAATATTGTTAAGCTGGAGTCTCCACAAGTGAAAGGAGCAGAAGACAAAGTAAAGTACAGGTATAAATATGAAGAAGATCTGCGGAAGGGACATGGAAGAGACTTAAGGGCCTCGGACATAAGGTTACCAGGTTAATGAACTAGATGGATGGGATAGAAAGGATTGACAAAACCCGAGACCAGGAGGAAGAGACGTTGGATGAAGATTGGAAGAAAGTTTTAAAAATTCAACTTAGGAATGTTTTCTAAAATTAATGAGTATTAGAAAAATGTTGGAACGAAATTATTTGGCTTTAGCAGAAATGTTAAAAAGAACTATGTAAGAATATGCTATGGTTATGAGAAATTGGTATAAATAAGATTTAAGTTTTAGGGTTTTTTATGGTAAGATAAGGTTAAAATAGATTAAGGTAATTTAATGACAGAATATTATGAAAAATGGAAAGGATTTGCTGTGACAATCAACAACTAGAATACAAAAAAGGGAGGTGTGAGGAGGTCAATGAAATAAGGTAATGACAGTTAAGGATTTGGGAATATTGGATTTTTGTTTTCTGATTTTGATGTGCTATGTGTTTTGTTTTTGCTTTTTGATTTTGACTTTTATCGATTTGTATTGTTTAATTGCTATTTGTTTCTTTCTTGTTTTTTCCTTCTTTTTCTCTTTGGTTTTTTTTTTTGTAATTTTAAAATTCTCAATAAATATCATTAAAAAAAAAAAAAAGATTCCCCACCCCTGGAATACAGAATTGGTCTCAAAATAACAACTTCTTTATGTCTCATTTAGTTTCCATGAAAATTAAGTTTGACTAGGGGTTTTGTGCATCTGTGTATGCCGAACAGAACAGACATTTTGTTTGTTTGTTTGTTTGTTTGTTTGTTTGTTTAACATTTTGCCTCTTCCTCCCAGGGAAGCCCAGGATGGCAAAACAACAACAACCATCAAGTGATAAAACAATGAAAACATATTGAAAACAAGTCCAATACAACTTTGCAGAGGCAATAGAGCAAATTGTGCCACTGGCACTCCTTGTTTTTAAAATGAAATTTGAAATGCTATGTCAGCTTCAGAGTAACTAGCCAAGTTGACCACCAGAGTCCCTAAAGCTGGTGTTTTTTGCACTGTTCTGCTAAAGAGAAATGGAATAAAAATAGCAGAAGCTGAATCTTCTTTTCTGCCACCTCCCCCTGCACCCAGTCAAATGTTGCTCAGGAAGTTTGCATGATGCACGAGGCAGCAGATACCATATTAACTTACAGATGCCAGACATTATGCAACCTTCTGCTTTTCCAATTATGCTGCCCTTAACAATTCCTCTCTGCTTTCTCCACGCATGCATTACAGTACGTTACAAACATGCACATGATCCAGAGTGGTTTAACCTTTAATCTGTTAAAATGGAATGTTTCACTATTTGAAATAACCCTGGTGAATTTGTCCTGACAGGCTTAAAAAAATAAATAAATCACCTCCTGTACTGAGCGGGAGGAGAAGGGTTTGTAAAGACACCTTTCATGACCATCATGTCTTAATCTGTTGCTTATTCTTCCACTGCACTGAAACAGCTTAGCAGAGTGCAATGATAGCAAAGTTGCTTCCGCTTTTCACTGATCAAAAATGAGGATTATTATGTTGCTGGTGTGCAGCACTTTAATAAAACAGCCAAGGGACAGTCATAGCTCAGTGGCAGAGCACATGCCTAGTATGTCGACGGCCCCAGATTTAATCCTCAGCCTCTCCATGTAGGACTTTTGTAAAGACTAGTCCAGCCCCCTGCAATGCAGGAATCTTTTGCCCACAGCTGTCCCTGGGTGGGTTTGAACCACCAACCTTCTGATTAACAGTCATCTATAGTGTTTGTTTCAAATAGATGCTATGGAACCATGCATTCATTCCCTTATACACAATGTGATCTCTCATTTTCCCTCACAACTGAATGTGTGCACCATCTTTGTTACTGTATGTACTGAGCGGAATCCTAGAACAATAGGATCCAGAATGCAGCAGTCTGATTGGTCCTCAGGAGCCACCCAATCCAGCTCCAGGTAGAAGTGAATCAGTGATCTGATTGGCCTGCAGAAGCAGCCAATCAGGCTCCTGGATGCTATTTCATTTATTTTGCACATTTATAGTCTGCGGGCTAAAATTAAAGGAAAAGGAAAAATGATAACAGTGGCTAGTTTAAAAAAAGAGAGAACTGGCATTTTAAAAAGTATTTTAGACATTAGAGGTTTGCCAGGAGAGAAAGATGTACAGTTCATCTAAACGAGCCTATCTATTAGATTAGGCACCTCAAACTTTAACCAAGTTTTTCCTGGGAGGGGGCAACGCTGATAAAGCCTGATACTTGGTAGGAATGCCATGAGTTTTATATTCCTAGATCCATGAGCAGGAATGAATCTAAGTAAGAAGATGCTCCCTCAGATAAACTCTTTGAACTAGCATAAAGTAAGGTGTAATGCCTCATTCATTCGCTGGGTGTTATAGTCAATAAGTGATGAATGTATGCACTGACTTTTGGTACCTTGGAATAGGGTTTAACCCTTTCAAATAGGCAGGATCTGTTAAACTAAAATAAAAACTCTTGAGTTTCAGAAAAGGTGGTAATGTCTGGGGGAGGGGGTGCAAGGTTAGTATCCAGAATAAAGAGCCTCCGCTGCCCATGGAGCTGAGCACTTCTTGACCAAAATTTTGAGTACAGACAAACCTCGATATTCAAACATCTTGGCTGCCGAACGTTTCGGAAGCCAAACGCCCAAAACGTGGAAGTGAATGCTACCATTTTCAAATGCGCCTCGGAAGTCGAAAGGCTTCTGAGGTGCGTTTCTCAATTTTCCCCTTTGAACTTGCTGACAGTGCTTTGATCCTTGGTTTTTGAACTTTTCGGAAGTCGAATGGACTTCCATAACTGATTACTATCGTAAACCGAGGTTCCACACTTATTATGCTATTTTTGTGATATACAAATTACATGAGAAAACTTGGTATACTTATTTGTGTATCCTTATTCTTGCTTATAAAACCCAAGAAAGAAAGAAAGAAAGAAAGAAAGAAAGAAAGAAAGAAAGACAGAAAACAGAGGTTCCACTGTATTTTAAACAGGACAATATTCCTACATAGGAAGATCTTCAGTTTAGCAAATTACATGCAAACTGTAGGATTATGGGACACATGTATTTCACTGAAAGCATGTAATACAGTGGTACCTCGGATTACATACGCTTCAGGTTACATATGCTTCAGGTTACAGACTCCACTAACCCAGAAATAGTGCTTCAGGTTAAGAACTTTGCTTCAGGTTGAGAACAGAAATCATGCTCCAGCGGCGCGGCAGCAGCAGGAGGCCCCATTAGCTAAAGTCGTGCTTCAGGTTACGAACAGTTTCAGGTTAAGAACTGACCTCCAGAACGAATTAAGTACTTAACCTGAGGTACCACTGTATATACAAGTTTTGGAAAGGTAAAATTTCCCAGAGCTCCCAAGTGCCTGCACATACAGTGAAACACATGTGCAATTGTTGCATGTGATCTGCACATGAGTTGCATGCAGCTCCCTATTTGGACATAAAACCAAAACACATTTAAAAAAATAAAAAATGCTTCCATCCAAATCAACAAGATTCCAGATTTGCTGATGCCAGTAGCAGCAAGACCATATTAACCTCTCTACATGTTGAAAAGCAACTTGAGGCATTTGGGTAACCTGTGCATAATAGGGGGGGGGGGGACGACACCTCCATCATACATACATTAGATTTTTAAAATAACTGGACTAGTGAGTGGGTTCTGACCACAGAGCTAATTTTACCCCCCCCCCCCCGCCGCCGCTGCCAAAAAAAAAAGTATGTAGGGTTAAAATTAATGAAGATATTTCATGTTGACCAGTGCAAAACAAGGGTGGTGTTAGATATTTCAGCTATCTGCAGCTTCTTTTCATCAAAGCTTCCTTTCAGGAAACAGAATAATTTAATGATACAAACAGGAAGCATCTGCTTTCTCCTATATGATAATAAAAGTAAGCTCCTTACTGCACATAGGAAGGAAAAAATAAAGACCTGAAAAATTCTCGATTTTTCAGTTCCTTTTGCTCCATAAGCTCTTAGTGTCACTGAGGGCCAAATTACACAACTCCATTAGCTTACTGTAGTTTGAGCAGATATACGCAGTGTTTGGCACATGCTGAAGCAACTGCGTATTACTTCACCGACTTGCAGCTCAAATAACCTTTATTTGGTCTGTGCTAAATCCCCTTAAGATCTGTGGAAAGATAAATATGGGGCATGTAACACACTGAATTCACAATGGAACCTAAGAAGCCACCTTACATCAAGTAAGACTGTTGGTCCCTCTGGCTCAGTATTGTCTATTTACACTGACTGACAGCAGCTGTCTGGGGTTTCACGCAGGAGAGGCCAAGGAGTGGATCTGGGACCTTTTGCATTCAGAGCACATGCTCTGCCACTGAGCTATGGCCCTCCTCTGTGAGAAGGCACTGAAGAATGAAACAGTCATATACCTCCTTTGTACAAAACATAATGGATCCACTTTCGCTAAAAGGTGTTACTTCCAACAAGGCCACGGGAAATAAATCCTTTCAAATGAGCTGTGACAAATGTATCATGAGCTATGCCTAATGCAAAAGCTAATTTGAGGTTTCCTACTCTATATAAAAGCCCCTAAAGAAAAGACCATATTCTGCTATCCAGTCCATTTCTTAAACATACAATCTCACTAAGACTTTGTCAAGCTGCTTTTCAGAGCTGCTGCGGACAAGGGCCACAATCAAAAGAACTCACAGTGCACATCGATCAAGGAATTAACTAGGGGAAATATACGAAGGACTGCTTTTTCCTTTATTTATTTGAAAGATTTCTATGCTGCACTTCAGGGTCAGGCAAAGACTTAGTATTTTATCCTAGGCCTCCCTATAGTTCCAGTATTTTAAGCAATTTTAAACATATTTAATTAGCTAGTGCTTAATATTATTATTGGGAGTTGTTTGTTTTGACAGGGATTTGTGTGTGTGTGTGTATTGTTTTGCTTGCCATGAGGTTTCCTTTGTTAATAGTTGCTTCTGTGTGTTTTGATATGATGCTACTATGTTGCATGTCACCTACAGAATTTTTCTGCACTGGTTATTCATAAATGTAATTACCGTATTTTTCGTCCCATAGGATGCTCCTTCCCATAGGACGCACCTAGTTTTTTGGGGGGGAAATAAAGGAAATTTTTTTACCTTTATTTCCCCCCCAAAACCAGGTCAGGGAAACCTCCTTGCTGTCCCCCGAGCTTGTGGGGCTGGCCGATGTCTGTCTGGCAGGCGGGGCGCTCTGCTTCAGGGCGCCCCTCGCGCTGGGTGGCAGGCTGCTATCCACAGCGTGGGGAGCCCTGCGGGGAACTCCCCAGGGCTCCAACACGCTGTGGATGTCTGCCCGGCGCGAGGGGCGCTCTGCTTCAGGGCGTCACTCGCGCCGGGCGGCAGGCTGCTATCTGCAGCCTAGACAGCCCTGCGGGAACTCCCGCAGGGCTGCCTAGGCTGCGGATGTGTTCCTGAAGCACCGGGTGCTGTGCTTTCAGCGCGCCCGGCGCTCCGGGAAGCAAGCTGCTATCCGCAGCCTAGACAGCCCTGCGGGAACTCCCACAGGGCTGCCTAGGCTGCGGATGTGTTCCCGAAGCGCCGGGTGCTGTGCTTTCAGCGTGCCCGGCGCTCCGGGAAGCAGGCTGCTATCTGCAGCCTAGACAGCCCTGCGGGAACTCCCTGCGGGAACACCGACCCCTCTCGCTCTCCAAGCTTCAGCGAAAGCCTGCATTCGCCCCATAGGACGCACCCAGATTTCCCCTTCATTTTTGGAGGGGAAAAAGTGCGTCCTATAGGACGAAAAATACGGTAAGTAATAATAAATAAGGACCTTGCACATATGAACCTGCCCCTCATTAAATTCTTCTTTGGCATCAAGGCTAGCCCAATGCATACTACTGCTACCCTGCCCCCACACTAGTGTCGCCCTGGGCTCCTTCAGGATGAAGGGCAGGATATAAATTCAATATAAAAAATAAACTGTTGATGGGCAACTTCTGGTAGCCTTTGTCTTTATGGAAGACTTCCACTAATAAGCCCTTCAAACACTTTCAGATAGAGGGCTTTCCTCTTGATAGCACTTTGAAGAGAGGTCTATCCTCTGTAAAATCATTTACAATGCAACCCTATCAAGAGGACGCCAATGTTCCTGATATCAAAGTAGATTTCAGAAGCAAGGAGAACATAGGCCTGCCAGAGGAGACATGCCTCAAAATATGGTCAGAAAAAGCCATGTTCTTTCCTTTCCTTTGTCTCTGGCTCCACATACAAGTTTGGATCTACCCATAACTGGAATGTGTTGACCAAGAAGGCCCTTAACAGCCTTGGTGCTTCACCCTTCACCTTGGTCAATCAGTGTCAGAGTCAGCAGTTGTGACGTAAGTCTTGGCAATAGCAACTTGAGGACCCCAAACTAGAGTATGACAATTGGCCCTTGCCATTTAAGAAAGCACAGGTTCTGCTTGTGCATATCCTTTTAACTGAACTGGACAAAACCGACAATGTGCAAAGTTAATCTCTAAACAACAAGCATCTGTTAATTTAATAAACCTTTTGGTGCAAACCAGCTGACTTGTGACAATGCATGGCTTATATTAATTAAATATACTGAAAGGGCAGGAAGCTCAACTTCGCAACTTGGCTTGTTCATGGCACTGAAAGACCAAAACCAGCAGGCTGGTCTTATCACAATGTACAATTCAAGGAAAGTGAAAGGGTATTATTCATGAGGGTGGGACATCTGACTGTTGATTCACTATCCCCACCCAAAAACATTCCTTTTATTTTTGTTTTAAGTGCTATGGCTGCTTTTAGATGGGTCTTCTCCCCCCCCCCCCTTTTCTTTTACAGTTAACAGGACTACTTGGCCAACAGAGTCCTTGCCTGCCACAAGTTATTGTTGAGGTCAATGGCTTAGATTTATTTAAAGATTAGATCTGCTGGTTCTAAGAATAGGATCTGGAGTTACATGTGCAGTCATAAAGATTATAAAGCCCAAGAGTCAAATGAAGTAAGGCTCTACTCCACCCTTCCCTGTAGCAACACAATCCCAAAAATGGTTTGGTTTCTTTTCTCCTTTTTTTGTCCAAAGGATTATTTAAATTTATTTTTTTTGCTTTAGCATCAAAAGTGTCCAAGATATGTGTAAGAAATGAATTAGCCAAGTGATATGGACTTCACTCATCATTTCTGCTTTCTTAATTCATAAGTCACTGGGATTTTAAATCTTTCAAAACTGAAGGGAGCTGGCAAGTGGTGTTAACAACATATTTGTTCTCCGGCAGTAGTTTATGCCAAATACATGGAGCAGAGCTGTCTGTTTTCTTCTGAGATGATTTGGAAATATTTATAATAGCAATGATCGTATTAAATTATCTCAATGTGTTCCCCAACCTGTACTAAATGGGAAATGTATAAATTTGGTCTATTTTTTCCCTTATTGGTGATGCAAGGGACACAATTTTCCAACATTCTTAAATCAATAGAAATATATACTTTGTCTGATCTTCACAACACTCTGAGTTTGAAACACTTTTCCTAATTGCACAGTGGAACAATCCATCTGCAATGGTAAGTTATGCAATTTCTTTTCTTGGCGGTGTCAAGGAAAGGACATATAAGAATGGAGTATGGTAGCAAGCTAAAAGACAGAGGCGTTATATGTTGATGTTGGGGAATGAGTGCCTTTTCACGATACCCAAAGAGTCTTTAGTATGCAGGACTCACACTATTTGGGAGACCCAGTGTGTTTCAGTAGCTCCTACATCCAGAGGATTTGAAATGCCGCATGTGATTAATTGACCTTTGCATGTAATCTCCAAGATTTCAGTCTGCTTTGGCAGGATGCATTTGGATTAATTTTGTATCACCTGCATATTTGGTGACTCTGCTTTTCACATCCTTCCCAGGTCAGTAATGAGTAGATGTTAAATAGCACAGGTCCCAACACAGAGACTTCGTGCATCCTGCTGTTTACCTCTGTCTATTGTGAAAACTGGCCCTTCATCTCTATCCCTGGCTTCCTATCTGCTTAACCAACTGCTGATTCATGAAGTAAAGGGTTTTCAGCCTCCCTTGTATTCCAAAACAGACATTTGCTGGAGAACACTTTCAAAGTTGCTCCAAATGGAAAGCTTGTTGCATTAACCAGTTTGCTGTTATTCCAATGAATATGGTAATGGAGAGCTTCATTAATTCTGAACCCCAAGTTGTCATGGAGTTACACACAAGGAATGTACCTGCAGTGAACATGGCAAGTGTTAATTAATAGCTGTGGTGAATGGTCTCAGGCTACAGTTTTGCATTTCATTTCCATTAGACACCATTATTTATATGCTTTTCTTCTCTCTACACCTGTGTGTGTGGAAATACAAACACATGCTAACTAAGGCTGAACCTACCTGAATTTGGTGAAGTGTCCACTAGGACACAAAAGCTTATGCATTGTTGGTTTGTTAGGCTCTAAGGCACCGCAAGATTCTTGGTTGTTTCTGCTGCAGCAGTAGACTAACCTGGCTAGTCCACTGTAAGTTGTTTGGTCGATGTGAACCCAGTTGTGGGCCTACTAGGCTGCTGAAATGGTAATGATGTATGATGATGTATGTTGGTCTCTCACTGTCTGGTTTATTCTCATCTATGAAAAGGTAGCCTAAGCCCACAGTTTTTATGTGGTCTTCATATAGGAATTGGTGCATTTTCCAAGGTAGTCCCACATCTGAAATTGAATGTATGGCATGATATATACATTCTGCAGAACTGGATCGTCATAGCACGATTTGTAGCAGCGAGTTATTAGTAACATCAGATACTACCCCAACTATCTGCCAAATGGAGAGTTTGCATAAAAACTTTCTCCATGGCATAATCTTGGTATATTCCTTTACCCTACATTGGCACTCCTTTACTGGAACTTTATTTCCTTTTTCTTTTCTGCCTGCTTTTTCTGCCTGGAGGCGTTGGAGGTTGGATGGCAGCTAACAGACTGAGGTTGAATCTTGACAAGACAGAAGTACTGTTTTGAGGGGACAGGGGGCAGGCAGGTGTGGGGGACTCCCTGGTCCTGAATGGGGTAAGTGTGCCCCTGAAGGACCAGGTGCGCAGCCTGGGAGTCATTTTGCACTCACAGCTGTCCATGGGGGCACAGGTCAATTCTGTGTCTAGGGCAGCTGTCTACCAGCTCCATCTGGAACGCAAGCTGAAACTCTACCTGCCCGCAGACTGTCTCGCAAGAGTAGTGCATGCTCTGGTTATCTTCTGCTTGGTCTACTGCAATGTGCTCTATGTGCGGCTACTTTGGAAGGTGACTCGGAAACTGCAATTAATCCAGAATGCGGCAACTAGACTGGTGACTGGGAGCGGGAGCTGAGACCACATAACACCAGTCTTGAAAGACCTACATTGGCTCCCAGTACATTTCCAAACACCATTCAAAGTGTTGGTGCTGATCTTTAAAGCCCTAAATGGCCTCGGCCCAGTATACCCAAAAGACCGTCTCCATCCCCATCGTTCAGCCTGGACAGCCTGGTCCAGCGCCGAGGGCCTTTGGGTGGTTCCCTCACTGCAAGAAGTGAGGCTACAGGGAACCAGGCAGAGGGCCTTCTCAGTAGCGGCGCCCGCCCTGTGGAACGCCCTCCCATCAGATGTCAAGGAAATAAACAACTACCTGACTTTTAGAAGACATCTGAAGGCAGCCCTGTTTAGGGAAGTTTTTAATGACTGATGTTTTAATGTATTTTTTATATTTTGTTGGAAGCCACCCAGAGTAGCTGGGGAAACCCAACCAGATGGGTGGGGTATAAATTATTATTATTATTATTATTATTATTATTATTATTATTATTGCTGCTGCTCCTGCCACATTCCTAATCTGAGATTGTATTATTTAGTTATTTATTTTTAAAGGAACTCAGGCAAAATTGCTCAGAGGACATTTCCACCAGAAAATTTGGGAGATTTTTTGTTTGTTTGTTTTACTCGCCTCCCCCGCCTCGCACTTCCACAAGAAGGCCACTTTGCAGAAGGGTCTCCAAATATTCTCCACTATTGACGTTTCCTCACCACTATCAAAATGCCCTAGAACGAGGCTGGATCCAGGTTGTGGAGTATGCAAAATGGTAGTCAAACTGTGAACACTGTTGCCGGGATGTGATTTGCATTGGCGCCCACCTCCCTTAGGAAAAGAAAGAAAAATGTTGCGCTATTGCCACTGACACTAACTTCTCTAACGCTGACAAAATTTGGTGAAATTGTGCCCACAAATTAACTGTCTACAAATAGAGTATAGAATTTCAGGAGGTGATTTATGAACCGCTCTAGGGTGGGGAAAATGCTTGTCCACAGAAGCCATTAAGTGCCAAAATTTGGGGCTTATGGCACAGTGGCACAAAGCGTTTATTGTGCAACATTGCAGCCTTGAGAAATGATCTAATTGTCTTTCCCTTTTTCCCCTCCTACACCCCCAAACAACAAATTGGCAGAGAGGTTTGTTTAATTATATAACCATAGATAGCCTGACTCATAAACAGATCTCTGGAACTGGTTTTATCTTCTCTTATTATGGGTAAACAATAAATTGGACCCAGCTGACACCTTGGTGCTGCTATAAGAGGAAAAAGCACATGTATTGGCAAAAACAAGGTCTTTGTAACAAGCTATGGCCCGTATTCTTGGTTCATGTTAGAAACCAATTGTTTCCCTTTAAAAATATAAAAGTTTAAGAAGCGGCACAGTTTGATAGAAGTTGGTAGTAGGTTACGAACTATGAAGATGTTTCTCTTAGGCGATTCCAAAGATCTACATCTCAGTTGTTCTCTAAGTCAAAGCAATATCACATTTATTGCGCTGCCGTGCTAAAGAGACCAGGGTAAGATCAGCAGGTCCTCAGGAAAACATGGCAGCTTTAAGAACCGCTGCCTGACTTTGCTTTTTCCACTCCTCTCTCTGCATCAGCAGTGGCTGGTGGGGCAGTGTTGCTCACCTGGCTTCACAACAGGGAAGCTGATAACCAAAAGTGGGAGAGGCAAGGCAGCGGAGAGGCAGGTGTGGTGAAGGTGTGGTGGCAGAGCTAATCAGAGACTCCAGCCACTGCACCTGCACCATGCTGACCTCCCTGCTCCCTCTCAGTTACTGACAGTGACCTCCATGTTGCTGCCCCCACCCCAATGTGCCCTGTTGACTGCAATTGATCTGCATTCCTTTTTCATTTTGTGGTATGCCTTTTCAATTGTAAGCCTGGGTGCAGGGATTATTTAAATTGTTGTTGTTGTTCTAGTAGCAACCCCAGAAGCCTTTTCGGCATCTGGTTATTGTGGTTCGCAATTAAGTATCAAGTTAGCAAGCTACTATTTCTCGATTTTAAATATTTATTTTTGGACTATGTTGGGAATGACCCAGTATTTGTTCCGATACGCAAGATTGAACTCCAGGCCAAGACCAGTCAGCCCCTATGGAAGGGAGAAGCCTTGGCCAAAGAACATAAAGAAGAGGATAAAAATGAAGACTGCCAAAATAAATTATTGAACTATGCAGGACAAATTATTACAAAAAAGGTCAATTGTTTAAAGCAATTTTTTTTAAGCTTTGTGTACAGATTTTTTACATTAGTATAACTTTTAAAAGTCACTTGTAATAATACGAAGAAGGTTTTAAAATTGGATTGTTAAGTATATAAGGTTTTACGGACGTGCCTAAACTAGTATATTATAATGGAGCCAAGAGGAGAAGTGGAGGGAAGCCAACCAAAATTTATGGTTTAATTTGGTTATGATTTTTTTCTGGTTGGTTTGGTTTTTTTGTATTGTTGTTTTTGGAAAACCAATAAATTGTTATGAAAAAACAAAACAAAAGGGAATGACCCAGTATCGCTTCTTGTGCTGTGCTTTAACCTATACCCCAAAGTTTTTCCTTGCATTGGGAACCTGGAAAGGGGGAGATGTAAACTGTGACAAACTGTGCATGCACCAGTTCTAAAATTTGTTTTAGAAATTCTCCAAATCATACTAGAAGAGAAGTGGAAGAGAAAGCAGGGTAGAGTCAGCCTACTAAACAGTAATGAATTAGAATGGAGAATCTGGAGGAGTTGTCCTTCGGTTCTGCTTGTGGGATTCTCATGGCCATCTGGTTGGCCACTGTGAGAACAGGATACTTACCTACATGGGCCTTGGGTTCTGATCCTTTTGTGTTCTTATGACATCTGTTTGTATCTAATTTAGTAGTTATCCAATAATTCACTAAACCTCTGGAAATATGAATGCAGCATAGTGGGCAGTATTCTAAAAACAGTGTTGGACCTAGACAATGTTAGATCCTGGACATAATGTTGTTAGGGGAACTCCATTTAAACAGCCATGGGTATCCTTCAGTTGTGAAGCAAACTTTTTAATTTTAATTTTAATTAATTTTTTAATTTTAATTTTAATTTGCATAACTAATTGACAAAAGCATTGGATTTCTTGGCTTTTAAAGTCTGTTGATTTTATGAATATTTTATATCATTTTATGCAAACTGCTTAGAGGTGGGGTGTTGTTGTTTTTTAATTAAGCGGTATATAAACTTGTTTAATTAATTAATTAATTTCTCCCAGAAATTATTCCAGCATCTCTTTTCTGTATCAAGCCATGAGCTGAAATTTTGCAATAGGACCAAGTTCCACATGACTCAGTATGGCCTGCTTTGCGGTTATTCTGCTCTGTGCCCTGGAATATGAGGAGAGGCATGGCTGTATTTTTGCCATAGCCCTAAACAACTATTTCCCACCCACCCACCCTCTCAGGACCGAGTCTGTCACCTGGGAGCTCAAACATGGCTCAGCTCCGTATTTTTCTTTAAAAAAAAATAAAAATAGTTGGTGTGATAATGTTCTCTGTTACCTCTCTGGCAAATCACAGGTTACATGCTGCTGGCTGTGCAAAAAAGGCTGCACGTTTCACTTTCCCCAGGCCTGGGACTACACATTTTGCTGCCTGAGGCGAAGGACAAAATGCCTCCCTCAGGCCCCGTTCTGGGTACAGAAACCAGCCAGGCTGGCAGCTAAATCATACTTCAACACTGTTGACAGGATAGTATATACCACTTCATGGGAGGATAGCAGCAGGCTAACTCACAGGGCACAGGGAAGGAACACACAGCTCTTTCCTTTAACTGAGAATAATGGCTGGAGCTCAGGTGGAAAAGTCAAGGGGCATTGCTGCCCTCAGCAACTGCCACCTGAGGCAGTTGCCTCCCTTTGACTAATGGTAAGACCAGAACTGACTTCTGTTTAATGCATTAAAGCTTTTAAACTTTGCTTAGGAATCAACAGAGTGCCTTGAATGGCAACGTTTCCCTCTGGCAGCCTCAGCGTGCTGCATTTTCTTAAGGTGGGAACAGGCCTTTGATAAGCCCACTTACCAATACACGTGAAGCCTTGCAATGGGTGGCCAGGCCAGGCCACCATCATGAGATGCCAAAATTCCCCAGTTGGCGTTTGTCACAGACAACGGCCTAGAAAGGTGCGATCTCACCACCACTTACAACCAGGTTAAAGAACCTTTTTCAGGTGGAGAGGCACATTACTTAATGGGCAAACTCCAAACTCTTTTCTTTTCTTTTTGTGGCGGGGGGGGGGGGGGTTTGCATGCTATTGGTGAGTGGGGCCAGAGGCAAAGTGGCCAGAGCAATGGGTGGGATTCCTGCTTTTGTACAGTAGGCTAGATTTCAGCCACACAGAGGTTAAGAGGCTTCTACACAACCACATATACATCTCCATCCTCCATACAGGCAAGCCAGAGGCATTATGGCAGGTGAAAGACACAAGGTAGCCAGGCAAAAGCTCTTCTTGGGGAGGTACACAGCAGGACCAATGGATGATGTGGCCAAGGGATGGGCACAGCCAGTGGAAAGTCCCAGGGGTCACATAGACAGGTCTGAAGGGCTTTGTTTTGCTCCCAGTTCCAAGGTTCCCTACCCTGCCTTACAGTACAACCCTATGCATGCTTGCAATGGTGGCCAAAATGAATCAAAGAATCATTCAGTCCAACCCCCTGCAATGCAGGAATCTTTACCCAACATGTGGCTCGAATCCACAGCCCTGAAGAAGAAACACATGGGGTGGGGGAAGCAAAAACAAAATGAGGGCACTAACTCAATTTTTTTAAAATGCACATGCTAATTTATATGTATAGGTGGGAATTTAGACATTGCCAAAATTGGAATAGAAATGCAATCCATTTCACTATAGTGAAGGCAGCTATAATTGGGTTGACTGCATGCCTAGTCAAGTCTGTGGGTCCAGATACTGTTGAGGGGCAGCTTCTAAGGCCCCCGGCTCTCCATTTTAATGGTTATCTTTAAACCACTACTTAAAAGGCACAAGAACATGTCAGGCCAGAAAGCCAGCCCCAACAAAGGCCTGAGCTGTTTGGAAGAAGTGTGGGGTGTGATCAGCTGCATGGATTAAAGAGAAGACCATTTTTACAGAAAGCCACCTGAGGCGGAAGAACATTGTAGCCGATTGCTTTATTGATACTGTATTACGAATGAAAAGTACAATAGGTGCATAATCCGGGCAGTTTGACTCTTGCATATTGAGTGCACACAAGTGAAATATTTCAAGATACATCAACACCCATACCCCCCCTTCCCCACTCCCTCCCCGCCATATAAAACTTGAGCAGACAATAATACATATGACAAAAAAACAAGAACAATTTTCTTTTTTTAAAAAAACAACAAATACAATTCTTCCCTTCATTTAGTGCAGAGGCAGCTAGGTCCATCACCAAAAGTCTGAGCCTTTGCAAACAGGCAGGATGAAATGGATGAAGCTCTTTATGGGCCAGTAAGACTGTGGAACCAGTTGGGGGAACCAGACTCCCTCCCTCAAGCGTTGTGGCTTTGCACCAGAGGTTGGAAGAAAACAGACCAGTATGTGTTTCAGCAATGGTTGTGTGTCCATTTTTAACCCTCCCCCCCCAAAAAAAACCACCCCAGAACAAAACACTAGTTTGTAAACGACAAATGCCCCAAGAATCAGTTGTGTTACACCGATAAAGGTATTTTTACATCTAACTCCTAGCGGGTTGTGCTCAGACAGGCTTCTACTATGAAAAAATTAGCCATCCTTGATTTGGTTGCTCTTCAGCAGGGGTCCATTTCCACGATTACGCTTGTAGTGGAAGAGCAACCTCACAAAATCAGTTACACTTTTGCTCACTGCAACAGAAGGCTTGAAGACATCAATACCCATCAACCACTCATTCAAACATTACATGCCTTAGTACAGATTCTGTAGGTCTCTTGGGTCAGCAGGTTGTTGAACAGTGTTGTAAGTTTAGTAGTTCCCAAGGCACCTGGGTGATTCGAACAACCAATTGAGTGTTCCGTAGGGTGTACTCAACTATCCCAGTACGTGAACACATTTCCTTTGGTTGCATTGCCACTATTTTTGTATAAAGCAGGCAGACCAAGGCCTATGTATGTTTACTCGGAAGGAACCAAAGTATGCACACATAGGAGTGAAGCATTAAAGAGAGTGCATGCAAGCCTGGAAAAAGAAAGCCCAACAGCCAAGATGCTATATAAGTTTTGATCATGTTCAGGGAAAGTCTTGTCCATATAATATGCAGCTCTACTTCCTGTGCACAGTTTAGGCTTGGATCCAATTCAAAGAAATCAATGTGGGAACTCACTCAAAAAATATGCCTCTCTAGAGTATACCAAGATTCTAAACTTCCTGGGATTTATTATCCTGGAATTTGGGCCTAACATGTTGACTGATTGGGCCCCGAATTTACATTTGCTTTGCTTTTTGAAAAGTTTTGGCAAGGTATGATAAAAACGCTTAACTTTACCAGGTACTAAGGTAAATGATTACACAAGGTGGAGGGGGAAGAAATCAACTGTGAGGGGGGCAGTGAACCAGCCTGCAAGACGCAAGTGTTCCAAAGCCAATTTATAAACATACACTTTCCTTCACGAAACATTTACATGTGCCCCTTCACTCAGTGTTGTCTGTTGAGACTCCTCGCCCCCTAATACAAGCACTTGAGCATGTATTAATTTTGTGGACAGTCCACTGACTTGGACTAATATGCCGTAAGCTCAAAGCATGCAGGTACTTAACTGCTTTGCAGTATCTGGGCTTGCTTTGTTAAGAACTCAGCCCAGACTATATATAAAATTCCCTTTGCTCTTTCCTCTCTCTCAAAAAAAAAGATCATCCCTGTTCCCTCTACCAAAGCATATATAGAAAGCTATAAAGGCAGCTTGATCATCTTTGAGCGACTATTTTACTTGTCACCTTAAAAAAACAAAAATCAAAGGGGGACTTTTGGTAAAGAGCTTCTATGAAAGCTTCTGTGTTGGAAACTTTAAAAAAAAAAAAAAAACCTCTTTTGTTTTCCCCACTTCACCCCACCCAACCCCAAAACATTTTCATCTGAGCTGTGTATTTCCCCGCTCCTTTGTAAATGATTAAGGAGCATATTTTTGTGGTGTGCAGGGCCATGGAAAACAAAAAAATTCCCCAAATGTTTCATGGCTCAAGATTGCAACAATTTAAAAACTGATAACATTTTTTTTAAAAAAAAAAACCTTACCCTTTCTTCAAAAAAAATTCAAGTAATCTTTATGTTCTTTAAATGTAGATATATAGATATAAGGCAAAGCAGGTACAGCACTGATAAGATGTTCCCCTTTTTCTATGCAATTTATATATGTGGCATTGCTTTTATGGTTCTAGATAAGCCAAGTGATTGACTATAGAACATTTGATTATTATTTTTTTATACCACCTTCTTCATACCTCTCCAATTAAGCCTTGAGTTTTGAGCAGATAATTGGGTTTTAAAAGTTCCAGTCCTTGATGCATCAACTCTCTCCTGTCCCTCAGGTCCTATGAGGCAGTGAAGAACAACCTTTCCTTCAAATTTGTTAAGTTACCTCCTTTTCCTCTGGAGTCTTTGTACTAACCCCCTCCCCCCAAAACTTCTCCCTCACTCTAGCAGGGAAAGGGGAAACTTGGTGCTTTAAGTGGTTGTTATTGCTGTCATTATGGGATGGCGCAAGAGAGCCTTCAGAAGAATTGCACCTTCCCCTTTTGACAGGGAAGAAGGAAGCAGAAGCAGAAGCAAGATAAGGAGATGGTCAATTGTTTTGAGCCATTTCTCCTAATAAGGCTCGATTGGGCAACAACAAATCTACGTTCTTGCCAAACCTGATAGATGCGAAGAGTCGCTTTCCAGAAAAATGGCATTGCATCAGAGAGAAGATGGCAGAGGTGACCAGAAAATTGATTTAAAACACCTTGGTAGGAGGATGGTGACTCTCAGGCTGCAAAAGCCAAAAATGAGTACTCTATGTACAATGATTGCTTCCATGGAACAGAATCAGGTAACTCACAAAGCACATGCATATGCCTTTGCACTTGGCATGCTCTGGGTATCAGGGAATGAGTGAAGGACTTAAGAAAAAAATATTTTGATCTAAAATGCATATAGATGTATTATTGTGTTTCTGCATGTGCATGCATTTTGTGTATATGAGTGAAAGGCAATTAGCTCATATGGTCATGACCAAGCTATATTTCAGAAGAGAAAAAAAAAAGAACACACTTATCACACTTTCCTAAAACGAAAAGCTAAAAAATTTCAAGTTCAGTATTCGAGATCTTGTCCTTCCCACCCCACCCTCTTCTAATTTTCTGGGTTCGTTTTCCCCTTTTCCAACTTACATTAGCACCATAACAACATTTAAACATTACAATCCCTCTTCAGTTACTACATACACACATACACACACACACACACAAAAATGGTCCCATTAAAAATAGTGCTTTTTCTGCCAAAAAAAGTTATATATAATATATATCTTATATAATTCAACTAAATCTGTGGCAAATGTGCAATGCAGACGCCTCCTCCATTAAAGTGAACTTAACGTTCACACACTCTCACTTCATCGGTGATTTTTAAAGGTGCAAGTACATTTGGAATTGTGTAATTTAAAAAAAGGTAGTGGGCCTCATCATTTCTTCTCTGGCTTTTAAAACATGGAAAAAAATGAAGAAGAAGTCTCAAACACATACTGTAGACTTGTGATTTCCAAAGGAAAAAAACTAGTGGGGTGAAAATGAGGCCAAAATTTTAAACCTTCAGATATTCCACTCCAACCCCCCACCCCAACTTCACTTTTATTGTCAATACAGACATAAACTGGGCTTCTTTCAATATCATTGTTTTCTCTTTCTCTGTCTTCATTGGTTGGTAAATTGACAGGCAGTGGCCCAATATTAAATAGTTCAAGTGCCTTAACTGTCCCTTTTAAGTAAAGGCTGAGAATACTGGGTAGGAAAGGAACAAGAACCAGCAAACAAAAAATACTTAAAAGACAATGCCACAGAAATGTTGTTGCTGCCACCGCCAACGATGTAATCCTGTTTCTCTTTCTATGTCAGTTGTTTGGTGTTAATGGTGCCCCTTGTGGTTACTCCTTGGTGTGAAAGGGCATTTGCCCTCACCCCTCCACCTTGGTTTGGGAGAGAGAAAAGGGTGAGGCCAGGCCTAGGAAATAAAAAATAAAGAGTCCATTTTGGAAATTGTTCATCACAGTTCACTTCTGGCTGCCCAATGTTTCTGAGGTGGTGGTTTGCACAACAAGAGGCTTCTGGGTAGGCAGGACAATCAAGGGGCGATGGATCTTTGACTCCTCAGACTCTTGCAGTCCTTCAGTTTGCCATCGATACCGGCGGGCCCGGTGGATGTTGGGAATCCCTCTCTGAAGGCGCTGTGAACTTTTCTTCTGCCATATGTCGTATTTTGAGTACCTGGCATGAGAGGGCTTTTGAAAGGGATCCTTAAAGGAAAGCAAGAGGGGGAGAAATGGAAGTGGAACATCAGTATGCTGCAACAATGAAACAGAGATATCCACAGTTTGAATTCACCATAAAATGTCACCCCACTCAATAGCAGCTACAGTCGTACCTTGGTTCTCAAACAGAATGCGTTCCGCGGGTCCCTCCAACTCCCGGAACTGTTTAAAAACCAAGGCACAGCTTCCGATTGGATGCAGGAGCGTCCTGCAGCCAAATGGAAGCCACACCAGATGCTCAGCTTCCGAAAATCGTTCGAAAACCGAACACTCACTTCCGGTTTTTGATCGTTTGGGAGCTGAAACGTACAAGTTCCACGTTGTTCAGCAACCAAGGTATGACTGTACTATTTGATTGGTACCCACTGGGCCAAAAAGACCTGGCAACCTTTGGAAGAGAGCGTGAGTGGCTGACACACTGGCACCCTGAACAGGAGAACTCCACATTCGGAAGGCTGCTCAGTAGCATTTCTCCCATAACCTATCAACAAGTGCTCACTGACAGTAAAAATCCTGTGCATATTTAGAAAAAAGGCCCTGCTATCTTTATGGTGTATATAAAGTAGGAACAATGATACACACATTTGCTTGATATTGCTTTTCTTTCCCACCCCCAGCAATTTCTCGATCTGCTTGTGTGTAAGACATTATCTGCACGTCATGTAGAGATAAAACTGTTTTGCTGTAACTGCAAAAGCAGCAGATGCTAAAGATACGGGTTCCTGGTTGTCCAATGCTAAAATGCCTCCTGTTACTCAGATAGCATCTCCACTTACCTTGTTCAGTGCTGGTAAGGCTACAAGAGAAGATGACGAGAGATCACGCTCCGATTTGACAGATTTTGCGCAGTAAGTTTCCAAAAGGTTAAGATCGCAGCTCCGGAAACAGCACTCCTCTACTATGCCACGGTTGAGCCTTCCTCTGTTTCTGCCCACAGGCCTACCTGTAATAGCAGAAATGCCACCTTAAAGTTAGAAAACAAATTAAGAGCATTTATTTATTTGCACATGGCACATTTTTAAAAAGCAACCCTAACCTTGAAAAGACAGCAGCAAATCCACCACTACATCCAAAGATCTGGCAGTTCATGCCAGCCAAGGCAGAAGGTGTAAATGGTTGGTGTTTGTTTTTGTTACACCAAGTTCAAGCTGGCATGGCTATGGGGCTTAGGGAGCAGGATCTGCAAGATCTGCAGGGCTTTGGACACAGCAATTCAACAGCCACTGGTGTTCTTCCTCCAGTCATCCCGTTCTGGCACTTTCTACTGAGAACCCCCAGTAGTAGCTTCGCATCAAGCTGGGCAAAGCTGTGGACTCTGCCACAAAGTCAGCCCCCTCCATTGGTAGCACTCCTCTCCACTGACAGAGGCTGGCAGAGAGGTAGCTATACACACACCATCCTGCCCCTTCTCCCCAGTCATCAGCATGGGGTGCGTGTTGTGCCCTTGGTTAGTTAACACAGAAAGGGAGGGAAAGGGGACCAGGGTGCTAATCTTTTGTTGTTGTTGTTCTTTAAGACTGGCCTCACCCAAGTAGTTCACAAAAATATTTATTTATGAACCACTTTGTAGCCTAAGGCCATCAGGGCCAGAGCAGTGTACAAAATAATGTTACAGACAATCCCACATTTTATAGCAAAGTATTGGCATGCCATAAAAGTGTGGGAAGCTGAAACTTCAACTCTGCAATGGCTGCTCATCAAGAACTCACTGAACCTCTTTTTGCTGCCTGCCAGAGATAAAGATGACGACGACAACAACAACAATAGCAACAACAGTAGCCAAATATCAGAGTGGCCAGACTCCTGAAGCTTTAACAGTTGCACAGAAGAGTGAAATTTCTTCTTCTACCCAACTATTAACTGTAGGAGCCTCAGGGCTAGCCCAAGGCATTTTTGCCCCTGAGGTGAAGCACAAAATGCCCCCTCCCTACTAAGAAAGAAGGGGTGAGTAAAGATCTACATCAGGATCTCCTGCCCCTGTGGATTCTGCCGTCTGAGGCAGTGGCGTCACCTTGCCTCATGGGTGAGATAGTCCTGAGGAAAAAAACCCTTTCCGTGCTTGTCTCTGTGTACACATTCCCTTTAACTCTGCAGCCAGTGCGCTCACTCTGCTGGTTTGTGAAGCTGTGTACATATGACACCAGCCACCAGCCACATCTGTCCTGTAATTTCTTGAGAAATACTGCATTTTGATGTGTTTTCCTCCAAACCAGCTTCAATTGGATTTGAAAACAGAAGCCAATGGAAGACATTCGTGCCCATTCTCTGCTCATTCATGTGGACAGAGAGCAGGTGATTTGGAAACACATTCCACCATACTGATGTGTAGACGATGTGCCAATGTGATTTGAAACACAGCAAGGGAAAATGACCTTGCTGGAATTTTGGCTGCTAATGGATACGCAACTTTCAGCATTCCAGGAAACAAGATCCTTTCATTTTAATGTACAGTACGTTGCATCAACATGCTAGAGTTAAGTGTCTCTTTGCTGTCCTGACTCATGCTCAATTCTGTGTCCACTGTTCTGCAGCTCAAAATATAATGTGCATCATGGCATTTCATGAGAAATTCCAGTATGCTTTCTATTACGGGTGTTTGTTTCTGTCTTCCTGGCCTGAAATGAATTAACTTTTCTATATCTGTCATCTGCTATTTTCTCTTTCATGGTTACTGCCAAATATTTCCTAGGATAGGCCACATTATCCAATTATCCTGTTAAATAATTGGACAGGGATTTGACTGTCCAAAATTCAGTATATCCTTCCATTCAATGCAAGACTCCCACCCCCACCCCAATAAAAGGTGGGGGGGAAGCGAGCAAGGATATTCTATATCAAAACTATTTCTGCACACCGTGAATGAAAGCAATGCACTTCTAGTGGGGAAAAAACAAATAGCGCTGGTTAGTTTGAGCATTCATTCCAGAATGCAGTCATGTATACACACTGTCAGGCGGTGAGTTTCCCAACAGCTTAGTCTGTGATGCAAGGGTCACATGCAGACAACTGAGATTTTGCTGCTAACTAGAGAAGATGAAACAAAGCAAGTCTATAACACGAGCACACAGTAATAAAAGTACTTGGGCAATCATATATACAACTCTCAGATGTCCAAAGCACACTTGCACCAGTCCATCCATCCTCACAGCTGCCCTGTAAGGTAGGCCAGCATTGTCACCTCCACATTGCTGACTGCTTGAGGCTGAGAGAACTCCTCCTTTAAAGCTGCCTTGCTGCCAAAATGAGATCTGACCCTCGGCAGTTTCTGCTCCACAGCTTAGGCACTAACCCACCCTGCCAGCTCGCATCAGAGAGTAGATGGCTGTCTTCCTTTAAATTATCCCTTCTCCTTTCAGTTGACTCACCTTCATTATGAAGGCTGCTTTTCTTACTGGAGAGGTGTTACTGGGGCCCCATACAGAGGGAGGTCCCCCAGCCAGAGATCACTCAGGCTCAAGGTGGCTGATTTTCAGCAGTAAGCTATATTTGGGGCCCTTTGGTCCATTCACTGTCATGCAATCTTTTGAGCTTCCTCTCAGGAAAAGACCCAGGAGGTCACATTCAACAGCACATACAGCCTTTGCATCCTGCACCCACACAGCAGCAGGCGACAGACACGGACACAGTGGCTAGACACTAATTTGCTGAAGAATCAGAGTCCCCCTTGCCTTCTTGGGGTTTTCGTTTGCCCCCACTCCCCCCCCAAACAGGAATTGCAACTAGCCTATGTTGTGTTTGCGATGTTGTTTGGGATTGTATTGCAAATGCACATGTGCGTACCAAGGAAGAAGTGTCTTGTGTATGTGCCTGCATATAGGGACTTATGTGCCACACTTCCGAGTAATTGTAAGATCCAGCAAAACCTGTGCCCGCTTTCCTCGCACGCCCCCTAACCACCACTTCTGGCTGATCAATCAAGCACCAAGTCAAGCGGAAGAAGACTTTGGGTGTAAACAATCCTCTCTTCCCCTGTCAAAGGAATGTGGGCACCAACAAGTGGTCCTTTGTCAGATGGCTGGGCAGCAGCAGCCATTGTTCCAAACCCCTCCCCCAAAATAGCTTCTCTCCCCCCTCCCTATTTTTCCTAGTATTATTCTGCAGGATGGGGGGCGAGAGAGAGAGAGAGAGAGAGAGAGAGAGAGAGAGAGAGAGAGAGAGAATGTGCTTTGTCAGCATAAGTGGCTGGAAAGAGCTAAATTCTTATCAGCTGTTGGAAGGAAGAAACAGGAGCTGTTGTTTACAGAAATCAGATGCCTCTTCTGTCCTAGTCCATGAAGGAAGATTCAGGTCTCTCTTACCAATTTCTGAGAGGGATTTAATTTTTTGGGTGGGAGTGGAGAGGAATCCCCTCAGAGCTAAAATGTTTATTCCAAGTACCAGCCACTGTTCCACACGCCACTCTAGGCTACTTATCTGGGAAAGGTGGGATATAATCAAACATACATACATACATATATACATACATACAAGAACTCCTTAAATGCTGATCAGTGTTCTGGATTTTGTGTCTATGGTTGATGTTGGTATATGGAAGCAACAAGAGCTGTTCCGTCTGCAGCATCTCCCTTCATACATTTTTGCAGCAGTTTAAGTGACTAGTTTTGCAAACATTGTGCAAAACAAATACTAATTAGGCTTCTTGTGGAGTATCTGCTTCCTAGCCCTACCCAGAGAGTATTTTTAGCTCTCTAGCCCCTCTCTCCAGCGCCGCCACCAGCATCCCCACCCCCACTAAGAAAGAAATGGTACTTAAAACATCTGAGAGCCAAACTCTCTTAGGACTCAGTGCAAGCCTGACTTCAATAGGACTATGATGAATTGCCTCAGCTGGGCTCCTGACCTTTGGGGCCTTCGGACATAGTGGTAGATTAAAGAGCCTAAAAAGCAACTTCCCTTCTAAAAATGTTTTCAGAGGAGACTTCAGACCACCTACTACAACATGGGAAGTAGGGGAAGGACATCTTTTGATGCCAGACAGGACAATGAGCTGCGCAGCATTCTTACTATACAGACTCTGGTAGATACTATGCTTCCTGTCTAGGTTATGGCAGCAAACACAGGCAGGTCTTTCTGTGCTGAAGTGCTTCAAGTTACCCTCTGTTCTCCTACCGCAGCAGAACATTTGGACCTCACTGACGAGCACTCTGTAATTTTCTGTATCCTTGACCACCTCCCCCCACCTTGCCAAAAAAGCTTGTCATTTCTATGATGATAACTCTAGAACGAATTATACCCAGTTATTAAGTCAGGGATCCATGTCCTGGAACCCAGATTCAGTTCCAATAGTTCCGTCTTGGGAACATATGAAGCAACTGGAGAATGCTTCTGGTTGTGTGCTGAGCATGCGTCCCTCACTGATTTGCAACCAGAAAGCAACATCACATCTAGGCTTAAAAGGCAAGGTGTCCCAATCAAAGTGGGTGGGCTTGTAGGCAAGCTTTGAGCTCAGTCATTGATCTTTTAAAATGTCAACCACTAGCTCCAATCCATGCACTTCTAAAATGCAATGCAATGCGCACACGCGCACACACATATATAATGAAGCCATGTGGGCTAAGAGTGGCCAGTGCGTGAAAAGGGCTCTATGCACAGACTGATGTACCGATATACCATGGGGGGGGGCACCCTCATTGTTTCCAATATCATTTTCATCATTCCCAGTGCACCATGAATACAAGAATGCCACAAAAGCATAGAGGTGCAGAAGAATGCAATGCAACCGGATTCCCACATAGCAACACATTTTTTTAATCCTCTGTGTGACTAAGAAACAAAATGCTTTACAGTGGCCAGTTTCTCATCAATCACAAATGATCTCACGTGGTGGTTGCAAGGGTGAATGACATAAGCAGCTCAACACATTGGTGCTCTGAGAGACAAACCAACCTATACTGAAGGAACACTTGCACAGACCCCATCATCTTGTGTGCTGGAGGGACTTGTCCTTGGGCAAGAAAACTCCTTGCTCGCCAAAGACTTCTCATTGGGAAATTAGGTGATGGTTTCAAAAGTATTGTTTCAGGGATGGTATTGATATTATTGGATTGTATGTGGCTACCCATCAATGTAAGTTTCTGGTGGTAGTGGGCACTCTTTGCAGGGTAAAGAGTTCAACTTTGGCCGAATTCAAGGCAAAACTCTTCTGAAACCAGGTAAGCTGTGCTTTTGCTCAAATACAGCTCTGACTCAAAATGGTACAGGGATCTAATCTCAGATAACCCCCAGTCCCATTTTAGGTTAAGCAGTTTAGCTGCAGCATCCATGGGATTAGACTTCAAGTCTCACAGAACTTCTGCCTCTCCAGTCAACAGCAAAGCAATAAAGCTCAATTAAGCAGGGCATCACCACCGACAGCACTGCCAGGGGTAAACAATGGGCGGGGGTGGAATTGCTTCTCGTTTCTTATTTATTTTATTGGATTTATATACCACCTTCCTGAAAAGACATCTAAGGGCATTTACAACTTTAAAACACTAAAAAATATATGATGTAAAATGTAGAGTGACTCCAGAGACAGATTTAAGGGAGCTCAACCGGTTCAGTTGCACTGGGCACAGAGCCTCAAGGGTGCCACCATTATGATGCCGAATGGAAGGTGAGAAGTGCAGGGTGTGTGAATTTGAGACCCCAAAGTCCACCAGTGGTGACTCTCAGTTCCACCAGGAGCCCATTGTCTGTGTGCTCCCTGGCTTGATCTCCCTCGCTTCTGCCTTCCCTCAGGACACATAGGTCTTCAGCAAACAAGGGAAGGAAGGACCTTTTACAGAGCCATGAGCTGTAAGAGGAAAATGAGTGCAGGAGAGCTGGAGAACTAATAGCACAGTCCTGCACATGTCTATTCAAAAGTAAGTCCCACCAACTTTAATGAGGCTTAGTCCCAGGTCAGTGGGCAAAGGATTTCAACTTTTACGTTTTATTCACACACACACACACACACACACACACACACCAGTTATAAGGGAAAGACTTGTAGCTTACATATGATGAATACAGGTTCGTTCGTGTCACATTGCCCAGTAATAGGAAGATAGCACTGGCCTACCTTATAGGGCTTCTTTTGAAATGGTATTTCATGTATATGTTTTCAAAACTTGAAATACACCACATAAAAATAACATCAACAAAGGCCGTGCATAAAGAATATACTTACTGAAGTAAAAACCTCGGTCTCCACAGACAAACTGCAGTGTGTCCACCAGCTCTCCCCCACAGAGGGTTTCAGGAGCACCATATGCAGAAACAGAATCCACTGTGTAGGCCAGGAAGGTGAGGGCAAGCAGCAGTATCCTCCTGGAGGTGCACATCTTCTGCACCTAAGAGACACATGTTCAAAGACATTAAGAATGGCTACAGAACGGTTCCTTCTATATTATCCAAACAGCTGTGAAATGTTGAAAACGGAATACAGTAGCAAAATAAGTGTGTGTGTGTGTGTGTGTGTGTGTGTGTGTGTGTGTGTTTGGTCTTTTTTTATTCTGAAAACCAAAGCAATCCCAACAAAGCATAGGTAATTAATATTGTATAATCTATATTAGTATTAACTCTGCAATCCATACTAAATCATTTGCCTGAGGCTTTTCCCACCATACCTTTCCCAAAATTGAGTTCTTCAAGTGCAAAGGAAGAAATGACACCTTGCCTTGCTTTGAGAGTTAATTAATTTTGAGCTCAGGTCCTGAGCATCAAATTGCCACAAGTGACTTTCCAACGAGATAATGGCCTCCCTGATTGTCAGCTAAAAAGCAACACCTCTATATTGAACAGGGAGGTAGCATAGAGAGAGATCTCTTAGTGGGAAAGGGAATGCCTCCCTCAGCTCTTGCAGTTCTCTCCGGATGGCCTATCAGGAGTCAAATGTAACAGACAAGATTGACAATGGGGATGAAGAGACACACGCCAAGGATAGGGCAATACACAAGCAGCTCACATTACAAATACCATAAACAGGGATGGGGAACCTGCAGTTCTCCAGATGTTGCTAGAATACTGACTCCCATCAGCCCAGCCACCAGGGTGATGGGAGTTGGAGTCCAACATCTGGCCACAGGTTCCACATTCCTGCCATAAAACATACGTTGAAGAAACCAACATAACAAAGCTCACTGCAGCCACTTCAGTTCACCTTGTAAAAACTGAAGCCAGGCGATGAACAGTTGTTTCACTGAAGGACTCAAGGCAGGGTCCCCAAGTCCAGATACAAGGCAGGCCCCATCTCCACTATATATTTAAAGCAGTATCACATCAGTTTAACAGTTATGGCTCCCCCTCCCCCCAAAAAATATCCTGGGGTGTGTAGTTTGTTAAGGGTGCAGCAAGTTGTTAGGAGACCCCGATTTCCCTCATAGAGCTACCATTTCCAGAGTACCCTGGAAAGAGGGAAGCTCTGTGAGGGGAATAGGGGTCTTCCATCAACTCTCAGCACCCTTAACAATCTACAGTCGTACCTTGGTTGCCAAACATCTTGGAACTCATACGTTTCGGCTCCCGAATGATTGAAAACCGGAAGTGAGTGTTCCAGTTTTCAAGCGATTTTCGGAAGCGGAACATCCGGTGTGACTGTTTCAAGTGGCATGATACTGCTTTCAATGTATAGTTCAGATGGGGCCCTGGCTAGGACAGAAGTGCTACCTGCATTTCCAAACAAAAATTAGTGCCATATAATGACTTTAGAGTCTTCTGGAGAGATATACAGATATAAACAATAACAATATATTGCACCATATCAATAAAATACAAGTATATAATAGCACAAAACAACCATATTACAATAATAACTGCACCAATCAAATGTGTTATGAATATCATGATTCACCAAGCATGTGTCAACTGATAAAAGTCTTTAGTGGCATACAAGTAAAGAGGGACATCTCTTTACTTTTGAGCAGGACCTCTAAAGTGTGTAATTATATTTGTGGCATGCTGCAAAAAGCTATTTTGTACAGTTATTAAAAAAAATGAAACAATCTTGCTCTTTTAAAATACAGCAACACCTGGTAAAAACCAATTCAACAACAGCTTGTCCTCAAACAATACTTGGTCATCTATAACAACATGTTGCTCCTCCTGTTCAGTGAAATCAGGGCACCTTCTTTGTCAATCATAAATTTCAAAAGTGGGTATTTTGACCTATCAAATATAGCTCCCCTAATTGCTAGACTGTTGCTCTGAACAACTTTAAACCAGACTTAACACTGCCTTCAGAGACAGCATTGCTGTTCTTTGGAAAGTCTAGCTAACGTATGGTCATCATTCACAACAGCACAAGGCAGACAGGGTGACCTTTCGTAGAGTTGGAATGAATCCCACCAGTGATCTAGTTCAATCTATTCCTGGCTTAGCCCCAAGCTTTCTAATGTGACCCTAGACAGAGTCCAAGGCCGGCTTTCTATCCATTAATCCATACCACCTATCCTGGATTACCAACTTTCTAGTAACTTACAGTCTACTCAGTCCCCAGTGGAGGAGTCCCACAATGCAGATGCAGGGAAATAACTGCTGTACTAGGCAGGAGCAACACAGTGATGGCCCAAAGGTAGTTTGGTATATTATTTCAAAACAGTTTGATTTGGTCTTGAATCAAGTGCTGTTTCATAAGATTCATCTTGGAATTAAAAATCTTAAAATGCTTTCCCCTTTAGACCCAGAATAATGATCTTAATAAATTGGTGTGTGCGTCAACTTGTAGGTCATGAAATCTATTAATGAAAGCAGTGTCTGTCCAAAGTATTTTAGGATCACACAACTAAGCTCTTGAGGGATAAATATATTTGTGATTATTTCGGTACAGTATGTTAACCTTTGCAGCTCCCCTATTTTGCCTCCAATATAGTCTGGAAGCAGCACAATGAAATAATAGTTTAATGTGTGCATGCTACCAACATCTTCTGCCTCTGTTAATGGTTAACACTGCACTGAGTCGAGTCTAAACCAACACCACCTATCAGTTTACAACACATGGTGATTTGATTTTCCTTCATTATTAGAGAGCTGCTGTGATTTGGCATGCAGTGCTGCATGCAAGCATCTGTGGGGCTAAGTGGCCTCTCTAAGTGATTTTTGTAAACAGAGAGAGGCTCAGCTTGCTCAAAGCAATTGGTCCAAATCAATGGTATAGATTTAGCCTGTCCTATATTAATTCTGGAAGGTGCAAGTATCTCAGACTATCCAGGCTTCTAAACAAAGAAATAACCACAACAACCAGTACCAAGGTGTTTGCAATGCACTATTTTAGCGTTTTGCTATATTCGCCCATATTACAGGTATGATTATTGTTATTCCCTCCCCCTTCTAGGGATTCAGTATTTCTTAAAGAAAATAAAGGAGATATTGTTGCAAATAGAGATCTGTGAGCAGGATCTCTTGTGTTGTGATTGTAGCTGGAATAGGGGAAGGATGTTAACTGTGCTGCCAGGGAAGAGAGGGCTTGGGTTTCTGTGCCATTTTCCTGGTTAAGAACAAACCATTGCCCCCAATGTGCATCACAGGGCAAAACATATGGGTACCTGTAAGTGCAGCCATCACCAAGGACAGGATTTAGCTTTTGGAGTACCATGTTGCCTTTCCAACTGTCCATGGGAACATGCCAGAAGTTGAAATCCTGAGTGTGGCGGTGGATGCCACAGGTGGGAAGCCAACAAGTGACTTGGTGAACTGCCCAAACCTCAGAAGCTAAGTAGAGGCAGAAATTCTGCCACACAGTCCCAAACGTCCCAGTGAGCTACAAGTAGTGACCTGTGCTCCCTAGCCCTACCTACGCTGCATCAGATGAAGCAAAAGTCCCGCCAGCCTACCTGGGCTCATCTTGTAGGCCGCATGTGTAGGCCGCAGTCCTGTGTTCCGTTTGCTAAGGAGGCTTAAGGACAGCCAAAAATCCCAGCTCCAAATTAACTTCTGCCTCATGTTGTTAGTTTAACCACCTTGTCATTGACCCTGGTCAAAGTTAGTCGCCCACAAGTGGTTGCTTAATTCTGACAAACTGGCTAAACAAGTGTGTGTGTTATTTGGGGGGTGGGAAGGCATCTCTGCAGACATACATTGTAACCAAGCACACACTGCAGCCTAGTCTATTGGCCAATAGACTATTAGCCAATCCCACAGAGTGCTTCTTTCAAGCCTAACTTGGGAGAAGGAAAGACCCTGTGGGCACCAGAGAAGACCTCTGGGCTCTCCTGCAGGCACCACTCTGGCCATTCTCGCTCTATCCCTCCACGCTATGTGGGCATTGCAACAACAGGAGGTAGGTAATGTGGCTCTTCAAATGGCTTGGCATGTCAGCAATGCAGACACCCCCACTCATAACAATATCTTGGCAAAACTCAGAGATAACGGCGTAGAAAAATGCAAGTGGGGAGATGCAAACCCAAATGAAGAAACTATTTCACCCCCACTTCCTCACTTCTCACCACATATTCTGTCTGCTAGCTTATCTCCACCTTTCTCTTGAAGTGGAAGTCAATGGTACTTTTAAGTGAGCAGCCAGAGAACTCTTCCATGGTTCTAGGTATCCAACTTTCCACTCTGTCCTTTGATCCCGTTATTAAACTATTCTCTCCTGCCCAAGCCACAGCCCAGGAGCTAATGCAGGCACCTTGAGAGGAGGAAGCAACTGTTTTGTCATCAGCAGCAGTAATTTCAGATAATGTTCAGACTGAAATTAGAATGGCTTCCCCTCACCACAGAACTGATCCATTCTCCATTTGAATAGAATTCCCTCTTCCTCACAATAGCTGCTTCCCTTCCTCCCCTTAGGCCAAGAGTGAACAAGCTGCACTTACATTATTCTCTTGCTGTGGTTTCTGTTAGGAGAGCCATTTCTGAAGCATCCTGAAATAAATGCTGCGCAAAGGGGAGTATGGTACTTGTACTGTAACCTAAGCCAGCACCAAAATGGACGCCCTGCATGATCCCATCCTGTGATCTCTCCTCCCACAATTAAACGCTGCGCTTTTCAGATACAACTCAGCAATGTTCACCTTGGGCAGATTTCCTACCCTTCCCCCCCCCTTCCCTTCTTCACCACCAGAGGCCAATGTAATAGGAGACCAGGCTGAGAACAGCAAGGGAGCAAAAAAACACCCTTGTTTACAGGGTGCTGAACTCCCTGCTCTTTCCCATCCCTAGATGAATCTTCTGCAAACAACCTTGCATCTTTGTGTTTACTCCACAGGAGTCCAGAGACAATGGGGCAGCAGAGATAACAAGGGCTTAGTAGCAGGCTTAAGAGCCAGTGTTGCCATGTGGCCTGCTTGCTGCCAAGCTCCCATTCTCCTCCCAGCGACAACATGTGGACACTGTGACTTTCTACAAGTTGCTGGGACTCCATCGTCCATCAGTACCAGCCAGCATGGCCAATGATTAGGGATGCTGGGTGATGTAGTTTGGCAACATCTGACACCAGGTTATTCACCCCTGCCCCTAAGCACTCAGGCCACAGCCCACACTCCACTCCCTTGGAGCAGGTTGGAATCAGGGTAAGCACCTTGGTAAGGGTTCAGCATCAAAGACGAATGGCCACAGCTTGTCAAGTGCCTCAGTTAGATATTTCCAACCTTGTGGATTTGTCTCAAGTGGATACACAGGAAAGCCATCAGGTCTGGGCTGATTAAAAGTGGAAATAAACACAGTTAAGTTCCCTCCTGTGTGCCTGAGGCCACCTTGAAATAGAGGGCTGACTCTAAGGAAGGGCACGGGGAGAGAGCAGCACAGGCCACATGAGAACATTCCTCAGTAGTACCTGGATCTCAGAGCAGGTTAATGGTTCTACATGCCAAGTAATTTCTATACAATTCTCAGTGCAAACCAATACCAGTCCACTCAGAAATAAAGCCCATTAGGTTCCATGGGTCTTATTCCCAACAAAGTGGGTACAGCACCTATATTACTAGCTGTGCATGCCAAAATAACACATCCCTTTGCTTTAACCAAAACAAAGTGGAGCAAAGGGGGCCTGTTTGCCTCATGATTGGTAACACTGTAATACATTCATTTCATTTTAAAATGTAGCAACTGCTCATAAAAGCCGCAACTTTTTTTTTTACACTTATAATTCAGATATATTCAAGAGCTGACTTGCTGAATCTTGCATTTGAAATTGTCCCCCACAATTGAATTCCACCCCGCTGTTAATATTATACTGCCCGTGTATATTAAGGGGCCTACTTAATGTCATGGGCCAGAGAGTGAGTTGTGCCAATTTCCTATAAAGCCATTGGTGGGAGGGTTTAAAAATCACAGGATAAGCTGGTGGGAAGAGGATGCTTCAATTATCAGCTGTTTTGTTCTCCTGGTAGAGGTTCTTCCAGGTTCAGCTGGGAGGAAATGGAAGAAGCTTCTTTTTTGGGGGGAGAGCATAAGTGGGGAAAAGATTCTCTAGCTTCCCATTGTATGCCTACAGGTGTTTCTCCACCTTTTTAGAGTACAGCAATGGCAACCTGCTCCTGTCACATTGGCCTGCTACAGTTACATCTAGTTGCCCCTTAACTCTTGTACTTGTATGATCTTAATTGGTTAGGTGCACACAGGAACTTCAACAAAATGTTGTCGTGCAAGCTGTTCCTGTTTGGATTTCCAGCCCTTCAATTCCAGTTCCCTTATAATTTATCTATTTATTTTAAATTCTGATTTAGCTACATAAGGAATAGCACTTGAATAACTGAATTCCCCATTGTGGGTGGGTGGGGGGGTGTCTGTGTGTGTGTGTGTGTGTGTGTGTGTGTGTGTACACACTGCCAGTACAGGAAAGAACCTTTGCATGTGTTACAATAAAAAAGGCAGCTTTGAAACAGAAGTTCATTAGCATGGTAACAATAAAAATAAAAGGCAAGAGGCACAGAGGTGTTAACTTTTATTATGTATCCCTGGATTTCAGTATGTTGGAGTGTGGTGTGATAAAGCTCCACAGCAAAGCCACATACCCCAAAAGCATAATATCAGAAATTAGAGGTCTAATTTATGTCTGCTGCTTCCACTGGACACTTCTCCTCTAGCTGACACGTAGCTGTTTTCCTTGTCACCAGCATCCCAAGTCATAATAGCCTCCAGGCAAGCTGGCATGGATGTTATGCTGGTTTCAGGTCATAAATGCCAGGTCCTTTCAGGTCACAGATGCCATAAATTATCAATGCAGGCATATGTGTATACCTATCAGAAGAGGCATCCCTCCTCCTTTCTCACACAGAAGGGAAAGCCGCTTCTGAGATGGTGCCTGGAGTGACATTTGTGCAGCCTCTAGGCTTCAAAGTCTAAAACTAAGAAAAGAGCTAGCAACTGTTCAATTCCTATGCAAATTATATAGTTTGAAACCAGGCAGAAGCTCATTTTGGCATTAAGCAGTATATAAACTAATAAATCAACATCAAAATAAAACGAGTAAAGAGGTCATGCTGTTAACTGACCAACATTTCTCCAAGTGACAGCTCTACTAGGAAGGTCTGTGGACTGATTTGCAAGGCTGCTTTAAGTTGGCTTCACCTGAGCTGACTTAAGGGTGGGAGACAGAGGGCCATCTGTCATGGATGCTTTAGTTGAGATTCCTGCATTGCAGGGGGTTGGGCTAGATGACCCTTGGGGTCCCTTCCAACTCTACAATTAGAAGATTTTATGATTCTGTGAACTGTGGCCCTCCACCTGTTGCCCTTGAGCCTCAGCCATCAGGACCAAATGGTCAGAGTTGAGGTCCAGCAACAGCAAGCGGGCCACAAGGCACCTCCCATTCCTGATATAAGTCCTATCTGAAGGGCCTTCAAAATGCCATTTTTAAAAAAGGTGAAAACAGGTCATGCTGGAAGAACACAGATTATTATTTTTGCTTTCAGATGTGGAAAGTGTTGGGGGTTGGCTCTCCCTGCACCAACACAAGCTACATATACGTTTTCATTCAATTATATATAACTCGGTCCTCCCTTGCAACCTCTCTCACACATACACCTGTAGAACCAAAGCAAACTTCAGCCACCTGAGTCTGATGAAAATGAGTTGTATTCATAGAATCTTGGAATTGTAGAGTTGGAAGGGATCCCAAGGGTCATCTAGTCCAACCCCTTGCAATGCAGGAATCTCAGCTAAATGGAAGGATACTCCAAGTAGTTCCACTGAAATTAATGGGCATGTCTGACTTGAGTCCATTTGTAGTCTCATTAAACTGAGGTCACATCCAAAATATGCCTCTGAAATTCTTTGGTTTTCCACCAAAGAATCCCGGAAACTTTAGTTTGTTAAGGGTGCTAAGAACTGTAGCTCTGGGAGGGGTACCCTACAGTTCCCATGATTTTTATGGGTTTTAAATGTATGGCATGGATGTGACCTTAGTTGGACACAACCAGTCTTCAGTGCGTCTTTTCAGGTGGTCCTTTGCTTTAAGACAAGATAGTGGGGAAGGGGACTCAGCTAGCGGAAAGCTCCCCCTTCAGCCTCCTGTGCCACAAAGGAACATCATATTCAGGCACCAAGCCTCAATCTGTGTACATTTACCACTGAAATAAGAGTATTGCTTGAACTTTGGGGGGGGGGGGAGAGATTTAGTACATTAAATAAAAACAGGAACAATCTTTCTAAAGGCATCTGGCAGGAGACAGGAAAAGGGAGATTTAAAAGTCAGTCTTCACCCAGGTGACTGATCAGTTTCAGTTGCTCAGGTTAACAACTTTCTTTATTTCCCCCCCTTTCCTTTTCTGCATTTGCTTCCAAAACCTGAAGTCAATAAGAAAAGGGGGGGGGGATACGTCTCTCCCTTGCAAGCAAAGTCCATGGTGAGCTGGAGTCGACTGGCACGCAATTTGCCCCCAAACAGATTTCAAATTGGCTCTGCTTCCTGGCAATTCGTAGCTAACCCTCCCAAGCCCTGCAAGAAGACAAAATTCCCGCCTGTTGAAAGCTTCTTGTTTCACAGCCTCCTCCTCCTCCTCGCTTCACCCCTTGACGAAGCAGACTCTTGCCGAGAAAACGTCTTGGCACAATAAGACAGCCAGTCTAAAAGCCGCCACAGCACAGAATTTCAAGATAGTAACAGCAAGTTAAAGCACACAAGTCATTCCCCCCCCCCCTCCGTCCCTACTCCCCGCAGGCAATGCCTCTGTTGTACCCATTCCACAGACAGCTTAAGAAAATATTTGCACCATAAAAGATGAGTGCTTTTTGGCTGCCTGAGACGGCACTGTAAACTCCCCTTGATCTCCCTTGAGCTGCTGTAGATCACTCAACAGGTCAGAAAGAACTATTCTAGTAACAGCCTTCTGTGCAAACCACAGGTAAACAGCTTTTCACTTTAAAGAAAGTTGCGAAGAAGATGTCTCTTTCTGCAAGAAGCTACGTTGCATGTTCCCCAATAAAGATCTGGATATTAGCAAAGGGAAGCCCTTTTCCCTCACACACCCCTCAACTCAACTGTCTCCCCTCGAGACAGTATTTTGTGCCATGGCTGGCTAAAATCTCTTGGGGTAAAGAGAAAAAACCCGAAACCTGAACAACTGTTGACAAACACTAGTGGTGCTGAAGTGAGTTGTAAACAGTCGTCTACAGTAGGGCAGAGTGAAGCACCAGCCGCAGGGTTTGAAGCATCGCTCTCTTCTCTCCCTACGACTATCTCAGCTAAAACCACCAATGCAAACCTTCCCCCGCCCACTCCTCCTTCCTCCTTTCCTTCTTTTTAAACACTCAGCATTCTAAGCCACAGATTAGGAACCCTGTCAGCGTACTCCTGGCTGAAAGCGGTTCAGACACATCTGCTGGTACAGTTATGTTGAAAACTACAGTTTCCTCAGGTCACCCAAATCCCTCCAGCTCAGCAGAGTGCTAAAACCTTTCCAAGTTTCTCAAAAACAATTACTTCTGGGGAAAGCAGTTGGAAGAAAAGAAAAGGAAAAGGAGAGGGAATAACAACAAGAATAATCTATACAAAGTAGAAGGCCATGTGCCAGCAGTTAACTCTCGGTCAGTTTTGGGCTTTATTTTCCAGTTTTCTCCCCACACCCCTCCTTCTCAGTGTTTTCATCCCTCAGAGACCTAACATGCTGTAGTGTGTTTTTTTAAGAAGTGAATTTAACTGCCAGGACTAAGGAACTGTGTGTTCTTCATACAAAATGCACAAATCTTCAAACACCCCCTCCCCACTTCTAAGCAGCTTGAGAAAAGCAGGCAATAATTTTGTAATAATAATACCAGTAATAATAATAGCACGACTTAGTGTTCCGTCCAGCAAACAAGTACATGACCTTACATGTCCCTGTGCACAGAATTGCAATCCAGATCTCCAAATCACATGTAGGAGGACTTACGCCTAACTTCATCTCGACACTTCTCCACAGGCAAAATACAAAGGGCACCTTCGGTTCTCCACCCAAAAGGTCCACATACAACCTGAGGACTACCGGCTATTTAATTTCAAAGCACCATAAATGCAGTTAAGACCCTTGGCATACAAAAATGTCCCTAGGTTGCTTTTTTAAAAGTAACAACAGTAATAACAATGGCAAAGGGCAGAAAACGAGGCGCACAGCTTTTGCAAAACAATTTCTGGCCAGCAGCAACACCTCCATTCATAAAAGTGACGAAGGAGTGGAGGGTTGCCTCCCGTCTCCTTTGACAGATCTAACTCTCCGTTGTGTATTGTGCAGCCCGCGCCTTCAAGTGAGATTTACCAGCCCCTTCCCCGTGAAATTGCCTCCCGTTTCATCGCTCTGGGTATTAACAGTCCTGCAGCCCCCAGCCCCTACAGCGCAGGAATGTTCCCGGAGCTGGACGCTTGCAAAAGCTGGAAGAGTGCAAACCTTTGCAAGGAGTCCAAAACAGGGGACTCTGACCCATCCCTCGGGGTCCCTCTAGCGTCACCAGGCCAATATTGCAGAACGGGGGTCTTAGGGGGTTTGTTTTTCCCGACTGCTCCGCTAACCCGAAGTCTGCCCACCGAAAGTTGTGTGTGTTTGTGCGGTATGGTTGGTTTTTTAAAAAAGTATGCATACTCTCGCTCCGTGCAGCCGGTCCCCTTTGCAGCGCGAACTTTCTGCAAAACGCTTGCACAGCCGTTGCGAGAAGGGGAAAACCGCCTCACACACAAAAAAAAAAAGGTGTGCAAGGCGGCGGGGCGGGGCAGAGTGCGCAAAGTTGTGGGTGGCCAAAGGAGCCCAGGACTTGGAAAAGTGCTCGCGTAGCTCTCGGGAGCCGAGCGCAGAAACTTTTGTGCTTCTTCTCCAAGACGGGCTCCCCATCCCCGGCCGGACTCCAGCTATTGGCTTCTCTTTTTCTGCAATCGGTGTGTCCTTCGGTGAACTCGAGAGCCCACGGAGCGACGGGAGAGAGCGAGAGAAAGAGACGGAGCGCGCAAAAATAAAATAAAAAAGAGCATCCCAGGGGAAAAAAACCGCACGAATGTGGCAGCTTTGCTCTCGGGGAGAGCTGCTACTCCGAGATGCTGCTGCTGCTGCTGCTACTGCTCTGCCCTCCGCGCCCTGCACCCTTCCCGCTCGCTGCCCTCCGTCCGCCCGGCTGCTTTGCAAACGGGAGATAAGTCCCGGCTGGTTTGCTTTTCCCCTTACCTTTGAACTGCCACAGCTGCTGCTGCCGCTGCCGCCGCTCTCAACTTCTTGCGTGCAGATTTGGAACAAGGCTGGGTGGCTGTAGCATTCATCCATGTGGTTCCTCTGCTTTCTTGACATCGTGAGGCTGCTTTGCTGGGTTCTCTGGCTGTATTTGGTATAGCAAGTCCCTTTTTTGAAAGAGAAATCTCTGTCTGTCTGCATATATTTAAGAGGTTTCCTTCCCCTCACCGCCACCACCTCTCTCTGTCTCTCTTTCTCTGTCTGCCTGTCTGTCTTTGCTGCCTCTTTGCGTGGGTCTGGTTTCCAGAGGCAGCGCTGGTGGGGCTTCCCAGTAGCAGCTAGAGCCTCAATTAACTGCTCCACAGCTGAGGAGACAGACTGAGAGCGCTCACTGTCTCTTCTTTTATACACCCATCCAATGGGCATGCTCAAACTTCCAGCCATCAAGGTAGCAGCCAATAAAATTGCAGAGGTTATCTAACCCCTCTCATTCGCCCCCCTCCTTTCTTAACCTCCTCCCTTTTACTTTTTTTAAGCTCTCCTGAGACTCCCATTTGGAAGACAAAAAAAAAAAAAGTTCCAATAGTATGGTTGGGGGCTCTTACTTCATAGAGAGCATTCCTCGTCCTCCCCCCTCACAGGAAAGAGGGGGAAATGTGGACGGTGGGTTTGCTTGCTTGCATGCATGCATGCTATATAGATATACATTTCTTTGGTGAACTAAATCAATGCTATTGGGATTGAGAGATGTCAGCACCTTCAGGCTACCCAATGTTTAACAATGATTTGCCTTTCATCTCACTGATTGAATTAATCCTCCTTTTTAATGTATTCAAAGCTCAGGTCAAGGAAAGAGCTCTGCAGTCATGCTCCAGTCACACTGATCTTGTTAATCAATGACTATTGCTCACCTATCTCTTCTTGTTTATCAGTGGCTATTGCCCACCTAAATTGTTATATGTAAGTGCAACTAAAGAAAGGCCCTGCCAACTTGCTCTGGGGAAGGGAGGTCAGCCCAAAAGCTCCTGACCTCAAGATCTTACTCAAACTCACTGCCCTAGGAAGAGTGGGTGCAATGTTGAGGGGATCTACTTCTCCCAAGTGCACCTCAATTTCTATAGGAGAAAAGGCAGACTCAAGGGGTGATCTTGGGCACTGCCACACCCACCCACCAACTTCTCAATCCCCTACAAGGGGCTCTCAAGGTGTTTCCTCTATGGGAGATGTCCCTGGGTGCTTGCCAGTTTCTTAGTATGTTTACTCAGCCCCACACTATCCCTGTCTAAAGTTGTAACAACCTTCATGTGGATTTAACAGAAGCAAGGTAGACGCCGCTTCAGATGGATTCTTAGTCAGCATAACAGAAAGCCTGAAAGGAATGGAAACAACAAAACAAACACCAGTCTCCCACAATCCAATAAGGGAGCCCTTGGGGAAAAGACCTGCCCTATTGTCCTCTAGTGGTGATCTGTTGTAGCCCCACAGAACCTGGGAAGGGCAGCTTAGTTATAAATTGTTTCTATGGGCTGTATCCAACTTAACACAATTAGGAGGGTTGGGGGGTTTTTTTGGTGTGTTTTTTTAAGGTGCTGTTAATTATGAATGGGTTTTTCTCCTTGAAATTGACAGTTCAGTTTTCTTTTGATCAATTGTCTTATTTTCCCATAAAAATCTAAACAAGGGAGGCAGTGTTAAACCAATAAGCTTTTGTCATTTTTTATGAAAAGTGTAGGACAATCATCTTCTATATCAAAATAGGTCCACAATTCGTGCTCCCTACGTTTTCTTTTTTCTGGTAACAAGACAAAACTTTTATTAACCTTTGAAACACCAAATCGAGGAATTGGTGGAATTGTAGAGTTTGGCACTAGCTGGATAGAGCTTCTTCTTCTCAGCTTTGGTGCTGCCTGAGAGTAGCAAACCTTGAATTATTAACTATCTTTATTTTAATGATACATCTTTAGTGCATACAGAACTTCAATCACTCAGTCAGCCGAGCTGAGTAACACACCATTAATATATAGCCTACATATTGATGCAGTTCCATTTTTGAAATCCGGTGTAGATTAATCCATGGTGGGATTGGTTCCTTGTGACTGGCATCCTTGTTAATCATTCATAACTTCATTAACATCGCTGTTGATTTGGCTCGCCTGTTCAGAGAGACATAGCATGATCCTTATATACCTTGAAAGGTACGCTGGCTCCACATTCACATGTAAACAAGCTTTTGCTTATGAAGCTCTTGATGCTGAGCAGGGCTTAGTCACAAACACTTTTATCAGCCAGTGGGGCTCTTTCGCCTGTTTAAAGTCAGCATGAATGGGGTCTAATTTTTCCAGAAGTTTGAAGTTAGTCCTAGCATGAATGGGATCTAAATTTGCTAGTAATGTTGCCCATTATTTGCCACAGATCAAATGGGTTATGCTGCAAAAACACACAATGCAAAATCAGAGGAGCATCACCAAAAACACATCCATGCTGTAAACACTTACCTGCCAGTATTTTTCATTGTCTCCAGGATCAATGTCTAAGAGACCGGATAATCTGAAAGTAGGTGAGAGGGAACCGGGTGACCTAGTGTCTCCAGAATCAGCATCACAACACTGTTTTCCAAATACCTACTTCTATGCTGGAATATTTGTGACATTGAGAAGATATAAATGTCAGCAAAATTAGGACAGAGGGAAGGGGAGATTTTACATACCTGTTTTCCTTTGGTTTCTGAAGCCACTGTCACTGCTTTTAGGAATGCTTTACTCACAAGTTAACCTTACTGCCCAGAGAGTGACAATGATTTTAAATGGATTATCATTCCCTAAAACTATGTCCAAAATTATAAGGCGCCGGTTATTTATTCACTCAGTGAAACCCATTAGCTAGCTAGAAAGAAAGGTTAAACTTCTTAACAAATTATATTCCAATATAGGAAATGATACGGTGAATGTCCACATATGTTTTTTTTCTGTACGTAATGTGTATAGATAGATACAGATGACAAATACTGCGTAATGGAAAGGGTCTGTAATCTGTGGTTAATGGCTAATGGTTTAGAGAGAGAGCTGACCCATTGATTCTCTTCCCCTCTGCCTGTTGGAGGCATCTCCCTTGAGTAGATAAAGGAAAATTATAAAGGGTGGGGGGTTGTGCCCTAAGGAAGACAAAATAGGCTTGTAGCTAACAACTGAAAGCAGAAGGATGGAAAATACAGCAGAAGATTTCTAACCAAACGGAGACTCTCCAGAGCGTGTTAGTTTCTCCAAAGCTGTAAAAGCCAACCAGCACTAACAAGTCTCCGCACCAGTCCAAGCTACGTAACCAGCGTCACAGGCTGCCATTGGTGTGCTTGTGTTTGTTTCTTTGATCTTAATTGCAGCTTAGCTTTCCCTGAGTGCAAGTAAATAGGACATGCTGGAGAAGAAAAAGGCACAAAGGACAAAATAGCCCAAGACAAGAGCTATTGATCACAAGAGACAGGTTGTTTTCCCTTGCCGTTTGGAAGTCTGTGTCTGACAGTGGGCAAGAATCACATGAAAACTTTGAAGCATCACCACCCACAGTCAATACATGGTTGCATTTACATTTAACCATTTCATCCAAGATGGCAATTTTAAAAATACTGTATCAAGCAAGCTCTGAAACCACATCTACAAGAGCATTGCCATTCGTTGTGCTCCGTGATGGAAAGTCTCCATCTCCCGACCCCACTGCCATTCTGCAGAATCAAGTGCCTACACCATCCATAAGAATGAAGAGAAAGGATACAGGCATGGAGAGGGGGACAAATTCATCTCTTTAACCACACTGGCTGTGAGAAAAGGTTGGCAGTTAAAGGGTGGCAAAATCTGTTTTTATTTCTATGGATTGGTATGTACTCTAAGTACCGTATTTTTCGCTCTATAACACGCACCCAACCATAACACGCATGTAGTTTTTAGAGGAGAAAATCCGTAGGCATGCCACCCGTAGGCATTCCCTCCATAACACGCACAGACATTTCCCCTTACTTTCTAGGAGGAAAAAAGTGAGTGTTATGGTGCAAAAAATACGGTACTTGTTTTTATTTACAGTCAATCCTCATTTAGCATTTGGGTTACATTCTGGGGCCCCATGCATGTCAATAGGGCCTGCATAAAGCATTCTGCCCCACCCCCTTTCTGTCCTTTTAGTGATGCTTCAGTGATGTTTTCTGGTCACTTCCGGGTTTGGCGCCTTGATCATATGCATGATTACACGTTGATCAGGTGTGCGTCAATTACCGTATTTTTTGCACCATAACACTCACTTTTTCCCTCCTAAAAAGTAAGGGGAAATGTCTGTGCGTGTTATGGAGGGAATGCCTACGGGTGGCATGCCTGCGGATTTTCCTCCTCTAAAAACTACGTGCGTGTTATGGTCGGGTGCGTGTTATAGAGCGAAAAATACGGTAGTTGTTGCCTTTATTTATTACATTCCTGTACCACCTTTTCTTCCAAGGAGCTCAAGGTACTGTACATGGCTCTCCTCATCCCCAGTTCATCTTCCCAACAACCCTGTGTGGTAGGTTAGGCTAAGGGATGGTGACTGGCCCAATGAGCTTCATGGCTGGGTGGGAATTTGAACCCTGGTCTCCCAACGTTCAAACCAGTATACCAGTTTTTCTCAAGTTGTTCCCCAGCTCCCATCATTTTGTAGTTAGAAGTTACCCTTCAAAACTAATTTCTAAACTAATTTCCATTCCATACAGCAACTAGCCAATTCTTTAAGAAAGTTAGCACCAGGAGCCAAGGCATTCTGGTTGATGAGGTTAAACTGGTGTCCCAGGAAAAAGGCCCCATACAAACACACCATTAGCCATGTGGGAACCTCTTCCCCAGGAGGAGAGGAAGCTGTGTGGTCACTGGTTCATTGAAATCAGTACTGTCTACTCTGACAGTTTGCAAGGGTCTCAATCTGCAGTCCTTTGGTGCAGCCTAGGGTAACCATTTATGCAAAAGAAGACATTTGTTTCCATGTGCACATGCTCATTTACGTGTATAGATGCAAACTTATAAACAGTTACTATAATTTAAAAATATAATACATCTCGCTGTAGCGGGGAAGATTGTGACATCTGCAACCCTGCTGCTCACAACAGCTGTCATGGACGATGCAGAATGATTGGGCCTGATCCTGACCTGATGCTGCACCTGTTCCAGCTAATGCCCATGAGACTTATTTGGGATCCTGCAGAGCCCAGCTCCCAGCCTTTGGGATCCCCTATTAGGGCCAGCAGCACCTCAGTATCTTCATATGCTCAGAAACCTATATTGGCATCTCTGCAGGTAAATTAACATCGTGTTAGCAGCACCCATGAATGGCTTACCATACAAAGCAGCCTCCATGGAAGAGAAAGAGTGAGGAGTTTCATTTAATGTGTGGGTGGCTCACCTCTCAAGCAAGGAGCAAGAGGGGAGCTATTCCTCAAGAGACCCATGTATACAATTGGTGTGAGTTGGCTCTGCTGTTATTCAATGGAAGCTCTTGGGTTATCTGCCAGGGCATGCAGGGCACATCTGGGGCAGGATGTGTATATGTGTGATTAATATTTTGAAGATCTTGGGAGATTGTGTTTTATGCATTTTATGGAAGACATACATTTTTAATTTTTTAATTTTTTTGCCGTGAAAGCTGGGTGTGGTGGTGAGAGATACATCTGGGTTGTGAAATTAATGGCTTTTTAAAAGCAGAGCATGTTGGCTAAAATGAAATACCTCGGAAAAGCTCTGGAATGCCAGGTATGCATCTGTAAGATATTTTCTTCCCGTGTTATGTGTTGCTGTTATGTGTGGGGTAACACTGAACTCTTGACAGCCCAGCCAGCAGCCACATATATTAAAATTGCACCCTGCAACGCACTCCAGAAAACACAGCAACATCCCAGGGTGGGAGGGGGTGGAGGCAGATAAATCAATGTGAGAAGTGCTCTCTGGGAGTAGAAAGTTAAAAAAAAAAAAAACAACCCTCTGCTGCAGATACTTAATTCTAGGTTCTTTGGATTTTAGTTTGGAGACTTGCTATCTGGCCAGACTAGGGGTGCCTCCAGATTGTCATTATTTTGTGGGAGGAATTTAAGTATATGCCAGACATTTAGGGTTGCAGAATTAAAATGGATTTAAGTGCTCTGTGCAATGAATCTACTTACACACACACACACACACAGAGAGAGAGAGAGAGAGAGAGAGAGAGAGAGAGAGAGAGAGAGTGTGTTTTGGCAGTTAGGAAATTGACAGTTAAATGAACTGAAATGTGTGAGATGAATGCATGGTTAATGGGAAAACAAAGAACTGGCTCACTCAAGAGGCAAGGTGAGATGACTAACTTGGATGGCAGGATCCACAGGGGCAGCAAATCCAGCCTCCACGTAGTGTTTTGTCTGCTGCTGATGCAGTGACAACAACAGCTGTGAGATGTTTGCCAGAGAGTGGATCTCCTTCCTCCTCAGCAGCCCCCTCAGTGCCACCCCAAGGTGGCCTCTCAACGAAGAGAAGGCACTGCTGGTCTCCTCTTACCCCCAGGGAGGAAATGGCAGGGGCTGCCCTCTGGGGTCTCCCGGACTCTGCACCCACCCAGCAGGCCCCATCTTCCCTCCTCCCTGGGACGGCCTTTGATTCCTACTTCAACCACTGGTTAAAGTTGATTTCATTTCCCCCACCTGTTCCCGACATTGATCTTCACTCGCTCCTTCTTCCCTGGCAGAAGGCACACCACATTTGTGATTCATCTCAGGTGTCAAAAGGTCTTGGGCCAACCCTGGGAGGACATATAAACACCCCAGGAGCAAATCAGGGTGAATGTGGGTGGAAGGTTCCTTCTCCTATAACCATGCTGTAAACAAATGAGAGAGAATGCTTAATAAATGTTAGACGTAGTCTAACCATTGTGTGAGCTTTGTGCAAGGAAATAAAGATCAAACGCTCATGGTTGTATAACCTCCCCACAAACAAATCAGAACAAATGCTCAATAAAGACTGGGGAAGTCTAATCTCTAATAAGTTCTAATGAGCAGGTTGTCTGGAGGAGCCTAATGAATCTACTGGGTGGGTGGGTGAAAGGGGGGGCATTTTATTGATAGCTTTTACCTGACTTTTCCATCGAAAATAGCTTTGCAGTGCTAGTGCATAAAATATCCTGTACCGTTTGTAAACGGATGTTCTCAGTAAATGGAGAAGTAGTGTAGGAGGAATTTGAATGATTTGTTTTTCCCATTTCTGACACACACAAAGCCCCACAACATGGGCTCTCTCATAATCAAGGTGAGGAGCCAACAGCTCTTGGCAAATAACCACAGAGGCTAAGTGCATTTTGTTGTAAATGTTTATATTCTGCTGCTGAAAAAGTATGATAGGGGATCGGAGAGAGGGAGCAGGGTGTGTATGGCATGGCATCCAACATGTGTACTTGTCAAAAAAAGAAAGTGAGTGTTCTGAGGTGAGCCTCTGCGATGTTTTTCCTTTTGGAAAATAGTGTGTGTTTGTGTGTTCAAAAAAGAAGAAAATATTTGACCCCAGGTGCTACCAAGGCCCCTGAATAAATCTAAAGGGCATATCAGTGAGGACTTTTTTTCTGGCAGGGTTTCTGCCACTCTTTCAGCTATATGACATGCCAAATCTCAAGAGGGGCAATCTTTCCAGGAATGGAAATACCTTAGGTCCTCACCCAAAGATGGTGGTACCTTTGTGTCAACCTTCACATGCTTCCTCGGCCAGCGCTGTGCCTCATACCTCTCCTTAGTACCCCCTTGAGCTCCTTGGAGGAAAGATGGGATATCAGTGTAAGAATGATGCTGGTACCCTCTTCCGCCATCATTCCCTCTTCCAGTTCCCTGCGCAACATGCTGCCAGGCAAATTCAAGTTCTGTTGCATGCAGCAAGGGGAGGAAGTTAGGTTGGGAGTCAGGTTAGTCAAAGAGGCAGTAAATGGACCAGGTGAGCTTCATGGCCAAGTAGGGCATTTGAACCCTGGTCTCCCAGGTCTTAGTCTGACTCTCTAACCGCTGCACCGCTCTGGCTCTTGATGGAAAGGGAAGGCAGCTAGGAGTGTCGTGCTGCCAGAGAGGTGGAGTGGACAGAAGCTGAGAGCTGAGAACAGCATAGAGACTTGCTTTCTCAGGGCTGAGGTCTCATCCCCATGCTGCAGCAAACATAGAAGATGCACAATACCCACAGATAAGAAGGATTTAACTCAGGCATAGGCAAACTCGGCCCTCCAGATGTTTTGGGACTGCAACTCCCATCATCCCTAGTGGTCAGGGATGATGGGAATTGTAGTCTCAAAACATCTGGAGGGCTGAGTTTGCCTATGCCTGAGTTAACTGTACCAGTGAAATGCCACCTATGTCTTTGCTTGATCACATATAATTCTATTATATGGTATACAAAGAGTAATAACAGTAATCAAGAGGAGGCACATATGAAGCAGCAGGAAAATAAAGAACATGTATTGGGTTGGGGGGGGGGTCTTGGGCAGATGCCCTTTGGGTGGGGTTTCCTGAGTAACCCCACCTCCTCTTCACTGGGGTTGTCAATGCCCATTTGCTTGCCTTCTGCTTCTAGGACCAATCAGTAACATTAGCCAGAGAGAGAGAGAGAGAGAGAGAGAGAGAGAGAGAGAGAGAGAGAGAGAGAGAGAGAGAGCGCAAAAGGCGAAGGCAAGCCGGGGTTTCTGATTTTCCTTCCTGTTATCTGTGGTTGCATGTTCAGAGAGGGCAGGTGAACAAGCCTCAGTAGCAAGGAGGGAGAGCCGTAGGGTCAGGGGGCTCTGGGGTTTGGCAGTGGAACTCCTGATGTGGTGTGGACCTTGGCTAATGCTCAGCTCTTTCAGCTGCTTTGACCTCAACGTTGTTGTTGGAAAAGGAGGATACAAATAGTAAATCAAATCAAAATCGCATCAGATCAAACCACTGATGCTGGCCCGAACTTGGTTGAAAAACAGATTTTATTCCCCTCTTCAGAATTCCCTACATATTTCAACCATGCACATTCTTCCCAAAAATGCTACACCATTGGGAAACTCAGGCCACACTCAAGGAAACTGAATGAAACACTGAGTGCAATCATTGCAATTGGGAACTTCCCAAATCTGAATATTACACACCTTGGGTGGGTGCCATGCTGTACAACCCAATGTTCATTTTTTATCACATTTTTTATGATGATTATTTTTTAGCTGGAAGGATGATGCACATTTGTTAGTAATTTGTAAATGCGTACAGGATTTTGCAAACAGCCCAGACGCTTTTGCTCAAGATTATGGTTCTGTTGTGGGGATATCACATTTTCTTGGCACCATGTGGATTCTTTTTTTTTTTTTTTAAATAAGGATAAAAAAACAACCCTGGAAAACTGCAACTGCTGTTGTGTTTGCAATGTGGAATGTGGTAGTGCAAGTGTCACATTAGATACCGCCCCTGACAAAGTTAGTGATGAGTGCTCAGCTCCCTCTTATTACCACATTGTGAATTAATTTTTTTGTATGAACTTGGTGATCCTTAACCCCTTCCCTGCTGCAGCCCTACCACTGCCACCCAACTTATAAAGGGGAGCAAGATCACTAACTTCCACCCTCTGTTCTCTTCATGCATGTTGAGGGATGATTCCCTCCCTGTTTTAAATAATGTTTATGCTTAAAAAGCTTGTACTCTTCCATTGAGCCTAAGTTGTTGACCTCATAGAAGGGAGCAGGGGAGTCATCCCACTGCCTTACTGCTGGAATAGTGCCTCTTTTGGTGCTGAGTAGGGACTATGGAGGTGTCACACCAACAAGGAAACATAATTACGGAACACTTTTTTGTTTGAGCAGAAAGTCTTTCTGAGTCTTTGCTTGACCAATTAACATTCCAGTGGTTCCATTATTCTAGGGCTGTTTGGTTGTGGCTATGGGGCCATAAAGATCCCTCCCTGTACCTTCTTATTGTCTTGCAGGAGAAGAAAACTCCCAAAGCAGAGTGGAGGACAAGCTAAGCTACTTGACAACCATCACTCAATAGTTTGTTAATATAGTGGTGGCATTTTTCTTTACAAGCCATTTAGAGGGTTTATCACCCCACCCCATCCCACCATTGAAGTGCCTTGTAGGTGCTTTGCTCCAAAATTCAGGAGAGGAGGCCAGATTGAAAGGCAAAAGACCCCACCCGCTAGGTAGCTCCAGGAGCAGTTTGTCTCTCTGTAACTTGCAATCTGCATGATGTTATTAACTGTTTCTTTGTTGGTTTCATTAGACCCCTATCTCTCTTGAGTAAATGGAAAACTTTGCAATCCAAGGACTACTGCAAAGTATGACTTTACAGGTGTGTTTGTGTGCTGTCACTTTAAATTTCTCCAACTGCTACTGATTGAATGATTTTTGTCCATGTCAATGCGGACACTTTTTTTTCTTTTAAAGCCGTTTGCAATGGCATGGTGACCATAGCCTGATCCATATGAATGGCTTATCACATGGGAACAGTCACCTTGTGAAGCAATCTAAGCAATGCGGCAGCCATAACATTTGTAGTCTTCAGTCTTCATTTGGATCAAGTGATTCATGCTGTTGGATCAAGTAAAGAGAAGTTGAAAACAAGTGCTCAGCCAAAAAGTGGAAGAGGGAACCAATACTGTTTCTGGGTGGGTGGGGGTACAGGAATTACCCCTTTTTGATAATTTTTCATAGTCTTGCAAAAGAGGGAAAAATGTCCTGGTTGCCAAGACAATCAAGCTGAGGCTCCTTGTGTTGCAACAACAAGACCGCCACAGCGCAGCAGGGCAAAACAAAAGCATTGGCCCTGTTGCCTTGGCCCTTGGTAGCTAAACCAGATTGGCTGCAGGTGCCACACATGACACCATGGTGGCTGGTGCCCAGTGGGGCTGGAAGGGCAGAAGACCAACAACAGATGGAACCAGCTAATAATGATAGATGGAACCAGCTGTCCTTCTCCCTGCTGAATTCTACAAGGGCAAAACTGAGGCTCGGGGTGAGGGAACCGATAGGCAGTACCCTCCCTTGAACTGGTTGTGTGTAAGAAGGCAAGCAGGTGAGAACTGAGTGAGGGCACACTGAGGTTGGTGAGGCATCACCATTCTCCCTAATGGACCACTGCATATGTCATTACATTGCTTACATGTCCCCCGATTGGCTGAGATCGCTTGAGATTAAAGAAAACAAAATGGTGCCAAAGTGGCAGCAATGGAGGAAAGTGGTGGTTGGGAACAAACACAAACACTGTGTGTGAATGATTTGGGGCTGGGGGGATTGTCAAATCAGCAGCAATTAGCTGCCTCTTGGCCCCGCCTGTCAAAGAACTCATTCCTTTAGTGACCACCTGGTTATTGGACAGGAAGGGTGCCAACTTGAATGAAACATTGGGGGGGGTACCTGCCCCACATGATTGATCACATGATATGGTCACACACACCGTTTGAATGGCAATGCCCATCAAATTGGGGGGGTGCCCCCTCAAATATTTTATTGGAGGGGTGAAGGGACCTCGGACCCTAGGAGTTGGCTCCTATGTTATACAGCTTTCATGTACTTCATTTTGGTTGTTTCCTCCTTCTCACTCCAAACCCTTCTTCCTATTAAATTGCTAAATTGCCCCACCCCCTGGTCCTGGGATTCTTCATAAGGAAGCTGTGCCTGGAGGAAGAACTGTGAGGGGGGAGACTCCATCAGGCAAGGCCTCTTTCCACCTGCCTTGCCCCACCCTCCAGTCTCTGCTTCTTATTTTGTATTGTATTATGTTGTGCACTGTGGTTTGCTATTGTTTTATTGATTGGAGTTTAGAAATTACTTATTGTAATTGTTGAGTGGATTTCTGTTTAATTTTGAAATGCTGATATTTAATATTATTTTATATTATTTTACTGAATGTTGAATGTTATTTTATTTGCATATTGTATATTGTATTATGCATATTGTCTTATTTATATGATGTTAGCCGCTCTGAGCCTGGCTTTGGCTGGGGAGAGCGGGATACAAATAAAATTTATTATTATTATTATTATTATTATTATTAAGACTTTCCAGCCAGCTTTTGTTTTATTCTTTGTCCAGCGCAGAGCAGAATGTTAAGCACTGGAGAGATAATGGTGACTGTGTGGGTTTTGTTTATTAAGAACATTTGCTTCCTCGTATGGGCTTTTATCAGAAATTGTAGAGCTGTCAACCACTTTAGGCACCTTTATCAGTGGTGGATTGGGGATTTAGTGCCCCTTCTTTATGAAGTCTGTATTTATGGCATGTGCTCGTACAAGGAGCTCAGAGTGGTGTACATGGGGCTATCTTATTTTTATCCTACAGACAGCCTCTGTGAGGAGGCATTTTGGCTTGTTCAAGACCACCCTGAGAGTTTCATGGAAGATCTGAACTTTCTGCCTCTTTAAACTCAGCTCCCATTCTGTTTTGCCACACTGGCTCTGTAGGGCAGTTCAAGAAAATATTAATCTTCCAGAGTTTTATATAATCTCTGTTTGAAAATTACATAATTCTAGAGTCCTGTCTCCCAAGTTAAAGATGCCCATTAATTTCATGAAACCTCCCTGGACTCAAACACCCTCCTCCCCCAGATCTTGAGACTCCACCCTTCATATTCACATATCTATTTTGGATCTGGATCTGTTTTGAAATGGATCTGAACAGGACCTTAAGTGCAAGGATGGCTAATCTTTCTTGGTCCAATTCACCCTTAGCCAATCCTCCGGGTACCACATGCCAGTGGCAGGAGTGGTCAAATGTGGGCATGTGCGCGCGCTCTCTCTCTCTCTCATATGCATGGCATACATACTGTATTCCACACAATCAGGACACACAGAACAAACAAACAGGATACAGCCCTCTCTAGTGGATTAGTTTAGGAGGGTGTTTGTGGGGGGGTGCCATATCTACTCAGTCAATAGAGCATGAGACTCTTCATCTCAGGGCCATGGGTTTGAGCCCCATCTTGGGCAAATAATAGCTGCATTGAAAGGAGTTGAGCATAGTCCCTTCCAACTCTCCAACTGTATTATTCTATGATTTTTCCTCCAGCCGCCAAAATTGTTTGGGTGTTGGGAGTCTCCCAGAAAAATTGCTATGAAGGGCCCACCATGGGTTAGCAACACCTGCTTTAGAGGTTGGGCTATAGCACAAAACAACATTCTTTGGGGTCAAATCCCCCATACCACTAATTCAGTCCCTCACAAATGCCCATCTTTGAGACCTAATGTAAAAACAAGAAGGGGATGCAAGCAGCACCCTATTCTTGGCATGAAAGAGTTTTCTACATGCCCAATATGCTTTGTACTGATTATGTCCTTACCGTTGCTTAGGACCTAGGAGCTTTATCTGCTTATGTAATTCAAATTTAGAGATAATTACAATAATTAAAATAGGAACTAATAATAATAATAACAACAACAACAATAATTTTATTATTTATACCCCGCCCATCTGGCTGGGCTTCCCCAGCCACTCTGAGCGGCTTCCAAAAAAATATTAAAATACTGTAATACATCAAACATTAAAAGCTTCCCTACAGGGCTGCCTTCAGATGTCTCCTAAAAGTCTGATAGTTGTTTTTCTCTTTGACATCTGGTGGGAGGGCGTTACACAGGGCGGGTGCCACTGACAAGAAGGGCCTCTGCCTGGTTCCCTGTAACTTGGCTTCTCGCAGTGAGGGAACTGCCAGAAGGCCCTCGGTGCTGGACGTCAGTGTCCAGGTAGAATGATGGGGGTGGAGACGCTCCTTCAGATATACTAGGCCAAGGCCGTTTAGGGCTTTTAAGGTCAGCACCAACATTTTGAATTGTGCTCGGAAACGTACTGGGAGCTAATGTAGGTCTTTCAAGACCGGTGTTATGTGGTCTCGGCGGCCGCTCCCAGTCACCAGTCTAGCTGCTGCGTTCTGGATTAGTTGTAGTTTCCGGGTCACCATCAAAGGTAGCCCCACATAGAGAGCATAGCAGTAGTCCAAGCGGGAGATAACCAGAGCATGCACCACTCTGGCGAGGCAGTCTGCAGGCAGATAGGGTCTCAGCCTGGGTACCAGATGGAGCTGGTAAACAGCTGCCCTGGACACAGATTTGACCTGTGCCTCCATGGACAGCTGTGAGTGTTTCACAATGTGTTTCACCATAGTGGAAAACAAGAGTGTGACCAAGTGACATCCTGTGTTTCTACTCTGTTTGCTGCCCAGGTGCTATCTGCTGGTGGCAAACTTCAAGATCCAGACCCTTCCTTCTTATAGCTCTTTAAATTGGACTTCTGATGAACAGCTCTTCGAAACTGAGGTGTGTGACATCTGTAAAATAGCACCCATGGCCTAGATTTGGAGTCCGAGCATCCATGTAGCAAAAACTGAGTCCATATAATGGACAGAAGCTATAGTGCTTTAAATCAACACAACATGGTGCAAGAGGGTTTAAAAGGAATAATGAGAAGCAGTGAGATTTTCAGGCAACACCTTCCATGCCTAGAAAACAGCAGCACAAAAGAAAGTTTTCTGAAAATGCACAAGAGCTAAATCCAAATAGTAATAAGATGCCAGACTCTGGAAATCTGAATCCAGTCTACATCATAGCTAAGCAATGGATGGATGGGGGACAACGTGCTTATCAGATCTCATGATTTCTGGACATCCACTGAAACGTTACCAAACAATTTCCTTTCTAGTGAAAGCCTCTTCTGCATAAAGGCATTTAGTGAATGCTGACTTTGAGCACTGAGAATGCTTCCTGTACACTTAGGAGATTTCTTCTGAAATGTGCTGCTTTACTCCTCCAGTAACCAGTCACTGACTTCTAATTAATTTGAGCTTTTCGCTGACTGAATGAGGCATTGCCAGTGTCACTCATGCACCCAGCAATACCATGTGTGCAAGGAATCCAACCACTGAGCAGTAGGGCATGGGGAGAGTTTGCAAGATCTTCTTCAGAAGCCCCACTATGAATTCCCCCACTAAATGAAATGTGGCAGGTAACTACCAGGGAGAGGACCTTGTTGGTACTTGCACCCTGGTTATGGTTCATCTGCCACCTTATGGTCATTTTTGTGCTGGGTAAAAGTCTTTCTCATTCACCCAAATAACTGAAATCTTATGGTCTGGTCCTCGGAGATTTATGTATTTTAACTGTGTTGTTGGTATTGGTATTTTCAGCACAATTACCCATGTTGTTTTACTGCCACAAGAAGGTTTGTAGACCATGGTAATGAAAGGGTCAAATGGGATTTTGAAACCAGGGTGGAGAACTGGAGAGAGAGAATTCAGGGTGGGGGGTTCAGAAAGGAATCTAGTGATATCATAGCCATGCTATTTAAAAGCAAAGGACGGTGGAATTCCTCACCTAATCCAACATCCCAACAGCTTAAAGGAAAACTATGATGTAATAAAAGATAACACTCGATCTAAGTACAAAGAAGATTGAAGCTGTACTTCGTAAAAAACCTCTCTATGCAAACTACACCCTGTGATCCAGTCCATTAACATTTCTCCCCTAATGCTCTCATTTAATGCTAGTGATTCCTCCGATGTTTTAAACCTATAGCAATAAAAAGAGGAGCTCATCATCAAAACCTATTGAGAAACAAACATTTTCACTAAATCCTGGTGCAAAGTGATTTTGCAAATAATATATATGCCAACCATTAACCATTATGAAACTTGCTTATGACATTTTATGTTTAAATCATTTCTGACAAAGAAAAATAGTTCCCACCCACCATACTGGGCAGGTTATGGGGCAAGCTGTTGCTCAAATTCATCCCATTTTCACTACATCAATGTTCTTGTGCTTTTGTAAAACAAAAAAATCATTTCCTCAGTAATTATGTGGGCTAGACATTTGACTTTAATAAATGCAAGATTCTCATACAAAATACCTTGTGATGAGCATATGATCTACCTCATTGGATCTAGAGATTTGCATACAGACCCTACAATTGTCTTGGTCACAAGTTCTCAGCATCTGTCATCTGATTAATATATGGTTTACCATACAACACCAAACATAAAAACATAATAAAAGCCTGCTGGATTAGGCCCATGGCCCATCTAGCCCAACATCATGTTCTCACAGTGGTCAGCTAGATGCCTGTGGGAAACCCACAAGCAAGATTCAAGCACACGAGAACTCTTCCCCTCCTGCGATTCCCAGGAACTGCTACTCACAAGCTTCGCTGCCTCTTACTGTGGAGACAGAGCACAGCCATCATGGCTAGAAGCCATTGACAGCCCTCTCCACCACGGCTGTGATTGCAACTCTATCTGCACACCTTGGCTGGCTATGCAGATGCAACTGGCTCTCCTTTGAGGATGACGACAGCATTGATCTTACGTTGCGGAAGAGGGGAGATGGCTAGGACCAGCTCATCAGAATGAATGAATCCAAGTTAAGCTACAAGAAAATGTAACAGAAACCCAATACATTTCAAACTCTTGACAGTCTTCTCCAAGAGAAAATCTGAAGTCACTTCTGGATGACCCGTTTGTTGAACATCCATCTTGATTTGTTTGCCGTGAGAGCAGATGATGTTGGTTGTTTATTGAGAATTCATTCTAGTTTGTTTTCAGAGAAGTTAGATGACAATTGTGACAAGCGTCATCCCACACTTGCCATTGCCTCTCCTTGCCACTTTCCTTATTGCAACAAGTCCAATTTTGGGGTGGAAATGGGTTTGTTGCCCAAGACTTCCCCATCATTGTCCAACCTGAATTTGGAGATATATCATTGAAAAACTAGTGACAGTCTGGAAGTGTCCTGCATTTAGAAAAGGTATGTCTTTTATAATTGTGCAACTCAGCTTGCAGAAGAGGGGTTTGCATGGGGTTAAGACAAGGTGAGGGACATCAACATTCAAATACTATCCCAGTAAACTTATCAGCTTACTTCCCTAATTCATTGTTGCTTAGACTGATACTTCTTAGGTTGTACCCTGGTTACCGTTTCCTCTTCCTCACACTTCTTCCTCCAATGTTCTTGTCACGTTACCCATTTTTCTCTTTGCTGCCCATGCTCTGTTCTGAATTCCTGTTTGGATGTAAAACAAGAAAAGAGCTCAGTGGCACCTTAAAGAATAACAATTTTTTAATGGCCTAGAATCGTCTAGTGCATGAAGTCTTATCACTTGGTGCTTTATCTTTCTCTCTCATATCACATGCAGAGGATTTTTAAAGCATCCATCAATAGAGGGGGGGAATAGGGCCATATCACCATGAAATGAGAAAAATGTACAATTCTGTATCAAGCTGGTGATAAGCAATGCGATCATTCACAATAGCTGTAACTGAGGATAACACAATCATCCCACCAGAGATTTCTGAGCTATCACCCATCCCAATGGCTGTGTTTGTGTCATCACCCATTAATGCAGTTGTGAATGGTTACTTTGCCTATCTTAAGCTTTGAAAGAATTTGTCAAAGACTTTAATTTTTTGCACTTCTTTGTTATTTGGCCCCATTCCTCCCCATCTATACCTTTGTATATGTATGCATGCAAACACCAGTTGTGGATAATACTTACAATTCACACATCTAATGAAGTGGATTCTGGTCCACAAAGGTTTGCGCTCAGTAATTCTGTTAGCCTTTAAGATGTTCTTCATTGTTTAGACACGGCTGTTCATGGCAAGTTTCCCACCAGGGGTAAAACTTTCCATCTAGCTAGATAAGACCCTCTTCCAGGTGGGCAAATTTTTAGACGTACAATCCTTCCCCACTACATGGTTGTGCTGGCAAGTCTCAAACACAATTTCACATAAATGCATAAATACAGTGATACCTCAGGTTAAGTACTTAATTCGTTCCGGAGGTCTGTTCTTAACCTGAAACTGTTCTTAACCTGAAGCACCACTTTAGCTAATGGGGGCTCCTGCTGCCACTGCGCCACCGGAGCACGATTTCTGTTCTCATCCTGAAGCAAAGTTCTTAACCCGAGCTACTATTTCTGGGTTAGCGGAGTCTGTAACCTGAAGCATATGTAACCCGAGGTACCACTGTATGCTTTTATGCTTTTCCTAGGCAAAATGTTCAGAGCACTTCCAAAGAAGGTCAAGAGGTGGTTTCTTCGGAATTTAGAATAACTCCCTGAAGATGACTTTAAGAAAAGTCATTGCAGTGCCTGGGGAAACCAGTTGGGAGATGCCATAATGATGATCGAGGGGGTAGCAAGACGGAAGCAGTGGAGACAGGATGTCAACGTGAATGTTGAAGTCAACAGGGAATGGGAATAAAATGCTGTCATAAAGACATGCATTGGGGTCAGAAGTTAATGGTGAGAGGAAGCTTAGGGAGGTGATGTGTCATCCCAAGATGTGGAGTGGGGATGTTCTGGAGGGGAAATTTTGTTGTTGCTTCTACAGATAGGGAAACAGAGGCATGGTGAAGTAGGTCACACAGGAAGTATGGCAGCAATGGGTGAAAATGAGGAGGCTATATGGGGAAGGGCCACAGCTCAGTGGTAGAACATTCCTTTGTATGCAGAAGGTCCCAGTTTCCATCCCTGGCATCTCCAGGTAGGACTGGAGAGGTTCATTGTATGAAATTCCAAAAAAGCTGTTGCCAGTCAGTGTGGACAATTCTGAGCTAGATGGACCACTGGACTGACTCAGTAAAAAGCAGCTTCCTATGTCCCAACACAGAACGCTCAGCATGTGGTAAACTGTTTCTGGACTATACCATTTCAGACTGTATAAATGTTTCCCTACTGGAGGGGGCATATCCTATATATTGAAGGCCTAGGAGAGAAGATTAAGCTAGATCTCTTACTCTCTTTGAATCTAATTTTCTATGTGATGGTAGTTTTTAATTTGGAAGAACATTCAACCATTCAATCTTTTACCTGCAGCTTGAAGTGGCACAGAACAGAAACACTTTAACTACAGGATGAGCTTTTTATCTAGACAACTAGGCTTGAAAATAGCTTTTTTTAAAAAAAGAGGAGGGGGGAGACAGAGAAATACCCCTCACACTTACACAGCAGCAGCAGTCTGTGGGGGGGAAATGTGCTGAGGAACTATAAATACCTGTGCAGGGAATGTTGACATTCAAGACTCAAAGGAAAAATACATATGCATGGACACATATTGAGTGAATTATGTGAATTAATATAACATGATGGAAAAGTCATTTGAAAAGCTTTAAACCAAGCTCCAAGGAGTCTACAGATTTCATACCACTGGTGTCATTAACTGAGCCAAACCCCTGTCTTTAGTGCACACTTATCTGAAGCTGTAGGAGGCAGCTGAACATTGTCCCCATAGTTTATCACTTTTGGGGGATTGGATAATGGCTGCTTCTTCACCCAAAACAGATGCATTCAGGGACATGTGCCTGTTGTACACATCTCAGTGTACAAACATGCACTTTCCCTACACAAAGGAAAGTGTGTCTTGGAATTTTTGTGTTAAATGTGAAATTTGTGTGAAATTTGTCTTGGAAATTTTGTGTGAAATGACTCTCTATGATGATAATTTTGAAGAATATTCTAGACAAGAATATTCTTCATAACAAGAAGGACACATGTGTGTCCAGGTTCGATCAGGGATGAGCCCAGTGGAGAATTGACATCACTTCCTTGCGTGTTGCCATCTTTAAACGGGACACGGGGCTCGGGAATGCCTGTCTGTAGGTGCACATTCTCTGAAGTTAATTTGTCTCTCCTTCATGGTCATTCTTACACCAGGCATCCCCAACCTTTGGCCTTCCAGATGTTTTGGACTACAATTCCCATCATCCCTGACCACTGGTCCTGTCAGCTAGGGATCATGGAAGTTGTAGACCAAAACCTCTGGAGGGCCGCAGGTTTGGGATGCCTGTTCTTACACCATGGAGCAGGGAGAAGGGAAGAGAAGAGAGGCAGAGCAAGTAGAACCATCCACATCAGCCTCTTTATGCCATTTGGGTAACAAAGGACTCAGTAGACTTGGGAGAACTCTGAGGGAACAAAGTAATTCCCTGCTTAAACAGAGGGGCTAGAATGGCAGCTGTCCAACTCCTGTAATGGTTTCAGGGTCTGAAGATTTGTGTGTGGGGGGGGGGAGAGAGACCTTGCTCCCTCCCCCTGTTCAACCCTGAAACCATGATGACGACTTGTCTTGGGCTTAGGGAATGAACACAGCACATTCATCCCCTGGACTCAAAACCCAACAAAGAAATCAGGATGGACAGTGATACCCCTGAGGCCATCACAGAGTCCTGGGCTGGCTGAAGGGGAAAAGGCTTAAAAGGGGTGAGGGAGAGAATTGGCTTCAGAGGATGCATGTCCAAAGGCACGCGGGCCTTACGATTTGTTGACCCTCTCTCTGTTCCTCCAAGGTTGTTTCCCTTGAAGCATAAAGGGGCAGCACTGGGCTCAAAGGGAATGTGTGTTGAAAGTTGCGTATCCCCTGGATGGACCTAAGGCAGCAGCTGTGGGCTCATGGATTGTGTACTGCTCTGTACTGCCAGACAGCATGAAGGCAATGCATAAGTGCAGCCTTGGCCCTCCCTATCTTTTGTAGATGTGAAGTGAGGAGGAAGAGGAAGAGGAGAGTTTTTCCCTTCAATAAAGCAATGTTTTCTGCATACCTCTGAGAACTCCCCCACCCCCACCCCGCATATCTGCAGGGACCTACTCTGGCCCTTTCCCATTGCTTGTTTGTGCCCATCACCTTACTTAGGGGATAATGAGTTTCTTTGAAGCAGGCAAGGTGAAAGCAGTTTGTGGTGCAGAAAACAGCAATCACTTCTTTTCCCAGAACAGAGAGTGAGCCTGAAGCTCTGCACCGGCCTTGCACCCTGTAATAATGCTCCCCCCCCCCTTTTTATAAAAAATATTCTTTAGAAAAGAGAGGGAAAGGAGTGTGAGATCTGGGGCCTGGCACTGAGGCACAGAGCCACATGGGTCGCTCCCTAACACAATGGTAGCCAACATGGTTCCCTCCAAATGTCATTGGAATACAACTACCACCACCATTGACTTTGCTGGATGGGACTGGTGGGAGCTGCATTCCAAAAAGATCTGGGTGGGAGCCATGTTAGATACTGCTGCTCTAAGAGCACCGTTGCCCTCAGGCATTGAGTGGTTTGGATGTTAAGCTGGGCTTTTTACAAGTTAGATGTCAAGAAACATCTCTTTTTCACCGCCTGTACATAATAAAGATATTTCTCTCTCTCTCTCTCTCTCTCTCTCTCTCACACACACACACACACACACACACACCTCACACACACACACACACACACACACACACACACCACACCACACACGTATTGTACAAAAAGACAGTTTTGTTTCCCATAAAATGAGCAAAAGCCACAGAATGACTGAGTTGATTTTGTGGCCTTTGATGGGCTTATAATGTGCCTTTTCACCTAGTTTAGTTACATCGTTCTTCTCCCCTTCAGAATGGATATTGCAGAATTTCCTTACCTCACAGGAATGCACAGAAGACTTTTGAGGAACTATGCTGTTGGGACCTTGGAAATTCCAGCAAAACATTTTATCTGTATTTTATCCCTGCAGTAGCTAGAAAAAGCAAATACATTTGATTGACTGAAGGGCGGGAGGACAAAGAGAGAGAATCCCAGTTCTGCCTAGAGACTTTCCACAAACAGAAGCTTAATTCATCTGGTAAATTATTGACTAAAGATGATCCTCTCAACTGGAAAATTGACCTAATATTCCCTATACCTTTTGGGATAAAAATAGTAAAATAGCCTTGATTTTCTCGTTTTCTTGAGGGGGTGTTGCATCCAAAGGAGCCAAAGATCAGAAAGCAGTCTTATACAATAGCTCAGTATCATCTGCACCAGGAGTGAAGGCCCTCCAGATGTTGGACTCTATTTCTCAACAGCCCCAGCCAACATGGGCAATGGTTAGGGTTGATGGGAGTTGTAGTCCAGCAACATTCTGAGGGCCTCTGATCCCTGATCCCTGAGTGTCAGTGGCTCTCTAGGGTTTTATCTACCTGGAGACGCTAGGGATTGTTCTTGGAACCTTCTGCATCCAAATCATGCACTCTGATCTTTGGGTTTCTGAGATCCACATAGACCAACTTGATCTTCAACATTGGCTCCCTAGATTGCAGAGGATCTCAAACAGACATTTCTCCTTCTTTTCAGAAGGCAATTAAAAAAATTAGAAATATGCCGCTTCTTACTCATAAAGAGTTTGGGGATATATCTTTCCCTAGAAACATCTCAGTCCCTTTCTGCTCCTCAGCCCCATCATTTCCTAAATTATTTGGCACCCATTTGTGTGAAATACTTCACACACACGTTCTGGATCCCCTAGGTTTAATTTTAAAATAATAAAATGAATCAGGTTGATCCTTCCCAAGTAACTCAAAGTGATACCAGCACATGATCGATGATTATATTTCCACTCATCTCACCTGATGGTTTGTTTAAAAATTAACAGCATGATCTGCAGTTAAGATCTGCTGTTAAGAGGTAAATGCTTTTTAAGGAGTTGACTGGAGATGCTCCAAGATACCCATTTTGAGTCAACATGGGAGCTGTGAAATTTCATTGTAGTTTGACTTGAGCTTATTCATTGCCCTTGCCAATGGGTGATTGCCTCAGTTAAGGAACACTCAACATAACCAGCAGAACTCATAATTTTGCCCTGACACCGACACACCAGCATGGCCAGTATATGTAAATTTGTACTAGGGTCATAGGTGCTGCTGTGGTCTAAACCACTAAACCTCTTGGGCTTGCTGATCAGAAGGTTGGTGGTTTGAATCCCCCCAACGGGGTGAGCTCCCATTGCTCTTTCCTGCAAACCTAGCAGTTTGAAAGCACACCACTGCAAGTAGATAAATAGGTACCGCTGCAGTGGAAAGATAAACACCATTTCCATGTGCTCTGGTTTCCGTAATAGTGTTCTGTTGTGCCAGATGTAGTTTAGTCATGCTGGCCACATGACCCATAAAGCTGTCTGTGGACAAATGCCGGCTCCCTCAGCCTGAAAAGTGAGATGAGTGCCGCAACCTCATAGTCGCCTTTGACTGGACTTAACCGCCCAGGGGTCCTTCACCTTTTTACCATTTTGTACTGGAACTTTCCTTTGCAAAGTTACAAAGTGAAACTGATTGCCTGGGATACGTTACGCAGTTGTGAGACATTGGCTGTTAGATAGCAGAGCCAGTTAGCACTACTTGTACCCACAAGACATTTCTCCCTCCACTGGGGCAGAGTGCATGCACAATTCTGGGGTGAAGGGACTAGCTCCAAATGACTTCAAGTGAGCTATTTTCTTTACAATATCATTTTTCCTCCAGGCCAGTTAGTCTGATGTCATGAATATGATGAAAGTGACTGGAAAGCGGCAGTTTTATCCTTGGATTTGCCACTTTCTCTGTATCTCTCTCTAAGACCTCGGCTTTTTCTTTATGTGACCTTTCACAAAAACTGCCTAAGGTCAGGTGGTTAGCACCCCCTTATTTCCACATCCTCAATCAAAGATGTCCAGAACTCTGGCAATCAGGTATTTCTTATATCTGAGTATCAGGTTTTTTCCTGTTTTAAAGTTGAATAATAATGCCACTAGCTGCAAAAACAAATCTCCACATGAGAGATGCAACGTTACAATGTAGAATATCTTTATTTTTGACCAAATGCCTTTCTTAACAAAATTGCTCGCTGCTGCAGCTTTGAGGTCACAAAATGTGCTTCTACAAACAGATATGGTGTGTTGTCTGTATCCTGTTTACCAAACTCCGAAAACTGCTGAATTCTTTATCTGAAGTACTCCGTGAATTTATGTGTAATTCCCTTCATTATTCAGGTTGTTGCTAGTTACTGTTTTGCCTTCTGTCCTTGGTGCTAGCACTTTATGCCGTCTCTTGCGCAAAGCGATTGTTTTACAGACACCTCCAATGTACATTTTGATTTTTGTTTTTGACTGATGCCGTAAGCATGGTGCAGCAACAAGCTGACTTTCTCACGGGGAAGCCAATGATAATGATGTTTACTGGCCAGAGTTACAAAGGGTAGGCAGAAGAGCAGAGGTGGGGGAAGATAATTGTGTTGCCAGGCCGGCCTAATCCTAATCAGAAGATCGTAATCGCTTTGCTTTCCAGGTCACCTTATACCCAGTGGCTTAGGAGAGAATAGGGGGCTGAGTGTATCATGAATCACTTATTTCTTAAAAGAGTTGAAAGTGCTTTAAGAGAGGCATCACTTCCTTCAGTGTACACACACATTTCTTTTGTCCCATTGTTGCCTCTGGTCAAACAGATTTTGCAGAGTCAAAAGGTATGATCTGCGTTGCGCTCATCTACAGGTCTGTCCTAAAGGCATTTCTGCCTCCAAGGAGTGATCTTCTTTGCAAATCTAATAAGACATAGTTAATTTGCACAGGTTGATATAACACAGTTATAGTGCCCTTCCAGACTGGCATGTGTTTGCAAGGGTATTCTGCAACATGCCATTTGTATAAGGGCTTGTTCACACTTTCGCTTGTCCCATGCCTAGAAAACACATGTCCAAGTGGTTTCCCCCTTCCTTGCTTCTTTCCTAGGGGAAATCTACTCTTTAGTGCTAAATCAGAGCAAACGTTAGTCTGGAAGGAAACCCCAATTGCTGTTTGCTCTGATTGAGTGCTAAAGAGCAGTTTTCCCCAGGGGGAAAGCAGTGGGACAAGGGGAAGTGTCAATAAGCCCTAATAGTACATTAGTGGTAGATTTATACTTGGGCAACCCACCAGGCTATTGCAGAGCTTGTATGAGGCCCTGGGCAGGAGTCTTGTTAAAGTAAAGTTTTTGGTATGACAGTGTAAGTCTGGCAGGCCCCTGGCAGCCCATGCCCCACAGCCGGCTTAGCCCTCTAAGGCCCTCCTCTGCATGGGTCTGCCACTCACACATCATTCCACCTTATTAGTTGTTCTACAATGCTTCCTTAATATTGTCACATTATGGGCACTCTTGCACTATAGCGCAACGAAAGTAGGACAAAACACACATATGGAACTACTGAGGTATAAAAAGTCGCAGGATTTCAGCAGGAAGTTACAGGACATGCACAGAATGGATGAGCACCCCAAACTTTTGAAGATGCAAACATTATTGAAAACATTCTTGCACTTAACTGCCCTGATAATATCAGGGGCAGAAATCACCATGAATCCACAATAAGAAAGATGTCTCATTGCACGGCAAGGCCCCGGGCCCTGCAGCCCGCTCTGAAATAAATACACCAACACAAGTATATTGGGTTCCTGGGAAAAATAAGGCCACAACTTGGTTGGTTACAGATGTGAGCAGTTTGGCTTAGGCAACTGGATGAAGCAAGACTATATCCTGACTCCTGCCCGACTGCAGGAAGTCTCATAAGGGTCAACCACTGGAAGGGGGAGCCATATGATATACATCAATTAAGAGCACCCCCGGGGTCACCGTTGGGGTCATGGCATGGCCCTAACCCACGCCCAGGCTTCGGACAAGAACCACACCCCCGGATCCCTTTAACAGGCTATCTTTAACGAGGAGGGGCAGGCGGAGGCAACAACCTCTCCTCCCATAATAAGGCTTACCCAATGCCTAACCTTACAAAGTTGTGACAATTGCTACTAGGTAGGCAAAAACCAAATGGCCAGTTTTGCCAAGTGGAAAAATTCCTACCCTCCCCCACAACCAGGCAACCGACATTAGTGATAGCAAGGCCATAGTCAATCCACACAAGAAAAGAGGGTGATTGGGCTGGGAGATTCCAAGAATGGAGGCAAAAGGAGGCTGCTTCCCCAGCCGCGCCACAATTTAAACAGCCATAGCCATTGCCCCAGGCAAATCCGATTGGCTGGCTGGGGGGCGTGACATGGCCGGGGATCCCACTGACATGGCCTGCGTTCCTCCGCCCACTGCCTGGTCGCTGTGAAGACCCGGAATCCTGCCCACAAAGCAACCCCCCAAAAAGGGGGAGCTGACTTCTGTTCACTTCACTGTATGTGGCACAGAAACACAGATCTTTAAGATCTCTCCCTTCCTTTAGCTTCCTTCCTCCCCAAGCACTTCCCTAAACTTCCAAGCTAGAGCAGATTAGACCTCCCATTCATTTCAGCTGCTTAAACAAGTAGGTAGGTAGGGTTGCCATATCTTGAAGAGCAAAAAAAAGAGGACAGCCTGAGCTGCTGTTAGCCTGAGCTGGAGAAAGAGGTGTGAGAGCATGTGGGGCTGCCACTGTGCCTGCTTTTGCCGGCTCAGGCTGGCAACAGCTGTAATGTGCAGAGCAGCCCAAGCCTTAGCCACCCAAGCCCCAAAAAAAGACATTTCCTTTAAAATGTAAAAATCCACCCAGATGGGCATGTTGGCCCCCCAAAAGAAGACATTTCTGGGTTTTCCTGGATGTATGGCAGCCCTAGACCATTATATTTATTATTTTCTCTAATCTGTTTAACAGTGAGCTGCAGGTGTGATCTCTGTTGTTTTGTTAGTTAACTGAGAGCTGGTACAAGCATTCAGAAAATATCCTTATGAGAGAGAACCATCTCAGAATGTCGGTGGAGTGGATTGCTGGTTTGAATTCTGTCGCCTGGCTCCCCCTCAAACCCCCCCCCCAAGCCTACATCAAATGCCCCTGCATGTGGATTGCTAGTATGTCTGGGAGAAGGGTAGGACTCTACATGCACTTGCCTTCCAAATACAGGCAGTTTTATCCTTGGATTTGCCAGGTTCCATGTATCGTTCCTGGATTACCCCCAGGTTTTGCTTAAAGCAAAATTCAAGTGACTACAGAGGCCCCTCTCCAGCCAAAACATCTGAGGAATTTTGAGAGAGGTCAAATGAAAGTTTGATCAGATGAGCGAAATTTCTCAAGGGAGTTTGGCATAGCCTTGCTTTCCGCTTATTTTCTTGCGAGGGCAGCCCTCACCTGCTGCATCAGAAACGGCTTTTGATTTGAAAAGTGCTTTGCTGAGCGGCAGGGAGGGCTCTCTGAGAAACACAGAACTCAGATCTGCTGGGGGCACAGAGATATTTGTCAGGTTCTTCTGAACTGTGGCCTTCATGTTTAGACTATGCAGACCGAAACAGATGGTGGAAGGCCCATGGAAACACAATGACCCAATGTCACTTGCCGGGTCTGTGGTTGTCGGTATCTGTCTGCCTATCTTACAGATGGCAGACAAAGCAAACACATCACCCAGTTTTGCCACAGTCTCCCAAGCCGTACTCCTAGGACTTGATAAATATTTACAGAAATTTGAAATGGCAAGATGACAGCATTCTCTGTCTTTTGATATAGTGGTGAACATTCTCTAGGGTTCAATAAATAGAGGCATAATACCCACGCAGGAGGCCTGGGCCAGGTGCATTGCCCTCCTTTAAATGCAAGTATAACTCCCAGGGCGACCAGGAACCCTATTTAAGCTGGATTCCCCATCCTGTGGGAGCTTTCTATTCACATTCAAGCAAACGTGGGCAAATGCCCCCCTCAAAGCTTTCCCATTCAATGCACGAAGGTTGGGAATGAGCAGGCAGAGCCAGATATTTTGGGAGTGGGCCCAGCATGTGTGGTCCTCCTACCTTTGACGCAGGTGGAAATTTCCTGTTGAGGCATGACGCCTGAGCAGGGCGTCGATGTGTTTTGGAGCATAGAAAGCTGCCTTGTATCCAAAGTAGTGCTGGGTAAAATGTTCCATCAGCATAAGGAGTCATGCTTGTGCAACAGGACTGTCTCTCCACCTTCCCCTGCATAGCCCCTAAATCTGTTGTAGGGGTTTCCCCAGACAAGCAGATCTGGGGAGGTTGTAGGGCACACGTGGGGGAAGAAGAGAGGGATAAAGTCCCATTGCGCTAGCCGAAATCCTTCCACTGAAGAGATGCATTAGTTGGATCCTGCCTACTGAGTCAGACCATTGTACTAGCGTACTCTAGCAGCTCTCTTGGGTTTCAGAGAGTCTTTCCCAGCCCTACCTGAAGATGCTGGAGATGGAACATGGGATCTTTTGCATCACTACTGAGCTATGGCTTAGCATTTTGTCCCATTTTTTAGCGGGGGGGGGGGAGGAGAATCTGTGCAAATAAAGAGCAGAGGTTGTACAGACCAGAGCAGGCTTGCTTCACAAGAGCTGGGGGTTCACAACAGCAGGGAGAGCAGGCTTAATCCTCACTTCAGTGACATCTCAGAGTACACCCATGTACTCCATACAAGTGAACAGAAGCCATTCACTGCAGGAGGGAAAAGGAGCTTACTTGGGCCATGCTGAAGGGAGGACAAAGCTTATTCTTCAAGCCTGCCACTGGGGAAGGCTTGCTTCAAGGCAGAGCAATAAGTAAGCGTTTGCAAAGCACCACAGAATGGCACCACCATTCATGGCAATAATGTAAAAGTAATGCCTTCCAGATATTGTTGGACTCCAACTCCCATTATCCTTGACCATTGGGCTTGTGGAAGTTGGAGTCCAACAGCATTTGGACGGCACCATGTTGACCACATGGGTGCACTTGCAGACTCATCTCTCATCATAATGATGGTCATCTTGCTAGTTTCAAACAGCTATTGGTAACAGGCACTGTCATACCGTATTATCCATGCTCTACAGATCTGGGGGACATGCGCATGCCCCCACACCCCACACCATATCTAATATCCTGCACAACGTAGGAGCACATGAAGCTGCCAATTGGTCCCTCTAGCTCAGAACCATCCACATTGAATCGCAGTAGCCCTCCAGTGTTTCTGAAAGGGCTGTATCCTTGCCATACTTGGAGATGCCAGAGACTGAACTGTCTACATGCAAAGCAGATGCTTGACTACTGAGCTCTGGCCCCTCTCCTGGGATATGGTTAAAGCTAGTGAGTAGAGTCAGATTGCTTTACTGGAGCATCCCTCTAGACCTCAGTGGCACCGCTTTGGATTTATGCAAGTGTAAACATGATCTGAACTGAGCCTAATGAGTCCAGCTTGCCAGTCATCATACTTCCTATGAATTTTTGATGTTTCTTCTCTTTCTCTTTTCTCTCTCTCTCTTTTTTTAAACAAACCCAACAACAACATGTTTTTCCTTTCATGAAGCATGGGTTTTATTTCCACTTGGAGAGCAGTTCCATGTGTCACGTCAGGCAGCATTTGCTACTGATCAGAGAGCTCAAAATGGCCATGGCACAGATATTTGCTTCTCCATCCAAACACAGCCAAGTCTTCAGAAGTATTCTTTTGGTTAACTTTTACTCCATCTCCTGGATGCGTCTGGGACTGCAAGGTTAGGATTGTTGGAAAACAGATTTTGCTGGCAGTGGAAAAGTCTGCATCCATAGTCCAAACCCTAGCAGAAGTCACTCTTGGTGTACCACAAAACATAGACATTCTGGTCCTTTAAAATCCAACATTAGCTGTGGATGGGAAATGGGCCAAATTTTCTCCTGGAATATTTTATTATATAACATTACTGTTTACATAGGGACGCGGGTGGCGCTGTGGTCTAAACCACTGAGCCTAGGGCTTGCTGATCAGAAGGTCAACGGTTCAAATCCCCGTGACGGGGTGAGCTCCCGTTGCTTGGTCCTAGCTCCTGCCAACCTAGCAGTTCAAAAGCACGCCAAAAAGTGCAAGTAGATAGGTGCCACTCCGGCAGGAGCCAGTAGGGTGTAGTGGTTAAGAGCAGTAGTCTCGTAATCTGGTGAACCGGGTTCGTGTCTCCGCTCCTCCACATGCAGCTGCTGGGTGACCTTGGGCTAGTCATGCTTCTCTGAAGTCTCTCAGCCCCACTCACCTCACAGAGTGTTTGTTGTGGGGGAGGAAGGGAAAAGGAGATTGTTAGCCGCTTTGAGACTCCTTAGGGTAGTGATAAAGTGGGATATCAAATCCAAACTCTTCCTCTTCTTCTTCCAGCGGGAAGGTAAACGGCATTTCTGTGCACTGCTCTGGTTTCACCAGAAGCAGCTTAGTCATGCTGGCCACATGACCTGGAAGCTGTCTGCAGACAAATGTCAGCTCCCTCGGCCAGTAAAGCAAGATGAGCTCCGCAACCCCAGAGTCGTTTGTGACTGGACTTAACTGTCGGGGGTCCTTTACCTTTACCTTTTTTTACTGTTTACATGGTCGGTGTGGCAGCGCTCTTAAATATCTTTATGTTGTTAAAACACGGATTGCTCAATGACTGTGAAATGCAGGTAGGGTCCTTTATTTTCCCCTGTGCATAACTTTTATTGAATCAGTGGTATTTGCAGAGCAGAGCTCCGAGAACAAGGCACCGAGCACCTTGGTAAAAAGGCGACTGCCATCATCACTATGGCACTTTTCACCACATACAGTGATACCTCGGGTTAAGAACTTAATTCATTTCGGAGGTCCGTTATTAACCTGAAACTGTTCTTAACCTGAAGCACCACTTTAGCTAATGGGGCCTCCCGCTGCCGCCGCGCTGCTGGAGCACAATTTCTGTTCTCATCCTGAAGCAAAGTTCTTAACCCAAGGTACTATTTCTGGGTTAGCGGAGTCTGTAACCTGAAGCATCTGTAACCCGAGGTACCACTGTAAAGTGCTTTACAAATCAAATTTTGTCACCCAGTCCTAAAATTGTTGCCTTGTTAATCTGAATGAGATTTGCCTCCAGATTATGCCTGCGTACAGTTGCACTTCCAATTTATCAGTACAACAGCTTTGCAATGTGGGGAGAAGGTTGCCATTTTAGGAGGAGAAAGGGAGCGGGTCTCCTGGCATGGAGGCAGCATTCATAGCAAGGGTCAAAGGACCCCTCTTAGATACATTCAGGCTTCAACAAAGCAAGCCCCCATTTATTTAAAGGACATTCGTTGTGGCTGATCTATGTAATACCCAGTGGTGACTGGTGCCACTTGGGTGTAAGGCAAAGAAAGCAAGGGTAGGTGAAGTCAGAGCCAACAACAGGCAGAGACACCCCCTGATTGGTTGTAAATAAGGAGGTAGGCAGGTGGCAATTGGCTGAGGGCAGGCTGAAGTTGGTGGGGTAGTGCCCCATTTGCCCCCATGGACCAATCTCCACTGTTAATACCTCATAACAATAACCAATAGGATCATAGCTCACTGGTGGAGCATCTTTGCACTCTCCCACTCACGCTCTAGCATAATTGCACAGCTCACAAATAAATATAAGGTATGATCAATTCTAAGCTATTTTGGAGTCAGATTGCATTGAAACAATATTTGCTGTTTTCCAAAAAGGAACACCTCCCTTCAAAAATAAAGTTGCACACAAGTTAATTATGGTGGGGTGACAACCATGCTCCCCAAATATTCAAGGGGAACATGTAAATAACCCAGTTTGTGCTTTCCTCATATGTAGGACATTTCTGTGGCGACTGCAGAACAGGGCCCTGCTCAGAGCCACCCCCCTCTGATGTTGTAACAGCTTACTATAGCGACCACACATCACAGAAGGTTGTCTGCAGAGAAATCCCAATGGACAAGGACCTATTTGCTTGTAGTAGCTCCATGTGATCATGACACCTGGTGGCCCAGGAGTCTCTACAGGTCCTTGACTGTTGGGGTTTTTTCAACAAACCATTGCATGCAATGTGCAGCTGCTGCAGTAAGCAGTGGTGGTGGGGACGGTGGCTAAAAGCAGGGCTCTGCCTAGCATTCACAGGCAGATGGGCAGATTTCAGTAGCAGCAATGTGCTAAACACAAGGCTGCTGGCCTTCTGCAATGCGCATGTCACATTTTGGGTGGGATCTAATGACTGGTTGATTATCTGCTTCCTGGGGTGAATACCTGAAAATGCCAGCTATCATTTTTAAAGAAGCAAGTTTCTCATCCTCATTGTTTGAAAATGTGTCCACAGTTTCAATTAAAGTTTCACAAAGTTTTCCTTCGGTCGTCTGAGGTGCAGTGGGCAGCAAGGCCTTTTCAGTGGTGGTGCCCATCTTCCCTCAGTTGAGATCTGCCAACGTTCAATGCTGTATGCCTTTGGCACCTGGTTAATGATGAGGGCCTCCAGTATTCCTTCTTATGTGGGCATATCAATGCTGTTTCTGTTGCCCTCCATTTGTTTCTGGTTTACCGCTTATTAGATTTATTTGCTTCCTATTTTGGCTCCTTGGTTGTTTTGTTATTATGGTGGTATAATGCATGCTTGATACTGAATGGCTGTGAGAGACCTTGAATTATTTTATAATTAAATAGGAGAGATGTAAGTTTTGAAAACAAACAAACAAACCAATAAATGAGTGAAGCACACCTCCTGAAAGGTAGATTTTCTTCCTTTTGTATCTTTACCGGGAACCTTTCCTCCAGTTACCACCATGTTTGGTTCAGTAAGGAGCAGCATTATGGAAACTGAGCCACTTAACATAACAGAAGCAATATTACACAAAGCTTATTGATGATCACCATGGGTGATTTATTTTGATCACAGAATCTGAACTGTCAGTGCAAGATTTTGGATTTTCTTGGGGCAGAATCTGAAAGCTGAGATAGAAAATAGCATGCTCCGCCCCAGCCACAAACACCATTCTTAATGGATGCCTGTTGGATTGCAGCATGTCCCTGCTCTCCTGAGGGGTGCCAAAAGCTACATTGTTGAGTAATTTGAAAAGCAAAGTGCAAAGGGAGCAGAGGAATTGCAGCAACCTAAGACGTATGACCGGTGTCCCCACTGCCAGGTCACAGATCATTTCAAAGGAAAAGGGAATGCTGGCGGGGCATTTTCTGCGATGGGCTTTAGACTTTGGAATTCAGACCCTTGGCCTTGCTCTGACACAGCCTGCGCCAGGGATTCTTGGGGAGGGAGAGAGCGGTACAACGGTGGCTGACCTTTCTGGCAAGTGTGCTGCCTAAGTCATGTCCAGAGATGCTGCCACCCTCATGCATGCTGCAGGACACATTGCCAGCCCATACTTTGGAGAGCTGGCTCCAGATGGTGGCATTTGCCAGGGCCAAGCATTCTCCCTTTGCACTGTTGGCAGAGCCAAGGAGCCGAGAGGCCAAATCAGAGAATTCTCACTTTTGCACACGCTGCTCCTTGAAGGTAAAGAAGGGCTCAGGAAGGTCCCCACTGGAGGACTTGGGGCTATCAAATTTTATTGGGGCCCTGTGCAACGCTACAATTCAGCACCCCCAATTCTTGCACTCTGTTCTGCATCATTGTTGCAGTGCCCACTGCAGTGTGGCACCCAATGTGGCGAAACTGCTAACCTAAAACCGTCTCTGGGGTGCCCTTGACCACTCCGAACCCTGGAACACTTAGTCTACTGAGCTTGGGTTCAGGCAGCAGCACGGCACATGGGAAGACAGGACCTCATGCCATAGCCAGGCTCAAAGGCATTCCTGACCCCATCCAGGCTCACCGCATATTGGGTGGCTAATTATACATTGCCAAAAAAAGAGGACGAAAGAGGGAGCCTTTCTCCAGATCACAAACCCTTATGCTCCTTCATGATGCTCCGTGTCCTTAATCTCTGTCCCACGATGGACAATCTCTGTCCTATGAGCATAGCTGTCAAGCGTCCCTTATTTGGCGGGACAGTCCCTTATCCCAGCACCATGTCCCGCTGCTGTCCCTTATTGATGATGTCCCTTAAATTTCCCGGGTTTCAAAGGAAGCAGCTCCTCTCCCTCCCTTCCTGCCGGCCAGGGAGGAGGGAGGCTCCAACTGTGTTGCTTGGCTGCGTTGCTCACCCAATAAGAAGTCTAAGAACGACTGGGGGGTAGAGCTTGCATGCCTTGTGCTGATCAAATTGGCTGTGTTGCCTGGCGACTCGCCTTTGCTCAGCACTTCCCAGCGGAGAGATATGACGGTGGTTTTCCTTGAGGCTTGAGGCTTCGTTTGGCTGCTGGCTGGGCTTTCTGCCTTTGGCTCGGAGGGGCTCAGAAGTTGAACATACCTGTGCTTGGAAAATCCCTTATTTTGGCTGCTGCTCCCTTATTTTCGAAGCTGCTGGCCCCTTATTTTCAAATTTGTAAGTTGACAGCTATGCCTATGAGATCCGATGGAAAAGCTGGGGAGGGGAGCTGGACTGGCCTCAATTTATTCCCCTGGGAGCAGAGCTAAGCTCTGCCCATTGGCCATTTGGACCTGCCCCCTGGGGAATTCCTGTACCCAAGCCTGCCTGCAATTGGCCAGTCCGCAGCCTGCAGCCCTCCCCAGCCAGCCAGGCCAGAACACCACCTGACTGTAAGCAAACTTGCCAAAAAAAAGAGGACAAAAGTGGGCACTGATTTTCATAAAATTTGCATATGCTAACTTACATGTGTAGATGCAAGTTTAGAGATAACCACTGTGATTTAAATGGAAATAAGATATATCTCCCCATCATGGAAGAAGACTGACCAGGCAATCTGGATGCCTGCTCAGCTTGCTGTTCTGACTGATGGCTCTTTATCTTAAAGATTTGGACAGGACAGCCTTTTAAATAGAGGACACCTTTAGGCAGAGGATTGTCCTCCATAAAGCAGGGCATGTGGCCTCCGTCACCACACAGCACCTGATGGCTTCCTTGCCACAGTTTGGCATGACGACTTCCTGAATGGCCAACTGAATATTTCAATTTCCCCACTGTCACTTGGAGAGTAAGGTGCAGAAGGAGCACTTGTACTCGCGACTAGGGCTGTGTCCCAAAAGCAGTTTTACAGTAGATTTCCCCAGAACTTTTGTCATGTTAATGTGGGGCCAAGATTTTGGAATTGTGTGCCTGATGTTTAGGCTCCCCCACAATAATAACCAGATAACTCTCTGTCTTGGGATGCTTGCAGTGCTCCTGCAAAAATGTTCATCCCTTAATATGGGTGATGATAATGTGGGCATAGCACAAGTGCTCAGATTTCTATTTCTGCTCATTGCGTATGGCAAATTGGGCGACACAGTTGTTGGTGTGACAGAGGAGAGATGGAATTTCCTTCTTGCCAGACCGCAAACTGATGGAGACAGACAACAGCCTGGCTTTCCCTACACTCTCTTTCTCAGCTGCTGGAGTGGAAAACAGAGATTTCTATCCTGCTTTGCCTCACCGGCACATCCACAGCTGTGGCCTCCCCTCATGACAGACATCGGCAGGCTCTATTCTTCCTTGGTTCTCCCCCCCCCCCCGCCGCCATCGCCTGCCTCCTCAGCAGCTGAGAGATCCCCAAACGAGGATGCCTTTGGGCTGGCAGGTTTTCACATGACTCACTGGTGATATTATTAGTGCAAGGAGGGCTGGGATTCTCCATTGTTGACCAGCAGGGATGAGAGGCTGGAGTGAGATGGCTACCCCCTTGTAGCAAGCAGAAAAAAGGAACAGAGGTGGCTGGAGAATGTATCTCCTGATCTCTCCATCACAGTGACCCTGAACCCAAACGCAATACCTACGATTTTCCAGGAACTCTAAAAAGCAGAGGAATGAAAATATATATTTTTTAAATGATAGTCCGCAGCCTGCTAGTGATCTATAATGAGCTTTCAGGTGGCCCCAACACCCAAATAATTAAGAAAAAATAAATGTCTGCTGTGCAAATGATGGCTGGTTAATTCCAACCAAGACTCCTCTTTCCTCTGCCCTTTCCTCTACCCATCCCTCAGATCATATTCCTATTTTTCTCAGTATGTTGACTAGCCTGTGCTCTTCATTCAACTTGCTTTTCAGTTCCTTGCCTGCCTCCTGGAACCTCTTCCCAATCCTATGCCTGCTCCTAAAGGCTGAAACTCTCTGAATTTTCTGATGTTTCATTTCCAGCCAAACAAATTTCCTTTCTCTCACAGAAGCTCGACAGCAAATCCTCAGACTGGTTTGTTCACCTAGTGTTTGGATATTTATGAGTATTCCATACCACCCCAGTGGTTCTTCAAATCAGAGCCAGAGGCTTCACCACTACAATACAATGTAGATACTTAAGACCTTTTTCCAGAGCAAATGGTGAGAAGGGCTGAATTGTTTTTGTGTTCCTATGCCAGGATACTGAAAATACACGACAGAGTGATGGCTGAAGGAAACATTCAACCCTGACTTATGAATGTTTCAGTGTAATGGGAACAAACTAGCAATGCTAACCCTCTGCCCAGCAAGATTTCACCATCTCATTCAAATGATGTATTCAGTCCAGCTATTGTTCAAGGCAGGAGTGCTAATAGGTTTGCGAAGTGTAGTGGTTACGGAAGTTAGACATGAAATTCCAAGGGACAGTCCAATACACTTTGCTGCCTGTAGCAAAGGATGTGTTCTCCAAAATACTATGGCCAGCAAAGAATAAACGAACCAAAATAGTGGTCTGAAATAGATGATTCATTGCAAGACACAAAGGAATCCCCTTCTTATCAATGACTTTCAGGAAGAGGAAAGAAATATAGGGGGAAGAATTAGTACATTTTTTATATCCTGCTTTCTCCAAGGGGCTCCCCATTTTGTTCTTCACAACTACCCTATGATGGAGGTCAAGCTGAGTGATAGTAACTGGCCCGAGGTCATGTAATGAGCTTCACAGGTGAACAAGAGATCTGGAGTCTCATCTTCTTTGGCAAAGTCCAACAATGTCTGCTATATACCATGCTGACCTTAGCAAACTGGAAAGCAAAAACACCTCCCCCTTCCTTTTCAAATACAGCTAAAGACCATTATTCTGGGCAGCAAGGTTTATCTGAGAATGCAACACCTGACCTTACTGATTGCACAAGTGGAGAGTTTTATTGGAATTTCCTTTTGTACATGTGGCTCTGGAAGGGCTCTACCATTTGGATTGGATCTCATTTCTTCCCCCCGCCACTACTTTCCAGAATTGTTAGGCAACCTAGATCCCAGTGTCCTATATTTGGACCAGTAATCACAAAATGATTCAACCTTTTTTCCTAGAAACTTGAGCAAGATCTTTTTCGGTATGCATTGGCAAACACAGATGAGGAAAAAGGACTCCTGGCCTTTCTAGGCAATGCTAACAATGCCTCAGCCTGAAGGCTTCCATCTCACAAAACCCACTCTCCAGATTAGCTTTCAAGCTCTCTGTGCAAACAATATGAATGAACTTAAGTCTTTATTTGCATTCCCTTCAAATTGCCCTCTGCCACTGGCATGAGACCTTGGCATATTTGTTTTAAGCCTAGTGGAGCCAAGATATTTTAGCCGGGCATGGTGCCTTGCTGCCACCACAAAATTGCTTTAAAAGCAGTTGCTGAGTCAGAATAAATTAGTCTCTGTGGATGTGTATATAGTGTTTTCCCCCTTCTTCTCTAGAATCACAATGTAAAAAAAAAATATGCACACAAACCTTTTTCCCCCCAGTGTAAATGGATGCTCTGTTTGGTGGCTATGAAGCATTCCTGCTTCAGGAATCCCCCTACTTAACCTGGCAACTGTTGAACGATGAAAGATGCTGAATTGCCCTCTGCAAAGGTTGCTCGTTTTGCCCTTCCAAAATAAGGGATAATACTTTGCTTTCAGTTTACCAGTCCCTGCCCCAAAGAGCTTCCAATTTCAATGAATAAATGATTCCCAAATCAGAACCGAGTCCAGTTGCTCCATGTAAAAGCTGATGAAGTTTCATCCAGAATATTCCAATAAAGGCTGTTTCCACACAGCTTTTTCACCGCTGCACTTACGTCGTTGCATGCCGACACAAACAGAACGTTTTGAAATGGCATTTTATGATAGCATGTGCGCTGTCACACAACAGAATCTAAGAAAAATATTATTTTTGTTAAGTGCAGCAGTTGCAGAATACCGGAGGGCTGTACAAAAGTAACGTTGGGAGGGTGTGATGCGTCCAGATGACCATGGTGTTATGAACCAAGCATCCTGGGCAAGGCAAGTCTTTGTGCAGGGCTCACATTGAATACAAGGGCAGGCAGCAGAGGGGACTCAAGCCTTGTGCTATACAAGAGCAGAGCTCTGGTGCAGCTAGCCTTAGGCTGAGCTTTATATAGGGGCACCAGCTTTAACTCAGTAATAAGCTCCACCTTTAATGCCTCTTCAGGGGCCCAGTCTGCTCCAGCACTCTTTTACCACACCAGAGCAAGGGAGACAATAGTTGTCCCAGGACTTCTGTCAGTTGACAGCAGTGTGACAGCCTTAGGCCGGAGAGGCCCTGGTACTACAGGCTCCTCTTGTGGCCGTGGCTCTGTGCAATTCCCCTTCTGACTCAATCTCATTCCCTGACTTCACCCACCTGTCAGCTACCAGCTCTGCCCAGTTGTCCGTCACCTGACATCACAATGGTATGATGTGATTCCCACCCCCTGCCGTGTGTAATTGTTGTTGTTGTTATTTATTTATTTATTTATTTATACATACCCCACCCATCTGGCTGGGTTTCCCCAGCCACTCTGGGCGGCTTTCAACAGAATATTAAAATACAATAGTCTATTAAACATTAAAAGCTTCCCTAAACAGGGCTGCCTTCAGATGTCTTCTAAAAGTCTGGTAGTTGTTTTTCTCTTTGACATCTGGTGGGAGGGCGTTCCACAGGGAAGGCACCACTACCAAGAAGGCCCTCTGCCTGGTTCCCTGTAACTTGGCTTCTTGCAGCGAGGGAACCGCCAGAAGGCCCTCAGCACTGGACCTCAGTGTTAGGGCAGAACAATGGGGGTGGAGACGCTCTTTCAGGTATACTGGACCGAGGCCGTTTAGGGCTTTAAAGGTCAGCACCAACACTTTGAATTGTGCTCAGAAACGTACTGGGATCCAGTGTAGGTCTTTCCAGACCATTGTTATGTGGTCTCGGCGGCCACTCCCAGTCACCAGTCTAGCTGCCGCATTCTAGATTAGTTGTAGTTTCCAAGTCAGCTTCAAAGGTAGCCACATAGAAAGCATTGCAGTAGTCCAAGCAAGAGAAAACTAGAGCATGCACCACTCTGGCGAGACAGTCTGCAGTGTAGGTGTCTTCAGACTCCCCTTTCAAAGTGCTGTTTTGAACCGTGCTCCGAATGAGCCTCTGCAAGCGTTGCTGATCAGCCTGCAAACGTCCTTTAAGCAGAACCAGGTTTTTACCTGACATCACAGCACCTTAGCATGGCTTGGCTGAAAAGGCATTACAGATGGAATCGCAGCTCTCATTGGGCCTGCAGGCCAGAGGTTCCCCAGCCTGGACCTAGAGGGACATAAGAATGTATGTGGAGTTGGATCAGACCAAAAGGCCCATCTAGGGTTGCAGCCTGTTTCCCACTTATGGGAAACTCACAAGCAGGACTTGAGCTCAATAGCTGGGGAAGATTTAAGCCTCTGGTATTTTGAGGCAGGCTGCCTCCATTATGAAAGGCATTATATAGCTACCAGAACTAGTAGCCACTGATGACCATACCCTTTTGTACTGTTTTCTTCTTCTTTTCTTTTTGTGGGCATGTGCTGGAGGCATAAAACCCTTTTTTAAAAAATCAATAGAAAGGACCATTGCTTCCTAACCTTCCAGCTGCTGATCCATCTCAGCATTTGTCCTTGACTCTAAACATGCTGCCATTGAAGTAACTGATGATAATGCCGGGAGTGAGCAGAGCAGAATGAAAACTTCTGTTCTCTAGAAAAAGACCTTGAATTTCTTGTGTGAGGTTGTTTTTCTTTTTCCATTCACCATATAACAATAACAGTTGAACGTTTTATAAATCAAAGAGCTTTGTATTCACAAAGGTATGTCTATGGCTGTTTAAACTGGAAAGGAAAAAGATCAGAACTGTTTATTTTAAGTCCTGTTGAAGATTTGAGTATGTGTATCACTTTCCTGAACAGCAATCTAAGGTTGCTTCGACATTTGCTGTATTCTCCGGAATTGACATCATTCATTCATTCATTCACTCACTCTTGCATCCATTCATTCATGCAATATTATGGAGAACTGAGATGGCATACACTGTATTTTCTCATTGTTTACAATCTCATTTAAGCATTAAGCATTAAGGTGATGCATGCTGGAACAAATAATCCTAACCATGTGCATGCTATCCAACATTGCTCACTTGTGTTCATTTATTTGTGAGGAGGTAGTTTAGGCCTTTCTTGATCTCTTTCTTGGAACCCACGTTCCAAACATTAAGGCCAAATGAAGCATTCCTGAGATCGGATTGCATGTAGTAGGGCCAGGGAAACATTTCCAGCCAGAGGGCCACATTTCCTGATAGGAAACCTTTCAGGGGCCACATGACAGTGGTGGGTGGGACCAGTAACAAAAGCAGATGGAACAACAGGTGTGATCCTTACTTTGTACAGCAGGGTACATTCCACGCATGCAGGAATTGGAGGTTTCTCTCCATCTTCCGTCAAGGCAAGCAAGAGCCATTATCATAGTTCAAGGCCACATTCTAGACTGGCCAAAGCACTGAAGGAGAAGGTCCGAAGGAGCATGATCTTTGGGCCTGAGATTTCATAGCCCTGGCATACAGCAGCAGTGCTTCTTCCTTCAAGTGGCTACCACTGAGACTGCTTCTTCCCTCATAAGCTGACGTTTGTTTGGCGTTGCACCAGCTACATTTGCTCCCAGATAGTTTGCAAGCTTAGGTCAAGTCAGAGAACTGGAGATAGTCTGTTCCATTCCATGAATAAATGGGAGGTCCCCTTGGAGTCTGATGTGCCATTGCAGAGACCCAGGACTCTCCCACTTCCCAACAGTAGGAGCCACTGCGTAAGCAGGGTCACAGGGATGTCACTGAGCTACATTCCAGAGGTTCTTCAGCTGGGGCAACCTTCCCTAGCCTGTTGCCAGCCAGCATTGCCAATGGTTAGGGATGATGAGAGTTGTAGTCCAAAACACATGGAGAGCACCAAGTTGGAGATGGTTGGGGCTTAGGGATCATGTCCACTCCTCTCCCAGCTGAAGAAGTCGGCCATCACTGACGCAAGGCATTCCCAATACTTTGATTTGGCAGAAGATTTCACTATCCCTTGGCATGCCAGCAACTATTTTCTAGTTTTAGTGAAGCTAGAATGTAATGAAAAGATTAATTCCATAATCCAACATTCTAGGAATAAATCTCTCACACAGTTTAACCAAGATTGGCTGCAATTTGGGATTGAATTCCTAACTTAGGTCTGTGTAAACACTGAGATGAGTGAGCTGTTTGATGTTTATGTTACCACTGACTATTGATGCATTAATTCTCTGAAATATGAATCCCTGTTCTGATTTTATTAATAGGATTGAGGCATGGAAGTATTCCTGTCTGCACCCAAATTTGGCTGGCTGGGTTTGAGAGAAGAATGTTTTCAACCTCTATGGAACAGTGCCGCAAGGTCCTCATTCTCAAGTGTTTGGGTATAATAAACTAAATCTCCTGTGTTCCACAAGTCACCTTGCTTTTAATTCATGGCACAAGCAATGTCTGTAGCTTGGATTCTTATCCAAATTTGATATCCAAGTTCCGTTGTGGAGAAGTGGGTGCAGCCTCTCATAATGGTAATATAGTGTGTGATGGATATATTCCAAGCAAAAGTCCATATATGCAGTGTCACCACACACCTGACGGCTGGTCACTTGTACTCTTAAAGGTAAAGGTAAAGGTACCCCTGCCCGTACGAGCCAATCGTGTCCGACTCTGGGGTTGCACGCCCATCTTACTTAAGAGGCTGGGGGCCAGCGCTGTCCAGAGACACTTCCGGGTCACATGGCCAGCATGACAAAGCTGCTCTGGCGAGCCTGCACCAGCGCAGCACACGGAAACGCCGTTTACCTTCCCGCTATAAAGCGGTACCTATTTATCTACTTGCACTTAGGGGTGCTTTCGAACTGCTAGGTGGGCAGGAGCTGGGACCGAACAACGGGAGCTCACCCCGCCGCGGGGATTCGAACCACCGACCATACGATCGGCAAGTCCTAGGCACTGAGGTTTTACCCACAGCGCCACCCGCGTCCCACTTGTACTCTTGCAGCTTACCAAAAGGGGCAAGGTGGCAGGGAGGTTGCTGTGGTGCAAGTGCATCAGCAGGAGCACAAGATCAGGTCTGCCAGTGCCTTTGCACTGCACCGCCCTCACCACTATCTCCACCAACCCCCTCTACTCCCTTGTTAGTAGCAGCAACACAACTGACTGAAGCTCAGGTGAGCAGCATCTCTCACCATGCCATCTGCTACTGATGTGATCTTGACCCGCCCCCCTTTTTGAGAAGGGAGGAATGTCCCTGCACAAGTGAGTATCCATGTGGAACATCTGATCTTCACCTTACATTTTAAGTGGTGGGGGAGGGACATGCCAGTTTCAGAACCTCTACCATAGGAGCGAGATCTTTGGCACATGTAAAACAGGCAAATATTTCACAAGATTATGGCATATTTTTAACCATATGTTCTTGCATCGTAGTTTCTTGTTTCCCTGTTGCTTTCTTTCATCTCTGTCTTTTATGTACTTAACTCCAACAATGTATTTATAGCTGGTATGTCAAGCAGGGGCAGGCATAGTCATCCCATACCCAGTCTCTCCAAATAGCAAAGGATAGCAAAACTACAGTGAAAGGTTATGGTCAGTTTGACTCACATCCTATTTCTAGAGTGATAGAAGGGGAATCCCCAGGCTGTTAGAGTGTTCCTGTCCCATTCTCTTGATCTCATTCTTGAAAATAATATAAATGTTGTGCGTCTTTCTGCTAGCAGAGAAGAGCTATGATTTGAAGATTGGAATCTGAACATGGAGGGCAGTGTTGCACATTTGGAAGAAATTCAATGTCACATTAAGGTGATCTTTCCATCAGCACAAGCATTTCACCTTGCCAGATGAAATGATGCCCCCCTCCCCTCTTCTGGGGGTTTCCTGGCTTCCCCATAGCCAATTTCAACGGGTTTACATGGTGAAGAGAGTGTGGGGAAGCCTCATTGCATAAGCAGAAGTTTTTAAACATATTAGTAGCAGAAAACAATCCAGGGAGGCAACTGGACCCTTGGATGACAAGGGAGTCAAAGGAATGCTAAAGGAGGATAAGGAGACTGCAGAGAAGCTGAATGGATACTTTACATCTCTCCTCATGACCAAAGATATGGGGCAGATCCCAGTGCCTGTACTCATATTTGAAATGGGTGTTGCATTGGGTACTTTTAAGTCCGCAAATATGGAGGCTGATCCAAGGGACAAGTTGCATATTTTTGTTAGAAGATCAGCATTTTCACATTTGAGTTCTTTGAGAAATTGCTTATACTTTCCACTCCACCTCTCTTCCCTCTTGTCTCCTATCCATCCATGCCTCAGCGGAAGCTGCCCCAGCCTGGTGACTTGTTAGTTCTTGTTTTGTGTATTAGGCCTAGAACTTCATCTCTCTGGTGGATAGTGGTTCAATAAAACAGTGCAGATGGTTCAAGTAAGGGAGCCAGTCCACACAGCTCAGAGGACTGGGGCATGTAAGAGTATAATAAGGGAGCAATGGAACAAGATACAGTAACCAATTCAGAGAGGAACAGAGGAAAGACAGTGAGCAAGGGTTAAATTCTCATTAAACAGTTGGGTGGAAATCAACCCACATTGATCATGCCTGGTATTATGTATGCAACCCAGAATAACTAAGTGAGGCACAATTACTTCTCAGTCCTTCTGTATAAATCCTTTGCTAATCATGAATGGCGCTGGATTGAAGGTGCTCCAGAACAGCCCTTCCTAAAATGGCAGGCCAGTAGAGGAAGATCTTGATCTTGATCTTGATCTTGAACTGCAAACCGCAATGAGGAAAACCATTTCTGGGATCTCAGTTTGGGATAGCAATATGCTTTCTTCTCCACCCCTGTTGCTTCATCTCCATCCATACTTCTTTCTCTTCATCCCTTCTCAAACAGAATATACTAGGCCGTTTATGAGGAAGTGTTTTTTGGCCCCTTAGTTGATGCACCACTTAGTACTTTCTGAATGAATTCCAGAGGTTCTTGGAGGAAGCAATCCAGATGAGATGGAACTATGGCAGAATGTAGTTGATCAGCAAACAGAGTGAAGGAGCTGTCCATTAACAATCTAGGGTGGATACTTGCACAGTGCCTAAGAAGAAGAAATGCAGCACAAAAAAAGAGAACAAAAGAGGACTTTTGTTTGCATTAAATTGACATGTGCATACATGCATATATGCAAGTGTAGAAGCATCTTCTGTCATTTAACTAGAAGTACCTCTCACATGTCACCATAGTGGGAAAGAATGTGCTCAGTTGATTTGTGTGCCGGTTCAGTCTGCTGTCTGGTGCTTTTCATGGGCAACTTTTTACGACTCTTTATCTTTTAAACTGGACTTGGACCTGACAAACTTTCAAATAGAGGACACATTCAGAGAGAGGCCTGCCTTCTGACAGCCCTTCAAATTAGAGGATCACATGACCATCTTCAAGCAAGACACATGACCATCTTCAAACAATTTGGCCCATACTGCCTGACTTCCAAATTCCAGTCAGTAGCCAAGAGAGGCAGGTTTCTTTTGAGGGGGCAGTTTCTACTCTGTTAGGGTCCACTGTCAGCTGAAAAGCATGAAATATAGTTTTTAATGTGGCCATTTGCCAATTCTTGCCCTTCCCAAGTGGCTCTGCATGTGGCTTTTTGCTCCTGATAGCAATAAAAGAAAGAGACCAGCTTGATCGCTATCAAAGCAGTCCATGTTGCTATGCTGTCGGAAGTGGACAAACCTTATCAATACTGCATGTGCTGAACTAGAAGAAGAAAAAGACTTTGGACCCATGTTCTAGCCTCTAAAAACTGGCTTGAGTGCTAAGGCTAGATATTTTCTCTTCCACCCCATTTCAGGAGTCAGTGGTGGGAGATAGCGAGAAAGAAATTTTGCCAGGGGTAAATTTTGCCAGGGGAGATAAGGAGAGTAAAAGTCAGCCAGACTTGCAGTTGAATTTATTCCAAATGATAGTGCACAAAAGCAGAGAGAGAGAATTATATAACTATAACCATGTTAACAGAAAAAGTCAAATGGTCACATTTTAATATTTTTGGTATGAATGGCTAATTACTTGGCCCTAATAGATAGAAACATTTCATTGTTTATAGCAATAGCGAGTAAAATTTTGGCAGAAATAAAGTTCTTTGAGCCATAATCCCAAATGGTCTGTCATGTGCCAGGGCTGAAGACTGATTTCCTCCTGCCCTAAACGGTGCCCTTGGTTAAGCCAAGAATGACAAGATGGCAGTGACCAATTTTAACAGGGGGTGGGGTGTCTGTGTGCTCTTTGTATTTTGGAGGGAGAAGACACTGCCGTATTACCCACCTGTTGTGTCCCTCAGGAACTCTCCAGCTGGCTGAGATTAAGAAAATGGCTGCAATTCTGGAGTCAAATGAGACCACCATTTCGTGTGTGTGTGTGTGTCTTTTTTCACAGTGAGGGGTATCAACTGTTTCAGCTTACCTTCTCCAGACAGAATGGAGTCAGTGGCAACCACAGATACGGACAAAAATGTCAGGGTGACAGGCAAACAGCTTGCCTCTCCGCTTGGTGAGTATTTGTGTGCATATGTTTGAAAAGGTGAAATATTATCACTGGAATTCTCTTCTTGTTTTTAGCAGATCCATGGACCACCAGAGAGGCAGGCTTTGTTCAGAGAAACAAAACTGCAACATGGGGATGCTCAGGCATGTGTGGTTAATGGATATCAGAATTTCCCAACATTTAGATCTGCCTCCGCCCCACCAAAAAAAAGGGGGGGGGAATGCTTGGAAGAGAATCTGGCTTTCATTTTGCACCCTTTCCCTTTGTGTACACAGATTGACACACAAACACACACACAACCATGTCCCTCTTTTTTCTCTTTTTTTTTAAAAAAGGGTGTTTTGTGATGTGTCTCCGTTTTCTGAAACAAACTCATGGACCGTTACTGCTCCTCTCTCCCCCTCCTTTCTTCTTCCTGTCAGCAACTCCATTTTACAAAGCAGGGGTGTGCTTTTGTTGCTTCTAATATAATATTGAACCTTCATTGTTTTGTTTTCTAAATCAAAGGAGCGATGTGAATGACAGGCGTGCTCAGGGAGCTATTTAGTGCCCCCGAGAATGTTATTAAAATGCAGCTGCCCCACATATCCTTCTAGGATCATGATGCCAACTTTAAAACGCCGCTCTCCTAGCATTAATAATGTACTCATCCCTGTGGTATCTGAATGCTTTAAATATGCTGGGAATGTAACCCAAAGTGCCTGACAGCTGCTGGTATTGTCTTTCTCCGTAATTCTAATTACTTGCAAGCATGCAGATTAGCCTAAGGTTTCCAGACATCCCCGTTTCCCGGGGACAGTCCCCAGATTTACAAATCAGTCCCCATACAAAATCCATTGAAGTTGAAAAGCGTCCCCGGACTCATTGGTAAAAAAATCTGGTAACCTTAGATTAGCCATGTATATGTGAATAGGCTGTCACAGGGAAGGCTACTTCAGGATTAAAGCTGAATGCCAGGTACGCTTGGTGTAAATATACAAACGGGTGTTAAATAGCAAATGTACACCCTGGTTCCAGTTAACATTACTCCTAGGAGTTAGCTGTCCTGGACAATGTTTTCTTCAAATCAGGAATACAGAGTTTATTTTACTTTGCATATTTCTGCCTTACGAGACCTATTAAGCCATGGCTTGTTCAGGATCAGTTCACAGAGCAACCTGTGGGCAAGGCTTCCTATGGAAAGAAGCTTCCAGGTGAACTGTAGCAGCTGTCCATTTTGACAGCCACTACAGGCACCCAAAGAATGCCTCCTTGCAGCCTCCTTGCCACCTACCAACTCATCTATCCACCCTTCAGCAGCACCATGTTTCTTATTTTTCAGAAAGTGTGAATGGGGGCATCACAATGAAAGCAGTGAAGAATATGTATTTTCCAAAATATAATGAACATTTCCCAAAATGCTGGGGAAACTTCCCTGAGTATTTTGCTCCTTTTTTCATGTAAAGGGCTACATGAGCACCCAAGGAGAGTGCATGCCACACAGTTAAAGGACATAGCTTCCTCCAAAGAATCCCAGGAATGGTAGTTTATTAAGGGCACTGGGATCTGTAAACTACAGTTCCCAGGATTCATTGAGGGAAGCCATACGCTTTATATTTGCTCTAAGTGTATGGTGTGGGTGTGATAAAAATATTCATTATGGAAAGTACTGATAAGAAATGGAGGGTAATTGTAATTATAAAAGTTTGTAAAAAGAGAGAAGTTCTCTTCTTTACTTTCTCTAAAGAAAAGGCAATAAAGCAACAAATTAAAAAGCACTCCCCCATATTTTTTTAAAAAAATATTAATGCCATGGGGAGGTGGTAGAAGCCAATAGGCTCCATCCAATAGTAACTGTAATTATTTATTTATTTATTTATTTATTTATTTATTTATTTATACCCCGCCCATCTGGCTGGGTTTCTCCAGCCACTATTACAGTTACTATTGGACAGAGCCTATTGGCTTCTATCACCTCCCCATGGCATTAAGATTTTTTTGTACAAAAACCACAGTGGTGGTGATGGGTGCTGAGATCCCAGCAACTGTCATTCATATTGGAAGTAAAATATATGCATGCTCTACAACTATGACAACCCAATTAGCTTTTAAGTAAAATCCCAAAAATAAACATTAGGGCAATATCTTTATTAGGCAATGGAAAAAGTTCAAAATCAGCATGCAGAAAAATAGTGTGTTGGAAAAGGCCAAACGTCGCCTTCAGTTGGTCTAATAAGCATATTCCTCTAAAGTGAATTTTGAAACTTCCAGAGAGATAGTAGTTTTATCCAATGATATCCCTCAAGTAAGAGCAAACAGAAAATGAGCAGAAAGTGGGTAATGCACATACAAAAATGTTCAAATTGTATGTGGGCTAATTGTTGTGGCTAATTTTCTCTTCCACCAATAACAAGGAATCTCTAAATTGCAGAGCAATGAGGTCTTTGTTTACAGAAATGGAAGAGATTACTACTTCCTCTGTGTTCAGCTACATCCAATGATTCCATATTTGAACATTTTGCATGTAGCTCTCAGAAGTGCTTATGGTATGCTCATGCATACAAAATGCTAACAAGCAGTGGAACAGCATTTAGAGTATGCCTTGGCTAATACCACATCTGCCTGAAATTAAAGCCACTTGGTTTCAGATTCTGAATTCACTCTTCAATACAGGACCTGTCCATTCTGGTATGGGGTTATGTTGGCAAAGCTTTGAAGCTCACCACTATATATGAAAAGAGGTACAGAACTCATGGACATCCAGAGGGTAAGAAGATTCAGGACAGATAAAAGGAAGTTCTTCATGCAGAGCAAAGCTGAAATATGGAACTCACTCCTATAGGAGGTGGTGATGGCCACCAACTTGGATGCCTTTAAAAAAATGGACACATTCCTAGCGGATAAGGCTATCCATGGCTACTAGGCATGATGACCACTAGCTTCTTCTTTTTGAGGTTTCTCCATTCATTTGAATGAAAGGGTCTAATCTTCAGAAGCGTTCCTTTAAGCAGGCGGATCAGGTTCCTTCACTGAAATGAATGGGGATACTCTTGCAGGCAGGGGACCGCCATAAGCACATTAGAAGTCCTATAGCAGTAGACAAGCCAGAGATTGAAGCAATGATATTCTTCTAAACTTTAGAATCCAGGGGGTTCTAAATGTTTTGAAGATGCTTTGCCTGGCTGGAATGTGTCCTCTTCCTTGCATGGATGTAGAGAGATGTGTTGGGGCGCTGATGTAGAAAGCTCTTACTTTTGCATGAACAGCATGTTGTATGTTCGAATGTTGCCTACTGTACAAAAAATAAGAAGCACATTGATCTGCCCACTTTTGCCTCTGGCCCTGTCACTGGCATGTGGTCCTTGGAAGGTTATCTAAGAAGGAACGCAGTCCTTGAGCTGATAAAGTTTCCCCACTCTCATTATAGATAATCAACACAAATGCTGCTTAAGTAGATTCACGGAATTTTTATTCAGTTACTTCAAAGGTGCAAGAGCAAAGTGCTTTTCTCTCCCTCCCCCCCCCCGCCCGCCCCCCATGCACAGCCAGGTCTTCCTCTGTTAGTTGCAGTAGCTCTCTAGATCATAGAGGGAGCAGGAGTTTTGACAACATTGCTGCACAATTCCTCTCTTCACCTTCTCAAAGTCCTGTGGTTGGAATGGCAGTGCTTCCACTTCATTCTGTAAAGGCCCATTCACTGTTGGATGGAGAGAATACTCAGGTTGATGCATCTCTGAAATGTACTCTATGTGTGCATATGTCCACCAGAAAGCTTGCATTCCTATCTTGCTTCAGCCATTAAAACAGCTTTCTTGTAAAGTGGAGCAAACATGTGCACCCAGAAGTGTTTCGTTTCATTTAACCAATCACTCAGCTTAAAGAGACAACCGAGGTTAAGATAGAAAGGGGGGTTTCCCATTCTGCCATGTGATCCACTGCAGTATATACTTTCGGAACACTTCTGGCTTCATATTCATGTCTAACTCATCTCTGCAATGGCTGTCCTGGACTGCTGCAGTAGTTTGAGCCAGTTAACTAAAAACAAGTGGCATATTCTATATCACGGTCGGAATGTTATTCTCCACATTGTGAGTCTTTTAAATGAAGTGTACTATCAGCAAATTCCCACATAGAAGAAGCAGTGAGAAACTGATGGGATGCATTCCACTCTGACCACCTTTCAACATCTGGGCAGACATATCCCTCAGAAGAGGCCCCCCAGTGTGTGCTATAGCAAGTCTTTCTCCATTGCTACTGTAAGCTGCCATTGTGTCTCCCTCTACTTCAAGGGTGGGGAACCTTTGCCCCTCCAGATGTTGCTGAACTGCAAATCCCAGAAGCCCAAGCAAGCATGGTCAATGGCCAAGGATAATGGGAGTTGTGGTTCAGCAACTTCTGGTTCTCCAAAGGCTCTCCACACCTGCCTTATTTCAATATATAACAGCCCTGCTTCCTCAGTTAATGGGAGTAGGAAAAAGCCACTTGATACATAATATATAATACAAGACAGACTATCTACTGTACTATGCAATAAAAAGAATCAAAGTATTGATTGAAAGGTCGTTGTCCCCATGTGGAGGCGAGTAAAATAAAAATGCTTCAGGGGGTAAATGATAGATGTAGCAATGATTGCATTCAAAGGCTCTTTGCCACATATTTTGGCTTGGTCACATTCAGCATTCCATTGGTAAGGGTGCAGAACACTCTTTTTGCATGGAACACGGCTTTCAAATACAGTGGTATGTCTGGTTACGTACATAATTCGTTCCAGAGGTCCATTCTTAACCTGAAACTGTTCTTAACCTGAAGCACCACTTTAGCTAATGGGGCCTCCTGCTGCTGCCGCGCCGCCAGAGCACGATTTCTGTTCTCATCCTGAAGCAAAGTTCTTAACCCGAGGTATTATTTCTGGGTTAGCGGAGTCTGTAACTTGAAGTGTCTGTAACCTGAAGCGTATGTAACCCGAGGTACCACTGTAATACATTTGCTATATGGATAGCCATTTTATGGAAGCAATTCTGGACAGTCTCCATTTGCATGCTATAAAAATTAACATGGCTAAAAGTAACAAGAAGAACTAGGAGAACATTTAACATGTGAGGATGAGGGTTGAGGGCTAAAGAAAAGCAAATTGAAAATCTTTTTCATACACAGAAAAGAGTTAACTATGCAAGCAAAATTAAGTGTGGCTTCAGAGATAGAACTGTGGAAAAAACAAGTTCTTTGAATATTGAGGCCAGTGTACATATCACAAACAATTGAAACCAATTACTTATTTAGAGTTGAGAAGCCAAATATGCAACTGGTTCCTGTTCGATCAATTGATCAGAACACTGACTTCACATTTCCCTTTCTAATTATAAACGGTAGAGCTTTTAAATCAAACATTGAACTTTCAGAGAGAGAAGATTCCTGGAATACAGGGTATACCATGAGTTCTGTTCACTTCTCTTCCACCTCCCCTGGACCAGCCCCCACCAACAACACAAAGAAACACACAACACTTTACTTTTCCAAAGGATCTGAGTAAACGTGACATCCAGGAGAATTAATCTGACCTTAGAAAGCATACAGAGCTGAAAAAGGAAGTGGGAAAGAGTGCCAGCTCTTCCAACTTCCTCCTTCATCTCTATGTACTTTACACAAGAGGATAAGGTTACCGCACTCACCACCTCATGACCAAGAGAGCAGTGAGGGAGCAGTAGGCTTGGAGACTTCATGGGCAGCAAGGGAAGACCTGAAGGGCTCTTTTAAAACCTTGTTCCCCTTACATTAATTCTTTAAAGTGCTGATGGGTTCACCATTATGTTGGGACCGCTTGCCTGGGAACGTCAACCATGATATAAATATTGGTGTATGTTGCCCAGCTCCCAACACAAGACTCTCTGCATCTAGAGTTATGACTTAGTGTTTAGCCACATTTCCTGTTGTCCCACTGCTTTCCCCTGGGGGAAACTGCTCTTTAGAATTCAGTCGAAGCAAACGACAATTCAGGTTTTCTCCGGGTTGATGTTTGTTCCGATTGAGCACTAAAGATCAGGTTTTCCCTGGGGAAAGGAGTGGGGTAAAGGGAAAACTACTTGGATCCATGCTTTCTAGGCACAGGACAAGCGGAAGCGTGGATGAGCCATTCATGAAGAAACTATAGTATAAAACACTTTGATGCTTTTTAGGAAGTTGGAAAAGTTACCTAGGGGCTGTTCAACATTCCGCCGTGTTTTGGGGGAATAGTAGAAACCCCGCTCTCCACATACAAGGTAGAGTGCTTCCACTAGATGGGAACCACATAGGTGCTGATTGGGAACAGCATAACTAGTAGCAGGAGCTGAAACAGCAAGCAGCGCTAGGAGAGGCAGAGATCTGATCCAGAGAGTCATGCTGATGAACAGGAGACCTTGGAAAGAGAGAGGGGTAGGAATAGAGAGGAGAGAAATAAGTTGCTAGTAGATTAAAAAGGAGCTTCAGAATGATGGCAAATGTAAACGTTACAAATGGCAAACAAACTCTAAATGGTAATACAAATGTTAGTAGTATATATCATAAAATTCTGAAGCTTAAAAAATCCGTTCCTCAATTTGTACCCACTTCACTGCTTTGATGTGTGCAACTGGCAATTTAAAAAGTGCTACATAATGCTGGTTCCACACTAAAAGAGAAATTGATCTTTTAGTGTGGCAGCACCTATTCTGGAAGTCCTTGCCCATTAATATTAGACAGATGTCTTCAATTTACTGTTTTCAATGCCTGCTAAAAATCTTGTTTAGGTAAGCCTACCCAGGCATGTAATTATATTTGGTTGTGTGTGTGTTTTAAGAAAGCAAAATGGTTGAATTTATCCATGGTAATTTTATTATGTCTACTGTTTTTAAAGTCTGCAAGGCGAACGTTTTGGCTCTTGAATGCCACAAAATCAGGAGTGAGTGTTCTGGTTTGTGAACGTTCTTTGGAACCCGAACGTCCAACGTGGGCTCTGCGGGTTCCGATTGGCTGCAGGAGCTTCCTGCAGCCAATCAGAAGCTGCGCCTTGGTTTCTGAACATTTTAGAAGTCGAACAGACTTCTGGAACAGATTCCATTTGACTTCTGAGGTACGAGTGTATAAACTAATTTTTTATTGAGTGGCAAACTTTTGCTAAATAAAAATAATTAAAACTTAAAATTACTCTAAATCTTATTTTTTTTAATGAAGTTGATCTTCACTATTCTCCTTCTCTTTACAGAAAGTTTTTGCTGAAGTGGTAAAATACTAATGGCAATAGGACTCTGATTTTACCTAAAACATTGAGGCCATATAATATATATTTTTGTACACTTAAATACATTTTACATGTATACCTAAACATGTGACAGGGCACACTTGACAAAGTTCATGTCTCCAGATGTATGCATGGTAGGGCTGCTGAGACTGGCATAGCCCAAAAGAGAACATAAGAAGAGCCTTCTGGATCAGGACTATGCACACACACACACTTTTTTTAAAATCTCAACACACATCAGTTCATACTGGTTTACACTGAATTGCACTTGCCATTTTATGGCCCATTCAAGTTAGCTTGGAGAGATCCTTTTGGAGCTCTTCACCATTCTCATGGTACATTTCCTGATCTGTTGTGTACACTCCAGTTGAGTTTCTAAACAACTCCCAAGCATTTTGGAGTGATCTGACCTTATTGATTTCACCTTTCAACTCCTTTTTGACCCCTCTCTTCCCTTTGGGGAACTTTCATCTTTTGAAATCAAATGTAACTGCCCACTGCTATATGCGCACATGGCACAAAGCGGAAATATGCAAAACACAGCATGCGAAATTTCCCCTGAATGTGGGCACCATCAAACGATGTTGGTTGACAGTCAATAGCAATCCAGAAATTTTGAAAACAGAATTTATATGTCTCTACACATGACTTTGGGAGCAACTTGTTAAGGGTGCAAAATGCTTTGAAGTCTTCCATTTGCCCAGCAACAGGATGTTCTGGCTGCAGTTTCAGATGTTACAAAAGAAGCATGGCTGTGCATCACTTGGGGTTGCTTCATTGCAATTTCTGAAGTCAACCTTCAAGACCTACTTATGACCCTCCTCCATGAGTGCAACACCCAAGCAGGGTTCTGAACTCTCCAGTTTAAACTCAACTTGCTGCATCACGACAAAAAAGAAATGGTGGAGACCACAGACTTACCTAACCAAGATGAGTCAGTGGTAGGGTCGAAGATGGCTCCGAGACTAAAGGAAATAAGTGACTTCCACCTTGTTTCCTTTCGATATTTATAACCCTTTGGCTAGTTCCAATTGCGTAAGATTTGGGCACAGCTCCACCTTCCCAGCATAGTCCTAGACCTTTTTTTTTGCTGGCTGAGCACATTAAGTCAACTGTGTGCCTAAGTCAACTGTGTGCCTAGTCAACAAGTCTTAAAGATGGGGGGAAATGGAAGCTACAGGTTGCAGTTTCCATCTCATTAAACCGGCAACCTGCTTTTGCTTCACAGAATCCTTGCCTTGAGTTGCTGTGACCCTTTTAGCAGAAGAGATAATGGGGCTATTAAAGCTCCACAATTACACGAATGCTGAGCAATAGACAGTGCTGGGATTGGGGTGGCCACCAATGTGCCAGCTGTTTCTGAAGTGCAGAATTAAGTAAAAACAAACATGTTAACGTGTTAGGTTAATTTCACCCCTGCTGGGTAACAAGTGATGAGGCAAAGCTGTTGATGGGACACTGCTCTAGCCAGGTGTTCAAGAGGAAAGAAAACACTTCATTATAGCAAAGGATCACTAAGATCACATTTGCCGCCTACTTGAAGTAAATGTACAGAAACAGAGATATGGAGATTTTATGCAGGGAGCCAGCGAGCTTCCATCTTTTAACGATATCATTACAGCTTTCATTTCATGTGGCATAAGGTAGAAGAACACCACCACCACCCCTGGGACTATGGACACTCAATGCAGCTAAAGCACCAGGGATGCCTGGATTATGGGTTGTATGTAGCTAAGTCCCACTCACAGTACATTCAATGATATTAATGAACCCAAGTTAGTCATGTCTGTTAGCTTCAGTGGGTCTACTCTGAGCACCAAGTGCCACCTCCCGGGCTGGATTTAGGTATCCCAGCATGCTTGCAGAAGCCAGCGCAGAGACTCTCACCAATGCAATGGGCATTTCCCCCTTCTCCTCCCTCTTCCCCAAATTCACTCTGGAGGGTGGGGAGAATCCATAGAACAGTGTGCAGGGGAAAGGAGAGGGGAAGATCTTTCCATCTGGCTAGCAGAAGTACTGATAGAATGACCCTGCGAGTGAGATGTTGAATTCCTCCCAATGTATTTAAAGAGCCATGCATAGATGGCAATGTCCCAGATCCAAAACAAGTGAATGAATGAACAAACCTGGAGGTGGGTGGAGATGGAATGATAATTTTATCCTTTGTATGTTTTGCAAGAAAGTTATCTGCTTGGTCCAGGGGGATAATAATATTAACTTCTTTTACAGGAAAATCAGGAAAGTCATTTATGGCATGTTAAACACTAAGGCCAGGTTCCAGATATTCACTTGCATGCATCAAAACCTTGCTTCCACCCTCTGCTGCCTGCATTGCTTTGTGCAACTTTGAATGCTGCTCTGGAGGGTTTCCTGACCTTTCTAAGGCAGATTTCAAGGAAATGAGGACAGAAAATCCTTACTGCACACAAGCCTTTGGATCTTGGTCAAACTCATTTGGTTGGCTCCAGGCTAACGTTAGCTGAACTTAGGTCTTCTTGAAATCAATGGAACAGGGGTTCCAACCTGCATAAAGTATTGGGGGAGGGGATCAGGTAAGCCTCGCTTCACATAATCAATCACAAGTTGTGTGCGCACATACCCCATTTGAATGGCAATGCCCATCAGCTTGGGAGAGGCAGCCCCCTCAAATATTTTATTGAGAGGGCCAAAGGACTTCGGCCTCTAGGAGTTGGCTCTGATGCAATGGAACAAGTTAGTCATCATTCAGGTAACCCATTGATTTCAGTGAGAATTAAGTTCTGCTAATGTATAATGAGATTCAACATAATGTGAATGGAGAAATGATGAAAGCTTATGTGGTTGCACAGTGGAAGTGTTTGGCATCCGTCTGTCTCAAGAGACAGTGGAAGAGCACACCATCACAGGTAAAGTCAAACTGTTGGAGAGTTACGGTTCCTGCTGTGGCTGCAGACACCAATACAGGAGAGATGTCTGTGGAGCATTTGAGGCACTCTAAAATGGCATGTAAGTGCTAAGAGTATTATCTAAAGAGGTTTTCACTCTTCTGTATCAAGTATTCCTTGCAGTTGCTGTCCAGTTGTAGCCAACATAGACAACGGTCAGGGATGATGCATGTTGCTGTCCAATAACATCTGGTTCTTCAACCCTACTTTAAACCCATTAAAATAAAAATGTGACATGGACCCTAGGGAGAAAGAGAGCATTCATATATGCATGATCATTACCTGATGACATTACTTCTAAGTGATGCCTTATGCGTCCAAAACAGCCCGTCATAGATCAAGTTTAGAGTTTTCATATTAACTCAGAGACAGTGTTATTAAATGGAGGAGGTTATTTACATATTCAACAGAAAGCCATTGAGTGGTGCCACTGAATGATGAGATATTGGGTACAGTTTAGGCTTCATCAAAACTGAAACGCAACTGGAAGACCTATTTTGCTGACACCCAAACAGATGCAAGGACTATTAACCTTTATATTGCTCAGTTCATTTTTTTAAAAAATGGAATAAAACTGAAAGCTCACTTTTATTCCCTGTTTATCCAACAACACTTGGTGGGTATAACATAGCAACAATACCCTGAACTATTTCACAGCAGAATCATAGTCTTGTTTTTACAATCGTTTCCAAAACACATAGTGGTGAAAGAGAGCTTGAAATTTTGAAATTAATATGAACCATAAGTTCAGCTGTTTTGACCAAATGCCTTTATGATATCCAAATACCAAAAAAAAAGAATTAAAATCAAAACACATTTATAACAAGCCCCCTTCAAACAAAAACAAAAGAAGAAAAGGGAATGGAATTAAATGTGTGTTTCTTATCCAGAGAGTTTGCATCACCAAACACGCAAATAGACTTCCTTTTAAGCTAACCAGGTTTTTCTGCAGAAATTTGTAACGGATTATGGCTGCCTGGACAGCCATAAACACCCTTTACGACATAAAGTTTAGGTGATAGTATCAGTAAAATAAACCAATTCAGTGACATTCCCCTTAAGGGTTGTTTACATGCTGCCAGGCTGCCAAGTAAGGAATTATGAAGAGTTTCAGGGTTGTTCCTAATCAACAGCAGCAAAAAAGAACCTCAAATTAGTTTATGTAGTCGAGGAATACGAAGATGCTTATCTATTGATGATGGAAAGTTCCACCCTACAGCCTGCCAAGGCAACAGGACAGAGTGCACCAAATGGACTGGAGGGAAACTAAGACCCCAATCAGTGATGGTGAAATTTTTTGTAGGGCTAGAGACGCCAGCTTATGAAGGCAATTGGGAGGGGGGGCACTGCATGTGTGATATCATGACGTCCTGATATCACAGATATGAGCATTGCGCCTCCCTCCCTAAGCTGGAAATAAGCTTTCTGGGCTTTGGGAAGAAAGCACCAAGCTTTAATACCTTAATATTCTAATTTACCAGGGGCATTTAGGGGACTAGCCTAGTCCCCTTAGTCCATTGACTGCATGCCTCAATGGCAGGAACCCCTAAATCAGCCCTCACTCCTTGCTGTGGCATTTGAGTCATTTGTACAGTTTACAGCATATGTAGTCAGCTCATATTTATCTAGACTAGAAATTTCTCCTGGTTCTGAGGAGATCAATGGTTTTCTGTTCATTTATTTGGATCCCCACCTGAAACAATGGCTTCCCCACCTCAAGACGAAAACTGGCAAGTGTTCACGGGTCTAGAAAGGTTAAAAGAACCCTACACTCAATCACAGAATTCACAAAAACACCATAGAAATTGATGTCATTTATTAACTGCTAATGTATACAGTGCCCATATAGCCAGCTATTTTTGCTTACATACGTAGAGTCCCAAAAGCCTATCCGATTCAGCATTCTGTTCCCACAATGGTGAACCAGATGGCTATGGGAAGCTCATGGATGGGACGGAAGTACGACAGCACCGTTCCCACTTGTGTTCCTCGCAATGGTATTCAGAGGCACACCAACCCTGATACTGGAGGTAGTACACAGCCATCTTGACCATGGGCAGCTGTATCCTCCACAAATGCATCTATTTCCCCTTTGAAGATATCCCGTTTGATACTACAGGATAAGAAACTGGACCTCCTCAGCCATCCCTGCTCATGTAAACTAATGAGTCGGGTAAGGAGAAAATCTCTCAGCTCATCCAGGGCTATAAAAATAACAAACAAAGATTACTGGCTACTCCCTACAACTATTATTTGATTGTGTGAACATATCTGAAGCTTCACAGATGCAGCCCAGGACAGCTGTTGACGTAAATGCACTCTGGCAGAGCACCAACCATCGGTTCAGGATTTCCCCAGAACTTCAGCTGTTCATTGAAAATATTTCTCCAGAAGTCTTGCTTTTCCCTCTCATGCTAACCATATTGATTTATCCAGTTGAGCTTTGTTTGAATGATCATTGCCACAATGCTGTGGTTATGGGTGTTCTGTCAAGGATCTTAATGACTAGCACGCTATTGTAGCCAGCATTTGAGCTGTTGGCTATATTGGTGGTAAATATGTAGATGGTTCACAGCTACGGAAATGATATCAGTGCTTCTGCAGGCACACTTTCTGTGTGTGTTGGTTGAGCAACCTTTTGGGTAGTGACTAAAGGTTTACTCTGGGTGCAAACAGAGCCCCACTGGTTGTGAGGTCTGGCCCAGTGCTGGGACATGCAGCAGCTGTGGAAAAGTCTGGCTCTGTCATAAGCACTCAAGCTAAAATGACCCAAGTCAGGCTGATGGAAACCAGGCAAGAAATTGACCAGACTAACCTAATGAGCTGGCTTAGCCTCAAGGCTTTTATAGGACCTGTTGTGCGCCAATTGCCTTGTGGAGTCAGCTGAAAGCATGACAACTGAGGGTAAGGGAGAATCAGCTGACTCCTTTTAGGCTGGAATGGCAGCCCTTGATCTATAAGCTCCAGTCTGCCTGACCTTATGAGGCAGCTAATGGCTTAGGAGGTAAAGAGCCAGAGTTTGGCTGCTGGCTTGAGATCCAAGATGGGGCCTTTTAATTAATGAGTGGCTAGTTGGCAGGTAGGGATGGGTGAAAATGGTCAATTTCAGTTTCTCACTTTAACAGTCTTAAGTTCTGTTCTGTACATTTCCACATCAGTTTGTGCAAATACTCCTAATAGACACATCTTTGTATACAATTCTGCTTAATATACTCACTTTTACAACACAGTCTTTCCTAGTATGATGTATTTTTCTATGCGACTTTTACAAATATATGCATGTTTATGCACACTTTATTCTAGTATATGCATTTTTGGACACCTTACATGGCTGTTAGAGGCATGCTTGTTAGAGGCACCAGGCAAAAATGTTCCTTTTTAACCAGGCCTTTGGTTGATCTGGTTTACATCCTATTCCCCTTTTAAAAAAAAAAAGTGGGGGGGGGGAGCCTATTGGGTTGTTGTTGTTATTTTTATTAGGTATTTCATGGTTTTATATCTTGATTTTATTCTGTGAACCACCCTGAGACCCCCGGGTATAGGGTGGTATAGAAATTCTAACAACAACAACAGGAGCAGCCCACATAATATTTGGGGAGGGGCGTCACTTGGCACCTTCACCCCTCTCTAAAGCCTCAAATTGTGCCCCCTCTGTGAGTTCTTTCCAAAGTACTGTGCCCAGAATCTATCTTTCAATAAAGCTCAAAGTGCAATAAATAAATGCTAGGGGTTTTAAACCAGTTGTCTGATTCCTTTCCTGCATAGTTCTGCAGACACCTCTGCTTTTTAATCCCTTTATAGCAACCACAGGATGCCTGATGGAGTACTTGAATATGTTTTGGCATAGGAACCACTTTCCTGAGATTGCAGATTTGATGGGAAGTCGACTTGCTAAGGATATAATTGCTGCTCCTTTTGCCCATCCTGTTGCATTGCTACTTCCGATGGCACCCATAATGTAAAAAGGTACCATATAAAAACAAACCCAAAGATGTGCTTTACAGACAGGCTCTGAAAGAGCAGGAAGAGAGGAATAATAGCAGTGTTAATAGTCTGGCACAGAGACAAGAAAACGAGGGAATGACAAGTAGCAGAACTACACTTCCAGGTCTTAACTGAAAGAGAGAGAGAGAGAAGGCAAAGCACCACTGCCCAATGCATGAATTGCTGGAGGGCGGGAGGCTGTGGGACTCATCTGCCCCCAGTTCCAACTACTTCAGACATGGTACAGGGCCGGCCCTACCATTGGAAAGAGTCAGAAAACAGATTTGGGACAGGGAGTGGATGTGAGTTGTTGGAAAACAGAGCCATGTAGGCCACATGGCCTACCTCAGTGCTACACAAAGTGGTAGTTCATGGACCACAGCCAGTCTGTGAGCCATCGGCTGCCAGTCTCCAGTGAGGAGGAGGAGGAGAAAAAGAGGGAACTGCATGCCTGGCTGTGTAGAGAGGAAGGTCCCATAGCTGCTGCTGCTGCTGCTGCTGCTGCTGCCACCCAAACTGAGTTGAATGGTGGCAGGAGCACTGGGGTTTATGGCACATCAAGAGAGGAAGCGAGGAGGAACAGGAACACATACAAGAAGTGGGAAGAGGCCATTGGCCACTCAAGAGGATTCAGCCCAAGAGCACCTGGCTGCTGGGTGAAGGCAAAAGAAAGATGGGAGGGAGAAGCCATAAGCAGAGGAAGCAGAGGGAGAGAGAATACTGAGCCACCATAAACTTGCAGTTGTCCAAGGAGTTGAGAGAGGCAGGTTTAGGACTCTTCTCAGAAGATTCACCCACTCGCTCTTATTTATTAAAATGTTCCTCTGCATAGTAGCTCATAACATTGGATGATAAGCTGTGCCTTCCTTTTCAGAAGTCTGTCCTTCAACTTTCACAGAGTTTGTCTGAAAAATCAGGTCTGCTTGCCCTAAGTTATTTTATCTGCATATATTATCAGCTAGTTTACAATTCCGCTGTACAACCGCACCTGGTCACATGCTCTGTTGGACTGAGGCCATACAAAATTAGGGGAAGGGTGCATGCTTCCCATGTAGAAGATCCTAGTTTCAATCCAGTTTTTTTAAAAATTCAGTAGCAAATGATGGGATAGACGTTTGGCTGAGATCCTGGAGAACCACTGCCTGCCCAAGTAGAAAATATTGGGCTATATAACCTTATGGTCTGGTTCATGAAGGTAGCTTCATATATTTATGGGATGTGCAAATACAAAAAAGAGCCAAGGCCTTAGACAGAGATAGGCCATAGTTCTGCCACAACTGGAATTGAAATGCTTGCTGACTTTGAGCCTGTCATGGAAATAGCATGTAAAGGAGCTTTTAAAAACCCTGATAGGCCAGGGGTGTCCATTCCTTCTCTGAGTCCTTTTTGTCATTGTTAATGTCTCTCCTTCTGTTCACTTTAAAAAGGGGAGCTGATCACATGAATACCCTTTTTGGATGGCCTGGAGGTGCAGACATGACAAGGAGAGTGTCCAGGGAGTGAAGGAGAAATTCAGTGCCATTTTGCATTTAAATTCAGTTTACCTATTGTGCAGTTCCTGGGACGATGCACAGTCCAAAATGCAGTTACTCTTCAACCTTTGCACATTTTTGCAGTTCTCCAACCACCCCAAAAATGTGTACAAAATACATGTGGTAGGTGAAAGTGTACGTAAGCTGCATACATTGATGATACATTATTTCCCATGTATGCTGTATTAGGGGAAATTGCTTGCAAATTTGTTTCTGTTAGGGAAATTTGTATATAAAATTGTTCATCCGGAACAGATAAAATATGCTGAAAGCTTGTGTTATTGTGTTTTCAGTACACAAATGCTGTGAACAAAAATATGCTTCTATGTGGTTAGACCAGCCACTGCCTCTCAGCCTCGCCTACCTCACAGGGCTGTTATGGGGATTAAATGAGGAGAGAAAGTACCGTGTGCATCACCATGAGCTCCTTGGAGGAAAAGGTGGACTATGCACGCAATAAATAAATATAATAATATGAATTATGTATTACTAAGATAACATCAAGAGGCCAGAGAATGCATCTGGAACCAGCAATATCTTGCAACTGTGAGAACCAAAAACAGGAGTGTCATTTCCTCCCAGGTTAACTATACTTGGAGAAAGGGTTGCCTTCACAAAAGCTCCATTGGTGTTTCCTGACCCCCATATACAGTATCAAGTTCAGTCCAGAAGCCTTTTATCTGTTTTATACCTGTTTAACTAATCTCAAATAAAAGCCACTAGTACAAGCTTTTTGTGTGATTGCGTAAGGTCTCATTCACATCTTTCTAGATGAACTTTGCTTAGACTTGGGTTCAACTATGATGTGGGCTAGATGCAGAAACCCAGAAATGCAATGGCAGTCTCACTTCTATATTTCTGAATGATCTGTAAACTGGTGTGTGGTGTGGTATTGTTTTGGGGGTTTTTTTTTCTTAGGGTTTTTTTTTTTTTTTTTTTTTTTTTTGGGTAACCCTGAGTTTCAGGATACAGATTGACTGTCCTCAGGCAGCCTGTCTCTTGATGAGGCTTTGACATTTCCTGTCTGATGATCTTGATGGAAAAAAATAGGGAAGGAAGAGAACTGTCCAGTAAGCAATTACATTAGCTCAGCAAGTACACTATGTAATTGTCATAGAGCTTTGGAGATAAATCTTTTTGTAGCTTTTATTTAAGCCAAGCCAGCATTGATGCTTTCACAGGTCTGTGAATTTCACGTTGATAAGATGAAAATAAGGAACCTGGTCTCCCTCCCCTGTTTATTTTTAAGAAGAAGATTTCCAGGTGGTTGATATTTCAAATCCTGCAGAGTATTATATGGTATTACCCAGTTCAGTGGTAGAGAACACACTTTGCATCCAAAAGATCCCAGGATCTTTTTCCTGGCATCTAGGATTGGGAAAGATTACCATCTGACATCCTGGAGAGCTGATGTCCCTGAACTAGATGAACTAGAAGAAGATATCTTCCCATGTTCCAAAGATTCAGAGCCTCCCCTTCCCATGATCCACTAAACATTCTGTCACCAGATTGTGACACAGAACATGGACTTGTGTCCCTTGCCCAAGTCCTCACATGTGCTGAAGGGTCTCTCTAGGTCATGCCCTAAAATAATTTTGATTGACCATTTGTCATAAATGCATTGGGGGCGAATATGAATTCATAATACTGGTGGCAGAACCTCTATCCTGTTTTCTGATCCCTCCTGGCCCTCAGTGCCAACACTGTTCGAGGCACTTATCAGGCACCGACACATCTGGTTCCTGGAAGCTCAGAGATCATAGATTTGCAGGAAAACAACACCAGAGCCAAAACGAAGCACCTGCAGGTTGTAGGAACTATTGGTGTAACAACCAGAAGGAGCAGGGGAGGCAAATAATCTCTTTCTTTGTTGAGATTGGGAGTTAATTCAAGTTAGTCACCATGCACTATTTCCCAGCTGCCCGGCTTCAGGTTCCCAGCTTACATCTTCCCCCCCCACTTTAACTTCAAGTTGAAGAAATAGCTTCTCTCCCCCCCTTTTCTAGGGTTGCCATAATTCCCCCCTGGACGTCAATTCTGCCTTTGAGATCCCAGTAATGTCTGGGGAAATCCGGACGTAAGGTAGTCCTACCTTTTCCCCCATTGTAGCTCAGATGATCACAGTTCAGTACAGATGATGCAGAAAGCCTTTCTACTGTTTCTCTTCAATGGGCCAGGAGTCTCTTCACCACTTCCCATGTCCACTAATCGTCTGCCTACCTGTGCTCTTGATGCACAGGAGCAACTGGGGAAAATGCCACTTGCAATACTTGGCAAGGGACAATAATTTATGAACGTAGGAACATGCCTTAGATCCATGGTCCATCTTGGTAATCGCTACTCTGAATGGCAGCAGCTCTCCAGGATTTCAGACATGCATTTCCCAGAGATACCAAGGATTGAACTTGGGACATTTTGCATGCAGCGCATGAACTCTCCCACTCTGCCCCACTCCCTTCCTCAAGAAGAACGTCAGCCAGGGAGTTCCTAGGTTTTGATACAAGTTTTGAAACAGCATTTGTGGGAAGAATGCTTGAACTAATAATCTGGATTAAAAATGAATGTATCTGTGTAAAGCTTAAAAAAATGTCCAGTAGCACCTTAGAGACCAACTAAGTTTGTTCTGGGTATAAGCTTTCATGTGCATGCACACTTCTTCTGTGTAAAGCTGTTTATTTGGTTTTTGGCAGCATCATTTTAGGGTGCCTTCATGCACACCAGGTAGTCCCTGTCCCCACCCATCAAGCAGAATTCTTGAAATAAAATCTGTCAACTCTGTATACCAGAGGTTTTACCTTTCTGAGTCCATTTCTCCCTTGACCAACCACTTTCTTTCTGCGGCACCCCTCGCCTGCAGAGCTGGCAGCCTCTCACTCTTTTTCAAACACCCTCCCTTGTGGAGTGTTCCCTCAGCCTCCTCTCCCCTCTCCTTGGGAGTCTTCTGGGCAGTCGCAGCTGTTGCCCCTGGTCTCTGAGCTCTCCCCCTGCCCCAAAGAGAGGTGCCTCCTCACAGTGACCCACAGGAGGCTGGGAAGCAACCCAATGGCCAGCCCCTGAGGCACCATTCACCGGGAGAACTTGTAGCCAGGGCTGCTGCAACAAACTGATGTGCAAACCTTTGGGAGGCAGAGATGCAAGAGGGCGTCAGAGGAGGGAGGGAAGGAAAGAGGGACAGAGGCCAGTGTTGCCTGCAGCACCCCTGGCTATCATTCAAGGCACCCTGGTTGAAAACCACTGATGTACATTTAAGCTTTTTTTATTTGTTTGCTGCCATTGGGAACCTTTAAACTTTTTCTCATATGAGATAATAAAAATGGTGTGTAATTATTTTCAGTGGGAATTACACATGTGCCAACTACCTTCAGAATGTAGTTTGATGCAATCTTCCAGGGCAGGGCAGGGGGACTTTTTATCCCAACTCCAATCATTTGTATGAAGAGGAACATGGGCTAGATTAGGAATAGGGAACCTTTGGCCCTCCAAAATTGTTGGACTCCAGTTCCCATCACCCCTGGTCATTGCTGGCTGGGGCTGATGGGAGCTGGAGTCCAACAGCTTATGGAGTACCATTGGTGCCCCATCCCTGGATTAGCCAATCCTCAGCGCCTTTGTTGATAACCTAAAACCTTTTCAAACCCTCCTCTTAAAATAGTGGCAAACCTACTGGAGAGTGATATGGATAAGAACCCCGGATTTGTGGGTGTCTGCCTGCTACAATGAAATGTCGGTTATAGAAGTGAACCACTTTTCCAGAAAGGAAATGCTGTAGTCACAAAAGGACAGGATGCATTTGTAATGTCTATTGGTCAGGGCATCTCTCCTCTGTGTCTCCACCCTCCATAGATGTTCTCCCATTCTTTTATCTTTTCAGCCTGCTATCTCACGATGCCCTGGTTGTTATCTTCCCCTCTTAATGGGAGGAAAGAGGTTATGAGCTTGTTGTGAGATAATGAAGAAGCATTGCAATTGAAAGCCTTGTCTCTGCAGCAAGGGAAGGGATGCTTTGGCCTTCCAGATGTTCTGGCTCTGCATATCCCATGGTCAGGGGCAACTAGGGTTGAAATCCAACAACATCTGGAGAGCCACAGCCCCCCCCCCCAGCCCTGCTCTGTAGTGATTGAGCAGCTCATTCATGTTTTAATAAGAATTTCTGCTCAAATAAGGAACAAGATTTCTATACAGATTAGAGTGTGCAATATAACACCTTATTTATTTGAATGTTTATAAACCACACTTTCATTTTTTTAAAAAATACAGCAAGGCAATATGCACTGTACAAAATTGCAATTGGAACAATAAAAACATCAATATAAACTATAAAACTATAAAACAACAGAAACAAACAAAAAAGTATAAAATCAAAAAGTCAGCTGAAAGTAAGCATATGCACATACAGGCAGCGGCAGCAGCTCTCTAAATGCAGAAGAATAATGGTAAGTGGTAACTGACTAAAATTTGGGAATGTTGTAAGGAAACAATTAATGACAATGCACTAGAAGGACTTTCCAGTATGTCTACTTATGTATGAACTGCACAATGAAAAGTGCAACCAGAGAAAGCTTCCCCCCCCCCAAACAAATCTGATGATGGTTAAATACCAGCAAAGGAGAGCCTACCACCTCCTGTAGCAGGTCTGTTCCCTGAAGCACACATTTTATTATTTTGAATACAGGGGAGGGTAGTTATTCTGCCATTAGGATATCAGTGATTACCTGTAACATTCAACACAATAAAACTAGTGGCACTCACATCTGTGCATTCACTTTCTCTGTTCTGCTAAGCAGCTATCCCTAACCAGGGACGTGGGTGGCGCTGTGGTCTAAACCACTGAGCCCCTTGGGCTTCCCAATCAGAAGGTCGGTGGTTCAAATCCCCGCGATGGGGTGAGCTCCTGTTGCTCTGTCCCAGCTCCTGCCAACCTAGCAGTTCAAAAGCATGCCAGTCAAGTAGATAAATAGGTACCGCTCCGGCGGGAAGGTAAATGGCATTTCCATGCGCTGCTCTGGTTCGCCAGAAGTGACTTAGTCATGCTGGCCACATGACCCAGAAGCTTTACGCCGGCTCCCTCGGCCAATAAAGCCAGATGAGCGCCGCAACCCCAGAGTCAGTCACGACTGGACCTAATGGTCAGGAGTCCCTTTACCTTTAGTCCCCATGGGTTGTTGGGGTACAACCTCCATCATTCCTAGCCAGCATGGTCACCAGTTGGGGTGAACTTCATTAGCATGTGTCCAAAGTTAGGGAAGGTTGTATTAAGGTCTCTAGCCAGAGTTTGCAGGCTTGTGTAGTGATTCAAAGACATGCAAAAGCTGTTGGATATGTTTGTTCGAATGAAGATCTTTGATATATCCTTCAAACCTCTGTAGGGCAGGGGAGGACTCCCCTCCTCTTTTGTTTTGTTACACGGAGTAATTATCAAGTTAGTGGAGGGTAACACTTTAGGGGCAATGAAACTCCTTGCCTTTCTTTTTCTCTCTTCCATCATCTCACTGTTTAAAGTGTGAGCCTCCCAAGGCCATGTAGCAATAACAATTCCTGCCTGAGTGGATTATTTGGAGCAGTTTAGCAAGAGATGAGGATTTTCAGAGGCGGCCCAACAACTGGTAGGTAGACTTTGATTATGAACTTGTCAAGTATCTAGACAACGAGGTGTAAATCCTTCTGATAAGAACTGTTAGTATTACAAAGGTCATTGGGATGGAGCCAGAGGCAGGCTGGAGAGGGGGCTGTAGTGGAGATCAGCACACAAATCTCTACAACCTAAGTCTAAATTTACAACTTCTTGGTCATCCTGCGTGACAGAAAGGAAAGGAAGTGGAAGAGAGAATAAGTAGTTATGCACTTTGTTTCAGGCCCATGGTTCAAAATTTCACTTCTCCTTACTGATTTTAGTTATTGCTTCCTTCCGTCCCTCTTCCCTCCCAAGACTTTTTTGAAAAGCTTATTGAAATTCTCCCAAAAAGGGCTGAGATGTCACAGTGAGTTTGGTCTAGAGCAGGAATGGATAGCATTTTTCCAGGCTCAATTTCTTCTGGAGGCTGCAAGACAGTGGTGGGTGGAGCCAGAATGGGTAGAGAAAGGAATGTACCTGGGAGCTCTGTACCAGGACTCTGTGCCCATGAGGCAAAGGGGCAAGGAGAGGCGACCCCTCGGGCAACAGAGGCAGCAGATCCAGCCTCAAAGGAATGCATTGCCCATTGCCACTGCCTAGGTGGCAACAACACTTGCAACATGCTCCTTGGAAGCTGGACCTGCCTCCTCCTCCTCAGCTCTGCCCCCATACTGCCTCTCCAGCAGCCTCTTGGTGAATAGAAGGTGCCACTGGTCTCCTCTATGCCCTCGTTCCCAGTGTATATTTTTATTCTCCTCTTGTGCCTGTTGTAGATCTTCGCTCACCCCTGTTCTCTGGCAGGAGCACGTGCCATTTTGTGGTTTGCCTCAAGTGCCAAAATGTCTTGACCCAGCTCCTTTGCAGTCATGCATTAGTTTTGAGGTTCCCATATATGCATACTTGTCTTCTCCACCTAGACAAGCAAGAGTTCACAGTTCAGGAACGCAATCCACTCAGGCAAAAGCACTTGAGGAGGGAATGGAGGAGTGTCAGTGAGGGGTGTGGTCTGGGAGAGCGGTGTGACCTGGGGAGAATCCCAAAGGTTGGATAGAAAGGATTGGAGGACCACAGTCAGCTCCTAGTCCGAGGTTCCTCACCCTTGGTCTCGAACTCTAGATAGACTTAGAAAGCAGCCCAAGGATCTCTTGCAGGATAATAGGTTTGGCGCTTTTGGACCCAATGAACAAAAGAACCAGCACATTGTAGACTAGCTGAAGTTTCTGGATTCGTAGATCATGCTTCAGTAATCAATGCAACCTAGCAGTGAGATCCTTGTCATCCAGAAAGGCAGGTAACATATATCAGCTAAAGCTGCTGCCTGAACATCCAGGAGCAAGGCCAAATGCAGAAGCCTCCCAAGTTGTGAACCTTGTATTTCAAGGGGAATGTAACTGTCAGGGCTGCCTCAAGTCTCAGCTCACAAAAGACCAACGCCAATTTCTTCTTATATACAAAAGTGTTTATTGGAGTTCATTGTTTGCTTCACATCCGAGGCGCGCAGCCCCACGTCTGTTACCCTTAGACCGTTGAAGTCCCCTCTGAATCCGTCCCTCCCCTGCACCAGTTTAAGAGGCTTGCGCTGCTCCACCTCTTTCTCTCTTTCCTTTTCCGCAGGGTCTTCCTGCCCGCTGGGGTTTCGCCCCTCCTGGATTCCTCCGACGCGGAATCCCCAGATTGCTCTTCCCCCCTCCTGCGGGCTTTGGGACCTGGCTCCTCCTCCGGGCTCCCTGTACTTCCGCGCGCCTCCACATTTGAACTTGGCGCGCGCGCCCAACCTCTAACTTTCCTTTTGACAGTTACACTACTCCCTTCACTACTCCCCTCCCCTTCCGGGAGGGTGGCTTGCTCCGACCTCCCTCCCTTCTCTGCTGCCGGAGCTGCTTCCCCTGATACACTGAAACCTCCACCCCCTTCGCTGCACTCTGGCGGGGAGGCTGGTCCTGACGCCCAGCTGCCACTTTGGGATCCCCCGCTGGCCCCCTGCTCCTGACACGTCCCACCTGGGGCTCCCCTGGCCTTGACCACCGGCGCCCCCTTCTGGGAATCCTCTGATTCGCTGGAAACTCATGGAATCTCTTGAGTCATTGTCATCCTCTTCCTCACTGTCCTGGGATTCATCCCCATCGCTCTCCATCTCCTGCCTACCCTGTGCCTCTGTCCCTGAACCCCTGACAGTAACCCTTTCAGAAATAGGTCAACCCACCACTCCTGGATTCCTTGGCTCACAAACCCAAGCAACTCCATCTTATCTGGATCAGATTTCAGTTTATTCACTCTCATCTGTTACTAAGGCCAGGCAGAGTTTGGAGATAAAGGGTAGGGGAGACATTGAGCCACAGTTGTAGAGGAAGGTTTGGTTGAGGGATTTCTTTTTATTATTATTTTAATGGGGAACAGTGGTATGTTTGAATGCAGAAATGAAGGAGCCAAGGACAGAGTGGGTGGGGAGAGAGATTTATGACGTGATGGATTCTAGCAAGGGAGATGGACATGGTTAGGGTGTGATAGGATGGGTGCACTGCTTTTTTTCCCTCTGTGACATTGAGTGGTTCCCAAGGTAGACTAAAATTCCTCCCCTAATTTGCCACCATGTTCAGAGGTGATCAACAGGGGACAGTCACTTTGGTGCTGTGTTTCAGGGGGTATACAGTGGACGCTCAGGTTGCGAATGTGATCCATGTGGGAAGCACGTTTGCAACCCACAGTGTTTGCAACCTGCAGCGCCGCGTGTGCGCACGTGCAGGGTGTGGTTTGGCGCATGTGCAGGGCCCAAAACCCGGAAGTAGCCTGTTCCGGTACTTCTGGGTTCGGCGCAATGCACAACCCAAAAATGTGCAACCTGAAGCATCTGTAACCCGAGGTATGACTGTATGTTGACCCTTGGAATGATCTGAGGGAGGGGAGATTTGTAAGCCACCAATGGTACAAATCACTCAGTGCCACCTTCTTTTCCCCCCCAAAGTGAGAAGGGGTATCAATCCAGTTTCCATCAGAGAACCATCTCACTGGCCACTGCTGTAAACTAATGCAGTAGATTGCCAATATCCTTTAACTTCACCTTATGGGTGGCATCTGGGGAGATGCTTTTTTTAAAAAAAGAATTGTTCTGCAGAGTAAGCAAAAAATGCACTTTTGAAAGTTACTGGAGGACAGCTGAAGTCATCAAAATGTAAGATGCATTTGACAACAGACACCCACATTGCTTCTAGGCTATTTTGTGGGTTTGACTCAATAGTATACCGGCAAATTTAGGTCATGCAATTAAAGTGCGTTTGGCATTATTGTGCAACAAACCCACTTTTTTAAAAATTGACTTTTTGAAATAAGGAAAGTGATGTGGAAATGCACTGGAAAGTGTGGGATGCAGGACACTTTTTCATCCAGAGCTCACCAGAACTCAGTTCCGGGACCTCTCAGGTGGCTGCCATTATAAGAGAACAAGGAAGGCATTCATAGTGAGTTCTGGCAGCTATTTTTCTAGAAAAATGATGGGACGACTTGACACAATGCCATATACCGTAAGTGCCATGCAAACAAATAAGAATGAATTCTCAGTCATCGGTGACATTGTATGATGAATCCTCAAGCAGCAAGTTCTCAGGAAGCGCCCCCGGAAAGTCTTGTCCCTTACATCATAGTGTGTTCCATGTTACATCAGGGTAGCTCTAATCTGAACATTTCCTTCTTCTTCCCTTCTGCCTGCCATGACTTGCCTCATGGCATACAGGGCATTTGTTAATTGATACCCTTGTTTTAGCTTACACATGCCGGAAAATGTAGAGTATTAGTCAGAGTAGACCCACTGAAATTCATGGATGTGATTGAGTTTAGTCCATTAGTTTCAATAGGTCTGCTCTGGGTAAAAAATAGCTGACTACTACACAGAGATATTGTGGCTGAGAAGGCTGTCTCTTTGAAAATGCCTTCACCCCTGCATGGCCTTTACCCTCCAATGTAGGTTTTCTGGTGCTGCTTCCACCTTGAACTCTCTCTCCCTCTGGGTCAGAGGTAACAGTGCTAAGGATTTAAAATACTGTGGACTGACCACTTCAAAGCGCCAACAAGCAGCTTCAAGTCTTGCTTCTAAACATTGATAAGAATGAAGGGAAGGGTGCCCAGGAGTTAGCCTTGAACAACATGCCCCAGGTCTCCTGCTGTTGTAATCTTCCACCGCTTCCGAGACATCTAGACAATATTTGGGTGAAATCCCAGTTTCTATCAGTGCTCTGGTCACAAAGACATTTACCCAGAAGTAAATCACACCAATTTCAATACTTTACATCCAAGTAAGTATATTTTGGGATGCTGCTGCACTTAAGCTTCTAATTTGATTGTGCTCTTTTGGATTTTGTTGCAAATCTGTAGGTGCTGCCTCTTATGCTAGGCAGCCATTGAAAGATCAAAAGCCCAGGCAGGTGGATTGCTCCCCAGCATGTGATGCTGAACAAGATACCCAGTCCAGAGAAAAAAGGAGGTGAAAGGGCAAAGCGGAAGAAGAAAGCTGGGAAATCTCCAGAAAGGGGCAACAAAAGTGATCAAAGGGCTGGAGCAACTCCTCTATGAGGAAAGCTTACAACATTTGGGACTTTCTAGTTTAGTGAAAAGACAAGTATGAGGAGACATGATAGAAATATATAAAATCAGTGCTTTTTTCTGGGGGAATTCAGGGAAATGCATATTCCTAAACATTTTGTGCATCTAATGGGATAAGAAACAGATAGATAGATAGATAGATAGATAGATAGATAGATAGATAGATAGATAGATATAGATTCTTCTCCAGCACAGTTAATAGTCAGTTCCGTTGCTACCCCTGATGGCGGCCTCATTTCCTGTCACGGTGTTTCCTGAGTCTCAGACGGAAGCGAGCGTTTAATGTGTAAAGCAGTGTATTTATTTTTCCCGATTTGAACGGTAAAATGGTGATTTTCTTGAGTCAAAATGAGAGTACCCCTAAACATTTTTATAGAAAAAAGCACTGTATAAAATTATGCATGGCCTGGAGGAAGTGATAGAGAAAAGTTTTCTTATAACACTAGAACTCAGACGACATCCAATGAAGCTGGTTGATAGAAGATTCTGAACTGACAAAAACAAAGCACTTCTTCACACACTGTATAGTTAAACTATAGAATTCACTCCCACAAGAAGCTTACTTGGTGGAAGAGGGGAGAGCTGAAGCAGCAAGGAGGCTAGCACAGTGCACATGCATCAGAGGAACCAATCCAGAGTCAATGTATTTCACCACACAGTCCTTCCCACTGCTTTGCCCCTCTTCCTCTTCCTCCCCATAAGCAACAGTGACCCACCTACTGGGAAGCTATAGTAGCATTTCTACTCCACCTGATGAGCAGCTCCTGTTGGTGGCCACCAAGTTGGGTGCCTTTAAAAGAGGATTAGACAAATCTGAGGCTACCTGTAGTAATGATGACCATTTTCTACCACCACTGTCAGAGACTATATGCCTCTGAATTCCAGTTGCTAGGAATAATATGTGGGAAGAGGGTTGTTTTACTCAGGTCCTCCTTGTGGGCTTTCCTTAGGCATCTGGTTGGCCACTGTGGGAATGGGATATTGGGTTAGATGGGCCTTTAGCCCGATCCAGCAAGGCTCTTCTTCTGTTCTGAAGCAAGAATCAGAGTTAAAAAGGAATGTTTTGAGAAAGGCGGGGTTCTATGTGTGGCCTCCTTTGCGCTTGATCTGGGAGCTGCAGTTAGTGCAGAATGTAGCAGCACAGTTGCCAGCAGGAGTGAGAATCTGTCAGCCTATAGCGCCTCTGTTCAGAACTCTGCACTGTGTGCTAATTTGTTATGGGCTAACTTTAAGGTGTTACTGCTGGTATATAAAGCCCTTAATGGCTTGGAACCTGTTGATCGGCTGGTTCATCTTACCCCATATGTGCCCACTCAACCAATTCAATCTACTGAACTGACCCCGTTACAAAGGCCACACAATACTCATTCCACACTTGCAAAAAATCGATCTTCTAGTGTGGCAGCATCTACTCTTTGGAATTCCCTGCCTGTCTGTGTTTTAACCTTCCCTGCTTTCTTTATCTCTTTTAAAGAAAATTCATAAGAATCTGACACTTCTGCTTCTGTCCCCCCAGAATAATGACTCAACATTGCTAACCTTTAAAAAAAAGTGTAGTGCAAAACACACACCCACACCAGGGAAAAGTATGGAAAGCGCTCTTATTTTCAAGGATCAACTTCTGTTGCTGAAAGTTCTGGATGAAGGTCTAGGTCAATTCTCGTCTATTAATATGGGTTCATCATGTCCCTACACTGGGCACATTTGCTGTGGGAGAGATGAAGGGGAAGGCAGTACATCGGTTCTGTGGAACCTTCCTTTGAGGGAGTTTTTTTCCACCCTGTGAAAGCTACAACAGGACTGAAGTCTTACTTCCTTGCCACTTTCTTCCCTGCTCACCCTGCTAAGCTGTTGTGATATAACCATCTGGAAGTCACATAACTGGCACCAATCTACAATACTGTCAGCACCTGCTATATCCCTCTAAAATGTGTGGCCAGGAAACCACTTGAACTTTTCACAGGAACTCACTGGATATACAGCATGTGTGATAAGGGAACAAGACAGAGAGGGCTGGAAGCAGAGTGCCATTGTTTAAAATGGGAGAGATCACGAAGACAAACCCAAGATGCTAGACCAGAAATATAACTTTATTATGAATAAACCTAGCCTCTCAGCAGCAGCATGACTCAAAACTGAGAAATAAATATCTTCATTATGCAGCAAGACAGACAGATCCACCCACACAGCAGGAGCAATAGCAGTGAGATCCATTCCTTGAGGCTTTAGTGCACACAAATACCATGAGCAAACCAAAGCCAGACAGAAAAGGGAGGTTTCATGTGTTTCTTCTCTTGAGTCTCATTCTCAAACATGAAGCGTTTGACCCAGTGACCTGATTCTCTCTCCATCTCTCCAGGCTGTTTTGATTCAAACATCTTCAGCATTGTGCCTGAATGTAGGAACAATGTATGGCAACTATTAGACCTTACACCGGCTGCAGAGCTAGTAGCAATACATTTGAGTATTGTGTCCTTGCGATATCATCTACCTATGTTTCCATTGTAGCTGATGCTCTCCAGATGTTCTTCCACTTTGGCAATAATTTCATGGTGCTTTTCCATGAAGGATACTCCTTTCTATCCTGACAAAGACAGAGCATTTCCCTACCAAGCCTAGAGAAGGAAGGAAGCTATTTGATACATCTATCAATTTCCCATGACCAGAGATGGGAGACATATCTATCATCTTGCTAAGGAGTGCTCCACAGAAATAGATCAGCGCATTCAAAATGGAGGGTCCTTCTCCATTACCTGTTTCCTGCTACCTTGACCAGGACCGATACAGTTATCCCTAGGAGATGGTAGCATTTGCTGCTAGGTGTGGGATTCCATTTTGGACTAAGAAGGCAATGCTTCAGTTCCCCACACACTTGCATGGCAATAGGCTACGCTGAGTTCCAGAGGATTTGCCTCTATTTGGAGTACAGAGCATTGCAGCCAGTCAAAGGTTTGTTTCATCCTGAAGGAATTTTTCCCAGACTGAGGGATTAGGATCAGTGAGAAGGTTGTTCCAATCAGATAGTGGTCGCGCTCTGGATCTTGTTTTGAGTCATCGTATTGAAATTTTAAGAGCTCATCCTACCATCAGAATTGGATTTTGGGTCAGCATACTGAGGTTTCTACCTGTCTGGACTCTGAATTCACTTTAAAAATGTGGTTAGAAGGCTTCTTGGCATAATGGCGAGTCTATAAAGGAATGTTTTTCTCTGAAGTCACTGGGTATGTAGGAGAAGTGTAAGCGGGGCCATGGGGAAGAGGCCTCAGATTTGTACTAAGAAATGTAGGGAACTTTAGCAACTAGTAAATTGCCAGACATGTTTCAGTGAAACCTTCTCCAGTGACCCAATAATTCTATTTGAGTAGGTATTCCGTTAAAGCAATACCTCTCCTCTTATTGTTTTTGCTTCCTTCTTATTATATTTTTATTCTTCTCTAGCAAAATTAAAAGGCCACGCTAAGCACTTTTATCAGGAAGTAAGTCCTGTTTGGCTTGCATCCATCTAAGTCATCCTCAGAATAGGCCCACTCTGAAATCATTGGGCTGAAGTTATTCATTTCTCCCCCAGTGGGCCTGCTTCGAGTCTGATTAGTTTGATACAATATATTGATACATTCCATTTCCTTTTATTTTTCTTCAATCTAGCTTGCCATTAAATAATAAGTATGCCTCTCTCGTCCAACATATGGGCAGCAAACACAAACCATTGTCGTTACTCTGGCAATGGATAGCAACACAAAGAAACCGTGGCGGCCCAAATGATGCAGTGGCGGGTAGTCACTGCAGGAAGCCAGTTTGGCAGCTGCAGGAACAGGCATTGGCATGAAGGAGGGAACGGGTCAAAATAAACGCGTGTGTTAGCTGATAACATTGAGTGCGTCGATTAATGAGTGAAGCTCATCGCGCACAATCTCCAGGGAGTGGCGAATCTTCTGCGGGTTGTCCAGAAGCTCAATGCTGTATGTGTACGGGTCATACTTGACAGAAAAGGGACGCTTGATGTGCGCTGCATAGGCCCTGCAAGAGAGAGTACAGAGATGAAAGGAGGCTGGCCTCGATAGGCTAGAACTCAAGGACAGAGAGGGCAAAGGAAGACGTGCTGCAGAAATGAAGAACCTCCTGGCCCTCCAGATGTCATTGAACTCCAATGACCATCACACAACCTCCAACACGTCAAGGCAAAAATCCAGGACACTGTCTTCTGGGGCCATACTTTCCTGTGAGTCATATAACCCGTGCAAGATTGCGGCCCTGAAAAAAAGCGATTTTGGGGGTGGCATGCTCTCATATGTGCATTTTGGAGTGCCACGCAAGATTGCAGCTGTGAAAAAGTTCTTTTAGGGGGGACAGATAATGGTGCCCAAAATGGCCACCATGTTCTTGTGCAAAAAAAAGCAGCATGTCCTGGTTTTAATGGGACGGTTGAGTGGTATGCCATTCTAGGGCTTCAGGTTCTCCATCCCTGATATACTCAACATTTCAAACAATGTCTAGGAATGTAGGAAGTTGCTGTGGCCGTATCAGACCATTGGTCCACCTAGCTCACAATATTGTCACTGCTGGTTGGAGGCAGCTCTCCAGAATTTCAGGCAGGAATCCTTCCCAGTCGTGTCTAGTGATGTCCAGGATTCAACCTGGGACCATCTGTATGAAAAGCAGGACAATAATGAGAGCTGCACTCCAAAACATCTGCAGGGCACTAGGATGCCAAAGGCTGGTTTATCCTGTGCTAATTCATTACAGGGGACCGTAGCAAAGTAATTCCTGGAGCATGGTCTAAAGGTAACTTCTTCAGAAGATTTGCTAAGCAGGTCTGAGTCTGACCAGACCTTGGATGGGAGGCCACCCAGGAATCTCACTCTTTTGAGTTCTATGGTGAAGGAAACAATGGGATAGAAATGTAACAAATAATAATAAGTATGTTAATAGAATGCAAAGTAGAATAGCCACTGGAGGTAGGTACCAGGAGCATACGTCTGAGTATTATGGACATTTATGCCTTGTGCATGAAGGAATGTGATTTAGTCGATGAAGTATGGTCAGGCTCAGGACAGCTCATGCTGCAACAAAGGAATTTGAGGTTTTGCTGTAAGAATTTGCTATTGCTTGTGTTAGAACACCCTCTAGTGGTGTTTTCAATGACATTCAGTTGGGGGGGAAGTGACAGAAAATGCCCACCTTTCCCCTTACTTTTGGCTCTTGCTGTATTAGTGCCTTTGACCTCTGAACAGATTTTCTTCATGTATTATAGCTGTAAATATCCTCTTAAGAAGAGTCAGATTGTGAGAGTTAGCTGATAAAGGTCTGTCTAAGGCTGTAGCACCTAGCCAAAAATGAAAGTTCATTGCAGTAAAGTGTGTGTAAGTGTGCCCCAATAGTCCTTTTTGAAGAGAGAAATGATTCCTAGAGGGGGCAATTGAAAACGGAGAAGCAGCAGGGAGGGTGCTCAACTTTTCCTGCACCCTCACTTCCCTGTTGATATAGTCAAGTGGCTCCCCTGCCCTTCATAGACGGTAATTGTGCTCACCTTTTTCTCTGAGCTACTTTCCTCCAAACTTTGGTTAAATGCTATGGTGCCCAAATGAATTATCAGTTCCCCAGAAGTGTTGTGTTTTGTTCCTGTTTTGACATATTGCAGTTGGGGACTGCAATAGTTATCGAAATTTCTCATTTTCCCATTCTTAACTTTTTTCCTACAATCTGCAGCAATTTGCCAACTTTTTAAAAGCCACCAGCAAATTTCTCCTAATTTTTATATGCAATTTCCCCTAATATGATGCATTTTTTTAATGCACGTACCCCCCGAATATATGCATCAAACCTATGCTGACATTGCACTGTAACTTATCTGTACTTCCTTTTAACAATCCACAGCAAAACCTTAGTTTTAACGCTTTTCCAGAAGAGTGAGTGAGTGAGTGAGTGAAAATGTTCATATATTGGATTAAGAAGAAAATGTATCATAAATGGCATGCAGCAAGAACAGTAGAATATAGGTACGGCTACCACATATAGAAGGGGCGCGGGTGGCGCTGTGGGTTAAACCACAGGGCCTAGGACTTGCCGACCAGAAGGTCAGCTATTCGAATCCCCGCAATGGGGTGAGCTCCCGTTGCTCGGTCCCTGCTCCTGCCAACCTAGCAGTTGGAAAGCACATCAAAGTGCAAGTAGATAAATAGGTACCGCTCCGGCGGGAAGGTAAATGGCATTTCCGTGCGCTGCTCTGGCTCGCCAGAAGCGGCTTAGTCATGCTGGACACATGACCCGGAAGCTGTACGCCGGCTCCCTCGGCCAATAAAGTGAGATGAGCGCTGCAACCCCAGAGTTGGTCACAACTGGACCTAATGGTCAGCGGTCCCTTTACCCTTTACCACATATAGATCTCCATTGCCCTGCTGATCTACCCAACTACCGTACTTTTCTGTGTATAAGACAAGGGTTTTTTTACTCAAAAATCATGTGAAAGCCTCCAAAATTGGAAACAGAACTGTTAGATCCCAAAACTAAGATACTATCAAGAATGTATAACTTGCTGTTGAAATGGAATACGCAGGATGAAACGGTTAAATCTGCTATGATTAAATGGGCACAAGATGTTGGACATAACATAATGATGGCTGACTGGGAACAGTTGTGGACCACAGGTATGAAATTCACGGCATGTAATGCCTTAAGAGAGAATATTATGAAAATGATATACAGGTGGTACATGACACCAGTCAAGCTTGCAAAAATCTATCATTTGTCTGATAATAAATGTTGGAAATGTAAAGAGAATGAAGGTACATTCTTTCACCTTTGGTGGACGTGCCCAAGGATTAAGGCTTTCTGGGAGATGATCTATAATGAAATGAAAAAGGTATTTAAATATACCTTCCTGAAGAAACCAGAGGCCTTTCTCCTGGGCATGGTCGGCCAATTGGTGCCAAAGAAGGATAGAACTTTCTTTATGTACGCTACAACAGCAGCAAGAATACTCACCGCAAAGTATTGGAAGACACAAGATTTACCCACCCTGGAAGAATGGCAGATGAAAGTGATAGACTATATGGAAGTGGCGGAAATGACTGGCAGGATCCGAGACCAGGGAGAAGAGTCGGTGGAAGAAGATTGGAAGAAATTTAAAGACTATTTGCAGAAACATTGTAAAATTAATGAATGTTAAAATGATGTCGGATTGAAATCAAGCGGCCTTAGCAACAAGGTTAATAAGAATATGTAAAAATGGATTGATAACGGATGAAAATACAAAGTTATAATATGTTGAGATATAGAATTAAGATAAAAATAAAGAGGGTAAGGATTTGCTGAATTAACCATGTGAACGGGAATACAAAAAAGGGAGGTGTGAGGAGGTCGGGGAAATAAGTAAATGAAATCGAAAATATGAAAAGATTGATTTGTTTTAAACTATTTTCTATTTATTTTTTCTGTATTTTGCATATATTTTTTTCTATGTATTTTTGTACTCTTTGTATTTTTCATTTTTCCTCTTTTTTACTCTGTAACTTTTTTTCTTTTTGTAAAACTTTAATAAATATCTTACAAAAAAAAAATCATGTGAAAAAACAGGGCTCATCTTATACACGGATAGTGCGTGGGGGTGACGGGTGATTGGTTGCAGCCGGGAGCAGGAGCTCATCAGCGGTGATTTTGTGTGTGATTGGTGGCTGTGTCAAGGGTTGCTTTGGATTGGCTGCCACTTCGACAATCAGGCATGCTATTGGTGTCTGCTGCTGGTGAGTGAGCAGGCGCATGTTGTTTTTGGCAACGCGAGTGATTGTCAGTGTTTGTTAGTCAGGTTAGTGATTTTCTGCATCCCCCCACCCAAAAAAAGCTCTTCAACCCTGGGCATACCCGCCCCAAAAAACAAAACAACAATCTTGGGCAATCCTCCCCCAAAAAGCTCATCAACTCTGGGCCATCTCAAAACAAGTACCAGACTTTTAGGAGACATCTGAAGGCAGCCCTGTTTAGGGAAGCTTTTAAAATATGAAGCACTATTGTATTTTAATATTTTGTTGGAAGCAGCCCAGAGTGGCTGGGGGAACCCAGCCAGATGGGCAAGGTATAAATAAATTATTATTATTATTATTATTATCATCATCATCATCATCATCATCATCTCCCCCCGTTTTCTTAAATTTGAGTCCCCCAAAATATACATGGGGTCATCTTATGGACGGAAAAGTACAGTATATCTTACCTGAGTTTTGCTTTGGCATCACTGAAGCTCTCTGATACAAAATAGACTGGTTGGTAGGCTTGATCTTGATAGGGCTGCACAGCAGTAGAATCAGGGTCAAAGTCCCTTAGCTCTGGTTCATCCGACAAAGAGTGCTGAATGAAGGGAGGGAAATGCCAAAGTTTCTTGCAGGAAAACTCCTAAGGTGACTACTGTGACAAAAGACTAATCAATGGAACAGGAGAGCACAAGCTAAGTGGTAGCCATGTGCTTCAATTTAGCTAGGTGGAATAGGTGAGCACTTACAACTAGCTCCCCGTAAGAGGAGAGGAGTCCAGCTCCATAGGCTTTGATGATTCCATTCTGTTTGCAGAGGCCAAACTCCACTGTGAACCAGTAAAGCTGGGAAATAAAAACGGGATCCCAAAGGAAGTTGGTTATTCAAATCTGTAATGATTCTTTTAAATTCATACATATTCAAGATTAGCTGGCCACATGGAACCTTTCCCCTTCACTGGGCATTTCATACAGTTATAACTAAGAAAAATATTTGGATAAAGTGAAAGCAAAGGGTTTTTTTAAATAAATAAATCCAGAATTAGGGTCTTACTGTCGCAAGTTTTTCAATCTCCTCATCTGTTGCTCCCAAAGATGCAAGTCCAATGTCCTAGGAGCAAAAGGAATAATCTCATGTATATCATGGATGGCTTTAGTTGATCACCCAACTTGTTCGATTTACAGTGCAATGCTATGCATGTCCCCTCTGAAATCAATACCATGCACTATCTAGTCAAGCATAGGCTGTGCTTAAAACACAAGGCATTTCACCTCTTGCTCACCTGGGAGAACTGTGCAAACGTTTTGTCTGCCAACATTGGTACATGCCCCAGAAGCTCATGGCAGCAGTCCCTGGCATTGGAAGAAAGACACTTAGTTAACAGCCGAGTCTGAAGCAGCAAGCCAGACATTAACATGTCCAAGTCCAAGAATACAGTATGATGATAGATTTGAGGCAATTCAAGAGCTAGTACTCACGGCTCTGGAGAGTGCATGGGAGAAGAGGCATGGCGGATGTACTGTGTACATTGAAACACCCTGAAGGCCAAGCTGGCTAGGAAGTCCCGAGCAGACAGGAGACCAGCTACAGGTCGGAGCTGGAACCCAGTTCTCTCTGAAATAGTTCAAACCAGTCTTTGTAGCTGAGTATAGCATCTGAGCCACATTTTATAGAGTTGTACTGCTGGCTGTACAGGAACTCAAAAAAACTAAATAACGCTCATAAACAATTGTGTATGTGTAACTTTGTGTTAGAAGAACAAGTAGAGATCTTTCCCAGCCTGCATCGGTACTAGAATCATTTTTTAGAAGTTTTTAGGTGTTTATCATTTGCATGCTTTCTACCCTGAGTCGGACGCAGGGTGGGATATTTTTTTTAATAATAAATAATAAAAACAAATCAAGATCTAAGATATCAGTCACCACAGAAACTGCCATGCATATGCTTTAGTTGCAATTGTTCATTTTAGAAATCTGGCCAAAATTATATTTCTATTTGCACAGGACTCTTCCATTATGCTTTTTAATGTTTTGCAGATTTGTGCTTATAAGTACATTCTGATGTATTTCATACAGTATTCAGGTGAAGTTTTCCTTTTTTTAAAAAAAAAAAGAATACTTATAGTCATGTGGAATTCCCTTGAGTCCACTTTCAAGTCCTTTCTGTGTGTGATGGTCTGCATATACTGATTGACAGTATTCATAAGTGATCCCAATCCATTTTAAAGATTGTTTTATGAACTTGGGATTTGCCTTGAGCCAAGGCAGGGTGATGTATGGAAGTGAGAGCTGGACCATAAAGAAGGCTGATCGCCAAAGAATTGATGCTTTTGAATTATGGTGCTGGAGGAAACTCTTGAGAGTCCCATGGACTGCAAGAAGATCAAACGCATCCATTCTTAAGGAAATTAGCCCTGAGTGCTCACTGGAAGGACAGATCGTGAAGCTGAGGCTCCGATACTTTGGCCACCTCATGAGAAGAGAAGACTCCCTGGAAAAGACCCTGATGTTGGGAAAGATTGAGGGCACAAGGAGAAGGGGACGACAGAGGACGAGATGGTTGGACAGTGTTCTCGAAGCTACAAACATGAGTCTGACCAAACTGCGGGAGGCGGTGGAAGACAGGAGTGCCTGGCATGCTCTGGTCCATGGGGTCACGAAGAGTCGGACACGACTAAATGAATAAACAACAACAAATAAACAACAACAAAGGCAGGGTGCCATGGGGGGATCTGGGGCTTGCCTGAGGTGAAGCAGGATCTACTTGAGGCAGGGCCCCCAAGCCATGAAGTGGTACTTCTCTGGAACAGACACTTTTATAAAATGCTGCAGACAATCATCAAGCAGAAACAAAATTATGTATCTAAGCTTACTATATAAGAAAAAATGCCAGAGTGTGTGGAGAGAGAACAGTGGCTTAAGGAAAATGCCTGGAGGGTATAGAGGGAGAGCTCTGGGCCTAGGCTTCTGAACAAGAAAGTGTGACCTTACCTGCAAATTCTGCCCCAAAATTAAAATGGACATGCCAGAGTGGAACGTCTTCTGTGTGCAAAACACATGCTCTACTGCTGAGTTATAGCCCCAGGTTTGTATGAATTAATGCAAGTGATATTATGCTTTAAACAGCCATGCATTGCATCATTTTGTAGCCTTTGCCCCTGGATAATAAGCAGTGCTCATGTTTATAGCCTTTCCTTGAACAAACCTTTTCAGAATGCTTGCAGGTTGCAAAAGGTTTCAGCTCCAGCTGAAAAGGGTTTTCCCAACCCTCTTCATCATTGTGAAGAGCAAAACCTTTTCACTCCAGAAGCGAAACTTATCTGAGTCCTCACCTTTTAGGAACTGGGAGACATCCTCCAGCTGAGGGATATTATTTTCACTGTAACCACTGTATCTCTCCAATAAATGGAAGGCATCCAGATGTTCTTTGCAGGCATGAGTGGGATAGAGACTCTTCAGTGTGCTGTACACCTCCTTCCTTCAGAACGATAAGAATGTAAGAAAAGCCCTGCTGGGTCAGTCCAAAGGCACATCTGGTCTGCCATCCTTCTCCCACCATGGCCAATGAGGAGTCCACAAGCACAAAAGGGAGGACATATAACTCTCCACACTTATGATTCCCAGCAACATAGTCAGAGGCATGCTGCCTCCAATCCTGTAGTAGGTAATAGATAGCCATCATGATAGAAGAAAGACATGGAGGAGTATCTGGATTTGGGACCGTGCTCTGCAAAACTCAAAGCAATACACAGCTCAGAAATTTTCCCATATGGCTCTTACTGATATTGAACTGAGAGAGCCACAAGTTTCTGAGAATAGTTCTTATGTTTCTGAAGTATCTTGTGAGTGATCATGATGAAGGGATGCATCCTGAAGTGCCTATTATTAAATAAAGCATCAGCAGACAGCTTGTTCTGAAGATACGTTGAATTTACCTGACCCACCTCCCCTCCCTGCACCATTAGCTAGCTGTTAAAAACTATTTTAGCTGCAAAATACCAGTTTTACTAACCCAGAGTGACTGTGAGTGAACCTTGCCACCTAAAGACCCAGTGGAAATTGTGGGGTATATAGCTGGGAGTCTACTGATTTGTGCTGCGTCTGGCAGAAGCTAGGAAAGATCCATTCATACTCACCAGGTGGTAATCTCTTCTGCTGTGTATTCCACTCGAGGAATTGGGTCGCCACTATAATAGGTAGTAGTAAGAAAAAGAACAAGGAGAAGGGAGACAAAATATCAATGCACCAAATATTAGGGGCCAATAATGTTTAAGTTAAACCTTTGCCCACTTATAACTGAGATGGAGTATATAGCTAATGCATGTCCAAGAGACAAAGCAAGGTTTGAACAGGATAGACAATATTTAAAACCACAAAGCTAACACACAAAGTCCCAGCCCAGACACAAGGCGGTGCAAATTTACAATGCAGACCAGGCCCTGTCTATGAGGAGGAGAAATCTGCGGACTAAATCTTTGTGACTTTTGAAAGTTCCTTTTAAAAACAAGTAGCTCTTGTGGTTGCAGAGAAATGTAAGACTTCTAGGTATGAGTATAGATAGAATAGTAAGGAACAGTAGGGTTGTAGGACACTGAGGCAGACTAACACCAACACACATGATGCAGATTAGCTTGCCCCATAGATAATAAGGGGCACTTAAGGATGCACAAGGTAATTCAGTACCCTGTAGCACACCTAAAATACCTTGATTGTTGAAGGGTGATAAATAATGACAATAAAAGGGTAGCTGTTGCCCCACTTAGAAGTAATGCTGGAAATACTGGTATTAATATAATTGTAATCAGGAAGCTCAAACAAGTACGCTATGCCATACTGTTGAGGAGAAAGTGTACAGTCATCAAGGGAATCAGCTAACCTAAAAAAAAAAAGAAACCCCCCCCCCTTTGCTGTCATTTCAGATATAATATAAATATGAGAAAAATAACAAACTTGTCGAAAAGCCTTAGCAAAATAAAGCTCCCTTCACTCTCTAGCATATGTCCTCCCTGTCCAATATCCCCATTTCAAATACTGGCTCCTTTTGAAAGTAAAGATTGTTACAAAAGCATCCTTGCTTTATCATAATTTCAAATGCAAATGTAAACTCATCTCATTTCAAGCAGCTGTTTCATACCACTGATCATCAGGGTCTGTTTTTTGGCCATCTCCAAGTTATTAGGAAGATTTAGGCCAAGGACAATGTGGTGGCCTTCTGCCTTGTGAAAGGTCTCCAGAGTGGCTCTAGGTGTTGCCACATTACGTACCACATGGGGGAAACATTAATATAGGTGGTATGTTGTATGAAAAGATAAAATGAATGTAGAAAACACATTTCAATTCTAAATCACAAATACAAATAATGGGCAGCTGATTATTTTATTTTTATTTTTATTTTTTGCAAATACAATAAGAAAAGAAGATTTAAATTGCCATTCTATCCTTGATCCCTCTTGGGTTTGAGAAGAGAAACCAGTCCTGAAGCCTGGGTTTTCTTGGCTCTCATTACAATTGTTTAATTTGAGTCTGAATGCGTAACAAATGCCAAGAATGCATAGTTTCTGCAGCAGCATCCCAGACATGGGGCAAAGAAGACACCATATGTATCACTGAAATGGTTGCGTTCAACAATTCACTTCTTGGGTTGCTTATCTGTGTTTCAATGGACCTTTCAGGGATGACTGCAAAAGCTCTATGGAACTGGCAGCCATGAAGCACTGAAAACATGAAGCAGGAGAGTGGAAGGGAAAAACCAAGAGTGTGGAAGGGCAGAACATGGAGAGCAAAGAGATAAATAAGTGTATGCATGGAGGTCTCAGCAGGTGAGGCTATGCAAGGCAGCAAGTCTTACTGCTTATAGTGGAAGGCAATTTCTGCTATCATTTTCCTTCGTTGCCGATATACTTGATCAGAGAATCCCTTGGAGGAAAGAACAGAGCAAGAATGTTACCTCACATTTTTGCACTGAACAGTTGTAATATTGACAATGGACAATTTTTATTACAGGTTGTTCACGGTTAGACAGGCAAGGGTGCGTTCACCATCAGCTGCTACTTTGTTTAAACAAATAAAAAAGCACCTCCCATGTTGTCTACTTAGAGTGAATAGGCACTTCCAAGTCAACTCAATGTATTCTTCTCATCTTCTTGAGAAGCTGGAGTGCAAATTAATTTATTAGAGCTTTAAACATCAGCATGAGATGTACCTGCAAGCCTGCAGTCGTTTTGCTAGAAATGCAATGACAGCTTGCATTTCTATTCAGTCTATTCAGAAGCATAGCAAGCCAAGCTATCCCATGAGGAGACAGCTAACGTGAGTTCAGGCAGTGAGGAAATGTGGAGGAGGATTTGGGAAAGAAGAGTTATTCACTCACCGGGTGATCCAGATCCAAATCAGGGTCAAATTTGGTGACCAAATGGTGACATCTATCGAGCTCAGAGATTTTTCTTGGAAACCAATGAACTAAAATCCAAAAGGGTGAGGAAGAGGAGGGAAGTGAGAGAGAAAATAGCCAGTTATAGGAAAGAATAAGAAAAGGGGTTTCTAATGGAAGTACAGTATGTATCGGTAATTTCCTTCCTTTCCCAGATAAACTATTCTAATAGTAGCTAAACTATTCAAATTGTTACACAGAATTTCAAGTAATTATCTGTTATTTGGATAGCCAAATGGCTGAATGGATGGGCCGGTTGGTTGGTTGGTTGGTTGGTTGGTTGGTTGGTTGGTTGGTCTATTATATTAAACTAAGACTTCAATCCTGTATATACATACACCTTGGAATAAACACCACTGAATACGGTGGTACTTACTTTTGAGTAAACACACATAGACTTGTGCTGTAAGATTGTCAGAAATATACCATGATGCTGCCTTATCTTGCCTCTAACAGATTTGCAACATACAAAGGTGCATACACCAGTTATTTCTAATACCAGTCTAAAAAACACATGCAGGGAGAAAGGTTTTGCCCTTGACATTTTTCCTTTCTAGAGATTATCTCCATAGCAGTCATATATGAAAAAATCCTTCCCTCGTGCTTTGTTAACCAAGCTTACAGGTTCCTTACACTTGTCTTCTTTTGTGCTCCTAACATCTTCTGAAACCCTTTTGAGAGAACTGATGAGGGTGCTCAGATCAGAGCTGTGGAGTTCACATCGCACAAAGTATTCCAGATCAACAGAGCCTTCTCGCAGTTTCTTACTGTGCCTCGTTTCTAGGTGATGAATTTTGGCTTCAAATGTCTTTAGAGAGACAGGGAAGGAAAAACAATATATTAAAATAAAACAGCAAGGAGACTTCCCACCCACCATTTTAAAAATCAGTTAAGCACTACATTATAAAAGGAGCAACAACTTTAGTAAACAGGCTATTTTCAAGTGAGAGAAAGAAGTTCAGAAGACTCTTTCCCCCAGTTAGCCTCTGTTCATCTAGACGGGAGATGCCTGTTTTTAGATGACTTGATCTGGGGGTTAGCCACCCCTGGCTTACAGGGTTCCTGTAAGTTTTGAGAGAAAGCATGGGAATAGCCTTTGAGAACAAGCATTACACAGATACTATTATTAATTTATTAACTTAAAACAGCAATGGAACAGCCACAGAACATTAGAACCAGACTATCTTCAAGGCAAATGGCAGCCTGTATAATTCCAAGAAAGAAGCCAATTTTTCCATGCAGGTTTTGATCAGCTTCTGTGCTATGCTCTGGCCAAGGTGCTGAATATTAAATGCATGAAGAAGTGTGAAATCATGGCTTGAACAAGATATTCTTCCTCCATCTTATGTCTTCAATCCTTAGATACCACTTTTCTGCAAGTCACCACTGCACTGGGGCAATTTCCCGGAGAAACATGTTGGGAAGGTCCCAAAGCCACCACTGATACAACCCCATGGAACCAATTTCCGCTGATTTGTAAGCAACATGGTGGGGGAGGGTTGTGGAGAGAAAGTGGAGGATGGCGTGTGGCTTAAGTATCATTTGCCCCACTTAGCAATTCTCCAGCGCAATTCAATGTATGTCACAATCCATTATTGCCTAATTCAGGGAGGGGCAGATTTCAGGCTTGCCAAATCTTCTTCTTTTTTTGTTTTTTAAGCAGACTCCTAAGAGCTATCAACCAGAACCACACACAAGAGATACATCCAGAATTATTATTTTTAAGGGTCCCTCTTGGTGGGTTTTAATATAAAGTCACTGATAGCATCTGAGATCTTTTCCTTCTTTGCTGAAAGCTGGTGCATAATTTTCACTTCTTAAAGAATTAACCCAGTTTCCTCTTAGAGATTCAGGAGGGGAATGGCTGAATTTTTTACTCAGTCAGAGCTAGATAGACGAAAAGGGAACAGAAGGCAAAGTCACTGACAAATTCAATTTAGCCGCTTGTTTTCTAATGCATCCCTGGGACGTTGCCCCTCCATGACAATCAATACCTTAGCATTAATCTGACAGATCTGATTGCATTACCTTTGCTTGAGTTGTATGTAATGTAAAACAGGAGAGGAAAACCAGCCTCCCCACAGCCTGTTTCATCATGAGGCAAATGTCATTACACCCGTCTGTTTTCATATCTTGTACCTGCAGTGCCGGAGGGATCGGGGAAATGAATCTCTCACAGTGGAAGTCTGGCCTGCATTGGTGTTTGCTTTTCTTAAGCTCTTGTAGTCATGATAAACCAAGAGAGCTTCTCAACTCATGTAAATCTCCCCTGGAGGATGTGAATGCCATTTGGAGCAAACACTGTCCTTTGTTCACACACAACTTCACAAACTGATCTCTCCGTCTCTCTCCCTGGGGTATGTGGGTGCTATTCATATTATTAAATTGACTGTAAAATAAGCTTCTCACTAATGCATATGTACACATTTCAATTGTGGAGTCACATGCTGGGAAACGTTTGGGATTCTTTGGTAACAATCTAGATAGATTGGACCTTGTCTTATGGTGTGGCATTTCTGAGTTTGCATGGGAACGGTGGAAACAGCAACTGAGTTCTCCCCACTATCAGGGGCCCTACATGGGGGTGGGGTGCTGGCCAAGCCCAGATGGAGAAGAGGAGTGGCCTACAGAGGAGCCTAGGGAGGGATTCAATGGGTGGGTTGGGAAAGTCTCTGGCTAGATTGGGAGGTCTCAAGAAAGAGGATACTGGAGAGAGTACCAGTGGAAGGGTGTCCCCCCCCCCCATTTCATCTCCCCACCAGTCTCAGTGGCACTAGGCATGAGCACCACCTCTGTCCTCAGACTTATCTGTGTCCGGTTCCAGTTCACCCACTTTGCCTAATGTCCCACCAGTTCAGCCTCCAAAGTTGTCAGAAACCATGTCCACTCCTGCCTCTCCAGGGGAGATTGTTGCTCTGACTCTGGGGAGGCGGTTATGCCCCCTGCATTGCCTAGGCCCTAGGTCATGGAGATACCAGCACAGGCATGTTAAGCCCTCAGGAGAAGTGCCAGGTTGCTTGCCCAGTTTAAGGAAGAGATTCACTTGCCATGCTAAGCTGCCATCCCCTTATAATTGGGTTGCAGGGGGCATGTCGTTGTTGGTTTAATATCTTCACTTGTCTAGCCATGTGTAGTACATGCTGTGCCTTTGAACTGCATCTTGCCTGTATATCACACTGATCTGAGCCTTAAGGATTTTGGTAGAAATTGAAACCTTTCAAGCTCTTCATCAAGCAGGAGTCATAACATATTTTCATCCAATGATTTTTATATAAGGTATACAAGGGACTGAGAGTTGTTAATAATCTAATTTTCTGTTCCATTTGATAAAACCATCTCCTCATTTTAATCTCCATCTCATTATTTGCTGTGGAACAACAAGCTGTGTAAACCCAAGATAGCTAACTAGTAGCTTCTAGGCCACATCTGGCCATACCAACAGTCATCCGTCTTTTCCCAGGTTGAAAGCAATTTCCTCAGTCTGCACAACATTGCAAGTGGTTTCTGACTTGATCAACACTGGGAGGAATGTAAATGTGCAAACTCAGTGCTGGTTGAACAGGAGAGCAATGGGTACTAGGAAAACCCCATCCTAACTGACATACAAGAAAACAGCAAGGTCAGAAAGGAAGAATGTGTGGGCACTCAGATGTCCAACTTTCATCATCCTCACACAGCATGGTCAGGAGTGATGGGAATTTAAGTTCGACAACATCTGAAAGACCACAGATCCACTATCCACAGCCTAGGAGTTTGGAGCTGGATGAGGAAGCAGAAAGCTGTTAGCTCAAGGGATTCCAGAACCACTGAGCATGTCCAGCTAGGAGTTTAAACCAAGAACTGTGGGACTTCCACGTAGCCCAAGCAGGGGCTTCCATTAGAGGCATGGTAGCCAGATACCTTAAAAACAGGGTCTAGGACTTGAAAAGGCCTGACCTCCATAAAAGTCTGTTATTGCCACAACCTAGTAAATTTCTTCCATGAGAACTGTAAGACATGAGGGTGCACCTTTCTGACCCCTCCCACCAAAGTTGCCTGACTGAAGTGGTGCACTCTGATACCAATAGGTCTACATTTTGCATTGCATGACTAGGGACATACTCCTGATTCCTACATGAAAACGGGTATCCAGGTACTAGTGGATATGGCTCTGGGCAATAACTTATTCTACTGAGACCTAGCCCTACCTTCCACCTAATGTCTGGTATCTAGAAATATAGGCTGTCCCTTTTCTCCAAACAAGTACACCTTTGCTTTAGCCAAAAAGGCAACTTCACCAGCTCACCTCAAATACTTTCAGCGCACGGGATGGCAGTGAAGTCTTGGCTCCTTTGAGGGTGAACAAAAGGTTTAGCATGGCCATGCCATCTTTCTCCTCAAAGACAATAGTTTCAGTTGATTCAGCAGCCTCAGAGGCGGCAGCCGCAGCTGCAGCAGCAGCTTCTCTCTCCTTTCTGGCGTCTTCAATGAGACTCTGCCGTCTGCCAATGAATTGTGGGGACTGAGGGAGAATACAAGGGGGAGAAATAGATACCTTCATTCCACAACAGCCAAGGAAAGTGGCCTACATCACTTACTATATTTAAAAGTCAGCTGAGAGCTTTTTGGAGAACCAGCACATCTCAGTAGCAATAGGCTTGGAAAACCTCAGGTCTGTCTCAGCCATTACCAGTTTGGGTGTTCTTTAATTAGTATCAGATACTCAAACTATCTCTCGTTAGATACATTACCAGAAGGTGCTACATGTCGGGCTGTCCTTGAAGACAACTCATAACACTTCCACGGATCCAAACTGTGGCTGCCAGGATGTTAAGTGGAGTCTGCAAATGACAGTGGTTACCAATTTCTTTCCTAAGATGTCAATTTTGACCTCAAAAGCCTTAAGCGGTTTAGGACCAGAGAATCGGAAGAATCACCACTATCTGTAAGAATGTGGCTGTGCACTGAACATAAAAAATGTAAGAAGACTCTGCTGAACCAGGCCAATGGCCCATCTAGTTTAGCAAGCAAGGTTTCAGCACAAGATCACTCTCCCCTCCTGTGGTTTCCAGCAACTGGTATTCAGAAACAGGCCATGCTGTGGGTTTCCCTGTTGTCAGATGTGCATCAGAGACAGGGTCTTTTTACTAGGACACCTAGAATTTGGAATACTCTCCTGAGGGAGGCATGCCTTGCCCCCATCAGTGCTCAATTTTCCTGTTTGTATAGACGTTTTTCTGCTTCTGAGACCATTTTAACCTATGATTAGAGACTACCATGGTGTCTTTTTTAGAAAGTTTATTATTCTTATTCAACCTGGATTGTTGTTTTTCTTGTATTTCATTATAAACCCTTGTGAGCTGCCATAGGATGGAAACACAGCACATAAACATTAGAAACCATCAAACAAACCAACAAGAATGCCTAAATAGGCTTTTTAAAAAATGTCAGTCTTAGAAAAAATTGCCTTACAGGTGCTGGAATTTTGCATCCAACACAAGAAGAAGAAGAGTTTTGATTTGATATCCCACCTTTAACTCCCTTTAAGGAGTCTCAAAGCGGCTAACATTCTCCTTTCCCTTCCTCCCCCACAACAAACACTCTGTGAGGTGAGTGGGGCTGAGAGACTTCAAAGAAGTGTGACTAGCCCAAGGTCACCCAGCAGCTGCATGTGGAGGAGCAGAGACGCGAACCTGGTTCCCCAGATTACGAGACTACCGCTCTTAACCACTACACCACACTGGCTTCAAGGGAAGTGTTGGACAGCTCTTCTTGTGCCCATAAGAATTAGAGAAGAAATAATGTTGTTTCTGAAAACCAGAAGAGAATGTTTTCTGGACTGAACTGAGTTGAAATCTGTACGTCACAAGTGTAACAACAGATGCCTTAAATACATTTAAATAATTAGAAATTATGGTAATCTGTGTTTCTTAGAAATAACCTCCATGGGCACACTTTTTTTCTTTTACTGGGATTCTAAACACGTTTACAAGGAAGTATAAAAATGTAGCAACAATGAAATTAATTTATAACATTCATAAATAACAAGCACATTACATTTCAGCAAATGTGCTTGACTAACAAAGGGGGCTTAAAAAAAATCTGCCAAGTTTTTAAAATGACCTTATTGCTGCCCCCCACCCCATATATGCTTTTATCTAGTGGTGTGTTTTTACTGTGTATCATCCATTGTTCTGTCAGCTGCCTTGTGAGGATTTGCCCTAAGCGATGGGGAAGAGAGGAATAAATCTGCTCTTCTTGCAATGCAGGTCATTTTCTAAAGGTACAGGCAGCGGTTCAGCGAGGCAGGCTAAGAGAAAACCTCAGTCTCAAACACCACCAGCCACCACTGACATCACAGCTAGCCTAAAACTTGCTGCTTCGTGGAGGAAAGAATGATCGCTGATGTGAATCAGAAGGCTGTGCTTGAAAAGGGAATCTTTCTCATTTTGGTCTTTTCTCTACCTGAAAAGGTCCTGGCCTTGCTTGGTAAGTTGAGACTTTTTTTTGTTTGCCATTGATGAGTCCTTTGGAAGGAAGAATGCGGCTGGAGACAGACACTCCAGCGACAGGGGCTTGTAAGGCAGTTGCCTGCACACTCCCTTGCTTCATTTATCCCACTGTCACCTCTGGTTGGGAAAGCATGATTTAAAAAAAAAAAAGACAAAAGGAACCTATAAACTTGAGAAGAGCAATGACAATGAGACGAGTGCATGCAGTGAAAGCAACTTGGCCACCTTCAGCTCTCTGAAACAATGATTGTCTGTCTTCAGCCACAATACCTGCTGCTAATATGACGCTGTCTCCTTGTTCTCTTCACTGTCTTTAGCGTTTATTGTTAAATGTTAGGTTGGGGGGGAACAGATACAGGATCAATTTTGGTAGCTCATAAACAAACAAACAAAGACAACTTTCATGCCATGCATAGTGACTTTTGCTGGATCTAGGTTTCAGTACTGCCAGCTAGATTTTTAAAAACAGTTCCACTTGTTTTCTTCGTGATTTTGTAGCTTTCTGAAGTTCTTCTTTTAAGGAGCCTCTGCACATGCAAAGTCAGAAACAGTTCAGGGGCACAAAGCCAGCTGTTCTCTAGACACAAGCGAGCAAGACGGCAACCTTATTATTAACCCTTTACCCACATCGGAGTTGTTTGAAATGGATAGTGAGAAAACAATGCCATGTGCTACGAATGCATAAATTAATTGATTGTGTGCAATCACCAGTTCAAAATGAGCATGTGATGTACACACACAAAAAAATCCTTTGAGGTGCACTGTATGTGTGATGTACACAAATGCATTCTTGTCAAGCACATTGAGTAAGCACAGCAAAACGCAAACACTGGTGGGAGAGAGGTTGTTGCACATAGGCTCTATAGGGAGGTGTAGAGGAGCATTTCATTTGATCAGCGTTTTTAAACAAATAAATTTGCATCTCCTGGACTAATACATAGATCAAAACATAATTGTCCTTCAGATATCATACTTCTCCAAATTTTGCAATAGAGTCCTGGTCCACATCCCCCTTATCCCATATTCAGGAATGCGCGAGGGGGTCTTGCCCACCAGGCACGCCAATGCATGCATCGGGAGCACCGCTGCCATGTATTTGCTGTCAATGTGAAGAGACTATACACACAGATGTATGCTCATTGGGCTCCTCTATGCAAGAGGGAATCCTGAAATCATCAGAATTCTCCCTTGGGTGGAGCAGCTCTATTCGCACACATTTGTATGCATGTATAGACCTTTCACAATGATGCCAAGTGCATGGCTGGTGCCATATGGGACTAGCACATATGTTGGCCTGTAGAGAGTGTAGCCAATGGCACAACTCCATCCCCACTCATGATTCATGAGAAGGCAGTCACATGAACCCTCTTCTTATTACCCCACTGTAACACCAGTGGGGCTGCGGCGTAGTAGCCAATGGTGTAATGGGACCATAGCATCAGCCTGCCTAAAATCCACATTCTTTATAGAGCACATGTTCCCATGGAGTATAAGTTTAGATTAATAGCAGCCAGGAATAGAAACATGATGCTTTCTCAAACAGTGGAAGCCATAAACTGCACACAGATTTCCTTCCCACGCCCGTGCCCAAACTCCTGATTTCTTGATAAATCAATGGCACAAATGTCTCATTTCAGGGTTAGGCAACCTGGTGCCCTCCAGATGTTTTATACTGCAACCCTCATCATTCCTGACCACTGGTCATGCTGGCTGGGGCAATGGACTTGCAGGGAAAAAACATATCTAGAGGGTACATTGTATTCTTCCATTAGAATGCACCTATAAATGCTTATTTAAAGGTACATGCTTGTTTCCTCTTTTTTCATTTCCTCTTCTCTCTGAACTGTTGATGTGCATAATGTAGAGTCTGGGGCATACTTCTTTTGCTCAAAACCAGAGATTTATCCTCTTGCTCACAGCCATAAGCAACAGCTTATTTCAACTACTTCTTGGAGGAAGGGTGATCCTCCTTCCCCATTCTTAAGCAAAGCCAATTGTTTGCAGGCTCATAAAATAAGCAAAAAATAATTAAACGCATGTCTGTGAGTAGTACTCAACATTGCACCTGCAGCTGCAGAAATCAAGGCACTTTGTTGGTTTTGCTGCAATGGATCAGCCTAGCTACCGGTCTGGAAATGTATGTATGGGCTCAATTCCAGGCAATGATACAGTGTATGCTCACCAAAATCAATTATGCACCTGTTTAAAGTATACGGAAATTTCAGTTCCTCGGTGTGGCAGGTCTAACATCCCTAAGTAAAGGTATCAGAAACTGGCTCTCCTATAAGACTTAAGATGAAAACACTTGGCTTTAGATTTGTAAAATGGAGATTTACATTACTAAGTGCACCTGTACTTAATCCACCTTTCAGCACCTGTGATATATAGGAGACAGATGTCAAACCTGTGAAATAAGGTTCTGTCAGCATGTGAAGGAAATGTCACCTATTATGATGTCTGTTGGCATCAGAGGTGAGGAACCACAGGTGTAAATGCTGAATGTGGTGCCCCAGGCCTCTTGATCTGTCCTCCTGAACATAAAGTACAGTGGCTGGAATCCTTAATACTTCCATGAGTTTTTGAGGTTAAGATGCATTTTCAGTGAAGACAGATCTCTGCCCATTATCACTAATGCAAACCAACTTGCAAAAATGTTTATTTTCATACCATACCAACTATCAGAAATGAAGGTATATCTTTCTTTCTTTTTTATTAATCCAATGCAACCACATTAGACAGGAGCTTAAAATAAAAAAGAGATGCAACATAGTGGTCCCTTTGGATTTTGCTTTTAATACAATGTTTGAAGACCACTATTTCAACATGATGCTTTGATATAGGTCATGAAGAAGCAATAGCCATTTGGGAACCACAGACCTTTGCAAGTTATTGTACATCATTACATTTCTAAATCATAGTCTGTTTCTAAATCAATAGAATAACATATCTATTCCCAAAGAGAAAAAAATGCAGTCTTTAATCCCTTACTTTTGGGGTAGTTCAAGTACTTTTCATATATCTACTCTGGTACAAAGGTTGCTATCCACAAAACCTGGAGTGCTTAGATTTAAAATGCTCTATCTAAGTGTCTAAAAGCTTGATTTAATGCTCTTCTGCATGGTAAGAGCAGTGCATAAGATCAGAGTTTTGCTTGATTCCCATTGAAATTTGTACAATCCAAAATGTGTGTGAATTGCTATACATGCATGTGGTGGGCAAACATAATTTGCTGTGGCTTCCCAAGAAGTGAATTTTCAGTGGGGTGTACATATATAAGATCATCACACATTGCTATCCACAGTGGGAATTCACTTTTCTTCACAGAAGAAACTTCTATGTTGTTTGAAAGCCAGTGTGGAGCTCTTTGCCCAAGTGCAGAATCCACCGAGAATTTATTTTGCCCAAGGTCTGTAGAAATGAGAGTTACGAAATTCCCATTTGTTTCCTTGGAGGTTGGACAGCAGAACTAAACCTTTCTTGTGTAGTACCACATACAAAAATACAAAAAACAAAACCCTCTAAGAAGCCAATGAAAATATTGTACAAATAACTAATGGTTTGCAGGAGAACTTTTTCTAAACAGAAAGAAGGATCAGAACCATGCTGCAGATGGGTGGTGGGTTTTAACCCTTTCTTCCTGCATCATAGTCTTGACGTAAAATGTACTGCTATGTAGCTGTTTTTTGTGGGTGGGTGGGTAGGATTTTCACTGAGACTGAAGTACAGGGAGAAAGGTTAAACTCTCTTCCCATTGCACCATAACCCTAGTCCTGATCCTCCTAGCTGCTGTTAGCCAATGAAATGGGACCACACATTGAACATTGCATGTTATTTAGCCTTTAGCTTCTAACTTTCAAACTGCTTAGTGTGTCTGTCATCCCCTTGAAATCTGTGGTAAAATTGGAGGGTAAGCAACTTGCAAACTCCGCCTGGCTCCCCCAGGCACACCATTTGGTTTCCTGGCACTTGGTGATTGGCTCAGTTCACACAGTCAGTTGCCAATCAAATAATCCTGGCATATGGTGTGTTCACCTTTGGCATTCCACCTGTGATGGTCACTCACATTTGTCAATCATGGACTGATGTGAGGAAGTATGTACATGTAGACTGCTTTGAGTTTATTTTAACAATCAACAGCATTAGAGTTTTATGTGATAAATGAAATAATAAATTAATGTGCGAACCATACTAAAGCAAGCTTCCTCAACCTGGTGCTCTCCAAATGTTTTGGATTACAGTTCCCATCATTCCTAACTGTTGGTCATGCTGGCTGGGGATGATAGGAGTTGTAGTCTGAAATATCTGAAGGGCACCTGACTGGGGAAGGCTGACATAATGTTTCGGTGACATCTATGTCAAATGCAGAAGCTAAGAAGCAGGCAGGAGCATATTCACTAAACAAGATGGCAATGAAAACCAAGGATCACATACTCCCAACTCGGCTAGCAGAATTTGTGAGAGTTCAATCCAACCTAGTTCAGGTGCATAAACTCTTCACGAGATTTTATGTCATTTTCCCTTGCATATCTGCTCTATGCAAAAACCTGATATAACTCAGTTATGATTTTTGCTAGCCATAGTGAGAAAAATGAAAGGATTTCAATATTGCATAGTAGCAGTTAGAAAATTGGGCTGAGTCCCCACTGCCTTGTTGGGTCAAGGCATGGTATTGGGGGGGGGGCAAAGATTTTCATTTTATGGGAATAGAACAAACATCTCACTTTAACACTAAGGAATCAAAAGCCCTGCACAGCAACTCAGCTATGATTATGATGATAACCCTCCTTGCCATCATTCTTCTCTGAGCATAACTCTTAACCTCATTCCAGTCTATGATGCATAATTGCTACACTATATTCTTTTTCATTAGCATCCTATTTCTACATTCTTTTTTCCTTTGGCACCTGTATGATAACTGCATACAAATTATTTGCACAATTCCTAAAGCCTTTTGAATGGAGAATTTTGTCTAGCCACTGGCTTCCCCCTTAACAGAATGCTGTTCTAGAAATTCTAGAATTCTGGAACTTCTATAAATCATGTGCCATCGGTACATTTGCTGGCCACAGCAAAGCAGCATGAGCACCTGTGGCTAGTCAGAGGTGGGGATCTTTTCTTACCATGATGGCCTCAGCTTGCTTGGAGTCCAGCTCTGACACTGCCCGCCGGAAGCCTTTGGCCGAAGAACTGGAAGAGTTTGGGGTTGGCATCCTTGCTGGTGCACTGGCTCAGCATTCAGCTTTGCTTTCCCTTCTCTTCCCTGGGCTTTTATAGGGCAAGTCTGACGTCAAAGACCCTTTCCGATCCCCCTCTGCCCACCTCCCTCTCTCCAGCCTGAGGGAGAAGAGGGGAGGAGGGAGCAGAGGCGAAGGAAAGAAGCACTTGTATCCCATTAAATCTAATTGCTGTAAAGATTACAGGCACCCAGCTTCTGCAAATCCACCGTGAGCACTTTTGCTGCACCCCAAAATACTTGGTAGGCTAAATGCTCGCCTTGTGCTTTTTTGCAACTGATTCTTCCACTGTGTAAGCTGTATATTCCATAGGGCTCTGCTCCAGTGGGAGTTCCAGTTCATGCAAGCATCTTAACACTGCCAAACAAGAAATGAACAGGAGGAAACCAGCAAGAGGTGCTTCCCTTTAATCATATGAGTCTGGCTATATGGGAGTAAGGAAAATATACTTTAAGATTAGTTTTAAGAGTTAGGATGGGCAAATCTTTCACTTTCAGGTTCTATCAGTTTCTCATTTTTCCAAATGTAAGTTCAGTTTCCCATACTTCCACTTCTGTATTATTTTTCTTTAAAATAAAGCCTCATGGAAATTCATCAGCATGTTGCTGTGAATCTCTTCTTATATGCAATTTTGCCTAATATACAGATTTTTGCAAAGAGGTTTCCCCTACTATAATGCAGTTTGGGGTGTTATTTTCACCAATATTTTCATTTTTATGCATACTTTATACAGGTATATGCACTTCTGTACAAAGTACTTGACTTGCTTGGTTGGAGAACTGCATTTCAAAATTCAGTGCAAATTCTGAAGGCTGGTTGTATTTCAGTCCATGTACTGTTTCAGAAAGTGTGGATTAGGTAGGTTCCTCAAATGTGAACTGAATTGAATTTATGCTCCATTCCTAACTGAAAGTCAGAGTGTAGGCTAGTAAATTGGGTCAGAGTTTCACTTGAATGGCCAAAATGCTGGCCCTGTGGTATGTGGAGCACCCTGCTCATTCACAACTGCACAAGGAAGGATGGATGAAATGGCACAGAGCTTCAGGGTGGGGGTTGTCCCGATTCAATGAATCCTGAAGACTAGATCCCTTATTCAAATGGATGTTGTTCTGTTGACTTGGTATCCTCCCCTACCCTCAGCATCCAGTACTCAGAGCTAACCTTCTTCTGAACACAGAGGTTCTATTTAGATCTCATGATTAATCACAGTTGATAAAGTTATCCTTCACAGCTGAAAGATATAGTCACCCTATGATCCTCAGTGGAAGTTGCTGAATTTGGACTTATGACCTTTTGCAGCAACTATGAATCATACTACTGGACCTCAGCAGGTCTGCTTGTCTTCATATACCTTGTCCACCAGAATTAAAGGCCACATTAAAATATTAAGCCAGTCATCATTTGCTGGCAACAATTGCAATCAAATATGCTGATTCCTGGGCAAGGCCTGCTATGGTGTGTCCTCTGGGGTGGAGTCTGAGAGGGACTCAGAACCTCACTTCACCTCCAGCCTTCCTGGGAGCAAGTTTCTCGCTTAGAGCCAGGGCTTTTTTTCAGCCATAGGTCACTGGAACTCAGTTTCAGCACCTCTCAGGTGGGTGCCATTGTCATTATAAGACAACAAGGGAGGAGTTCATAGTGAGCTCCAGCGCCTCTTTTTATAGAAAAATAGCACTACTTAGAGCTATATGTTGTCCTGCCTTTTAGGCTCACTGTCTGGACCAGAACAAGTTATTGAGGACCAATGTTTTGGGAAGCACCAATGTTTGTCAACCCCTCTCCCTTCACAGAGAGCCTTATACTACTGAGCGTACCAGCATCACCTGTGTTACTGCTGATGACCTACGATTTCATTCCAGTGAAAATGGGACTTGATGTAGCCATGGCAATTTCTTAGACATTCAGTTTTGAAGCATCAGAGATCCCAGAACTTGTAATAGCAAAGACAGATGAACTGTCAGCTCACATGTTCTGCTGCTTGTGAATGCCAACATTGGTGAAATCTCAATATAGCTTCTATTTATTAGCCTTTCAGCCACAAGGAGGAAAGAAATAGCACCCTATCAGTGACAATAAGGCAGCAGTGGAGAACCTGTAATTTGGCCATTTCAACCAAGCCACACCCACCTGTCCTACACCTGGTGTCATATGTGACACCAGGTTTGTGACAGGTAAAGATTAGCTGCGTTCTGAAAGCAGTGGTTGCAAGCGCTACTGATCAGCTGATCAATGGCACCTGAAAAACCCTGGGCCTTTGCAAGTGTTGCTGTGGCACAAGAGGGTTTTGTAAGCACCAACAACAAGGCATCTCTGGAATTTGCATCAGCCAGGTACCTTGGCATCTCTGTTAGCTCTGTGTCCCATTTGATATGCATTTAGTGCTAATGCCAAAAACCTCTGATTTGGGTATTCCTATGTTAGCATTTGGATCTCTGTGGTTTGCGAACGTAGTCATCCTGTTAATGAAGAAAGACAAGCCGGAAAAGAATTACACATGAAAAAGAAAAAAACCCCAGTCTTGATTAGGACTTTGTTCTCCAACATTTAAATAAAAAGATTCTATCTGCAAAGGTATTGGAGGGCATGCAACAAGGAATTTGTGTGATGTGGTTACTGAAACAAGTGGAAAACAGAAAACTACCCTCAGGGTTGGCTTAACCGAACCGATCAAAAGGGAGGGAAACAATTCAGGCTGTACTCAAACAAAGGGCCAAAGGAGATGAAAGAAAGGGCAGCAATGCTAATCTTTGGGATCCTTGCATTGCCTTCAGAGCATTGCGCTGGAGATAGAAAGGCCAGGAGCCAGGATACTATAATTCATTTTTGGACCTCCCAGGCATATTTAAATTTAAACTCTGCCACCTTGAAATTTTATATTATTAAATACTTTCACTGAAGTTCTTCAATTTGATATTGTTGGTTGAAAAGTTCTAACTGATTGAATTCCAGGAATGTAGAAGCAGTCTGTGGAGCTGCAGCACTTGTGCAATTTCTTTCTGCTAATGTTCTTCTCACAAGGGTTGATGCCCACATGAATCCTGTTTGTGGCAGACACTGGTTGTTCTCATTCCAAGGCAGTTCCATGGACCATCTACTATTCAGTGCAGGTGATGGTGAGAACACAAGTGTTGCTTCCACATTGGCAAACAACCCAAGTGTTCCATCTCTCCCCCCCCCCCCCACAACTAGGGATATGTCATTAGCTGAGGAGGGGAGGGGAATGTGTCCACCAGAAGCAGGGAAGTATTATGCCTTGGCCTTGAGAGCTGAGGCTTCTTTCAGTGTCCTCCATTTCCTGCTTAATATCTAAGGCTGTACATTTTCATCTAGATCAAGGCTGGGGAAATGTCACCCTTTTGATTGTCGGACTACCACGTCAACCGTGGTAGGACTCCGACTTCCATTCCCCATGGCCATTGGCCATGCTGGCTGCGGCTGATGGGAGTCGCAGACCAACAACAGGTAGAAGGCCACAGGTTCCCCATTCCTGATCTAGCTCAATCCACTAAAGCTTTAATTTGCACCTCTCCTTACCTTCTGTTTCATCATCTTGCAGTTGCTGATACTCCTGTAAGGATAGAACTCTTTCAGCTGGACTCAATTTGTAGGGAGAAATGCCCTCTTGATTTATCCACGGCTCATTCTGTCTTTGCTAGTAAAAGCCCATGGAGCAAAATAGGGCCCTTGAAGATTGGGCAAAACCATGCAGAGACACAGAGGATGAACTATGTGGCAGTGCCTTGTAGCCCAATATCTATTGTAGCAAAGTGAGTGGAGATTTAGTGGGGAGACAGCTATAAAAAAAGACTGGGTATGGAGTAATGGAGTTACAAGAAGGATTTGCAGGACTGTTGGACAGCTCCCAGGCTATTTCTGATAGCCTAAGCCCTGGATCAGGGTTCCCAAATTGTGGTCCATGGTCTACTTGTGCTCTTTGATCTTCATACGGGTGACCCATGTCATGTCTGCGAAGAACGCTTATCGTTTGAAAATCCATGTAATTTAATTGTAATACAATAAAAGGCAATGTAAGAAATAAAATAAGCAGTAAAAATGCCATTAAAAATAACACAGCATCTAGTACAGTGCATTACAATTCCTACAAAAGGCAGAAAAATCATGAAGTGGTCTGCCAAAACCCTCAGCAATTTCCAAGTGGTTGGGCAGGGTGCATGTGTGATGGTTTGAGAACCACTACTCTATATGTCTACGTAGAACCTGAACACTGTTTTGAACTCTTTTCCTGGAGCAAAGAATGCTTATAATGCCCATCCTCTACCTGGACCCTGGTACACCTGCAGTCTCTTGACAGGACAGTTGGCTTTGGGGGCAAAGGAAGAGCAGGTGAATTTGACATTTGGGGCAATTGGCAAGGCAGCTCCTTGTCGAGTTTGCTCCATCTACTTGAGCTGTCTCGACTCCTGGGCCCTCTTCAAATAAGGGGTTCCCTTCCCTCGTATCATCCACACAACCATGCTGCGTTGTCTCTGAAAGAGAGAATGCGTCGCCCAAAGTCACCAAAGGAGTGAGAGGGCACCTTTATGAAGCCACACCCCTAGGAGTCCTGCTCTGTGAGCTCCTTGAGTGCTTTGCCTGGCTGGAATTTGTCCTTGAATTGTGATGATCCCTCTTGCTTAGGGTGTATGTGGAGAGGTCTGGTTTTTTTACATGGCCAAAATGTAGTCCACTGTGCAAAGGTAGGAGTCACACACATTGCCCCATCTGCTTTGACCTCTGACTCCTCCCACCACTAGCATGTGGCCCGCAAAAACTTGACGGTGACAGAATGTGGCCCTTGGGTAGAAAAAGTTATTCCACCCTTGCCCTATATCTTATTCAGGGTTGTATATAATTTTGTGATCATGGCAAGTACTTGCTGATGACCAGGCGGCGGGATAATACCAACACAAAATGTCACCAATGTTCATATGTGCAGCTCAATCTCCATGTAGTTTTTTTCCTCTCCTGCCCCCTTCTCTCTCCTATAATCTTGAATAATTACAGTATGTCTTTTGAAGCAATTACAGCACAGTTGAGCTTTCACTGTAAAACAGAGCCGTTCCGCCTTTGCAGCTCCAATCAACCGTACCAAAAGCAATAGAGTTTAATAACCCATAATGACAACTCACGCCTTAGCATCTCCAGCAAACTTTCTGGGCCTTGAGCAACAACAGGAAAAAATAGAATTAAAACCCACATCACTACACAGACTTCACAGCCTCTCATTATATAGCAACTTGGATGCTGGCTGCAACCCGCAAACAACGTAGCCTTGTGTCGTCTCATTAAAGCCAATGGGAGCATTCCAGAATGGGTGATGTGAAGACTGTAGCCTTCAGCACCTATGCTCCCCTTTACCAATACACATAGACGGCTTTGGTTTAAAAGTTGTTTTGGGAGGCTGCCAGTTTAAGCAAATGAATGGAGGGATGAGAAATTGCTTAACCGTTTTTCTCTGAACATTTCAAAACCCCATCCATCCATTGCTTTTACTCCACCTGGAGGGAGAAAGATAGCAGTATGGCTCAGTTCTAGAGCCATAGCTCAGAGGTGGAACATACATTTTATGTACTAAAGTTAAATAAATAGGTATAAATATATAAATAGGCAGGTGCAGGGACCGAGCAACAGGAGCTCACCCCATCACGGGGATTCGAACCGCCGACCTGATCGGCAAGTCCTAGACTCTGTGGTTTATCCCACAGCGCCACCCATGTCCCACCAGTCCCTGATACCTATAGCTTAAAAAAGAACAGGTGATGGGAAAGACCTTTTCTAGAATTGAGGGCTTGATCCAGTGAGGGGGCCGCTCCACCCACTTGCCAAATTTAGCCTGTGAGGCTGGACCTGATAAGAATCTGGCCAATGGAGCAAACTCACAGCACACATTGGCCACTGGGATGTGACTAACCAACACACCTTCACAGCTCCTCTCACACATTTTTTCAGTGTATGTAGAGGGGATCATCTGAACCCTCTGGTGGTGATTGCTGTACAGTAGGCCCGAAACCAAGGGATGGGGGGGGTTACATTCCAGGGGTCCTCATGCAAGGGCAGAATCATGCAACGTCAGGAGGAGCCCTGGAACTGCCCTCAGAGTGACCTTATTGGGCTCTGGGAAGCCCACATGAGGCCTATCTCTACCTTACCAGACTCTAGGAAAGTCACAGAAGGACTCTGGAAGGCTGTGAATGACTCCCACAAGATCTCATTGGAGCCACTCACACTCTCCCAGAGGCCTCCTGTGACTTTCCTAGAGCCTGGAAAGCAAGGTGGGGGGCTTAAAAACTCTTTCCACAGCCAGAAAATCCCATGCAGAAAGAGCTTGTTAAGACTTGCCTATTGGGCTCTGGGAAGGTCACCCACGATCTCATGAGAGATCTCATATGACCCTTTCCAACTGCATTCTTTATTTTCCTGCCACCCACACAAAGCTGCAATTACATAAGGAAATCACACGTAAGTCGTGGATCTACTGTACCACTTTCTACTTCATCAGGTGAATTGGTTATATGGCTTATTTGGAATCGAATCCAAGTAGAATCATGCACCTGACTGGATGGATTATTTCAGCACATGGCTTTCGACAAATTACCAATGGGCCCAACAAAGAGTGATGTTAGAGAGCCATTTATCAACCAGGCCTATCAGCAGCTGTATTGTGACAAGGAATCGTGGGTGATTACAGTTGGCATGTCCAGCTCTCTCATTTCAGCTTCTCCCATCCGGTTTCCTCTTTTAACTACATTTGCCACCTTCTCAGTTCTGAATGAGCTAACCACACTGAAAAGTACTAGAGACAGTTACGGTAAATATTTTCTGGCCTCCTGAGTCATCCCCCTTTTTTCCAATAACCATATAGATTTCTGGACCAGGAGATGGTTTGGCAGTCGGGATGTTGCTCAGTTAATGGAAATTATTATTATTATTATTATTATTATTATTATTATTATTATTAAACAAATAATGCTTATGCTGAGAAACTGAGAGATAAAAGGACACCTATATTGCTGTGGCAGTTGCAAAAGGTGGTTATTGAAGAAGGAACAATGCTAGCAATTAGGGGAGGAAATTGTCCAATATTTTCAAGGTTATATCACACCTTCAATGTAGAGCAGCCTTCCCCAACCTAGAAACCGCAAAATGTTTTGGACTGCATGAAAGAAGTCCAAACCCCACTGGAAGCAGCCAGCCCATCCATGAAGCAGTATGAAGGGAGCTGATTCAGGGTGTCATCCCTTGAAGAGTGGCAACTTGAGAGAAGGAGAAACAGAAGCGACCCCCCAAAATGGTGAGATGAGCAAGAGGCTGAATGGGGAGTTGTACTTCTCACCACCAACATCACCACCACTCCCCATACCATCATGCCTCCCCCTCCCACAACAGGAAAAACCAGCACCCCTTCTGTTGCCTCCTTTCCCTCACTGCCACCAGGTGGGTGCCTGGCGGTGGGTGCCCAGCACTCAGCACTCACCACTAGCAGACTCTCACTGCTGCCAGGTGCTTGCTGCCCCCTGCTCCAGGACTTCAGCGGCTGCAGTGGCGGCAGACACATGGTTGACTGCATGCTCCTCTTCTTGCCCCTGGGCTGCTGCCTTCCTCCTGCTCATTGTCTTCAAGGCAGCCCAGGAGCAAGTACAGGTGCATGCTACTGCTGTGAGGATCAAGGAACAGGAGGCGGTAAACAGCAGCAGCAGTGAGCACCTGGCAGTGGTGGGCACCAGGTGGCAGCAAGGGGCAGAAGATGGGGAGGCTATGCTGGTTGTTTTGTCCCTAGTTGTGAAGCATTTGGGGCCAGCCCTGCTTCTGGATCAGAACAAAAATCCATCTAGTTCTGTATCCTGTTCTCCCAGTGGCCACCACCAACTGTTCTTATCAGCTCCAGCCAGCATGCCCGGTTTTCAGGGATGATGGGAGTTGTAGTCCAAAACCACACCAGTTTGGAGAGGCGGATGAAGGATCCATGTTGCTATTTGACTTCTATTCTCAGCAGGGCCATCTTTAGCATATGCACCACTGGGGTGCAAAGATCCGCCCAGTGCCCCCAAATTTAGTGCTGCCCACGTCTATCCCCAATATATACTTCTCTGTGGTTGCAGGTGAGGCCATGGCAGCAGCAGTGGCGTCCTGCTCTTCTGAGTCTCGCTGCCGTCGCCTCTCAAGAACCAGGCGCCGTCGCTCCGCAAAGGCATGCAGCTTCACATCCAGGAGCTTTTAAAAGCTCCCCAGGAGGAGAAAGGAGAAGAAGAGGGATGCAGCAGCCATGCCGACAGCGGTCGAGAGAGCAATGCCTCTCCATGCAGGGTGGGACACCTGGGAGGAGAAAGCGGGCAGGGTGGAGGCGGCAGCGGCAGCCGGCTTTGAATGTCAGCTTGATCAAAATTATTTATTATTTCATAACAGGTAGATAGTTAAGAGCTTAGGCGGCTTCAGCAGCGGGTGCCTGGCACCCCCCAGAATTCAGCGCCTGGGTGCCCTGCACCCCTTGCACCCCCGGGTAAAGACGGCCCTGCTTCTCAGTGTTGTGGCCTTGTTGAAGTTTGCATAATTGTACTGGGGGGGGATGTAAAGTTATTCCCCCAGAGTTGTGGCTACGAATAGCACCAATAGCTGAGGATGTATCATAAACATATGTTTACAGCCTACTGCTGAACATATTAGTAACCTTTCCACAAGCAACATGACCTCTCTCTAGCTGCAGCTGCAAATGAAAAATGTCAGGGTCAGAAGGGGCCATGTTTGCCCTGCCTCTAATCTCTTGCATATAGTCTCTTTGTCAGTGTTTGCTACATGATGTCCTTCCTCAATAACGTATCATTATGTTCTTGATACCCGTACACGCCCAACCTCTTTGCTCCTTTTCTCTTCCTTTGGGCAGTGGTTTCAAGGCAGGCAAGTAAACAACAGATACAGCAACACTATCGCCCAAGGCGTTTTGCTGCCTGAGACAGCAAAGTGAAAAGGAATAAGGAATAGGCGGTAAGGCGATCTTTCTGTATGTGTCCCCTCCCATGCCACTGGAAGAGTTGCCACAGGAAGCTTTTTTAAACAGCAATGGGATGCCATCCTCCATTGCACCTTAGACAGCAAGCCATGTGTCGGGGAGCGAGGGGTGGGCAGAGTAGGCCACGCAGGGCACACAGCTCTCTCTTGCCAACAGAGGGACTTAGGAGGAACAGCCTTAAAGCTTTTGTACCTATCCCCAACATCTGCCGCCTGATGCAGTTGTCTCATTTACCTAATGGAGCAGCCAGCCCTGTTTGTCACAACCCTTCTGGAGGGTTTAAGGCTGAAAGTAGCCTACCTGTTACAATGCAAGAACAATGGAATTTTAATCTCAAGTGTCTGAAGGGCTGGTTCCTGACATATTAGGATTTATCTCCCTACCCAGATCCAAACAGGACCCTTGTAATTCTGACCCTGCCACAGCTCTGTTTGCCTTCAGGAGACTCCATTGCTGGGGTCATATCTGACTCATTTCCTTGCCGCTTGTTAGGGCCCTTGTGTTTTGTTTTCCCCGTCTTTGTCTTTCCCCCCTCCCTCCTGGGGATGTGCAGTTTGGGGGCCAGGAAGGTCAAGAGGGTCCGCACAAGTGACTTCTGATAATTGCAGACTCTCAACTGCTCAGCGACTCTAAATTCCTCCCTGACATTTCCAGTCTAAGGCTCCCACTGACTCAGCTGCTGGTGGTGATATTTAAACAGGGATTATCTCGTTTGTGATTCTTTTTCTTTGATAACAGGGCAAGGGAAAGTAATTTTAACACTTTCGTGCTGCCTTCGTATGGGGCTGGAAGACATACCTGCCAAACCTCCAGCTCCTTCGGCGCTAAATGGAAGAGGGCATCCCATCAGAAAAGATGGCTCACAGCACCATGACAAACTTCCCAGTACTTTGTTTCTAATGAAGCTTTTGCTGTTAGTTCTGTAGATACTTAATGCATTTCCATATTAGAACTTGGCTCAGTCTGCTTTTAAGCATGTCCAGGATATGGGGAGATGATTCTTGGCACAAATCAGTGCATTCATCAAAACTGGAAATCATGTCCTAGCTGATCCTAGCAAGGTTTAGAAAGGTCTGGAATATTATGATTATAACCCCACCCAAAGTACAATCAACTAGAAATCCAGTTCAAGCACAATTGAATGGCTGCTTGGTTTTCTCATATCCTATACTGAATCCTTACCATTCTGGGGACAAAATACCTTTAAAATACAAATACATATTTTTACCATGGAGTAATCAATATTGTGGGATGCAGGTGGCGCTGTGGTCTAAACCACAGAGCCGAGGGCTTGCCAATCAGAAGGTCAGCGGTTCGAATCCCCGCAACGGGGTGAGCTCCCATTGCTCGGTTCCTGCTCCTGCCAACCTAGCAGTTCGAAAGCACCTCAAAGTGCAAGTAGATAGATACCGCTCCAGCGGGAAGGTAAACGGTGTTTCCGTGCGCTGCTCTGGTTCGCCAGAAGCAGCTTAGTCATGCTGGCCACATGACCCGGAGCTGTACGTCAGCTCCCTCGGCCAATAAAGTGAGATGAGCGCCGCAACCCCAGAGTCGTCCGCTACTGGACCTAACGGTCAGGGGTCCCTTTACCTTTTAATCAATACTGTATCTCACATTTAGATCCATCTTTCAAAGTGAGCATGTCAGTTGGGATTCCTCACAAGGACTTCTGCTCTTTTCTCTTTCTTTCTCTGTTTTTTGTTTTTATTTAGATTAGCTTCTTTTATTTTATTGTATTGTATTATGAAAAAGCTTTATTCAAATCTTTTGAAAAAAGGAGGGAAAGTGAAATTTATTTTTGCTTGTGTTTTAATGAGAAACTACCAAATTTGAACTTTCCTAACCAATATGTGACCCAAAACACAGTTATCCTTTGAAATTCACACTTCACCAAATTCTGCCATAAAATTCTGCAACTGAATAATATGTGCAATGGTGTAAATATATCACCAAAAACATGCATTATATTAGGGAAATTTCCTTGCAAAAATGCATGCACCTGTCAAACCTTCATGCAAATGTGCTTACTGGAGAAATCCACACTAAAATGATGATGAATTTTCATGAAGATTTTAAAATTAAAAAGCACACAAAAAATTGCTGTAGAAATATCGAGAACTGAATATAAGAACAATGAAAAAGTTGGAGAACCCACACTGACCTATTCATATTTGAACAAAAGTTGATATATTTTAGCTGATCTATGGTTATCCATTTTTATAATGGTAATTCTGTAAGATCCTTAAACTTCTGAAGTATTCTTGTACCAGAGACATTATTTGAAAGTATTCAACCCAACTAGGATTTCTACCTTTGAACTTTATTTTTACTTCCAGATAATCAAGTATAGAACCCTCTTTTATATGATCAGTATAACTAAATAAATTATTTTTCCACATTACCAATCCCTTCTCACAGTCACTTTTTAATTTATTCAATAGAGACTTGGGTGGGGATGGATATGGATGTAATAATATGTTATGCTGATTGCAAATCTTTAGAAGATCTCGAATCAAAAACCATATTTTTAATGAATTATGATATATAATCTATTAATAGTTTTTATTGTCCCTGAGTAATTCCTGAAATCCTTATGATAGTCTATTCAAACACTGAGATATTCGAATATGGCTCTGTGACCCAGTTTGTTAACCAGTTTGTAACATATAATAATTTCAAGTTCAGAAATTGAAGTCCTCTTTCCATCTTATCATACAAGGTTTTTGTTTTCAACCCTGATCTTTCATTATTCCATATAAATTTCGCTATGCTTTGTTGCCATATCTTCAGTTGGTTTGTTCATATTTTAATTGGTACACGTTGGGAATGTTTGCCATCATTTTCATTTTAACCACAGCTATCCAGAGAAAGATAATGATAATTTCTAACTCTGTCATAAGTAATTAGCAATCCTTAAATATAGATCATATAGATCTTGTCTGAACATATCACAATTATAGGATCAAGTCATTGAACCTTGCTATGAAACTTGTCCCAATTCTGAAACTGCATTGTCTAGGGCTTCAATATATCCAGAATTTCTGAAAGATGGCGCTTTGTCCTGAATCTTAGGCAAGTCAATCGAAAAATTGCTTTTTTGTGTTTTTTGGCGTGTGGTTTTTACTTTTTGAAATATGGCAACCCTAGGATTGTCTCCTCCCTCACTACTGTATCCTGAAATGGCATTGTGTTTAAGCTTTTGGGCATCTCCCTTAGAAACATACTATAATGGGAAGCTTAGAGGACACAAAAGCCAGGATGCTAGTCAAAATTATATTGTCTTTCTCCATTAAGTACAGACCTCTGACCTCACCCAGATGCAACTAAGTCCAGTACCACCTAGTGACAGAACTGTATAATGACACTATCCACATTCATGTCAACTTCATTTGACATTGTTCTTGCAGCTTGGGCATATTTATTCCTTTACCCTCATGGTGCCTTTCAACATCCATTTTTAGGGTCAGCTACAAAAATTGCAAATAAAAAGAGAACACCACATCAAAGGAAATCATCACCATAAAACCAAGCAACAAACCTCCAATTAAACACAACATTAAAAAACCAGCTCTGGCCATTTTAAACACCTGGGGGGATAAAATGGTGTGGTGGTGCCAGGCAAGCAGCAGGTTTCCAATTCCATAGAGGGAACTCACCCTCAGCTGGTGTAATGAGATGTGTAACTTCTCCAGATACGTTGGTCTGCTCCAGGTGAGGCCCTAGACCACTGACGGTGTGTGTTTTGGCTGTTATTGCTTTTATGAAAAGAACAATGGTATTACCGTAAAAAGAAAATGGATATTTTTTTAATCCTTGAGAGAGCTAGCAGGGCACGAGGATTACGTGAGGCTAGCAAAAGGTTTAGTAGAATATTATTGTTTCTAAGTTGCTCTAAAAACATGGCAAATGTCACTTTCAGCCAGATCCTAAATATCACTAAAAACTAATATAAATCTGAAGAAGTGGAGAAAGGGGCTGTATTGGTAAGAAGGCAAAGAAGAAGCTATATGAAATCATGTAGACCAGCTGCACTTTTGAGAACGAGACACTGAGAGTTGTGTTTCGGGGCTCTCTCTGCGGAGATCTGATGTGGGGCAGTTGATTTGTTGCCTATTGGAGTATTTATGCTGCGCTTGCACCTATACTTGACCCACATATTTGTAAATAATCTTGACTATTACTACAGTATCTCAAAAGCTTCTAGGGACCTCCCTCAAAAGAAACCAAATCTAGGTGAGCACTGCTTCGAGATGTAGGGTGAGCATAACAATATAATAAAAAATTGAGTATTTTGAGGACATTCATTGAACAACCACATTTGCTGGAGAAGTAAGATTTGAACAGATTTTTTTTAAACAAAACTATTACCCATATACTGGCACCCTTTTGTCCAGGCTTCTATAACCTCCTCATCAGCCTCTGCCAATATCATTTTCTCTCTTCTCACTATGAGCAAAACATCTCACTCCTGATATCCCAACTCTAGCTTTCTGTCATGTTGTACCCACCTCAAGTTTCTAGTCCTCTTCACTCTGCCTCCCCTTATCATTACACTCTGTTCCAATCCTGACTGCCTCCCAGTCTGAAAACGCTGATTTACCATTGCTGCTGTTTTCTATTCCCATCTGTGTGACTTCTCTTTATGATTGAAACCAAGGCTGGACCTAGACATGTCAAAGAAGCGATTCAGTTACAGTGGTGCCCCACAAGACGAATGCCTCGCAAGACGAAAAACTCGCTAGACGAAAGGGTTTTGCGGTTTTTGAGCTGCTTCGCAAGACGAATTTCCCTATGGGCTTGCTTCGCAAGACAAAAACGTCTTGCAAGTTTGTTTCCTTTTTCGTAAAACCGTTAAAACCCAAGGTGCATTGCATGGGTTTGAATTTCTGTGTGGTGGGTGGCTGGGGGAACTGTTGAGGAGGGGTTTGCAAGAATCTGGAAGCTTGTGTGGTTTTTTTCTGCATTTTTATGATTTTTATTGTTCCTTCAATTTTTGAATTTATTGTTCCTTCACTTTTTGAAATGCTCTTTACAGTATGTGTGACTTTAAAGAGCACTTAATAAACTCTTGTTGTACCAAATTTGGCTTTGTTTGGACTTTTTTTGACCATAGGAACGCATTAATTGAATTTCAATGCATTCCTATGGGATTTCCTGCTTCGCAAGACGAAAAATTCGCTAGACGAAAAAACTCGTGGAACGAATTAATTTCGTCTTGCGAGGCACCACTGTAAATGCATTGCAAACTCATACAGGGAAATCCAGTAGGGAAAGATGGGACTCCACAGCGCCATCCAGTGTCACAGTGTTATATCGCATATACAACGAATATAAAATGCTTTTTCTTTACCAATCTAGCCGAGTCACAACTTCCCCTCAGAGGAAAAAGGACTGCACAGGGTGACTAGATTCATGTGCCATGCTGGGAGTCTGGCTAGTCAGGGTGCAAAACAGTGAGTTGCTTTGGATTCCTACCGCACAGTAAAAGTTTTCAAGTCAGTGTTTAGTAAGTAGCTATTTGTGCGGCATAACATGCAGCTACAACATGCTCCACATTGCTTCCTCCTTGGTGTAGTAAGCTATCATTAGAAGTAGCAACTGAGAACCATATATTTCTGAAATTGGCCAAGAAATAGACGTGCAGCATCTGGGGAGGAATGAAATCATGGCAAGCGCTCAGTTTAATTTGTTGTGACAGCAATATACTGGTAACCTGTGCATCCGGTACCTAGTTTTGTTTTTGTTTTGCTGATTACCGAATGCAATCCAACCATTCCCCTTTTATATTTCCAAAGGAAATCAAAGGATTGAGATGCACGAAGGAGGTCCTTCAATTTCTTTGACGGAGGCAAACAGTCAGGAATGGCTAAGCAGGTAGCTCTCAAATTGGGTGAGAATTGAATTTCAAAGTGAATTTCAGGGGGGGTGAGTTTTGGCCCATAAGTTAGAATTCTAAAGGAAAAATAATAGAATATTTCATACTGATACCTTCCCCTTAACCATGTTTTCTCTGAAATAAGTCCTATTGATTGTGATGGCATTTTCAAGGCTGCTGCTCTATTTGAATTTCAAGTTTATGATTCTAATTTTCAGGTGCTGGCAGAAGTGTATGTTTATGATTTGAGAATACCAATGAAACTATTTCATTTCGCATGGGGGATGATCAGCAGGGGATGCAGGGCGAGCTGCTTTTCTTGGGGGTATTTGCCTCCTCTGGCACAACCTATGGGATAGAACTAAAACACAAGCAGCAGGAGGGGTAGCAGCAGCCCCCCCATAGTTATACTCTTCTGTGTGTAAGCCCTGTGGGCCCGGCCTGCTGTGATACAGAACGCTATCCCTTTGGCAGAACTGAAATAAAATAAGACTCAACTACCAGCCTCATCAGTTTCTGTGCATGAAATTTGGGCCACCATCTTGTGCTTTGCTTCAGGCAGCAAAATGACATGGGCCAAATCCAATCAGAATGGGAGCCAAGTAGTTCCTGGGCGGAATAAGTGTATTTGATAAGTGTAACCGTGGGGATGTGGTTACAGGGACACTTTGCTTTCCACAGGCCGTCCTCGTGAAATGATCAGCATTCATTAGGCCAAGCAGTCTGAGAGAAGACTCACAGGATCACTAATAAGAGCTGCGCAGCTGGGGTCCTTAGCAAAAGGAGATGTTTGCTACTAAATCCACAGGAATGGGGGTAAAGAGATAATTTTGCAGCCCACTCCTAATTTGCAAGATAAAAAAATGTCCTGCTTTGGCTGACTGGCTTGTTTTCCCGGAACCTCAAGGAGTGCTCAAATAAGTGACCTGAAGACTGCAGCCTTAACGTAATGTGTTTAAAGCTGGAAAATAAATAAAAACCATCATAGAAATCCAGGCTAGATCCTGTTTATGGAGAGGGCATCAGCAGCAACGCACGTCACCGCATGTATAAAAGGAAGCGGAAGAAGGTACCACGCATCTCACAGCAGCTCCTATCGCATTGCCACATTCAGGCTAAGCAAACACAGCCCTCAATGAAGAGGCTAGAGCTGGCGTGTTGATAACAAGCTTAGGGCAAAGGCAGAGAGGGCTGGCAGTTGCTTCCTGCCACCCTTGACGCAGCTCCTGTTTTCAGCAAAGGGTATCAAGTGGTGAAGGTGTCTATTAAGCCCCTGTTTGATCAGAATCACTGCAAATTTCAACTACAATAGGGACAAAACAGAAGCGTCCAGGAGTGGTCACCAGAGATTTATAATATAGGGTTACCAGACATCCCCGGATTTCAAATCTGTCCCCGGACAAATTCCGTCCCCGGAATGTCCCCAGATTTGCAAATCTGTCCCTGGGAAACATGACAGCGGCAGCCTCAGCAGCCCAGAGCCAGCCTGGTAGTGCAGTTGGCTCTGGCTGGCTTCAAGAGCTGCTCACTGCCATGGCGCCTGCCATTTTTCCTTGCCGAAAGTCCACATATGATGTGTCTTGTGAGCAACACATCATATGGCGACTTTGGGCAAGGAAAAATGGTGGGCGCCACGGCAGCGAGCGGTGAGCAGCTCCTGAAGCTAGCCAGAGCCAACTGCACTACCAGGCTGACTTCAGGCTGCTCACTGCCACTGCTGCTGCCACTGCCAAAGGGGAACCGGGGACGTCCGGCAGTACAGATCTCCTACCCCTCCCCCCTTTGTTTTGACTGATCAGGGGAGGCTTGGGAGTTGTGGCCGGCCGGCCGTAGCCCAGTTTTTAAAAAACTCTGCACATTTATGTTTCACAGGGTATGAAAGAAGGGCTTTGCACCTTGCCTGGCAGTACTAAAGCTCCCTCCTCCCCAAAAACCTTAGGGTTGTTTGTTTTAGAAGAATCACTTACAGTATTGTACTAAGGCCATTGATTGATCGATTGGTTTTGTACATTTGTGTATCACCTTTCAGGATTGTTGGCAACAAAATACAAAAGGTAAAAATAAATCAGTCCAATAATTTCCGCTCACCCCACCCAAGAGGTGGGCGGGGTTTGCGACACTGCGTGTGCTTACCAGGCCAGGTGCCACCCACCTTGCTACAGGGGAGTCATCGCCCCACCCCCATCTCGGCAGGACAATGGGCTGCCAACTGGGGGTAGGGCGAGGGCCAGGAAAAAGGCCAATGCCCTTCGGCCAAGACTCACTTGGTTAACTTCCAGATTCACCCACCCAACCCTCCCTAAAATATAATATGGTATTCTTTTGCAGGCTAACCTGCCTTCTAGGTCAGAGGGCACTGCTATGGTCATAAGATGGTTGCTGTATTCAGAACTGGGAAGGAATTTCCCTGCATTGGCAGGTTTTGCCTTCCCCATAGCAATTCATCACAACTGGTGGTTTTTAGGCCTTGGTTGGTATACTATAGTCTTCAAGATGGGGGGTGACATCATCATGCACCCTCACACGGCGGCATTGTAGGGCCCGTTGAAGGGTGGATTGCGGGAGTCACTGGCCCTAGAGTGGCAGCATATTGGTCAAACTCCCAACTTTGGTGAAGTGGGAGGGCATGCTGTGTAAGTTCATAGAATCATAGAATCATAGAGTTGGAAGAGACCACAACGGCCATCGAGTCCAACCCCCTGCTAAGCAGGAAACACCATCAGAGCACTCCTGACATATGGTTATCAAGCCTCTGCTTAAAGACCTCCAAAGAAGGAGACTCCACCACACTCCTTGGCAGCAAATTCCACTGTCGAACAGCCCTTACTGTCAGGAAGTTCTTCCTAATGTTTAGGTGGAATCTTCTTTCTTGTAGTTTGGATCCATTGCTCCGTGTCCGCTTCTCTGGCGCAGCAGAAAACAACCTTTCTCCCTCCTCTATGTGACATCCTTTTATATATTTGAACATGGCTATCATATCACCCCTTAACCTCCTCTTCTCCAGGCTAAACATGCCCAGCTCCCTTAGCCGTTCCTCATAAGGCATCGTTTCCAGGCCTTTGACCATTTTGGTTGCCCTCCTCTGGACACGTTCCAGTTTGTCAGTGTCCTTCTTGAACTGTGGTGCCCAGAACTGGACACAGTACTCCAGGTGAGGTCTGACCAGAGCAGAATACAGTGGCACTATTACTTCCCTTGATCTAGATGCTATACTCCTATTGATGCAGCCCAGAATTGCATTGGCTTTTTTAGCTACCGCGTCACACTGTTGGCTCATGTCAAGTTTGTGGTCAACCAAGACTCCTAGATCCTTTTCACATGTACTGCTCTCAAGCCAGGTGTCCCCCATCTTGTATTTGTGCCTCTCATTTTTTCTGCCCAAGTGCAATACTTTACATTTCTCCCTGTTAAAATTCATCTTGTTTGTTTTGGCCCAGTTCTCTAATCTGTCAAGGTCGTTTTGAAGTGTGATCCTGTCCTCTGGGGTGTTAGCCACCCCTCCCAGTTTGGTGTCATCTGCAAATTTGATCAGGATGCCCTTGAGTCCATCATCCAAGTCGTTGATAAAGATGTTGAATAAGACCGGGCCCAAGACAGAACCCTGTGGCACCCCACTAGTCACTCTTCTCCAGGATGAAGAGGAACCATTGATGAGCACCCTTTGGGTTCGGTCAGTCAGCCAGTTACAAATCCACTGAGTGGTAGCATAGTCAAGACCGCATTTTACCAGCTTCTTTACAAGAATATCATGGGGCACCTTGTCAAATGCCTTGCTGAAATCAAGGTAGGCTACATCCACTGCGTTCCCTTCATCTACCAGGCTTGTAATTCTGTCAAAAAATGAGATCAGGTTAGTCTGACATGACTTATTTTTCAGAAATCCATGCTGACTATTGGTGATCACAGCATTCCTTTCTAGGTGCTCACAGACTGTTTGCTTAATGATCTGCTCCAGAATCTTCCCTGGTATTGATGTCAGACTGACTGGGCGGTAATTATTTGGGTCCTCTCTTTTCCCCTTTTTGAAAATAGGGACAACATTTGCCCTCCTCCAGTCTGCCGGGACTTCACCTGTTCTCCAGGAATTCTCAAAGATGACTGCCAGTGGTTCTGAGATCACATCTGCCAGTTCTTTTAATACTCTTGGATGCAGTTCATCTGGCCCTAGAGACTTGAATACATCTAAACTAGCCAAGTATTCTTGTACTATCTCCTTAGTTATTCTGGGCTGTGTTTCCTCTGCTGAATCATCTGCTCCAAATTCTTCAGGTCGGGTATTGTTTTCTTTATCGGAGAAGACTGAGGCAAAGAAGGCATTGAGGAGTTCAGCCCTTTCTGTGTCCCCTGTTTGCATTTCACCATCTTCTCCTCTGAGTGACCCCACTGTTTCTTTGTTCTTCCTTTTGCTACGAACATACCCATAAAAGCCTTTTTTGTTGCTTTTAACCTCTCTAGCAAGCCTGAGTTCATTCTGTGCTTTAGCTTTTCTGACTTTGTGTCTACACGTGCTGGCTATTTGTTTGAATTCCTCTTTGGTGGTTTCCCCCCTTTTCCATTTTTTGTACACATCCTTTTTTAATCTTAACTCAGTTAAAAGTTCTTTAGATAGCCACCCTGGCTTCTTTAGGCACCTTCCATGTTTCCGTCTCATTGGTATTGCCTGAAGTTGTGCTTTTACTATCTCCCTCTTAACAAACTCCCAGCCATCATGAACTCCCTTTCCTTTTAGTATTACTGTCCATGGGATCTCACCCAGCACTTCCCTAAGTTTTATGAAGTCGGCTTTCTTAAAGTCAAGAAATTGAGTCCTAGTATGCTTGGCTGCTCCTTTCCGCTGTATAGTAAACTTCAGAAGAGCATGATCACTCGCGCCTAATGATCCTTCCACTTCTACCCCACTAACCAGGTCATCAACATTGGTTAGGACCAGATCTAAAATGGCTGTTCCTCTTGTTGCTTCTCCCACTTTCTGGACAATGAAGTTGTCTACAAGGCCAGTGAGGAATCTGTTTGACCTTATGCTCTTGGCTGAGTTTGACATCCAACAAATATCTGGGTAATTGAAGTCCCCCATTACTACTATCTCCCTTTCTTTTGCATGCTTGGTCATCTGTTCCAGGAAGGCATCATCTATGTCCTCCGTTTGGCTTGGCCTCCCACAATGAGGTCACTGTTATTCTTCTCTCCCTTAATTTTGACCCAAATGCTCTCACTTTGGCTTTGAGGTTCTAAATCTTGGATCTCTTCACAGGTATACACATCCCTGACATATAACGCCACTCCTCCTCCTTTCTTGTCTGGTCTGTTTCTCTGAAATAGATTGTATCCCTCCATTATTACATTCCAATCGTGGGACTTATCCCACCAGGTTCACACTTTACAGTCCCCTCCCACTGCACCTGACTGCCCTGCACATCCTCACCCCCTGTTGGGTTGAGAGGGATACCTTCCAAGGCCTAAGCCAAGGTTCCTGCACCTGAAATTCCATAAAGTTGTGGCCTAATTTAAACCCATACGTTGTTATGTCTCATTTCTGGGCAGGTAGGCTCCAGGGACAGGGTTTAGCACGTGGGCTCACAAAGCAAACGAAGCAAAGCACAATTACTGTTAGTATTAATCATCATAAATGAGTTCCATAAATGGGTCTGAAAAGGCTCTTCGGTCCCCACTTGCTCCACCTCATCTGGTAGGGAACAACCAAATGTTTTCATATGGAGTCCGAACACATGATGGACCATCACAGGAATGAACTGGGGGTTATTAAATAGAAGTAAACAAAGAACTCAAAAATCACTTGAAATAGTTTACCAATATAATACTGTATAACAAAGCATTAAATTCTCTTCTGCCTACTCTTTTCAGTCCAACACAACAGATACTTGCTTCCCTTCTGTTAGGTACAAGTGGGGAAAGGGAAAGGGAAAGGGAACTTTCAGGCATGAATAAGGATGGCAGGGTCTGCCAGTTTGGGTTATCTCAGTTTCCCTATCTTAAATTCAGTTCTCCACATTTTGCAGTAACCTGAATTTAAAATAAAAATCTCTTCCTGAAAATTCTTCAGTATTAGTGCAATTTTTTTCTTAATAAACACATAGGTGTATGCAGTTCTGACTAATGTGCACATTTTTGCATGCAATTTCCCCTAATATAATGTATTTTGTATGTTGTTTTTGCTAAGATCTTAATTTTTATGCCCTGCTTCACCCACTCCCGCTCTGTTATGGTTCTGATTTTGATGAGGAAATGTCTCCAGTGGATTGGTTGTTGTTGTTGTTGTTGTTGTTGTTTAAATCACATTATAGATTTAAACAGGAGTTGGGGAGACCACAAAGGGCATCTAGTCCAATCCCCTGCAATGCAGGAATCTTTTGTCGAATGTGAGGCTCAAAGCCATGACCTTGACTGGTTAGTTGTTGTTTTTTATTTTTATTTTAATAAAATCACATTAAATGAACTAACTCATCTCAAGAACCATTTCATTGGTCCTCCACTTCACAGAAAGCTGCAACCATTCTTGGCTCAATAGATTCCCCCCCCCCCCCCCGCCGCCAAGTTTTCAGTCACTTTTTGATCAGAGGACCCGATAGATGTGTTTGTTTTATTCACACTTTTAGCAGTGCACTTAACTCGTTGGTGTACCCCTGTAAAATGCAATATGTATGTGAAGTGGTTCTGGACTAGATTGGCTAAAAACAAAATGACTGGTCAACCACACTGTTCTTTTTTGGTGGGGGGGGGGTGGTTAAACCAACATCAATACCATCACAATTTTAAAAGCCTCTTTCTCTATAATAATGCCTTTTGCATTTGTGTTTCTGAATGACAATAATATTGATGCCAATAATTTTTAAAAGATTGCCTTGAAAATGTCAAGAGAGGAAAACATGCCCACAATTTGCAGCCGTTCAATAGATTCCCCCCCCCCCCCGGCCGCCAAGTTTTCGGTCACTTTTTGATCAAAGGAAACATTGTAGCTGTTGCTGATGACACAACACCTGTCTTTCTCCTCTCTTCTTCTTTTTCTTTTTGTTTTGTTTTGTGTTTTTTTAATTGGCATTAGTCACTAGGCTTGTAATGGATCAACATCATCATGCCAATTATGGCTCTCCACAAATGTGTTCTCGCTGAGCGGACCTCTGCAATTTCCAGCCCTCTCACACATCTGTTATTTCCGCGGCATAAAATGCTTGATGATCATCTATACAAAATGTCTGCACTGACAGGTGGCCAGAAAAGAGCAAGTGAAAAAATGGGATGTGTGGTAAATCCCTTTGACTTCAGATCATGGCATCTATGATTCTGGAACCACCTTCCCCAACCTGGTGCCCTCTGACTGTTTTGGACTATAACTCCCACTATCCCTGGTCATTGACCATGCTAGCAGGGGCTGATGGGAGTTGTAGTCCAAAACCACTGAAGAACACCAGATTTGGGGGAAATAGTCAAATAGACGGCAAGGGACCTGATCTGGCACCACAAGAGCTTCCCATCTGGATCCCACAACTGCTCCTGACCTTAAGCATCTCCCAAATTCTCCAGCACATCTCATTATTTTACCAAGAGCTGAGCTACAGTCAAAGGACTCTATAACTATTTGTGCCATGAAGAACAACAGAGGCTTTGTCAGAAGCTTTTGCAAACTTGGCCAAAAAAAAACCCCTTTCACACATCTTGGAATGCCAGTTGTAAGGAAAGTGATTCAAAGATTCATAGAATTGTAGCATTGGAAGGGACCAGGAAGGTAACCAGTCCAACCCCTGAAATACAGGAATCTTTTGCCCAATGTAGGCTTGAACCCACAAGGCTGAGATTAAGACTCTCGTGGATGTTAGCGAGGTTGTGGGCAAGGAAAGAGTTAAGTAACAAACATATGAGGTGTTTCTCCTCTTGGAATTACACACAGACACACAACAGCAGTCTTGTTTTTTGCAGCCAAAAGTGTAGCTCCAGCATCAATATATGCACCTGTCCCTGCTGCATTCCAGATGTGTATCTAATAATATCTTGTAAATGAGCCGACTTTGTCAGAAGAATGTCAACTTTCTTGCTTTAGTATTGGATCCAAAAGCTGAAATTCTGAAAGTCATTCTAACAGCTTTTGTGTAAAACACACTGAAAATATACTGGTGACTTAAATGTAAACACATACATCTTCTAAAGTGTGTGCGAGGAGGGGCTAAGCTGTCACCCCTGACTAGGCTGGCTGGCTTTAGCTGATGGATGCTGAAGTCCAACAACATCTAGAATGCCACAGGTTCCTCACCCCTCTTCTGAAGGAAAGAGAAATGAAGAAGAAGAAGAAGAAGAAGAAGAAGAAGAAGAAGAAGAAGAAGAAGAAGAAGAAGAAGAAGAAAGGTTTTCTAGATCGTACTGATGTTACATGCCAGTCACTGAGTATATCTGAAGAGTCATAGCCACTCTCCAAGGCTTGTTCTTGCCACTGTGAGCGAACGGCCACTCTCAAATAACGTACAAAAAATGTACCAATCTTATCATCCGAAAAATGTCAGAGGCGATGTGATTCTCAGAACACGGCTTCCCGGAGGAATAAGGGACTGGAGCAGGTTCTTTCAGTAAATGCTAATTTGCTTAATGGGTTGGGAAAGTGTGTAGCCTTTTGCAAGCCTGCATCATTTGCCCAATACAATTACGTGGAACCGAGTGTGTGAAGTATAACCAGGAGGCGAGAGAAACCAAGCCTAGGGAGGCCCCTGATGCCCCTTTTCTGCTAATGACGATATTGTCTCTCTTTCCATTTAATCTAGATCCTGTTTGGGCCTGAGGCTGTTTCATATAAACCCAACCGACGCGAGGACCTGCCTCTCTCTATCCACTTCTGCCTCGTCCACCTGCAGCCCTGGAATATGTCACAGGGAGCGACGTGGAACAGCGTAGAGCTCCGACGTGCTCAGTCTCCCTGCTGCACCTCTTTGGGGAGCAGCAAGGGCATCACAGGGCCTGGCTGCAGGCACTCCCCACTCCATTCGCTTCTCCCCTCCAATCACCCCTTATCAGGTTTTCCAGCACGGCTGACGCAGCCCCTGGTGGAGCGGCAGGGGCTGTTTTGTCGGCAGCGCTGCCCATTCTTCATAAGCCGTCCCCTCAGGGCCTGGTATTTTCTGCACTTCTGGCCTTTGCAACCCAAGTGTGTACGTAGGGATAATGTGCACCAGCTCAGCTACCAGCCCCCATTCTGCTCTTTGGCAAACCACAGCTTGTTTGCAGGTCAGGGAGTGTGGGTGGAAAATGAACCCCATCTTTTTCACTGTGGACTTGCGAATTTGGGGTGGGTGTGTAGACCTCTGCTTAGACTTAGAAGGAGTGAGCAAGCTGAAGACAAACAGGGCAGAAAATGGCTCCCCCCCCCCTTCATGTCATTGCTTGTGAAGAGGTTGTATTCCTCAAATATGGGGATGTGGAGGATGATAAAGTCATTAGTGTTTCATTTCTGAATAGAATCATAAAATCATAGAAATATATAGTTGGAAGGGAGCACGAGGGACATGTAGTCCAACCCTCTGTAAAGCAGGAATCTTTTTGCCCAACATGGGGCTTAAATCCACAGCCTTGAGTTTAAGAGTCTCATGCTCTATCAACTGAGCTATAGTCAAGATGAGAAATATTCCTTCTCATTCCCTCATGGTCACTTTGCTTTCCTTCAGTTTTACCATGAATTATCAGGACTGTACTAGCATGAGTTTGACCAAACTGTGGGAGGCAGTGGAAGACAGGAGTGCCTGGCATGCTCTGGTCCATGGAGTCGGACACAACTAAACGACTAAACAACAACAACCACAACAACAACAAACATTATATATAGACTGGAAAGTAGATATGCATTTGAATAATTGGACTCTTAAGGCCACAAAAACTCATGCTATAAAGGGATCAAAAGACTCTGAATTGCTGGAATTGACCCTTCAGGTGTGGCTGGACTCTGAATTCCATAAACGCCAGCCAGCACAGCCAGTGGTCTGGGATGGGGGGGGGACAGGAATCCCACAACTGCTATAGGGCTGCAGGTCCCCCATTCTGGCTCTATTATATTAACCTACTGTAGCCTAGAGCCCCTGAGGGCCTCCACACACACACAAAACCTTTGCATAGGTGCCCATATCCAGGAGAAACCACACATCGTAAGACCATGGTGGCCATATCTCATTTCTCTTCTTCTGTAACCTGCACAACCTCATGCTGGGATGTCACAATGTGATACGTTTCGTGTGGAGCTTGGACAGGTAAACTCAAAGTGTTGGGAGAACCTGAGTAAATGGTACTACCCATTACAGAGGGGAAATGATAATATTTCTTACAACTTGTCATTCCAACCAAATATATTTATATGAAGTGTGACTGTGATGAAGGCATGCCCTGCACACATTTATTCACCAGGAAGCCATGACTGGCTACAGGCCTCTGTTGAGCATAAGTTTCTTGCCAGACGTAGGCTTGTCTCTGTGTTGCATGGAAAATGAACCTGTCTGACATTGATTCCACATGTATAAATTCAGGTATTTAGGCATAATTTTATACAGGCAAGCTTAGAGGTGATTCTACATGGAACATTCTCTTTAGGAATCTGTTATGTATTGAGGTTCTCACCCTGGCCACCAGGACTATTGTGTATATAGTTTTCACTCAGGTCCACATCAGTTACTTTAGGTGGGAAACCCTGGGTTGTTGCTGCTACAATGTTGACAGCCGGCTGTCTATAAAAGCAGGCCAGCCGAGCTGTTTGCTGATCAGTTCTGTTCCAGCTTACAATAAAGAGCTGCTTTGGAGAAATGGCTGCATCGTCTGCTATATCTACTCACTATTTAACAGAACCCCGTTTGTTTATTCCATTCTCTACAAATAACTCATGCATGAAACTTTTTCGTACTTTTAAGTACTATTCTTGCTCAGTAATGCTATTGGAGAATTATCATTGTTATGCGCTGGAGTTTGTAAATTTTATTTTAAACTGACCTAGGTTTATTTATTTTTTATGCATGAAGCATAAAATGTAAGTCCCTTAAACAAACAAACAAACAAACAAGGGTGAAGTAACATTTGGGTGAATGCACTTTGTAATGAGTGTATTATTCAGAAGGTGTTGAGAGATCATTCCAGAACTTCCCCATGTACTGGATACCATTTTTGGTTGTTGCTTGAGCCTTGCTCTTTCACAAAAACTATGTTTTGGTGCCATGTTCCTTTAATGACAGTGCACAGCAATAGCTAGTTAATAGAAGCATTCTGATTCCAAGAGGTCAGTAAAGCAGTCACACTTTTTATATCTATAATCTTGTGTTACTCACCCATCCAATTACAAAAAGTGAAGAGAATTTAACTTAGGAAATTGCCAGCAAGGAAGCAACTGTAATTGAGCCTCCAGACAGTGCTTCAATAAGTTATGCATCTGCTGTGGAAGCCCGGCAAGTGTATTGATTTGTTTTTTCCAAGTGGTCTAGAACTCCTATTACCTGTTTGATGGGCATTTATATCTGCTGCATTGAAGGACTATGGATTCTTAGCTTCTTGTTGGCATTCTAATGATGTAGGGTGCTTCCTGAATCATTCAAGCCTCCAAATAAAGAGGAAGGTGGTGCTGTCTCTGCTCTTCTCAAAAGGAAAGTTCAGAATGGTGTGTGGTGTTTTGCTTACATGTCAGAGGTATGGCCTCCCCTGAGTTGTGAAAACCACCTGGAATCCACACACATTCACAATGTTCACTTGAGCATGCCAGTGCAAGCAAAAATTAAAAAGATAGGAAGGAGAATTCCCTGGATGCCATGATCCATGTTTGGGGCAAGTATTCTTTAGTGACAAGTGTATGGAAACTGGGAAGGGCAGGGAACCTGTGGTCCTCTATCAACGAGTCATGTACCACAAACAAAATATGTGATTCTACATCCTGATAGAGATCATTTCAGATTTATTTTCTGTGCCAACATACACACCTTGAGAAAAATGATTCCCCAGGCAATCTAATGTAGCCCTGGGATCTATAGGTATAAGGCAGTACAGTGGTACTTTGGTTCTCAAACTTAATCCACTCCGGAAGTCCCTTCCAAAACCAAAGCGTTCCAAAACCAAGGCGGGCTTTCCCATAGAAAGTAATGCAAAACGGATTAATCCGTTCCAGACTTTTAAAAACAACCCCTAAAACAGCAATTTAACATGGATTTTACTATCTAATGAGTCCATTGGTCCATAAAATGAAAGTAATAAAATGTACTGCAGTCACACAATCAATCAATCAGTAGCTGAACTGGGTTCCACACAGTCACAAAAACAAAACAAAAAAGAGCCGCAAAAAGAAAAACGCAGAATAAATAGCAAAACCAGGCAGACCTCAGCATAACACTCAAAATAGAAGTGTGACACTCAAATCGGAAGCATAACACTCAAAACAGAGTACGTTCAGCTTCCGAAAAAAGTTCGCAAACTGGAACACTTACTTCCAGGTTCGCGTTCCAAGTTGTTTGAGTACCAAGGCGTTTGAGAACCAAGGTACCACTGTATACAAATCTATCTATTATCTATCTATTTATTTGATAATATCATGTCCCATTTTTGCCACTTGAGGTGAAACAGTAAAATGCTGCCCCGCCCTGCTGTTGCCTCCCCCTGCTGCCCCTAATGAAGCCTTCCTTACCTACAAAACAGTAGTGATGACTAGATCTCATGGACACAAATGAGAACTTTCTGTGAGCTTTCTGTGAGATCTCATGAGATTTCAGTGAGATTTTGTGAGATCTCACTGGAAACCACTGCCACTGCCAGTGACCACAGGGTAGTTGGGGCACCTGTAAGTTTGGGGCGCTGCTTCGTGGGCTTCTGCCGCCTGAGGTGGCTACCTGAGTTCACCTCATGGGCAGGCCAGCCCTGAAGGTTGTCCAGGTTCTGTCTAGCACATTTATTTTCTTATGAGCTTCTGAAACATTGTGGCCAAAGTATTGGAGCCTCAGCTTCAGGATCTGTCCTTCCAGTGAGCACTCAGGGCTTATTTCCTTAAAAATGGGTAGGTTTGATCTTCTTGCAGTCCATGGGACTCTCAAGAGTCTCCTCTAGCACTATAATTCAAAAGCATCAATTCTTCGGCGATCAGCCTTCTTTATGGTCCAGCTCTCACTTCCATACATCACTACTGGGAAAACCATAGCTTTAACTATACGCACCTTTGTTGGCAAGGTGATGTCTAGTCACATGCAAAAGCTATTTGTAGCTGGGGAAGCATTGCTAAATAGCTGTCTGGAGGAGATGTGGAGGCAGTTGGAAGAGAAATGTTTTTCTCTATCAATGCTTTGCGGAACTGTGGGATTCATTGTGCCCACGACACTGTCATTCCTCCTGTGTATGTGGTAAATCCAGAAGCACGTGTAGAAAGGAACTCAGCATACTTGAGGCTTTAAAGGAAGCCAATGTGTTCACATATTTCCCAGTTTCAAAAAATAGCAGTGGGTGGTAACAATATCCTAGTCTCAGTCACACACAAACACACGAGATGGCAGGCACTCCTGCAGTGGTTCGTTATGGGCATTTATAGTCTGGTCAACTCACCAGTTTTACTATATCATTACAAAAATGGCAAACATTTTTATGCAACAACTGCGGCCCGTGTTTTGTAAACCCCGAAGTGGAAAGTGAGCAAAGAAGATTGGCAACTTAAATTGACAGAATATGCACAACTTGTAGACTTAACATATAGAATAAGAGAGCAAGAAGAATATATGTTTAGAAAAGATTGGAAAACGTTTATTGAGTATATGGGAAATAACTGTGTAAAGTACAGCTGAAAATGCAACAGAATAAATAATCTTAGATGGATGTAACAGTGGAATAGTTTTTGTAAAATATGCAGGGATGTAAGGTATCCAGAATGAACCATGGAAAAAGAAGAAGGGAAGTCACTGATATTTTAAAGTATGCAAAATGTTTATTTGAAATTGTAAAACAGAAAATTTAATAAAAATTATATATATATATAAAAAAAGGCATACCCAGCAACAGCACAAAATACAAAATGTGTTTGGCCTCTGACGGTCACATTGATTTCCTTATTACAAATTGCCAAAAAAGAATGAAACAAATGGATGTAAAATACACTGATTTTTGCCATTTAATTTCAACTATATCTAGGAGTGGGCCTTAATTCCTTGCTATGAATCTTCCTCCTCTCATAAACTGAAATCTCTTTGCTTCCACTCCTCTGGCACTTTAGGGCCTAGTCTAGATTTATAGAATCATAATGAATCCCCACAGGCAATCACAGGGTGCCAACATGTACCTTTATGAGCTGGCACACAAGGGACACCTCCAAAATTTTAGCATCATTGGAGTAAGCACATTCCTCTCTGGTGCCTGTGCAAATTTAACCCTGAGGAGGTACTGAGGAGCACCATACACAAAAGGAGTGAAGTAAGGACAACTGGTATTGTTCCAGTCACAGAAGTCTTGGAATGTGTCCTTCCTCTCTGTTGTGTCAGCTCCCCCTTGTGTGTGGATTTAATCACTACACCTACGTTGTCTTGAGAAAATTCACACTGAGACCTAGCTATAAATCTCACGGCCGCATAACTATCTATATATGAAGCACAGAATCTCAAAGTCTAAGGGCCAAGTCAGACTTTTTTTTTTTTTTGAAAAAAGGAGCTGCATTGCCATGGCAGACTATTAAAATGTTTATAAAGACTGAGGGCCCACTGGAGGTCACCTGCCTGTAAATAATACTGTTATTAAAAGGTTATGGAAAGCTTTTGAGATGCGCATATATTGTTTCAGTCAACAGCATCATCTCATCTCATTTGGACTTCTCAGTCACAGGAATTGGCACAGTGCGGTGTCGGATATTGCAAAGAAGCCCAAACAAGAGCACACTGGAAGCAATACACAAGGCTGACCACAAGATGGGGTAATGAGAACAGCATTTCAAAAAAATAATGCTTAGAAGAGCAGGAGTCAACAAGGAAGATTCTCAAAATATCGAGAGTCTGGAACTGAGGAAAACAATTCAGCCCTTGAGAAAGCAGCTAGCCAGGACTCTCTGTAAATTCCTTTCAGTTATCTGGCTGAGGTAGGAAAGCTGCCTGAAGTCACTGTTGTTATGAGTTTTGGGGGTGGGTAGGTTGTATGCTGAGACCCTTATAATTCCTGGATCCAGTCAGTGTTAAACTATAAGAAAGGACTCAAATTCCTGGAATAGCCAGGCTAGCTTCCTGGTGAGGTGATAGCCTAGCTAATGGAACATTAAGGGAACAAAGGAAGTGGCTCTGTGCCAGACTGCAAATGGGTGGGGCCTCCTCCCTCAATTTGCTGGTAAAGGTAAAGGGACCCCTGACCATTAGGTCCAGTCGTGACCGACTCTGGGGTTGCGGTGCTCATCTTGCTTTATTGGCCGAGGGAGCCGGCATACAGCTTCTGGGTCATGTGGCTAGCATGACTAAGCCGCTTCTGGCGAACCAGAGCAGCGCACGGAAACGCTGTTTACCTTCCCACCGGAGCGGTACCTATTTATCTACTTGCACTTGACATGCTTTCGAACTGCTAGGTTGGCAGGAGCAGGGACCGAGCAATGGGAGCTCACCCCGTCGCGGGGATTCGAACCGCTGACCTTCTGATCGGCAAGTCCTAGGCTCTGTGGTTTAACCCACAGCGTCACCCATGTCCCTTGCTGGTAGTTAGTTGGAAAAGACAAGGCCAGAGCTGACGTGTGTGTGAAAGATGGAAGAAGAAGCAGGCTGAACCCTCTGAGGAGGAGACATGCTTGATTTCTTCTTGCATCCAAGGCTGTGGCTAGGGGTGAAGCAAGACCCTCTTGCAGTGTTAATACTGTGAACCCCTCCCATCATAGGTTCAGGTGGTATATGTTATGTACTGAAGTTCTCACCCTGGGCCTGCAGGGGGATACTGTAGATAGTTATGCAAATGAAGGATCGAAAGTGACGTTCAGTGATTGGAGAGTTTGTATGCAAATGAAGGATCGAAAGTGACATTCAGTGATTGGATGGTTTTAGAAAGTTGCAACAGTTACATTGTTCTGGAGCTCTATATAAGCAGGCTGACTGAGCTCCTCAGTTCAGTTCTGTTCCAGCTTACAAATAAAGAGCTGCTTTGGAAGAATCGCTGTGTCGTCTGATATGTTCGCCCACAACATAACAGTATATATTTGTAATTAAACCATATATCGTAAAGACACAGCAATCTCCACTGTACCTCATTCCAAAGGAAACACCCTGGGTAAGCGCCTGGAACCCCTGGAATCTCGCACTGCTCAGAGATTAGAGTGACATGCGACAATACTATTCCTCACGTTTACAAATGTCTGAAAAATTATTTAGAAGCAGCAATTGGCTCAAGCCTACATGGTGAGGTTTGGGAGCAGAATGGGGATCTGAAAGTCCGCATTGTCACTCAACACTCTGTTCATTGCACCACGTGTGAGAAAAACATAAACGTGTCATTTCAAAACAAATCCTCCTGGATTTATCATGGAGCTTTGGAACTGTGAGAAATTAACACTTGGTGCCTCTTGGCCTTGCTGTTGCACAGCCTACTATTATACTGAGGGGGCCAGTAAATATTGAGGCTTTGTGGTATTGACTGAGCCATCTTATGTCCATAGCCTTAGTAATCCACCATTTCTCTGGAACTCCCTGCCTATTGACACTCTTACTGTATTATTTTAGACGCCTGCTGAAACTTTCGGCAAGCCTATCCAGACTCACGGTTTAGTTATATTTCTTTGTTTTAAAGGTTTTTATTGATTTTATCTTCATTTCTCACCACACTGATTTTATGTAGATTTAATTTTAGTTTTGTGGATTTCAAAACCACTAGAATGCCTATATTACACAAATTCACTCGAAAAGACACGTAAACGTAATAGGCTATATAATAACAATTGTAAAGTTATTTACTAGAAACTACTTCTCAAAATTAGCTACAGCTTTTCATAATGTTAAAATCAACATCGTGACATAACATATTAAAATGTAGCTTTTTCAGTTAACCACCAAGTCCAGTATGTACAAAATGTGTTTCCTAAGGAATACATCAGATAGAAAAATACAAGAGAAGATGAAGAAATTAGAAATGAATGTACTACGGGACTGACAAAATAGGAATCGGATTTTGTACATACTGGATTTGGTGGTAAACTGAATAAGCTACATTTTAATATGTTATGTCATTATGTTGATTTTAACATTATGAGAAGCTGTATCTAATTTTGAGAAGTAGTTTCTAGTAAATAACTTTACAATTGTTATTATACAGCCTATTACATTTACATCTTTTCAAGTAGTTTGTGGATTTCAGCAAAGTTCTAGTTATGATTTTTATTTTTATTTTTACACTGCTTGGAGAACTTTTTGATGAGGCAGTGTGTTTTGTTTTTTTAATAAACAAATAAAGATAATGACAGCCCTGGGCTGTGTGTGTACAGGGCAAGGAAGCTGGGGTGAGGGGGACAGTCATTGCAAGGAGAGTTGTTAGGAGACCCTTATTTCCCTCACAGAGCTATGTTTTTCGGGGGGGGGGGTTAAACAGTCAGACCTTATTCCCAGGGAAATTGAGGAATTGCAGCTCTCCGAGGAGAACAGAGATCTACTAAGAACGCCCTCCAACATTTAACAAACTACAGAGCCCAGGATTCTTGAGGGAAGCCATGACTGTTTAAAGTGGCATGATACTGTTTTCAATATTCATCATGCAGATGGGGCTTCGTATGCTCCTTAAGGCTTTGAGTCCCACATGATTCTATGATGGTGGCAATGCTGCTGTTGGCTCAGTGTACCTTGGAGCAGGTGAGGGAGATCCAGCCCAGCCCAGCAAACTGTGCAACATTTATGTTGCCTAGTATGGCTCTTCACTGTGTCTTGTATCAGTTTTTCACCATGCTGAGTGGGTGGCATTCTGTGTCCTGAAGGCCTCCCAGCATGTTCAGAGCTGGGTCTCTGTGGACGCTATAATTCACTCAGGAGTCTTTAATGGTGTCAAATATATTCATTCCACCATCCAAGAACATTTCAGAACTCATGTAGGGTGTGGTGCCAGGACGTGTGTAGATGGCTTCATTTTTCACATCTGTGAAATAGAAATAATGAAACTAGTCCACCTTTCTAAGGCACAGTAAGATATATTGATGGCACTGTTCTATAGTTCACTATAGCCGCATTTTCCACTCCCATTTTCCTACAAGGATTTTTTCTAGTTCTGTGCATGTAAATTGACAAACATTAAAAATAAAATAGGTTCTAGAATACTGTGTTTTCGACCTCAAGAAAGCTTTATGGAACAGGCAAGACATTTAATAGCAATGATGGATTATTTGTTGCTGGCTAGGGACAAGTCCTTTCTGGGTTTTGTTTTTAAGTTTACAGTCTGGGCTATGATGGTAAACCAAAGAGTCCTTTGAACTTTGATTACTTGAGGCATTTGCATGAAAATTGATCTTTAGTGCCATGGTTGGTGTTAGTGTAGAGACACAAAGAATGTAAAAGGATACCTTTTGCTGGACCAGTTCTGCTATTGAAAGAAGATGAAAGCTTACATGCCTGGAGAGGTTCTTAGGTGCAAAAAACAACAACCCACAAAAGAACCACCTGAGCTGAGCTGAGTACAGTCACACAATTAAGCTGTGTACAGTCACACAGTCAAAAATGTATATTGCAAAATATACACTGGTGTATAAACCTGAAGCAAAGTTTAGGTTGCTAGATTGGCAACTGAAAGCCAGGAATTTCAAAGTAGCTTTCTCTGAAATGCTACCTGTTCCAGATGCAGGGCCGGCTAGACAGGTGCCGTTGAATGGTTTCATTGCATGGATGAGACAGTGGAGCTGGAAAAAGGGGCTAGATTTGTTAGGCACTGGAAACACTTTAGGGCAAGCAGCCTGCCTCAGTTTAGGCATACTATGGACACACAAACACTAATAATAATAATAATAATAATAATAATAATAATAATAACAACAACAACAACAACAACACACACATATGAATGAATGAAACTATTTAATTGGGACAGTCCTTGTTGCTCACAAAGATAGGAATGTATATATGTCTCAGACCTGGCAGAAGTAACATTGGGTATTGTTAAACTTCCCTGTGACCATTTTTTGTGAAGGCCAATATATAAATCTCTCAATAAATGCAATAAAGAAAATAAATGTTGGTGACTTGGCTGCTGTCATGATTCTAAACTTATTTAGCAAGCAAGCAACATTTTGTGCCACTGGATGCTAATCAAACCTCTAAGCAGTTTATCAGAAATTTACCAGTTTATCAGAAAATTACCAGGGAAAAACAGTTAAAAACCATTTACGGAGGTGCTGCTCTGCATGGTTACCTGTTTGTATTAATATTTGTTCACATGAAGTGCTAAAAGCACTTGGGGAAAGTGCTTGAAAATTACGGATTTCCTAACCCAAATGGCATGTTCACTGTTCAAACAAACATGTAACAATGTGTTGAGGTGACCATGAGATTAAGGATCCTAACAATTGCTACCTCAATGGCCGGCAAGACATGCAAACTGGGCCTTACTTGGGTAGCTGTTGAGCTACACCAGGGTTGGAGAACCTTTTCCACCACAAGGACAGCCGTCCCTCAGCATCTTCCTTCTGGAAGCTGCATGCTAGTGGCAAGCAAGGACAGAGGCTAACATGGGCCTGGCCAGACAGAAAAATGGGTGGGCCGTTTACCTTCCCACCGGAGCAGTACCTATTTATCTACTTGCACTGATGTGCTTTCGAACTGCTAGGTTGGCAGAAGCTGGGACAGAGCAACGGGTGGGACAGTGAACTACACCTATGTAAGTTTACAATCTTAACGGGAAAGGGCAAAAGGAAAGGAAACCATTTATAAGCATGCCATTCCAACTCTGCATAAGGGAAGGTGTCCCCTGGCATTTTCACAGACTGCGTCTCTGCACAGAGATCACTGTGCAAACTGAAGCACACACCCCAGTCCAAGAAGTAGTATTCCAGACAAAGCTGTTCCAGGAAACCGGCTGTTGCGTTTGTTTACCTCCCATTATGCAAAAGCACCCAGAGACTTGAAAGGGAAGCGGAATGGTGTACAAGTGTCTCTTGAGTCACCGTGAGAGTCTTGGTCCCATTCCTGAAGATTTATCAGACGTACATTGTCAGGGTCTTTAACTTCCCCTCCGCCTCCTCTTCCACCCACCCCTGCCCCCACTCTCTGACCCCTAAATTAGCGTTGAAAAGAAAGATGTTCTTTTCATCGCTCCCACAGAGGCTGCTTCCCTGTCCTCCCTCGTTCCCCAGTGGTCTTTCAGGAGCTACTCAAAGACGGTGGCAGCCTGACAGCCAACAGATGGTCTCCCAGCAGGGGAACAAGCATTAAACAGAGGAGGAGGAGGAGGAGGAAGAGAAAGAGGAAGCATCAGCACACCCATTCTGTCTCGCCTTGGGATCTGCAGGGCCATTCTTGAGAGCTGGGGCCGGACAGAGTCTACCACCCTTCTGTTGTCCTCTCAGCGCCTTCTAACCACAGTCACCTAACCCTTACAGCAAACCCACCTTTCACTGTTTTTCTTGTAGGGTGGTAGGGAGTAATCTGACATCAGCAGGTTGGGCAAGAAGCATTGGATTTCTGCATGTTAAATATGCAGGAGGCTTAGTTAGGAGGAGAAAGGGGAAACAATCATATCCCTTTTGCCTATCAAGAGTGGAAAACTCTTCCTCCTTTTGGTCCAAAACAGTATTCCATTGGCCCACTAATAACTGCACCAGCTCTCAGCAGAAGCACCTGAGATTGCAGATGACTTAACACTACTCTGAGGTTGGCTGACATTAGATACTGTGGTACCTTGGTTCTCGAACGGCTTGGCTCCCGAACAAATCGGCTCCCGAATGCCACAAACCCGGAAGTAAGTGTTTCAGTTTGTGAAAATTTTTCGTAAGCCAAATGTCCAACACGACTTTCACTTGAGTGCAGGAAGCTCCTGCAGCCAATCAGAAGTCACGCCTTGGTTTTCAAACAGTTTTGGGAGTCGAATAGACTCCCAGAGCAGATTAAGTTTGAGAACCAAGGTACCGCTGTACAACCTAAAGAGCCTACATGCAATCAACCCCACATTCTCTACATATAGGTGACAGGCGCAGGGTCTTGGTCTCAGCCTAGGCTTAGCCTATTCCCCACCCCCCGCTACGTTACTTTTCTATGTGGAGGACTCTTTTCTCCACAGAGTAGCATTCCATCACCATGTGAGCTTCTACCTGTGGTCTAAAGTGCTGCAGTCAAGACACCTGTTTTCTGCCTTCTTTACTGTTTGGAAGAACTAGGCCCAGAGAGGACCATTGCTCTAAATCTCCCGGTTCATTTCAGGGCTTTTGATTCAACTTTTTGAAAAGTGCCACTCTGAGGGATCATTCCCACATCACCAACCCCTGGAACCAATGGGTTTGTTTAAGCTGGTATCAAAAGGGAGGGGGGAGGGAGGGGTCTCTTGTGCTTCTTGCTGAGCCCCATCCTTCTTTTGACGGCAAGACAAAGCTGCAGCTGCTTACACCATGCTGAAGTTCTACTCTTTACAGTCTTTCACTCGCATTCAAACGGAACTCATTATCCCAAGCAGCTTCATCACGGGAAGTGGTCTGACTGGCTGCCTGCCTGCCTGCCTGCCAGGCTCACATGCTGGTGGATGGGCTAAGGATTAAAGCTTTAGGCCAGTGCTTTTCCCGAATGGTGGGTCAGGAGGACTCAGGATCCTTGTGAGTGGGTCATTAAACTGGCAATGGTAAGTATCAGGGACCACACCGCACAAAGATTCTGAGGAGGCTCCTAAGTGAGGAGTTGGGGCTGAGAGGTGGGGTCCCGATGTGAAAGATTAGGAACCACTTTGCCTCCATTCTCCACTGGGGCAGGGAATCTCGCAGCATTTTCCCTCAACACATTGAGATGGGCGAGGTATATAATTAAGAATGTTGTGAATGATTGAACTGCACCAAAAGTGAGAGAGGAGAAGGACATTAGTTACTACCAGGTGTTTTTGGCACCCCAAAAGTCTGGCACCATTTTTTTGTTTTGTTTTTTTTACTACTTTTAATGTATTTTCATTTTGTAGACAACAATGTATACCATTAAGAGGTGACTGTGAGTCAAAGGAAGGCAAAACCTTTGTTTAGGAGTATATGCAAGCTGCATGTTGTATGAAAATAAACAGAGTTTCATAAAAAGTTTACAGATGTGTGTTGAGTCCTCCTGTCTCTTAAGTGCTGTGTCAATTTTTCCATGACAGCAAGCTGCCCTGCTTCTTCATGCCAATCCTTCAACACATCTGCATCCAAGGATCTTCAACATTTCACAATAGTGTACTTGTACTGTAATTTTATGTAGTGAGCCACCCTGAGATCTATGGATGTCAGGCGATATACAGATTTAATTTTATTTAATTATTTAATTATTTTGCAATTCCTGGTAAAATTGAAATTAAATTCTTGTACTTTAGTGTACTAATTATTATTATTATTATTATTATTATTATTAAATAATTTTTATTAAAGATTTTCCTCGTATACAAAAACACATGCATTGTCTCTTTCTTCAGATTGTGTTTTCTACAGATCAGATACATTTGTTGTGAGACATTGGTGTTATAGGCCATATAGGGTTGGGAAGAAAAGGGGGGGGGGAGACAGTGGGTGGGGTGGTAAAGCTTATGTTCTTTTACTTGGTGCATGGGGGGGGGTTGTGTTACTTGGGTAGGTTCTCTTTCTTTTCGCTTGTTATGTTTCCTTGGTGGTGGGAGAGGTTGGGGTGGCCTTGGGTGTGGCTGCAATACATATATCTCAATGCTCATTTCAAGAGTAACCAAGAAGTATTTAAGATTTCAGCTAGGCTTTACAAGTTATTTTAATCAAAATGAGCTGTGATCAAAGATATTAAAAACAAAACAACAAAATACTTGCGTTTGATCATATGACATTGTAAGATAATTTTCTACAACAATGAAATCTGGGGCAAGCAAATAGCAAGCATACATTCTGCTTTCTGATTCTTCAAATCAGGAAAAACCCATGGCTCCCCAAATGTTGTTGGACTTTATTTATTTGACTCCTTACTTGCCAATTTACATAAATAAGAAACATTCTTATAGTGCAGCAGTGGGTGCATGTGTGTGTGTGTGTGTGTGTGTGTGTGTGTACAAACCCCCCCCCCCAAAAGAAATGATTGTGTAGCTTGTGGTGATGATGAGAATGATACTGAGATGTACATTTTCAGGATCCACCCTGCGACCTTAGGCTGAAGAGTGGGTAATTAACAACAAAACAACAACAACGTAACAGGATGGGTTACAACAATAAAATTGTCAAAAAATGAAACAAGTACAAACATAAAACAAGAAAAGTATAAAAACCGTTCTATGCGTAAAACAACTCCTATCAGCTCCAGACAGCATGGCCAATAGCCATTTCAAACTTTTCTCTAAGGAAGCCTTCCTCAGTTTGTTGCCCTCCCAACACCTGTGACCATTGGCCTTGCTGGTTAGGGCTCATAGGCACTAAACTCAAAACATGTGGAAACCACCAGGCTGGGAGAGCCTGCTTTAGAATCATGTTGATGGTAACCTTCTGTCTCGGGAGACAACGGAGGAATGCGCCTTTGGGGTGAAGTCAAACCATTGGAGAGTTACAGTGCCTGCTGTGGCTGTAGAGACTGATAAAAGGAAAGACATGCTTTGTTGCAGCTGGAGCAGATGAAGGCGCCTGGTTGTGCAGATGCAGATGCACCAGGGCATCTGAATCAAAGTCATGAGAACTGGAAACATTATGTTTTCAAATGAAGTCAAAGGTTGGAATCCTAAATACATTTTTTTTAGGGAGTAAGCCCCTTGGAAATTGTTGTTGTTTAGTCGTTTAGTCGTGACCCCATGGACCAGAGCACGCTAGGCACTCCTGTCTTCCACTGCCTCCCGCAGTTTGGTCAAACTCATGTTGGTAGCTTTGAGAACACTATCCAACCATCTCGTCCTCTGTCGTCCCCTTCTCCTTGTGCCCTCAATCTTTCCCAATGTCAGGGTCTTTTCCAGGGAGTCTTCTCTTCTCATGAGGTGGCCAAAGTATTGCAGCCTCAGCTTCAGGATCTGTCCTTCCGGTGAGTGCTCAGGGATGATTTCCTTAAGAATGGATAGGTTTGGTCTTCTTGCAGCCTTGGAAATTAGTGGTATTTATTTGTGCGTATGTTTGCTTAGGATCATATTGCATGTTTCTACTGATTTAAGCAGCTGCAGACTGAAAAATAAAATAAAGATGGCGAAAATCAAAAAGTTCACAAACACCCCTCCCCACCCCTACCCCCACCCATCTATTTCTGTTGGCCTTTGTGTTTCTGCAATGTTGTACACATTTAAAATTAGGTCCTTAGAAGACTTCTCTAGGCCCAAAGGCTGCATATTGTTCTTTTCCTCCGGCGCTAAAGAGATAAACTTTCTAAATGTGAGGCGTGAAAAGAAGGCTGAAATTGAATCCAACAATGAATAGGGCACAGGCACCATCACCGCCAACAAAGCCACAACCAATGGAACAAAGGGGTGCAAAAGTGAAAGGGGGAGGAGACCAAAGCAGGGGAAAGTACTTAAAGTTCCCTATGAATGCAACAGTGTCATGGTTTTTTTGCAGACCAAAGACCCTTCAAGGGAAGCATGCAGCTCCATTATCCCACACTGAGAAGGAGTGATAAATGGTCACCGCTAACATTGACTCTGGCTGATAAACGTTCTGTTCCTTGGGGAGGCAGAGGCAGGGGTCCACGCTGCACCATAGCCATTTGGGTCACTGACAATAAAAGGAAATTAAAATGCATCTGCTCTGACAGTGTCCGGGGAAGGGCTGGGGTAAGGAGGCCTGTAGATGACATCGCCACCGCCACCACCGCCTCCTCCTCCTCCTTCTCCTCCTTTCCTTCCTGTTTCAATTCAGCCAGCCCCTTATCTGTATAGATGATGAAGTTCTTGCTGCGATTTCATGCCTGCCACATCCAGCTGCTCCTGCGCTGAGAATGATGCACACCCATTCTCCCATTCCTCGCCCGCCCTCATGCACATCTCATTCTTTCACGCGTTAGGCCACAACTCATGGCAGAACAAAGAATTCAGCTGATACAAACAATCACTGTGGGCTGGGTCTGACGGAGACACGACAGAAGTCTGCACGGAAAGAAAGGATTTCTACTCAGTGCTGCGGAGCTAAGGGTTTGTCTCTAGAACAAATTGCAATTTCCATAGTTCCACTGCTGCTTTTTTTGTCACGCTTCAGAAAGCCTAAATATTCAAAAAGTCACAAGTTCAGGGTCTCCAAATCATTAATGTGACTTTAAAACCATGTGCTTATTTTCAGCTCATCTTCTGAGTTCTGCTTTCCAATGCATTCTTCGAGCTAAGTAATTCACACAATACAGTGGTACCTCAGGTTAAGTACTTAATTCGTTCCGGAGGTCTGTACTTAACCTGAAACTGTTCTTAACCTGAAGCACCACTTTAGCTAATGGGGCCTCCCACTGCTGCCATGCCGCCGGAGCCTGATTTCTGTTCTCATCCTGAAGCAAAGTTCTTAACCTGAAGCACTATTTCTGGGTTAGCGGAGTCTGTAACCTGAACAGTATGTAACCTGAAGTGTATGTAACCTGAGGTACCACTGTACATTTTTCTGTTGGTGCAAACAGTCCCAGACCGTCCCTGGGTACAAATGCATATTGTCAAATATAGTGTGTGATTCAAGCAAGCAGCAACTCAAGTTTTCAGATGGGGGGTGGGGGATGCCACTGCAATCACACGCATTATAAACCATTAATTGCTCTACACATCCTGGTTTGTCTACATAGGTGTGGTTGGAGGAAGGTCTGAAAGGGCTTGACCACCTCAATGGTTAAGAAAATGTGTGAACTGCCTTTTTATGTTTCATGGATTCTCTTCCTTGAAGGAGCAAAGATCAGACAAACCCACGGCCGGTGCTTTCCTGTAACAGTTGAAGCAGGGAGAGGGAACCTGTCACCCTCCAGATGTTACCAAACTACAACTCCCATCATTCCAAACTATTGGCAATGTTGGCTAGGGGTGATGGGAATATCTGAGAAGTAGCATTAAATATTTGACCTGTTCCATAAATGCTGTGTAAGAAAGAGCATATGCTTCCTTGCAACATCTCAGTAATTAAGGTTAAATCAAAGTTTCTGTGGTTATGATGATAAGTACGGTATTTTGTGTTTTTGTTTTGTATTTTTATGCTGTGAACTTCCTTTAGCTGTGGCCTTTAGCTGAAAGGCGGTATATAAATTTAATAAATAATAATAAAAGTTTAAAAAAGAAAAGAAAAGAAAAGAAAAGGCAGCCTTTAAAATGAAATAAAAGTTTAAAAAAGAAAAGAAAAGAAAAGAAAAGGCAGCCTTTAAAATGAGCATTGGTTACGTGGACCCTTGGCTTTGAAACACTCGGCTTTGACATACAATTAATTTTCATCAGCAAACTTGGCCATCTCACTGCTCAACCCTAACTCTAGACAGCCAATGAACAAATTTAAAAGCATGGGTCTCCATACTGGTCCAGGGCGGGGCAGAAGGGGGCTTTCCCCTTTTACATCTCTCCATTAGGAGAACATACTCTTGGAACTTTAGTTGAAATTGCTGTCACCATCACTGGGGCCTCTCTGTGGTGTCTAGGACTGCATATCAAACACACCAGTCTATGCAGAAAGACTACTCTGACTAAAGACAGCCTTCTGGTTCCAGAGCTCTTCTGCCTCCCCCCCCCCCCCCCCCGCACATTTCAAACTCAACACTCCCATCTGTTCAGTTCAGTGACAGCTCTTCAGTTTAGCCATATTTTCTGTACTAGACTAGTAATGTTGAACCTGGGGCGCTGTCACTGAACTGAACAGTTGTGAATTTTGAGTCTGACATACTTGCGGGAGGTGCTTTGCATGCAACCACAAGCCAAACTGGAATTAGATTGAGTTGCCTTTCTGAATGAAATGAATCTGGGATCAGTATTCATGCCAATGTTGGGGAAAGTTCTACTGGAATAAATTCCAAGGTATAGCAAGGGGACATTGAACTACATGCAAATTTGAATGCTCAAATCAAATCTTTCTTTATAAGAATAATGAAATGAGAATTAAACCCCAGCCCTGAAATGAGCCCAAGATTCATCCTATCTCACACCACACCACCCATTTTATCCTCACAAGAACCCTCTGAGGTCTGTTACACTGCAGGGTAACTGGCCTGGGGTCACTCTGAAATCTTCTGAGCTGAACAGTAGTTTTAATCCAGGTCTAACACTAACTAACACTCTTGTTTATTACAGTACAATAGCTTTTACTTTTTGACATCACTCTACTCTGGCCTTCCCCCTCCCTGCAAGTCACTCTTCATCTTTCTCTTTGTGGGATGAGAAGAAATAGAGAAGGAAAGAGAATTTTAAAAATTGATACAGAATCCTCAAAAAGCCACTCTTCACAGCTTTGAGCCTTGGAAGAAGTCAAGGGAAGTCTCTATTGCCGATCCCACTCTTGCCCTTCCTGACAGCCTTCTCTATAAGGGAGGAGTTGAAAGGTAAACTTAGTGACCTTTAAGGATCAATGGCAAGCTTGCCTTAAATGACAGGCCCTAACAGCCCATACAAAGTCTTGCCCTTGATCTATTGTGCAACTTCCAGACTCTCCATGAGCCTCGGATTTGCTTAGCAACCAACAAATAGGGAACAGAAGGACTGGTCTTGCTCCTACCAGCAGGAGAGCATAATTTGGCCAACCTGCTCCATGTATCACAATACATATTCCAGCACTTTCCGTTGGAAGAGTCTCTGAATGTTTCCCTCACAACATTCGCTAAGGCAAGCTCCTCTGAAGCGACCATATCAAGAAAGGGATGACAATTGACAATATTTGTTAGCTTGTTTACTTATTTATTATAGCTATTTTTCTCAGAATGTCTCACAACATTTGCTGAAGCACAGTATCAAATAAGGAACGGCAATTTTAATTAGTGTATTTCTGACTTATTACAGACCTTTTTATGCCATTCCTCGGCCATGTTCCCAGGGTGGCTGACTTTATCTGTATTGCTTCAAATATAAATATATAGCTATTATCTTAACATATCACAAATTTTAAGTCTTGTCACACTGTAGTTCTCTTGGCAACAGACAGGTGGCACTGCTACCAGCAGCATGATGAGAGGCAACAAATGGGCGGCCAAGGTGACCCATGGAGGAACAGCCAGAATAGGTTGCAGCAGCCCCTCAGAAGGCACCTTGCTCCGTTGCCAGTCCTGGTCTCCTTCCCTTGGGATCCAGAGTCCCATGCTGGCTGGTGCTGCTACTGACCAACTTCCTCTGCCCTGAGCAGCTTGGGGAATCTACTGCCACTGCCAAATACAGTACAAGTGTGGTTTGGAGCAACTCTTGATCCAACTCTTCATCCAGCTTGGCTGTAGTGGAAGGGGGAAGATCTTAGTAGTGTGGCTTGCTCAAGGAGAGAATGGAGGTCCCATTGAATAGAAACCTCTTCTCCCTCCAGGTCTGCCCTTGGCATCTCTTGATAACTTTGGCTTAGCAGGATTCAAATAAAAAAATCTTATATTGTCATAATCTAAACACCATACTAGATTTTTTTTTTAAAAAAAATCTACATATCACCTAAATACCCTCTCATACACAGGGCTATCCAATGTGTATCTAATGTTAGAGCAATACAATGGCATGGCATCCATCAAACCATCATTCAGTCCACACAAGTGTTCAGTCACAGAATGGTTAAACCCTAAGAGTTCTACGGGTCCATTTTTTCTCCTGCGTTACAAAATGCACACAAAATAAGATTGAGAAAAATGACAGCTTCAGACTGCAGGACTTCCTAAAATAAAATAAAAATCGAACCCCAAAATGTAGAGTTCCGAGTACTCTCCTCGAATGAAAACCTGCAGCTCTCTCTCTCTCTCTCTCTCTCTCTCTCTCTCTCTCTCTCTGTCTCTGTCTCTGTCTCTCTCTCTCTGTGTGTGTGTGTGTGTGTGTGTGTGTGTGTGTGTGTCTGTGTGTCTGTGTGCCTGTGTGCCTGCCTGTGTGTATGTTTTGCCCCTCCTCCACCTTCTTCACCCCCTTCCCCTTCCTCTGAATGTCATCTGTGTTTGAAAGGCTGTTCCTGCAGGGTCCGAAGCCATCTCCTGCGACTGGTGCCCTCTTAAATACCAGAGGGGGAGCTGGAGACTGGGCAGTTTTCTGACTATGCTTTGAAATGACACTTGAAAGAGGAAGAAAGAGCATAAATGTCACTGTGTCACCCCCGATGAGCTTGAGGGCCCTTCACGCTCCCAGAACCTAATCTGAAGGCACAGCTCACTCCTCCAGGGAGCAACGCAGAGGAACAGAGACGAACCAAAGGTGTAGCTATCCCTTGCCTTGCTCTTTTTATTTCAGAAGCAATTTTTTTAAAAAAAAATCCCAAAGGCTTATTAATTCAAATTGCTCTTGGAAGGGATTCCCAGGCACAGCACAGGCTGTGCGTTTTTGTTCTTTCCTAGGAGGGGTGTCTGTTCTGACATTTTTAAATCTAGCACCCTGAAACTCTCGGGTAATTTATAGAAGGGGAAAAGCTGTCCCTGGCCCTCCCTTGCCCTGGAGATCTCCTCTGAGTCAGCGCCCCATCTGAATTTAGGCAGGTGTTGAGTAGAGTTGGGGGGTTTCTTATTTGTGGCACTGTCTATATGAAGTGGGATGCGGGTGGCGCTGTGGGTTAAACCACAGAGCCTAGGACTTGCCGATCAGAAGGTCGGTGGTTCGAATCCCCATGACGGGGTGAGCTCCCATTGCTCGGTCCCTGCTCCTGCCAACCTAGCAGTTCAAAAGCACCTCAAAGTGCAAGTAGATAAATAGGGAAGGTAAACGGCGTTTCCGTGTGCTGCTCTGGTTCGCCAGAAGCAGCTTAGTCATGCTGGCCACATGACCCGGAAGCTGTATGCTGGCTTCTTCGGCCAATAAAGCGAGATGAGCGCCGCAACCCCAGAGTCGTCCGCGACTGGACCTAATGGTCAGGGGTCCCTTTACCTTTATATATGAAGTGGCACCCCCAACCTTGATGTCTTTCCAGCTTCACTTTAGCTGTTGGTGGGAACAGAAGATATCGAGGATAAGAGCATGGAATGGGCAAAGTGATGAGTTTTTCCCCACAAATCTGATTTTTCAAAGCCCTATTTCAGAGGGTCATGTCACATCAATGATCTTCACCTTTTTTCTGTGAAGTTAAGTCCTGTCGATTGGGATAGAGTGTTAACTTTCAAGTGTGAGGTTAAGGCTGCATTCTGATTCCTATTTCCAGGGTTCTGTGTGATGGGGAGACTTTTAAGCATGTCTTGCTGAACAAACATCCCAGTGGTCAGGGATGATGGGAGTTGTAGTCCAACTACAACTGAAGTAAGAGAAACACTGCTGAAACACTGGTTAGGCTGTTTCCCATGAGTAGTTGATGCTGCTACAATCTGTGGAGCAAAAGAAAGCTGTTGAGCCCATGTATAGTTCCCCACATGGGGAAATGAAGGGGTAGATACTCTGTGGCCATGGCTATTTATGTGCTCTGCACAAACCAGAATGGAAATGAAGGAAGTCTGGGACTCTTGCTTTAAGATATAGGTTGCTCCTGGTGGCTGCGAAAACCCAGTCAGATGGGCAGGGTATCAGTAAAAAAATGATGATGATGATGATTCTCCTCTACTTACCTGCGTAGAGTCGCTTTTTCTTTGCATCCCACTTGCACCAGTGGAGTTAGGATTCTTGGTGAATGTTTGTATCTTGAATTCTGAAATGGAATGCCTGTAAAGGTTCTATAGAAAACTAACATTTGGTTAACTTGACTATTTGTGCCAAGTGTACTTTCACCTGTTCCTAGTTGTGTGCCCAAATTCTCGTGACGCAAAGACAGTGTGATGTCCTTTAATGCTACATGTTTTGCTAAATGAGAGCATAGGTCCCTGACCAGTCCTTAGGCATTGGTGATGTGCCATAACTGGCTGCACAGTTAACCTGTCTGCAATGCTAACTTCTGAGGGTGGATAAGGAGATTAAGTCATCTCTGACTATCTACGGAATTCATTGGGAATGTTTTCACTCATGCCACCTTTTCACAGTTGGGAAAGGTGCAAGGCTCATTTCCTTGAGCAGAAATGGCAGGTTTTCTTCCCTGTGCAAATTCTCTGAAGACCACCCCTTTCCATTCCTTCTAGGTAGCTTGTTTTGTAATGAGAAAGAAAAAACTGCAATAATACCTCAGGCTAGAATAGCTACTGGAAAGACTAAGAAAATTTAAAATAGCATGCAGCCACCTATGTTTTCATTGAATTCATGCAGCAAAGCTTCACCTCCTAATATCCTTACTGATGGGACAAAAGTGTTTTTATTCATAGTTTAGCTTGTGAGACAGGCAATTTCCATATTGGTCATCATACATGGCATCATGTGCTATGCTGATTCTCCAAACAGAAAACTTTGGTACATGGTTTTGGCATTGCAGAGTAGACTAGGTGGCTCTTTGGGTCTCTACAAATCTATGATTCTGTTATTCTAAGGGTTCTAATAAGCAGCGGTTATTTCTCTGAATATAATTCAGAGAAATATATATAATCCCAGTCTATAATTGTGAATGGCGTTTGCAGACCTTCCAAGTGTCCCTAGGGACGTCCCTGATTTAGAGAAGCCGTTTCAGTTTCTGATTTGAGCCCGGAATGTCCCACTTTTCCTTTGCATGTCCCTATTTTCATTGGAGAAATGTTGGAGGGTATGGAGGGTATGTCCGACCCCTGAGCTGTCTGAAGGCAATCCTGTTTAGGGAAGTTTGTTTTTTAATGTTTAATATTTTTTAATGTTTTTATGTATGTTGGAAGCTGCCCAGATTGCTGGGGCAACCCAATAAGATGTGTATACAGTAAATAGTAAAAACTATCATTATGGAATGGGACGTCCCTATTTTCATCGGAAAAGTGTCGGAGGCTATGTGCTTGCATTCTTCACATTGGGCTGTAGGGTCACCATCTGGAGATGGTGCATGTACCTTTTAAACTCCCGCCATGACTTGAGAAATGAGGAAACGGAAGCTTCTCCCACCTGTTGGTCCTCCCTCTCCTTTCACCTGTCCTTCTCCCCAAAACATACAAGGGCAAACACAGAGTCCTGTTTGTAGGGAGGGAGGAGGGTCTTCGGAAACACGAGGAGCAAGGAGGCCTGAGGAGGAAAAGACACATTTGTCTTGTCTCCAGTATCATCAGGGTGTTTAAAGGCACATGCTAATTCTCCTGGCAACCACAACTGCACATGTGGCATGACGGTTTATGCATTTTCACATAACATCATCTGTACTCGGCTTAAAACACCTGCGATGAGAGTGCACTGGAGCTAGAGTAAATGGCCATGTGTACACAGCCTCAGAAACCCCCGTGAAGGCTTACATGGTTTTCAATGTGCCCCTTAATTTCTTTGTCCTTGACAGGCTACATTTTCCTGCATATCGGAAAATATTGTTATGGGCAGCAGTCAGTTTTCAGCGAAAATGTGGGGGAGAAGCCCAAACTGCCCCAAGGTGAAGGAATGAAGGGTGGGACTTGAAATTAGCATATCTCTGCGGGTGGTTTTGTTTGCTCCAGAAGACTAGGTGTGGACTCAACCTCGTGCCAGCTCAGATGCCCGGAAAGGGGCATATGTCCAAACTTGCTCCTGATTAGCGCAATTAAGAGAGAGGGAGATAGTAAATTGTCAAGCTGCCAACTGGGGAAACAACCCTTCTCTGTCTGGAACATTTCATACAAAGAGACTATAAACTTTACTGGATCACTAAGAACACCGAGCTCAAGGTTTACGCACACAACGGCATGCAACACACATCTCAAGGTGTTTCTACCACAGCCACTTCACCGCACAAGCAGCCGGCAAGACCCTCCTTCCACCAACTCATAAGCATCCCCCCACTGAAAGAGAGGAGGAAAAAATGAGAATGAATAGAGAAAGAGAAAGACAGGAAGTAAAAAAAGGGAATGTCAGAACATAGGAAACTAGCTGCCTTATAACAACTCAGATTATAATTATTGCCCCCCACCTACCCAACCTCCTCAGCATTCTTTGATCTATGGCAGGGGTAAGCAAACTAAGGCCCAGGGGCTGGATCTGGCCCAATCGCCTTCTAAATCCGGCCCACAAATAGTCCGGAATTCAGTGTATTTTTACATGAGTAGAATGTGCCCGTTTATTTAAAATGCATCTCTGGGTTATTTGTAGGGCCTGCCTGGTGTTTTTACATGAATGGAATGTGTGCTTTTCTTTAAAATGCATCTCTGGGTTATTTGTGGGGCATAGGAATTCGTTCATTTCCCCCCCCCAAAAAAAAATATAGTCCAGCCCCCCACAAGGTCTGAGGGACAGTGGACCGGCCCCCTGCTGAAAAAGTATGCTGACCCCTGATCTATGGATTACAAACAGGGATCTTTTGCAGGCCTACCTGGAGGCACCAGAAGTTGATCCCGGGACTATTTGCACGCAAGGCATGTGCTCCGCCAGAAAGTTACAGCCCTAAGGAAAGGACAAAAGTAGAGGTGGCTTGCAAAGAATAAAAAAGAAAGATAAAGTGTTAGAAAGAGTAAGAGAAAGCAGCGAAAGAAAGCATTATTTGTCTGTATTATCTGTTTCTTTGCATCTTCTTTCTCCCCTTCAGTTTATTTCTAAGAAACAGCCTGGTTCCTCATTAAATGCACCCAGCTGTACGCACAAAATAGCTCCCACACCACCATTTTTCTCCACTGCGCAAAATATGTCTTAACCACATGTTAAAACAAACTCTGACATGCAAGCATGTGTACACAGCAAGCAATTGCTATATGGTAGTCTGGAGGAGTATAAAAGCAGCTCTTACTTCATTATCAGATTATTGTTATTTATGTTTGTATGGAATGTATTAGGTAGGGCACGAGGCTCTTCCTGGTAAACACTGCACCTCTTGCATGATGCAAGTCTTTGCAAGAAAGAGCACCTAAACGGCACACCATTTTCCCTCGGCTTCCTATTAATTTCTGAGATAGAATAACAAATGCCCCCCCCCCTTTGCCTTGGAGTGCTGCAGCAGCCAATCCCTTCCCTTCCAGGCCAACCTTATTCCCATCTCTTGATCTAGCTTAACTCTGTGGGAGTCCAGGCTCTTGAGGCACACCTTGGTGAGGCCATTTTGGGAGGCAGGTCTCCAGATCTGCTCCTCGATTACAAGTTGCTACAACTCACACACTCAACCTGGCCCAGAGAGGTCCTCAGTTCAATCTATGGCTCACACTTGAATGTGATCCAGCAAAATCATGGAGCCTATCTGTAACTTAACAATTCCCATGCTGAAGGCAATGGGAAATCCCCAACCTTAAAAGTCTTGGTCATTAAACATCTTGTTGTGGAGCAGAGTGCTTAAAACCATTAAAGTCTGCCCCCAAAGTACAATGTGGGCAGCTTATACAGTGGCACCTCAGGTTACAAACTTAATTCATTCCGGAGGTCCATTTTTAACCTGAAACCATTCTTAACCTGAGGTACCACTTTAGCTAATGGGGCCTCCCGCTGCCGCCCTGCCACCGGCGCACAATTTCTGTTCTCATCCTGGGGCAAAGTTGTTAACCCGAGGTACTATTCCCGGGTTAGCCGAGTCTGTAACCTTAAGTGTTTGTAGCCTGAGGTGTTTGTAACCAGAGGTACCACTGTACTTGATTGTGACTCACAGCCATCCAGGCATTATAACATCCAAAATCATGAAATAATAAAAATATGTGCTTTTGAGGAGCATCCAACTAACTCATAGCCAGAACAGACCTACTAAAATAATCTCCTCAGAGTATGACGTAGATCAATACAACCCTTTGAAGTTAACATTTTCAAATTACTTTGTTGTATCATGCTCAGGACCAGCCCACCCATGAGGCAAGGTGAGGCAACTTCCTCAGGCAGCAGGATCCACCAGGGAAGCAGATCCTGGTGTTGATCATTATTCCCCACTCTTGTTCCTGATGTAGATCTTCCCTCACCCCTTCTTCCCTGCTGTCAAGTGGAGCTTGGAGATAACTCAGTAGAGCATGAGTCTCTTAACCTCAGGGTTGTGGGACTGAGCCCCATGTTGGGCAAACGATTCCTGCATTGCAGGGGGTTGGACTAGATGATCCTGGTGGTTCCTTCCAACACTACAGTTCTATCACTGAGGTCTGCCTCAGGTGCCCAGCTGTCTTGGGCCAGCCCTGATCAGGTTAGTCACTAGCCTTCACAATACAGGCTTTCAACCCACACTGTCCATATTTCCAGTTTCAGAAAACATTCCAGGAGCAGAATCTCCAGGGGCAAGTATTATGGAATAAGGGAATACTAGACTTTTGCTTGGCCTTTGCTCTGTTATGGTAGTGTTAGGGATATGACTCTGTCTTTGTAATGACAACCTATTCCCTCACCAGTCCCTGCACTGCAAAAGCCTCAGAGTCTTGTCAGAGTGGCTTAGCCTCTGCTTCTTCCCTAAGCAAATCAAGATTCAGACTGAGTTTTATGCTGGTCTTCTTCTTGCTTGATTACAAAGACATTTATACAAGTTTATAATACATCAGCAGGATGTGTGTGTATTTGTCCACATGGAAGACAGTGAACAGATCTGATTGGAGAATAGCTCTTAATGAATTATTATGAAACATTTAGGCTACAAGCCAGAAACTTATTAGGAGGCGAAAACTATCAAACTCAATTGGGATTACTCCCCAGTTAACATCTAAGGACTGGACTGTAGGTTCCTTACATTTCAAAAGGACTTAAAAAAACACCTCTTTCACACTCTGAGCAGCATCAGGCCACTAGTTTTGTGATGCTACACCAGAGGCATAGTGGGAAATTAAAATGTTGGCTGGATCCAGCAGCACATACCTTCCAACATTTCTCCAATGAAAATAGGGATACCCTAAGGAAAAGTGGGACATTCCAGGATAAAATCAGAATCCGGGATGGCTTCTCTAAATCAGGGACATCCCTGGAATATAGGGACAGTTGAAGGCTCTGGGAGCATGGTGATGTTCAGAGTGCTGCCCACCTCTGCCTGGAAGGCCTTCTCAAACATGGAGCCAGCCCTGATAGTGCTGAGGACTTCTAAAGCATTTTCTAACTGTAACTTTCCTCTTTTCTTTTCCCTTTTTCTGCCCCAAACCAGCAAATGTACCCTGCAGCACCAACCATGTGTGCGCTCCCAGACCCCCACTCTCACAACATAGCCTGAGATATCAGCCCAAGCACAGAAATGGAAGCGAGTTACAGAACTGAGGTTCTCTGTCACCACCCCCAACTTGTTTCTTTCCTTTTCTCCTTCTTCTTTTCACATCTTCAGTGCTGAGGCTTTGAGAGAATAAAGCACAGTCCACAAATGCAGTGTGAGATCAAGTAAATTGATTAGCTGAGGCTATGGACTACAGCCAAAGTATATTTGTTACTCAATTAACACTACTTAATTAATGCTAGGAACATTAATTCATACCCCCCAGCTGTACCACCTTCACAGATGCAGTAACTGTTTTTCTCACTAGGGCTTCAATCCTTAGACACTTGCATGGGAGTAAGTTCCATTGATTTCAATGAGGCTTACCTCTTGAGTAAACACATATAGGCGTGCACTGTAACTGTTCCAGGTACTGATTTGTATTTCCAAACACAGCTGTTTGACTGTGAGAACATCATGTGTATCATCAACAGTGGTGTACTTGTCCATTCATTTCAGGGGGACTGGAGAAATTTCCCATTAATTATGTCCCATTTTCCCTATTCTCGAGCTGGATCAGATAATTTTACTAGTATATAAAACTTTGTTTTAGAAGTTACACTGGGGATGGGGCATATCTCAGCGGTAGAGCATCTCCAAGGAAATACCCTTTAACAACAACAGCAATCTCTGAACATTTCAGGCGTGATTCTAATCCTTCTGACTGTTTCATTTCACTTTTATAATTTTGTGCTTTTAGCTTACTTTGATTTTATTTACATTTCCCCCATTGTTTTATTAGTTTTGCAAACTGGGGATGTGATTGGTATAAAAATATTGAAAAGAAATAAAATACGTGGCCATCTCTTTAACTGCAACCTTATAAAAGGTTTCCTCTCAGAGTAGGGGCAAACCATTTAACCTCATTTTCCTTGTGTTGGCTTTTGTCAGCAAATCAGTAGCTGAGCTTGAAAGAATGGCTGAAGCCCCTTAGCAGGGACCAAGCAGGGACCACCAATAGCAGACATTTGTCAGCAGCGGGGGACTAGATGTGGAATATATGGCTGAGGATTACCCAGAGAAGCTTCTTCTTTAAAAGTGGCAGACGTATGGTTTATTCATCCAAGGAGAAAGCTGAATCTGAGGAACTTGGAGAGTTTGATTGGCAGGGGATGCTGGCATGTGTAGCCTTTGTCTTCTGCCTAATGTCAGCAGTACCAGCTGCCCACAGGGCATACCTTTATGTTACTCAAACCACAAACTCTTAGAAGCTTACAAGCTTACTCTGTGCTGTTTTACAAGAAAAGGGACTAGCGTAGGTAACCATTTCCTGTCTTTCATAACCCAAGGGATTGCAGGAAATACCTCAAATAGACTTTATTTTATGATGCCTGCCATTAATTTGATACATTGCTGAATGGAGAGATAAAGATAAACATTAAAGGGGGTTTCATGCCACTTGTAGCATGAAGGGTGTGTGTGTGTGTGTGTTTGCTTAGTAACACTTTCCAAACTTCTAAATCCTTCAAAGGTATCAACTTGCTCTCACAACGTCCGCTTGGAGATAGCAAAAGAAGCCGTCAGCTTTCCAAGTTCCTCCTTCCTCCCAGGCACTCAGTTCTCCCACCTGGCCATGAATGTGGCCCTTCAGTGTCTTCCTTTCTCACACATAGCTGGGGCCATGGCTGGCACAACAGGACAATGAATGTAGATCAAGTTTACAAGAAGGTTTCTGCCTGACATAAAGGCCAATGACTGAGAGAGTCCCACAAAACATGATTGGTAATATTAGTTGCATAGTAACTTGTTTGGGGGGACGCAGGTCACACTGTGGTCTAAACCACTGAGCCTTGGGCTTGCCGATAGGTAGGTCGGCAGTTCGAATCCCCGTGACGGGGTGAGCTCCCGTTGCTCAGTCCCATCTCCTGCCAACCTAGCAGTTCAAAAGCACGTCAAAGTACAAGTAGATAAATAGGTACCGCTCCGGCGGGAAGGTAAATGGCCTTTCCATGCACTGCTCTGGTTCGCCAGAAGTGGCTTAGTCATGCTGGCCACATGACCTGGAAACTGTCTGCGGACAAACGCCGGCTCCCTCGGCCTATAGAGCGAGATGAGCAACCCCAGAGTCGTTCGTAACTGGACTTAACTGTCAGGGTTCCTTTACCTTTACCTTTTTGTTTGGGACAGGGAAGGTGAAATATACTCAGAGTCGCAAAGTGATTTCATGCTCTTTATTCAGCTCATAGTGGTGAGGAGGAATGAATGAATGTCCCCTCAAAGTATCTGCTTATATACATTATTTACACAATGGGCTGCACATGATTGGCTAATTCCGGAATTCTACTGTAAGCCAATCAGGTTGTGGATTCGCTTCTATCTGGAGAATGATTGGGTGGTTCCTGCCAACCAATACTACTGCTGCATTGTTCTAGGACCAATCAGACTGCTGCGTTTTGGATCCTATTGTTCTAGGACCAATCAGACTGCTGCAGTTTGGATCCTATTCAACTCAGTACATAACAGAAGGATTTGAATCTTTCCACTGCAACAAGAAGGACACTGACAAACTGGAACGTGTCCAGAGGAGGGCAACCAAAATGGTCAAAGGCCTGGAAACGATGCCTTATGAGGAACGGCTAAGGGAGCTGGGCATGTTTAGCCTGGAGAAGAGGAGGTTAAGGGGTGATATGATAGCCATGTTCAAATATATAAAAGGATGTCACATAGAGGAGGGAGAAAGGTTGTTTTCTGCTGCTCCAGAGAAGCGGACACGGAGCAATGGATCCAAACTACAAGAAAGAAGATTCCACCTAAACATTAGGAAGAACTTCCTGACAGTAAGAGCTGTTCGACAGTGGAATTTGCTGCCAAGGAGTGTGGTGGAGTCTCCTCCTTTGGAGGTCTTTAAGCAGAGGCTTGACAACCATATGTCAGGAGTGCTCTGATGGTGTTTCCTGCTTGGCAGGGGGTTGGACTCGATGGCCCTTGTGGTCTCTTCCAACTCTATGATTCTATGGTTCTATGATTCTATGATTCTATGCTTGTCCAAATATCACTTTTTACTAGGACGGAGGACAAGCTGGCACCAGAAGATATATTGAGGAAAGGGTGCAGAGAGGACTCTCTCTATATATTTATCTCCATGTTATCTTGAGAGCCAGTTTGGTGTAGTGGTTAGAGTGTTGGGCTAAGACCTGGGTGACTTGGGCCTGTCACTGTCTCTCAGCCTAACCTACCTCACAAGGTTGTTGTGAGGATAAAATGGGGAGAGAGAGAACCATGTATGCCACCTTGTGCTCCTTGGACAAAAAGGCGCGATATAAATAAAATAAGTAAATAGCCAATCCTAAACACAATTATTTGCTTAGGACCCACTGCTTTTGATGAAGTTAACTTTCAAGTGAACCACACTTAGCATTGCAATCTTATTTTAATTTTCTGCTTATGATTCAGTCATAATTTGTATGTGATGCCTGTCCTTTAAGTAATAATCAGAGATGGAGATCTGGGGGTGATGGTGGTGACTTCCCCCTCCTCTGGCACTGCCAGTGCCCAAAGACCTGGTGCCACCTCCAATCTCTTCATCGTAAAGACTACAATTTCACTAGCATTTTTCTGGAGGGAAGGCAATTTTAATGACTACACCTGGAAGTCACTTGACTGGACGTGGAATGTTGACAGATGAGTCTAAGGGCCTGAGGGGAAAGGTGTGGAATGATAAAAGAGGAGATGGAAGGAAGGAAGGAAGAGAAGGAGCCCTTATCAATGGTTAGAGGAGCTAGAGGGATGAATGAAGCTGGGGAGAATAAGACATGGTCATGGAGAAGGACAAGGCTGGAGGACAGAAAACTGAGTGCACTCCTGTGCATTCTGCCTTGGCCTCTTAGCTAATGAAGTGCGGTGAAGGATGTTTAAAGAAGATCCAGCTGCAGTTCCAGTAAGCTTTTATATGTGGAATAAAAGTGGAGGCAGTACCATCTTGTCCTTTGCCTCAGACAGTCTCCATAATGTATCCATAATGCTGAATCTATATTGGACTCTCTAAAAAAAGCTGGTGAACAGACAAGTGTCAGTTCTGGAGTTACTCTCTGATCCTAGCATTAAAAACAAAACAAAACCACAGTTCTATTGATGATACACCGGCTGTAGTTACAGCTAACATTTTTGAAAGCTGGCATTTGATGGTAGAAATTGTTGGGTTTGTTTATGTCTTTTTGTTTCCCATCTGTTTTTGTTTTAAAGTAGCAGCCAAAGGATGGTTGGCAATGACATTGGAAAGGGGAAATATACCCCTCCCTCTCCATAATAACCCCCCCAAAAAAATTGTTATTTGCTTTGTAGCAGGAAAGACACAAGAATCTTTATGGTACCGGGATATTTTACCTCAGGGGACAAATAGAAGTTTGAAGGGATTTTCAATCAGAAAATATGGGGCAGAGGAAGAATTAAACCCACTCCCGCAGTTCTCTGATCAGATTTGAAGCCCCCACAACTGCTTATTAACTGTCCTACAAATGAACAAATAGGTGACCCTGGTCATGGGTCTCTCATGCCACCTCCCATTTGGCCCTGAGTTTCGTAATGCCCTCTGAGACAAAGCACAGGGCAGATGAAGCTAGCTGGCATCCCATCTCCTCCCATGGCATTTGTAGGCTGATAGTATGAAACCTGGCACCGTCTTGAGGATTTCAGTGACCTCAAACCTGAGACCACAAATCCCTTTAAACCTTTGTTTTTTTTTAAAAAAAAATCCAGCCAAGTTCATTCAAATTGTAGTATGCAAGAAACATAGCCAGGGGCAATGAGATTTCAGAAGGCGATCTGGGTACTGGTGACTGTTAATAAACGAGCCTTCTGGCTGCCAAAATCCAAAAATTGTGCTCCGTTTGAAGAGAGCAAAGCTGGTTCATGGAGGCAGCTGCTTACTTTCCCAGATCCTGCGGTGGGGAAAATCTTCCTTTATTAATTTGCAAGGATGCATACTTTTGTTCTGGGTATAGATTGCCCCTGCATTCACCTCTTCTCTCTCTCTCTCTCTCTCTCTCTCTCTCTCTCTCTCTCTCTCTCTCTCTCCTCCTTCTCCACCACCACCACTCCTCCCTTTCTTCCCATCCTCCTCCTGGTTTTGAATCTTTAATGTCATCATAACATGTTTGTCCTGTTTGTAAAAGGGCGGGGCAGGGCTAGGGAGTTGACAGACTCAGCGTAAGCTAAGCCTCCAGCTAACCACCTTCTTTATGGCACAGTGGAAGGAGAGAAAAGCCTTAAAGCCTAATATTTTTGTCTTTCATTCCCTTTAAAAAGGAGTCTGTGAGTGGAAAAAAATGACTTCATAAATGTACTGTGGATTACAGATTTATTTTATTATTTTTAGAAAAATAATAATCTCATGCTATTATACAAAGATCTAAATTTATCTCATATTGAAAGTCATTTGTGTACAGGCCCAGTGCCTTGGATAACTATAGCAATGATTAAGAATAACAACCCAACTCTTGTTCTTTAGCACGGCAGTGTCTGCTGCCTCAAATAGAGGATGTGACAAAGGGTAGATTGATTTATAGTGAGGTGATTGAAATAACTGCTTTAAATAATGGCATTACTCAGCATAGCAGGCATGGAGAGAGACAGTTGCGATCAAGTTTCCTATTCTGAAATTAATCTACTTTTTGCACAAACCTGCATATTTCCTTGTTCCTCTAATAATGAAAACTTTTTGCTGTGCAACTAAACAAAGCCTCTGTTCAGAAGTTTATGATTAGGGGAATGAGTTTGTGAGACCCTTCAGTTTACATACTGCCTACCTGCCTAATCCTCTGACATGTTTTTTTGCTTCTGATTTAATTAATTGCAGGCTAGCATTAAATCTGAACATTAAACTGTGGTTAATCTTAACTATGGTTTGTTGAAACAAGCCAGATTCATAACTTATATGTTGAAGTTGACTTGTTTCGAAACAAACCATATTAAAATTTCTTTGTAAGAATCAGATGAAATGACAAGCATTTAATCAAAAAATAAAAGGAAAAATTCCTCTTCCTTGCGGCCATGCCAGAGGAGGAGAGATTGGCGGGGAGCGGCGGCAGGAAATGCATTAGCCCTAGAAAGGCTCATTTAGACCCATTCCTGTCATGATAAACCACAGTTCATTGTGAAGTCCAAATGCAGTCATTTGGGCACCAGCCAAAAACCTTTCATCCCGCAGTTGGTGCATCTTTTGGAATTGAGAATTATATATGCTAAAAGACAGAATTATGTTTGGCTGTCTCTATAAGCTCACTTTTTGAAGGCCAAGGCTACAATCCTTTGCATAGTTATTGGGAGCCAGTGTAAAAAGTGGTATTTGAGTTTCAAATGTTCAGGCGGTAAATAACCAGAACTTTCCAGAAGCAAGAACTGATGGTTACTAAATAAAATTGAATTTCTCAATGAGATGGAAAGTATACAACCATGCTGTTGGGTTGAGAGGGTCACAAATATTCATTCCAGGGCATTATGGAAATGTAGAACGAAGACTCTCCGGCCTACTGTAGCTGTTGCCACATGAGAGTAGGGTAGAGTGATTCAGGTGGGGGCAGACAGAACTTTGCCAAAGGCCTCTTCAACCCTGGAGTGTTTTGTGCCTGAGATAAGTAAGAACTAAGAAACGCTTGGCTGTATCAGGCCAAAAGCACATCTACAGTCCAGCATCCTGCTCTCCCAGTGGTCAACAAGATCCCAATGGGAAGTCCACAAGCAAGACCTGAGTACATCTGTAAACCCCCATCCCAAAACTTGTGATTCACAGCAAGTGGTACTCTGACAGCAGAAGTAGAAGAGCATAGCTCTCCTGGCCAGGTAGCAGAAAGCAGGGACTGTCCTGGGTAAAAGGGGACAATAGGAGGAAGAGTGAAACGCCTTGAGGAAAGAATGTGCAAAGAAGAAGCAGAGATTGCTGACACGTGCCCAGATCTGGCTTCGCGCCTTCTGTTTACAGTACTGACAGAGTGCCGCCACTACTCGACAGGAAACTTGTGCAATCATGAAATCATAAAGGAGAGTCGGTCTGTGTTTTATCCCCCCCTTTTATGACAATTCAAAAATGATAAATTCACTTTGAAACTCGCTCTCCTCCTTTTCGGGTGGAGGCACTTAAAACAAACTGGTTTATGACCCAACTGATATCTCTGATTGCAGGTGGCAAAGGCAGGCCAAGTCTGATAAGATGACTGATACAGCACAAATGGCTGTTCTGAGTAAATGTGCTTGTTAAGCAGGAATCTTAAGATGTTAGGACATTGGCTTGTGTTCCTTGTTGGCCCTCTCTCTGCGACCACTCACTCAGGTGTCAGACAAAACCTGATGAGATGCAAACTATCTCTCTGACCATACAAGAGAGCACAGAAAATCTACTCAAAATACCACACCATCAGCACAGTCTTGAAGCTTGAAGGAAGATGGTAGCGAAATTAAAATGCACAAGGACAGACTTCTTAATAATGTGGAAAGGGCATTAATTTACAATAGACATATAAAAAAAGGCAGAGAGACGGGATCTTTGTTTTTTATTTTTATTGTTTTAAGCATCTATCTTTTAAAAAAAATGTCAGTGTCTTCTAACCACCTTCTAAATTAAGCATTAAGACCTGTTAAAGCATACCTTGACCCTCTGTAAAGGATGCATGATAATAAACAGAGGAGATATGGAGGGAAATCTGTGAAAACACAGCAAAGGGGGAAGCTAATGTAAAATGGACTTACATGAATAACAGAAACAGAAAGCTGCTAATGGGGAAAGAATTCACAGAATTAGAAATTTTATTTTCTGAGGGAGGGAAGGAGGCAGCCACAAATTGATGAAAAGAGCTAATGGCAACATTCGTGCTTGGGCCCTAACTAATCTGGTATATCAGTTTGGTACTCAGACTTGGAAAGTACCGTAATTCATACTTGTTGAGAAGACAGTTCTTAAAGTGGCAGGCCTTGACAATTTCGCAACCTCCAAGTTGTAATATTTCATATGCTTACTGACTACAGCAGGTTGAGTCCCATTCTTCACATCTCTGCCCATGGCCACCAGGAAAATGGAGCAGTGGTTTGCAGATCCTCCACATGGTGGGAACAATCAGTGGCAGCAACCCATATGGGAGTGAAGTTCTCACACTGGAGATGCCACTTTTGGCATCATTCCCACAGAATCATAGAGTGGTATTCAACCAATGCATCCTGCCAGCACAAGACTGTCCATTTGTGCAACTGGGCTTTCCCCACTTCCTGCACACCCTTTACCTTCCCTTCCCCAAATCTTCAAATGGGAGAACTCCTAGAACAGTTTTGGGGAGTGTAGGAGAAGGCCACAAGCAAAATTCCTTGCACCGATAAAATGTTCATGTTGTGTTATGTTGGATTCCACCCTAAAACTTCAGGTCAGAAAGGACTTTAGATGTCATCAGTGCAACCCCTTGCCCAGTGCAGGAATTTTGCAACTTTAGCATCCCTGACTGTCTAGTCCCTGTTTCAACAACTCCAGTGAAGGACAGCCCACCACCTCCCGAGGCAGCCTGATTCAGTGACAATACAGCTCTTACTGTTAGGACACTTCTCCTACTCTTCTTCCCTGCAGTTTCTGCCCTTTGGTTCTAGTCCTCCCTGCCCTCTGGAGGAACAGGGAACAAATTTATGTGACTGATAGCCCCTGATAAGCATCACATCTGGTTTGCAGATCCCACCTTGTCATTAGGGCAGAGTGAGCTGCCTTCCTCAGGCATCTTGATGTGGGGTGTCATAAAAGGGCAGTAGCAATGACTATTTGATTTATCATTGTTGTATTTTTACTGCCAGGTATAAGCATTTGTGGGATTTTCTGCCTTAAGTGCCAAAATAACTTGGTTGGTGTTTGATATTATCACCCTGACGAGTGTGCACACGTGTGCAGTGCTGTTACCTGCTTCACCTCAGGCAGCAAACTGCCTTGGGTTGACTCTGCTGGGATGGCTCTTGTGGTCACTACACAGATAAGAATCCATACTTCAGCCACATGACTCTATGGAAAACATGAGGAAATTCACCATTTTACAACTAGCCCCTGACTGTCAGTCAACCAGAGGGTTCGGTTTAGGGATTAGCCAAAATGGCATTTTAAGCAACCGATTTACAGGATGCGGTTGGGGGAGTCCAGACCCTCCAAGTGTCCCTATTTTCTAGGGATGTCCCTGATTTAGAGAAGCCATCCTGGTTTCTGATTTGATCCCGGAATGTCCCGCTTTTCCTTAGGATGTCCCTTTTTTCATTGGAGAAATGCTGGAGGGTATGGAGTTATCCAACCTCCGAGCCATCTGAAGGCATTCCTGTAAAGGGAAGGGTTTTTTTTAATGTTTAATGTGTTATTATGTTTTTTATATATTTTGGAAGCAGCTCAGAGAGGCTGGGGCAACCCAGTAAGGTGTGTGGAGTATAAATAGTAACATTATTATTAGGGACATTATTATTAGGGACATTATTAATAGGGACATCCCTATTTTCATTGGAGAAATGTTGGAGGGTATAAGAGTCAGTGCAGCTTTTTTCCCATGGAGGGAACTGAGAAAACTTGCCACTGGTAGTAGCAACACCTCTCCTTCTAGCAGGTAGCAGAAAGGAACTAGCATCCCTCCCTCCACACCCAAGCCCCTCATAGCATAGGTGCCAACTCTCTGGGGCCCTGGGTGCCTGATTACCCACAAAATTCCCCATTAATGGGCCAGGCACCCACAAATTTCAGTGCCAGGGCCACACACACTGCATGACACCCACGGCCCTGGGCACCCACAGCCGCAGGGCCAAGTTGGCACTCCTGCCTCAGAGTGAGGGAAAGAATCATTTCCCTCACTTCAATTGGCTACAAAACACCTTTCTGAAGCCAGAGCAAAGGAAACATTTCCTCCTTGTACTCTTACAGGATTTTGGTGAGGGTGGTGATGACAGTGGCGTAGCGTGGGGGGTGCCAGGGGGGCCGGCCGCACCGGGCGCAACATCTGGGGGGGCGCGCTCGCTGCCTCCGGAGTCGCCGAAGAGCCTCGGGCGCAGGCTGTAGCAGAGCCCCATGTCTCGTGGAACCGACGAGCTGTGCGCGCGCCCGGGCTGAAGGCGTCCGGCAGGCAGCGGCTCTCAGCCCCGCGCGTCAGGGCCGCGGAGGACGTGCCAGGCAGCCCCTCCTCACAGCCCCGCCTCCACTGCTGCTGCTGCAGCTGCTGGGCCATGTTGCATTTTCCTCGCCTCTCTGCCCCCCTCCTCCTCCGGGCAAGCGGCGTGGTTTGGGCGGCAGCGCCAGCAGCAACTCGACTCAGATCGGCAGGTTAGGGGTTGGGGGGGGCGCAAATTACTTGCCTTGCCCCGGGTTAGGGGGCGCAAATTACTTGCCTTGCCCCGGGTGCTGACAACTCACGCTACGCCGCTGGGTGATGAGAAGTATGGCAGCCACAAACACACACAAACAGCTGGCAGCTATGGTCCTGCAACAGCACGAAAAGAGGCAAGGATCAAGCAAGTCCTTCAAGACAGAATTGTCATATATTGCTACAAAATTCTGAAATAAACCCCATCAAAGCCACTGTAGCAAGCAACTGCAGCAAGCAACTGCAGGAGCTCAAGAGGCCCCCAAAGCACTAACATTTAGACAGTATCATCTCCTCCCAAAAACTTGGGGCTAAACATTTCCCAAGAAGAGCATTTGGCTCTGAATTGTCATGTGAAGCAACTAATTAGCATTAAACAATCTTGAGCTGGTCAACCTCTTCAGTTCTGGAAGCTCCTCTGCCCTCAGACAGAGACCTGGGAATAAGAAGTGTGAAATGGCTTTCATGACAAATTTCCCATGACAGGGTTTTCTAGTCATGAAACATATGCATTCAAACACAGCATATTAATAAATGTGTTAGTCTTTAAGGTGCTAGACGACTCCGTTGTTTTTGCTGTAAGAGGCGAACATGACTACCCCTCTGGAGATATGAAAATCCATATGTATATATGACATGCATGTTACACAGAAAAAGAACAATGTGACTTTCTTGAAGTGTGAAGAATGCCTGTTTCCAAAAGCCTGGAGAGTTGGTGGGATTCTCTTTTCCTTGATAAGGGAAGTTGAGGAGGGATTTTTAACCAGTCCTTGATTAAAATATGAGAGGACCACTCATATTTTATGGAGGGGAGGCACAAATAAAAATGCCTCAAGTGTTGGATCCAGCCCAGAAGCCTTCCCTGGTCTGAATATGCCATGCCCTCAGTAACAAGACTAAAAGAGAGCTTTAAAAAGAAGATTCCCCCATTTCCGCTGCAGAGCGGGGACGGTGCCAAATTGAAAGGGAATGGCTTGTGGTGATGCAAGTCAGACAATCAGCTATATAGACATCACAAATAAAAGAGTAAGGAAGTGCTGGCTGGCTGCAAATCTGGTTAACAATCCTTTTTGTGCCTCGCAAGAGAAACTAACTCATCTGACATTCCAGAAATAGCACAGCTACATCCCAGAGTGAGTAAGTCACTGGGCTGTGTATTCAAGCTGCAACATGCCGGATGCTGGCATCTCCTCTACTACAATTGCATTCAGTGGCTCTCTGCAGAGAAAGCTCCAGTGCCAGCTCCTCCCAGCATCTAGCCTCCCCCCCCCCACCCACTCCCTGGCAATAAAGAAAGACGCCCTAAATTACTAAGAGCAAAAGGGGAGCCTCGCTCCAGGCCAAGCATTTGGATGGGTCTGCCGGGTCCGTGAAAAGCAGCCGGCATGAGGGGACATGACACAACCTGCCGTAGGAATTGTACTGAAACTCTGAGCGTGTCAGAGCAGGAGAGCATCAGAGCAGTGACTGATGAAAATTAGTCTAGATAGGGAGGAGGAATGGTATGTCAGAGAGGGAGCGGGGGGGCAGCAATCTGGCTCAGGGGAAGGAAGGGTAGGGCGCAGCCAGTGGTTCAGCTTGGTGCCTTGCCAAAGTACATATATGTTAATTGAGCAATCCTGTTTCACTGCTTTCTGAAGCAGGTAACAAAAGGCCAGAGTGTGCATAGCTGGACTGGAGGCAAGGCAGGGGTGGGTGGGGAAGAGAGAGGGGAATTAGCAATGCACCACTGGCCGTGTGGAACTATCTTCAGAAACAGCATTGCCTCATGAAATGCCTGGTTGGTCTGGAATATTCCAGAACTGGACACCAGGCCATCTGAAAAGATAAACAAGCTCACTTTGCAATGGCCTGTTTTAGGCCGCTTTTAAAAATGACACTGATGGGAAATAACATGTTAAGTATTCGTTTGACACTTGGTATGTCTCATGTGCTTTCGAATCTTAATTGCACTCAGCATCATCCCATCAGGTACGACGCAATTGTCGTTCTGCAGAAGGGGATGAGCCAGCATTTCAGACAGGAGCATTTCAAAGCCCTGACTGGTAACACCTGGGATTGAAACTGAGAGCTTTGGCATACAAACATGGGCTCTGCCACTGACCAGGCACACTGCACGCAAAATGCTCTGCTTAAATCGTCTCGGTAATCATTATGACAACTCTGCAAGAGGCCACATATCATTGAATTGTTACAGATGTTGGGGTTTGGGAGAAGGGAAGTAAGGGAGAGACTGTCTGAATGGTTTTTAAATGGTTCTGTGCTGCCTTTCCATAGATCAAGGTGACTTATAAAAAAAGGAATACAATTTAAACAATTAAGGTCCCAGCATGAAACCACAAATAAAAATGCAGTACAGCATAACCCAACTTCTGTCTTACACAGCCGCGCCCCGTCCTAAGTTGAAACAACAAATTGGAGGAACGCAAAGGGGAACACATGCATTGCATGCAGAAGGTTCCAAGTTCAATCCCTGTTATCTTCCACTAAAAGGATCAAGCTGCAACAGGGGCAGAGGAAGGGGGTGTGGTGGGTGCGGACCGCCCCAGGTGTCACCACTGAAGGGGGTAACAAAATGGTGGGTGGCAATCACCACAGGGCCTGCAGCGCGCCCGAGCCACACGTCTCTCCTGAGAAAGACGCGGTGGCTTGGGCGCACACAGGCTCCACTCTGCCCAAACGGTCCGCCCGCTGCCTCCCCCCCAGCTGTAGGGAGGCTGAGTGGGAGGAGGCAGGCAGACTCCTCGGAAGCCCCACGGTGCACCCCGCCCCTATGGGCGGTTCACCCCACCCTCGCCCCACCCCTATGGGCAGCTCGCCCACCCCTGGGCGTGCCGCCCCAAGCGCCCAAGCAGCTTTTTCCACCGCTGAGTGGCAAGTGAAGTGAGAGCCCTCTACCTAAGACCCTCAAGAGCCACTGTCAGTCACAGTAGTAGGCAACTCTAGGCTTGATTGAGAACTAGTCTTACCTAGTATAAGATGGCATCTTGTGTTCCTAATTGGCATAGGGGCTGACATGAGAAGAGACAGTCTCTAAGTCAGGGTGGGGGGCCTCTGGCCTCTGAACATAATTAGTCGCATCAGGCCTCCCCACTTGGCCTGCCAGGCCATTTTGTCCAAGCCACATCCATCTGCCTACACCTGACTTCAGGTATGGAGCAAGTACAGGCCTGGCTTGGAGAAAAGAGGCTTTGCAGGCACTGTAGATCATCTGCTTGGTGCAGCATCTTCCAGGTGTTAAGTGTCAGCTGATGGCTGGCACTTGGGAAACTCAGCCCTTCCCCAGTTCCAACAATCAGGTGACAGGTGAGGCTTGAGAAGTGATGTGTCTAGCAGGCATGTCCAAAGTCTGTATCGGGGGCCTAATCTGCCCCACCGGTCAATGTTCACTTTGTTCACTTCATCAAATCTGGCCCTCTTTGAAAAAAGTTTGGGCACCCCAGTAGGGCTTCTGAAGGGCGAGTAATCAAGCAAAGTGCTACATGCACCTTGTGTGGTTTGATTTCTAAATAGGTCACCTGCATCATTGTGACATTGATCACTTGGCAGTTGGGTGGCCCTGTGCCAACCAGGCTGGGTCCATTGGGATGTATGGAGATAAGCACCCAGCTCATCATCTAGATTTAGTTGTCTATCTCTGCTCTAACATATGTGGGACTCAGGCTTTCATGACTAATACCAGTGCCTTGAATTAGGTCCAGAACCATACTAGCAGCCAGCGAGAGTAATATAATGTATATTATATTTGTATATTATAATGTATAGTTGTATATCTCCAATATCCATATGGAGACATATAGTCACTTTCTGCACTACCTGAACCTGCCTAGTCATCTTCAAGTGCTGCCCCAAATACAAGGCTGGATATAAACTAAGTTAGAGCAGAGCATCTAAAACTATTAAAAGAATGTGGATTACAGTGAGGGAAATAGGATCTACATTGACTGATGCTGCCTACAAGACAACAGAGTTGGAGTCAGGAGAACTGAGAGAGAGAGAGAGAGAGAGAGAGAGAGAGAGAGAGAGAGAGAGTTGGCGCACCACCAGAGAAAAGGCCTTTTCTCCAGTAGCTGTCCACCTTACCTCAGGAGCCCCAGATATGTGAAGAAGGTTCCCCAGTGAAGCTGACAGGCAGGTTCATGTAGAAAAAGGTAGATCTTTAGATACCTCACTAATAATGTTATAATGATTGTCAGTGTTGATATTTTATTCATCTTAGCTGCTGAACCCAATCACTGTTTTGTTGTTAGGTTGTCCTTTCTTCCACTCAGTGTCATTTTGGCCTAGCTATGCATGTGTTATAAAACTTACAGCCATAGCTACTACAACGGTTCATGGGCGTAGATGTCAGTTACTAGTACAGGCCAAAGTCTGAACTCTCACAACTGCCACGCACACCGGAGATGTATTTCACAATAAAGGAATTTGTTTTGTCTTCTGAAATGTGTGCGCAAAGGACATTCTAAATCAGTTTTGCCTGGCTCTGATTTTTATAGTTTCTATATAATAAATATACGAGCACATGTGTGCGTCAGTTCATCCAGTAAGGTTTTAGCTGCTGAGCAGAAAGCAGTTCAGGACATGCACAAAAGGGAATAATCCTTCCAACTGAAACTGTAAGGTGAAACTAATTGAAATGCCTGTTTGTCTAGGGCTATGTATGCATATGAAAAATGCCCAGAAGCAGCATCTCTAAAGGCACAAGGATGTTGGTTCAGCACTGACTCAGAGAACAGTGATTTGAACTGAATCACAGGCAGGCAGAGCACCTCCTTCCCGCTTGGTAGAAAGTGATTTTGCAGTGCAGGCCCTGGCTAATGAGAAACACAAAGCAAGCAAGGCAATGCATTTGTTGATTCTGCCAAATTTGCCAGTTGGGACTGGGACAGCTTTCAAGTTCTTCATGCCCCAGACAAGAGCTTTGAGAAACTCAAAAGCTTGTACATTTTCATCAGTTAATGAATGGCATCCAGTTCTAACTGTGCTCCATCTGCTTTCCTTGGCAAACAAGATGTTGTCCATTGAAGTTGGACTGCATTGTGGTTTAAACCAAATCAAACATGGTGAGGACCAGATGATGAAGTCACCAAAAGAAACTTATCCAGAGTTCAAAAAGTGGCCTATTGACTAGTGGGGATGGTGTGGCAATGGATGTACCTATGATTGAGGTTGACTCAGGAAAGCTATGGCTAAAGAAATGAGTCTTCGCCTAGCCCACCAAGATATAGATCCATTAAAAGAAATGTTCAGCTCAAGAAAGATAACTGCAAAGGACCCTTTGTCTTTCTCAACTCTTTTCCTCACCGTGTTGTGGGCTCTGCAGGAGGGGACCAAGCTGATGTGATGGCTGTTGACACCAGAGAGGCTGCCACTGTGACAAAACACAGAACTGCATACTAAGTGTTAGTAAAGGTAAAGGGACCCCTGACCATTAGGTCCAGTCGTGGCCGACTCTAGAGTTGCGGCGCTCATCTCGCTTTTATTGGCCAAGGGTGCCGATGTACAGCTTCCAGGTCATGTGGCCAGCATGACTAAGCCACTTCTAGCGAACCAGAACAGCGCATGGAAACACCATTTCCCTTCCTGTCGGAGTGGTACCTATTTATCTACTTGCACTTCAATGTGCTTTCGAACTGCTATGTTGGCAGGAGCAGGGACCGAGCAATGGGAGCTCACCCCGTTGCGGGGATTCGAACCGCCGACCTTCTGATCGGCAAGTCCTAGGCTCTGTGGTTTAACCCACAGCGCCACCTGCACACTAAGTGTTATCTACTATTAAATATGCAAGGGCCAAGGATTTCACCCCTGCTGCTGCTCACTGTAGCATCATTGCAGTGCCATGTGGACTATTATTGTTATGATTAGCAGTGGTAATGTGCAAAGTGCTTTCGAGCCTCCATCTTGCTTGCTTGCTTCCCAACAACAGCCTTGTGAATAAACTTTAAGAAGCAGAAATTGAGGTCATCAGGCTAACATGAGAGTTGAACCTTGGTCTTCCCAATCAGGGGTAGTCATCATGTCTACTCAGACTACAACTCCCATCACCCCTGACCGTTGGCCATGCTAGCTGGATCTGAGGAGAGTTGGAGCCCAGTAGCATCTGGAGGGGAGCACATTGGCTACCCCTGCTCCAGATGCATGTACTTTATGGTATCCACAGATCACTTTCCCGGGCTTCCCCTGCACTGAGTATTTTGCGGATAGTACATAAAAAGATTGTTTGTGCTGTCAGCCCTGCCCAATGTGTTGAACACCTGCATTTTTCTTTTTGGTGTGTGTAGTATGGTATTGAATGCAGAAGCCATTTAAATTTAAAGGAGCAACCAGCACTGTCTGAATTGATAGCCCCAGAAATCTGTTCAGCAGCAGCAGAGCAAGAGATATCCACAGCCCACTGTGCATGAGAGAATCTTGGATCAGGCCCAGGCAGCTCAAATGCTATGCAAGTTTGCTCATGTCCCACTGAATTCAATGAGGCATTTCCATACAGCACGGTATTGGAGCAGTGCAGCCTGATCCTATGCATGTCGACTCAGCAAGAAATCCCACTGTGTTCACTGTGGCTTTTTCCCAAGTACATCTGCACAGCCTTCATTTTGAAGCAACCTACCAAGTCATGTATTTGTACACACATTGCATGGATTTGGTTCTATTATTTTGCTTTGCATGCAAAGCGAACTACTTCCTGGTTTGGGTTTTGGGATGATGACAATGACCAATACTTCAAAGTCTTTGAATTAGGCTGCAATCCTGTACTCAACTGGACTTATTTCTGATTAGGCAACTATAGGCTTAGTTTGTTGGGCAAGGCACTACACATTAGGATCCATGTCTCTTGCCATCCTCTCCCACATTCTCAAAACACCTTTCATCAGCTCTCATTAACAGAACATACATTTGAGGAGCCAGACCTTTCACTAAGTAGCAACAGATGCCTCATTTCTGCCTGTCTTCCTGGCTTCACCTATTTGCTGAAGTCACTGGAATGCAAGGGTTACTGACCCCCACGTGAGCCCACACCTACATTCCAGCACACAGAGTGTGCCCTCCAGCAAGCTGCACAGAAGAAACTCCTTGCAATTGGGCGTATCCATTCTACCAAGTGTTTGGATACATAGCCGGAGGCTTCATTTTAAAAAAGGAAAACAGCAAAGAAAGAAAAAAAAGAAAGTACACACACACACTGATGACACCACTTTAGTTCTTCTAAGTCATTGTGAAATATTTAACCCCTCCAAGACACAAGCACGCTGGTCAGAAGAACAGAGGTATTAATTTTCTGTGGTATTTTCAATCATCCCACAATGCTTGATACACCCCGACAGAAAATACAGCACTCCAGGCAATCGTTTTACCTGGTAGTGGGGCATTATTTCTATTAACTGTAATTCAAGTTAAAAAGCAATTGTTTGTATTAGTGGCCATCTGGTGGATTAGAAATATCTGTGGATTACAGGAATTAAGAAATTAGCCTATATATGTTTACCCAGAAGAAAGTCCCCATTGTGCTCAGTGGGTTTTACTCCCAGGAAATGTGTGTCTGGGACTACAGAATTAAGCACACCCTGTTCACTAAATCCAGCCTTGGTGGCACAGCCTCATTCCTTAAACAGGCACGATATGGTGCCCTTTTATTCGGTGTCTTCACAATCCCCAGCTCCACAGACCCCACATTTATCCAACATTTTTGCATCCTTTGTTTTATATTATGCTATTCTCCTTACACTGCTGATTATTAAATGGTTTCACAGCTCAATCCTATACATACCTACTCAGAAGTAAGACAAATTTTGCTGCATAGGGCTTACTCTCAGGTCAGTAGGTATAGGATTGCAGCCCTAGCCTTCCTTCTATTTCTTCTTTCTTTCTTTTTTTCTTTCTTCTGCATCTGACAACATGTGTAACTGTGGCAGCTCTACTCCAGACAGGAATTAGATGGAAAAGGATCAGTGCAGTTAACTGTACAGTGGTTCTATATTATTAAAGGCAGTATGAAGCAACAAGTATGTATGAGAGAGGCAGGCAGGCAGTGATTCTGTGGCTTTTGTCCTATAAACAACTACCTGGTAGCAATCCCTTTTGAACTCAATGAGCTTTACTTCTGAATAGACAAGCCCCATGAAACTATGTTTGGGTTGGGGTGGGCACACATATTCAATTCCTTGTGAATGCTACTTCTACTAGAACCATACTCAGCACCTCCCTTTGGAGACTGGATTAAATACCAGATTAGCCTCGGTCATTTTGCATTTGAAATGGAAAATCAAAATGTTGCATAAGTACACACCTCACTCTGAGATTCCTTTCTTTAAAAAAATTAATAAATGCATAGATATGGAAATTGAAGACATGCTTTTCACAATTTGCCACCCAGACTCCTTTACGCCATTCATAGAAAGGCTAGGCCTAGGAGCAGAATCTCTGATCAAGTCACTGAACCACATGCCATTTTACTACTCATCTAATTTGCTCTGGGTGATTCAAAATAGAGATGTCTTCACATCTGCTCCAACAGCTGTAGCATGTGGGCAATCTACTCTGTACTGGTTCTCTATGAGCCATAAATGCAGAGCTACTTTTACAGCATTTTAGGCAAACATTTATATAGAACATACACCCCAGCAAAACCATTCCCCATTGCCTATTGTTGACAGTGAAGATTTGCACAGATTTAATTAATTCCCCAACATGCCTAGATAACACTGGCCCGAATGGACAAATAGTCTAACCTAGTATATAAGGCAGCTCCTTACGGTCCTATACAAAAAGGAAGAGCAAAAGGGGAAGTGGATGTGGGCCACTTTCCTCCTTAGCTGCTTGCCAGGAAACGGCAACCATGTAGACTACACAACTCATATGGACTGAGCTGCATGCAACCGTTTTTATCTGTGTGGCCTGGCAGAGAAGTAGCACAGGCCAAAGCATCTTTGCGTGTACTGAGAGGTGGTTGAATGCATTGGAACAGAATCTGACCTCCTCAATGAGTGCTATGTGGAAATTATTCTATGAGTTCAGTGGTGTTTCTGGGCATTCAGTTTCTTCTTATTATTATTCTTCTTTCCAAAGATGGGGGAATATCTTCCCAACTATCCCACTTCACAGAGAAAAAGACTGCAAAGTTGACTCGTTTCATAAGCTGGTCGATTTGCATGTCAAGACTTTAGTACACACAAGATCACTTTATCTCCTGTCCCAGCACCTTCTGTTAGACCACAATTGTCAGTTAAGGTCAACAATGGCCGCCTGCCGTAAACCTGCATGAAGCACATTGAGGAGGAGTGTGTATGTTTGTTTGAACAGGATTAAGAATGTGAGTACAATTTTTATAGCGCCAAAGACAAAGCTACGTTTTACTGACAACTTGAATGAACATCCTGAGCTTGCTCATTCTGAACTACACAGCCTTCAGCCGGTGAAACTGATTCTGTCCCAATAATCTGGCCTTGATCAAACTGATAAAAGATTGTCTCCAGGAGGAATGGCATTTATATGGATTAGAGAGGAAGGCCCATTTTAAAAAAAGCTGATGCAGGGAAACAGTTGCTTTGGTTGTGAGCTGAACAGAATTGTAGAAAGGCAACTCTTGATTGCTCAGCTCTTCAATAAATTCTTCCTGATGCCAATCTGTTATCAGATAACATGCAAAGCAAGGAAACTGGGAGATGGTAATGAAGATGAGAGAAGACACAATGGCTATTCTCCAGAAGCCATGTGATGAGAAAATCATACAACAAATACAATATGTGATGATGCACCAGTCAAATTAGCAGACACTAGATAGGATATATATTAACTCTTTCATGCTGTTGCTCAGAATGACATCTCTAGAGTAGTCCTGTACTCTTTTTGCTATACCAGCCAACAACTTTTCAAAGAAAACATACCATGTGCATTATGTCGCTTGAACCAAGAACCAATCCATGAAGTCAAGCCCATCAGAGCCAGGAAGATCTTGTTTCTCAAGCAAAGTCCAAACCCAGTGAAGAAGCCTTTAATAGCCTTCCTTCTCCAGGAGGGCCCAATGGCCAGTCCAAAACCTGCGAGCACTTCACTGCAGGGGTGATGTTCCAAGGTATAGTTCTGGTGGCTGGCCACATGCAACAGCTGCACATGAAAGCTGAGCTTCCTGGTTCTAACTCTGGTTCCAGTGCTGCCAGTTCCTGACACTCAGAAGCTGCTGCTGCTGCTACCATTGTGAGGGAAATGTCTGAGCCTTTGTGGACATGATAGTGATTTGATATCTATATAGCAAACAAGGGGTTTTATAACGAGAAAATAAGTGCTATAAAAACTATGTAGGACACCCACCAAATGACAATTGACTTGCAGCATTAGTTGACTGAGCTCAACTAATTTGTATTCATTTCTTCTGGTGATTCACAGAAGCACTTCTGTTCCCAACATTTCTCAGTGAAATGTGCTAGTTTAGGTGGAGGAGTGTTCAATGACACTGATACACACGCATGCACCTGCAGTCTGAAGACTTCTGCAATCTGCAGACCTGCAGCCTGAGGCTTGCCACGTCATCTTCATTGCAAGAACTAGGAACACAATCCAACCCCACAATCTTCCACAATGGATGGGGAATGGATGGGGCAGAGATCTCCCTCTGTCCTGTCCAGATAATCACTGCTTGTAGAGTGAAGCTAATGTCACTGGTCTAGCTTTTTTTCCCCATTACTGGCCCATCGTTACTTTGCAAATTGCCCACCTTCTGTGCAAGTCTCAGAGTGACCCTCCATGAAGAGACCCACTGTATGCCATCAGTTTGCTGGCCTCGTGAGATACTGGGGGGAGGCTTCTCACAAAGGGAAAGGGGGTTTCAACAGCATCGGGTATGAAGAAAAACCCTTCCCAGTGTGGGGTGGATGGGAGTTCTGGCCTTAGAAATATTGAGGCAGCTGCTCCTTTATGGGGGAAAGGGAGGGATTTGGAGGAAAAGGTTGGTGCAAAGAGCAGCATTCCTTTAAACTGGAGACAGCTGAAAGGGGAAAGGAGGCACAGACTGGCCCAACAATAGGAAGGTCAGAGCTAATGAGTTAAAAATATACATGCACTCTCTCCAGTTTGATTTTGTTTCCTGGAAGAAGTTTTATTTTATTGCCGCTGAAAGGCTGAAAACTCTATGAAGCCTTTGCCAGCTGGAATAGCCTCTTTGCACCTGTCTTTTTGTTTACACAAATCCCTTCTCTAATAGAGCTAATCACTGAGCTTTGATAAATTTGCCAGAGCCCCTGATAGGAGCGCCATTCTAGTTCCTCCATGCTAAACAAACAGATCATTGTCTCCATCAGGCTGGCCAGCTTGTTAATAGTTAAACTGGGAATAGTGGGAGAGGGAATGGGTGAAGGGGGGGGGCGTGCACCCCACCCGGAGTTGAAGCATCAGAGAATCAGACTGTGAACAGTCAACTTGTTTATGCAATTTTATTATAATACACCCAAATGTGGATATTTTGTGCATCTGCTTGCCTGGTGCACAGAGCAGAATCTGGTGCAAAACTTTGGCTTCCTGTGAATCTGATTGTTCCTTTTAAAAGAGTATGTGTGTGTGAGAGAGAGACAAGATTCTTGCCCTTCTGTCTGCCAATGGGAAATGTAGAAATGTTTAGGCAATGTCTGCCGAGGTCTCGAGAGCAAAAAACAAAGGTTCCAGTGTGAGGGGGCAGAGCTTTTGCTACCCTACGCAGCTGCCCCTGGCTCAGGGCCCGGTCCGTGCCTCCTCTCCTCATTGCCTTGGAGCACCCCAGCCCCTGAGCAAAAGATTCTGATTCCTCCGAGAATGCAACCCAAACAGTACAGTTTGATATAACTGGGGTAATTTACACAGTTCCTCCTTTCTGAAAGATGCTGGGGGACAGTTTCAGGATAGGGTGGCAAGGATTGTCAGCAAAGCTTAAAGGCAAGCTCTTTCCCTGCCCTCTGTAATTTTAAGGCTTGACCTCAGCACCTTGGCCAGCTACCAGGATCCCAAGACCCTGCCAGAGCCCACTGCTGATGCCTGTATGCCTGTCTTGGGGTAGGATTTAAATCAGGAAAATGCCATGGGGGTAGTGTTAACCCTTCCCCTGCCCAGTGCAGTGACTCCTGTTCAACTTCCTCCCTGCAACCTTTTTTAAAAGGAAGTGGGAGCGGTGGGGTTTCCAGTCATGGATCACATCTAGGTCTGGGTCACATGTTTATTATGGAAACAAATCCAGTGGAATGCCTCAGATAAATACGTACATATATTAAATAACAAGGAGGTCACTGAACAGGCATTTTACTCCTTTGTGAGGTGGAAAGGAGGAATTTGTCTTCCAAGGTAATGTCTGTCATGTGAAGATATTATAGTAAAGTACTTGTATTATATTTTTAGAAATAAGAATTGATATGCTGCCCAGTTAATCAAGGAGGAGCCTTTTAAAATTTCTCAAAAGGTACTTAACTGATCAACAAAATTCATTGATGGACTAACTTGCAGTCCCATCCATTGTGTCACAGTTGTATGCAGGTGCTGTATACAGATCATGCATGGGCTCAATGTAGGACGTCACCAAACTGTGGCAAGCAGGGAAGGCCATTCCTATGCTGTTGCTTGCCAGAGATGTTCATTGCTTTGCTTTGAGCCCTCTGGGGTCTGAATCTTCGTGTGAAGAAATGTGGATGCTCTTGCCCCTCCCAGAGACAAGAGTTTACAGATAATTGGTGCCTAAGGTGATGATTGCAGCAAATAGAGTCTCTTTCCTTCTCCGCCCCTGGCATGTAATAATTTGTACCTTCTCCAATCTCATCAAAAAAAACTTTGGAGATGAAGACAACAGATCAGGTATTTCTTTCTGTTCCTTACACATCCCACCTGGACTTTAAAAAATGTCCAGAACAGTTTACAATGATATTAAAAGAGCAATGAAACATCACTGGACAATTAAAATGGTAAAATAGATGTAGTAAGAAAATAACCAAATAAATGATAGCAGAAGCAATAAAACCAGGAAGAAGCAGGAGCAATCAGATATGTCAACCATGCATCTTTTTAGGGGTGCATCCAGACTGTTCCTGGGAGAGATTCAGGTGGATACCAGAAATGTGGGTTTGCACAACTGAAGTGGATTAAAGCACTCTGTTGCCCTGATGCACCAAATCCACACTAAGGGATCACAGCTGAACATCTAAAGAGCCACAGGTTCTCCATGCCTGCAATTTTGCATAGTCTAAGGTGTAGAAGAGTGTGGAATGGGTCGTGTGTACCATTTATCATGTTATGATATAATGTTATTTGACTTTTAGAAATATTTTTACTACAACCAATAAAAATCTTAATAGGAAAAAAAGTTCTGATAGTCCTGGCTAGAATTTCAAGACAAAGTAAGTTGACATTCCTTGTCAATTTCCTTTCCCCCCCCCCAATCTCCTTCCTTCCCTCCCTCCCCGCTCTCTGTCTTTCAGCCAGGACTCCTTATGGCAGACTTCACTAACCTGATGCCCTCCTGGTGTTTTAGAGTACTTCTACAGACCCAGTCAGCACAGCCATTGAAAGCCAAAACACCTCTAGGACACCAGCTTGGCAAAGACTGTCCTACAGTTTATACTCCAGGAACTCTGTGGCAGAGGGGAGATCTTGTAGGGCAGGCTGTGTTGAAGAGAAGTCATGGAGAGAAGTGGGGTTACATACTGTCAACCAGCACATCACACACACACCCCAAAAAAGGAAAAGGAAATGCAACAGTTTGGATATTCAGGAAGAAATGAGTAAGAATGATCCAACCAGTAGACAAAAAGTAGACAAAAAAAACCCCAAGAGTTTCCCTAATTTAACTGAAATGCCAAAAAGAAGGGCTAGTCAATGGGATTTTTCATTTTTGGATAGGTTGCACATGGATACCAAATTATCAGCAATGGACTTTCCTCAGTGTGTATTGAGGGAGGGGAGATAATAGCCATAAGTGGAACTGATAGTGCGCCAAAAGTCAGTGATAAAATACTGCTTACGTGTTATGGAGCATTCAACACATACTTTTGCTCTCTGGTTACAGAATCTGAGGTTTTATCATGCCTAGAATATCTTTGTGTAGCATACATCCTTTTCAACAGATGGACTACCAAGGCAACTTATATTGCAAAGCAAAGCCATACACACACCTAGATATATTTCATACACTTGGCAGAGTTGTTTTGTGTGGCGGAAAACCAATGTGAACAGACAGTTGCGTGGAGATTCCGTTTGCATTTTTCTTCCCCCTCCAAAAAAGATGAGGAAAGATTGCGAGTGATTACAGCTCCCATCCTCCCTGACCGCTGGCCTTGCCAGCTGGGGCTGATGGGAGCTGGAGTCCAACAACCTCTGGAGGGCCACAGCTTCCCCTTCCCTGGCCTAGAGTACTCCTACTCAGAAACTCCAGAAGCCAGGGCAGCAGACAAACCAAGTGAAACACACACCAGCCTCCTTCTAAGACTTTTACGATGCTGCAGCCTATATCATTATTCCTTTGGTGCTTCTGCCTCCCTGTCAAACCCACCTCCCTTCTCCAGACAATTAATATCAATGCGGAGCGGCAGGTGCTCCTGGCAGGGAGCCATTTTGTTTTGTTTTATTTACAGAGCACTCCTTGAAGATCATTTGTGTCGAAATCTCTTTTGGCTTTCTCTCTCTCTTCCCCCGATCTTATTAACATTCTTTGAGCCAGTTTTAGTACCCTGAGGGCTCTTTCTCTGTGACAAGCCCGACTTGCACAGTCTGCAAAGTGAACCGGAGCCTGAGCTGGGGACCTTCCCCTCCCCACAGGAGCCTGGGGGTGAACAAGAGCAGCACACAGCCAACCTTGCCGTGAAGAATGGGGACTCTTCCAGCAAACATCTTCTCTCTCTCACTCCTTTTGTCACTTGCCTCAGAGCAGAGAGCTCAGTGCACCATTGTCCAAAGGCAGTGTCGGCCCTACGCCCCTGACCCCATCATTTCCATTTGAAAAGCAGCATTAATGCAGAAGAAACTCTCAGAGTCATGTTTAACTCTTCATCTTCATAACTCATGTCCTTCTGCAACGTTCCGTGCTATCTTTTCTCTTCCCATTATTTTCTCCCCCGACACTGAAACGGTACCTTTTTTTCTCCTCTCTCCCTCGCCAAATCTGACATTTTCCTCTTTCTGCACCTAAATTACCCTCTTTTTCAGGTTACTCCATTCATACTGGGCTTACTTTGGAGTTCAGCTAGATCTATTGAGCTCTGCCTTAATGTGGTGCCTTTGTAGCAATTTTGTCCATACAGGGCATATTCTAAACAGCTCCGCCCCTTGTGGGTCAGTAGTTTCTGCCTAGCAACCTGAAACTCATTGTTCTTCTTTCAAAGAGAGTTTAAAGGATACACAGCAAAAGCAGACACAACGAGCTGCTCTAGTTTCATCTCTATGCTCCAGGAGGACTAGAAGTGGAGCTTGGGTAGCCAGACTTCTCTGGAAATCATTTGGTATTTCATGCTGTGTTAATGATGTGCTGATTGCTAAAATGTAAATACCTATTAAGTAGCTGCATCAACTATGGGTGTGGAGTGGATCCATTCAGAAACACAGAGGGTGGAATTCAATGTCACGCTAAGGTGACCATTCCGCCAGTGTGGCCATTTCTGTTTGTCAGATAAAATGGCCTCCACTCTCCTCTCCCTGTGCACTTCTGACCCCCCCCCCCTCCTGAGCTGATTTGGGGGGCATGGGGGCATGTGAGTGAAGGAGAGGAGGGAAGCCTCAGTGCCCCAGCAGGACTCATTGCACTGGTTTCCACTAGTGATTTAGTTGAATCCAGCCTGATTTTTTTTTTTATTTAAAAAAACTTTCAAAACCAATGCCAAGTCTGGGAACACATTAGACTAAATCACACATTCTAACAGGCCAAGTATTTCCAACTTTTCTGAGCCTAGAGGTATTTGAAAATCTAAGAAACTGTTGCTAGCACCACAAAATACTTTTTTTACCAACACAAAAGTGGCAATGCTCAACCACCACCACTGCCCACCCCTCCCCCCCAAAAAACCCAACAACCCAGCAATCACAATGGTGCTGAATAAGGCACTTCCCCTCCTATTTGCATGCCACTATTGCTAGCAGATTAGAGCAGGCATAGGCAAACTCAACCCTCCAGCTGTTTTGGGACTACACCTCCCATCATCGCTGACCACTGGTCCTGTTAGCTAGGGATGATGGGAGTTGTAGTCCCAAAACATCTGGAGGGCCGAGTTTGCCTATGCCTGGATTAGAGTGTTGCTAGAGCACTCCGGGAGACAGTGGAAGACAGAAGTGCCTGGCGTGCTCTGGTCCATGGGGTCACGAAGAGTCGGACACGACTAAACAACAACAAGAGCACTCCAGCGAAGAGCAAAATGGAAGAGAGAGACACAGTGTTCAACACCATTATCAGCAGAGGAGTAGGACAAGTGATGCTGGACCAGAAGGAGTAGAAGGTATCTTCCCATCATGCCATCAACCTATGAGGAAAGTTTACTCTCCACCTAGCCCAGCACAACAATGATAGGGAAATCAACTTATCTGCTCTTCAGAGATGGATCTGAAAAGAAGCAAGAGCAATTTTGCTCCTCATTTGCTCCTCATTTGCCTGAACTCCCAGTCCCCTCTCAATCCATGAATTTCTATAACCTACCCAGTCCTCATTCTCCTTCCTTTTCCTTCCCACATACCTGTCAGTAGTAACTGAGAAGTCCCAGTGGAGGTTCCCTGATAAGTTTTAGTTTCTCCTTAGCACCTTAATACTGAAATGTCAGCATCTCAGGTAGCAAGAACCCTGAGAAATGCAGTCTTTCAGGCCAATGGATTCCTTGCTGTGAATGTCAGGTGCCCTGGAAACTGCATGTCTCAGGAGCCCTTGTTCCTCAGATGTCCTCATGAGTAAGTTCAGCAATGTCCTGGCTCTAAGGTAGAAGAACCTCTGGGACTTGTAGTTTTTAGGGTGCTTTACATCCATAATAAAGACTCAGAAGCCCTGGAAAATTCCATTTCCTAGGAACCCCAGGCCCTGGGATGCTGTCATTGCAACATCCAACAGGTCAGGGGCAGAGGAACTTGCCTGAGTTAAATTCCAAGCTGGGAAAAGGCTTTCAAGTGACATTCCACTCTCTTTGCAAATATTATGAGCTAGACTAGTTCATATTCTGAGCCAGGTAATTATGAGTTTTGGTAACATTGCTAAGCATTTTTATTTTTTTTATTAAAGACATGGAGCCTTATCTTCTCCAAGTTCCACTTTCAACTTTTCCTTCTTCCCTTATTCTTCTTTTTTGCACTGCTCCACATTTGTCCTTCAGGAATTAGGTGGGGCTGTCCTTGCAGCATTCCACAGTGGTAGAAAAATTAGAGAAGACTAATAATACTTAATATGTCACTGAATGACATTGTTGATGTTAATCTTCATTATAGACCTGAAAGGAACTTAATTGAAAATAATGTTTTATGCCACAGTCTTATGTTCAAGAACTCCTGATTCATCATTTAGAAATGTTTCGGGTTGTCAGGGTGTCACATGTTCACGAAACAATCATCAAAATAATAGAGGTTTCATTTTAAAGCCGACTGTGTATCTTTCTCCATCTAGTCTGCTTCATGAGCCTAAAGTAAGGAATAGAGTTTTCATATATGACAGTAAGCCAGTTGCAATTCTAAGCACACACACATAAAGAGCAGTTCAAACCCCTGAGCCACTATGCTAGATAGAGCTGGATGCGTTGAAGGTCTCCTTCTGCCTGGCTCTAACAAGCTTGTCCGCATTTTGGATTAGGGATTTAAGAAGACATCACTTTCCATTCTGCCCTGTGTTCACCTCATGCACCACTGTTTCCTGTCTGCTGAAGTTCATCTTTCACCCAAAACGTGATTCGTCTCATCGTCTGCTGTGGTGAAATTACGTAACTTACGTTGTCATTACACTATTCCATCATCAACTCATTTCAATGCAAAGGAAATGTTATTCAAAGGGTGTGGGGAATAATCAGTTACAAATCTGTCATGGACTGAAAACAAGAATACTGGTTGCATTTGCTGGATTGATTTCTGCTCGGGACATGGGACAAATAAGTGAATTTCAGCCATTTCTGATCCCATTTTTGTTTTCACCAGAGTTTTCTGACATTCCTGTTCTAGATGCACGTTTCTTGTACCCCCACCAGTAGGAGCCAGCAGAACTCCTCCGCTACCACTAAAACGGGCAATTCTGAGATGTGGAGGAGTGGATGATGCTGGAAAGTAGAGAGGTTTTTGGCATAGCAATGTAAACAAATAGATTAGATCTGTGAGTGCAGTTGGTTTAATCTCCTTATTTTGTACCATGGTTGCATAAACAAGTACACCTAATTTCACCCAACAAATCCTAAGAGGCTCTTGAACAAGAAGAACTGAAAGGAACCCTTGTTTGAGATCCTAGAGAACCTAACTGAAGACTTCTACTCCAAGTCAGGGTTGATGGTACTGGACTGCATGGTCCATTGGTCTTAGTAAGAATGTGTCTCCTTAACTCATTGAGATGGTTTCTTTTGCAGAAAAGAGGCTTAAATAATACCTTCTCCTTTTCCAGCATTGTAAGGTGAGCATGCAGGAGAAATTGTAGATGCGCGCACACACTCACACGCGTGAATAATAAAGACCAAATACCTCTGAGCAAACAATAGAGTTTTCAGGACAATGCGAGCTAAGCATTTCTAAGCAGAGAAAGGCAGCTTTCCAAAGCACTTTGTAACTTGCATAGCCCTAATCCTCCTATGGAGCAGGCTGCCAGGCTTGTCACAACCTGTTTCAGGTGTATAAGCGATGCCCTGCCTTATGCCTTTCACAGCTCAAAGCTTGAGGCCTAAGGGCAAGTGAAGAGGAGGGGCAGAGGGAGGGAGAGGATAGCATGCTCGAAATAAATGGAGCAGAAAGAGAAATCTGGAATCCACACTGCCTCCAGGGCCCCAATGCCAAACAGGTTCAGCTTGATACTAGGAGAGCAAATATATGGAGAGAATTCAGACAGATCCCCCCCACACACACACCTGTATCTGAGCTGTGGTGTTAAACAAGGCAGCAGCCCTAGCCCAGTTTTGAAGGCAAGCGTTTAAGTTGAGAGGGGATTTGGGGAAAGGGGGAGTCTCCTGAAGCCACACATTTTCTTCAATCCCTGAGTCATTCGGAATGAGGGGAAAGGAGGTGGCTTCGCCATGTGTCCTCCAATGACCCTTTCAGCTCACCTTGTGCTTTTTTATTTTACCTGTTGAAAAAGAAGCCCCATAAGCCTCCACGCCCAGCAATACTGTGGCTCATGAAAGTCATGGAACAGAAGGGGTCAGGGCCTGACTAGGTTCATCAGCACTGAAATAATTAGGGCCCTAAACTGAGTGTGACAAAAAGATGGGGGGGGCAGAGTGGGGAATGGATTTATTTCCAAATCCGGCATAGGGAGCTCTGTGTTTTTCCATAGAAGCAGCCTCCATTGACAGCTTATGCATCAATCCAAAAAGTGGATTAAAGAGGGTACAGATATGCATAACAAGTGGATATGCTTATTTTATGCATAGGTGATAATTTTGAGGCAATTACAATGGATTAGAAATACAATACTGTACAGCTCAGCGTAATGGAGAAGATTGTGGCCAGGGGATCTACATGCTTGTTCAGTCTGCTGAGGGACCTTGGGCCTGTCACTGCCTCTCAGCCTAACCCAGGCATACGCAAACTTGGCCCTCCAGATGTTTTGGGACTACAACTCCCATCATCCCTAGCAAACAGGACTAGTGGTCAGCGATTATGGGAGTTGTAATCCCAAAACATCTGGAGGGCCAAGTTTGCCTATGCCTGGCCTAAACTACCTCACAGGCTTTTTGTGGGGATTAAATGAGGAGGCGGAGAACCATATAGGCCATCTTGAGCTCAGGGTGTCTTGTAATAACATCATGGGCCCTGGTCAAAGTAGGGAGGAGAAGGAGACACCTTTTGATGGCATAGGAGCTTATCACAGTTACATTCAGAGGAAGGGGAAGGTGTTCTGTATAGGGCCCCTCTGGGCTGTTGGGGTTTTGGGGGCGGGGAGTGGATTCTGACACAAGAATAGGACATTCACATTAAATTTAAAACCTGGGCAGTTATGGTTAGAAAAGTGGCCGGGATTTTATCAGGAAGTTACAGAATATGCACTGACCCAAAATTGCCCCCAAAGTTTTGCAGGCAAAAAATATTGAATGTGGGATCACATATAATCACTTGCTGTAGCATCCTGAACCCAACTCCTCATGAACACACACAACGAACTGAATGTCTAGAGATGCTCTTGCACTACATAGTATCCTAGGTGAGCTGTGTGGAAGTGAGGCCAACATTGTGCTTTCAACATGCCAGATTTTTGAAGCTTGGCAGAAATGTGATGCCTTCAGAGCCAGTTGTGTGCTGGACCCCTTTTATATGTGTATTATTGTTGTAAAAAGGTGTTGTATAGTGAGAGGGGGGAAATGGTTGTCTGAGAGAATATTATTCACACCTGAGCAAAATTTGGGAATCTCTATTCCCTCTATTCATCTTCCAAATCAACCTGCATAGGAGATGAAAGAGGATCACATAAAGCCTGTGAGAGCACCTGTTGTGGCTCCCTGCCAGAAGGTGCTACAATCAGAGAACTGTTAAGTTACTACAACAGGCCTACTTATGGCTTGTAGGAAGTATCCTGAAGTGATCCAAGGGGCAAGATGTTAGGATGTTGTAAGTTAGTTAATTTAACCAAGAAACAGGCCCAGGATAGACAAAGTGGGCAATACCAGTAAATACCATTGATTAAGTTTGGTGACCACAGGGTACATGGAATCACTTGGTTAAAAAAAAACAAAATAGTGACTGTCTGGAGGCACCCCTTACTTTTTCATCACTATATCAGTCAGATATTTCAACTCTCAACCCCACACTCTCACTGAAAACTCACCTTTCCATCACATAAGGGACCTAGGAAGCTGCCTTATACTGAGTCAGATTTTTGGTTCACCTAGCTTCATAGTGTCTACACTGACTGTCAGCAGCTCTCCAGGACTTTAGGTAAAAGTCTGCATTCAAAGCAGATGCTCCACTATTGAAGTGTAGCGCCATCTTTTTACCAGCTTGAAAACTTCAGCCAATCTTTCTTTCTTTCTTTCTAGATCATCCCTACTCCATCCACATGACCCGGAAGCTGTACGCCGGCTCCCTTGGCCAATAAAGCGAGATGAGCACTGCAACCCCAGAGTCGGCCACGACTGGACCTAATGGTCAGGGGTCCCTTTACCTTTACTCCATCCAGAGGACTCCATGTGACTTCTTTTCTAAAGACAAAGGGTGTGGATCTAGGGTGTGGATCTCTAGTTGGCATAAGCCATCAGGGTGGAATCCACGATATGGGGTCATTGACTCTGGGTGTTTCAAGCAACTGTGTTGGCCCAACTAATTTATGTTCCTTACTAAACTCAAAGGTGATCTTTATTGATTTCATGATGTACAGAAGTGTTTGCTCTTTGCTAAACATAGAGCAGCAACTATTGCAATGCCTTCAACGTTAAAAAAGTGGGGGGGAGGGAGTCCTGAGTTCAAATCAATTCAAAGCCCTGAATTTAACTGAGTGACCTTGCGGAAACCATCATCACTCAGCCTTGTCATTTCCAAAATGGGGAGTGTTAGTGACCCATACCCTGGCAAGGTTCTGTCCCAGGCCAGAGAACCAGCAAAGAGTCCCGTGCTTTCAGGGGCTTCCCACTCTTCTTTTGACATGAAAGTAAACAAGATAAATTTGGGGCAGCAATTGGGACAATAACTCAATAATACTAATACCCATCTATATATCTATCTAATAGCCATCTCTTAACAATCTATTTCTGCCCATCTGTGCAATGTCATGCTCAGAGGGTATGATAAATACATTTGGGAGAAATGCGGGGAGGGGGGATAATAAACTGGGGGTGCTGAGTGGTGAATGGGAGGGTTTGATGCAAAGGAGGGAGTGGAATACAAGAAGGGGAATGGGAGAGGACAGAACCTCTCCCTTTAACACTTCCGCACTTGGCCTGTATGGAAGTGGCTTTTAATTCATGGCCTTTAATTAATGACAAATTACACTTATCCAATCCAGTACCTGCGCTACATGTTAAGAAGTAAGCATATATTACAAAGTCAGCTTAGATGACTTGGTTGTCCCTCTAATTTTCTGCTGCTTGTTAAACCTATCAGTCTCTGACCTTGAAACACGCAACATTTGACCAATGCGGAAGAGAAATGGTGGGCCTCAAGACATTTTGCTGCCAAATGTCAATGCCCCCCCTCCAATACCCACTAGGGCCGTCACATTAAAATCTCTTCCCATACCATTCACATGCATTGAGGCAGAGGCTTAATACTATAAACAGGTTATTCAAATATCACAAACTGGTCGCTGGCAACAGGGTTGATTTTAAACGTTTTGGGTTTTATTCCAAATTAAATTGGGGGGTCGGGAGATATATGTGCCGGGATTTTGATGCCAGCAATTTTGTGTGGCTGCTGGGGAAAAATATGCATGAATGAGGATCTCCCATCCTACAATAAGCACCTATCTGGAAGGACCCACCAACACCTGCCTTTATTTATCCCCCTCAGTCCCACTTGAAGCAGGCATGCCTTCTTGCTGTATGGCAGAGACGGCTCAAGAAGCAAAACTGTGTGAACTGTCAAGTATTACAAATCCACACACATTCAGGGCACACAGTTTGAGCACTTAAACAGCCTTCACCAACCTGGTGCCCTCCAGATATTTTGGACTACAACTCCCATCAGCCCCAGCCAGCAGAAGAATGGATTTGTGGCTTTCTTCTCCATCTAGAGAAATCTAAAGGAATGCAAGTGCTCCATGTGGAGACCCATATATGACACACAAAAGTGATTTCTTCATATGCTTAACACACCCATTGAAATCTGTGTGACTTAAGAATCTTTAACTTTGACTGCATTCTTCACTAAGATTCTCTTAGAATCCATGCTTAAGCTCAGTATCTCATTAGCATTTGTATTTGAATAGCAATAGCATTTTGGAATCATAGTCATGGACTGGGGCTCCATTGTGAAAGACCCTGCATATCAGTAGAAGATGCTCCCTGCTACAAAGAGTTTACAGTTCATATTAATGGGACAAAACAAGATGGACGCTTGTGAAAACACTGCAGCGATATTTGACCAGCATTCTTCAATGGGCAACTGTTTGTAATCCATATTGAGTAGAATGTAGAGAATGTAATTGGAAGAAGAGAATGTAATTAAAATTCAGCAGATGTTTGGAGCGTGCTTCAGTTATGAAAGACAACACATGAGAATTCACCAGAGGTGCTTGTGAGAAAATGTCGCACGTAGGCAATGAGGACTAACACCACTGGCAAAGCTGAGGGAGGAATCAGCATTGCTGTAGATGCCGCAGTGACTGGCAGGGCATTCTAAGCAATGGGAAGTAAGTCAAACATCTCTCCCAATATGATTAAAAGCTCAAACCTGTCACATAGCTCCATGCCCTCTAGTAACTGTGATGCACAGGTTTGGGAACAGCATTCTGAGCCAAAAGCTGAGCAGTTAATCAGTGTGGCTTGTATTTGACTCTCATATAAAAGATTAACACTCTGCCTGGGAGATGGCTTATCTATGTGGTTGTCAAGACTTGCAGCCACAAATGTGACACTTAATTAACTTGCATTGTGCTGCCTTTTCTTGGAAGCAGAATGCTTGCATTCATTGCTTCCTGCAACCTCCCCATAACATGTCTTGAATCCTGCATTCACTTAGCTGCATGTGAACAACATTGTTCCCTTTCAGAGGGAGTGTACACTGCTCTGCTATGCAGCATTGCCAGATGAAGAAAGTTCAGCTTTCCCTGAGTTGCTTAAGGATGTGCCAGTCTTGTTAACAACTCCTAGTCTTTTTCTCATATGCATAAAGCCTCAGCGCTTGAGCTTTGTTGCTTAGGTAGATAGGTCTGAAATGAAAGGTTTCTCCCTAGCCTCTTGCACTGAAGGATGGGCATTCAGTTTCTGCTCCAATCTCTATAGCTTTGAAGAAGTGCCTCTGTAATCTTTACAAGGCTTTGGCAAGATGGGTGCTTCGGATACACAAGGCGCAGCTAACCGTCTGATCTGATTGCAATATTCACCCCTGCCAAGTCCCCACCTTTCCTATCTTACCATACCAAGGCAAGTTAATAAATCTATTTCACAGGTTCACAGAGCTGTACATATTTGGAAATGGTAGCATACCCTCCAACATTTCTCCGATGCAAATAGGGGCATCCTATTCCATAATGATAATTTTACTATTTATACCCCACACATCTTACTGGGTTGCCCCAGCGCCACTCTGGGCAGCTTCAAACATATATAAAAAACATAATTAAACATTAAACATTCAAAAATCTTCCTACAGGATTGCCTTCAGACAGCTCGGGGATCGGAAAACTCCATACCCTCCAACATTTCTCCAATAAAAAAAGGGACATCCTAAGGAAAAGTGGGACATTCCGGGATCAAATCAGAAACCGGGATGGCTTCTCTAAATCAGGGAGGTTCCTGGAAAACGGGAGCACTTGGAGGGCCTGTTGTAGCCAGCCAGATAAACTCTATGCCATCTGGTAGCTCTGTAAATTCTATGTCAGCTTTAGGCAAACTCAACATTTGTGGATCTTTCCAAGATAATACAGTCCACCAGTGCTGTAGTAGTAGTATTTCTCAGCTCAGGAACAGGGAACTTGTTCTCCAGATGTTGCTGGACTCAAGCTCCCATCAGCCCCAGACAACATGGTCGGGAGTAAGAAATGATGGGAGCTGTAGTTCCTGCCCCCAGGGCCCAGGCTTTGTACCTGAAAACCATCACAGTAGCATGCTGCTTCAAATGGCAAACACTCAAAAGCATCAGTCCTAGCTGTCTAAAGGCCCATAATACAAAACAGAGCTCTGAATACCAGACACTGGGTAACAGCAGCAGGAGAAGGCTGATGCCCTCATTGTAGGTGGGGTTCCTAGAGACAGGAGGCTGGATTTGAAGAACCATTGGTTCACAGGTCTGGAGTTGCTCAAGACTGCCAGGAAAGGGTGTGCTTGAGTGCAAAAAATGCACATCGGTGTGCTTAGTAGCAGAGCAATACTTCTAACCTCTGAACTCGTATCCCATTTCACGAACGCTTTGTCACTTTCTGTATCCCTATGGGGGATTTACTCTCACGCTTTGGTTTCTGCTGGCCCCTGAAAAGGTTGGTGCGTATATTTCGCGAGCAAAGAAAGAATGATAACTGAGGTGCAAAAGTCCCATCTGATGATTAATTCTGTTCCTGTACAAAGAAGCTCTATGGTAGAAGCTGGAGCCAGGATTAATGGCATACCTTGAAGTGGAGTGGTTTATGTAAGGAAATAGAGCTGGCAGCCTGCCCAACCCAAGGCTCTATTTAGCACCTGATGGAGTCCCCCACCTGTTGCACTGCAGTAGCAGCTTATCCTTTAATATTATATAAAGGGTAATTTCAAAACTTGGATTCTCCACTTGCTTTCCACTCTAGCCAAGCACACGGGGTTTGGGTCACTCCCCCCACCCTAGTTTATATGGAGATTCCTGTACAAGTGTCTGTGTGATGAGTCAGCCTTATGGCCAAATTGCACATTTACCCATGGGCATGTTTATCTTTTCCCCAATAATTTAACCTGAAAGCAGACTCAGAGACTGCATGTTTCCAGTGCAAAGGGAGGAGGAGGTGCAGGTGCTTAACCCTTTCCCTCCTATTCATTTCCCCACTCTTCATTCCTCCTCCAAGCTCCTATTCACCCCCTTAGGAGACAGTGGGAAATATATAGATCCTCATATATTTTCTGCTAATATGTTTCTGTGTCAGGTGGGGGGGGGGGTTGGAAAGGAAAGGGTTAAGCAGCGATCCTTCTGCTGATTATCCATGAAACCTGTCACCTCAGAAGCTGCTTTTGAGGTGTGTGTTTTTAAATGATGCATCTGGAGTAGTGGGCTGTGTCCTACAATAAATCTGTAAATCTTTTAGGCTCTGAGCAACAGATACCCATATCAAGATTTGTAAATAGGACTAACTCATTTCCCTTGAACAATCCAAATTTACACCACGGGTGGGAGGGTGGGAAGGTCTGAAAAAGACTGCAGTGCCTGAAAGCACTACTTGCCCCCTTATATTTTTCCCCAGAGTGGACCTGGATGGGCAAAGTCTTCAACCAGGTCCTCCCTAAAGCCCCATTCCAGCGTGAGGTCTCATTTGGTTCCTGAATTCTCATGGGATTTCCTGACCCCAGGATGGCCACAGGAAGTGGGAAACTGTACTGCCCAGAGCATTGGAGCCAGAAACTGCTGGGAGCCACCCATCACCAATGGACCTGGCCTCAAACACTGCTCCTGGTAAGTGGGGGAACAGGGATTTCCATGCAGAAGCTCCCAGGTCCAACTCCCAGCATCTTCAGGTAAGGCTGGGAATGTTGGAGACCCACTGCCAGTCAGTGAAGACAATACTGAACTAGTTGGAGCAATGGCCTGCCTCAGCTTAAGGCAGCTTCTTCTGTTCTGAGGAGAAGCCATATAATGTGGGAATTCCTATACATCCGTGTTCTCCTCAGTAGTGTTTCGGTTGTGCCTCTGCCTGTTGTTCCCTGACAGGACTTCCATGCACAATGGATGAATGCAAAACCACACCTTTGAAAACCACAGGTAAAATTTCCTTGTTTAACTGCACGACTAAGTTCCTGGCCCTTTATCTTTATTGCGCCAGACAGTCCGGGGTGACTTGCGGCAGACTCATTGACCTGACTCCTGAAAGTATTGCGCTCGAAGGGGTGTTGTAGTTGAGAGTAAATATATAATTATAGTCCGCAGGCAGTCTGAGAAAGCAAAATAAGAACTGCTGAGTTTATTAAGAGCCAAAGATGAAAGCTTTCAGAGCTAAATTGAAGCTGCGTGAGCAATACAAAAGCTATCTCGGGTTCCGTGTGGTTCCCCAAGACATCAAACCTCTCAAAGGGGTGATGACAATACCTCACGATCAAACAATGGCAAAGGATAACCTGAGGCATCTGTCTTAGGACAGAAGCAGTTCTTATTTTCTACAAGGACTAGTTCCTCCCCCTCCTCCACCCCCACCCGGCTGCCGTGCAGAGCCCTACCACCTCTTCCCTTTGAAATTACGCACGGAAGGAAAATACATTTCTGTCACTTACACACAATAGAAAACTTGCAGCTATGACTTCCATATGACATCAGCCAGCCAAACCAATTGCAAGGCACCAGTTTGAGGAAGGCTGTTCTACTACGGGAATGGCATCACTGCCTGTTTAAGTGCCTAAAATGTATCCCTGATTGTGTGTGAATCTGTACTACTTGACAGTTCACACAGATTGACTTCTTGAGACATTTCTGCCTTACAGCAAGAAGGCATACCAGATTCTTTTTCTGGACACCAGGTGAATGCTCAGTTTGCTATTCCAGAGTCAGATTTTTCCTTGATAGATTTTTCCTCCCCCCACCCAGTGCACTCTTAAAAATTAGTTTCTTTTATTTGTGACTCATATTTAAAAGACTCTAATATTATTGTTCTTAGCACTAAAGCAGGGATGGGGAATCTGTAGCCCTCCAGATGTTGTTGGGCACCATGTCCCATCAGCCCCAGTAAACATGGCCAATGCTAAGGGATGGTGGGAATTGTAGTCTTGAGGACTACAAGGGCTCCATTCCTACATTAAAGGATAAAGGTAAAGGGACCCCTGACCATTAGGTCCAGTCATGTCTGACTCTGGGGTTGCGGCGCTCATCTCGCTTTATTGGCCGAGGGAGCCGGCTTACAGCTTCTGGGTCATGTGGCCAGCATGACTAAGCCGCTTCTGGCGAACCAGAGCAGCGCACAGAAGCGCCGTTTACCTTCCCCTGGAGCGGTACCTATTTATCTACTTGCACTTTGACATGCTTTCGAACTACTAGGTTGGCAGGAGCTGGGACCGAGCAACGGGAGCTCCCCCCATCGCAGGGATTCGAACCACCAACCTTCTGATCAGCAAGTCCTAGGCTCTGTGGTTTAAACCACAGCGCCACCCGCGTCCCTTATTCCTACATTAAGCTGTTTCTATCCCCCCCCCCCCCCAGAGTTTAGGTATGCAGAGTGCCATCACCTAATCTTGTCATATTGACAGTCAAATGATATTGGGCAAAGCAACTGGATTTGTTGGGCCAAAACACACCCTTCTCTTTCTAGGCTGGTGGGGGAACCATCTGAGCATATGGAGTCATGCATTGATTCTTCAGAGCACTTTTTTGCACATGGGTTAACAGTTTCAAGTCTACCCAACACCCTATGGCCCCTCCTTGGGCACTGGGTGCTATTCCTGGATCTACTGCTGGCCTGGTGTGTGACTGTTATATCATCCCCCTTGCACTTCTGTTTCCCCTTCCACCTATCCTGTCTGGTCTGATTAAAATAGAATTCTGTGCTTAGCGAGAATTATCCATCTAGTGAGATAAAATGCATCATCCAGTTAAGATCAACTTGCTTCAGAGTAATTCCTTGAGGTACAATAGCAAACACATATTTATCAAGCTTATTGGAACAGTGTCACCAAACTGTCTTCATGCATTTTCTGGGAACCTGTGATATGAGGAGCCGATATTAGGAAAGCAGGAAGCTGCCTTAAACTGAGTCAGACCAATAGTCCACGTTGCTCACTATTGTCTCTGCAGAGTTTTCACATAGGAAGTCTTTCCCAGCCTTGCCTGGGTTTGAACTTGTGACATTCTACTTGCAGAGCAAATTCTCTACCACTGAGCTATGGCCCTTGCCATAATATGTGCCCTTCACAATTCATATAGTAGTGGTGTACATCATATGGCCAAACGCATCTGTTCCCTATGTTATCCAAGTGTGACACAACTTCCCTCACCACACACATACAAATATACACACCTTTCAGTAGAACTTATCAACATTCATGTTAATTTTCTTCTTTTTCTTCCTTCTTAATTTAAATATTTTGTCCCATTGCTATGGACCATCCTGTGGGTGGGCCATCCATTGCTGGTGGAAGGACTTTCACTGGGCTCTCACAAGCCAACACCAGGTTTTTGTTGTTGTTTTTAGATTTGGGATATCTCATGGGAAATGTTATTCAGTGTTACCCAAAGCAGGGGTGAGGGGGATAAGGAAAAATAGCATTAAAAAGTAGGGGGGAAATAGACTGACAGTTCCAAAATGGAGAAGATGGGCCAAATCATTCCCTCACAGGTGTTATATCAATATTCTGGAGTAAAGAAGCAGTGGTTGCTCTCCATTTCTGACAGTGTGAGTTGTAACCAGGGATGGGCAATTGTATCCATTTTAGTTTATCTCATTTTTCCAGTCCTTTGTTCAGTTCTCCACATCCATTTGCTTTCTATTTATCTTTTAAAATAGTCCTCAGGAAACTTCGTCAACATTTTAGTGTGAATTTCTCCTAGTATGCACATTTTTTGCAAAGCAATTTCCACAAATATATTGCATTTACCTAGTGGTTGGAAGATCTGCGACACTCAGCATGCAAAGTCCATTTAAAAGCTTGATCATCTTGTCTGTTGAATAGTTCTATAGTGGGGATGCAGGTGGCACTGTGGTCTAAACCACTGAGCCTCTTGGGCTTGCCAATCGGAAGGTCACTGGTTCGGATCTTCACGATGGGGTGAGCTCCCATTGCTCTGTCCCAGCTTCTGCCAACCTAGCAGTTTGAAAGCACACCAGTGCAAATAGATAAATAGGTTCCACTGTGGTGAGAAAATGAATGGCATTTCCATGCTCTCTGGCTTCCATCACAGTGTTCTGTTGCACCAAAAGTGGTTTAGTCATGCTGGCCACATGACCCGGAAAGCTGTCTGTGGACAAATGCCGGCTCCCTCAGCCTGAAAGCCAGATAAGTGCCACACCCCATAGTCACCTTTGACTGAAGTTAACCGTCCAGAGGTCATTTACCTTTACCTTATAAAACTTTACCGCAGTGTTTTGACATTTTCAATGAAGGAATTGACCAACTGTGGATTTGGGAGTACAGTGGTACCTCAGGATAAGAACTTAATTCGTTCTGGAGGTCTGTTCTTAACCTGAGGTACTTTAGCTAATGGGGCCTCCCACTGCCGCCACGCCGCCACCACACGATTTCTGTTCTCATCCTGAAGCAAAGTTCTTAACCTGAGGTACTATTTCTGGGTTAGCAGAGTTTGTAACCTGAAGTGTCTGTAACCCGGTACCACTGTAGGTTTCTTTTCTCCTTATAGACCATGTTCGATATAACAAGTTATGCAATTATTATTATCAGATGCTATGGTACTGTAAAATTAACCTGAGAGGATGTGTCCCCACCAAAACAGACCTTTATACGATAAAGAGCACGCATGGTGCAGTTAACCCTCCTCTTAAAATCAACGGTGCACAAAAGACATTCAAATGAGATACAAATATTTGAGAGTGATAAAAAGACCACTCACAAAATGAAAGTCTGTTTGCAGGCATCGGGGTGGTGCATTGAGGTGATTTGAATATTAATTGGATTTTGTTTGATCATTTGCATGCTTATCAGTGGAGGTAAAAGACTCTGAAGCACTCAAGCAGCTCAGAGGCACGCAACTCAAACCCGTAAAACTTTGTTCTCACTGTGAAATAAAACATTCTAGGACTAGGTGATTACAGGCAAATGAAAGGCAGAGCAGAGGAGTAGGTCTAATGGTTGCTTGAGATACAGTATAAAATGGCCTTTTGCACTCTAAATTATTATATATAATACCCATCCCCACCATTACCTAGTATTGATTTTATTTCTGAAACAATCCTGACATCAGTGAATACTGGAAACTCTTGCAAACCTTCACAAGCTACTCTTCTATTCTGATTGGACAGAATGAGCATTCAAGTTATTCTGTCCTCACTGCATCATGTGTCATGTCAACGTCATTTTCCCCTTCAAATGGGGGGGGGGCACAAAATACGCATATAATCTTTTTTTAAAAAATGAAACCTATATTTGAAATCACAAAAGTATGTTACCACTTTTAAGTATAAAATGCGGAGACTTTTTAATTGGATTCACTTGCAATGCATACAGGGCTAGCCAGAAAAAATCCAGATGTTTCCTCTTGGTAGGTTCTAAGAAATACTGCTGGGGCCCACTGTGATCTGTGTGCATAGTGTGAACCACCACAATACCCCTTTCCTCCAAGACAACTGTCCGTACATTTGTACATAGTTGCTTTGTTGCTTATACTACATTCCATGACATTTAGAAGCTGGCACAGAGTGCCAAGAAGTCCCCAGAACTGAGAATTGGAGGGTACAAAGCAGTTATATGGGATGCAGGTGGCGCTATGGGTTAAACCACAGAGCCTAGGGCTTGCCGATCAGAAGGTCGGCGGTTCGAATTCCCACGACAGGGTGAGCTCCTGTTGCCCGGTCTCAGCTCCTGCCAACCTATTAGTTTGAAAGCACGTCAAAGTGCAAGTAGATAAATAGGTACCGCTCCGGCGGGAAGGTAAACGGCATTTCCATGCGCTGCTCTGGCTCGCCAGAAGCAGCTTAGTCATGCTGGCCACATGACCCGGAAGCTGTATGCTGGCTCCCTCAGCCAGTAAAGTGAGATGAGCGCCGCAACCCCAGAGTCATCCGTGACTGGACCCCATCCACAGTAGGCCAGCCCCACAATTTTTTGACCTGCCCTACTGTCACTTTTATGTGTGTGTGTGTTTGTGTGTTTTATAGTGCTTCATACTATTCTGGGCAGTACAGACACACTGCTAGGGAATAGTGTAGTTTTATGCATAGGCAGAAATGCTTTATACACACTCTGAGCACTAGAGCAGAGGCAAAATGGTATTACTCTTTAGCAGGGTGACTGCGTTGTAGTGAGTTGGCTGAGTCAATCTAATTAAACCCAAGTTGGCTCAGACAAAATGAGTCTGCAATGAGAGTACGGCAGGCAGACCCAAATATCACAAAGAGGATCTTGTTGTCTGGGGCCTTCAGCAATATTGCACAGATAATAATTATTGAAATAAAACTCTGAGCCCTTTAATAGTCGTCTGCAGTGATTCAAGAATAAGCAGCCTATTGCAGGCAGAGGGCCTTCCAACAGGTTAACAAGTTCTTCACCAACAGAACAATCCACTTTTGCCCCATTGGCTTAGTGGTTCTCTCTTCCAACAGTGTCTCAGGGAGAATATCTCTCTCCCGTGGAACACACTTCAAAGAAGCTTTTGATACAGCTCCATTTCAATATGAAAAGAACAGGAGACCTGTTCTCTGGAGACCCTGAATGGGCCCTGGTTTATTTCATGTGATAATCTCAGCATGGGGCTTAAAAGGGGAAAGAGGGAGGGTTTTTTAAAGGTTAATCGCAAACTGACTGTTGCATTCACTGCAGGAATGGCAGATTGATGGTCACCATTAATCACTGACCACAGGGGTAGAGGTAACGTGGAAACGCAGGAGGGGGGCCTGGGTGAGGTTGAAGAATGCAGGGCAAGGGTGCCTAGGCGCGAGCCAGGGTCCAATCAGCAAAGAACCTGAGCTGTAGCTGAGGGTGAGACACGTGGCCTCCACACCTGCTCTCTGCTGGAAGCTCTGGGACTTTGGAGCAACATATTTTTCATCGCTGGGGAGGGGGATCTGCGTACGTCAGCAAGATGAAGTCGTATCTACACAGCCATGAAAAGAAAGGCAGAAAGAAAGTTTACACAAAGTTCTTTCTGCGTGCACCCACATTTATTTGCATTATGACTATACGGGGACAAATCTTAGAGCCGTAGGCTTCAGTTTGGGAGGCAGGCTTTACTCGGCAAATGCAGGGCTTTGCTAGAAGAAAAGGCAGAGGGGTGATAAAAGAAAGAACTTCATTTATGGAAATCTTAATACATGGAGAATGAAAGCACTTGATTGGGAATGGCAGTTTTATTGTATTTGTCGGCCTTTGGGCCATTTCTCATCATTGAATTAAACCCTGCTGGAATTGTGTTTGTGTGAAAACAGTAAAAGCAATAAAAGCCCACCCAAGTTAGGTCTGTGTAGGCCGCTGATTCAACATTTTCCAATCAGCTAATAACAGGTTTTCTATGCTTCTGACCCAGATTATTTTGGTGTAATGGGGAGTGAAATATCCTGCCAGCATGACAGATAGAAACACACACAAACACACACACATATATATCCTACTACAACACTAGGTGGTCAGATCCAGACAGGCTTGCCACATTTAGTATGTATGAGGTTGCCAGACTCACTGAAGAACTAGCATATGGTCTATCATCAGTTGCAGACCAAATCATTTCATCTTTTATTTCGTCCCCATGTTAAAGCACATCACTTCATTTACAGCTTTTATTTCCTGAATTCTGACTATTAGATATCCAAGAACAGAATGATATATTTAGAGAAAAACTCTTGGTTGCTTTATGAGGCTTTATGTGCATTAAATGCACATACAGTGGTACCTCTGGATGCGAACGGGATCTGTTCAGGAGCCCCATTCACATCCTGAGTAGAGCGTAACCCGTGTCTGCGCATGCACAAGTCGCAATTCGCCGCTTCTGTGCATGCATGTGACGTCATTTTGAGCGTCTGCGCATGCGCGAGCGGCAAAACCCAGAAGTAATGCACTCCGTTACTTCTGGGTCACTGCGGAGCGCAACCCGAAAATACTTAACCTGAAGCTACTTCAACCCGAGGTATGACTATGTATATATATGCAAATGAGACATGTTACAGTTTTTCCCTTAGAAAGAAACCCAGCTTCCACCCTCTTTTCACAAAACGTTTGACAGATATACTTATCACGATTCAAATACTGATTGCAGTCATCTAGCTTGCTGTATTGTTAAAGAGCTACATATAGGTTTGTGATGTTCCAGCCAATCAACTTCAGCTTATTTCTTCTGATCTTGAGCAGGGAATTGTACATCTATAGAAAATATGGCTAATAGTATTCCTGCACAGCATCCTGACTGTTCGAGCTATTTACTCTTGTGTGCACCTTTACATTCCGAAGGTTGTCCTTTACATTATAAAATGAGATGAAAGCCCTGTTCAGGCAGTCACGAATATGGTACCCATGGAGGGGTCACAGGTCTGCAAGCACTGTCCCCCACCCCTTTCTTCCCCAATCCTTCCATACTGAGCAGGAAAGTCCCAAGAGGGTCTGTAGGCACATTTGGCTGGAAACAGTTAAATACCTCCCCATGATTACAAAGCCTGCATGATCAGAGCTCCTAATCATGGGGAGGACCATAACAAATTTAGGTGGATGTGCTACAACCACCTTCTCACCTTCCCACTCAATGCAGGTAGGTTGCAATGGAGGAGATGCTGAACATGGCCCCACAGATCCAGGCTTATGGTGTTTCCTTAGCAGCAACAATGATAGGTTCTGAGCCAAAGGTGAAACTCTGGAGGTGGGAGATTGCATCTATTTCCTCTTGCTGAAGTAAATGCAGTGCTTGTTAAAGCTGCGGATATTCCATAAAGCTGTCAGTTTATATGCAGACAAAGCACAATTCCCCCAAGTGATAACAGCACAAGACGGTTCCTTTTTCCTGTTCCTTAACTCATTTGTATGATTCGTTATAGGCTCAAATAATTGCAAGTTGCCTTCAAAATCCTTGTGACTTGCGAAGACCAGCTATAGAGCAGGAGTTTGGATCACTCTCTGTGCCTGACTATAACTCCCCTCTGAAGAACTGTATGTTCACTATAAAAATTCCAGCATGGTGGATACAGCAAAAGAAATAAATTAAAATTATAAACACAACCAACCACAATAGAAAACACATTAATGAACAGCATATTACTTAAAGCTAGGTATTAGAAATCAGTAAGTGCTTGATTGAGTAAATAACTCTTCAATAAGCACTGAAACATACCTAGGGTTGGCACCCAAGACACTTTAAGGAGTTCCAAAGACTGGGTGCTATAATGGAAAGGACCCTTCCCAGGAAAGCCTTCTCTGTAAATTTCAGTGGCTGAGGAGGTCTCTGTGGAGAAGGCGTTCGCGTTCTTTTTGGTAACTGGTCCCCAAGTCATTTAGGGCCTTATATGTCAGGATCCTCACCTTGAACCTGTTCTCAGATTGATTTAACCTGTCCCTTTTCCCAGAGAACTCTGGGCAATGTTGCTCTTTAAGAAGTTGTCTCCTAACAACTCTCAGCACCCTTATCAAAACTTCAGTTCACGGGATTCTTTGGGGGAAGCCATGCTCGTTTAAAGTTGTGGGATCCTGCTTTAAAAGTGTAGTGCAGATGGGCAAGCATGCAGTGAAACCAATGCAACAATATTCCTTCTATTGAGGGAACTGCTTCATATTTCTGGTTTCCTGCTAAAGGTCTGAACTGGGAGCTCTGGCACAGAGATGCCCCCATCCTTGTTTGCTTTGTTTTGCAGGGTGATAGCCCCATTGATATTTACACAGAGGTTCCAAAGGAGAACTAGTATTGTATCTATTTACAGCATAACATTAAATGTTATGATCGTGGGTATTGCTGGTATTGTTTAGAAAACTTTACTACTCTATATGCATACCTTGATTGTAACATTAATATTTTTTTTTTGGCATTGGTTGTATACAGAATACATAAAAATCCACATTCACATGCAAATGGGAGAAATTCAAAAGCCAGCTAAGAATAAAAGCCAGGGTTATTGTGTAACCAGAAGTGTCTGGAGACTGGGAATTTTGTGTGCCTAAATTCAACAGATTATAAAACTCCTAATTTGTAGGTTCTCATTGTGTATCCCTTCAGAACCCCAAACCTAAATTGCTTGACTCATGCTTTGTTTTTGTGCAATTCTCATCATGACTCATCCTGTATGATCAATGAAGAAATCAGGGTGCTTTGATATAATTCTTCGGGTGTGCCATACTTTCAAGTCCTTATGTCATTCATTATGACAATAAGGTTATCAGATAGGCAAGGGTCGGATCCATTTTAGTGAGATAAAACACAATCTAGGTAGAATGTGGAACGCTGCAGCTTTCCCCCAGTCCTACCTGTGGGTCTCTCACTTCTAGGCAGGGGTTGCTGCATCACCTGCTAACTGTTCCTTTTATCTGAAGGTACCAGGGATTGAATACAGGACCTTCTGTGTGCAATTGAGTAGTGGTCCTTCCCCTCCCTAATAGTTACATATGAGTCCATGGCTGACTCCAGGAAACAACAGCCACTTGATCTACAGTTGCTTATCATAATGCAGTCATGAGTGAAACTTGCAGTGTCTAATGCAAGGATAGGCAATGTGATGCTGTCCAGATGTTGTTAGACTACAGTGTTCAGGAATGATGGGAACTGAAGTCCAGTAACCTCTGGAGTAACCACCACTTTTGTTACCCCTGTTCAAATGGCTACATGAGTATAGAAAATGTAACTATACTCTTGCTACCAGTTGGAAATGCAAGAACATCAGAGATTCTAATTTTCTTCTTTTAATATGGCTTTTCAATAAACAGCTGGCAGACCCACCATAAATCTGATCAGATACTTGAACATTTAAGGGGCTCTTTACTTGCTTGCTCTGTGTCACTCAGGATGTCCCCTCCCAATGCTAGCTTCCTTTTCCCCTTCAAATCAAATAGCTGGGAGGTCAAATGATGACCCAGAGCAAACTGCATGAACTGCCATGCTCCCTGCTGATACTAGAGTTGCCAACAGCACCACACTTGTTTTCCCAATAATGATCTTGATAATGTGTCCCCCAATTATTTCTGCCTATATGCCCTTTCATCCTATGCCATGTGCAACTTTCTCTCGCTATTGCAGCTCAGATTTGCCAAATGACAGGTGAACCTCAACACCCTCTGCTCTTCATACACACACAATCTCTCCACCCATTGCCATTCTCCCAGTCTTCTCACTATGGAGTTTATTTACAAGGAGTGGGACAGGATAATGGGGGCACACAATGAAGATAATGAGGTGCAAAAGGCCTCCGCAGTGGCCTCCACAAAAGGCCACATTGTGCCATGCTCTGGAGAAGAGGGAGCCGAGAAAGGGGTGGAGGTGGGGGGAGAGTGAGGGTACCACTTTGATCCATTTGGAGAAGGAGAGACCGGGGGAGGGGGGAGGAGCAAACAGGGAGGAGGGGCCCGACAACAAAACAACAAAACAACACAAAAACTCTCCCAGCTGGGACACAAGTCAGAACCTTCCCTTTATTTAGATGGATAGAGTCAGCCACAATGCGCACACTGACCTGCTCTCATTGTCCCAGAAGCTGCTCTGAACTCTTTCAAACCTTCCTCCCCTCGGAGCGATCTCCCTCCCACTCGCTTCGCTTCTGCTCCTGTCTTCTTTCTGCGTTCCCAGTTTGTGAAAAGGGAAAGAAAGAAAGAAAGAAAGAAAGAAAGAAAGAAAGAAAGAAAGAAAGAAAGAAGTGATATATGATGTATTTCTGCGTATGAAGGGGAGATGGGAAGATCAGGTGATGTCAGGGGAAGTTGAGAACCAATCAAGACAAGGAAAGCCTTCATGAACTAGCCAGAAGCCTTTCTGGAAAAGGAGAGGATTTGACTGTAAGGGTGAAGGCATGACTTTTAAGGCATATACCTGATGCCAATTGTGCTAATTTGTTGGTGGGGTAGCTAAATCTATCAATCTAAGTTTCTTCCGATTTTTCATTTTGCAATTATTAATTTCAGTTCTCCACATTTCTGCATCAGTTTGCAATTATTATTTTTAAGGAAGGAATCATGAAAATTTGTCAGTATTTTAACTGATAGCATTTTAACCTTGGGGTCCCTTCCAACTCTACAATTCTATGATTCTGTAATGTACATTTGACTCTAACATATATTTGTTCAAGTAATTTCCCCTAATATAATGTATTTTTAACATTTTCACTAATATATGCATGTTTATGTACACTTCCCCCTAATATACACATATTTGGACCCGCTTCCTGATTTGTGAACTGCCTTGCAAAATTCAAAGAAATGCGAATCTTGAAGGCTAGCTATGTTTTGACCTCAGATACACGCATCCTATAACAACACGGCGAGATATGTAGCCGTCTTTTAAAAGTTTATTTGAAAGTATCAAAGGGATATTCATCACAGTACTTGGTTCAACTTTTCCCCCTGAAGGATGGGGCGGCTCAAGAAACTGGCACCATATAAAACATTGCCCAGCCTATAATCCTCTTGCTGTTGGCTAAAGGCAGAAGGGAGGCAACAGAGGCATTTTCTCAGCCGATCTCTCTCCTGGCAGTTATAATGAAGAAAGTAACAACAGTGTTTATGAGTTGTGTCTGTTTGCTCTCAGCGAAGGCTGTGATTGCAAGACAACTTCCGGCAAGAAGGCATTAGTAACTTTAAAGGCACCTCTTGGAGGTTCCTTCCTTATTGTCCATGCTTCTGCGTATCACTTGTTGCCTGTTCCCTTCCTTGTGTTGTGTAGAGCTGCAGCAAGGCAGTTAACAGTGGAAGGGAACAGTGGTAGCAAACTGGGGGCTGGCAGGTTCTCACTTCCACAGCCAACTAAAATTACCAACAAAAGCAATGTGTTGGTCCTTGCCCATACATCTTTTTCTAACCAAACAACTGTTTTTAGATAGATTGTGGCTGTGTACACACAATGCACTCAAAACACATTTTCCTCCAAAGAATCCTAATTCACCTCTCACAGAACCACAATTCCCAGCATTCTTAAACTACAATTCCCAGGATTGTATGGGGGGAGCGCTTTAAATTTATCGTGTGTATGTAGCCTGTGTCTACTGTGTTCCAACCCCTAAAAAAAAATAAAAAATCACAGATGCTGATGATAAAATCTGAGTTTTCACAGAAATCAGGACATTTTGATTACACAAGTGGAACCAAAAAGGAGAAGAAGCATGGAGTGAAGAAGGACAAGGGAGGACAAGGAAATGGGCTCTTAGGTCACCTCCAAATTCCGTATTTTGTGGGAGGGATTCAGTTGGATCCTGAAATTTAAGTTTGTGCAATTTAAGTTGATGAAAGCACTCTGGTACAACCATGCCACCTTTAAAAAAACAGACTTTTTGCAGTTAGGAAAGTGATGAGGAAATAAAAAGTGTGAGAAAAATGACTGATTAACTCGTTGTTGTTGTTTAGTCGTTTAGTCGTGTCCGACTCTTCGTGACCCCATGGACCAGAGCACGCCAGGCACTTCTGTCCTCCACTGCCTCACGCAGTTTGATCAAACTCATGTTGGTAGCTTCAAGAACACCATCCAACCATCTCATCCTCTGTCGTCCCCAACATTTTCCCAACATCAGGGTTTTTTCCAGGGAGTCTTCTCTTCTCATGAGGTGGCCAAAGTATTGCAGCCTCAGCTTCACGATCTGTCCTTCCAGTGAGCCCTCAGGGCTGATTTCCTTCAGAATGGATAGGTTTGATCTTCTTGCAGTCCATGGGACTCTCAAGAGTCTCCTCCAGCACCATAATTCAAAAGCATCAATTCTTCGGTGATCAGCCTTCTTTATGGTCCAGCTCTCACTTCCATACATGTCTTCCCATACACTACTGGGAAAACCATGGCTTCTACTATACAGACCTTTGTTGGCAAGGTGACGTCTCTGCTTTTTAAGATGCTGTCTAGGTTTGCCATCGCCTTTCTCCCAAGGAGCAGGCGTCTTTTAATTTTGTGACTGCTGTCACCATCTGCAGTGATCATGGAGCCCAAGAAGGTAAAATCTCTCACTGCCTCCATTTCTTCCCCTTCTATTTGCCAGGAGGTGATGGGCCCAGTGGCCATGATCTTCTTTTTTTGATGTTGAGCTTCAGACCGTATTTTGCGCTCTCCTCTTTCACCCTCATTAAAAGGTTCTTTAATTCCTCCTCACTTTCTGCCATCAAGGTTATGTCATCTGCATATCTGAGGTTGTTGATATTTCTTCCGGCAATCTTAATTCCGGCTTGGGATTCATCCAGCCCAGCCTTTCGCATGATGAATTCTGCATATAAGTTAAATAAGCAGGGAGACAATATACAGCCTTGCCGTACTCCTTTCCCAATTTTGAACCAATCAGTTGTTCCATATCCAGTTCTAACTGTAGCTTCTTGTCCCACATAGAGATTTCTCAGGAGACAGATGAGGTGATCAGGCACTCCCGTTTCTTTAAGAACTTGCCATAGTTTGCTGTGGTCGACACAGTCAAAAGCTTTTGCATAGTCAATGAAGCAGAAGTAGATGTCTTTCTGGAACTCTCTAGCTTTCTCCATAATCCAGCGCATGTTTGCAATTTGGTCTCTGGTTCCTCTGCCTCTTCTAAATCCAGCTTGCACTTCTGGGAGTTCTTGGTTCACATACTGCTTGAGCCTTCCTTGTAGAATTTTAAGCATAACCTTGCTAGCGTGTGAAATGAGTGCAATTGTGCGGTAGTTGGAGCATTCTTTAGCACTGCCCTTCTTTGGGATTGGGATGTAGATTGATCTTCTCCAATCCTCTGGCCACTGCTGAGTTTTCCAAATTTGCTGGCATATTGAGTGTAGCACCTTAACAGCATCATCTTTTAAATTTTTAAATAGTTCAGCTGGAATACCATCACTTCCACTGGCCTTGTTATTTGCAGTGCTTTCTAAGGCCCATTTGACTTCACTCTCCAGGATGTCTGGCTCAAGGTCAGCAACCCCACTACCTGGGGTGTACAAGACATCCATATCTTTCTGGTATAGTTCCTCTGTGTATTCTTGCCACCTCTTCTTGATGTCTTCTGCTTCTGTTAGGTCCTTACCACTTTTGTCCTTTATTATGGTAATCTTTGTGCGAAATGTTCCTTTCATATTTCCGATTTTCTTGAACAGATCTCTGGTTCTTCCCATTCTGTTGTTTTTCTCTATTTCTTTGCATTGCTCGTTTAAGAAGGCCTTCTTGTCTCTCCTTGCTATTCTTTGGAAATCTGCATTCAATTTCCTGTATCTTTCACTATCTCCCTCGCATTTTGCTTGCCTTCTCTCCCCCGCTATTTGTAAGGTCTCGTTGGACAGCCACTTTGCTTTCTTGCATTTCTTTTTCATTGGGATGGTTTTAGTTGCTGCCTCCTGTATAATGTTGCGAGCCTCCACCCATAGTTCTTCAGGCACTCTGTCCAGCAAATCTAAATCCTTAAACCTGTTCCTCACTTCCACTGTGTATTCATAAGAGATTTGGTTTAGATTGTATCTTAACGGCCCAGTGGTTTTTCCTACTTTCTTCAGTTTAAGCTTGAATTTTGCTATAAGAAGCTGATGATCTGAGCCACAGTCAGCTCCAGGTCTTGTTTTTGCTGACTGTATAGAGCTTCTCCATCTTTGGCTGCAGAGAATATAATCAATCTGATTTCGATGTTGCCCATCTGGTGATGTCCATGTGTAGAGTCGTCTCTTGTGTTGTTGGAAAAGCGTGTTTGTGATGACCAGCTTGTTCTCTTGACAGAACTCTATTAGCCTTTGCCCTGCTTCGTTTTGATCTCCAAGGCCAAACTTGCCAGTTGTTCCTTTTATCTCTTGATTCCCTACTTTAGCATTCCAATCCCCTATAATAAGAAGAACATCCTTCTTTGGTGTCACTTCTATAAGGTCTTGTAAGTCTTCATAGAATTGGTCAATTTCAGTTTCTTCAGCACCAGTAGTTGGTGCATAACTTGGATTACTGTGATGTTAAAAGGTCTGCCTTGGAGTCTTATCGAGATCATTCTATCATTTTTGAGATTGCATCCCAGTACAGCTTTCGCCACTCTTTTGTTGACTATGAGGGCCACTCCATTTCTTTTACGGGTTTCTTGCCCACAGTAGTAGATATGATAGTCATCCGAACTGAATTCGCCCATTCCCGTCCATTTTAGTTCACTGATGCCCAGGATGTCAATATTTATTCTTGCCATCTCATTTTTGACCACATCCAACTTACCCAGGTTCATGGTTCTTACATTCCAGGTTCCTATGCAATATTTTTCTTTACAGCATTGGACTTTCCTTTCACTTCCATGCATATCCGCAACTGAGCGTCCTTTTGGCTTTGGCCCAGCCGCTTCATCAGCTCTGGATCTACTTGTACTTGTCCTCTGCTCTTCCCCAGTAGCATGTTGGACACCTTCCGACCTGAGGGGCTCATCTTCCAGCTTCATAACTTTTATATGCCTGTTGTCTTTGTCCATGGAGTTTTCTTGGCAGGGATACTGGAGTGGCTTGCCGGTTCCTCCTCCAGGTGGATCACATTTGGTCAAAACTCTCCACTATGACCTGTTCATCTTGGGTGCCCTGCTCGGCATAGTTCATAGCTTCTCTGAGTTAGTCAAGCCCCTTCGCCATGGCAAGGCAGAACTCGTAGGAACAAGCAAATCCAGATGAAATCTGGATGGCTGTTCATTGTCATATAATCTCCTTGCAGACAAATGAGAATGAATGATTAATTCAGACTGGGCATTGCTTGATCCCCTCATGAGCTTTGTGCAATGTAGTCAGGATGAATGCTCAATAAATAGGTCATCTGAAAGAGTCTCAAACCTTGAAAACCCCAAACCTTGACCATTACACCCCTGTTCCAGGGCCTGATAAGCAACGTAGTTTCAAATTTTTTCTCTGCAAACCATGAGGGCTAGGAATTTGTCTTTAAAATTCCCAGTTTAAAATTGGGACTTTAAAAGTCCCAACAGCCACACGTAGATGATGGAGCAGGCCCCATGGCTTCTTTCCTATTGGAGCCAGCTTGCAGCACTGGGTCATCTGCGAGTGACTGCTCCAGTTCTGGCTTTGGGAATGAGACATGGCAGTAGGAGGTGGGATGGCGGTGCTCACCTGGCCTCTGGCCGGTTGCGTTGCTGCTGCTTATCAGGATGGGGAGGAGGAAAGGCAAGGCAGCAGAGAGGTTGGTACGCTGCAAACGCATCAGCAGATTGGCTCTGCCAGTGTGTTTGCCCTGCACCCACCTCACTGCTGCCCCTCCCCTCCACCTGCCAGGGAGCAGCAGAATGACTGATCAGAGGTCAGGTGAGAGCCACAGACCCACCATGTTTGCTACTGGGGCCTGGTTAGTAGCAAAACAGAGCAGATCCATAGCTTCCTTTTCACAATCTGCAGGCAAGGATACCAGATGAAGGATTTGAAGAAATGGTTTTCCAGGGGAAAGGACTAAGGAGCCTTGTCTAAGAGTCAAGATATAATGGCTGGGTTCTCTAACAAACCTTGGCTACAGCTGGTAGTTGGTGAGGAGAGAACTAAAGCACAGATCCTGGTTCAGACGTCACACTAAGCCAACTTTGTGGTTCATTCACCATGGCATAGGAGTAGAAAGAACCAGGGAGAACCCATGCAGTTGTGAGCTTTTCTGCAGAAGCATGTGTTCACACTGTCCCAGTCAGTAAACCATAGTTTGACTTACCATGCTATTGCCAACCAGGCCATAGCGTCCGTGAACCAGGCAAACAAAAAATGTGTATTTGTCCAATTATTTACAGTGGTAACTCAGGTTAAGTACTTAATTCGTTCCGGAGGTCCGTTCTTAACCTGAAACTGTTCTTAACCTGAAGCACCACTTTAGCTAATGGGGCCTCCCACTGCTGCCGCACCACCGGAGCACGATTTCTGTTCTCATCCTGAAGCAAAGTTCTTAACCTGAAGCACTATTTCTGGGTTAGCGGAGTCTGTAACCTGAAGCGTATGTAACCCGAGGTACCACTGTATTTTAGTTAATATCCTCATCCTTGTTAAAAGTATTAGATTATTAGTTTAACCCCTATTTTCCCCAAGATTGTCCCCAGTTGGGACCACTGTTCTTTCCACTGTCCTAGATCCACCGAGTTCAACTTTGCAACTAACTGGTTAGCTCCAGCAAACCAACAAACCTGCAGACTTCCAAGAGGGGACTGACCTGAAGCCTACAGGCCATTTCCAGGATCCCTTTGAAGTCTTCACTTTGCAGATTGCAGCCTGGATTATCAAAATACTGTTGACTTGGAGAGAAAAGGGGAAGCCTGGACTGCAGCTAGCCTCTTACTGAGCTTCTGACAAGTACTCACTTCCTCCTCTTACTTTAACTGGAACAGTATAGCTAAGGAAGAAGAAAGGAAAAAGCAGAATTTACCAATGGCCAGCCTGAGAATGGTGTTATAGTTTAATGTTGTGAAGTCTGTATTGGTGTCGGCTTGGCTTGCGGTTTTGAGTTTCTGCAGAACCATTAACTCAACAACATTTCAAGAATTGTTTTTTATTGCCAGTGTATGCCTCACACTTGCTCTCTCCCCTTTCCTCTCAGGATTTTTTGGTTACGGCAATTGTACACACCGAAACATGCCCTCTGATGAAGCCAGAGGCAAGACAAGTCTTACACAAGGTATCCTGACAAAGCTTTGATGCTTATTCACTTGAAAGGCTCCTAAATAACCTCTGGGTGTAAATGAAATTGTCTACTCATCAGCCCTATATGCTTATTTCCAGTTAACTAAGAGCCAGGTTCAGGAACTGAACAGGAGTAAAAGCACAACATAGGAAAATAAGATATCACGACACAAAGACCTTGTCCCAGGCTCCACTTCACTAACAACTATTATCTTGGTTTTATTTTATATTTCTCTGCCTTATAATCAAGTGCAATGAAATATCTCCAATCGTGATCTAGATTCTGAAGGCTGAAAGTTTGCGACAGAAATTAGACCCAAAGCTACTCTTCAATGGCCCAGTATCCCTATAAAATAGTTCTTGGACTTGCCATTTCTGGCTCAATAGTGTAATTAGTAATTAAGGTGACATACAGTGGCGATTTTTATCGTGTTGTCTCACAAAAATGTTTCCCTTTTCCATTGAATAAAGCAAATAGAGTACTGGTAAAAGCCATCCATAATAATTGAGGTCTTTGTTGTAAATTTTTCATCACAAGTGGTATGAGGTGTATATATCTAAGCACTTGAACACAAAAATGCTGTCTCGCTCAACAAAGCTTAAATATATGCTATAATGCTTTGCCATGCAAATATTAAAAGCACTAGTTAAGAAAGTAATTGTGCTATGTATTTGGTCTTTATCTCTGATGGGGACCCAAGTGAGAGACTGATGCCAGCAGCTGAAAGTAGGAGCAGCAGGTACGTTCTACACACATTTTCTCAGTGTAAAGGGTGCAGTTTTCTATCACACAAGTATTTTACCTATACTAATACTGTAAACTCCTTTTTTTTTTTTTTTACTCCAAGAAAAGTTGGGTAAAAATGAACATTGAATTACTTACTTTGGTAAACTTGGTGTCTCTGAATAGGATAGACGTTAGGAGCCTAAAATCCCTTCTAATGCTGTGTATGTGCAACAGGGAGAACTTACAAACCACTTACTAGCATTAAGGCAACATATAGCAATGTTAAGTAATCCATGACCACATTTGAGCAAACTAAGAGTGGAGAACCTGAGACCCTCTATATGCTAATGAACTTAAACTCCCATCCTCCCTGACCATTGGCCATGCTCACTAGGGCCGGTGGGAGTTGGAATCCAACAGTATCTGGTGGGCCACAGATTCTCCACCCTCGGTTTAGCATGACATGATTGAGCATAGCCTCTCCCAGGTCTCCAGGTTCAGAATCTTCCACTTCCACATTTAGTAAATCACAGCTTCCTGGGTTGCCTGAACCAGAAACTCTGGCTAACGCTAACTATGGGTGATTTCAAGAAGCCAGCACCTAAAACCACAATTTTAAGTTTCCCTCTGGCAATTAACTATATAGTTAAGTGTTGATGAGTTTTGACACACTGGACAACACAACAAACTGTGGTTAAGGGAAAGCTTTCCACACCCTGGCTGCATAGGAGAGGGAAGTATACAAGCAGAGGCTAGGCTCATTAAGTGACACTGAACCATGGTTCAATGTGACATCTGAACCCAGATTATGAATATGAATCTAAACAAAGGTAAAAACAGTATTAATCTGCCTCTGTAGCTTTCCCTTTCCCACATCCAAGAGATCAGAATAAGACAGCTATGATAACAAAGGCTATTTATAAATAGATTTTATTTATAAAGTTGATTTACATAAAATAGGATACTCTTTAAAAACTGCATATATACATCTCAACAAATCCTAACAAGTGCATACAAAAATACCTTCAATACATTAAAAATAAAACTTCAGGGTTGTTGTTTTTCTCCAGAGAATTGAACCTTCACACCAGACCAAAAACAAAATACAAACAAAGTCTTGGGACATCATATTCAACACAAACAGTTTTACACTCCTTTAGTATAAAATGTTAGGAAACTTTATCTAAGTTGTGTAAGGTCTCAAAACGTCCTAGCTGGCAGTGTTAAGAAGTCAAGGGTGCAACAGACTTCTACAAATATTTCCTCTCCAATTGCAATTTCTAGAGATTTTTGTACAAAAATAAGTCTTCATATCAACAGTGTTCACACAGGCAGTTCAAGTTACACATATAAAGTTAATTTCTGACATGGCAATAGTCCCCTTCCCATTCAGAAAAAAGGAAGCATCAAGTTTTAATTATTTCACCCCTTCCCATATAAAAAGTATGCACGTATTAAGTGTGGAAGCCCAGCAATCTCCATCTGCCACTGGAATCAGAAATAAGCTTTTTCATTGGTAATTCAAGAACTCAAGGAGGGGGCACCATATACTACTGTACAACAGCAGGTATAATCTTTGGCCCCTATTACCTATTTACATAATTGCACTTTTTTAAAAAGAAAGAAGGAAAGATCACAAGCCACTAGTCTTTTGTTTCATGAAAGAACAATGTCAGATGTCACAAGGATCTGAGCGTTCGATATCCTTTGCAATGAGGCTCACGGGAAGTAGGAAGCATGTTAAATTAAGGGTCCTTGTTGCTCTTCTGCTGCATCTTAACGGGTGCCTGGGACAATGAGGTACTGAAGTTCTACACAGCGCTCCTTTCAGTGTTGCTACAAAAGAAAACAGAAAGGCCATTAGGAGCACATAACTGACAGATCCAGCGGGGCTGAGGGGAGCCATCCAGGGCTTTCTCCCCTGGTCACATAGCTAGACTAATCCATGCAGTGTAGACCTCTTCTACAAGTTCCGTTAAAGCAATTCAGGGCGCAGTAAGTCCCACTGAGCTTAGTGTGGCTTGCTTTTGAATACACATATATAGGATTGCACTGTTGCTGTCTATTCTCCAAGCAAAATGTGGTACACATATATAGCATTTCTCAACACACTCACCTCTATTTTGTCAGGAAAACTGGTGTCTTCTAAATCTAGCCTTTTCCTGCTTTCCTTAAGAAAATATAACTGGGCTTGTAAACGGCAGGATTCTGACCAACAATTTCTTGCATGTCAGCACCAGTATGTGAACGTACCTGTACGCAAATTTCACTGAAATTGATAGGACCTACAAAACTATTTGGAACTGGAGGGATTTGACTGCAATCCTATATCCACACCCAAGAGATTGGAGTAAGCCACACTGAACTCTGTGGGCCTTACTTCAGAGTTGTACAGGGCTGCACTCTTAGATATCCTGCAAGGCAAACTCACCCAAAAACATTTTTAACCTATACCTTTCTTCTTTCCAAATGAGAAACACAGGTAAGCAGCAGATACAAAACCCTTGCCAACTCAAACAAAACTCAGGATGAGAAACAATTCGACTGCAAGCGGTATCCATCCTGAGATCTGAATGTTTATGTTAAGTAAAACTATTGGCACAAACCTTTGAAGTGAAGTTGATTTGGGTGGCCCTCCCCATGAAGAGAGCCATATTCAATAGTGCATTAAGACCACCGACACACCAACACTAAGCCCATTTTCATGGTAGCCCCATTCATTTCAGTGGAACTTTAGCACCACTGAATTGCTTCTGCATTGCCAGCTTCAGTCAATTTATTTCAGCTTTCACTGGAAAGTTTTGCATGCAAGCAATATTAAAACATCTGAGTCATTCACATGAATGTCTTGACTTGCAGCGGCCGGTTTCAGTGATTTGGTGCTAACTTCCAGCTACACCGGTCAGTGATGGGCCAGTTGTGTGCACGCTGCCCCTGCCACCCTGGCCAGATCAGCTTCAGATCACCTGTCTGATCATGTGCCAAAATCCCAATGCAGGTTGACAGGAGCGTGCTGCTGCAGCATGGGCATAACTGTCTAACCCTGGCTGACACAGCAATGGAGCAGGGGATTGTGAAGAGAGTTTTACCCTGAAATGACTAAATGAAAAGACTACCACGAAGCACCATAGAACTGTAGAGTTGGAAGGTACCCTGGGGATCATCTAGTCCAACCCCCAGCAAGCCAGGAATATGGGGACCAAACCTGCAACCTTGACATTAAGAACTTTCTGACAGTTAAGAGCTGTTCAAACTCAGAAGGTGGTGGGCTCCTTCCTTGGAGGTTTTAAAGCAGAAGTTGGATAGCCTTGGGGATACCTTCCAACCCTACAAGTCTACGAAGAAAGACTGGCGCGCTTACGACCTCCTCCCATGCAGCTATACTGCGAAGCATGTCCCGCTGTGTCTCTGCCGCTTACCGGAGAGCGAGCTCCCTCGACGGCGTCGGCGGTGGCGGCTGGGGGTCAGTAGCTGCCGAACCAGCTGGTGAAGTCGAGCAGCTCCTGCTCCTCGGGGCTGAGCGCCCCCTCGTAGCCGCTCTCGTCCGAGGAGTACGCCGAGCGCGGCGAGCCGGGCACCGAGCTGCCGTCGCGGCCGTCGAAGGAGGGCGAGGCGGAAGAATACGAGCTGCCGCTGCAGCCTCCTCCGCCCGCGCAGGCGGCGGTGGCGGCGAGGCGGCCGGGCTGCAGGAGCCTGTCCTGGAAGGCGGCGCTGACGGCGTTGTGCTCGTCGAGGAGCTGCTGCAGAGCCCGGATGTACTCGACGGCCGAGCGCAGCGTCTCCACCTTGCTCATCTTCTTGGCGGCGGCGCCGTTGGGCACGTGCTGGCGCAGCGTCTGGAAGCCCAGGTTGACCAGCTTGACGCGGTTCCTCTCGCGCTCGTTGCGCCGCGCCACCGCCGCGGCCCCGCCGACGCCCGCCTGGCCGGCCAGGCCCGGGAACGCCAAGCGCCGCTTGCAGCGCAGCAGCTCCGGCGAGCTGGAGCGCCGCTTGGCGCTCTTGCAGCGCGACGAGGACTGCGCGGCCGGGCCGGGGCCGCCTTTAGCAGCGCCCCACTGCGGAGGCTGCCCCGACGGAGAGGGTCCCGCCTGCAGCCGGAGCGCCAACGAGGAGCCCGGGTGGGCGCCGCTGCAGCCGCCCAAAGGGAAACTCTCGCCAGGCGCCTGGTGCGTGGCCGTCGCGATCGCCCCGCCGTTCATCTTGGGGCATCGATGTTCCCGGCTCTCGGCCTCGGCGCCTTCGCTAAGATCCGGAGTTTGGCGCGCAAAATCGAAGCTGGAGTCGGCGTTCCCTTGGGATGAAAAGGTGAAGGCTGGCTGCGCTGGGAAGGCGCTGGACCCGGGCGCGCCCCGTCCCCGCTTGCTTTCCTTCCTTCCTTCGTGCTTTCCTCCCTCCCTCTTGCTCCTCGCGCGCTGCCCAGGCACCTCTGCAGCCAGCGCCTCGCCGCTCTGCCCCTTATCAACACGCGCTGCTGCCGCCGCTCGCGGGCCCCCGGCAGCAGCAGCACGCGACGCGGCGCGCGCCGCACACCCCGCGCGCAACCCCCCGCCGCCCGCTTGGCTCCCGAGCCTCCTCCCACCCAATGGGAAGCTCGCTTGGCAACTTCGCGCGCCCGGCGCGTGGCTCCCGGCCCAGGTTCCATAAACAAGCCCTCCTCCTCGCCAGGCGCACGCGCTGCGCCTCATTTGCATCCCAAAGCGGCCCGGCCGGGGGCTGCGCGAGCGCTTCGCCCAGCACCTCAGCGAGCAGCGCCTGGTCAGCAAGCTCTGTCCCCACACACGACTTAAGGAACTTGGGAGTTCAGCTGCTAACATAAGTAGCGTCTGTATTGGGAGTCTTAATATTGAGCCAGACCCAAGGTGCATGCTCTGCACTGTGTCCACGTGGTCGGACAGCTAGGTCCTAGGATTTCAGGGCCTGCTGCGCAGGTGCTACAATGCACTTGGGGCGAGGTGTGCCCCAGTCTTCAGGGTTTCAGTTGCATAGCTGCATAAAAGCATAAGATGCTGCCTTATGCTGAATTAGAACTTTGATCCATGTTGGCTCAGTATTGTTTGCACTGACTGGCAGCAGCTCTGCAGGGTTTCAGACAGGTTGCTCTCCTGGCCCTACCTGGAGATGCTATCTGGAGATTGAGTTAGAGACCCTCTGCATGCAAAGTGGATTTTCTGCTACTGACCCCTTCTCCATAGACTGGGCACATACAACTTCAAATGTTTGAGGTTGTTTTCATTACTTTGGGCACCCCAGAAACCCAGATGGTGTGGGGAAATTTCATGGGTACAGTTGTTTGTCTCGAAAGGGTGTGATCCCATATTTCCACTCCATATGCTGATTACCATTTTGTCTTTTCGGGGGTGGGGAGATGCAGAGCGCCAAAGCATTTACATAACATGGATGTCACCCACACACCCCTAAGTGTCTTTTCCTCTCTTGTTCAGGTTCAAATGAATGGAAGAATTAACCTGTCCTTTCAGGATCACTTTGTTTAATGTAAATGGAAAAACTTTATCTGGCTGTATGTTCTCTGGCTAAAAGTGATACACAACGATAATAAAAACATTGCCTTCTTGGTCCCCTTTGCAAACTCAGTTCTGTACAGTTGTTTATACAACAACAAGCCCTCTATGCAACACTTATTTAATTGCCACATACAAGTCTTTCATCAGCTGTAGTTTTGAAAGAGGGATTTTTTTAAAAGACAATTTGTTGCCAAAATATACTGCATCGCTCTTTTAATCTGGATTGGAACAATCTGGTTCTTTCCCCCTTCTGGCACGAGATAGCAGCGTTAGCAAATCTTGCATTGGATTCAGCACTTGTACTGTGTGGATTGAGAACAATCTAGTGCTTACCCAGAAGTTGGAACCTGTCAGTGTGAAGACCATGAAACATAAGAGGGCGGCAGATTGCAACACTGGGAATGTTTCTCATTCTGGCCATGGTGGTCTTCAAATGCAGCAGCAGTAAGAAGGTTATTCACCCCCGGTCTCTTACCTGGAGAATTTAACAGAAGACTTTCTTCTGAGCATCATCTCTGCCCCAGAACTGATTTAGCATGGGTTGACGATATCCAGCCTCTTTCTCACAGATGGTTGAAAAGTTTCTTCATGAAAATTTTGTTTGGCTGTGTTTAAACACTAAACAAGGTGTAGAACAGGGGTAGGCAACCTGAGGCCCATGGGCCGGAAGCAGCCCACAGAGGCCGTTTAACCAGCCCATGAGTTGCCTCCGAACCGAGTTGTCCGCTGTGCGAGTCCCCACACACTGCACTAAACGGGCATGGCACGGCATGAGGACTATCTTCCGTGGCTCTGGAAATCACTTCTGTGCATGTGCAGACGCCGGAAATCGCGTCTGCCCATGTCCGTGGTGCTGGAAATCGCTTCTGTGCATGCCCAGACGCCAGAAATCGCTTCTGCGCAGGTGCAATTTTCAGCATCTGGGCATGTGCAGAAGCAATTTCCGGCGCCAAGGACATGCACAGACGCAATTTCTGGCATCACGCTGCGCCTGTCTGGCCCGCAGAGGATCTCCACGGGAGTGATCCGGCCCATGCCCGGTAAGCTTTGCCGACCCCTGGTGTAGAAAATTCACTTTAATTTGGGGGCTCCTTACAACAATTTAAGAGTGGAAAATCAACTTCAGCTTGATTGTTTCACCAAAAGCTCTCCAGGAGGCATCATGTTGAAGAATAAAGTAGCCTATTGGATTTCTGCAGGGAACTAAACTGAAGACTTTAGACAGAAAGACCACTGATGGCTAGTTCAAGATTGTAGGCTTTTAACAGAGGCAGATTTGACCACTGCTGCCTTAACATATTGGGGAGAGTGGTACCAATTGAATTCCTATAACATGCAGCTTTGATTGTTGTTGTTATTAATTGCATTTGTATCCCACCTTTTTCTCTAAGGACTTCATGTCTCCCCCTCCATTAATCCCCACAAAAACCCAGTAAGGTAGGTTAGGCTGAGAGGCAACGACTGGCCCAGTGTCACCCACTGAACCTCATGGCTCTGTGGGTTATTGCTGGAGCTTTCAGATGAATCTTTGGGGCTGGGCAGAAGCAGAGCTACCTTTTTGCAAGGAGTACCTATCCTAGAAATCCCAGCCCCACCCCTTGTGGGGGAATCCACACTTATATGTCAAAAAACACAAGTGAGCGTAATTTATTTTGCTTCTTTGAAGTCAAAATTGAGGTTTGCAGGTGTCTTGGCCTATCTGCGTACCAACTGTTGAAAAGTACAGAGTGTTACCATTTACACAACAAGTTAAGGTATTTTTGCCTTGCCTAGAAACATTTCACTTATACATGTGCTTATTCATTTATTTTCATGCATATTTATTTTTGCATTTATATCCCTCTTTTCTTCAAATGAGCTCAAGGAGGCCTCCCACCATCATTTTATCGTCACAGTGAAGCAGATTTGACGGGAATATCCAGACTGGCCCAAGTTCACCAAGTAAGCTTCAGGACTGAGGATATGGAGTTGGGTCTTCCCAGTCCCACTGCAACCCAGGAGTCTGGAATCTCAGGTGGGGAAGAGCACATGGCCCACATTGGAACCTGCCTTGTACCAGGTCAACCTAATTGGCCCAACTAACTCAGCATTGTCTACACTGACTGGCAGCAGCTCTCCAGGTTTTCAGCCAAGGTCCTCTCCCAGCCTTACCTGGAGATGCCACCAGGGATTGAACCAGGGACCCTCTGCTTTCAAGGCAGGAGCTCTACTGCTGGGCTGTGGCCCTTGTCCTCTAGTCCTCTGTCCAGGTGTCAAGACTATCCCGGGTCACACCCCTCCCTGGCCTTGCTCTGTGCCCTCAAGTGCTTTTGCCTGGCTGGAACATGAAATGTGAGCATGCCTGGATGGAGGTAGGTGTGTGTAAAAACTTGTGACTTACACATGGCTGGAATGTAGCCACCGCTGCTAAGGCAAGAGTTGTTATCTGTTGCCCCACTCACTTTTATCACTAGCATCTGCCCTCTGGAAGGTCATGAACGAGGGAATGTGGCCCTCAGGCTATCAAAGGTCTCCTATCCCTGGGCTACATCTACCAAATATCAGACTTCTAGGACTAGGTCATGGGGAGATAACAGTAACCATTTCAGCATGTGTGTGTGTGTGTTTTAATTGTACAAGCCTGCCCGTCCATCTGCCTGCTCGTCCATCTACCTTACAAAGTCACTGGGGCAGCTTTACATTTCCTGGCTTTTATGGTGTTTCGCATGACCTTAAATGTTCCTTCACATACTTCAGTTGTCCTCTCTCTGCATGTGTTGAAACTGCATGCGCATCCTTTAACGGGCGTGAGAGAAAGAGAATACTTTCTCCCTCTTTGTGCTCTGTTCACATGTACCGTTTTCTAAAGGTGGGCGAGTTTTTCCTCACCATTTCCCTCAGCATCCTATTCATTTAAATTCATTTGAAAATGCCTGGGCCTCTGTTTGGGTTTCTAAGGCACATTTTGAAAACTTTCTCTTTTTTTTTTTTTTTTTACAAAAACCTCCCCCACACCCACCCGCCCTGTTACTGAGGGGGTTGTGTTTTTGTGTGTGGGGGGGGTGTTTTGTGGGGGGTTTCTCTTGGTTTGGTTTCTTTTAAGCCAGCTACAGTCAAACTTTGTTTCCATTCACTGCCGCCATCGCGTCATGAATGTTAAGCCTGGCAGACCCAACCGCTCTCCCCGCCTTGCCTCGGCAACCCCTTCCGCTCCTTCCTTTCTTGAAAAGGAGACAGGCCTGGGTTTAAAAGTTTATTTTAGCTTTGATTGTGCATAGCTGCTAATGCATGTTAATCAGCTCTCACAATGCATCCTTGTGAGGCACCAGAGAATGCAGGCTTGGGCTGTGGGGGCTTTTTGTTCCCAGGTAATTGTGATGGTGAAGGGGAGCTTGCTCTAATTAATTTAGTTAGTGTATGTTTTGGTGAGGGTAAAGGGGCTCGGTGATTTATAGGGCACCGCTTTTCTTCTCTTGAACAGGCAAACTCCAAAGTGCACATAACCATATTATAGCCAGTAGGTGAAAGACTCTGAATGCACGGAGGCAGCGCCAACACCCCCTGTAATTTTCTGTTCTCTGTGGAGACCGGTTTCTACTTGGCCGTCTGCAATCTTACACGCAAAAGAAGATCTGAATGGCCTTGAGACTATTTTTCTCCTTGCTTGCTTTGAACCCGTTCTCAAAAGAATGCCCCAAAGATTCAAATCCTTGGTGGTGGTGTCACACCAGATCTAAAATACAGAAGGGTGAAATGGAAGGTTCTTATCAGGGAAATAGTGGTGGGATTTAGTCTTTGAGCTGCTAGTGAGCCAGAGGGTCAGATTGAATTCAACTGTACCCAGGACTCAAATGAACCACCTATGGCTTCTTAGCTTGATTGTGTACTAAAACTTCATTCCGCAAATAGTTGTTGATGCCCCAGCACAATAGAAGGCATACAATCTGTGTCAGAAGTTCCCATTTGATGGTCTGTGGTACTGTTCACATAACAAAATCTACCATAGAAAAATCAAAAAATCTCAAAAGTAGGGGGTCTATGGCTTGGTTTTTGAAAAACAGGGTCTGCTAATTTGCAGTCAAAATATATTAACTCCTCCTCTGTCTTTTCAGGCAATTTCTAATTCAACTGTGAGCCAAAGCATCTTCCAAAAACACTCCAAAGACAGTTTCGGCTGTTTCTAGATGCCCTGTGCATCCAGCAGCCATCTGATTTGCTTGCACAAATTGGAAAACGCCTTTCCAAGTTTGAGCTCCTCTAGTGTAAAGGTCCCTCTCATTCCTACCTTTCTGCTGCTGGCTTCACATATCACAAAGGGAGGGAAAGAGGGTAAGGTAACAACAGCACAGCCAGAAGGCAGGGTTACTTGCTGGTAAAGATGTTATCATCCCAAAAAACCTCCCACTTCATTCCCACAAGGCTTTTTCTCAGAGACCTGCTGATGTTGATGATGTACGTTTCCCATTCTCTCGAAGTCATGTACAAGATTTTGCACGAGATCAATTAATCCAAGCTAACTGATGCAGCAGCTTCCCACCAACTTGATATTCAGTATGGCTTTAAAGCTATACACTCAGAAGTGTGGTGGAGTAGAAGACAAGAAATAGCCACTTTTCAGCTGGTTACAAAAGAGGCGCTGAAGATGTTGCAGCGTTTTGTCAATGCTCACCTTAAACATGAGACAAGCAATATGACAGACACACACACCCCAGTTCTTCTCTTGCTTTGATTCTAAAGCAAGATAGAGTAGAATTCCTCCCACCATCTTACCTGGCTTGTTGACCTGCTTTCCAGGCTGCTATTAGGGCATCAAGTGCTATTATGGCTAAAGGACTGAGCATGTCTCTCTTTCTGGCCTTTTCTTTCTCTTCCCTCCTTTCCCCTTGCTATTACCTGGAGCCCTGAAGAAATGTAATTTCCTCAGTGTATCTGATAGTGGCAGGTGTTCATGGGGAAAATCACATTTCCCAGAGTTCCAACTGTTGGGGACAGACAGAGGAGAGAGCCTCCTAACATCTCTTCTGCCATCATAGCCACAGCATTTTCCACGGCAGGAGAAGATAAAGCACTTTCCCACTTAGGTCAACAGCTGATCAGGTACATTAAGAAATGACTGGAGTCTTACAAGGGAGTGAATTTGGAGGCTCATGAGAGTGACAGGTGTGACTAGATTTAGAACATTTCCCAGACATTGGCTACTTTTGTTTTCAGTTGCTAGTCCTAATCGAAAATGAGCCTTGGGGAGCTTCCCCATCTCTATTGAAAAGTGTTCAGGAATAACTTGGGTTGCAATCCTAACCCCACGTACCTGGGAGTAGGCTCCACAGAATGGAACAGGACTTTCTTCCGAGTAGACACAGACCTGCACTGTAAATGGTAAGATTTGCTCATGGTGAGCAATCATGCGACTGCTTTGATATGCATCCAATTGCATGTGCTGAGATGGGGGTCTGAGCAAATGTATACGAAAGCTGTATCTAGACACACAAATGTGTTCATGTGAATGAGCTTCAGCATACAGAAGAAAGTTTGGAGTGGGGTGCAGTGAGACAAAATTTCAAAAATGGAACAGGAAAGGAGGGAAAGAAGACATATATTGGCATCCTTCTGTCTCAGGAGACAATGGAAGAATGCACCTTCAGGGTAAAGTCAAACAGCTGGAGAGTTACAGTGCCTGCTGTGGCTGTAGAGACCAATATGGGAAAGACATGTTTTATTGCAGCTGGGGCAGATGAAGGAATCCAGTTTTGTACCTACAGGTGCATTTCTTCTCTCTGTGCTCCCAAAGGTCATTTCTCCTCTGTTCATTGATGTGGATACTCAATCTGACTGTCTCCAGACATATGAGATTATCAATATATATTAAATTTATATGCCCAACCATCAAAAACATATTTTGTTAAAATAAATATGATAAAAAACAGAAAAAGTTTAATAGTAAAGCATGTGACAGGTGCCACGTGATCCTGACTAAGGATGTATTCTCAGATATCTCAAGGGCTGTCACTTGGAAGAGGGAACGCGCTCGTTTTCTCCCACTCTGGAAAGGAGGACCTGAACCAACAGATTCAAGTGACAAGAAAGGAGATTCCGACTTAAACATCAGGAAGAACTTTCTGACAGAAAGAGCTGTCTGACAGCGGAACAGACTTCCAAGAGAGGTGATGGATTCTCCTTCCTTGGAAGTTTTTAAGCAATATGCCACCTGTCATGCCTGATTTAGTTGAGATCCCTGCATTGCAGGGGGTTGGACTAGACGACCCGTGGGGACCCCTTCCAACTCTACGGTTCTATGATTCTATGAGAATTCCTGAAAAAAATCAACAGAGGCCCTTTCCAATTCATCATGTGCTGCAAGTGTGGCAGCAAAACTGGAGAGGGGACATGTTTCTTCAGCCAGTTACAGTGCTCCACCCTTTCATATCTCTTTGCCCCCTGTACTTTCTTTGTAATGTCTGTGTAAATGCAACATGTGATAGGATGTCATCACACTGTACACTGCCCCACCCCAGGAGCAACACCAGATGTTGTGAGGTGAAGCAGGCAACAAACCATAATGATGTGACAGTACACATTTAGTTGCCTAGACATGGCATGAAAGGAGGAGAGAGGCATGGAGTCGTTGCGTGACAAGCTGCAGCTGCTGAAAATCCTGCCCTCTTCTGCATCCAGCCACCCTAAAACAGATTTATTCATCTCTGGTTTTTTAAAATCATAATAATACTTGTACATATTTTGGAAGGTGCCGTTGTTTAAATCCCTGAAGCACAATATGATGACAAGCTGCACCTGCAGAATTTCCCCCAGTTGTGAACACAGTACAGAAACCCAAATGTTGAAATGTGGCTGTCACCAGCATAAATTATACGAGGACCACAAACTCGCCATGCATCACATTCCCCTGTTCCATGTAGATAATGCAGCTTAAGGTCCTGTTCAGAGAGCCACTACTGCAGTTGAACAGAAGAAACAAAAATGCTTCTTTTAGTCTCTGAGGTCCTCTAGTGGACAAAGTGAATTGACTCCCAGATTTCCTTTATGGTCTAAAACAGGGGTGCCCAAACTTTTTTCAAAGAGGGCCAGATTTGATGAAGTGAACATGCATGAGGGCCAACCAAAGTAGTACCTTGGGTTAATAACTTTGCTTCAGCATGAGTACAGAAATCGTGTGGCGGCGGCGCATTGGCTCCATTAGCTAAAGTGGTACCTCAGGTTAAGAACAGTTTCAGGTTAAGAACGGACTTCCGGAACGAATTAAGTTCTTAACCAGAGCTACCACTACTACCATGGGGGCCGGATTAAATCGACCGGAGGTCCGGATTAGGCCGCCGAAATGGACTTTGGACATGCCTGGTCTAAAAGTTTAGGTTTCGTTGTTGTTTAGTCGTTTAGTCATGTCCGACTCTTCGTGACCCCATGGACCAGAGCACGCCAGACACTCCTGACTTCCACTTCCTCCCACAGTTTGGTCAAACTCATGTTTGTATCTTCAAGAACACTGTCCAACCATCTCGTCCTCTGTCGTCCCCTTCTCCTTGTGCCCCCCATCTTTCCCAACATCAGGGTCTTTTCCAGGGAGTCCCCTCTTCTCATGAGGTGGCCAAAGTATTGGAGCCTCAGCTTCAGGATCTGTCCTTCCAGTGAGCACTCAGGGCTGATTTCCTTAAGAATGGATAGGTTTGATCTTCTTGCAGTCCATGGGACTCTCAAGAGTCTCCTCCAGCACCATAATTCAAAAGCATCAATTCTTCAGCGATCAGCCTTCTTTACGGTCCAGCTCTCACTTCCCACTTTAGGTTACGGAGAGGAAATGGAGGGAAGACAAAGGTGATGTTACATATTTAAAGTGAAGGGGTTTGTGTGTAATCTTCTAAGCTTTTGTTGTAACCAAAATCTATTTTGCATATGAGTAATGAGACTCTCCAACAGCACTGTTCCTGTTCACGGTTCCTACCCAGGTCCACCAAGAAAAAGGGCCCCCAGCTTCCAAACTGCATTGCAGCCGCCAGTGTTTGTGCTGTGCATAGTGGGACTCCCTGAAATATCAAAACAACCCCCTCTTGGAAGGTGGTGTAAGATGACACTATAGAGAGAAGGAAGTAAATAAATTTTAAGTCAATGTAAAGAAAATATATTGTAATACAGAAACACAAACCACTCTCTGATCTGCCTTTGTGTAGCCCCTGTCTCACCCTTTAAGATCTTCTGCCTCTACTTCTTCCCATGTTCTCTGTGTTACTTCTGACATCATCTTGTTTCTGAGCCTAGCATGCAGAATACCCTTCCTGACCACCTGCCTGTTTCTTTTTTCTGTGGACGAACTTCCTAGATAAGATTTTGAGTCAGCCCTCAGACTCTGGCAAATGTCCTGCACTATTTCTATCATGGCTTCCTTCCTCCAGAATGGTATCATCCTGCCAATTCATATAGTGCCCCCAGACATTGCAGTGCTTTGTATCTGCATAAACAAGGTCCTGTGAGGTTCCATTTTTAAACTAGGTTTGATTCGTGTGTTTGTTTATTGCATTTCTGTCCCACCTTTTCCTCCAAGGAGCTCAAGGTGGTGTATACATGGTTCCCCTCTTCTTATTTAATCTGTGAGGTGGGTTAGGCTGAGAGGCAGTCAGTGGCCCAAGGTCACCTTGTGAGCTTCATGGCCAAGTGGGGATTGGAACCCTGGTCTCCCAACTCCTAGTCTAACACTCGAACCACTACACCACAGTGGGTGAAAATGCTTGTCATGTATGCACAGACATACATGTCTCTCTGTATGTATAAATAGCATTAGGGAAATAGTTCACAAGGAAACTTTTTACATTTTGTGAGTTATTAAAATGAAACTCTTGGAGAAGCACAAAGTCAGTGCAATCATGAGTAACTATTAGGGGATAGTTGGTAAGTACTAGCACTACATTTCCCAAGATGCAGTGGGGCAAGCACCTCCTGTAAGTCAAACCTTCTTTCTAAACAGACTCTTTTGCAACTTCTCCAGCAGAAAGATTGCCAGTAAGTGGTGAGAAGAGGAAGGCATGGGGCAGAGATACCGGGTCCGAGCTATGAAGTGTCAGCTGCTGGTGGCCAGCTTCTTTGTGATGGTAAGAGATTATGCAGGAAAAAAACACCAATTTGTTATTAGATGTGGGAATTAAACTTCATAAAGAAAACTATGAATGTAGTTTTTAAAACAGGTACTGGCAGCGTGTAGTTAAACTGCAGGACTTAACAATGTGTCTCAGGGGTCTTATCAATCCTTTACAGCACTGCCGGGGCTCTTATCCGTAGGTTTGTGGTTTCTCCATTTGTCTTTCTAAATGTGGTGAGAAAAGCCCATGAGAAATGTCACACCAGCAGATGTTGCAGCCTTAACACAGTTGCTAAGAAAGAAAAGTTAATTTAGTATGGTGAATAGGCAGTTAAATTATTTACCTTTTTTTAAAAAAAGTGTTGTGAAAGGATAGTATATCAACTGTTTCTGAAATAAGCCTCGTTTCTGATATCTTGGGAGATAAAGCTCTGGAAAGGTATTTATTTTGGACAGAGAGTACTTCTTGAAAACCTGGCCTCTGCCTTCTTCTTTTAGATATTATATTTTATCATTAGTGGAAGTATTTGAGAATTTGTCACTGGTGCAATAAAAATCACCCCGCAGGGCTGCAGCTTGGACTGGGAGTGAGCACACCTCTCCGCAAAGCCTTCTGCTGTGAGTTGTGTTGGGGACTAAGAGTTAAGAAGCTGCAAGGGCTTGAGGTCCTATTTCATCTCAAGGGCTCGCCTTCCTTCTGTCGACTGGGGTGGGTCCCATTAGTTGCCTCCGTTGTCCTAGCTCACTTTGGCGTCAGTGTGATGATTCACAGGCCTGCGGCTGCTACTAAAATTGTGCAAGGCAGCCGATCGGAGCTACTTCCCATTCTCTCTTTATTCAGCTGGCCAGTGTGCTCCCCTTGTTGCCCTCCACCTTAACTTGTTGTAGTACTGCGATGGCAAGCCAGAGAACAGCTCCAGCTTTGACTGCTGTGAAGTCAGACCCCATCTCTTTACCTGACGCCTCAGGCGACACAATTGAAGGTTCCTTTTCCTTTGTTCTGCAATTTTCTTTTTACCTCAAGTCAAGACATTGCTGGCTGTTGAAGTAAATCTGTTTTGATCTGGGACGCTGCTGTGTTTTTACACACTGTTTGATCAATTCTATTCTGATTGTATGAAGGAAACTATATTATGTGGATGAGAACGATTAAATATTTGTATCCACTCTTCTGCTCACAGGCCGCCCAAAGCAGCTTACAATGTAGACAAATTAGCAACAACATCAGGGCAACAACAACGCACATAAGTTTCAAACAGAAATCGAGCTTTAAAAGCTTATTGAAATTTTTTTTTTAAATCTTTTCAGGTGCTTTTAGATTTCATTATTGGATTCTTTCCCCTTGGAGTTTAGTAATTGGCAGTGGCTAAACTAGGGGACTCAAGCTTTTGGGGCCTGTGGACACATTTGGAAATCGAATAAACTGGCACAAGCACCACAAGAACACCCATTTGACAGAAGAAAAACTGGAGGTTCTCAGAGCACCACCACCACCACCCACAACCAGGCAGAACACCCACACAGACCCAAAAATGAATGAATGAATGAATGAATGACTAAATAAATGTCAACCCATGCCCTGCAAAGCAGGCACTCCTCCCTAAAAAAACCCTCATTTTAATTTTTTTCTTTTTGAAAGGAGGAACAAGGAACCGTAGCAGGCACCAAAAGTGTGTCTGAGAGCACAAAGCACCCCAGGGCTAAACTGTATACACTAGAGTGGTTTCAGAGCCTATTTTAAAACCTTGTACATACAGAATAATACAGTGGTGCCCCGCAAGACGAATGCCTCGCAAGACGAAAAACTCGCTAGACGAAAGAGTTTTCCGTTTTTTGAGTCGTTCCGCAAGACGAATTTCCCTATGGGCTTGCTTCGCAAGACGAAACATCTTGCAAGTTCTTGCGAGTTTGTTTCCTTTTTCTTAAAGCCGCTAAGCCGTTAATAGCCGCTAAGCCGCTAAGCCGTTAATAGCCGCTAAGCCGCTAATAGCCGTGCTTCGCAAGACGAAAAAACCACAAGACGAAGAGACTCGCGGAACGGATTAATTTCGTCTTGCGAGGCACCACTGTATAAAATGTGCCAAAAGGTCATAGCTGTTGCCCAATTTGTGTGCTTTCCTTTCCGTTCCATTGCCCCCCCCCCTTGACTTCTTCTCTCTTTTCAGGTTCTTGGGGTCTCCATCACCATACTGACTATTATCACCTACTATGGGAAGCACTTCACTGTTATCAGTGAGGTCTCTTTGGAGACGAACCTCTACAGAAGAACTTTTCTTCACCGTGGAGGCAAGTGCTGGGCACTGGATTCAAGATTTCTATATCTTGTTGTAAGAAACAGTTAAAACTGGCCAGTTTGGCTGCTTAAGTGGGGGTTTGTTTGGGATCACATTTCCTTGCCCTTCCTCTCCCCCCCCCAATGTTATTAAGGTTATTACATAACTTTAATGGAATCGTTAGCATGGAACTCAAGGTAGCTCCAAGGCAGTGGTTCTGTTAGCACAAGCAGTTCTGCTTGCCTCATGGGAAGACCCCCTTCTCCTCACCCTGCATGTTGTTCTGAGGGTTCCCCTGACCCTCCAGAGCAAATTTGGGGAAGGTTGGGGAGTGAGTAGAGGGGGAGAGCAAGGGAGAGCAGTAGGAATTCTTGTGCTGGCTTCCGCTAGCAGAATGGGTTAGTTGAATCTGTCCCCTAGGCTTTGTTTTCCCGATGTGGATGGAATTCTAGATCCTTTATTTTTAGCCTTGGCCATTTTTATAGTTGCAAGTTTGTTATTTGCGATATAGGCCACAACATCGAAATGGCTGCATGGGAGAAGGGTTAACCTAAAACAAGCAGTTAAAAATGATTATCAAGAGAAAGAAAAGAATAACTTAAAAGGGGAGTAATGTGGGAAATGTATAAAAAACTAAAATTAAAGAAGCAACCACAAAAGGGGGGGAGTCAAATGTATAACTGTATTGGATTATTTGTGAGTTCTGTGTTTGGTATGCTTATCAACTTTTGTAAAAACAAAAGACCCAACTTTAACAGTCCCGAGGACTCTAAAATGAAAGAAAGCCACGTATGGTGAGAATTAGACATGGGGTATGAGGTGTCTTGTACACAGAAAATTGGGGGTGGTAGCGCCTATAATCTCTCGAGTGTCCCCTTCCGTATATCATGTCTGAGCATCAGTGTTCCTCTGCTCAAGACCATAGGATGGTGACAACCACATTTCCATCTCTTCACTGGAAGGTTGATAATTGCACTGGCAACCTCTTGACTTACCTGCCTCACTTAAAGATTATTGTAAGCAGCCCTGGGAGTTTGTTTCTTACACACAAAGGCAGGGCAACATTGTTTTCAAGGGAAAAAATACCAAATAGTCCCTTCATACAACTGCTAGAATCCAGCTGCTTGGGAAAATAGGTTGCATTTTAGAATGTGGTGCATGGGAGCAAAACTCCTTGGCTGCAGAACAGCCTTGCTTACAACACGTTGGTTGAAGGAAAGTCTTGCTGTAATGTAGATTTCAACTTTGGGAAGGTTCCTGCCTGCAACTGGATAGTCAGAACTGAGCGGAGAATTTCTTACATTGACGATATTTTGGCTTCCTCACTTGTACATCTCCCTTTCCTCAGTTTTTTTTGCTGGGATATGCCTGAGCATCCTTCTGATTGTTGCTGCCCTACTGAGTGTTGTTGCCACGGTGAGAGAACTGGAGAGTGCCATGGCAGCGGTAAGTAGGGGCACAGCATGGGTCTGAACTGGGGACTGGGTCCCTGGATGCTGTTGGAAACGGGGGTGGACTAGGCAAGCCTTAGGTCTGTTTCGACAGGCCTCTTCTTGCGCTCTTATGGATGCTACAAGCTGCTTACCCTACAACTCATTGAAAGTGTTGCGTGCACCCCAGACTCTAAACACCAAGAGATTCCAGTGCTTACCCAGGGCTTAGTTTGCTTGGAATGAAAGGTCAGTGGAGACTGTGGTGTCCTTAGAATTTATGGTTTTATTTACACATATATACAATCTGGGCGTAGGTTGAAAAGGCACACAATATTAACATCCCAACAGCTCTTCCTTCTCCATTAGTCATGGCTTTGGATGCAAAGACCATAGCCTTGATCCAGTCTTTCCTTGGTTGTGGGGTCTATCATTGTTCTCTTAAGTTGGCTTAAAAGAGTAAGAGAGAGAGAGAGAGAGAGTAATAGACTAGATTTTTGAGACTTGGGTGTAAAGGAATTCTTCTAAATTGAATAGCTGGTCTTCCATTTTGTTTTCTAATGCCTAATTGTAAGGAGCTATGAAAAGTTCTTAAAACAAGCCCTTCAGTTTTCATTAACTGCCGGCAAAGATAAACAGTGATACCTCTACTTACGGACGCGATTTGTTCTGGGGTGCCGTTCGCATGTGATGCGTAATGCGGTAGAGTGATCTGCACATGCGTGAAGCACGCAAATCAATAAGCAGCGAACCCGGAAGTAAACACTTCCAGGTTTGCTGCGTTCATAACATGAAAAAAACGCAACATGAAGCAAATGCAACTCAAGGTATGACTGTCTAAGAATTTTAAATTGTTCACAGGAGACATAGCAAACGATGCAGCCTGTAATTTTGTAACATTGTCTTTATCAGCACAAATGTGTTGCACCAGATAGGAGTGTTATCAATGAAACTAGACAATTGGAGATAGGCATGCTATCCATTTTCACATACCCTAAGACAATCTGATATCAGGAACGGCCCGGCGCAGCCTCTGATGTACATAACAGAGCAAGATACAGAGGCCATCTCATGCAAAGAGATGCTTCTGGCCTGATACTCTGTTTCTCACATCTAGCGCCTCCAAAGCAGCACACGAGTGGAACTTCCATCTCACAACCCGATAGGCGTGTGTATGTAGCACTTTCAAGCATGTATAGCACAGCAAGGGGAGGGTACACAGAGATTGGGCTTGGGATAGAATTAACCTAAGCAGGGCCAACCTGCCCATGAGGCAAGGTGAGGGAACCGTATCACGCGAGAGAAGCCCAAGAAGCGGTGACCTGCCACTTCCGGCAAGATCTCGCAAGATCTTGCCAAACTCTCAAGTGATCTTGCAGAGTGGAACACGCTGTCACCACCACTGCATCCCTTGTGATTCCCGGCAACTGCTATTCAGAGGCATTCCGCCTCTGGCATTAGAGGAAGAACAAAGTCATTAGAGTAGAATTCCTGTCCCCCACCCCTGCATACTGTACCTGCCCATTCCTGTCCACTTCCTCTCTGAAGGAAAAAACATTATATATAGAAATCTGCCCTCAGATGATGGCAAGCAACCAGTAGTAAAGTAGGCCTAATATAATTTTATTTTCAGAAAGTGTTGGTGCCTGCTGTCTGAGTGGAGAAAGCATTTATCTTTTGCTTTTCTCAGAGCAGGAGGACAGGGAAAGCCCTGAATGTTACTGAGTCCATTGGGGTTTTTTTCCTGCAGTGGAATATCCAAATGCACCTAAAATGTTAGTTAATTGGAGCATGTTCACTTCTTTCATTCAGCATTGTCCAAAGGACCGCGTTAGTAAATATAAACTGAGTAACTCCGGCTTGCAGAGATGGGAGTGACTAAGACTGTTGATGTCTTGGCCCTAGGTTACTTGAGCCAGGGGGTGGAAATAGAAACCTTATTGCATTGCTTCCAGATTGCCTGTTTGCTGAGCATTCATTCTACTTTGTTTGAAGGAAGGTTGTACCATGCCACATCAATCAATTGCTACTGCACCCTCCCCAATGCATTTCCCAATCACTTTCCTTACTGCAAAAGATTTGAGGTTGCTTTTTTTAAGCAGGCTTGCTGCACAAGGGCACTAAAGCCACTTTGTGTAGCCTAAATGTTCCGGCATGTGTCTGAAGAATAAGCTAGCATCCTCTTTGCAGCCACAGGAGAGCTCAGTTAATACCACCTCCTAGATTCCCCTTCTCCTCTTTGCCCAGATGTTGTCATTGTCATATATGGGCAGAGTGAGGGGATCAGTGTCATAGAGGGCCCTTCTGTTTCCACAATCATAGTGAGTTGGATGCATCTAACCCGGTAGCTGCTTTTTTCCCCAAGGTATGCTTCAGACCCACTAACCCACCTTGGTTATCACTAGTGTAAATACACCACAGACTCTTAATAGCTAGAACATTCTCCCCAAACACCAACATGATGCCACCTTTCTCTGTTCCCAAATCAAAACCTACTTCAGGCATAGGCAAACTCTGCTCTCCAGATGTTTTGGGACTACAATTCCAATGATCCCTAGCTAACAGGACCAGTGGTCAGGGATGATGGGAATTGTAGTCCCAAAACATCTGGAGAGCTGAGTTTGCCTATGCCTGACCTACTTCTTCCAGTAAAACGTTCACTTAAACTGGGAATGGGGAACATGTGTCCCTCCAGATGCCATTGGACTACAACTCCCATCATCCTTGACTGTTTTCCTTGCTGTCTGGGACTGATGGGAGTTGGAGCCCAGCAACATCTAGAGAGCCATGGGTTCCCCATTCATTAACTTAAACCCTTAGTCCTCCTCTTCAACAGGCTGCTGTCTCTGTGTGTGCCTGCATATTCATCACCTGTTTTATATTCCTCTCTCCTTCCCTTCTTTCTGTTTATGTTCCTCTGCACAGCACGATTCTCACTGATGGTGCTGTATAAACAGATGATCCCAAATAATCTATGTGGAAAAAAGGAAATCAGGCCCATATTGCTAGACATGATATTCGCTGTTATACCACTAGAGGGCACATAGTTCCTTTCAATTAAAACACACTCCTCAGACTAACCACATTTTCCTGCACTGAATGGTGTTCACCGTTTCGGCTTGTAGAGTCAATTAGTTTAAATATGTTGCATTTTGCCGATCCGGTAAACAATGTTCTCTTGAGTCCTGTGCAGTGAAGCCTTCTCGGTGCAGCACATGCATGAGGGTGCTGGATGGGATTATATGTGAGAGGGAAAGAGGACAGGGGCTGGACAGGGTTGTGCTTGGCAATGATGAGAGAGAAAGGAGAGAGAGAGAGAGAGAGAGAAGGTGGAGGGACAGAAAGAGGTGGAGTGAGAAAGGTGGGAAAGAGGAGGTAGGGGTGTGATGGGGTAGCATAGAAAGTCAGGGAACAAAAACACGAAAAGGTGGAATGGGTGATATGCTTTGTGGAGCAGATTGCCAAGGTGGTACTCTCCCATTTGCCCCAGACAGCAAGACTAATAGGGAAGAGGAGGGATGTAGTCCAAAACATCTGGAGCACACCACATTGGCACCTCCTGTTGTAGAGCATGCAGCAGGCATGGGGAAGGCAACCGACTGAAGGGCAAGATAGGTGAGCAAGATTGTTGCTTCATATGTTTGCTGGGATTTACTAGCCAGCAGGCCTCATACATTTTGATCTTGCTTCATTTGTGCAGCTGTCAGTAGGCATCGCAGCTGCTCTTTATAGCAGCGGTTTGTATTCTGTCGAGCCAGCAGAGATGCTATGAGCACTGAACTTCCTGCTTCACAGATGTAGGGATAGCTGTGTGAAACTGCAGTAGTGGAAACGTCAATCACAGCACTACAGCTCAATTGGTTAGAGCTCTGTTGGTAACACCAAGGTCCCAGGTTCATTCTCCACAACTACATATTGGTGCGTTGCAGGGGTTTGGCCTAGGTGATCCTCAGAGTCCCTTCCAACTATTCTAATTGCCTTCTGTTTCTCTTTAGGTTTTTTTCTGTTTCGGAGTGGTTTTCTGTGCATCGGTAAAGGCCACGTATTGGTCAATTACTAACAGTATTGTGGTAAGTACAGCTTCGTGATGAAAAGGCAGGGAAAGTGCTACATGGTTGAAACACAGCAATATTGGTTGTCTCAAAATGGCGGTGAAAGATGATGGGGTTTGTAATCCTGCAGCAGCTGGAGAGCCACCCCAGGATTAGCAGGTGCCTGGAGGAGAGAAGGCATGTCAGCTGCAATACCACTTGAGCAGCCTAAAATAGGGGCCCATATCCAGCGGTCCTGATTGTCCACCAACCCCTGAGTATCAGAATCAGTGACCAATGTGAGAGGGTGGAGGGGAACTAAAAAAAGTTTATCTTCCATTGGTGAATTTTAGCCTGTACACTTCTAGATCAGAGCTATGTTTTTCTTTTCTCAAAGGATGCTTGATGCGTGTAAAGCACTGAATCGAAAAAGGTTAAATATGCTTGCTTCAACTGCTTCAAATCACATATCTACCCATGCTTCCGCTGTAGTGAAATTGCTGGGAGCTCTCTGTTGTGTGTTAGCAGTCTGATCCCATAGCCAGATAAATGGCAAGTTCTTTCCTTTCAGCAGAGTGAAATCCTAAAGTATATTTGCTTGATAGTGAATCTCATTGAAAACTCCTGGGACTCACTTCCAAGCAAACATGTAGAATGAGAGTGTTACCAGATGCGCCTGAAACTGACAATTCAAATGCATCTTTTGAAACTGACAATTCAAATGCATCTTTTGAAACACGCCACTGAAATACCTTATGCTAATAAATAGTTCAGAAAGAAATGGTTCACATATCAGTGGTTCACAATCACCTTTCTGGTTCAGTTCTAAAATAGGATTGGTGGTGATACTAAAATAGATCTCCATCTCTAGATCCATGTTCCTTGCTACAATTGGTAGCCGAAAGCATGACAGATCTAGTATTACTCATGCATTTTATGTGTTGCTAAGTAGCAAGCTGCACTTTAGAGATAAGGCTGTGGCCAGCTGTGTGGTTGACAAGAGTTATCAGGATAAATACAAGGTGTAAAGAAGCTATGTCCATGTGTTCATAGCAGAAGACAGGATCCCACAAAGCTTGTATGCTGTCATTGCCTGTAAATGCTTACAAATAAATGAAAACTGGCCTAGAATTATAATGCTGTTGCAGGAATATATAAACACAGGCTCTGCATGCAGGAAAAATATGTGCCATGGTATGTTGACACAATGCCAAGCCACTGGGCGAGACCATCCACAGCTTCAGAAGCATGGCTCTATTGAGATGCTGATGGCATGTACCCATCTCCACTTCTGCATGGTAACAAGAAGTTGGCTGAGGGGTATTAAAAACAAACAAGCATTGAAACTGAATTTTTAAAAAGGCAATTGTTCGATACTACATGGTATGTGTGCCATTTTTGGAATGTGGGCTGGGGAACTGGAAGTTGCATTCGGTCAATCAGCAGTACATGAGACAAAAATCTGGGCAAATGCAGGGACCCCAAACATATGAAAAGCATCTTCCACTAAAAGAGAGAGTCACTCAAAATGCTTGGATTCTTCACTCAGAACTAGGGCAAGAGGACTTGTAGGGGAAAGCAGCCAGTGGAAGGAGCAAGGTGCTTCAAGCTCCACTCTCCTAGAAATAGGCTAATCAGGTGAACAAATCATCTAAATATCAGGAATCACCTGCATCTTCCATCAGACAACAATGAGCCCCTCCTCCCTTTCAAATGCTTGAGCAAAAGTATGATCCTTTGACCACCCCAAAATAGGTGTGTCCACTTCTTACTACACTGGGATCCCCGATGGACTGTCTGACATTGTGCTGTGATTAATCCCTGGCGAGTCTACAGACGCTTCTGAAATACTGTAATGAATGAGATATTGCCTTCAGAGCTGTTGTGCTCAATTCTAGTGGCAGTCCAGATGGAAAGCACATGGGATTGCTGAATATTAAAACAACAAGCAAACAGATGATCTGGCATCCCAGCTAATAATCCATCTCTCGCTGACAGCTGCTAATATGGAGAGCTTTTTGTAAGCCATTGCTTGAGTATCTAATAGCGGCTGTTTTGGCCTATACAAGCAGTGTTCTGCCACAAGGGAATTAATTATCAGAAAGCACTCTAACGTAATAGATTATGAAGCGCTCCATTTATCTAGGGATAAGAAAGTTACACCTTAAATCCAACTGCATTCAATAATGCTGTTCCTCAGTCAGTGATAGCTACGGTCAGTGGATTCACTTTATATATTCCACTCCTATATTTACCTGTCCATACAGGTACAGGTGGGTCGAATGGAACAATTACATTTGCGGGAAATCAGTTCAGCATTGCTGGTGGTTTATGCTTGGCTTTATCTTTAGATTTTTTGGGGGTAACTTTTGTGTTTCTTTGTGTTTTAAGCCAGTGGTTCTCAAACTTGGAGGTAGATTATAGTTTGCAGAGTGAGAGAAATGTTTTCCAGGAGGCAGCAGGCAGAGCTAGATACACTTTCCTCCCAACTAAGGTTGAGCATTGCAGTCATTAAAACTGTTATGTTTACTACTGAAGCTTCAGAGAAGGATGGGACATATGGGAGCTTTTGTTCACAGCACCTCCTCCCTCTTCTGCATACTTCCCTGAGAGGCTGGTTTTAGGAGGGTCTCAGATACCCTCTTCTGATGCCCATGTCAAACTACTGCCCCTGCCCATAAATTGCATACATAAAAACAGACTGCATGTACACAGTTTCAGCGCAGTCACCTGCTGAAGGGATGGTTTTTGAGGTCAGGTAGGGCAGGTAGTAGGGCAGGTCTAGCAGCAGCAGTCAGCCACTGGGAGTGAGGAGGGTGCTCACCGGCCTGACTTGGCCATGCCACCATTCACCACTCTCCCTGCCAGGCCCCCAGATGCATTTTAATGGTGGACAACAGTGACAACAGAAGGCAAATCCACTGTGGCTGCTTGCCATTTCAAGTTGCCCAAAAATGTAAAGCCCTGATTGATAGATCTATGAAATTTATCTGTTTCCTAGCTCTGTACACTGGGTGGTGGGGGCGGGGTTCTCCACAGGCCATAACACACTGGCCCTGGAATGTGGTCTTCTCTCTCTCTCCTCTCCGTCTTTCTGTCTGTCTATCTGACACTCCATCTCTGTAGGCTGCTTGATATTAGGGATGCATTAAATTAGGCCAAGGGGATGCAGAGGACATGCAGAAGACACACCACAGCTTCCCACATGCTGCAGGTTGGCATGGGCAAGTACATCTATTTTGGTTTCAATCTCTCATTCTTCCAGTCTTAAATTTAGTTCTTCACATTTCCACATCCATTTGCATTTTTAAAATAATAATAAAAAAAACCTCGTGAAAATTTACTAGCATTTTAGTGTGAATTTCCCTTAATTCCCCAATATAATGCATTTTTTATGTTATTTCCACTAACATATGCATTTTATTGCACATTTTTAATGCACACTTTACCCTAGTATATGTAATTTTGTACACTTCATTTGGCCGAAGAGCTGCATTGCAAATTCAGGGAAGTACAGATTTCAAAGGATGGCTAACCACTAAGTTTTACCACATTCCCTGTTTTTTCCCCTAAATTCTTTCTGCCTTTCAAATATGTTTGGCACTTCATTTATTGTGCCTTCCAATCCAAGCTACTTCAAATGGCATTGGAAAGCATCCTCCTAACTCTTTACAGTTGCATTAGAAAGGAGGTATCCCTGAATGTGTCTCTTAAGATTATTTAATGCTTTTCAGACACATTCCTGAGAGGGAAGACAATAGATCCCTTTCTCTTCTAGACGTTCCACTCTGATAACTGCTGAGCAGCCTGAACTGGGAACATCTTGCTAGCTTTTACAGCCTTTACCCCCATGGGATCAGAAAGACCCATTTTGGTTTGAAATGATAGCCAAATATCTCAAGCCAGTATTGAAGAGAACTAAAAGGGTAGGTGGAATTGACCGCCTATTAATGGAAAATAAAACTCTGCCGAGGCTTTCATAAATTTTAAAGAAAGCAATAGGGCCAGCCTGTTACTGTGGAAAAAGAAAGGCAGCTCCTTTAAGAGGAGCACAGAGCCTTTTTTCCAGGAGAGGCATAAACTACCACATCATGTCTCTCTTAAATTCAAAAGAATTTGGACAAGGTCCTTAAAGCTTTTTTGCACAGCCTAATCCTTCACCTCATTTTAGGGAACTCAAAGATCTCCAAGTATACACTATCCATAGAATCACCCCATCAACATGCTTATCAAAGAACTCAAAACTGTTGGTAAGCAGGACTTTGCAGAAGCCATACTGATTCTTCCAGACAAGACTCAGGAATAAGTCCAGGTCTGCATCCTTCCAAGATGGTTCATTATCTAGAAATGTTGTCTCTCTGCAATGGTGGCTGGTGCCCATTGGGACTGGTAGAGAGGAAGGCAGAGAAGCCAATACAGTGGTACCTCGGGTTAAGTACTTAATTCGTTCTAGAGGTCCGTTCTTAACCTGAAACTGTTCTTAACCTGAAGCACCACTTTAGCTAATGGGGCCTCCCGCTGCTGTTGCGCCACCGCTGCACGATTTCTGTTCTCATCCTGAAGCAAAGTTCTTAACCCGAGGTAATATTTCTGGGTTAGCGGAGTCTGTAACCTGAAGCTTCTGTAACCCGAGGTACCACTGTAGTTGGTGGAGCCAGAGACAATGACAAGGCAGAGCCAACTAATTCTGATTTTATCTCCATCCTTCTCCCTACTAATGGTGGCAATGAAACTAAGTCAGGAGGAAGCTGGCAGCAGGGTGTGAGTGTGTGTGTGCTAGTTGATTTCAGACCAAGTTTGATGGGGCGGCACCCCATTTGCTTTAATAGACCATCCTCCACTGTCTCTTTGTAATAAGCCAAGCATGCATACACTCAGTTAATGTGTGGGTAGTTGGTTGCCCATTATTGTAACATTTACTCCATTGTCTGCCTCCCTAATCTCTTTTTCTGTTTCAAGATCACCCTTGCCATTTTGGCCAGGTGAGTAATATGTCTAAAGTACTAAATTAGTTTTTAGCTCTGGTTATTCTACACAAAAGGTTTTGCAAAGGAGTTTACTCCTCTCAGGATTTCTATTTGATAGGTCTCTATTCGATTGGACTTTTTTTTAAAAAAAATTTACATACAGAGCTATTCAACCCCCCAATATGCCCTTTCCTGTCGTTTCTATAGGTATCTTGGGAAAGTTGTGTCCCAGCGATTTTCTTCATTAGACTAGTTTATACCTTTCTTAATTTGTGATGCACATTTTATCTGCATCATGTCTCAGAGTGATATTTAATATCATCCTCTTATATTAAGAACGATGTTGTGGTCAGAGGATCCACTCAGTCTGGGTCTTTTCTTCTGAATAAGGTCAATACAATGGCTTTTGTTATGATATTATTACCATGGAGCAGCAAAACGCTTCTGCTGCCTCTCCTTATACCTTTCCCAACAATAGCGGAAAAGAAAACCTTGTGATTAAGTGATTAAGAAAACCTTGTGTCTTTTTTTTTAATGGTTTGCCTTCTCCTAAAGCCAGATGTCATAAACAACATTTTGTCCAATATATGCAATTTATAAACAAGCAATTTTTTATGACAGTTGAACCTTTATAAATCAATCAGCTGGTAATACCAGCTTTGGCTGGGCTGAACATTATATTTAATAAATATGTGGAGAAGCGTACGGAGAACAAAATTGGTTTTAGTCCTATTTTTATATATATATAAAAAATACACTGATTTTTCTTCATTGAATTAGACCAGCTATCAATGTGGAAATAACCATATAAATCAATACAAAAATACAAGACAGACCACAAACCAAGCAACACCACATCCCTATAGCTCTGGTGAATACGATTCATTATTCCAATTCTCATTATGGTCTGTCACATATGACAATAGTCGGTTGTGACCTTATTTAACAATTGGGGTTTAACAGGGTAAAAGAGGATGAGTTCAGTGCACTTCCACTGAACACTCTTATTTTCTCTCTTGGCCTTCCTTCCATGGCTTCTCTTCTGTATATCATCCCAGCAGCCTAATTAGATTGTGAGCTCTGTAGACAAGGGAATTAGTGTGCACGCATATATCATATGCTCTGTAATATGTCATGAACCCATACACTGTCACTTTTGAAAATAAAAACAAGAGGGGAAAGGGAACAGTCAAATGTAAACTATAACATGAATGTCCTTGCACAATAGATTATTTTATTAGGACGTAGAATAGAAAGTTGGCAATTTATTGCAATGCAATCAAAATTTTCACGTAATTTATGTTTTGTTTAAAATACTTAAATCATATGCAAGAAGTGGAAAAGCAGTGGTCCAGTGCACTAAGAAAAATCCTCCACAAGCAGGAAGCTGAAGTTTCTGCTTTAGGAATTGTTTTAAAAGAAGGAGAAATGTGAGTAGTGCACATTTCATAATAAATGACGTAGCCCAAATGGTGTGGTGTAGTGGTTAGCATGTCAGACTAGGACTTGGGAGAACATGATTCGAATCCCCACTCAGCCATGAAGCTCACTGGGTGACCTTGGGCCAGTCGCTCTCTGCCTAACCTACCTCACGGGCTTGTGAGGATCAAATCAGTGGTGGACTTTGGGATCTCAAACTTCAGTAGCACTCTGTGTGATGCTAAAATTCGGTGCCCGCCACACCTTTCGCACTCCATTCTGCATCATTGTTGCAGCACCCCCTGTGGTTCCAGCACCCAGTGTGGCCAAACGGCACCTCTGATCAAAGGAGAAGCAAGAGAACCATGTAATAATTATTATTATTTATTATTTATACCCTGCCCATCTGGCTGGGCTTCCCCAGCCACTTTGTGCTCCATGGAGGAAAGATGGGATATAAATGTAATGATGAATGCATGGATGAACAAACCACATGTAGTTGAAAGCAACTGAGGTGAAGGGAGGTTTTTTCCATTTTCCCCATATAGTTCTAGCCAGTGTTTGCTTTAATTTATACACAGCTCATTTGGTTAGCTTGGATATTAATCACTTGTGGTATAGAACAGCAGGTTCCATTGGCAAAGCAGGAGCAGAGAATTGTTTATAAAGTACCGTAGCTTCCCCTTCAACTCAAACATACATTTACTTCAAGGTAATTTCTCTTCTTGATTTCAGGGCCACATTAAACATTCCTGCTAAAGACAAGTCAACCCTTTTCTTCTGTAACTTTTGAGGGACATTTACATTATCAATCAGAAAACAGGCGCCTAGTGCAAGCGTACAATCCCCAACTAGTCACAATTCCTGGATGTCTGCTTATTGTGTGTTTTCCAGCCTGAAAATTCCCTTCAAAGGATGCAGGAAAAATATGGCACATCCCTAAGGAAACACAAGGAGAATCCATAGGCTTTTGAGTGATACAGCGATTTCTGCAATGCATAGGCTTCCCCCTTCTTCCTCATTTTTATAAAAATGTGATGAACAGGGCCTATTAAAATGCATCAGGGCTTTGACTCTTTCATATAACATCTGAGGTGGCCCTCAGATGCTGCCACTTTCAAAAGAAAACACTCTAGTTGCATAGAACTCAGAAAATGTACAGCTCTGATCTATGCACAGCTTTGGAGGAAGGAAGAAATACAAGAGCTACGAATCAATAAATTAGTGATACCCCCAGGCAGCAGCAGGCAATCTCCAGCCCATGAACCTAATGAGGCCATTTGTCCCAAGCCACAGGCACCTTCCCTACACCTGTCAGGTGTCAGACAGGTAAATAAGCTGCTCCCTACCTAGAGTGTGATTTGCAGGCACTGACGATCAGCTGGTTGTCAGTGCTTTAAAAGCCCTGTGACTTTCTCTGACTGGCTTGACTTCTAACTGCTTAGCAGGCAAAGGAAAATGTGGTGGTGATGTCAGGTGATAGGTTGATGGGTGGCAGCCACATGTCAAAATGGCCTGTGGAGGTTGAGCAACCTTAAGATCTCCCTGGAAAATACACTCTACCCCTGCCTTAAGGGGGAAAGCTGCATTCCTAGATTCTGGTTTCTTCAGTCTATGCTATGAAAGGGACTCTTGGTTTATTTTGAAGGGAGGAACCTGAGGCTGCTTATGACCCACAGCCTAATCTCATGCAGGTGTGGGACCTCAGAGGGACAGAAGGAAGGTGTGAAAAAATAGAGAGGCAACTTATGGAGTGATGGGGGCAGTAGTAGGGGAAAACACTCAGCAAACAATAAGTTTAGACCTTTGGCAAAAGTGATCTGTTCCTCCTCCAGCAGCCCACCAAGTGGGGAGGGAGAAGGGGATGGCAGAAAGAGAGAGGGAGATGGGAGTGGTTGCTCTCACTTTTGGCTCTGGGCTTCATTCAGGCCTGAACATTTACTCCTGAGTGAATGGACTCTTGACAGAAAAAGAGCTCTCCACACCTAGTTTATTACCCTTGGCCGCCACAGTCAAACAATTAGCATTACATGCATTCTTTAATTTTTCTGAGAGTGGTGCCACACACAGTCGCACAAAATAATTCTGTTTTCAAACAAGTCAGGAGAATTACTTGCACATATTGTAATGGCCTCTGGACCAGGCTCTTTTGGGGCCTCTCTTCACATGTGATGCACTGTTGTTGGAGAGCTTCCCGCCAAGTAGCCAGGCCAATCAAGATGGAAGTCATAATGCATTCCAAACAACCCTTGTTCCAACATGTCTCCCGGCTTTGTCTTAGCAGAATTTCCATGCCGTACAGTTTATGCTGTTATTGTTTTCATTGCGATTCTATTAAATATTCAGGGTAATAGTCAAAATCAATTGAAAAGCAGAAACATATTAAAAACATAAAACAAGACAATGTGTATAAAAATAGGCAATGAAAATCAGCAACTCTGCAATCCTCCATTCAACAAAACCTTGCTGTTGTTTAATTGTCTTAGTCGTGTTCAACTCTCTCTAACCCCATGACTCACTGAATGTAATAAACATGGCTAGGTTAGACCCATTGGTTTTGATGGGTCTGCTTTGAGTAAAACTTAGTTGAATACCATCCAAGATATTTGGTTCATAATTGAACCAAAATTGAGCAACAAGGTGCCTTGGGTGGTCTACCTGCAGAGGGAGAGATGTTTGGCTCCTGCCAGGGATATTGTAGGCCCTCTCTTCAGTTTACTGGCTACCCTACAACTGAAAATGACTAAATGTGGAGTAAAATAATAATCTGTTTTAGGTTCATTTGGTTTTTGGTTTCGTGGAATGGTTTTTAATGAGTAGTTGCTCATGTATCAGGAGAAGAATCAATGTTGCTGGAGAAGTACCAGCTTCTTCAAAGAGAAGCTCTACTTCACTCATATACCTTTTCTAGGATTCTTTGAGCATGTCAATAAACATGTGGCTGGGGGTCATCTGGATATACATGAACCTCTAGAAAGCTGTCAACAGTCCTTCACCAAAGGCTTCTGAGGAACTACCTGTTTTCAAGAGTATCCTGAATATGTCTCCATCGCGTCACTGCAACCTGGATAACAGTCATGGAAGGAGAGGGGAAATCTGGTTAATATTATGGCTGAGGGAGAGGGGAGAGAACCTCCCTCCCAAATGCATACTGTTTTCTTAACTCTGAACGCCCTGAGAAGCAGCTATTATCTGTGAAGGGTAAAATACATGAGCATAATTTTTGTACCCTCCACATTTTCCTATCTCACAACTAACAGTGGCTTCAGGCAGAAGATTTAGGGTGAGGAATCAGTGAAGGTGCAAAGGGTTCGCTCCCAACTCCCTATCTCAAGGCCCCAACTGATCTGCAGACATAGCATTAGATCACATACTAGGAACAGTTCTAGAGGCAGCCATTTTTATTGCAGCTGGTTTTTGTTTTTTGCCTCATTCTCCATCTGACTTTTATGAACACATGGCTAATTTCTCTGTGTTTCTAACAATGCCTGCTGTGATACTTGATTATATTGCCTATAACCTCATGTTTCGCCCTGGGAAGATTATAGGTACACCACATGTCAGGACCGACATCAGTCGGTGGGAATGCAGTTGTCAGCTGTTTGCCCACGCAGTTGTGGGAAGCAACACACATGCTGAGGAAATTCTACTTTACTCCACCATCGCCATTATGAAGCCACTTCTACAAAAAGACAGGCTGGCAGCAAAATGGCTCCCCACATCCTATTTTTATTCCCTTTTGCCTCATTTTGAAACTCTTTAATGTGAATAAGCATGGGGGATAAATTCAAGTTCACTTTACATTTAAAGGTGAACTTGCTTAAGCCGTACTTTCTGTGAGAATATGAGAACCAAAAGACAGCTACGCTTCAAAATTTGCATTTCTCTGAATTTTGCAGTGCAGTTCTCAAGCCATGTTATGTGTACAAAAATGCATGTACTGAGGTAAAGTGTAAAAGAACATACAAAATGCACTATGTCTGGAGAAATTGCTTTGCAAAAAATGGCGGAATTGCATAGGCATATGGATATATGAGGAAGAATTTGCACCAGATTGCTGGTGAATGTTCATAAAGACTTCTTTTTTAAAATGCAAACTGATGGAGAAATGTGAAGAGCTGAACTTATGAATGGAAAAAATAGAAACTGAGAGAAACAAAAATTTACACATTTGCCCATCCCTAAACATGGCACATGAAAACTAATACTAGAATGAATTTTTAGTACATGCCTAACCTTATAATGCTATGTGTTGAATCTATGGAGTGCAATAAATATGTGTTATGCTTTTTCAGTCTGATTTTCTAAATCAGAGATCCTTAATGCCTGGATAAGAAATCTAGGGTCAGGGTTGAGGTAAGAAAGCAGCTGAAATTAGGAGAAACTTTTCATATGGTTTCAGTGGATGTCTCACCTAACACTCTGGTTGCTTCCCTCAATTCTGTTCCCTGCATTATTGAGTTTTCTGTTCTGAAAAGCTACAATTTGCCTTGAGGCCTGCACAAATCAATAGGAAAGAAAAGGGAAGGGTAAAGGAATAAAATAAATGGAACCCACCCAACTCCCTGATAAAGCCAAGATCAATTGTCTTTCTCTGATTGCTACACAATGATTCAAATTCCCCAGAAACTCCAGTGCTTTACATTCTTCTGAAAACATTTAGGATTTGATTTGCTACTTAATGGGGGTGAAAACAGAGGATCATTGGCCATCATTGACCTGGTTGTATATTACATCCCAACAAGTGGTGAGAATATTAGGTAAAAAGGTAAAGGGACCCCTGACCATTAGGTCCAGTCGTGGCCGACTCTGGGGTTGTGGCGCTCATCTCGCTTTAGTGGCCGTGGGAACCGGCATACAGCTTCTGGGTCATGTGCCCAGCATGACCAAGCCGCTTCTGGCGAACCAGAGCAGCACACGGAAACGCCGTTTACCTTCCTGCCAGAGCAGTACCTATTTATCTACTTGCACTTTGACGTGCTTTCGAACTGCTAGGTTGGCAGGAGCAGGGACCGAGCAACAGGAGCTCACCCCGTCACAGGGATTCAAACCGCCGACCTTCTGATTGGCAAGCCCTAGGCTCTGTGGTTTAACCCACAGCGCCACCCACGTCCCTGGTGAGAATATTACCACTCCCCTAAATAGTATATCTAGTTGAATGTGTGGTGAATTTATTTTTGCCACTTGGCATGACAATACAGAAGATGGGCTTAGCAAAGAGGAGCATGGGAAGTGTCTTCTCTGGCAAAGGCATAATCCCCATAATCAAACAGTAATCTCCAGACACTTGGCTTACTTCTTGGAGACATTTAGACTCTAAATTTCAGAAGAACAAGCAATGTCTGTTCTGCATAATGGTGAGAATCCATTTATGCTTCCCACTGAGTTTGTGGTGATAACCGAAGCTTTAATCATTACTGAAATATGTTTGGAGGTTCCTGTGAGTTCCCTGTTGCAGCAAAGCCAAATTAATTCCTGCTCTTTTCATTTCTGAATCAATCTTGTAAATTTATGTACTTGGGCGCATATTTGTTTTGCACTGGTAGATTGTCATTCATGCGTTGAATTCTAAATCAGCAGTGTACCACTGGCAAATTTGCTCAGGGTGGTATCATTAGGCTGTGAAACATTTTAAACAAATAAATAAATCTGTAAATATTCATTGCAGTGTTTTCATCCAGTTTCAAGAGCAGGGCTGCTTGCACTTTGAACTAAATGCATTGCAGTTCTATACCTAGTTAACCCAAACACTATCCAAAGAAAGCTGAATTCTGCATTATTATTATTATTATTATTATTATTATTCTGAAAATTGAGCAAGTTTGCATAATTGAACAGTTTTCTCTGACTTGGTTGCATAATGTGCTCAGGACTGCTAGTCATGGTGTTGGGCCCACTCCCAGCAACTTGGATCCTTATTCAATGACCTCTCAGGCTGAAGGCAGCCCTGTTTAGGGAAGTTTTTAGTGACTGGTGTTTTAAATGTATTTTTACTCTTTTGTTGGAAGCTGCCCAGAGTGGCTGGGGAAACCCAGCCAGATGGGCGGGGTATAAATAAATAATAATTATTATTATTATTATTATTATTATTATTATCATCATCATCATCATCATCATCATCATCAGATTTCTGAGATTTTAGCTGGCATTGTCCACACATTTTCTTTCATAGCCCACAAGGACTTGAAAGTAGACTTTTTTTTCAAAGGAAAAACAACTCTGATTCTCAGGAAACTGAATTCTGTACCCTGTGTTATATTGTGCATTTTTTTCTGCACTCGAAAACAATTACAGCAAACCCAGCACAACTGTCTGTTTATAAGATCGTTCCTTAAAGGATGGCTGACATGTAGAAATTCTTATGGGCATGTCTTCCCTGTAGGCTGAAGATGCCATGATGGATGTGTATGACATTGTGTATGAAGATGTGAGAAGCAACTCTTCCAACACCAGGAGACAGGAGCTACATACCATCCACAAAACGGTGATCTGCTTGCACATTTTGGTCTATACTCTAGGGGCCGTTCCACAGAAACCAGTTTCTAGGATTTAGAACCTGGTGTTCTTCACCCTCCACACCCTGCCCCCACCAGGCAGCGATGAGGGCTGGGGTGGCATGCTTCGTCCCCGCAGGGGGGCAGCAGTGCGTGCACTCCCCACTCCGGGCCTTTGCGGACAACACTACACCCCTGACTGGAGCACAGGCTATTTAGTTCTTCCCGATGACTTGCCTGGAGAAATGGATTAGCACTTGGCAAGACCAATGAGGGAGAAACACCCTCCCCCATTGTGGTAAGCATCAAAGGTCCTGGTGAACTGCTGAAATTTTTCCTTGGCTGCCTACGCTGATATTGTGTAAGCAATCATGACATAGCACGTTTTAACTTCGTTCTATTATGCCCCATATCTGTTTCCAAGTTTGGGATGGGGTTTCGTGTTATCTGTTAAATTCTGACCCCTCTGAAACAGTAGGTTACATAACAAACTCAAAGGCAATTTGCTTTTGCTGGTCCATCCACTAGCAAGAATGAGGCAATAGCTTCAGGTAGCAGGTGCTGGGGGAGCAGTGGCAGTCCCCTGGCTGCTGCTCCTGGAAGCGTCCGTCATTTCCCTCTTTGTTTGCTAGATGGCCTGTCCTGAAGCCACTAAGCTTGCCTGTTCTCTGGCACAGTGGAAGATATTATCCTATCACTAGTCTTGAAGCAAAACTCAACTGCCAATCCTTTTGACTTCTCTATATGGAATAGCGGAAGGGACACCATCTTGTTCTTTGCTTCAAGCAGTAAAATCTCCTCACTTGGGCCTTCTCAGGACCAAACTAGATGCGACATTCATCCCACTGTCTGGTTTTGCACAGCTGTTTTTCATTTAACAGATAGCCAGCATGGGAGGGAGATGCTGGACTGGGATTGTAGCTTGGGGAGAAGGAGGGCTTGAATTCTCTGGCCCAGCTGTAGTCCTGTTTGGAATCACACACATAGCCCTTGCAGCTGATATTCACAGTGGGAGGAAATCTCCCATTGGTGGAGCCAAAGGGTTAAAGCCTACTTCTCACCAGTTTTGTGCTTCCTCCACACCATCCCATGCTAGCTATTGGTTAAAACCAAAGCCCAGCTATCTTATGCCAAACTACCCCCATCTAGTTTGGCGCTCAGCCACATTTAAAGCACATACCACCAACACCCCATGCAAATAAGAAGAATGAAGGAAGGAATAAATATAAAGGTGGTAACTAGTTGGTTGAGAGTGCTGGGAACTGCATCTCTGTGAGGGGTAATGGGGATGTGCTACAATTGTATGGTGCTATAGCACTTGAATTCCTGCTCTGCCTTATACTGCTGCTTATGGAGGAGATAATGCTGCACCAATGAAACTGCCCTGAGAAGAGTAGCAGAGTAAGAGAGAAGGGCATTCCATGAGCAGGTGGAACTTTGCAGCAGGGAGCAACTCGGAAAGCCCCACTGTTCCTGGAGCAAGGAGCAAGGAACATCAAAAACAGCTTTGTGGATGAGTGCAGGAGAGAGAGCAGCAGTGTTGAGGGAATGTTTGTTGGAGAGGGAGAGACAGAGAGGTATGCTTCTCCTCTCCAGATAGCTGACTAAAGGAAATTCCAGATTCTTTGCACTGTGGGAGCTGTTTTTGATAAAGATCTAATTGGAGCCATAGGGGAAAATCAACACGTGCTCTTTTACTATATGGACTCCTCCTTTCTTTTTCCTACACTAACCTTACGTTTTCCAGCATGCAGAATTCAAACCCACATCTTGTGTTTCTAATGACCGGGTGGGGGGTGGGGGAGTTTAAAAAATATATGTTCCCAACAATGTCTACAAATCTACTCTGTGTCTCTGCTACCAATTATTGGGTGAAGACTTGGGGAAGGGAGGAGTCAAGGAAGCACCGTCCTTCCTTATGCATGCCTAACTCCCGGGGGGTGGGGGTGTACAGGACTGCAGCCCTGACCTATTCTGTAAAAAAAGAAAGGCAGCAGAAGTCAGGCTTTGCTTTCTTCCTGAGCCAAAACTGATCAGTCAGACACAATGGCCATGCCATAAAGAAACTATAAAGAACATGTTTGTGTGCCCAAGAGAGAATCATCGGGCACCTAGCCAGGGCCTTTATGTTTTTGTTTTTCTTTGTTTGTTTTGTTTTTGACCACCACAGTTTTTGCTGTGGCCAAATGCCATGCAAGTCAAGGTTCAGGTACCCTTAGGAGTCTTGTAGAAGAGGGAATTTCAGCACTCTTCCAGTACTATGATATCATAAGATGTGCCTTTGGAATTCCCAGAGGAACCTGAACTGGCTGCACCCTAGCAGCTGCCTAGCTGATGAAACAAGCTGTTTTTAAAACGATGGTCCTTCATGCCCGAAATAGTATATGCCATCAATGCAAAACCACTGCCAGATTAATAAAACATTACCTTAGGTGATTTAAGGAAAGTGTTGATATTCTCAGACACGTCATCTTTTGTACAGAAAATTAGGTATAAATGGGGCACCATTTCTGAGGAACCTGGACTGGGTTAATAAAAAAGGCCACCTAGATGACCATCTTTTCACTATCCCAGAAGGTTTTGATGGGACTTCTATAGAAATCATGTGTCCACTACCACTTTATGGCTAGACCTTAAGGGGATGTTTACCTTTATTTGCTATAAAATTCATACTTGTATAATATGGATATACACAGTGCGACCCAGCCAGGGATGCATGGGGTACCTGTACTTCCTAATTTGTGCCACAAAGTGGCAGGCAAGGAGGGTCCGTGAGGCTTACATCATGTATTGCTGTCCAGTCCAGTAACATCATCACCCTGTTGCATAAGATTTATACTTCCACAAAATGCTTTAAGTATTTGCCAGGTGCAACGTCACAGAACCTGCATCAGGATTCATCTGTTTGCACAGTGCTGAATTGTGCATCATATGAACCAGGGCCTCTCCCATATTCCCACACCGCTTGCAGCTATGTCTCTAAATAAACACACAATATTTTTGTTCCATTGTATCATTGGTTGTATTGCATGGAAAATGCAGGACGTGCCAAGAAATAAAGGAAAATACTGGTGAGGAGCGAAGGACTGAGTGGTTTGTCACTGGGAACGAAACCAGTGGCAACTTTTGAAAAGCAGTATCAAACTTATAAAAGATGCAAGTGAGAAGCAAAGCAGAAGCATTTGACCACATAATATCATGAATGGAGAGCATGGGTGGCAAACAGCCAAGTCCCTCCATCAACTTAAAGATTCCACTTGTGCAAGAGAACTTACTCCCCCCCCCCCCCGGTGGGTCCACTAAATCTCTGGCATAGATTAAGAATTGGTGTGGCACTTGCTAAGGGAGAAAAGCAGGGGAGGGAAGTTCTGCTGTACCAATGGAACAAGTTAGTTGGATACTCCCCCCTATCTTTAATCATCAGTCTGATGGCCAGCTGTTATATCAACCACTGCAGTTATAATAATGTAGGGTTTAAGGCTGAGGAGGCAAACCTCTGCAGTTTACCAGTAACAAACCAACAGACGACAATCAAAACTCTTCTTTAAGGGTTTTGTTTGGAAAAGAAAAGCAATGATACGAGTGTGTTCCCTTTTCTTTCAGTTTCTCTGTTGTGGGAAAAAGCCACCCTTTGGAGAAGCAAGCAGGATTGAAAAAGAGATGTGCCAATCAGAAGCTGTGGGAACAGAAAAGGTAAATTATATGTGAGGCTGGGAAGCTCTGCAGTACAGTCAGTTCAGGTTCTTGCGAAGCAATTCTCACTCAGCTGGGGTATTAGCAAAACTGGCCTTGTCACTCTGGCACCAAGATGTTTCCTGACATCATCTGGGCTAGAAGTTAAACAAAATGATAGTTCAGGACACTTTCAGTTCTATGAAACAGTTAATAACGACAACAACAGCAACTGCTGCTGCTGCTGCTGCTGCTGCTACTGCATCTACATTTATATCACACCTTCGCTCCAAGGAACAAAACATGCTGTATATGGCTCTCCTCCTTCACATTTTATCCTCACAACAACCCTGTGAGGTAAGGTAGGCTGAGGGTCAGCGACTGGTCCAAGGTCAGTCAAGGAGCTTCATAGCTGAGTAGAAACTTGGAGCCCTGGCTTCCCAGATTCCAATCTAACCATGAAACACACTGGCTGGTATGAGTATTTTGAGAGGAATTATTGGAAGGCAGAGCCCTAATTTTGTGAGAATGTCAGAGCCCTGCTGGATGATACCACTCTCCATCTGAACAGACCAAACAGTCCATCTAGTTCAGCAGCCTAACTTCCACAGTTGCCAAGACAATGCCTCTGGGAAGACCACAAGCAAGACATGAAGTCCTTATCCCACTGTTGGTCTCAAGCAGCTTCTGTTTGGTGGCATGCTTCCTCCAAATCTGTGAGGAGTTGGGGAGGGAAACATGGAACCTGATCCTCTTTGAATTTTTATTCAGAAGTAAATCCCACTGTGTTTCAATGGTGCTTACTCCCAAGTAAGTGTGCATAGGCGTACAGCCTTCATTTATTATCTTGTCCTCTAATCTATTTTCTCTCGTATTTCAGGATTGCCTAGAAGAGATCCAAAATTTCCTGAAAAAACACATGACTTTTGTCTCTGTGCTGATGACCATTACAATTTTCTTCATGGTAAATATTTGTGTTCTCTGGTATCCTCCTGCTTTTCCCCTTAATCAACAGAAGCAGAAGTGCAAATCTAGCTTTATGGATGGCAACATAATTCTGCAGAAGTGGCAGCATTCTGCCTCGCAAAAAACCCCAACCCCTTTGAAATATACTCAGAGTCGCAAAGTGATTTCATGCTCTTTATTCAGCTCATAGTGGTGAGGAGGAATGAATAAATGTCCCCTCACAGTATCTGCTTTATATACATTATTTACACAATGGGCTGCACATGATTGGCTAATTCTGGAATTTTACTGTAAGCCAATCAGGTTGTGGATTCACTTCTATCTGGAGCAGGATTGGGTGGTTCCTGCCAACCAATCGTACTGCTGCATTGTTCTAGGACCAATCAGACTGCTGCATTCTGAATCCTATTGTTCTAGGACCAATCAGACTGCTGCCTTTTGGATCCTATTGTTCTAGGACCAATCAGACTGCTACAGTTTGGATCCTATTCAACTCAGTACATAACACCCCTCCCCTCTAAGTTCCAGTCCTGCCCGGGAGGTCGCATTCATAGTCCTCAAGGTATGCCGGCGGCCTACGTGTGCGTTGTGGCCTGGGGTGTTCCCTGGTCCGGGCTCCGGGTTCTGGCTCGTGTTCCAAGGATGCTGGCTGTGATGCGGCTGTTTGGTCTGGTGCAACCGGCTCGCTCAGTCGTGGTTCTGGTTCCGGTGTCCTTTCGGCCTCACGGGTCCTCTCTGTATTTACTGATTCTGCCTCTCCTGCTGGCCCCTCCTGCTCTATGGGCCTCACTGCCCCGCTGTTCCCTTGGGACTCCTCTGACCTGTCCTCCTCCTGGTTTTCTGCCGGGAATCGTCGCCGTATCTGGTCGCAGTGGCGGCGCCAGCATTGCCCCCCATCCGTTAGCACCTCGTACGACACGGGGCCAGTGACCCTGGTGATTGTGGCGGGTACCCATGCTGGGCCTGCCCCAAAATTCTTTGCGTACACTGGGTCCTGGGCCTCGAAGGTCCGGGGGTTCCTGCCTTCCCCCACCACTACCTCATCCTGAGCTCTATCGGGGTGAAGGCGGTCCAATCTGATTGCAAGGCGCCGACCCATTAGTAGTTCAGCGGGGCTCCGGCCAGTCGTTGAGCTGGGGGTGCTGTGCTGTGCTAGAAGGAATGTGGCAAGGCGGTACTCCCAGTCCCCTTGCGTCATGCGGCGAAGGGTGTCCTTGGTGGTCCGCACCATGCGTTCTGCTTGGCCATTGGTGGCAGGGTGGAACGGCGCCGAACGGATGTGGCGGATGGCGTTCTGCGCTGTGAAGGTTTGGAATTCTCCTGACGTAAATGCAGTCCCGTTGTCTGAGACGAGAGTGTCAGGGAGCCCGTGGGTTGCAAACAGCCTGCGTAGTACCCGGATGGCTGCGGACGTGGAAGTGGACGGTACCAGTGCGACTTCCAGCCATTTGGTGTAGGAGTCCACCACTATGAAGAATGTTTTCCCCTGAAAGGGGCCAGCGAAATCCACATGCAGGCGTGACCATGGTGCTCGGGCGGACTCCCAGGACTGGACTGGGGCCCTTGGGGGATCTGGGCGGGATTCTTGGCAGGCCTGGCAGTGTTTGACCCAGGCCTCTATCTCTCCATCGATCCCCGGCCACCACACATAACTCCTGGCAAGGGCCTTCATTCTTACTACCCCTGGATGTGTCTCGTGTAGGGCTGTGAGGACCCTTTTGCAGAGGGGCTGGGGAACAACGACTCTGCTTCCCCATAACAGGCACCCCTTGTGGGCCGACAGTTCATGTTTGCGGGTTGTGTAGCCGGCGAATTCTGGAATATGCCTGGTGCCACGCTGACACCGAATTGCAGCCGCTTTACCCTGAACGCTCCTCTGTGCGTCACAATCGTCTGTGCCTCTGCTGTGGCCTCATCTACTGGCAGCTGTTGATATGCTTGGGCCAAGTCCAGCTTGCCAAAAATTTTCGACCCAGCCAGGGTGGCAAGGACATGGCTGACCACTGGCACTGGGTATGCGTGGGCCGTGAGGGCCTTGTTTATGGTACATTTGTAGTCTGCGCAGATGCGGACCGAACCATTAGGCTTGACGGGTGTGACGATTGGGGTTTCCCAGGGAGCATTAGGCACCGGCTCCAGCACTCCTTGCTCTACGAGTCGGTCCAATTCCTCGTCTATACGGGGTTTCAAGGCGAACGGGACCCGGCGGGCCTTGAGCCTGACCGGTCGTACTGCGGGGTCAAGCTGTAGCGCAATGGGGGGGCCCGTATACTGTCCCAATTTCCCATCGAAAACCCCTGGAAATTCCTTGCATATGGCGTCCACGTCCACTTGTAAGCTAGTGTGGTTCACCCCGGTGACAGCTAGCCCCAGTGGTCCAAACCATGCCAATCCCAGTAAGCTAATGTAGGGGCCCTTGACCACAAGCAAGTCCAGTTGCCGCGTCCGCCCTCGGTATTGCACCCTGAAGGTCCCCACCCCCATTGTGGGGACCTTACGTTTCTGGAAGTCCCGGAGGGTGAATGGGGCCGGCCTGAGTTTGGGACCCCCAGTGGGACACAGTTTCCTTAAGGTCCTTGCCGAGATTATGGATAGAGTTGAACCCGTGTCAAGCTCCATGCGGCATGGGGCCCCCTCTATCTGTACCTCTACATAAATTTTCTCTACGTTGGGGTGGGGCAACTGGTATACCTGGAAGTCCGTGAGCTCCATCGAGTTGCCTTGGTGCGTTGGGCCCCGGGACCTGGGGCTCTTGGATTGGTCATCTGATGCCTGGTGTCGGGTGGGCCGAGCCCGACACACCCGGGCGATGTGTCCCGATTTTCTGCACTGCCTGCACTCTGCGTTGCGGAAACGGCAGGTCCTCCTCTCGTGACTCTCCCCGCAGCTTGCGCAGTTCCCTCCTTCTCGTCGAGGCAGCTGTGGTCTGTGCGCTGCTTGAGTGCGCTGCTGTACTCGGTGCACCTCCTCCCTGTCGGATCCTGAGTCGTCGGTGAGGTCTTCATGGTGGACCCTCGGTTGGGATGGCAGGCTCGGCCGTGCCTCTTGGGTCGACCTCTCGGCAGCTTCTGTTGCCAGGGCCTCCTCCAGAGCGACCTGGAACGTTAGGTCCTTCTTAGCGTAGAGGCGTCGTTGCAGCTTCTCATCCTTCAGGCCACCGACGAGGCGGTCACGAAGCATGTTCTCCAGCTCTGAGAAGTTGCAGAACCGGGCGGCTTGGCGGAGAGAGGTCACAAACCCAGTTATGGTTTCCCCAGGGGCTTGCCGCTTTGCGTAGAAGGCATTTCGACGAGCCACCACTGAGGGCTGCGGCGAAAAGTGCCCCTTCAGCTGTTCCATTATTGTTTTGTATGGAACAGTAGCGACGTCTTCAGGCGCAAGGAGAGCCCGGGCGATTTCAAACGTCTCCTCTCCGCAGACGCTGAAGAATATCGCCCTCTTCTTGGCGTCTTCTTCGTCGGTGACCCCTTTGGCTTCTAGGAGGAAGGTGAAACGGGAGGCGTACGCTTCCCAGTCTCCAGATGCTGGGTTGAATGGCGAGAAGCTGCTGTTGGCTGCCATTCTGAGTTCCTTGTGCCCCGGAGCTGAAGCCTGGATACACGGTGCGAGGCAGCGGTGCGGCAGTTGGCGGTGCTGCGGTGCTGTGTGTGGCAGTCAGCTCAGCGGGATCCCACCTTCGTCGCCAGTGAAATATACTCAGAGTCGCAAAGTGATTTCATGCTCTTTATTCAGCTCATAGTGGTGAGGAGGAATGAATAAATGTCCCCTCACAGTATCTGCTTTATATACATTATTTACACAATGGGCTGCACATGATTGGCTAATTCTGGAATTTTACTGTAAGCCAATCAGGTTGTGGATTCACTTCTATCTGGAGCAGGATTGGGTGGTTCCTGCCAACCAATCGTACTGCTGCATTGTTCTAGGACCAATCAGACTGCTGCATTCTGAATCCTATTGTTCTAGGACCAATCAGACTGCTGCCTTTTGGATCCTATTGTTCTAGGACCAATCAGACTGCTACAGTTTGGATCCTATTCAACTCAGTACATAACACCCTTTCTAATACATTTCTCCCTCCTATCCTCTCTCAGAAACAGATTTCTAGTGAGTGGCAGTGATTTGCAGGTGACTGGTTTTTGCCAGGAGGATGTGGTTTCAACCCCAAGGATCAGAGTTTCTGTGCTTATAAGGACTGAGTCTTCCCATACAAGTTCACTTGCCAGTTGAGTTGTAGCAAGCAGCTGTTATTGTCTGTGCCAAGTTGGCAGTAAATTTGAACAATAACAAAAGCTACTTTGATGATTACTCTGAAACTGTGGAACCACTCCCTGGAAGAAATGAAGGAAACTACCTCTCAGCTGACTTTTCTAAAGGGTTTTTTTCTTTTCCTTGTACACCTTTTTACTAAAGACCATCTTGTTTCTTTGACTGTTACATGGTGGCTCTTATATGGTGACTTATATGGTGGTCCCATATTATTTATAGATTTGATTGTATTGCATTGTATTTTTATTGCTTTGATAGAAATCGCTTTGAACCTGTAGAAAGGCAGTAGAGAAATACAGTGGTACCTCGGGTTAATAACTTAATTCATTCCGGAGGTCCGTTCTTAACCTGAAACTGTTCTTAATCTGAGGTACCACTTTAGCTAACAGGGCCTCCTGCTGCCACCACGCCGCTGCCATGTGATTTCTGTTCTCATCCTGAAGCAAGGTTCTTAACATGAGGTATTATTTTGGGTTAGCGGAGTCTGTAACCTGAAGCGTCTGTAACCTGAAGTGTCTGTAACCCGAGGTACCACTGTACAAGGTGTCTAGTGAAGTTGTTCCCCTCAACGTCTGCATGGGAACTCTTCTCCTCCTCCTCCATCCATGCACCCCAACCCCCAAATTTGTCCTGAATTTCCCCCCAAACCTACAGAGGTTTGGTTAGGGTGCAGAGAGAAGAGAGGGAGGGGAAGTTCTACTAGCCAAGTGGAAGTCCTTGGACAAATGTAACTATTGGACAGAACCCATTATAATTAATTAATTTCTTTTAAACAACAAAAATGTTTTTAATTGTCTTTCATTTAATTACCTACCCTAGGTGTATGGGATGAGCTTAACTTTGTTCCTCTGGTACGCCATCCACTTTAAGAAGAGTTTGGATCGGAAGGGCAAATACACGCTGCCAAAGCAATAGGAATTTGGCTTTAGACTTCTGCACCACCAGGGGAAAAGAGCAAGACTGTTGGAGACTCTGAGAAACTGGAATTTGTGCCACGACTGTGGGTGGATGCTGGGTGGTCCTAATCAGTCCCCTCCCCCCCCCCAACACACACAAATGTGCCATCTCAGATGTGACTGTGAACTCCCATGATGCAACCAAGACAGCTGCAGCATCTGTCAACAAAGACTGGCTAAAGTGATGATCAGGCAGCAGAAACATGAAATGCTGAGTGGAAACATGGAGGCAGGGTTTAAACCGGCAACGAAGGACTTGCCCAGCCGCAAGTGTGTTTGCCAACTGAAAGCCATCATTTAGAGCCCCCAAAATAGCTAGTCAAAACAGAACAACATACCCCAGTGAAAAGTAAACTCAAGGAAATGGAAATTACTTGGTTCAATAACCAGTAAGAATATTTTAAGGCTCAGGAGAGAGAGAAAACAGCAGCTTGCTTTACATTATTATTTTAAGCAGTTTTATAGCCATTTCTGAACATGAATCAGACCCTATTTGCATATTTTGTAAGCTTCCTTGGTTTGAATACGTGAAGATGCTCTAAATAGGGAAGAACCCATTTGTTTAATTCAAACACACACACGCACAGTTGTGACAGAAATGGGTGCTGTTAAGTTCTGTTAGGCCTATGCTGCACCCCACCTAAATTTAGTCATGATGAGTAAAGCCGGAATCCTAAACACGCTCACTGAAGAGCAAGCTCCACTAAATACAGCATGATTTATTTCCATGATTTACTTTACTTAGTCATGATGAGTAACTTAAGTTCAGTTGTAGCCAATGGAATTTACAGCTCAGCCCAATTCCCATTAATTTCAGTACAACTTGCTCCTGGTTAACTCTGTATAGGATTGCAATGTTAATCATAACTTACTTTAGCTGGCTACGCAGTTTGGAAATGTAGATCTTAAATGGTAACCATGCAAGTTGTAATACACTGTGCCTCCAGTTAAGATCTAGAATGAAAACAGCACAAACTAGGAATATGCTTTTATTCTTTTGATTTAACACCAAGGACATTCCTTTCATATTACTCTGAATTCCTGTAAATAAAATGTATTCGGTTAAGTAGATGTGTTCTGTTCTCATATATCCTACCTAGCCATAAAATTCTGTTGTTTTGTTCTAGATACTACAATAAGTTACAGTATTTCTAAATTGCCTGAAGTGAACTGAAAATCCAAGGTTGAATGTACTAGCAGGAGATCATACAGAATCATGGTTCTGCCCATTGTCAGATTTTGAAGTAGCTACTGGTATGGATAAAACCAATACTTTGTAGTGCTGTGCGATAAATTGCCATCTCGTTGAAATAACATTGTGGTAAGTGTTTCAACAAGGCAATATACCTGTGAACAAAAGGTGGAGACTTGACAGCTTCCCAGGAGGTAGCTCAGCTGAACAGATGATTTGCAGACACCTTGTCTCCTTTGTTTGCTGGCTTCCTCTTCCCTCCTAACTAATAAGAAATGAAGATAGGCCCTCCCACAAACCAGCAAACTCTTTCAGCATCACAGGTATCTTTCCACTTGGAACTCAGCTAATTACGCAGAGCCTGCTAACAATCCAGCAGCAAGCCCCCAGGGCTAGACAATCAAAGATCCAGCTGCAAAGTAAACAAAGAAGGTAAACAAAGAACTGGAAAGCATCTATTTCTTCCCTCATACTCACCCCCACCAGTGAAAAAAAGAGGGGGAAGTGTTTTTATTTTTTATTTTTATTTTCTGGTGATGTTTATATTGCTGATTCCCCCTAAATAGCTTTCCTCCATATCAAAAAGGAAGGGTTTTTTTATTTAAAGAGGACTATCTTTTTGCTTGCTTCCCCTCCCTTTGATAAAAAGGGAGAGATTGGTAGGATGAGGGCTTTTGGGGGGGCTCTTTTGTGGGGAGAGGGAATGGAGGGGAGAAGATTTAGCTGGCTCCCTTATGCTGAAATGGGAGGTTGGGTACCATGTGAGAATGACGGGGTGTTTTTTGGTAAGCAGTGTAAGCAAATGCATGCAAGCCCTACTGAATTCAATAAGGCTCACTCCCAGGAAAGTAGAAGTAAGTTTAGCTGAACTCAGTGGGGTTTATGCATGCACAGATTCCACTTAGACTTCTGAGTGGGAAAGCAGATGCAACTTGACTAGTAAATCATTTAACTACTCTTAAAATTAGTTGAAAATATATTAAATATATTATATGGAAGTTTGTTCAATATTTTTTATTAAATCTACTTCCTTACATTCTAAGGCCCTCCACCACCACAGGGAGCCTCATCAAGGCCCTCAGCTGCTGCGGGAAGCGCGGCACACCCTCCCACACCACAGGGAGGTGTGGTGGGATGTTTTGCTGCCACAGGCAGGCCCAGCAGGGCCCTCCGCCGCCACATATATCATGAGATACCATGATATTTAGCTGGTGATATATCATGATATTGAAAACCAGATATCGCCCATCCCTAGTACTTGGTAGGAGCATGTTACCATTTCATTTTGCATTGACGCAAATGTCATTTGTGCTTTTCTGTTCTGATTTAAAGCGTCACATCCAGTATATGCCAGACAGAAAAGCAATGTTATTTCCCTAAAACACCATGATTCTGATATTGTGGGTCTCAAATATGGTCTGAAGGCACACGCAATGCAGGGGAGGGTAGTGTCAAGAGTACTATTCCCTGCTGACCATAGTCCTGACCCTGCACAGGCCTTCACCAACAACTTTTTACACTTTAACGAATGCATAACTTCATTAAGTCAGGAGCCATCATCTTAAGAACATATAAAGCTGCCTCATACCAATTCAGACCATTGACTCATTAGTATTGTGTATCCTAGAGGTGGGAAACTGTGACCCCCAAAAGTTGTAGGACGACAACTTCCATCATCCTTGGCCATTGCCCATGCTATCTGAAGCTGATGGGAGCTGGTGTCTTACAACATCTGATGGCCACAGGTTTACCCTAACTGGCCTTCCCAAATCTCTCTGGGATCAAAGCTGGGGTGCACTGGGTACAGGTACTCAACCCATGAGCTCATTCCCTACTTTGCTATGTATCAGAACAAGTGGATCTCGTTGTTGTTTTTTAACACTCATGCTAAATATAATGGAAAAAATGTGAGATGCTATATTCAAGGACTGCAGCTCATTTACACAAAAAGGACAGTGTATTGTGAGGAAGGAAGAAACTGTTCTACCTCCTCTGTGCCTCTTTTCAACACTTGGTAGGACGCAGTCAGGTGCTGTTCCTATAATTGCTCCCAGTAGCTGCAGTCCCTTACAAACAGTACAGAGTTAACCAGCATGGAAAAAAGTTTTAAACATAGACAAGGCTTCTGAAAGGGCCCGTGCTAAGAAAACTAGCTCTTGGCTATCGTTGCTAATGTTGTTATCCCAAAGGCCAGATGGGAGGCCACGTGATTGCCGGCTGCTTCAAGGAAAATGAAATTAAAGTGCCCTTCTTTCTCTCCCTTATGTATGCAGGCAGTGCTGTTAGAGTTGCTGAGGTATTAGCATAATGTGCGCTAGGCAGTAAATCTTCCTGCACCGAGAAGACATTTGCACAGCTGGCAATGGCTCTGGCAGAGACACAAAGGGCAAATGATATCCCAGCTGAGCCCTATGCAGAACTCACAGGTAACCTAGTTTGGCTCAAATGCAAGTGGTGTTCACCGTTTTCCTAGCCTCTGGCCTTGTCCTTCCCCTTTCCCCACTGGTTTATGGAAGAGCACAAGCACTGAGATTAAATGGGCAAAAGAGGGGAGAGATGAGAAAGGAGCACCATGATCCCAGTTGGTGCCAGTTTCAGAAGAGACTCGTGGTATGGAACATGGTTTCACTGGCAGAGCCTGCGAACTTGGCCGGGACTGTCTTGTAACTAATAAGCACAAATTGTTCGGAGAAAGTATTAGCCATTTCAGTCCACATGTTGATGGTGAGTCAGTAAACCAGACCAGAATCCATAATGTCATTATGCCACTTCTTCTGACAGCCAATCATTTACAGTAGGGAGAGGGAAACTTTGGTCCTCCTGCTGCTACTTGACTAAGGTTACCAGGCATCCCTGAGTCCCGGGGACAGTCCCCGGATTTACAAATCAGTGCCCATACAAAATCCATTGAAGTTGAAAAGTGTCCCCGGATTCATTGAAAAAAAATCTGGTAACCTTATACTTGACTCCATCTCCCATCATCCCTGACCACTGGCCATACTTTTGGGGGCTGATGAGCAATGGAGACCCTCAACATCTGGAGGACCACAGGCTCCTTATTCCCTGTTGTTTTAATGGGGGGGGGTTTAAACTTGGGTGGTGTTTGTTTTATTTGTGGGTGGGGTTGTTTTAAATTGTTTTTAAGTGCTATATGTAAATGTGGATTTTTGTATTTGGATTTGTTATATATTAATTTGTATTTTGTATTTGCTGGGGGATTGTTTAGGGGCTTTTGTTGGGGAGTGCATTTTTTATCAGTTTGTATACATTCTTATTATGAATTGTTCTTATTATTTTTATTATGCATTTTGTGCTTTTATATTGTAACTTTGTGTTGTGAACTGCCCTGAGACCTACGGCTATGGAGCAGTATACAAATTTAGTAAGTAAATAAATAGATGTTCCTTATTTACAGTTACATTTCTAATGATATACAAATAAGCATCTGATTCACTGCTACTGAATTTGTTGCTTCCTGTCCTTCTTTCAATAAGTCCTGGTATATAGTTTCCCTCTATTTTCATGGTGGCACTTTGTATATTTTGAAAGTCCCCCCCAAAACATTTTAAACAGATGTTGATGGACTATAGCTCCCAATATCTCTGACAACTGGCCATGCTGACTTGGGATGGTGGGAGTTGCAGTCCAACAACACCTGGACGTCTACAGCAGGCATAGGCAAACTCGGCCCTCCAGATGTTTTGGGACTACAACTCCCATCCTTCCCTAGCTAACAGGACCAGTGGTCAGGGATGTTGGGAGTTGTAGTCCCAAAACATCTGGAGGGCTGAGTTTGTCTATGCCTGGTCTACAGTTGCTCCATCACTGAAGAAAAACCATTCCATGTTTCTACTATGGAGGTGGGACAAGATTCACAGCAAAGTTCAAAAACCTGATCTTCAATATATGCAAGATTAAGTTGCAAAGGGCAATGTATTTTAAGAGCTCTGGGGGAGAGGCGATCGCATGTGGTCTGGTCTGAAGTACAAGAGTTGGTCCCACTGCCCTTTCTAAATGGTTTCTCTGCTGTTCTTTATCCTAGGTAAAGGTAAAGGTAAAGGTAAAGGACCCCTGACAGTTAAGTCCAGTCACGAACAAACCCAATGCTGATTTTCCATTAGTTTAGAAGCAAAGTCAAACATGTTCTGTTGTACTTTGTTTCTTTTCTCCAAACAATTAAGACCTTTTGGAGATTTGGTCCTAACCTGCCTTGAACCCAGTGTAACATTTCATTATTATAGTTTTTCTTTAAACAGCAAAAAGGGGCTGATATCTGACAGCTTGACTACTCCACAACGGGTGTTTTCTTCATTTTCTTCTTTCTTCTATCCTGGTTTACTATTCTTATTTTACATCATATGAAGCAAAACACCATAAGGGAGTTGCAGCTTGACCAAGCATTCATGTTCTGATGTATATTTAGATTTTGTATTGCATTCGCACTCAGCATCTATTAAGAACTGTGTGCTGGGGGCAGAAGCATTTGCATTTTCTTCAGGTCTCATCTTGTTAATTTGGTTTGTCCTCAAGGGCAGCTATCTCAGTCTCTGTCCCTCACATTCATCTCTCAGAATAGACTATTCCCAATTAAAGTTATTGCTATAGTCTGTATGGATAGTTTCTCAGGTGCCTGGGAACATCTTTCATCTTTCAGTGTTATAAGGCAACTTAGAGCCCCAGGAACTTTAGCCCCAGGAAAGATGAGGACTAAAGCCAGTGCTTAATTTCCCAGCTCGTGTTTTGAAAAGACTTGTGGGGAAATGGCAGGAAATGGCCAGTGACTGGATAGTGTGGGGTTTTTTTTACTCAGAGGGTGGTATTTGGGGAGTATTGTGCAGTGTGGAGTTCCACAGAGTTCAGTTTCATCTCCCATTCTGTTTAACATCTACATGAAATAGCTGAAATGGGGTCATTTGGAGTGTAGGAGCGCATTGTCAGCAATACGCTGATGATACATAGTTCTACTTCCCCTTTATATCTGCAGATGTTGCAGTAGATGTTGTAGTGAAGTTGGGAAATCTTGGTATGCGAAACGCTGGTTCATGCAGGAGTGAGGCATTGTGGGAGAGATAAAATTGTGGCCTTCTGGGGAATGGGTGTTTGGTCACTTTAAACGTAAAACTCCCTGTCTCTAGAAGTGTGAGTCAGTTACATCTTAACTCTAGGCAGGATGAGATGTTATCTGATTTGCAGACCCTGGCACAGCTGGGGGCCTGAGTGTGGATTGGGTTGTAAAAAGGCACAGGAGGCTATCAAATAATTTACAATTTAGGAGCCTGGTACAGTGTGTAAGAGAGGCCTGGGAAAGAAGGAAGAGCCTTTTGATCTTAAGGTCTCTGAGTCTAAACAAAGTTTGGCTGTGCTAGTCTCCTGACAATCAGGAGATATAGTCTAGTCATACAGCCATTGGTAAATTGGTAATTAACCTAAAGAAATGATTGGTCCCTAACCTGTCCTCCAAGTGGGTTTTCAAGGATTTAGGAATTCAGATGCAAAGGGCAGAACATCTTGCCCTGGGGGCATTTGACCAGTGAAAGGACTCTTGACTACTCTGTGTGTTTTGAACTATTGTTGCTGTGTGAGTATGATTTTAGCTACCGTATTTTTCGCACCATAGGACGCACCGGCCCATAGGACGCATCAAGTTTTTTGGGGGGGAAATAAAGAAAAAAAATTATTTTCCCCCCAGGCGCTTGTGGGGCCGGCAGCGGGGAGAAGCGCTCTTCAGATCAGGTCCGGGGACAGCAGGAAGACGCGCTGCGTCTCCCAGCTGTCCCCGGAGCTTAGGGGCAGGCAGCGGGGAGAAGCGCTCTTCTCCCTGCCGCCCGCCTTGAGATCAAGTCCGGGGACAGCGGGAAGACGCGCTGCGTCTCCCAGCTGTCCCCGGAGCTTGGGGGCAGGCAGCGGGGAGAAGCGCTCTTCTCCCTGCCGCCCGCCTTGAGATCAGGTCCGGGGACAGCGGGGAGACGCGCTGCGCCTCCCAGCTGTCCCCGGAGCTTGCGGGGCAGGCAGCGGGGAGAAGCGCTCTTCTCCCCGCAGTCCGCCTTCAGATCAGGTCCGGGGACAGCGGGAAGACGCGCTGCGTCTCCCAGCTGTCCCCGGAGCTTGGGGGCAGGCAGCGGGGAGAAGCGCTCTTCTCCCTGCCGCCCGCCTTGAGATCAGGTCCGGGGACAGCGGGGAGACGCGCTGCGCCTCCCAGCTGTCCCCGGAGCTTGGGGGCAGGCAGCGGGGAGAAGCGCTCTTCTCCCTGCCGCCCGCCTTGAGATCAGGTCCGGGGACAGCGGGGAGACGTGCTGCGTCTCCCCGCTGTCCCCGGAGCTTGCGGGGCAGGCAGCGGGGAAAGCGCTCTTCTCCCCGCCGCCCGCCTTCAGATCAGGTCCGGGGACAGCGGGGAGACGCGCTGCGCCTCCCAGCTGTCCCCGGAGCTTGCGGGGCAGGCAGCGGGGAGAAGCGCTCTTCTCCCCGCAGTCCGCCTTCAGATCAGGTCCGGGGACAGCGGGAAGACGCGCTGCGTCTCCCAGCTGTCCCCGGAGCTTGGGGGCAGGCAGCGGGGAGAAGCGCTCTTCTCCCTGCCGCCCGCCTTGAGATCAGGTCCGGGGACAGCGGGGAGACGCGCTGCGCCTCCCAGCTGTCCCCGGAGCTTGGGGGCAGGCAGCGGGGAGAAGCGCTCTTCTCCCTGCCGCCCGCCTTGAGATCAGGTCCGGGGACAGCGGGGAGACGTGCTGCGTCTCCCCGCTGTCCCCGGAGCTTGCGGGGCAGGCAGCGGGGAAAGCGCTCTTCTCCCCGCCGCCCGCCTTCAGATCAGGTCCGGGGACAGCAGGAAGACGCGCTGCGTCTCCCAGCTGTCCCCGGAGCTTAGGGGCAGGCAGCGGGGAGAAGCGCTCTTCTCCCTGCCGCCCGCCTTGAGATCAGGTCCGGGGACAGCGGGGAGACGCGCTGCGCCTCCCAGCTGTCCCCGGAGCTTGGGGGCAGGCAGCGGGGAGAAGCGCTCTTCTCCCTGCCGCCCGCCTTGAGATCAGGTCCGGGGACAGCGGGGAGACGCGCTGCGCCTCCCAGCTGTCCCCGGAGCTTGGGGGCAGGCAGCGGGGAGAAGCGCTCTTCTCCCTGCCGCCCGCCTTGAGATCAAGTCCGGGGACAGCGGGAAGACGCGCTGCGTCTCCCCGCTGTCCCCGGAGCTTGGGGGCAGGCAGCGGGGAGAAGCGCTCTTCTCCCCGCCGCCCGCCTTCAGATCAGGTCCAGGGACAGCAGGAAGACGCGCTGCGTCTCCCAGCTGTCCCCGGAGCTTGGGGGCAGGCAGCGGGGAGAAGCGCTCTTCTCCCTGCCGCCCGCCTTGAGATCAGGTCCGGGGACAGCGGGGAGACGCGCTGCGCCTCCCAGCTGTCCCCGGAGCTTGCGGGGCAGGCAGCGGGGAGAAGCGCTCTTCTCCCCGCAGTCCGCCTTCAGATCAGGTCCGGGGACAGCGGGAAGACGCGCTGCGTCTCCCAGCTGTCCCCGGAGCTTGGGGGCAGGCAGCGGGGAGAAGCGCTCTTCTCCCTGCCGCCCGCCTTGAGATCAGGTCCGGGGACAGCGGGGAGACGCGCTGCGCCTCCCAGCTGTCCCCGGAGCTTGGGGGCAGGCAGCGGGGAGAAGCGCTCTTCTCCCTGCCGCCCGCCTTGAGATCAGGTCCGGGGACAGCGGGGAGACGCGCTGCGCCTCCCAGCTGTCCCCGGAGCTTGGGGGCAGGCAGCGGGGAGAAGCGCTCTTCTCCCTGCCGCCCGCCTTGAGATCAAGTCCGGGGACAGCGGGAAGACGCGCTGCGTCTCCCCGCTGTCCCCGGAGCTTGGGGGCAGGCAGCGGGGAGAAGCGCTCTTCTCCCCGCCGCCCGCCTTCAGATCAGGTCCAGGGACAGCAGGAAGACGCGCTGCGTCTCCCAGCTGTCCCCGGAGCTTGCGGGGCCGGCGGTGGGGTCTCCCCGCCGTCAGCCTCCAAACCACTTCGGGAGACAGCGGGATGGCGGCGTTCCGCCTCCCTCTGTCCCCCGACCTTGTGGGGCTGGCGCTGGGGCTCGCCTGGAGAGCGAGAGGGGTCGGTGCGCACCGACCCCTCTCGCTCTCCAGGCTTCAGTGAAAGCCTGCATTCGCACCATAGGACGCACACACATTTCCCCTTCATTTTTGGAGGGGAAAAAGTGCGTCATATAGTGCGAAAAATACGGTAGTTATATTTTACACAGTTTTGATTTTTTGTTTGTAACCTTCAAAGAAATGTGCAACTTTTTGAGTGGCTTGTTTAATAAACTTGGAAGAGGACTTTTTGTCTTTTGTACTCTGTGCCTTTGCTTGGGGAAACTAAACTGGTGCCTTACTGTTTGGACACCTACCTGTTGAATTTCTGTCTGCGTCACAGTAAAGTGACTCAGGGCTGGGCAAACCTGGTAAATATCGAAGGGGGGTTCTCCTCCTTGAACCCCATTCGAGGGTCGTCCAGGAAAGGAGGTGGTAGCAGATTTACTGTTTGGCTTGTGATTTGCAACAACTAGCAATCTGTCCCTCTTTCTGGCAAAGTCCTGCCAGTGTCTAGGAGGAATGGTTGGGCGGGTGGATAGTCCCGCTCACTACAGATGTGCTAGACCAAAGTGTTGCCTCCGTAATGAACTGGATGAGAGCCAATAACTGAAGCTCTGTCCAGACAAGACTGAGACACTGTTAGTGAGTGGTTCCCTAGAACAGATAGGTGGTGTTTGTCCTGCTCTGGATGGGGTTACACTCCCTCTGAAGGAGCAGGTATGTAGTTTGTGGGTTCTTCTGGATCCTTTAATGTCAGGCAGGACACGCGTGGCACTGTGGTCTAAACCACCAACCCTCTTGGGCTTGCTGATCGGAAGGTCGGCAGTTCGAATCCGAAAGGGTGAGCTCCTGTTACTGTCCCAGCTCCTGCCAACCTAGCAGTTCAAAAGTGTAGGTACCGCTGTGGGAAGAAGGTATTTCTGTGAGCTCTGGTTTCTGTCAGTGTCCCGTCGCACCAGAAGTGGCTTAGTCATGCTGGCCACATGACCTGGAAAGCTGTCTGTGGGCAAACGCCGACTCCCTCAGCCTGAGATGATCAGTGCCGCAACCCCATAGTTGCCTTTGACTGGACTTAACCATCCAGGGATCCTTTACCTTTTACCTTTACATTATGGTCACCTGAGACTCAAGTCCTAGAAATCATTGTAGAAATGACTGAAGTGAAATGGGAATTCAGTAGGAGAGAGTGCACAAGGTGGAGTGAACACTCAGAACATCGCTAAGGGGAAGCTCCTTCTCCTAAGTCTGAAGTAAAGTGAGGGATTCAGTGTGTTGCTGAATTGGACTATGCTGTTTGGTTCATAGCTGAGGAGCCCAGATCAGGGATGGCTGGTGGTGGCTACTGCCCTTTGGGGATGGGACAGGCTCCTCTATGGAGGGAAGGCTGGATAAATGTGGTTCAGTTTGCTTTTTAATGCAAAGCAACCACATTTGCACTGCCTGAAGTAGTATGCAAACCCAAACACAGCTGGCTTTTGAAATCCACCCTTCCTTGGATTTTGCAATGTAATTCTCCAGCTCCCCACAAAAAGTATACAGATGCATAATATTAGGGGGACATAGGCATAAAACTGCATGTAATGCAAATACCATAAAAAAGGCATTCTTTTAGGGGAAATGGCTTGCAAACATGTGTATTATTAGGCAAAAACATACTCAAATTCTGATGAACTTTTGTGAGAAATATTGCAAACCGCTTCAGAAATGTGGTGAAGTGGCTTAAGACTGAAACTGTGAAACTGGAACGGACAGATCCATCCATTCGTACCATTCTGGAACTCGGATGGTTTTCTTTGTTGGCCCTTTTGAGAGACGCCTCTGCTGGGTATGACATCATTCATTTGTTGGTCTCTGGTTTTCTTGCTCTCGTTTTCCTATACAGCAAGAAAAATGTTGACGTGCAACCAAGAGCAAGTTTTGGGCCAAAACCTGAAATGTTTAAAAATAACTCACTGAACAAAAACAATCTGGTCAGTCCCATTAAAATTCTGCACTATATTTAGCTAATTAACTTTTTTAATGCTGGCTTTTAAATCTGGGCTGCTTTAACATGATTGCTCTGGGTGAGTTTCTCTGCAGCAGCATTTGAACTGTTAAACATAAACAGCTTCTGTCTTCATATGGTAGAAATATAAAACTTCTGCTTAGTCTGTGTTTCTGCCTTGGAGGAATGCTTTAAAAAGTGTCCAGAATTTTCCAGCCAGAAGAACATATTGGAAGAAGCTGCACCACAACTCTGCCCTATTTTCAATCCTATGAACAGCTCTGGAATGTGAGAATTTGTGAAAGGTGAAACCAAAGAAGAGTCTCTGGGTATGTGCAAAGTACTGGTCCCCAACTATAGGCCCAGTCACTGCTTGTCACCATGCATTTTCTCTGGTGATTAGGGGGCAGACTTCCAAGGATGAAGACTTACGAAGAAGGAATCACTATATAGAAGACTCTAACTTAGTTTCTGCAAATACAGTGACAAAGAGGTCCAATTAAAGCAGGGATGTTCCTGGTCTCCAACTCCCACCAGCCCTACTTGATATGGCCAATAGTCAAGCATGATGTGAGTTATAGTCCAACAACATCTGAAGGGCTACAGGTTTCTCACACTGGGTTCTCTGGATGAGAGCCCATCTCTGTGTCATCATTCCTCCCAAACTTTTCTGTGAACTTCATCCCCCCTGTCAGGGTTAGGTCTCTTTAAGACGCACAATTTCTCTAGCCTCCATTCCCTCTAAGTGGGGATGTCATATAGGGATGGAAAAGGACGTAGGCCTTTCCTGGAGCACATTCAACAGACCATGCTTGGACGGGAACACGGGCATGCTTGCTGAAGTTAGAAAACACAGCACTTGCCAGAACTTGTTCAAAACTTTTTAATTCAAAAGCCCCTGGAAGTGGTGGTGGTGGGTTATGATGTGCCTCCCCTTTCTGGGTCATTGTTCCGAGAAAAAGATGGCTGCCATCTTTCCCCCTCCACCTGGTACAAGCCCCTGTAAGACTACTCCCTGCTGCTGTAAACCAGCAGAGATGTTGATAAGAGCTTTCATTCATCAGATTATAGCCTCAATAGAGAAATTCTATTTGTTGCTAATCTGGAATACCTGTATGAATCCGATATACGTAACCTCAGCTTTTGAAATAGGCCCACTCCCTTTCTCTACATTCTGTTGTCCAACAAGAATGGCAGTCACAGGTAGCTCACAAATTATTTTAACTTTAGCCAAATCCAAGTATTTCAACAACCACTCAGAGACCCCCTCCCTTGTTTATTTTTCAGCGCAGGAAATTATGTCTTTCCCTGGCGTGCACTTCACCCATCCATGTCCTTTCCCAGCTGCTTGAAAAGGTTCACATGTTGGTTGTGACAGTAATTATACCTTCAGAAGGAAGACTTGCAGTTGTACTTGCCCTCCCTGTTCTCCATCATTTTCTTACAAAAACATGCCTGGTGCACCATAGATGGATATAAAGATTGAAATCTGGCAAGGAAGAGAGGCAGATTGCACACATGGGAAGAATTTGTAGGGTGTTTTTATTTTTTAAAAAAGCAGATTTAGGCAGCAGCACTTTTCCAACATAACAGAGGGCGCCGGCCATCCAAAGTTAAGAACTTTAAAGGCCCATGGATTTCAGCAGAAATGGTAAATAAGGCGTGGTACTGGATCATGGCCACTGAGCCCATCACCTCCTGGCAAATAGAAGGGGAAGAAATGGAGGCAGTGAGAGATTTTATTTTCTTGGGCTCCATGATCACTGCAGATGGTGACAGCAGTCACGAAATTAAAAGACGCCTGCTTCTTGGGAGAAAAACAATGACAAACCTAGACAGCATCTTAAAAAGCAGAGACATCACCTTGCCAACAAAGGTCTGTATAGTTAGAGCTATGGTTTTCCCAGTAGTGATGTATGGAAGGGAGAGCTGGACCATAAAGAAGGCTGATTACTGAAGAATTGATACCTTTGAATTATGGTGTTGGAGGAGACTCTTGAGAGTCCCATGGGCTGCAAGAAGATCAAACCTATCCATTCTGAAGGAAATCAGCCCTGAGTGCTCACTGGAAGGACAGATCGTGAAGCTGAGGCTCCAATACTTTGGCCACCTCATGAGAAGAGAAGACTTCCCTGATGTTGGGAAAGATTGAGGGCACAAGGAGAAGGGGACGACAGAGGACGAGATGGTTGGACAGTGTTCTCGAAGCTACCAGCATGAGTTTGACCAAACTGCGGGAGGCAGTGGAAGACAGGAGTGCCTGGCGTGCTCTGGTCCATGGGGTCATGAAGAGTCGGACACGATTAAACGACTAAACAACAACAACTGCTTTCCAACTTCCAACCTTAGTCTCAGTGTTGCATTTATAGAACTCAGCAGGGAAGAGAATGGGAGCAAAACTAAATTACTCTGCTGTGCCAGTCACCAACTCTGGCTCCACCCATTGGGCTCCCTGTCTGCAGCCCTACCATTCCCAATGTGCACCTGCCACCACTGCTGTTAATCTTCTTAGCAAAAGCCAGGGATCTTCCCAGGGATACAATGATTTCTCCACATCCAGGCCTGTTCTGGAATGATGCCCAAACATTCAATACTCTTAACGTTGAAAGGTCAGGAGTTATGATTATGGTGTAGTGGTTAGCGTGCCAGATTAGGATTTGGGAGACCAGGGTTTAAATCTCCAAACAGCCATGAAGCCTACTGGGTGTCCTCAAGACTAAGTACTCTCTCAGCCTAATCTACATAAAAGGTTTGTTGAGAAGATAAAACGGAAAGTGGGAGAATCACATATGCCACTTTGAACTCCTTGGTGGAATGGTATGGTATAAATGTATTAATTAATTAGAAATGAGTTAAAACTACCCATTTTCCAGGGTTCCCAAAATCTGAGGATATAAGAGTCTCCCAACAGCAGAAAGTCACCTTCTATAAGAGTGATGAAAAGGAACATGAAGAGGTGCATCACTAGCACACCTGTTTTAATCCTGCCTGAATAGGGCTCTTGTGACATCATTTTTTGTTGCAGGATTCCTGACTGGGTAGGATAATTAACCCAGGAAGAAGAAAGGAGAAGCACTCGGGGAACCCATAGCAGCATACTGTACTAGATCAGATTACAGCTGAATATTCCCACCCCTCCAAAGTTGCCAGTTTTAACCTGAAAATCTGGTAAATGAGAGAAATATCTGGCACAGTTCCAAATAAAGCACACTTGTTGCAAAAAACCCAGGAAAATGTACCTTCTGGTTTTCTGACGGGCAAAAGAGCATGGCTGTGTTGGCTGGGGCTTATAGATATTGTAGTCCAAAACATCTGGAGGGCATCAGGTTCGTGAAGTCTTGACTCCAGGCATTTGCCCAAGAAACTTAGCCTAGCACTTTGATCTTTTAACACACCTAGGAGCCATTTGGCATTGATAGCCAAAGAATGTATGTTGGACCACCATCACTGACTCAAGGCAGGCTGTCTCATCTTAGAGACCCATACATACTTCGAACAAAGTCTGAATTTCTCAGAAGACTTTCTCTCTCTGATGAAACCTCTGAGTGTTTTCCACCATTCTCATTTTCCTAGAAAAAGATCTGTTTGCAGGGTATCCTCTGAATATTTTTGCAGTTGCTATCTACCCCCACCCCAATAATGCACCAGGTCTGCAGAAGTGTGGCTGATGCAAAATGATGGCCAGGTTATCAACACAGTTGCTGCTGCTGCTGCTGCTGCTGGCATGTGAAGTGTCACAAAAACAAACTGGAAAAGGAATAAAAATAATCAGTGCTACTGTCTCTAGTGAGACCACACCCAAGCAGCTGTTGGAGAAGCGCACTGAAATGGTTTCCCCTTTTACTCTGCTCAGAAATTGGGCAGATAATTTGAAGAGACAATCTGCCTCCACCACTAACAAGTGCTAGAAGTGTGCTGTAGGGACCCGTCGATTGCTTAGTGCGGGGATGCAGAACCTCAGGCCCCCGGGAACCCAATGCCTCCACATCTGGCCCCCAGGCCTCTCCCCTAAGCCACCCCCCTCTCCAGAAACCAGCTTTTTTTTAAAAAAAAAAAGTTAAATAATAAATCTTTAATAAATACCAGGCCTGCGTCGTGGGCTCAGTAGATTGCTGCTTATGTGCCCGGTTTTGCCAATCGCTCTTCCTACCAGAGCTTACAAAACCAGCCTGTTTTGGGTCTGGCCTGATTCCGCCGAGGGGGGGGATGGGGGCGGCTCCGTGACCATTTGGCTGAAGCCGCGGTGAATGAAGAAAGGCGGAGGAGCCGCCTGCAGGGGGCGCTGCTTTTCTCTCCTCCGCGCGCCCGCGAGGCGAAGGAGGAGGGACCTGGCTGCGCGCCCGGGTCAGAGGGAGAGAAGGAGGGAGGGGAGAGGTAACGGGAACCGAGAGAGAAGCATCCTGCCGAGCTGGTGCCCCTGAAAACAACAGCGGAGCCCACCATCTGCAGCAGCAGCTCCTCCTGCTCCTAAGCCGAGAGACCAGGCCACATCCTTGCCGCCTGCAGAAAGCCGCCGCGATGGGAGTGGAAGGCTGCACCAAGTGCATCAAATACCTCCTCTTCGTCTTCAATTTCGTCTTCTGGGTGAGTCGCTTCGGCCGCCTTCGTCCCTCGCGCGTGGCCGCCGGCGGTGGCGAGGGCTGAGCCGGGCGCTTGTGTGCTGCTTTGGGCTTATCTCCCTTCCCGTGGCGCCGCCGCCTCCCTCCCGATTCCCACCAAGAACAAGCGAGCAGCCTCGCCATGGAGCCCGCGCGGATCTCCTTTTTCCCCTGGCGCGCGCGAGGCGAGGAGGGAAGGAGCAGCGCTCGCTTTCTCGGCTGCCCACCTGACTGCGTCGGGGTCCCCCCCCTCTCCTCCGTCGTGAGGCTGGGACCGAGGGGATGTAAACAGCCACGATGTTTGGGTTTGGAGAGGAGGAGGAGGAGGAGGAGGCGGCGGCGGCTCTCCTTTGGGCAAAAGCAAATCAAAGCGTCAAATAACACAGGATCGCGCGCCAGAACCGCGTTAAAGCATCTAGGCTTCCCCTTTACAAGCAGTTCTGGTGGGGTGGAAAAGAGGGGCTGGGCATCACGGGCACCTCCTGGCAGAGCCTCCATTCTCCCAAACCGGCCAAATATACAGATACCAAACCTTGCCAGGGTTTTGACTAGGTGTGCGGTTTTGTAACGGCTGCTTTCACTTCTTCTAAAGTTCTGCTCGATCAATCAACTTTAAAGTTAACGGGGGGGGGGAGGGAGGAAGAGAGAGGGGCCGACAGTGCCTTTTTGGTTGTTGTGCAAGCCGAGTGTGACACACCGACGCCCGAGTCCAGACAGCAAGAGAATGGTTGGCTAGTCTGAGGCGCTGAAAGTACAGTATTTGAATAAATCTGGGCATTAGAAGTGCATGCAAATTTCACCCTAGCAAATGTTTATGGGCGATGGGGGAGCATTAGTTTCCTGTCTGGTATACAGCTTTGGGAAACAATGACAACAACTTGCATCCGGTGTGATTTTGGGGGAGGGGGGCTATAAAGTTTTGGGTTGTTTTTTTGTGCCCCAAAATGGCTTTCAAAAACCCCACTAATCTTATATTCTCTCATGCGCATAGCGGATTCTGAAAGCGATACTTCTCAACTTGAGGCAGTTCTTTTAAAGGGGGCCGGGGGTGGGGTGGGGAAGTGTCATGGGTGTGGGAGAAGGCACTAAAAATATTTGTGGGAAATAAGGATGTTTTAAAATGGATGACTTGCAGTGCCTTTCAGACTGCCTCTCATGATCTCATCTTTCCTTCTTGGCTGCAGAATTTTGCACCGACCACACCCCAAATCTCAGAAGAATTTAGGCTTCTCTTGGGTTCCTGTGGCTTTGAGCTAAGAAGGGTTTCAAATCTGCTTATACCATATTTGATAGACATTGGAAGTTGAGTTGTACAAATCTGAAGGTTGCTGTTTACTTTACAAAAAGTAAAGTATTAACCCTGAAGGAAAAGGAAATCCTTGGGGACAGGGTTGCTAATTTGGGGACTCCTAACAACTCCCAACGTTTTTTGCCAGTGGGAGCCCTAATGGACTTTATTCCAGCCATGCATATGAAACATATTTTTGGTTGAACACTTGTATGACTGATATCCCCACCATCATAGTTGCCAGCATCAGTGATTAAAAAGCCCCAGGACCCACACATTTTAAAGAATATTTTTCTATAGGGAAAGTATTAGCTTGGAGAAGCATTGCTAAACCTAACTGTCATCCCCACCACTCTTTAATGCCCTGTAGCATTGCTGCCATGCACCACTGCTCACAACCCAGCCATCAAACCGCCAGGTTAACTTCAGCCACCTTTTGGATGATGTCATTGAATTAATCGAATGATAACAGCCTTGAACTGTAGTTGAGCAAACAGGCTCATATCTCTTGTGTCTGCCGTGTGCTCATATAAGGGCACTGTGCTTGCTCTCTCTTTTAAGGTACAGAACAAAATTGTCTCCCTGTTGTTTACACAGATATTTAAGGTATAACCCTATCCTAGAGGAAGAAACACTGAACTTAATGGGACTGTCTTCCGAGTAAAGCTGCATAGAATTCTGCTGTTGGCATGCATTTGGTATGGAGGTTCTGTCATTCCCAGTGATTTTCTGGGTCATTTTGTCCTGCAGCTCTTACAGACTTAAAGAGATTAACTATTGAGCAACCCCTTTGTGCTCTTCATGCTAGAATTACCATTATATCCCAAATGTGCCATGCTCCCTAAACCTATGGCCACTGCTATCCACTGGACTGTGAAGAGAAAAAGGAGTTGGGGAGAGGGAAGAGAAGTCTGGCTAGATCACAGCTGCCCTGGTCTGAGGCTCATAGTAATTCTGGCTCTACAGGTAGCTGCCCCGGGGCTGCATCACTTAAGCAGAAGACTTGAAACCTCATTGAGAAGAAATCTATGGCATACATTTTTCAAAGTATCATATATGTATTGTGCAGCCAACATCACTGCCTTCTTTCCCAACTACTGTTTATAGACGGATTAGTTAACTCTCTTGGCACACAATGGGAGATTTGTCTAAGAATCTATTGTTTAGTGATTTGTTGGTGATGTATAACTGTGGTGTACTTCATTTTCCAGTAGTGGATTTATTAGGATTTGCAAATGTTTTGATTGCATTGCTTGCCTGTAAACCTATTACTCTGAGCTGAGCCCTTGCACTTTGAATCTTTCTAGAAATACATAGAAGTTTAATAATATATGTTATCTTATGATTCCAAACATTTTTGAGAATGCTTTTTTATAGCATAGCTGCACATAGCACTAATTTAATATGTGACCCTTTGACTGGAAAGAATTCAAAGAATGCTTTTATTTTTCTATCTGGCTAAGAACAGCTCTCTCCTGCAAGGTGCTTCCCTGCTACCATATATAATTCCTACTGACCACCTCTGACAAATACAATGTACAAACTTGTTCCTACATTGATATATTTTGCTGTGGTGGGCTTTTTTGTTTTTTTAAAAAAATGGTGCTTAAAATGATAAAAAAAATAAGTAGTTTACATAAAAACACAACAGAATCCATTGCCACCACGATTTCAGAAATTGCAGTGAGAGTGTACGCAGATGACGGTAGGTACAAAGGGTCAGCCATACAGCCCTGCATCTGAAGATGGACACAGAAGGACAACTTGGCCAGCTTGCTTTTGTGAACCTCCCTTAGCTATCCTTATGGAAGCTCAATTTTGTTATGACTAGGGAAAGCTCAGTGTGACAAGGTTTTCAAAGCTCGCCGTCCTGGCTGTGAGAACATGATAAGAACTCAGGGGAGTGAATTAAAATAATAGTCTGCACCTGCGTCCAAAGCATGATACGTGCTATAAATTCAGACCATTCCATTGGCAATAACCCTCCCATGGGAATGAAGAAACATAGCATCTCTAACTGTGTTCTGTGTCCCCCCCCCCCTACTCCTTATCTTGAGGGCCTTTTCTTACCTTTTGTCTTAAACTTCCTGTTGTTGTAGTCTAACACTGTGCTAAGAATACAGAGCTCTATGGAAGTGTTGAAATTTAGCAGGAAGGATATATAAGCTATTGGGCACCCCATCTGTTCATGTCAGTCTTTTGTCATGTTGAAAACAGTGTTCAAAACTCCCATTGTTCTAGGCGCATTTTGCGACAGGGAATTTAATTAGCGCAAGCAGTTTCTGATCTTTGGGCGCAGTACTCCTCCTAAATTTCAGATTAAAACTGCAGAGTGGAAGGAAAGGAGGAGCTTTTTTTACCTTCTCATTTCCAGCTACTCTCTGAAGACTGGAGAAGAGACCCTCTTAAGAATCTTAGGGGGGTGGGCAGGGGAAGGACTAGACCATGTGAAAAATGACATAATATTTTAGCTGCAGTTCATTCATTTTCAGCTTTGTATTCCTATTATAAAAAAGTGTGCCTAGACATTCTGTTGTTGCGCCCACAACCTAGGTTTAAGGTGCCATTTAGCTCCTAGCTTTCATATCTCAGTTTCTAACACTGGTCGAAAATACTCCTTAATAAGGATTGTGGCTTTGTCATTTTTCCTATGACCACTTGGTTCCATCCACCACTGCTTGGCACATCTCTCTTAAGCAATTGCTCAAGAGAAATGCCTTCTGTCATAAAGGGAGTGTGGTCATCGGTGGTGGAGGCCTCTTTCCATGCTCTCAACTTCTCCAAGCCCACATCTAGACCACCTTAGGAGCATACAAAGGCTTTGTCATTAATGCATATTGAATTAAAGCACAGCATTCATGGAGGTGGCTGGAATGTAGAAAATACAATCTTAGCAGCAATGTACATAGGCTGAAGAATCATGTAGTGCAGCTTTTGCTGGTCTGTACAGACTATAGGTGGAAGCCAGGGTAACTCATTTCATATATTTCGCCAAGAGGATGGCAGAGCAGAATCGCTGTACGTAGAAAAGAAGTGAGTAAGAGAGAAAGCTGATTTCCTGTTCCTCATAGAATTTTCATGGGTTGCACAAACATGGAATAAGTATATTGTGATATTGTATGAGAATGGGGGGAAATCGTAAGACAAACACAACTACAGTGAGTGTTAGGAAATAAATGCAGTGTGAAAAAGCTGTGCAAGAGTAAAAAGCCTGCATTGGGCCTTATATTCAGAGAAGGCTGCAAGAACTCCAGAAAAGTTAAAATGCAGATAAGCTTTGCTGTCTTTAAAAAACCCCTCTATTAATCAAAGCAGACACTCAGCATGTCCCCTTGCTCTTGTTTCCGTTTTGAATACAGACTCTGTGTGCATATGACAGGCTGCTTTAAGATTAGCAAAAAGCCATTGCCAAGCTGCCTCTGGTGACTAAGAACCATCTTTGGTGGTTATGCAGGTGGGGAGAAATAAATACCGTTTGTTTCAGGTTGTCCTATAACTGACTTTACATATAGCCTGGTTAGCACGACTTGTCTTCACTTCCATAATTGCTCTCATGCCAGTTGGGGTGTATATAGAGGTTTCTACCCACAGGATTCCTCAGATAATGGCTTTTAGTATATCAAGCCATGATACTCGGTCACTTGGGAGCTGTGTGGCTTGTGTGGTATATTAAATGTCCACTAGAAGAATGATTTGAGCCAAATCCTTTGCCCCGACCAGCATGGTTCCTCCCACCAGTGTGGGCATGAGGGTTTGGTGGGTTTGTGGGCTGGTAGGATTATTTTGTAGGCTAATAGATTTTGTACAATTGGTTTTGTCTTGTTTTGCTGCAAGTCTGATCTAAGCAGTGTTGCAAAATGTTTTTTGTCCTAGAAGTCGAACCATTTGAAGAGTCAACCTTACTCAAAAGTGCCCCCCCCGCCCCAAGTTCCATGATACAAAAGCCTGTGGGAGCCAGAAAGATTCCCAAGACTAACACCAGACTGACTTGTTAGTATGCAAGGTTCCTCTCTCCCCTGCCTTCTGTAGCTCCCCACACTCATTTGCTTATCTGAGGTCTGGCAATGTTGGCAGCAACAAGTGTGAAGGAGAACAAAAACTTGGGCAGCTCTTTACAACACTGCTGGCATGTCAAAGCGAAACTTGTTTGGCGGTTTTAGAAAGAGAAAAGAAGTCCTTTAAGCATTCAGCTATATTCACTGACAAGAGACACACACAAAAACCTGCTGGCTTCTTTGGTTTTACTTCTCAGATTTAGCTCCAGTGTAACTAAGTTAACAGCCTCCTTTCCTCCTTGTGCATTTTAGAATATAACAGTGCTTGTAAACTGGAAGAGCTTTCTCTGTCCGTGTAGTGGCATTTCTCTGGGCAGTATCCAATGAAACAGTTCCACTTGCGCGAGTACTTTTGGCAGTGCAATGTACTTCCCCTCCCTCTCCTCACCCCCCCCCCGAAATATGCACCACAAAGTTGGGGGGAAACCCATGACCATTTAAGAGGGCATGTGGAAGGAGGGGAAGTTCCACTGTACAGTCAAAAGTGCTAGTTCTAGTATAACTGTCCAGTTGGATACTGCCTCCTGTGCTAAACCCTTCCAGTAGATTTTGCTGCTTTAAACTTGGCCACATGGATGAGAGATTATTATCAGTATTTGTGACCACAGCATATACTCGAAGGGGGAAATGAGTGGTGCAAGCTAATGGCCCCAGAGATGGAAGTTTGTGTATTAATGGACAACCAAGAGGTAAAACCGTGCTACCAAAAGAACATTTAAGCCTGGGTCAAAAGTCATTCTCCAAACCATTCTCAGGAAGTTTAGGTACATTCTGTAGACCAATATGCTTGTCCCACCTTTAGCTCTGAGTTGGCTCTGTCTAATCTTTTTTTGTAAGTCTGAACTGAGTAAACTGTTCAGTGCTAACTTCCAAGCAATGGACTGAGGTGAGTTTGCAAACCATTAGTTGGAAGTTGGTATTAACCAGTCTGTCAGATTTCAGACTTCACAAGAGACCTGGAAGTAGAGGAATGGAGGGAGGAGTGTGGGCCTGTTACACATTTCCCAATCCACAAAGCCATGATTTGGAGCCTCATCTGACTTGAGCAGGGGTCAGCAAACATTTTCAGCAGGGGGCCGGTCCACTGTCCCTCAGACATTGTGGGGGGCCATACTATATTTTTTGGGGGGAAATGAACAAATTCCTATCCCCCACAAATAACCCAGAGATGCAGCACACATTCCACTCATGTGAAAACACCAGGCAAGCCCCACAAATAACCTGGAGATGCATTTTAAATAAAAGGACGCATTCTGCTCATGTAAAAACATGCTGATTCCTGGACCATCTGTGGACCGGATTTAGAAGGCAATTGGGCCGGATCCGGCCCCCGGACCTTAGTTTGCCTACCCATGGACTTGAGCCTCAGTCTTTTAGTGTCTGTAGATTTCTTCATTTTTTTGGATTTGAAGATTCACTACATTTGTAGCATTGTTGTGAGAAAACAAACCGCTTCTTAACTTTCATGAATAATTGGGGAGGGAAGCTTTAGCTGTTTCTCTTTAAACATAATCTATTTCCTTTTCAAAGTAAAGAGTTTAGGGCAGCCTTGTAATCAAAGTACATTCTTTATAGCCCTCCTGAAATTGTCCACTGCTACCTAACAGAAGGAAGAGGGGAGGCAATTTTCACAAGCTTCTCTCAACAGTCTCCTGCACCACTTCCTATGCTGTTCCACGGGGTCTTCCAACCTTCCACAGCAGATTTTTGAGGGACATGGAGTGTGCATGAGTTCTGGAACCAACCGTGGTTTGTAAACTTGAGAGTCTCGCATTTTCCCATCACTTTCCTTGCTACAAAAAGTGTGATCTTATGGGGAAGCGAGTTCTGCTGTTCAAGACCTACCAATGAGCTTTGATAGCACAACCTGAATTTTCCAGGATGTGCATCAGAAAATAGCAACAGTCTCAATGGTCTAATTCTTAGTACTCTGACATACGAGTGCCAAGTCACTCCATTGAAAAGCACAGCAATTAGATTACTGTAGTTTAAATACTCAGAACTGTTGGAATGAAATACTGAAATGGCATTTAGGCATAAAATCACTTTTTGCCATTCCATCAATGGAACAGAATGTTTTAGTAGCTGTAAGGGTGTGGGTTTCCCCTAAGACTAATTTTTGCTGAGAATCAAAGTACAGTCAGTTTAATCAGGATTCTTATAACTCATATATTTTCTGAGCATGCTTCATACTGCCTCTTTTGTAAAAACTGCCTTTCACCTTCCCTTCCAGGTGCTGCATGTTTTAATACAGCAGAGAAGGGATGGGGGACCCGTGACCCTTTTGTGTAAAAAAAAAAAATCCCCTTCAGTTAGGGAGAAACCTTTGACAAATTGCATAAATTAAACAAGAAGGAAATGTTTTAATTGTTGGACAAACCACGAGGCAAAGGCTGCAGAATAATTATTTAAAGACTATGGGGAACTGGACAGTACCTGAGCAGGCCTAAGGGTTAGGAGTGGTTTCCTCCTATTTCATTAGATAGGAACCTGCCTTGCACTGAGTCACATCAATTGTTCCCTATGGGTCAGTATTGCCTAGAACGATTGGCAGTGGCTGTCCAGGGTTTCAGGTAGGAATCTTTTCCAGTCCTACCTGGAGATGCCATGAATTGAATCTGTGACCTTCTGCATGCAAGACGTGTGCTCTGCTGCTGCTAAAACTACAGCCCATTGCAGGGGTTCATTTGGGCAAACTTCAAAACTAAATGGCTGGGGAATAAAGGAACAGTGAGAAATAATTTGGAGGAATGGAAAGAAGACTTGCAAGGGGACTTCTTATTAGTGAATCTCTTGGCCAAAACTCTTCCATTTGAAATACTCTCTAGTAGCATGAAATATGGGTGACCTTAAAAATCATTTTATTGCTTGCACAAAGTTCTCTGGTTCAATCTCTGGCATCTCCAGCTAAAAAAAATCAAGTAGCAGGTGATGGGAAAGATGCTTGTCTGAGACCCTAAAGACCCAATGTCAGTCATAGTAGGCAATGCTGGTCACAAAGCCTAAGCTTAAGGCAGCTTCCTAAAATTGACCAGCTGCCAATTTCAAAAATCAAGGTCATGCCCCGTTGAGCAATTCCGCTCATTGTGGCCAGCACAGTATCTTTAAATGTACGTTGCAACCTTGTTGAAGAATAATAAAACGCTTTCTGTTTAGGTTCTGAAATGATTAACCAAACCTTTGTTTTTAGAAGAATAAAAACTCATTTTCCCCTCCCCACGTGCAAATGTGCCAATGTTTAATAATTGAAATATTGTTTCCTGATAAACAGTATGTACTGTTGAGTCTCTGGTGTATAGATTGCTTCCCTCATGGATAAGGTGGGGGGGGGGACTTGCCCCAGTGTCTTATCTGTTCTTTCCGCTATTAGTTATAAATCTGTCACAGATATCCCAAGGAAGTGTTGAAGACTGCCAGTGCAGTAGTAACTTTGGCTATGATCCCAACCATTCTGATGTGGAAGGTCAAATTATTGGACTGGAATTATTTCCATGCAATGTGTGTTAAGTAGGAATCCGTTTGAACTGCTTCTTTTTGCATTCATGTTACCTCTTTATGATGATTTCTTCTTAGTTTACATTTATGGGATACATTTATGGGATTTTTTCTTTTCTTTTACATAGAGTAGTTGGGGATCTAGACCTATAGAGACATAGAATCGTAGAGTTGGAGGAGACTCTGAGGGTCATCTAGTCCAGCCCCCTGCAATGCAGGAATCTCAGCTAAAGCATCCATGGCAGATGGCCATCCAATCTCTGCTTAGAAACCTCCATGGAAGGAGAGTCCACCACTTCCCAAGGGAGCACTGAAAAGGCTTCTCAAAGCCAGTAATCATTTCAAGAAGACTAGAATTTAATCCTAAATAGCCCCAAATACCATAACCAGAAGATCCAAATTCAAGATAGGTGAGACAAATGTTAGGCCTGCCATATGTCAGGATAATTCCTGACATGTCCTGGTTTTTGTGTATAAAAACGGCGGCGGGGATTTTGCTGAATTGGCAAAATTTCAGGGAAAACCTGAATGTATGGCAACATGATGGAAAAAACAATTTTGGGGTCTTTCTAAAAAATATGAAATATGGCAACCAAATTTGGAATGTTTTGCTATTGTTAAGAGTATTTTTATTTTTGTGGATAGGGAGAGGATTCCTAAAAGACTTACCCACATCCACTTGTTCAAACCATAATTAGTTAGGTATGGTCTCTCTGGCCAGGTGAAGTCTATTTGTGGATAATAGGCAGCTCAAGGACTGCTTGTTTGGCTATCTAAACTGTATCATGAATTGCCTTAGTCCCTTTAGCAATGTGAAGTAAGTCTGTTGGATGATGAGAAGCATCATGGACGTATTATCATTGTTATTAATCACCTTCCATACAGGTCTCAAGGTGATGTACAAAATACAATTGGAAACAACCCAATTTAAGACAGCACAAAAAATAAAGGCAGATTAAAAAAAAAAAAGAGAGAGACCATTCCATCCAGCTGAGAATGCTTGTTGGAAAAAAAATCATCTTCTGGAAGGTGCAGACAGTGGACCCTTGTTATATTCCACAGAAAGCCCTGCTCTGAGCTGCACACTTCTAGGAATCAGCTAGTAGTTTCCTATTTTTATTTACTTGAAACTCACCTCAAAGATTGATGTGGTTTATTTTCAAACTGTTGCCATTTTCAGTAGAAGTGTTTTTATTTTGTCAGCTTGTGAAAATTAACATCCTAATGATCCTTGGTCCAAGCGGTTAATTGAAGGCCTCCAAGATAAATTACTGAGATTAATAGTCACCTTGTATTGAAGTGTACCTGTTCCCATCCTCAGTTTAATTACTGTTAAGTAACAATTGGGTTGCGCCACATTTCCCAGAAAAATTAAACCAGAGATGGCACAAAGGTAGAATAACAATTTCAGTCTAAGGTGTATCAGTACACTAGCTTTCCAGTGGTTGGGAGATTGCTGACTCTCACTGTGAAAAAAGGATCATGACTCAGCATTTGTTGCAGTCCCAGTTAAAGTGTCCAATGCCTACCTGTACATGCAATTTTATTATGTAAACATAATTCTATTGGCATTTTTTGAGAAATGCTAATTTATGTAAATGGCATGTAGTATAGAAACTCTGTTTTGAAAGAATGTGAACATTTCACAGTATTGTGACTTTTGTATCATTTCTAGCAGATGAAATCAGACCTTGTTATTTGTGTCTTGAGTATGGAAAGGACGGTGTTCTTTCTGTGTTTAAGGGATCTTCCACTTATTCGTATTTGTGAAAACTCAGTGCTATAACAGTGCTGTCACTGCGTCTGTCCATTTGTGTGGCATCACAAATACTTCAAATACAATCCAAATACTTCCTTGTGGGAAGACTCTTTTGTCCTCCTCATCCCAGTGTAAATTTGCCAAAACAACCTCTGTCTGCTAAGGACAACAGTGTCAGATTTCCTGCTTCAGATTTTAAAAGTCCTTGCTAATGTAGACAAAAAACGTTAAGGTTGTTCATGAACTTGCACTTTCTCAGACGAATGGGTGTCCCAACTTGCAGCTGTGAAGAACTGGTGAAACTATTTTATACCCATGCATTCCAGTTTTCTTCCCTCTGCTGTTAGTCAGCTATACAACACTGAGAGTAGTACTTTATATAATTCAGTAGCAAGATGAATATGTGTTACCTCAAGATGTAATCAAAGCACACATGTGCTTGGATGTCAGTGGTTGGCAGCTTGGCTTATAGATGCCTATTGTGGATGTACCATGAGTCTCAAATCATCTCATGCAGCTGAGGGCTTCTTACAGATGCCGTCTCATCTGGAGGTTAATATCATATGATGTAAGAATTAGCCCTTTACTCTAGTGGTTGTACCTACCCTTTCAAACTCTTTTCTGTGACATATTAAGCAGGCATCGCCTCTCCTTTTGGTGCCTGTTGACCACCTTCCTTTTTCAACAAGCCTTTTAAGCAGAATTTTCTGCCCCTGTCTCTATCTGTATCAGGCATGAAATTATTTATGTATACATTTATATTGTTGATGTTTTTATTATTAATTGCTTTGGGATGTTTTATGGAAAGCAATTCATAAACAACAACAACAAAACAAACAGATACAGGAATAAAAGCTCCCACGGGCCTGTTTGTTGCAACACCCAGAAAGGATTTTTGAGTGTGCTTTTTGAGTATCACGGAAGACCTGAGGGCTTTGTTTTTCTTTTCTCTGCTCCCTTGGCATAGCTATGGCTCTGCTCTATAAGCCCCACCTATAATGCAATTCTTGTCTTTTAGTATACAGTGTACAAGACTTTTAACTGAATAATGTGATGATTAGGGCTGGGAGATACCTGGTTTTCAGCAGCACAATATATCACAAGTTAAACATTGTGATATTTCGATATATCACGATATCTGAAATAAGGCTGGAGCTATGTAGAGGTGAACACGGTGATGTCCTGGCAACTGCTACTACTTATGGGTCTAAGTCTAAAATTGATCCTTTTTTACTTACCTTTAACACATTGTTACAACTGTTAATGTTATAGTACTGCTGTACCAGTAATGTTTAAATGAGCACATTTTCTCTTACGTTAAAGCTGTAGAAATGATTAGTAGCATAGATATCAAAGGTTCCCTGAAAATTTAGTTACATTATTAAACAAGAAAAAAGCAGATTTAATGTCACACTTTTAGATATTCAAATACTGAACAGCAGAGCAGGGTGGGGGGATTTCTTTTACTCTGAAGCAACTTGAAAGCCACAATCACACACACAGGGGGGAGGAGGAGGAGGAGAAGAAGAAGAAGAGGAGGAGGAGGAGTTTGGATTTGATATCCCGCCTTTCACTCCCTTTAAGGAGTCTAAAGCAGCTAACATTCTCCTTTCCCTTCCTCCCCCACAACAAACACTCTGTGAGGTGAGTGGGGCTGAGAGACTTCAAAGAAGTGCGACTGGCCCAAGGTCACCCAGCAGCTGCATGTGGAGGAGCGGAGACGCGAACCCGGTTCCCCAGATTACGAGACTATCGCTCTTAACCACTACACCACACTGGCACTGAAGAAGGGAAGGAGAATCACAGAGCAAGGAAGGAAGCAACTCGGAGGGGAAAGAGTTAACAAACAGAGAGTGCAAGCGAAACACTGCAGGGCTGACTGAGCTAAAAAACATGGGGATAAAGAAAGGGAGCTGAAGAAGCCTTTCTCCACAGACCCCTGCACCTCCAGGAAAGTTCCTTGCCATAGTGTCATGGCTCCAAATGAAACATCAGCTGGGCACACCAACAGAGGGGAGAGGGAGTCAGTCAGGGAGACAGTCACACTCACACCTACACCCACACAAGCAGTACAGTTTTAACAAGGGGCCAGGCTGACACTTACAGAAAGCAAAGTGTGAAGTGTGGGTTGGGTTAATAAAAACTCCCAGTGCTTTTTGCCAGCTGCTTCACAAAAACAAATGCACATCACATCACACCACACCAGCGGGTGGAGGGAGGGAGACACACGTACACACTAGCACACCCACAAGCAGTACACACACATGCAGAATGACAGAAGAGGGTCAAATGCCAAAGGAAGGTGTATGTTTTTTTACTAACCTGTTTATGTTTCTATGGGGGAAATGGGTTCCAGAAGTCTGAACCTGTAGGCTTCCCCTAAGCCAGCTACCAGCCTGGGGCCTTGAAGCAAGAAACGTGAGGAAAGAAGTCCCTGCTTGCCGGCTGGATCGCTGGGGAGACAGAGAGCTAACCATTTCTTAAAGCTCCGCTTGGCGATACATAGCTGCTTGGCAATATTGGAGTCAGCTTGCTGTAGTAATTTGTTTTGCTGCTGCTGCTGCTGCTGCTGCTGCTGCTGCTGCTGCTGCTACAGCTACAGAAGACAGGGAAGGTTGAGGCTCACAGTGACTGCTAAACCAGTTTTCAAAGCTCTGTTTGGCGGTATCTGCTGGGCGATTTTTGAGTATGCCTCCTGTAGTGATTTGTAGCTATTTCTTGATGCCGCAGGAGGCAGGGTTGGAGGTTGACCGAGGTGGAATTAGCAAGGGCTGCACCTGCAGGAAGAAGCATTGGCTTCCTGGTTTTTCCAATATTGTGATTTTTGAATACCACACACACAATATGCGATAAATTGCAAAGTCATATTTTAAAAAATGGTTATTACGATTTGATCTAAAACCTGATGTCAGATGATATATTGATTTATAGCACAGCCCTAGTGGTGATAAGTTTCCTTAGGGAAACTGCAAAATGAAATCTCTGAGCCACTCAGACCATCAGGCAAGCATGAGTAAAGTTATTGCGCACATTTATCTCAACCCCCAGATCCCCAGTTGAGTTGTGGGTCTCCTACGATTAATGGCAAAACAATGTTTTTTGTTGTACTCTTCTATTTTAACTCTGCCTTCTGTCTGGTATCTTTCTTGATGTTAATATTAGTGCAAAAACGCAAAGAAACCAGGAGATCATCAAAATATTTTGTACTTAACATTTTTCCACTTCACAGCTTTCTCTTCATTTCAGGCAATACCTTCTGTCTTGTCACTGCCTTGCAAGTTGTTCCCCAAATGTCCACACACTAAAACAGATGCGTGAACCATCTTAAAACCTGCTGAAATTACATGGACCATAGGAACAAAATACTAAGTTGCAGAAGCAGGAAAATGTTCTCTCTTGTGTGTGAACCAAGTTGAAATAAAATGGCCAGGATGTCAAAAGCACTCAGATCTGGAAGTCAAGACCCAGTGCTGAATATGGAGATCAGACAAAACTTTTAGGAATAATGGTAAAAACTCATTCATCCAGACCGGTGGTTCAAAAAGTAAATATGGTCTGCTATGTGACCTCCAGCACATCAAGCCAAACTTTTTGAAATTTCCTCATTCCAGGAAGGTTAAGAAAACTTGACTGTTTGAAGGGGTGGCAGCAGCTGTTTAATTAGAAAGACATGAATCTGCTTTCTACTAGCCCTTGGGGATGAAAACAATTGCCCTTATTTGCCCTAACTATATCATGTAGAAAATGCTCGAGTAAACTGGTTCTTTAAAGAGCTTCCCCCAAAGCAACTTACTCTTTATTTACAAAGGAGCAAAGCATCTGGTGTTCAAAAAAGATTAGATCGTGTCTGCTAGATTAGTATTTCTAAATTGAAGCTAGATAAATCATTATGGTGTTTTTTTAGTAGCAGTAATTAGCTGCTAGGACAAACTACCATGTGATGTAGCAATTATCTATCACTTGTAGTCTTTAATCAAGTTAGGTTTGGATTGAAGTAGAAGAAATTATCTTGGTTGTATAAACAAAAGACTAGTTTCTGAGAAATTGGGTGTGATGGAACTGAGAATGCTAAAACAGACTTCCTAAGGTTTAAATCTAGTTTGGGCCTGAGGTAGGAAGGGCAAACATTTGAGGAAGTGAGGAGCATGGCTCCCAAGCAGCTTCCTGAGTTGAGGTAATTTATGTGGACAGAGAAAGATGAGAGGGTAGAGGAGGTGGTTGAGGTAGGAAGTCCTCCCGTCTTCTCTTCCCTGCCCCTCTGTGAGTTTTGAGGAAAAAAATATAATTTAGAGAAGGATTCCAAATTGATAATCTAGCAATGCTGCAATAAGGAGAAGCTTATCACAGTGAGGAGTTCTGGTGTTCTGTGGGGCAGAGGCAGAAACCGAATGGATATTCACCGTTTGAAGCACTGGGAGTTTGGTTCCCATGTTCTCCTAACTGGTTTTCCAAGTGTCCTTTAGGTAGACTGATTCAGTCTCAAGAGCCAGTCTTGGTCAAATTTTTGCCCACATGGATCCTAGCTGACCAATTTCATGTAGCATTATCAAGTTTACTTTTCCTTCTGCTGCCTCTCCCCATCACACCAAACTCTCAAGAATTTGTTCCATATTTGTGTGTAAAAGAGCTGTCGCAGTTCTTTCCGGGAAGCAATAAATCTTTGGCTGGAGAAAAGGCAATAAAGAAGGCACACAAGAGATGACTTATATGATATTGCATGCACAGGAACTCACATGCAGTCATGGGTAGCTTTTAAACCCTTCCTTACACAGCCTGCAAAGCTGTGTCATCTGTGCACTGTAAACTGATTTCCTTCCAGGCAATTTCCTGTCTGCCAACACTGTAGAATTTCTGTAGAATTTCTTTATAGAACCAGCCAGAACCTTACATCACCGTCCTCCTTCCCTGCCTTCACTTCCCTGTAGGACAGTGATAAATATCTGACCAGGGCTACTGTTTAGCACACAATCTTATTTATTATTTTATTTTTACATTACTATTATTAGTAGTATTTTATTTATGTATTTATACCCCACCTTTTCCCTTATGGGGAAACTCCCAACAACTATTCAACTAGGTAATAATCATATACCAAAAGGCAGCTGAATAAAAACAATCCAATAGCAGCAGAAAAAATAGGATGGCATTTAGCTAAGTTTTGCTCAAAGTAGTCTCACAGAAATTAATGAATATGAGTAAGGTCCATTAATTTCAATTGGTCTACTCTGAGTATAACTTAGTTGCCTTTCACGCATAAGAATCCACTCATTTCCACTCCATCTTTCTCCAGCATTGCAGATTATGAGAATTATGCCCTTCCCCAACAGCAGCCTCCCACCCTAGGGCCTCTTAAACCACTAGCATTTCATCCCCTGGATTAGAATGAAGTTCTCTTTCTGATAGACCTATTAAAGAGCAGGTTCTCTCCCTCTTGCAGGTTTCAGAAAATCCCACCAGTTTAAATGCAGGATCTCTCTGTAGTGGAAGGAGCGACAAGGTAGAAGGGAAAGCACATGTAAGCCTGAGGTCTGCTTTCTGATCTCTTTTAGAAAACACATTGTCTGAAAAAGACACCAGTAGCTTCTCTTGGAATACTTTACAACTTGTAACCTCCTTGTTGAATGTGTCTATCCAAAACCAGTCTGTTCTCAGACTGAAGTCCTAATGGTGCTGGAGAGGGTTGCACTGTTACTTCTCAAATTTTGGACATGATGCTATCTGTTGATACCCTGTAAATTGGGATGAGTGAATATAGTTCTTGGGTCAGGGATACCTGGCCTCAAATTTTGCTCGGTCACGGAGCTCCCTGGGTGGTCTTTGCAGATAGGGTGACATAAATCGCATGAAGGCTGCCCTAACCTCCTTGAAAGAACAAATGTGATGAGTAATTTTGCCTTTTAAAGGCAGAAGTGTCGTGTGTTCATTTCCTGTCAAAGAACTTTGTGCCACCATCTTGCATGATCTAACACAGGGGTCGGCAAAGCTTACCAGGCATGGGCCGGATCACTCCTGTGGAGCTCCTCCATGTGCCAGACTGGCACAGCGGAATGCCGGAAATCATGTCTGCGCATGTCCGTGGCGTCGAAAATTGCTTTGCACATGCCTAGATGCCAAAAATTGCACCTGCACAGAAGTGATTTTCGGTACCTGGGCATGCGCAGAAGCAATTTCCGGAGCAGTGGAAGAGAGTCCCCGTGCCACGCTAGTTTAGCGCAGTGCGTGGGGACTCGGTTTGGGGGTGGCTCGTGGGCCAGTTAAACAGCCTCCGTGGGCCTTAGGTTGGCGACCCCTGGTCCAACACCCAATTTTCCATTTTCTATCATTGCCTTTCCATTAAGAAACTTTCACAGAGTGGCATACATTTAAAGCAAAAACAGTAAAATGTTGTTAAGAAATAGTAAACGCAAGTGGCAGTCCTGAAAAAAGAGATAAAGTTCCATCATAGATTAAAAACCTCCTATAATATAATATAATTTGCCTGGTGCCATAATGGCGTAGATGAAAGCTGCACCTCCCTGGGGAGAGCACTCCGTAAGTGGGCTACTTTCTGGTAAGTCACTCTTACTAGGAAGAAGCATTTAACTTTGTAGACTTGGGCAGAGCTGTCTGCCCACAAACATTCTCTTTTGCAGCTTTCTCCTGAGATACTGGGCAGAATTACCCCAAGCCCTGGAGAATGAGCCTGGCAGTCTGCCATAGTACCCACGGGAAAAGAAGAAAAGGGAAGTGGGGATGTATACCTGACCTGAAGTACCTAGAGAGCAAGTCAGGAATGAAGAACTCTGCCTTTTGCCTCAAGTTCAGCTTTCTGTGTCTGCAAGGCAGACCCATTCCTTGGTCCACAGAAGTCTGAAGCTGGTCCTTGAAAGTTTAGGTCAAAAAGAGGGTCTTGTTGGAGCTGTGAGCTGTGCAGCCATTGAAAATCTGGGGTTTAAGCTCTGGCCCAGTGTAACTCTATGGACAGGGGAGGGGTTTCCTGAATGTGTGAGTGTTGCAATCTCTCTATGTCTTTGTGCAATTGTTTATTTCCTGCAAGTTCCTGTCTGTCACCACTCTGTTTACACCGATAAGGTTGAAGTGGAAAGGACATGATTCTGGTTATCTGAATACTCTTTGAATCATGAGTTTACCTATGGAGTTCTCTAAAGGACTTACTGTCTATGTGGGGGGGGGGGGATCTTACAGGAGGATTAGCACACCAATACTAATATTAAGTATTAGGAAATCAGGATACTTATGCATACTTTCCAGCTCACATTTAAGATAAGGACTAGTAGCAGGGTCTAGAGAGTTCATAATGGGGTCTCTTTTTATATCAAGTTATGCCTTTTATCCTGATGCCATGATCTTCAAGAACAAACCATAGAAAAAGTTCACATTGACATCCATCATTACAGTACAGTAGCTTCCTACCTAGAAGGACAAAATTTGGGGCTGCTGCCATAGCAGAGCCCCCACCTCCCATAAATGCTCCTTTCTGCTGGCAGATTTTGGCACAGAGGTGACTATGTACCAATCTAACCCCCTCCCCAAAGCCATCACAATCAGGAGAGGGGTTCAGATTGCAGCCTTAGCCCAGGAAAACTTATTTCACAATTAAATGTTAAGCCTTACAGGTATCACAAGATTTGTTATTCTGTTACTATAAAAACAACACACTCTGCTAATGCTCTAGAAGGGTCATTCCATGTCAGTTCAACGTGGTCATGCCACCCACTGTCTGGGATTTTGATGAAACTTGATGTACACCATTCCCTTATGGTTGAAAGAAACTCCCTTAAATTTTTCCCTCTGTCTCAAACAGTTTTAATTTTATAGAACTTCAAAGTTTCGTGAAATCTGTGTTTCTGTCCCTCTTGAGATCCTCGGCCTTGTGTGCATTTTATCTTTTTTCTCCATAACTAATGATCAGATCTCGTTGAAATTTTACAGAGAGATCAATAACATGATGAGGATTTTAGGAAAAAATAAACCAGCACTCAAATGATTTTATAAATGCCTTAAAAATGTATAAATGTAGCTTTTTTGATGGAAAAACTAGGTTTAGAAAGCCTAAATTTTCAGCGTTAGGGCACAATGCAATCAAAAGTTTTTGATGGTGAAAATTATTGCAAAGACATGCTCTTTCTCAACAAAGAATAAAATCTTTGGGTCTCTTATGTCTTGGAACAAAATTTTGTGTTTTTTGGACATCGTGGGGGGGAAATGGCTACTGGGTACAACTTTCCTACAATCCATAGCTGTAATAGAAAAAATTAATGAAACAAAGTTCATCTTAAAATCTAAAATAATATTGGTTATTACAGGGTTGTTTTTTTCAAAAGCGCAGGCTTGTTTTTCATTTTTGCAGTATTGTTCTCTGTGTAAAATTTCAAAGAGAACAGATCATTGGTTATGGGAAAAAAAACACACAAAGTTCTAAGGCACTTTCATTTTTGAGAACAGTCTCTATGCTGCAACATATAAGGAAGGGTTGCGGATAATTCTGGGTGTAGGGCAATCATTTGCTTCTCTCTCAGTCCCTGCTACCCTCCCTTTGTCCAAAGCTGCTTTCCCCACAGAACTGCAAATTGCACACTGGATATAAAATAATTTTTCGATGTGATTAATGCTATACAGTGCTTGAGTGCTCTGAGAGGATATAAAGGGGTTTAAAATGCATGTTTTGTAAAAGAAAAGAAAAAAAGGGGGGGAGACCCCATGTCCTATTGTAGGTTCTCTCCTTGTTTATAACCTCACATTCTGATTTACTGGCCTTAATTAAAATTGTCCTGGCTTGGGATTGCCATGTTAACAATGCCTCCCTAATAACCATGCTCGCATGCATCACACAATGGACAGTTACCTCTTGCATACATTCATATCTGCTACCAGTTACCACAAGGTTCCTGTGAGATTTCACAGTTCTGACCAAAACGTTGAGCTGTTCCTTCAGCACAAGTGAAATAAAGGCTGCACTTCGCTCTAAGTGTTCCTTCAGCACAAGTGAAATAAAGACTGCACTTTGCTCTAAGTGAAGGAAGTTGCTAGGATATTTCATGGCATCTTTCCCATGTTCCGAAACCTTCATTAGTCTTAAAGAGCCAGATGCAGATATGAGTTTGGTATCCAGATTTTTCACTCCCCCTAGCAGCAACTTCTCTGAAGCTTACAGGAATGTATTGCATTCCCTGCTTGGTAGTCTGTTTTCTTCTTGTTGGAAGAGCCACAAGTGAGGGTGGTTTCAGTAAGCCCACTGAAACAAATGTCTTATTAAATGAGCGTACAAAATCTGGTTCTGATAGTTACCAAAGAGAAGATTCTATATATAGATGCTGCTGAATTAATTAACTTGGAATTTGGTGAACTGGACTCTGGTGAATTTTCTCGGGGTAGACTTTCAGAGATCAGATGCAGGGTGGGGCAAACCCATCTGCACAGAAAACAATGAAATGTAGCAGGTTGTTGTAGTAACATTCTATTTCAATGCCGCCTTTTTTGGTGCTGAAACATTGCAGTGTAAACAGGAAGGGCGAATGCAGGGTTTCTCTAAGTCACAGTATATCTGGGGCTGCAATCTTAACTTGCACTTACGTCCAAGTAAAACATGGTTAGGATCAAGTTTTTGGGTTGCAATCCTACACACATTTACTTGAAGAGAAGTTGCATTGCAGTAAGTGGGACTTTGCAAATAGATATCTTTGGCATAAGGACAGGAAATTTATCCTCTAAATCCTTTTGAAATTTTGACAGAAGACTCTGAGAATAAAAATGAACAGAAAGCAAGGACATATTTACAGGCTGTATCCACATGAAACATATTTAGGAAGCTGGATTTAAAAGTGTATAACGGGCTTCTCCAGCTGCCTTTCTGTCTGTCTACAGTTTGTGGTCCCATTTCCCCACCACAACCTGCTGATATTTCCACCCTCCTCTATCTCCTTTTCATCTAATTATGCTAAGCAACACTGTTATCTTCCTGATCCATTCTGTAATATGTACAGTGGTACCTCGGGTTACAGACGCTTCAGGTTACAGACTCCGCTAACCCAGAAATATTACCTCGGGTTAAGAAGTTTTGCTTCAGGATGAGAACAGAAATCGTGTGTGGCAGCGGAAGGCTCCATTAGCTAAAGTGGTACCTCAGGTTAAGAACAGTTTCAGGTTAAGAACGGACCTCCAGAATGAATAAAGTTCTTGACCCGAGGTACCACAGTATTCTGTCGGCTTTAAAAGTAGTTGGAGCATGTTTCAGTAGATCGTATTGGAAGGGTTTGAATTAGGGGGTTGTCCTGTTGAAGCATGGACCGTACTGCTTATGTGCGGACACATTCAAGCAAACACAACCAAAGTCTTTTGCTCATGAAAAGTATAAAGTATGTCAATGTCGGGGGGGGGAGAGATCAGGAAGCTCCATCCATCTGCAGAATGGAAGAGGAGGGTAGCTTTGTATAAAGCAGTGGACAATAAGTTAGAATGTATATAACAATACTTAAAATCAGCAGTTCAGTCTTTGACATTGCATGTAATGTATTTACAGTGGTGCCTCGCAAGACGAAAAGAATCCGTTCCGCGAGTCTCTTCGTCTTGCGGGGTTTTTCGTCTTGCGAAGCAAGCCCGTTAGAGGTTTAGCGGCTTAGCGCTACAGTATTAGCGGCTTAGCCGGCTTAAAGATCAGCTGATAAGCGGCTTAACGATCAGCTGATAAGCGGCTTAAAGATCAGCTGATAAGCGGCTTAAGGATCAGCTGATAAGCGGCTTAACGATCAGCTGATAAGCGGCTTAGCATCAGCTGTTAAGCGGCTTAAAGATCAGCTGATAAGCGGCTTAGCATCAGCTGTTAAGCGGCTTAAAGATCAGCTGATAAGCGGCTTAAGGATCAGCTGATAAGTGGCTTAACGATCAGCTGATAAGCGGCTTAGCATCAGCTGTTAAGCGGCTTAAAGATCAGCTGATAAGCGGCTTAGCATCAGCTGTTAAGCGGCTTAAAGATCAGCTGATAAGCGGCTTAGCCATCAGCTGATAAGCGGCTTAAAGATCAGCTGATAAGCGGCTCAGCCATCAGCTGATAAGCGGTTTAGCGGCTTGGGAAAAAGGGGGGGGGAAGGAAAAAAACCCCGCAGGAACTCGCAAGACATTTTCGTCTTGCGAAGCAAGCACATAGCAAATTCGTTTTGCGAAGCACCTCCAAAACGGAAAACCCTTTCGTCTAGCGGGTTTTCCGTCTTGCGAGGCATTCGTCTTGCGGGGCACCACTGTATTGGATGTATATCTCATAAAGTAGTAAAGATTTTGTGTGGTGTTTTTTTTACAAAATCTACATGCTTGAATATACCATTTTTAAAAAAAAATTCTGATCAGGAGAGACTGACTTTGGTAACTTTTCTTTAAAAGAGAGAAGAAGAATGAGGCTCTTTGGTGACTGTGAAGTGTGTACATGGGACAAGTATTTGTGCTCTTCTGCAGACATCACCCATGGGACGTTGCACTGTTTTCTAGCTCTGCGCTGTTGCTCAGGCAGCTGAAGCATTATCTTATTTGGAATATGGAAAGCAGAATTGGACATCTGGAACAGCAACTGGAAAAAACAGTATGCCAAAGATCAGGCCCATTGCAGTGTGTTTTCAATTTGTCAGAATTCTTGCCGACTCTGAGTGGAAAAAGCAAAATTGCAGTCTGCGCCAGTGTTTAGTTTTCCTCTTGGGTTTTTTCTTTTTTATGAGCAGCTCAGGGCTGTTGTTTTGTTTGTCAGATGGTGAAGTAGAAGCCAGAATTATGGTGGACTTGCCACATGTGTACACATTGTGCCTTTAAATCACATTCAAAGATGGGAGGGAGGGGAATGCTTCTCACAAACAGCAATGTATAATACGTACTAAACTCTGCTTCCATCTTCTTTAGCGTGATTTCTTTCTTTCTGTACTGCAGAGGGAGATTCAGGGCAGCTGTACCACATACCCCTTTTAACAAGCTTGGCCCGGGCATTTCCCATACTTTTGTCTCTTTTTACCTTTCTTCTCTCAGCTGTTCAGTGTCTTTTGGAGTCCAAATTTAAATATCCTTCATGCCATGTTTACAGTGGTACCTCAGGTTACATACACTTCAGGTTACAGACTCCGCGAACCCAGAAATAGTGCTTCGGGTTAAGAACTTTGCTTCAGGATGAGAACAGAAATCGTGCTCTGGTGGCGCAGCAGCAGCAGGAGGCCCCATTAGCTAAAGTGGTGCTTCAGGTTAAGAACAGTTTCAGGTTAAGTATGGACCTCCGGAACAAATTAAGTACTTAACCTGAGGTACCACTGTATTTTGCAAATCTAGACTCAGTTGCCATGATTTTTGAATTGCCTTGCTTTTGAAAATAGCACTCCTTGAATGGAAGACGCTATGGGAAAAACTGTGCGACTATAATCCTGGTCTGGTATCTCAGAGAAAGAACCAGTATTTTAAAACTGGATATATCTTGTAGCCGGTAAAGACGTTGCACTAGAGAAAGCTACAGAGATGTGAGATGTGGGGAAATGATAATGTTTTTGCGGCACAACCCCAAGTTCCCACAGCACCACCTTATGCCAGGTGCATTACAGCGCTTCGGTGCACACCTGAATTATGCAGTTAAAATATAGAGACTGTGTTGTTGCAAGGCTAAAAATGAGGAGGAAGAGGAGAGTGGTGGCAGAAGGATGAAGTAAGTGGTGGCCAGGTTGATTGTATCTACCACTCCATGTTCACCTTACTATGAGCGTGCAAATAGGAGTGGATGAGTGTGTGGCTGTTCTTTGTGGCTTTTGGTGTTGTCCATATCCAGACTATGGCTTGCTTGCTTGCTTGCTTGCTTGCTTGCTTGCTTGCTTGCTTGCTTGCTTCAAGCAAACCGCATGTGGTAAGCCAGAAATCAACCAAGGTTTGTTCTTAGCTTATTTCTGGCATACTGCTGGTTGGACACACCTGACAAAATAAATTTGAAAAATAATGAGAAGCCACGCTGTGACTTTTTTGAGCCCCAAAGGTGCTCCATAAGGGAGAAGCCCATGGCAGGAAGTAGATACATTGGTACTTAAAGCAGTATACAGCATAGGGCTTGTTCTGGTCCCATGCCTAGAAAGCGTGAGTCTGAGTGGTTTCTGCTTGTCATGCACTTTCTAGGCATGGGTTCGAGCAGTTTTGCCCTCCCCCCACCGTTTTCCCCTGGGAAACCTACTCTTTAGCAATAAATTGGAGGAAGCATCGGTCCCAAGAAAACCCTATTGATGTTTGCTCTGATTCAGTGGTAAAGATCAGGCTTCCTTGGGTGAAAGCGGTGGGGCAAGGGCAAGTCTGGATGTCCCCAAATTGGTTGCGGCATATTGGGACATGAAAACAAGGCCAGTGTCTAACGTCTCTTTGCAAAATCTATGTCACTTCCCTCAAAAAGCTACCCTGAGGCTTTCAGCTAATGAGCCCCACTAGTGGACATCTCTGCAAAGACTTCTGTTAGTGCAACAGTGTTTTTCCCTTTCTTGCCTTTTTTCCTCCTCACCCCAAATTGACTCACGGTGGTTGGTAGAACTCCTGAAACAGTATGCTGGGAGGAGAGAGCGGATGGCTCCATTGGGCAAGCAGAAATGCTTATTCTGACAAAATGATCTGCTTAGCACTACACTGAATTCCTCTCTTGGTTTGGGGAGTTGCATATTCCTCAAGTCTTAGATTTAATCATGTTTTATTCTGGTATTGTGACATATACACACGACACATTCTGTGTCAAGATAACCCAAATTCCACAGTGCACATTTGCTTACTTGATGTAGCCTAATTTGAACACATCTGCCCCTTTATGTAATGTTTCCTGTTCTGCTTGGAAGAAAGTGCAAAAAAGAAAAAAATATAAACATGCATTTCAAAAAGACTGCTTAAGCTGGCTACTTTAATGTCCTTAAAGCTAAAAGTAGCCAGTTTAAGTATACTTTTTTAAAAAAAGGTATATCATAATTTGCCATCATGGGGATGTGCAAGAATGGTTCAGGATGCTGAGACTCCACCCCATGATCAGTAGCAAGATTATTCAGCGACACCTGTAGCTTCATCAGTCATTGCCTATATATTTTAAAGAATATGACACAATGATCAGTACAGTGGTACCTCGGGTTACATACGCTTCAGGTTACAGACGCTTCAGGTTACAGACTCCGCTAACCCAGAAATAGTACCTCGTGTGAAGAGCTTTGCTTCAGGGTGAGAACGGAAATCATGCTCCGGCGGCGTGGCAGCAGCAGCAGGAGGCCCCATTAGCTAAAGTGGTGCTTCAGGTTAAGAACAGTTTCAGGTTAAGAATGGACCTCCGGAATGAATTAAGTACTTAACCCGAGGTACCACTGTACAAGTATCCTAGCATAGGGTCTTCATGAAATGAAATTCTTTGAGCCATACTACACTTCACACATTGTCTGATGCTTCACAACAGACACACTTTTGGTAGTTAAGGCACTGGAAATGCTCTTCTGCTACTTGAGTGCCATTGTCATTAATTATGTGCTAATGTAACCCCCAGCTGATACACTAGGACATAGATTCAAACATAACTTTCTAATTGCACTGGGATGAAAAGAACCCTATTGATAAGTGTCTCATTTGGGTTGCTGGAGGGAAATGAATGACTAAGTCAACCTGAGGATTGTGTTTGGATATGTGTTTGGTGCAGATGATGTCTTTTAAACAAAACTGTAACCTCATTTAATCTCTTGAGAGCCAGTGTGGTATAGTGGTTAAGAGCGATAGTCTCGTAATCTGGGGAACCGGGTTCGTGTCTCCGCTCCTCCACATGCAGCTGCTGGGTGACCTTGGGCCAGTCACACTTCTTTGAAGTCTCTCAGCCCCACTCACCTCACAGAGTGTTTGTTGTGGGGGAGGAAGGGAAAGGAGAATGTTAGCCGCTTTGAGACTCCTTCGGGTAGTGATAAAGCAGGATATCAAATCCAAACTCTTCTTCTTCTTATCCCTCATCCCATCTCACAGACCCTGCCCACATTTGCCTGGGTGTTTGGTGCATCTTGGGTGTGTGACGAGGTTTGGAACGTTTTGGTGAATCGTTTTATGGCATGAGCAATCTCTTTTTACCCATTTATTTGAAGGGGTCGTGTTAACCTGCCTTCTTAAATTTCTTTTCAGCTGGCAGGAGGAATAATTCTAGGTGTGGCATTGTGGCTTCGTCACGATTCGCAGACCTCAAGTATCTTGGAATCGAGGCTAGATGACCAGCCGGCTCCTAGCACATACTACGTTGGTAAGCAGGAACCATGGGGGCTGGAAGGGGCTGGAATGTTGTAAGAATGAGACGGGGTGGAAAAGCGGTTTGTTCCTCAACAGCTCTCTGGAACATTATCTGCCCTTAATAAAGCAATGCAAAAAAGAAGGAGAGGAAAAAGAAGAGAGAATAGCTATTTTCTATAATGGCAAACATTATAACTAAACTAAACTTCCTACTGAAAGTGGTGCAGCTGTTGACTCTGTTGACTTTTTGCTTTTGGACACAGTATATAATCAGGCTAGTCTGAACTAACCTGCAAACAGAGCTTTGGGTTACAGAGTGCAGACCGTCTCCTAGCCCCTTTTGGAGCTTTGTATCATGCTCTGTGCTAAAAGTGCATGTGAAATAATTGTGTAGTGTCCAAAACTCAAACCCCCAGAATCTGACAAAGTGCCTATATTTGTGGCACTTCTCAGTTTAAGAGGTGAATCAGCTACAGCAGAAACTTCTGCATTGTTATCAGTAACCTAACAGAGCACCTGTCCATAGGAATACCTTATTGCATTGTACCTTATACCTGACATTCCTGTTCTCCTCTCCTCATCTTCTGACCCCACCACCACCACTTTTGAAGTCTATGTCCTGACTCTTTAACATTCCGCCCACCATAGGTTGCTTTGCTCTGGTGTCCTTGTGTGGATTTATCATTAGTCAGTCTCAAGCACTGAGAGATAATGTTTCAGCCCAACGGCTGCATTCCCTTTTGGGCAACCATCTGTGGGCCACATGGCAGTGGTGGGTGGGAGCAGAGGCCAAAGTGGCCAGAGGAACACATGTAAATTTCACCACCTGTGAAGTTTCTGCACACACACTCGCATACCCTTCTCTGCCCTCCTTCCAGACAGACAAGAAGCTTTATTAGAGCTCAGGGACACATTTCTACAAGGTGAAGACCTCAATATGTGAAGTAGGGCCAGTGAGAGATGTAACCTGGGGAGAGTTCTGAGGGCCAAATGGAGAGAGCTGAAAGGCCACATTCAGGTTGGATGAGGTTTCCCACTCCTGGTTTAGCTGCTTTATAGAAGTAAGCTGCTTGGCTGTTTGAGATGAGTGCTTTAGTGGCTGATGGAAAACAGGACTGTGACTGGTTGTGATGTCATAATTGTGTTACCTTTGTTTTATTTTCATTTTGTTGTACTTTCCGTTTGGTTTTAATCCCTGTAAACTGCTCAGAGAACTTCGGTTACAGGAAAGGCTGTTGATTGTAAAAATGGAATAAAAATGCTCAGATTTGAATTGCAAGGCTCTTGAGCAACCTTTGACGAATTTAGGATAAATGGTAGCCCTTTTATGTAAGGCACTGTTGGAAGTGACATTATCTTGATTTATACAAACTGAAGAGCTTTTAGAGCCTTTTATCAAAAAGCAGGAGGCTTGTTTGATAAATATGCTTCAATGTTGTTGACTCAAATGGAAAAGAGAAGGTTGATCCTCTTGTGCAGCGAGTATTTTGCTCAAAGGCAAGCATTTCTTGAATGTGTTGAGTCTGGGATAGGGTGGGGGCGGACATTCAAGCACAGCCATCTTTTTCCACAGCTGAATCTGCATAAAGTTCTATGCATACCACCTGCTGCTGAGCATGAGGGGAACTTGTAGCCCTCCAGATGTTGTTGGGACTCCCAACTTCCATCATTCCCAGCCAGCATTGCCAATGGTCAGAGATGATGGGAGTTGTGGTCCAGCAACTTCTGGCATGCCACAAGTTTTCCCTGTTCCTGCTCTACAGACTTTGTTGGGGGTGGGCAGGTTAGTAAATCCCGTGCTGGTTTTAGAAGAGGAATAGAACAGGAACACTCTCTCTTTGACTACCTGTCCTAAAGCTAGTAACAGGAAAACATAGCAAAACTCCCAGCACTTTCTTCCAAAACCACATTGGGATGTTGGGGGCAGTAAGGCACAAGGAGACCTACAAATGCGATGCAGATCAGTGAGGGTCCACTTGGAGGGGGCACTTGGTCTTTCCAGGACTTGGCTGGTGAGAGAGGAAGGAATCGCTTGCTTCAGGATCCTAGACGTCCCTGGATTTAGGGCAGTGTGGGCGGTTCCCCTGCACAGGGTGCTGAGCCGAGGTGGCACAAAATTGAGAAGATTCATTTGGGAGTGCCCAATTTTGGCCTTGCTCAGGGCGCACCATATTACCAAAGATTACCAACATTCACCCCTGCTAGACCTTTGCTTGCACGCAGCTCTTGCTCCAAGCCTCTGAATGGTGAGGAGCTATGGCTCGGCTGAGGAGGATGCAGAGCAGCAGCTGTCTTCAATTGCAGTGATCAACGTGACTCATGTTCTCCAGGCTTGCCTGCCTGGATAAGTGTACTTAGGCTTAATATGATCTCTCTCATTTTTGTAAGTAAATCAGCCAGACTGCTGACTTGCTCAGAAGCAGAGCCCTTTTTTGGAATCATCCATCTCTGCAGGAGCAGCAGTCCAAAGCTTACAGCGCATTAAGCTGTGCAGAGCATCTGCTTTTGGTATCCCACTTTCCTCACACAGCTTGGCAGTGCCACCAGCACTGAAGTGTTCCTCAGTGCCTATTTCCATGATTTGTTTTTTTGCATGCTGCCCACTTGCTTTTTGCACTGATTGGGAGAATATGGAGGCTTTGAGTCCTGTGTCGTGGATGTGGAGCAGCGGAAGGCAGAAAGACCGGGAAGTGGTGTGATGTGGTCAGCAGGTTATTTCTCCAGAATTTCTGCCCTACAGAAGGAAGCAATGTCTTTCTATCTCTCTCTTTTGCCAGTATTTGTTAAACATCCAGCAATCTGCTTCCTAGTAACATTGGAAGTATTCCTAATATGCCTGCCGTGTGTGGGTGTGTGAGAGAGAAGCTCAGATAACTTATTAATAGAAGCTGATATGGCAGAGCTGTGAGTGACAAGAGTTTTAAAAGCGCAGCTGAATTAGCTTCTTGTGTCCAAAAACATATGGCCCACCCTCTTGTGGAGCTGCCAACATGTTGCTGTGTGAGAATCATGCAGAAAAGGCGCTGCTTGGATTCCTCAGGGTTGTTTTTTAATTTCCATTCAGTAATAAATAGCAGACCATTTTGTTCAACTGTTCTCAACCCGAGGCTCCCCAAGTCTGAAGCCTCTGATGGCTTCTAATTGAAAGATTTGTTTCCAGACTTGCCACACCCTGCTTTGCTCTAGTGACTCCACTCCACTTGGCTATTCCTGGTTCACGGAGAGAGAGGAAAAGAGGAATCTTGTCCAGTGAACTTAAGGATATGTGCTGCTCTGCTTCCACATCCCTTGTATCATTTCTCAGACCTCAAACATTGGAGCATTTCTGCATGCTAGAACTCAACGTAGAGCTGTCCTCTGCATAAAATATCCTCCGTACTGTATATTAGGAGACATTTGCAAATTCACATGCATGTTGCTTAATTGGTCTGCTTCTGCAATCCGAAAGGAGAGGGGAGGTCACAGCATATGGAACGTGTTGTTTCATTTCTCTTGTGAGGGTGTGGGAACGAAGGAGGGGGAACTTTCAGATTGTTAGAAGATGCATGAACTGTGAGCTGTGCTGAAAGACTTCCCTCCCTCCCACCCCCTCCATCCCAAATCTTTCCCTCTTCTTGTTTTCAACAAACATGCCAGCACGCAAGCAATATTTTCCCTCCCCTCTTCAACTGTGAATTCTAGAAACGTTTATAAAATAAAAGCTGAGCTTTCAAGGAGTACTGTATGTTCCAGCTGCTGAATCCTGTGGTTTTTAAGTTCCATCGGAGCCTTGGGCTATAAGGGAGAGAAGACAGCATTAACTTTCAGGGGAGAGTGCGCAGCCTGCTACCAGCCCTGTGCTAACAAGCCGTGTTTTGATAGCTGGCTTTGCCTACATGAGATGGCCTCTGAAGCGACCATTTTGAGGGAGTGGGTTTGTAGTGTACTGAGATCAGCACAGTGGCGAGGAAGTAATAACTGGGTAGGAGGAGGAGCAGCAGCTCAGTGCGATCACTTTTGCCAAAGCCCTTACGAGCCACGGATGGAGGATGCAGTGCGGAGTGAGTGGGAAGCAACAGGCAGCTGTGAGGATTAGGAGCCGACTAGGGGCAGACATTTGTGGTGTGTGTGCTGGGTGTGTCTGTGCGGGATGGCTGCATCACCCTTCTCAGAAATGGAGCTCCCTGCCTGGCTGCAGAGAAGCCTCCCACCCCTATGCTGCTTTCTGTGTTTGTTCTTCGGCAGCTCCTCATTCCATCTTGGCAGAGTGAGTGGAGCAGCTGGATGTCTTTTTCGATGCTAGCAGGAGGGTGTGTGTGTGTGTGTGTGTGTGTGTGTGTTTCCCCGCCCCCTCCTCCCACTGCAGCTCTGGCTGTGAAGGCTGGGCCTTCGTGCCACGGCGCCTGTTTACCGTCAGCTAGAGAAAGAAGAGTTCCTTCTCCTGGGAGTGGAGGAGGGAAGGGCCAGGCAACGATGTGAAATGGAGGGCGGCGGATGAGGGCAGAAAAAGAGAAGCTTTACCATCGATGATACAGCCCCAAGGCCTTTCCTCAATGGTATCTGGCTACAAAGCTATTGCTACAATGGGCCGGAGCTGCGGTCTTGGTTAACGTATCCCCCAGCTCATAAAAAAAGCTTGAGATCAGGGTGTCTCTCTGCCCCTGCCAGAATATATGTAACCTGTCATGAAGATGCATCCTCCTAGTATTTTCTCCCAACATTTGCTTTGACTGCTTGTTTAAATTGGCATGGTGCCTTGGTTGATTCTGGTTCTTGTTCAGGTCTATACAGCCGGTCAGTTATGGATCCCAGTGGACACATGCCATGTACTCCATAGGTGCTAGACCCCTATAGTAATGCAAGAGTATCCTGCAGCAGCTTGTTGCTTTCCCTGTTGTTGTTTTTTTCCAGACCCTGCACACCTGGTTCTGTGTCACAGCACCAAATTGTTACTCCATGAGGCATGCTAGCTGCGAAACATTTTTATGCTATGGATATCCCAAATAGTTGGGTGGCTAAAATTATTTCTAACTTTTAGAAATATATATATATTTAAAAAAGGCATTTGGAGTGCAGATGCAGACTTACAGACTTGAAGCAATGGGCCTCTTATTTCCTAACACTTGTTTCCTTTCATCCTATTTCTACTGGTTCTTTTTTAAATTGCTCTGGTTTCAACGTCAGATGCATCAATGCTTAAGCATATTTATCACAGTGAATTCAGTGGGGCTTAGAAGGTAGATGCAAACTTTATGAACTTTATGAACTCTGGTTATAAGACAGAAATATCCTGACTTTGAATTGCAAAATGCATTCACAGCTGATAGTGCTAAATTATGGTTCCCATGTGTTTTTGATGTCCCCCTGGTGACAAATGTAGAAGCAGCCCTGGGAGAGAAGGACTGGACCCCAATATCTCTGCTGTCATCAGCTCATGCCAGCACGGCTAAGAGTCAGGGGGAAATGGCTGTTGTAATCGAACAAGACCTGAACCACACTGGTTACCCCTGTTACAGAGGAAACTTGGCTTGGGAGTCATTTTTATTTAAGGAATTTCTCCCTTGAATGATCTGGGGGTGAGAGCTATGTGTGTCATCAAGGGTTGGAATGTCCCTCCTTCTCAGCCCTACTCGCCCTGCCCTAAGAGTCCTTGCTTAAGGAGCTGCTACCTTTGGGGGGTTGCCAAAGGGGAAGCTATCCTCTGGAAGGATGCAGTGTCAGGGTCCAGACACTTGACTTAAGGGAGCTGAGCAGTGCTCTCCACCCAGCTAAGGAAAGCTCCACCCCAGTCGGCCTGTACTATTCTGAGACTGCTTGTACACACAGCATTTTCCTTGGGGGTGGGTTGTTTCCTTCTTAGGCCACTGCAACCCACCAGAGAGGAACGGCAACAGAATCAGCAAGCTTGGTAGGAAAAGGCTAAGAAAAGCCAGGTTCCCGCTGCCTGCTTCTCCATCACCAGAAAGCTAGAGATACAGGTGTTCTTGGCTCCCATGTTACAGAAGAAAACAAAGTCAATCCATAGTTTTGTGGGGGAGCATGACAGATTTAAAGATCAGTGGTGGGTAGTGGCGTAGCGTGGGGGGTGCAGGGGGGGCCGGCCGCACCGGGTGCAACATCTGGGGGGGGCGCGCTCGCACTCGCAGCCCTCTGCCCCTACCTGGCTCACTCACTCTCTCTCACTGCAGTGCTGGCTGTGCGAATCCGATCCGAGCCGCTTGGTCGCCGCCCACTGTGGAGGGGGTGGGTGCCAGGCGTGCGGTGCAGAGAGAGAGCGAGGGACTATCTGGGGGAGGGACAGTGCAGCGGCCACCCAGCGCAGCGCTGAGTGCGGGAGAGAACCACACCAGACCAGACCAGGCAGCAGCAAGAAGAAGCTGGCAGCGGCGGCAGGTTAGGGGTTAGGGGGCGCAAATTACTTGCCTTGCCCCGGGTTAGGGGGCGCAAATTACTTGTCTTGCCCCGGGTTAGGGGCGCAAATTACTTGCCTTGCCCCGGGTGCTGACAACCCACGCTACGCCACTGGTGGTGGGTTGTAAGTTTGCCCCAGAATCGACTAATATCTTCATGGGTTGGTTTGAACAGCTAGAGGGCATGCAAGAAAGTAAAAGAAAATGAATATGTACAATACATTTAAAGTAGAATTATACAATTTTAATGGGACGCGGGTGGCTCTATGGATTAAACCACAGAGCCTAGGACTTGTCGATCAGAAGGTCGGCGGTTCGAATCCCCGCAATGGGGTGAGCTCCCGTTGCTCAGTCCCTGCTCCTGCCAACCTAGCAGTTTGAAAGCACGTCAAAGTGCAAGTACAGTGGTACCTCGGGTTAAGTACTTAATTCGTTCCGGAGGTCCGTTCTTAACCTGAAACTGTTCTTAACCCGAAGCACCACTTTAGCTAATGGGGCCTCCTGCTGCTGCCGCGCCGCCGGAACCCGATTTCTGTTCTTATCCTGAAGCAAAGTTCTTAACTTGAAGCACTATTTCTGGCTTAGTGGAGTGTGTAACCTGAAGCGTATGTAACCTGAAGCATATGTAACCCAAGGTGCCACTGTAGATAAATAGGTACTGCTCCAGCAGGAAGGTAAACAGCGTTTCCGTGCGCTGCTCTGGTTTGCCAGAAGCGGCTTAGTCATGCTGGCCACATGACCCGGAAGCTGTCTGCGGACAAACGCCGGCTCCCTTGGCCTATAGAGTGAGATGAGCGTGCAACCCCAGAGTCGTCCGCGACTGGACCTAACGGTCAGGGGTACCTTTACCGTATACAATTTTAACCAGTTATGGCTACCGCCCCCCCCCCCGAATCCTGGGAACTTATTTGTTAAGGGTGCTGAGAATTGTTAGGAGACCCCTATTCCCCTCACAGAGCTACAGAGTTCCTTGGGGAGAGGGATTGATGGTTAAACCACTCTGAGACAGATTAGACAAGAGGGTCCTGTTTTAGGCACATAGATACAACATAACTGTTGTTGGACTAAATAGCTTCCCAGTATCGATTTACTGCATGCTCCTTTTCCACGTTCCTTTGACCTTCCTATGCCCTGTACACATTATTTCTAAATAGACTTTTCCTTTGATTTGTCAGTTTTGCAGCAATCTTCCCCCTTGGCTGCTCTGGGCTGAACATGGAGTTCTGGGCAATGCATCCATCGTAAAACAATGCATCCAGTCTAAAAACCTGTGAAACATGAAGAACAACTTTGTTTTTTCATTTTTCTTTAAAATTGTAGCTCTCCTAATCAGTTGGTTGGTTTCAGGAAGACTTGAATTTCAGTCTTTTCTCCAGAGCTGACTACTTGGACTGTCCAGGGCTGACTCTTAGTAGCCAGTGAACACCAGATCCCTGAGAGGTCTTCCCCATGGCTGGGCTTGACTTTGCCATTGCATTGACTTTGCTGCAGCAATATGCAGAACTTGTTCATGACCACAAAATAACTAAAGTTCTTCTCATAAAGAAGTAGAAGCAGGGACTTCCCACCTCCTCCTTAGCAGGGACTTCCCATCTCGTCTGCCTTTCACCAAGAAAAGAGACAGCAAATGAATCTGAAAGAGTATGCAAATAGCACAGAGTCCAAAATAAGAGAGCTGCTGACTGCTCCCACTCAGCTGAGCTGCTGAAGAACATGTGCCCTCCCTCAGTATGTCTGCCCATCTTGCAATTTCCATCACTTTTTTGAACTTAAGGTTCACACATTTATATATATTTTATATATATATATATATATATATATATATGCATGACGATAGAAGGGATCCTATAAATTTTTCACTGATGCTTTTTTAGTATACACTCCAAATTTATTATTTCCAATATTTTTTCTCATGTGTCTTTGTGTACAGAGAGAGATCTCCTAATCAGTTTGTTGGAATTACATAGTGATCCCACAATAGCAAGGGGATTGTATACTTTTACCTAAAGTACAGAAAGTTTGGCTTCAGAGTTTTGTCTTTTTTGTCATGGAGCTACAGCGGGTGGGGAGAGTTACTGGAGGAGTAGTACTCATGATGTGAGATTCTCCAGAGAACATCTGGAATGATTTCCTGCCAGATAGCATTCTTTCGGTATAAGATAGGCTCCATGTAGTGTAGAAAGTTCTTCTCAGGAAGGCAGGGGAAAGCAAGGAGTAGACTTTTCTCCTACTCCTACTTGTATCACTTGAGAAGGCTGGAGTAGGCTTACCTGTAGAGATATTCAGGGTGTGGATCACTACAACTGTATGGGGAGTTTCCGTGTAAAAGACTTATTACAGTCCCTGGTTCTAGTACTTGGAGGAAATGTCCTGGTTAAGTGAAGGAAAACACTTAACCTATAATAGTAGTAGTCATAGTATTCATTTCATTTCTTTACCACTTTATATTTTTAAGAAACAAGCAGCGCTTTACAACACATTAAAACATCAAATAAAACAATCCAGAATAAAACATTCCTAGAGAAAGTCAAATGCAAAGTATACCCATTCAAAGCAACATAGTTAACAGCAAACTTAAAGATTTCAAAACAGAACATTACAAAGCAGGTCAACCACAGAATGCACATTTAACGCAGCAAAGTGTTCTAAGAAAAACCTGAAAGGAAACATTGCTAAAGGAAATCAAATATAAAATGCATATTTAAAACAGCACAATTAACTAGAATAAAATATCATAAGCATGGAACATTGCTGCTGCTGCTGTTGCTGCCAATCCTCTCAATGGTGGTTCATGATGAGTGGCAGCTATGAAAGCGCTGGCTCCGTGACCTGGGTCTGCACTAAGAGATGGCCAAGATGGTCCCAGCAATCTTGCCTCTACATATTTTCCTATCCCATTCTTCTTAAGTTCCCTGGCTCCACAGTTTAAGAAGAAATCAAACTTGGGCTCTAGCCACATTACCCCTCTCAGAAATCATTGTATGTTCCCTTTTTTTGATTATGTTGCCCATAAAACATGAAAAGAGTAAGAATGTGGTCAGGAAATAAAGAGAGTGCTCTTCCTAAACTTTGCCTTGTTCCTTCTCTTGCCTGTTTGACAACAACAGGTAGTGAAATTGGCAGGTGTGAGCAGGAAGAGATATAGCCAAATGATTCCAGCATTCCAAGAGTTTCTGTGGATGCATTTATTGCCTGTTTTCTGGGCTGAAGACTGAGGAGATGGATCTGTCTTCACACCCTAGGTTTTGGCTCTGATCCTAAAAACCCAGTTGTGCGAGCTAATCCTGATGGCAGATGCAGTTTCACCTGTCACCAGAAGTGTATCTCTTCAATAAATGGTTGTACAACACAGTTTTTTTGAGGGGGGGGAGGTGCCAAGCAATTTTTGACGAGAGACAAGTATGACTCTAATAAAGGTTTGGTCATAAAGGAATTGTGTCTCAATGGAACAGCATTTGTCTGCATTCAAATGACTAGGTGGCTCCAAGAGAGATTTGGAAGACACCCCAGTTACTGAAGGGTCAGGAGGTCTTTTGTTTTACTTTTCTCTGAAAAAGGAAACGCAGTGCTGACCAACCCAATTCTCCAGAACTGCTTATGGAGTTCCACACACAGAGTGAACTCTCAGCACTTACTTTGCAGAGAAAACAACTTCTTGACTGTAGAGTGTCCAATATAAAGAGGTTAGTCTCGGGGGGGGGGGGGGAGAGATGCTCCCCACAGGCTCAGATGCTGCAGATGCAAGTGGCTTATCGCATGTCATTAAATCTACACTGCTACATTTTCTTAAAAGGAGTTTCTACTTTGCTGAATTCAGTTTAGTTGGATACAAGGGGCCATTGTCTGTCTGCTTGGGAGGTTTGTTGTTGTTTTCATTTTAAAACTGCATAGAATAGTCCCACTCTTATTTGCCTCCAGTTGTCTATTTGGCTCTGGCTCTCCGGGACAAAGAGAAACTCAATAAAGGCTGTCTGTCTGTGTCTTAGAATGAATCTGGCTTTTCTCCCAAAGGCTTCTCAATCATTTTATTGCTTTCTGACTTCAGTTCCATTATCACACTTCTTTCCCACTCTCCATCCCACTGCTTACGATGGAACAGCTTCCACTCTCTTGGGTGCCTGTCAAGAAACAGGAGGATGAAGTCACTGAGTATTGGAGAACTCCTCGAGTCTAACTGCCTGAATTATTTTCTTCTGTGAATTATGCCAAAGAAATTTGAGGTGGTCAGGAGGAGCTGCGTACTGATGCATTTCCAGTTGAACCTTGTTGAACCTTTAAGACTTGTGGTGCCTCCAGACTGTCACTATTTTGTGGGATGGATTTAAGTACATGCTGTTAACTTTAGGTTTGCACAATTAAAGTTCCCTGTTGCCCTAGCACAACAAATGCACTAACTAACCATATATATATATATTCTCTCTCTCTCTCTCTCTCTCTCTCTCTCTCACACACACACACACACACTGAATATGTGGTTAGGAAAATTACAGAGAAATGCACAAAAGTGTGGGATAAATGAATGATGAATGGGAAGACATGTTAGCAACCGCATATATACACATGGTTTGTGGGGGAGGGGGATAAAGAGTGTGAACAATGAGGTCGGGAAAATGAAATGCATAAACAGTGATAATTATGTAATTAACAGTGATTCACAAAACAAATGTTAGTAACGCAGACATCCTGGCACTGGAAAGCCACTGGCTTTCAGCAGCTTCCTTGCTGGGGTTGTAATAGCTCATCTTTCTCCACGCTGAAGTCCTAAACATGGCTGCTTAAGGGCAGGTCTCGTTGAAATGGGTGGCACTTGCTTTTCAAGAAAACACATTTTGGGACTGGAATGCAGGAATAACAGTTCTACAAACCAAAAGCATCTTTTTCTAGAAAGTTCTTAATTCACAGGGCCAGGGCACAGCTAGGGGAGAGGGAAGATTTTTCTGTAGGTCTCATCCTCCCAGTAAGGCAAGAGCAGGAAACCACAGCTCCGTATTAGGAGTGTAGGCTTTGCATCCTTAAGGTTGCAGGTTCAGGGCCTGGTGTTTTCAAGAAGGGCTAGGGAAGGCTTTTACTAGAAACACCTGGATAGTGTTTTTTACAGAATGCCATAAAGAGCTACCTTACATAATGCAGCTTGGTAATGATAGCACCAGTGCCTGGTTCTGTGCTCATTGCAGATATTTGCATTATCTAGAAAGGTGTTTTTCTGCCTGGAGGTGATAATTTTCTTGGGGGAAAGCGGCTACTTAATCTACTTGTTTCTTCATGATCTGATACAGGAGAGATTAAACTTTAGTACTAACAGATGACCTTCTGTCTTTGTTTTTGCATTTCTCTCTCCTTTTTAAATAAAAAATAATAATAATAAAATCTTCAGCTGCACACCCCCAAAATAGTAATTGTGCAGCTTGCAAAAGCTTTCGTGTAAGGTCTTTGTGTGGGGTTCCTTGTCTCTCCTCTGGCCTCCCGCCGATCTACCTGACAGTGTGTTTATGCCATTCCTATTAGATCGATGCCTCCTGGTCCACGTAAGACCTCTCTAGTATTGGCTGGCTGCCGTTTCTCATCTTGAACCCATTCTAGATTAAAAGCAGAGCTCCTTTCCCTCTGAAGAATGTTACTTCACAACAAATGGGATGGAAAGACATCTTCTGTTTTATAACAAGCCTTCAGGTTTATATGACTGTAAAGGTCTGCCCTCCCACCCCCACCCCCCACTCTGTGTTTTACAGTAGCAAGCAGTTCGCCTCCCACCTCTCCACCATCTGTGTCAAGCGCTTGGCAGGTTGTCGGTTTAGGACAGTTTCTGTAACAAGCTGGCTTTCTTCATGGCTGGCATTCTGTAGGCACAGTCAAATTTCGGGTGTTTCATTGCCAGCAGTTAACAAGGTGCTGGGAGCTCTTGACATTTCCTTTTAGAACTTCCCTATATATTGCTATAGGACTCTTTGATGCTGCACTGTTGATTTCAGGGATAAGTATAACCCCCTCCCCATTCTTTCCCTAGCAAACCAGCCATGACTTTTGATTAAGTTACCAGTTAGTAGCCTGGAAATTTATAAATAGGAACATTATTGTTGATCATACAGTTTCATTTTTATCTCTCATAACATGCTGGCTTCATCCTGATTCTCTTGAACGGTGATGTTCAAAACTTTCTGCCACTGCAGAACCCTTTTATGGTGGCTCAACTGCCAACAAGCTTATTTGAGGCGGCTATGTCAAAGAGGATTCTGGGGCATGTTCTGTGGTGCGCCCTGAATTATTGTGGGCTGGTGCTGGCCTGGCTAGTTCAGCCCTCTTTCTGGTGCTTATATTGAACTGAGAAGCTAGATTTAGGCATTCATTGCAAAGGTACGAAAGGGGTCTTTCAGGTAAGTTCAGGTGAGAATGATTAGACTCCTCCCCCATGGTTGGGTCCCTGATTGTTTGGGGTTCCTGATCACATCTAAGCACAATGAACTTAGAAGCGCCCTTCATATGGGTACAGAAAAGAAAAACAGAAAAAGGGAGAGAAAATGGCAGCAGTGAAATGAGAAGGCGAACATTATAGAAAGTGATGAAAGGCTCTTTTGGTAACAAAACACAGGCATAAATAATGATGACTTGCCCTCTTGTTATGTATCAACCACAAGCTTCATTGAGGAGGAAACCACCAGAAATCAAGAAAGAGGATGCACCCAAAATGTGGGTGAACATATCAGACAACACAGCGATTCTTCAAACAGCTCTTGTTTATTCACAGGCCAGAACAGAATTGAACTGAAGGGTTCAGCCAGCCTGCTTACGGTATATAGAGCTCCACTACAACGCAACTGTAACAACTTTCTGTAACTATCCAATCACTGAACGTCACTTTCTATCCCTTATTTGCATAAGTGGACCTGAGTGAAAACTATCTACAATATCCCCCTGCTGGCCCAGGGTGGGCTCTTTTGGTAACAAAACACAGGCATAAATAACGATGACTTGCCCTCTTGTTCAGTATCAACCACAAGCTTCATTGAAGAGGAAACCACCAGAAATCAAGAAAGACGATGCAACTACTAAAAGGATTCAGAAATTTGACCAATGATGCATGAAATATTGGTTCACTTGTGTTGAAAAAATAGCATGCCAATACTTTTTAATTTGCATGCACAGATCCAAAAGTGGCGTGTTAACAAAAATAAAGATACCCATGCCGCCATCTTTCTTGGCCCCATCCAAACCATCTGTTCTGGCCTCTGCCCACAGACACTATCTTCACTCTGCTATTGCAAAGCCTCCTGATTCTCCCACTGACAGGCTTCTTGCTAGCAGTAGCCCATGGAAAGCCACAAAACGGGATGTTCTGGGGCCAGGGAAGAACAGACCCAATGGATCCTGAGCTAGCCCCACTGCTGCCACTTGATGGGTGTGGGTTCACTTGCTACTACAGCTCCAGGCTGGCTTTGCCTGCCCCCCCCCTTCCTCCCCTGCTGGTGGTGTGGGCAGAGTAGTGGTGTTTTGGATTAAACAAATGCACATCCCTCATCACAAGCTATTTCTGATCAGACTTCCTTCGTTGATGCCTGTGCCTTCCTTTTGTCTTCCCTGGCAGGAATCTACATCCTGATTGCTGTTGGAGCAGTGATGATGTTTGTGGGTTTCCTGGGCTGCTATGGTGCCATTCAGGAGTCACAGTGCCTTCTTGGAACAGTAAGATACAATTTTTACTTCCTTACCTTTTCCATTAATACCTTGGTGATAACCCAGCAGTAGAAAGGGTTGGTGTCCATTGAGGGGACAAGTATATCTGTGGTTTAAGCACACTTTTGGTCCTGTTTAGCTGGCAGCTTTTGTCCAGAAGAAATGGGGAAACTGCAGAATCCTCCTGCAATTTATTTGATCCCAATTTATGTCTGTGAAAGACTTCTGTGGTACCATCTAAATCCCAAGGGTGCTCAGCATATTGCCACTATGTTCCTCAGTGATAAAGGGAAAGCCAAGCATGTGCGGTTTAGTTATTGTATCTCTAGGTATCTAAATTACCCAAACATTAAATTATTGTGTAAGACTGCCTTGTCCTCCTAGAGAACAGCAGTATGTCCTAGTACAAAATGAGACGGTAGTATTTGCCTGGTTCACGAAGTGCTCTGAGATTCATGTTCTCTCTCTGTCTGCCTCCATCCCCACTGCCTGCCTCCTTCCCTCTCATCCTCTCTACCCAGCAGGCTGCCAAGGGTGGGACAGATCACTCTTGCCAGAGCCCTGGACGGATTGCTCACACGGGCCTTTTGAAACAAGGCCTGAGAGCTGCTGGTTGCCTGGCCCTGCTTTTAAATTATGTCAGTGCAGTGAAACTAAATGTCTGCCAAGGGAAGACCAAAATCAAAACAAAGGCTGAACTCTTGCAAATAGCAAGGAGAACAAGCCCCAGGAAAATAGATCCACAATCAATAATTTAAAACAGAAAAGCTGCCTGAAATGTGCAGAATGCAGTTTTAGGGGAAATAACCCCTAAACTTGGAACTTAATTGGCTGTGTCACCATGTCTGGCATTAAAAACACAAAGTCGCAAGGCTGCTACCCTCCCTGTTTTATAGTAGTGCTCTTTTGGAAAAAAGAATGTAAGAAGAGCCTTCTGGTTCAAGTCAGTGGCCTGTCTATTCCAGTGGTCAGTCAGCTGCCTGTGGGAAGCCTACAAGCAGGACCTGAGCACAACTGCACTTCCCCTCCGGTGGTTTCCAGTGAGCATAATGTCTCCAACAGTGGGAGCAGAACGTAGCCATCATAGCTAGTAGCCGTTGATAGTTTTATCCTGCACATATTTGTCTAATCCTCTTGAAAAGCCACCCAAGTTGGTGACCATCATTGCCTCTTGGGAGCCTCTTGCCTTTTTTAAGGTTGCATATTCTTTCTTGCCCATGATGGAGTGCATACGTACCCTCCTTTTTGTGTTGCTATAATTCATTGCATAAACAACCCTATCTTGCCCTGGGAATGCTCAAGCTCACCCCTTTACATGTGGTCTACATTTGTAAATTGATTGGAGACTTCACTGGACAGTCCCATGTACTCTTCTACCCCGTTGTCGCTTATGAAGCTGTCACTCCCTGGCTTCTCTGTTATTTGTGCTCTGCCAGGCTATTGCAAGTCCTCTGGGAAGCACTGTAATTTCTCCTGTTCTGTATATAAAACGTCCACTGGCACTTGAAGTGCTCAGTAGCAATTGCTCGTAACTGTCTCTTGAGCATTGTAGACAAATGTCTGAGGACTTTCTGGAAAGTAGTGGGATTTTGCTGCAACTTTCCAAAATACACTACTGTATAACATTGTTCCAGCGTTTTTTAGAGGATGAGCATGAATGGCTGAGATATTGCTACAGGAGGCCTTTTCTCAAGGCTTCTCAGCTACACCAGAGTGTTTGCAATTGTCTTCTGGCATTGTGATGCTAGTGCACAACGTTTACTTATCCTGGTCTTTCTAGTCACTTGCTGTGTTAGCACATTGTGCTCCCTCACCGCTTTCTTCCTCTTTGCATGGCCAAGAAGAGAACTTCTGCCAAGTTCTGTTCTGTGTTTAAAGACTCTCTGCTTCATGTGACATATGAACCAAATATCTTGCTGCAAAACAGACTCTAGTCAGTGTCATAATTCAATTTCAAACCATGAGTTATAAAGCTGCCTTATTAAGCTAGCCGGAGCTTTATAAAAACAAAACAAAAAACAGGATTTCTGGTTTGTACATAGCAGTAAGCTGAGATCCTTTAAAAACAGAACTAAACTCTGCAGGTGGGGGAGTTGGGTGTGCATGAATCTGATGCTTCACTCCAGATGCTGTGGACTACAGCTCCCATCATTCCTGGCCATTGGCGATGCTGGTTTGGGCTGATGGGAGTTGTAGTCTATAACATCTGCAGAGCCTACCCCTGCACAAAACCATGATTTAGCATTGCTTGCCAACTGAGCCACTGTTTACAATGAGACAGCAGCCTTAAATGGAAGGCTCAGAAGCAGAATGCATTCCCTTTGAATTGAACTGTATGGGGATGTGGAATACACATTGATTTGTGGTTTCTCAAAGAGGCCACTATTGTCCTGGTGAGATAGTGATGGCTCTCCATTCATGAAGTTCACTATTGACCCTTTTTAATCTCATACTCTTGACACCCCCTTAAACGTATTTGCACACTCCTACCAAAGTCATTCTCTGTTACTGGAGAGCACTACTTCCTTTTCTTATCTGATCTGTTTTGTTCACAGTTTTTCACATGCCTCGTAATCTTGTTTGCTTGTGAAGTGGCTGCTGGAATCTGGGGCTTCGTTCATAAGGATCAGGTAAGGGGATTCATTAGGAGGATTCATAATGTATATTTATGCAGAACCGGTAAGTTTCCAGCACGACAAAGAATCTCATGGTACCTTAAAGGCCAACATTTTTAATGTGGCATGAGTGTCCTAGGCCAAAACCTGTTAAGTTTGCAAAGTGACGTAGTTTCTCCTCACAAAACCCCTTGCTGACGGTAGGTTAGGCTGGATGCCCAAAAATATATTTATAAATGACCGTGCTGTTTTGTATTCCTTTACTTGTTTTTCTTCACGTACCAGCACCTAGGTGTGACAGCATACTAGACCTCTCCCTTCCTCCCCTCAGACAGTGATGTGAGGAAATGCCTGGCGTGTTGATCTCCATGTAGTTTACATTTGATGCATTGCAAGGAAAATAAGACCAGACCCTCTTTTTAACATCTAATTTGGCACAGGGAGCTGGTAAAGGTAAAGGGACCCCTGACCATTAGGTCCAGTCATGACCGACTCTGGGGTTGCAGCGCTCATCTCGCTTTATTGGCTGAGGGAGCCGGCGTACAGCTTCCGGATCATGTGGCCAGCATGACTAAGCTGCTTCTGGCGAAGCAGAGCAGCGCACAGAAATGCTGTTTACCTTCCCGCCTGAGTGGTACCTATTTATCTACTTGGACTTTGACGTGCTTTCAAACTGCTAGGTTGGCAGGAGCAGGGACCAAGCAACGGGAGCTCAGCGGGGATTCGAACCGCCGACCTTCTGATTGGCAAGTCCTAGGCTCTGTGGTTTAACCCACAGCGCCATGGTGATTACTCCCAAAACTTTACAGTGAAGCTAGGTTAGGAATTTGGGGTGGTATACAACAAATTAGTTAGCTTAGTGCAATGATTTTGGGCTGCACGGCAGAACTTTCCCTCCTCCTCTCCCTGTGTGTCGCCCATGCACCCCTTGAATTGGTTCTGGGGATTCCCCCAACTCTGCAGAGCAGATTTGAAGAGGGTGCAGGAAGAGGAAAGGGAGGGGAACTGCTTTGTTGGATACTACCCTTGATCCTGGGTTTTCCACTCTGAAACAAAATACTGCAACTACATCACCACAGGGCACATTCACATGAGGCAGAGCATGGTTCTGTGTGGTGCCTTCCACATATTTTGGACAGCTGTGATGGCTGTGGCTGATGTGGTTTATTGTCCAAAACGCTTTGAGGGCACCAGGTTGGGGAAAGGTGTTTGCAGCTCCTCTTTTGCAGATGTTTTAACAGGTCCAGGATAGTCAGGAACTATGCAGCAACACAATATCCCAACAAACGTTTTGCCCTACCCTTCTTTCCTACCTGCTGAGAACAACCCTCTAGCTCTGGAGGCCAGATGAACCAACTGCATCTGTTTAAGAGCCAGAGATCATGCTAATGTTTTAGCCCGTAGCTGCTGCAGAACTTCTGTTGTATGTATACAGTTGTTCCCTATGCGCTTCCACAGACTGTCGTGACATACAAAATACAACTCCCTGCCCTGAGAGTTTCCAATCCAAGTTTCAGTATAGGGGGAGACGGGAAACAAGAGGCCCAGGCGAGAAGGGCTGGATAATACAAGAGAGTTTCTAAATATAGACTTTGTTTCAGTTGTACATTCCTGTGATTCGGTAAAGACAAGCGTTGCCTCGGGATCAAGTGTTGGCAACGTTCCCTCTGACAGCTGAGTGCTCTAACCTGAATAACATAGGGGGTACTATGTTCAGAGTTTTGAGAGTGTTGGTGATCCGGCCTCTTTCCCAGTTGGTTACAGCATGGTGCTGAGAACGCCAAAGTTGCAGGTTCAATCCCTGTATAGGGCAGCTGCATATTCCTTCATTGCAGGGGGTTTGGACTAGATGATCCTCAGGGTCCCTTCCAACTCTTCTATGATTCCTGTGGCATGTTTGGCAGCTACTGAATAGCTGTGAAACAGATTGTGGATAAGTGGAACCTGCAACAAACTGTTGCTGTGCAGAGTGCTTTTGTTCAAGGTGCCGGACAGCCCCTTTCCCAGCGCACTCCATTCCATTTCCCAAACCCAGTTTCCCATATCCCCCACCAGCAACAGCCAATCAGCATGCTGTGCCTGCTGACCACAATCAGTCCTCACTGGGATGTTCTGGAGGCTATCACCCCACTGGCAAGGGTTACCTGTCAGTGTAGACTATACTGTACAGGGTGGGCCACAGTGGTCTGGCTGCGCAACCCAGTTTCCTGTGTTTCATCCTTGCACATGACTCTGTGGGGCCTATCACTCAGATAGCAAGTTTGCTATTATCATTCATCAGTAGTAGTAGTAGTAGTAGTAGTACAGTCATACCTCGGGTTACAGATGCTTCGGGTTGTGCAATTTCGGGTTGCACACTGCACTGAACCTGGAAGGACCAGAACAGGTTACTTCCAGGTTTCGGCGCATGGTTTTCTCTCCCCATATTAGTCTTTGTGGCTAACCACAACATTGTGGTTACACAAATAATACAGTGCTTTTAGGAACGTTATTATGGAGTTTGAGGCTATGGAAAACTATGCATCTGCAAGTTGTTCTGATGTCTAGACTTAACAGGGATAATGAAAACACAGGGCGAGGGAGAGCCAGGAAGAAGTTATGTAATAAAAGATGCTGATTTGGTTACCTTATCATAAAGTAGATTAATGGCTGTGGGGGCAATAAATAAATGCTCTCATAGGGAGAGAAAAAAAGTAGGCAATGCAGGGGGTTATTAAATCAAGCCAAGGTAAGCATTATAATGATTATAGCAATGAATAGCTTGAAATAAAGGACACTGGGGTTTTTTTAAACTTGCAAGAGCATTTATCTTTTGGAAGAGACTGCCAAGATGGTGGATTCTCCCCACCCCCTTGCAACCTTTGCATAATCAAGGGCTTTGTGATGATTGCGGAAACATGTTTATATACAAGCTCATTACATCTTGTTGAATAACAGTTGGAAAACTTTGGACCTCTTCAGTAGCCTACTTTTTTACAATATTACTTTAAGTTGTGTTTATATGACTCTTACTACGTTTGGGTCACTGTAGCCTCAGATGTTATCTATCCCAAAATTCCAGAATTTCATTCTCTCACAAGATAGTTCGCAATATTCATCCAGGGAATCACAATCACATAGATTTTGAGACTATGTGTTTAGAGCTGTGGTAAAGATTTTATTTCTGAGAGTAACTAGTAGTTTTTGCTCCCCTTTTCTGCTCATCCTTATTTTTCTTCTTCTGCCTGTCTGCACTTGTTGTCTTCATCTCTCTCTCTCTCTCTCTCTCACACACACACACACACACACCCCTTGAACCTCACCATAGCATGACGTGGAGGCAAACTCGATTATGTTGTTTCACTGAGATGATACTGATTTCTCTCATCCCACCACAAGGAGTGTGGGGTTCCTGTGACTGCACGAGAAAGAGCTTAACACCAGCACCACACAGCCACGCTATATGGGAATAATTTGAATGACACACACTCATTCCTCTGTATCAAATGACCACTCACTTTTATTAGCATTGGTGTCATCTGAGCCCTTCTACAGGCTGTGCACAGTGGGAGGAAATTCTATTATCAGTGTTTTTATCCACTAGCCAGTTCCAGATGGCACTGAAGAAATGAAATAGGAGGATTTTGTAGTCCTTAATGGTCTTCCCCTAGGGCAAATTATCTCTTAATAAAAACAGCCTCCCATTCTTCCTTTTTAAAATGAAATCTGGCGTGCTATTTCTCAACTTCCTACTTCCCCAAGGGGTAGCTTAGATTGGGATGTGAAGAGGACATGTTCCCCTTAGCACAGCTGCAAACAGCTGGCCCACGCATGTGTTTCCCTAAAAGAGTTTAAATCCACAACGCATTTGCCCTGCTGCAACTCTGTTGACTCTGGAGCACGACAATCTTGATGCTTTATTTAGCACTTGGCATTGTTTTTTAAGCACACAAGGGGAGAGCTGGAGGGCACAGGTTTTCACTGCAGGCTTAAAAGTCTATCGAAAAAGAAGCTTTCATAGTCTTCCTCAACAAACCAATTTGGCATGTTTGTGATGAGGGGGAGTTTTTTTTCCAATTGTAGGGACCCAACAAATAGCCCCTATTGCCATTATGGACCAACCTCACCCTTTTATGATGAGGGCACCCTCAGAAACAATAGGGAGGTGCACATGGAAGAAAGCATCCCCTCAAATATCCAAGACCCAGCCCTTGTAGGGTTTGAAAGATTAAAGCTAGCACCTTGAAGTTAGCCGGGAAACTACCCTGGGGAGAGGGAAGTAATGGCATAATGGAATCCACATGGTTAGCCTTTTGGGAGACAAAAACAGTGACAGGTTCCAGCTCCGCTACATTGATGAGAGAAGCCTCTGGACAGCTCTTTCCATGTATCAACAACTAGTCCTTGGTTTGGAGCACCAATATTGCCAGTACAGTGGTACCTTGGTTCTCAAACTTAATCCTTTCCGGAAGTCCGTTCCAAAACCAAAGTGTTCCAAAACCAAGCCATACTTTCCCATAGAAAGTAATGCAAAATGGATTAATCCGTTCTAGGCTTTTAAAAACAACCCCTAAAACAGCAATTTAACATGAATTTTACTATTTAACGAGACCATTGCTCCACAAAATGAAAGCAATAATCAGTGTTCTGTACTATAAAATAAATAAGACAGTATTTTAATGATAAAAATTTTTAAAAAATTCTTACCTGTACTGATTTTAGTCATTGTTTGGATGGGGGGCTTTTATCCATTTCCGCAGTCACACAATCAATCAATCATAAAATGAAAAACAAGCCACAGACAAAAAAATGAAAAAGCCACACAAACAAAAACACAAAAAATAGCAAAAGCGAAAGCACCAAACATCACCTCAGAACACTGCAGTCAGAAACAGAAGGCTTTAATTACGATGGGGGGAGTCTTAAATTTGCTACTTAAGGGTAAAACGGAAGCAAATAAGCCTTAATTACTATGCGGGGCACTCAAATTTGCTGTGCAACAGGAGAAACGGAAGCTCAGGCTTCTGGGGCAAAGTTCGAAAACTGGAACACCTACTTCTGGGTTTGCAGTGTTCGGGTTCTGAGTTGTTCGGGAACTTTGCTGTTCGTAAACCGAGGTACCGTTGTAATATTGTTCACCTGCTTTAGGACCCGTGAAGCTTGCAGGAGACTGTTGGTTCAAACCCATGTACTCTTAACTGAACTATTATCCTGACTCAGTTAAGGACTGGGCACTGAGTTCCTCTAGTAGTTATTGAGGGCAGAGGGCCTATCCAACTTGTAGCACTCCTCTTACTGTTTAACTCCATCTTGCTGGATTGCCTTCTCTTTTCAAGGGTGCGACAGACCTTTCTGCAAGCCCAGCTCCCTGCTCTGAACTTAGCCTCTGTTCTGGATGACAATGTTAATCTACAAGCTATTTTCATGTTTTCCTGAGCTCTGTTGGTTGTCTGTCATCTTTTTCCTTTCCTTTTTTCTTTTTTGAGACGGTTTGAATTACTGGGAAGAAGCCGAGGTAATTTGCACTGCCCCTAGCCTGTGGCACCATGTGGTTGAGCTTCTGCCATCACCATACAAATTCAGTGTACCTATCTGCCTTAAACAACTGGAAACTTTAGAAAACACATGGTTAGCCTTTTTCATTGTGGCTGTATCTTCTTCCCTCTCCCCGTCCCCGTTGCAGATTGCCAAAGACATCACACAGTTCTACGACCAAGCGGTACTCCAAGCAAAATCAAGTGACGCTGAGAAAGCAAACAAGGCAAAGGCAGTTGTGAAAACCTTCCACGAAACAGTAAGCTGGATGCACAATTTGTTGGAAATCAGAATTGACCTTCCATCCACAGGCATGTAGTTGGCATCATTGTTGTTCAAAGAAGTGCCCAGGGAGTATATAATTTGGAACACTGCTATTGTCCCTGTAAAACAAGCCCTCGCTGAATTTAAGAGGCTCTTCCCCCTTGACCATTCAAGCACTTCGGGTGTCCCCAAGAGGGATTGTTGAGACCAGTGAGCAGGATGCAAGAAAGATAGCAGACATTTTAAGTGGCTAAATAAAACCAAAAGGGGTTGACATGGGAACATTATGTGTTCAGGTTTGCCATCTCCCCCTCAACCAGGAATGGCAAGAACTGAAATTCCGTATGACAGATCCCATTGTGCTTTTCATTGGAAAGCACCAGTGATATGGTGTGTGGTCTGCTTATAAAGAGAAAAGATAAACCAACACCTGCATGTCTCCATATTATATAATAATAGCTCTTAAATGAGAGGTGGCTACCCCTGCAAAGGTTCAAAGAAGATCGTTGTCTAGTATAAGGTGCCACCTTCCAGCCCATTTTTCAGATTCTTTCCAGACTTCCAGCTCAGACCTTTTCCTTCCTGCTCGGAGTTTCCCTGTTAGAATGCTCACTCCAATCCATTTCTCTGCTTACAGCTAAAATGCTGTGGTGGAAGCGCCCTGGAAAGTGCATTCAACATTCTTCAACCTGATCTCTGTAGTCAAAGTGTGACTTCAGCATTTACGCAGGTAAGGAAGTGTTTGTGTGATACACCCATTGTCTTCAGTGAATGGGCCTTTCATCTCTGGCAAGACTTCAGTTGATTGGGAATGGGGGGGGGGGAATAATGCACCATGTTGAGCTTGCAATATGAAGTACAGCTTTAGGGTTGTTTCTGCACAGGACTTTCATTAAGCCTAAGGTATATAAATGGATCTGTGGCACTCTGTGTCATGTTTGTTTAAGTGCGTAAGGTAGCTTTCTGTAGTAGAAAGGAAGTTTGAACTGTTTTAAGTATCTTGCAGTGTTAGGGGTGCAACTGGGAAGCATGGCCCCATGTGTTGAAAGTGTGCATAGAATGGGTTGAACATCCCTAATAATATGTGTTGGTTTTGATTAGATGTCCATCAGTTAATGGCTTACTACAGTATTATAGCCTACAGGGCAGGTTTTTTGTGTTTTGTTTTTTGACTGCAACAGGTAGGTCGAAAGCAGTTTTGGGAGGCTATTAAATTATTATAGACAGCAGTTTGGGCTTTTGTACAAAGAGCATCAGGAGGTGCCATATTATGCTTAGGCCACACTCATCCTTCTGCTAACCTTGGATTGAGATAAATGAATTGATTGAATGGCCTTAGCTCTGTGTTTAGTTTTCCTGATGGTCACACATAATGGCAAAATACTATGCTCACATAACAGGATGTTTACTTGTTCCATCCATTATTGGTATTGAGGCCTGTGCTTTATAATATGTCCATAAACGATTAGGGGTGATCAGTGAAGTAGCCAAGTTTGGTGGTGATACTGAATTGTTCAGGGTCATTAAACCAAAAAGTGATTGCGAAGAGCTCCAAGCAGATCTCGCCAGACTCAGCAAATGGGCAGCAAAATGGCAAATGCAATTCAATGTAAACAAGTGTAATGCATGTCAGGGCAAAAATAAATAAATCTTAATTTCACATGCAGTCGTACCTTGGTTGTTGAACGGAATCCATTCCGGAAGTCCATTCGACTTCGGAAAATGTTCAGCAACCAAGGCACGGCTTCCGACTGACTGCAGGAGCTTCCTGCACTCAATCGGAAGCCGCGTCAGATGTTTGGGTTCCAAAAAAGTTCACAAACCGGAACACTCACTTCTGGGTTTGCAGAATTCGGGAGCCAAAACGGACGAGTACCAAGGTGTTCAACAACCAAGGTACGACTGTATATGCTCTGAACTGACGGTGACTGACAGTGTGTGGCAGCTGGGGGGGAAGCAAATCCCATGCTAGGGATCATTAAGAAAGGAATTGAGAATAAAACTGTGGATATCATAATGTCATTATACAAATCTGTGCTGTGACTGCATCTGATTGACCATTGTGAGGATGCTGGATTAGATGAGCCATTGGCGTCATCCAGAAGACTCATTATATTATTCTGTTCATTTTACCACAGGATCTAAGCTGTCACAGTAAAATTGATGAGCTGTTCTCTGGAAAACTGTACTTGATTGGCATTGCCGCCATTGTGGTGGCTGTGATCATGGTAAGTGCTGGAGTTGTTATGGTGGCAGTGGCTATGGGTTTGTGGAATATGGGATACTCCCAGAGGGCCTGTGGAGTAGCCATCCATGCAACAGCTGTGGGCAGTATGTTGATGGACCTCTAGGTCAGTTTAGAATGATTGACAGCTTCTCCTCATTCTCTCCTTGCAGAGCAGGGGCAAGATGCAGCTTTCCCAGAAATAGACTGTGTTTTCCTTAGCCTGCAATGCTTTTCTGGATAGCAAGGGAGGAAGAGAAGCTTCTAAGCCACTCTGTTCCCTAAATCAGAGCTGGAGAATGTCCCTTATCCCTCTACCCTCCCAAAGAAGATGAAGGATCATTTTAAGATTCAAGTCTTCCTATTTTTCTCTCTCTCTTCTTTAAAGGCTGTTTCGATTTTGCCCAGTGGAAGCTTAGCTCAGCAGAATATCGTTTCCAATTAGAATTACATTTCAATCACTTTATCAAGAAAATTATCTGATGATGATATAATATGATATGATGACATTATATTATTATTTTAAAGTGCATATAAAATATTTATATATAGCCCACCCTTTTCCATGACGGGACTCAAGAATAAAAAGACTGGCTAAAAACCTACCAACTTTTTATCATTCAATGTGAGGGAAAACAGAAGCTCAGAGAAATATGGAGGAGGAGCAGAATTCCACCTAGAACTAAAAAGTTTGTTTTGTACTCTTTGCTCCTGAAAGCCTCGAAAATGCAGACTGGGTTTTAATGTTAACTCTCTCTTTTTTTCCAACTTCAACAGCAACAAAGCAAACCGCCTTAAATTAAAACCCATCTCTGCCTGCATTAGCAGAACTGGTTTTCTCTTCGGCTTCTTGCCATTCTGAATAGAAGTGGAGGTCTTGCCTATGGTTAACTTAGCCTAGGGACATAGCTTATGTTTGAGTTGGATTCTCTCTAATGTTCTCTCTTGGCCTGCAGATCTTTGAGATGATCCTGAGCATGGTGTTGTGCTGCGGCATCCGAAACAGCTCGGTCTATTGAGAAGCGAGAGGACAGAGGCGAAGCAATGGTGCCGAAGGGACCCCAAAGTGCCGCTGTCTGACCAGGAGATACTTCCAACAAAAGACAAAGAAAATTATGTATATAAATATTTCAGATATTACCATACAGTACTTATCATTCTTACTTGGAAAGTCTTCTTTTTGTTTAAGGGTGGTGGGAGGGGGAGTTTCTGTATATTTGTGGCGGAGTTAGTTACACATCAGTTTGCGTGGTAAATCATTCCAGTGGATCCAGGCCTTTATCAAAGAGAGCCTTTCTTTTTCTTCTCTTTCCTCGTCATTCTTCTTGTGTTGCCAACATGGAAAAAGAGGGTATCATGCACAGGTGCCACTCCTTTTATGAGGAACATAGACACTTGGTGCATCCTTATTCTCTGAAAGTGATTTAAAAAAAACAACACATACTGAAACCCTTGTTGACACCTAATCCCAGCATGTCCCCCTTAACAATCTCTTATCTTAGTTCATAAGTAATCTTGGACACATTCTCTAAATCTTTTGAGTGTGTAGGGATGCAAGAGTCCCTTGGCATGAAGATGCACTCAGTCCTGCCGTTTTGTTATTAGACAGGTGAGTGCGTCTGTATTTCAGATTGCCACCTTTTCACTGAAGAGTGGAGAGACCTTTTTTTCATAAATTGTCGTAAGTCAAAAGTCCGTTGTGTCTCCCAGAGTTCACAAAGTAGCTGTGATTGAAGGCCAAATCTCCATAAGTCCTCTTAAAAATTTAGAATCGGGAGCATTTTTTTTTTAATAACCCATTGAAAAAGATATCTTAGCAGGTGGATTTTAGATGAAAGAGAGAATTGAATAGGTCTGGTAATGGAATGTTAAAGCTTTCTATATCTCACTGCGAAAACTGAACTTGCACATGTGCTTACATGGTTAATTCTGAATGCAAATGTTGAATGAGGTCTCTTATTTCATAAATGTGCAGTTTTCTAATGATGCCAAAAAGTATCTGTGGAAGGCGATCTCTTAAACAATGGCTAGAAACCTGTTCATTTAAATATATAGGGGTTTTTTTGTTTTAAGAAGGCACCTATTCTTGTGCCTTTTTAAAACTTGGTAATAGAGCTGGATAACCAACAAGGTGTGTGTGACCCTGTGAGTAGAAATTGGAAGATGTTTTCCTCTTCAAACACCAGAAGTAAAACCTGAGTGATGGGGCCTAAATACATTTCAAGCAAAGCTGGTTTCCAGGACTTCACCCTTGCCGACAACACCTGAGCTGCAAACATGAAGCCACACGTGTTTCTTTTCAGTTGACAACTCAGATAGCTGAGTTTAGGCACCCTCTTCCCTTCCCTCCCCTCCCCTCTCCCCCCCCAATGCTTTTTTTCAAGTTGCAACTTGAAATTTGTTACAGCTGGGGCAAGAAGTCCCACCGACCTCTTCCTTACGACAGAGTGGCCATGTTCACAGGGCTTATTTGTTATTTCGGTAGTTAGTTAATCCTGCGTTATAGAAAACAGTCACAAACAAGCCCTGTGCTATCACCCCACTTAATAGTTTGACTTCTGTTCTGTTTGTTCTTGAAGGAGTAATTTAATCCCGGTTTCCCCCTGCTGATCTTCCCAACTTGCAGTGAATGCCAGGATGCCCTTTAGAACAGCAGGGGACAGCATGAACGAAAGAGAGAGAGGCGCGCACACAATGCTGCAGATATAATCTTCCAACACTAGTTGGAATGCTTTTAGTGCACAGCTAGAAGCACTGCTGGGCTTGAATGGTCCACTCAGCACTAGGCGCAGATCCTTTTTCTGAATTCAGCAATTAGAGCAACCCAGAGGTTCAGTGCAAATCCAGCCTTGCGTTAAGCAAGGCAGGTCAGAAAACAGGATGAAAGGGAATGTTTGGTCAAGGTTCTCGCCCAGCCGCCACCCTTTTCCCCCTATGGCGCCCTAAGGAAGCAATGCCTCAGAGTCTTGAAAGATGCAGTTGAAGGGACTGGTTGAGATCTTTTAGCCTTAGAAATAGCCTTAAAGCAACACTGCCCTGAATGTCAAACTTTGCATGCACTGGAAACAGAAATTGAACCTTACCACCCATCCTTCACAGGTTTTGGGGTCACGTGTTCCAGTATAATAGGCTCTGTCTGCAACTTCTAGGTATCAATTGTGCATGTACATTTATTTACATATAATATATATGCGCGCATTGGGGTTACCAGCGTACAGAATGGATGTTTGTAACTCACTGCCTTTTGTTGAGTGTCCTTGAGAAATGTATATAAATACACCTCTAAGCAGTTTGCTTTTTCTATACCATAAGTTTGATACTGTTCAGCATTCAGTTTACAATGTGCGAGCAGCCATAACTCTGTGTTGGAAGATTCGCTGACCTGTCCTCCAAGAACTGAACATGAATCAAGCCCATTTGGGGGAGGAAATGTTTGCTTTAGGCACAGGTCATGTTGCAATACCGTGTCTGTGGAAGGTGGGTGCAGGAGATTATTGAGGATCATGCTGCCATTGAAGTGCGACAGCAGGACAAGAGGGAGGAATAAGTTTTCCGGAGCATCCTTTGTGGGTAAGGCACAAGCTACATGTTACGTGCAAGTGCATTCAACAATGCTTTGACACTGTAATATAAAGCAGCTTCAGGAGGGTGTGATCTTAAGTGGAGTGGTAGAAAGGACAGAAGTGCTTTACAAGGATAAGTACACATCTGGAATCCCATGAACATCTGAAAGCCAAAGGGGGGTGGGCAGTGGACAATGTACCATAGTCTGAAGATTGTGTTTTACAACTGTTTCTGGATTGTACTTCTACAGACCACAGGTAGGGGATCTTACAACAGAGTGTTCTCCCAAATTTCAAAAAAATAATGAAAATTGTTTCTTTGCATACAAAAAGCCTGATGTTGGGAAGAGGGTTCTATATTAGGCTTCTCCCCAGCATGGCGGTAGTTCTGTATGTAGAGCTTATTTCTTTCTACGACAGAGTGCTGTCTGAAATGGTACAGTCCTCAATAAGTTTGTATCACATAATTTGCTGTTTCTGCAAAACTACAGAAGTATGGCCACTTTTCAGTGCCAGGCAAAGCAGGATATGATCTTGTTTCCCTTTTCCTGTCTGCAATGCACTGAGGGACTAGCAAGAGAGGGACGAGGGTAGCTTCAGCATTCCAAGGTAGGCTTAAAATAACCCCCATGCCGTTGATTGGGGTTTGCTTTAAGTAGAGACTGGTGGGATGGAGAATCTCGCCTCCAATATGGCTCTAGTATTTAAAAGGTGGAGACCCAGGCAAGAGAAGCCCATTCCTAATGCGAGGTGAAAGAGAGCTGACATGCAGATGCTCCTGTGCAAAGCATTGTACCGTTACATCTGACAACGTATTCGGACAATGCTATGTGAAGAGTTGTTCTCCCAACGATTTTTGTGGCTGGATCTGAGAAGCCTCTTGATTGGTTGTAGTTCCCCAGAGAACATCAATTGACAGGGTTAGGTTTGGGAGTATGGATGTGTCCAAAACATTAATTTTTGATGGTTGCTGTTTCTTGGAAGATGGCAAATAACACTCTCTTCTAAGCCAAAAGAGGAGGATAACATTCCCCCTTTCTCTTTGCTGGATTTGTTTGAATTAAACAGGGCCATGATGGAGACCATAGGGAAAGGCCAAACAGAACTGCTGGCCACATTGTGCTGAATGCTTGGGTTTCTTTTTTTATACTGTGGAGCATGCCACAAGCTATATGTGTGTTAACTACTATTTTTTTCCTCTCTGCCTTCTTTGTCACTTTTGAAATTTTTTAATAAACATTTTCTCCTGGTGTGTACTGTGTGATGAAGCCCTATGTTCCTTACAGCCAGTAAGTAAATTGTGACATCTGAATGTTTCGCCCATCTTGTCTCCATAGCATTGGCAAAACCAGCCATGGGAATGGGGAACAAATGGGGGCTGGCGAAGAAGCCAAGGGAAGAGTGACCTCACCCTTACCAACTGCAGGGCTTATTGGCCAATTGAATCTTACTCTGTTTAGAAGAAAGCCATGAGGAAACTGTCAGTTCCAAAATGAGGCTTAATTGAGGGGGATAAAATCAGCTTCTGATATGCAGCATGAACTATGCCACAACTATCTGTTAGCCGTTTAGGCCAACAGAACAGACAGTGGTCAGTCCAAAGGGCTTGCTGCCATTGTCCAGATCCTGCTACAGGTTGCAGCAAACCCAAGAACAAGAGAAAGCATGCAAGCTTTGCCTCTTGTTGGTTACAACAAACAGCCTGGCCTTTGCACTTAGTTGCCTCTAGAAATGTGGAACAAGGGATACATTGGGGAGAATGACAGCCCCTCCCCAGCTCAACCCCTTGGCTGTGCTTCTGCCCAGAAATCATGTCCACTTGCTGTTGTCTTGCTTGTTTATCTGAATGTTAAAATAATCTGTCGAAATAACTTTTTTAAAAAATGATATATGAAAACAATTAAACAGCAGAAACGTCAGCGGTGTACTGTCAGATTTATTCCTTCCCTAACACCATGGAACGATTGTGCTAACTCTGGATCGTGGATAGCATGGGTGAATTCTGTTTCCTTAATACTTCCTTTCATGGGTTTTTTTCTTTTCTTTTCCTGTTTAAAAGCAATAGTCACTTCCTGTACCCAAAAATATATATAGGAGACGCTGTTGCTGTTTAAAAAGCTGGTGTGCTTCATCCTGCCATTGTGCAAGGTGACTTGTCTTATCTCTTGTATCAGAAAGCTCAGTAGGGGTATATGTCATTCAAGCGGCCTTCTCTTCTCGTAAGAGCAAAAATTACGGACTTTGCATAAAACGGAGCAAGTGTTAAAGATTAGGGTGCAACGGAATAGTTGTTAGTAGCTACACTCGTGGGTGGTGAATGCTCATTTGGTGGCCAGCTTCAGAAGTCTTGAGTAATCTTCCAGCACTTTGCAAAGCTAGTCCCTCAAAAAAAATCTAACACTGGTTCTGCTATTTATTTAGTTATTTATTTAAATTTATAGATAGTATTATTGCCTAGCACTACCCAATACACACTTAAAAAACAAAAGATGCATTTCAAGTATTCAGACATATTCTCCTTCACTCTCACCTTTACTCAGTGGTCAGTGCTGGGTATATAGAGTCCTTTCAAAAAGACTGGCAAGTTAATCGGCTCTTTGGGGAGAACAAATTCAGACACCCCCCCCCCTTCCTGCCAAGCAAACTGATCAGAGATTTTAAGCTATTTAGAAAAGGCTCCGCTCACTGCTTTTGAATCTGCTTCACAGAAAGGCAGGGAATTTGTGTGGGTGGTTCAGAGGCTATGTGTGCGCACATGTGTTGCACACAAAGATACTGGTTCTAGATTCCTAAGTAATAGTTCAAAAGAAAAGCTGTCAATGTGCTATGAAGTGAAATTCAGAAGAATAAAGCTTTGTGGCTTGGGTATGCAGGGGGCAGACAGGTGAAACTTAAAAGTGGTGTCACACGCTGTAACCAGTCATATGGTTTTTGACATCTCTACAGCAGATGAGACATCATACAGTGCTTGTTTCAATTCATAGCAGAAAGGAGTGGGCTACCACTGAAATTTTGTGTGTGTGTGTGTGTGTGTGTGTGTGTGTGTGTGTTAGGTCATGAATCAGCACTTGAGAAAGGAAAAGAGTGGAACATTAACAATAAGGAGGAGCCTTGATTTAGGATAAGCATCATCTGGATTCTCTGAAAGAACGTTGGAAACTCCTGCGCAAATTTAGTTGGGTGTAAGCCCCATTAGACTTCTGAGAAAATACGCACAGCAGTAGCCTGTGACAAGCCTAAGGGCACTTCTACACTAGCCTTTTCCTCTTGAAACCATTGGTTGCAGCACAGAGTTCCATTAACAAACTGGCACGATAGTAAACCTAAAAGTGGGCTCAGTCTAATGAGTCCATGTGTACTGATAAAAAATACTGCTGTTCCCATCCTATTTTGCCCTCCAGGCCTCGGTGGTATATTATTCCACAGAGTTTGAATGGAGGTTGTGTGCTGAAGGCCGGTGTATAGCGGCAACACACGGGTACAGGTGTATGCCTTGTAACACTGGTTCAAATGGATGGATTTAATGGGTGAAAAGCAGAGCCATTGCAAATCACGTAGGTGGCCCATTCCAGGAATCTCCATCGCAAATCTTTGTAAGCCGTACTTTCTTATCTGGCACAATAGTAAACCTAAAAGTGGGCTCAATCTAATGAGTCCATGTGTACTGATAAAAATACTGCTCTGTTCCCATCCTATTTTGCCCTCCAGGCCTCTGTGGTATATTATTCTGTGCTTTGTGCTGCTCAGCCGAGCTACTTTTCTGCACCTGGGAACTTGAATACTGTGCTTCTGTGTCCCAATAAAGAAAGAGATTCCATGTCCTAAGTTACAGGAAATTGTCCGAGAAGAGGCAGACTCATTTCCCCCACCCCCTCATCCAGCTACTCAAACTAGAGCAGAGGGCCGCATTTGGCTCTGACCAATAGGCTGCAGAATGCTAATGGTTAAGCCAGCCCATCTTGGCTGGGAGGGCTTTGGGCTAACACATCTGAGGGTTTTGTGGTCTGGCAAAGAAAAGAAGGGTGATTGGTCCCAAGGGATATGCTTCCTCTTGTTTTGACCGTTCTTCCTCAGCAGCATTCAGTGTGTTGCATTTTGCTTTGCCTCAGCCGCTTCAACACACTGTTTGGAGGAAATAGCTTAACCATCTGCTCATCTCCGAACATCTCCAACTTGCTCTTTTTTGGGGGTAATGAACTGATTCCAAAAAGCTGCAGAAAACTCATCTTATCTGCAAAGTCACCAAAAACACACACTGCATATCTTGAAATTCGCTGCTATCACCTCAATCTCTCAGGCCAGGGTGTTTTGACTAGTTCCTCAGGCCCTGATAAGGAAGGAGCATTGGCAAAGAGGGAGTAAATGCAAAATGCAAAGAAGAACAAGACGCTAAGCTGTTCACACTGCCCTTCTTGCCTGCAGATCTCAGCACCTGCTATTGAAGTGCATTTCTCTGCCTTTAACAGCTACATAGTAGGAAGACAATTAGTCTGTTCTACATCCTGTAGAAGGATGTCATTATCATCACTGCCAGACTTTCTGTTCCTCTGTGGGTGGGTGCTTTTAAGGTTAATGGCATGCAAAACTCATAGAGGTTCCTACCGAACCCCCACCTCCACCTCTCCATCCAGGCAAGTGGGAGACATTATCATATTCCAACCACACAAAAGCACTTGAGGAGGGCAGACATGGGGAAGGGCATGGCCTGGTGGGAATCCTGGGGGCCAGAAAGAAAGGTCTGGGGGGCACATGTGCCCCATCCTAAAGGATCTCCATAGCATTGTGATGCCATAACCAAGACCTGTGCACCTTCGCTGAAACCTAGTGCCATCTAGGTTTTTCTTCCTGTCCCATGGCCATAATTTGTTGGGGTCAAATAAGGCTGTGCTTTCCCCAGTCCAGACAGATGCGTGTTAGGAGTTTGTGCCTTCATTGCTTCTGTATGCAGGGGGGACACTATATCTTGAAACAATGGGAGAAATGATTCACATCCACCAAGCTCAAAAGTGTTTTATTCACGAAACTGCACCTTATGTCCCCAAACTGCTGCTCTATGAACGTCTATTATATCACCATACATAAACTCTTGATTTTCAGTATGTTGTGTGTGGTAGTATTAAATGGACCTTAGTCTGGGCAAATCCTACAGTACTGCTTTAAAAACAACAATCAACCCTCCCTTTTAAAGGAAGATGAGAAAATTTTAATTCTCATCATGTCTGTTGTTACTGCTGGCTGTATCTGGGACAAAAATGGCTCACTCTACATAAATTACTGTACTTAGCAATCCTCCAGAAAGCATATAAATTGAAACTGATGTTACAAATGAAAGGCAGCAGTTTGTATTACAGATGGCTTTTCTGTTTTTTCAAGACTGTCCTTGGGACCACAATTATAACTTAAACTTGAAGACATGTAATCTTACAGGGGCCTTGTTGGTTTCCTTTGATCTTCTACATCCATCTAAAATGGGTAGGCAACCTAAGGCCCGTAGGCTGGATGCGGCCCAATCGCCTTCTCAATCTGGCCCACAGACGGTCCGGGAATCAGCATGTTTTCACATGAGTAGAATGTGTGCTTTTATTTAAAATGCATCTCTGAGTTATTTGTGGGGCACAGGAATTCGTTCATCCCCTCCCCCCCCAAAAAAATATATATAGTCCAGCCCACCACATGGTTTGAGGGACGGTGGACCAGCCCATGGCTGAAAAAGGTTGCTGACCCCTGATCTAAAACACGTCCAGGACAAATGTGGGCATTTGCTAAGTCCACACCATACATTTAAAGCACATTCCAAAGAATTCTAGACACACACACACACACACACCCCGCAAAAAATAATAATCCTGGGAGCTGTAGTTTGTTGAGGTGCTGGCAACTGTAGCTCTGTAAGGGGGAAACTACAGTTGGCAGGATGTGTTAAATGTGCCCTAAATGCATGATGTGGGTGTGATTCCCCTCCCCCTGTTTAAAACAGTGCAAAGTACAAACCCTCCTATTTTTAACACTTGAATATTTGCATCAGAACATAGGGAATATGGTGGCCATGTGCTTTACTTTACAGAAGACAATCTTCTATTGGGAGGGCCATCAGAGGCAGGCCTGTTTAAAGATGTCATCTATTTGAAAGGCTATCCAACCCAAGTCTTGTATAAAGATAATCATAAGAAAGGAGAGCAGCTAATCAAGCAGGTGCACAGGTCAGGTTATGCGATCAAAGTCTTTCCCATCTGTGTGAGCTGCTTTCTATATCTAGTTTAATTATAATAAAAAAATTCCTTCCTGTAGCACCTTAAAGACCAACTAAGTTAGTTCTTGGTATAAGCTTTCGTGTGCATGCACACTTCTTCAGATACACTGAAACAGAAGTTACCAGATCCTTCTATATATTGAGAAGGTGGGGAGGGGCAACAGTTGGCAACAGTGTCCTTCAGCTCTCTATATTGGACAAACAGGCCAAACCTTACGCCAAAGAATAAACGGACATAAATCTGACATCAAGAATCACAAAACAGAGAAACCAGTAGGAGAACACTTCAATCTCCCAGGACATTCTATACAAGATCTCAAAGTAGCTGTTTTACTACAAAGGAATTTCAGAAATAGACTGGAAAGAGAAGCTGCTGAATTACAACTCATTACTAAACTTAAAACAATGGAGAAACCTGGTCTGAACAGAGACATCGGATTCTTATCTCATTATACATGACTAAGCCATTTCTCACCTTCTCACCCCTTGCCTTTTCCTGTAAGACCTATTACAGTCGTTAAGAGTCGTCAACAGGCTCATCTCAGCTATCTGCCAATCTCCGATTCCCACCACCCTTCTAAGTAATACCCCTCCCCACCTTCTCAATATATAGAAGGATCTGGTAACTTCTGTTTCAGTGTATCTGAAGAAGTGTGCATGCACACGAAAGCTTATACCAAGAACTAACTTAGTTGGTCTTTAAGGTGCTACAGGAAGGAATTTTTTTTATTTCGACTATGGCAGACCAACACGGCTACCCATCTGTAACTAGTTTAATTATAGTAATTAGTACACTTAATTTATTAATTGCCTTCAAGGGCTCAGCATATACATGGCACAAGTTTCCTGTGAAATCATTTCCATGCTACACAGCTTTGCCGATACAGTACAGCCTTCTGCAAAGATTTATGCACCCGGGGAAGTGTGAGGGAGGAGTGTCTAATACCAGCATGGGCGTAGCCAATGGGGGGGCTCCCCCTCCCAAATCAGTAAAAATCAATAAAAATGCATAGGTAACTGAGGTTCTGCGCCCCCCCCCCCACAAAAGGCCCGTAACAAAAATCCTGGCTACGCCCATGAAAACCAGGTATATACACCTCGGCAATCGTTACCTAGCCTGGAAGAAATCTTAACGGCTTTTAAGTCGTATTGTTAGTTATTGGGCAGGTGTGCAAATCGTGTGCATAAGCAAACAAAGAAAACGTGACTGAGATGCAAGCAGACATGAGAGTAGCGACGTGGGATGCGCAGGCAGATATTGCAAAATCGCTCGCGTTGAGTCCTGGATTTCGAATTGCAAATGATAACAAATATATCCCTCAAGTAGCAATGAGAGGTAAGTCCAGCTCAGTCGTCCAGCCCCCACCTCCTCAAAAAGTGCCCGCAACTGTCAGAGACTCCAACTATACAGCACACGCTTAACTCAGAAGCAAGCGGGATTGAGACCGCAGCCTTAGAACTTTTCTACTGTTTTCCTAACTCTACGTACCACGGAGGCGCCCACTTCACGCCAGAAATATCCCTCTCCCCGCCGCCGCCAGTCGACGACGATAATAATAATAATGAAGAAAGCACTACAGTTCCCAGAATGCATCGGGAAGGGAGGCTGCGAGGAGGACGAGGCTAGTCACTCGGCCGCATTTCAGGCGAGATGCTTTCTGGGATATGTAGTTCACCCGAAGGGGCTAGCGTATGGTTCTACAGCGACCCGCGAGGCGGGGAAAGACTCCATGTCCCGGCGTGCGCAGGGAGGACGGCGCGGAATACGGCAGGCCGTGGCTGGAATTAGACACAGCGGCGCCGCGGGTGAGGAGAAACGGAGGTGGCCTCTGCTCGCGGGGGAAGAAGTTGATGCGTTTGGCGGGACGGAGGTAGGAAGGTCGATGGCGGGGAGGAGTTCTGAGGGCGGGAGAGACGCGCTGCTGTTTCTTTCCCCATCGCAGGTGCTGCTCATTCCACGCGGGAGGGAGAGGACCGGCGTGGGGGTGTCTAACGGCGCCGAAGACCCATCATATTGTTTCCCAAGCTGATCACGGGGAGCCCCACTCGCTAATGGGCCTGTATCTGTTCCCCGGTTGCATTTATACTCTTCCCCACACGCGCCTTTTTCCTCCAAGGAGCTCGGGGTGGCGCGCATGCTTCCCTCCCCCTTCTCATTTCACCCCCCACAACAACCCTGTGGGTTAGGACGGAGAGGAAGTGGGCGGCCCAAGGTCACCCGGGGAGCCCCGTGACCGAGTAGGGTGGATTCGAACCCAGGTCCCTCGTCCGACACTGTGACCATTACACACCACCCAACCAACCTGGTCGTCAGAGGTACGAGGCCTCTGGAGAATAGGGCGGTTTATGCTTAGTTGTCATTTTCCTCGATGAACTGCTTTGCTCTACGCCGAAAACCGTGTAAACTAGCAGACTTCGGCCTTTTCTTTTTTTTGGGATAATTTTTTATTAGAATTTAAAAAGAGAGATGCAAACATTATTATATCTTTTTGTATCCAAACTATAACGTTAATCTGGATAAAATCACAGATCCAGAGGAAAAGGAAGAGCGAGAGAAAGAAAGAAATAGAGAAATAGAAGAAGGATTAAAAAAAAAATTAAAGTTAAAGCAACTAAAGAACTCCCGATTCTTCATCTGTCAGCCATATACAGGGTGAGTCCTTTAAAAGAGGCCCCGTGGATACAGAGTACACATGTTCCACAGGGCCTCTTTTAAAAAACTCACCCTGTATAAACATCATCCCACTCATCCACTCCAGTATAACACCCAGCAGGACTATTTTCTTTAAATCAACATTATCTTCAGCCTTCAAACCCGAATGTCAATATTTCTTTTTCTTTTTCATGCAAAAAGTTTGTAAGTGGTTTCCAATCTTTAGTAAATGTTAACAGTGACTTTTCTCTGATTAAACATGTCCATTTTGCCATCCCAGCTAAGTTCAATAATTTTAAACCATTCTTGCCAAATAATGAATTTGGAGACTCAGGTCTATTCTCTTTTTAAACATGTGGGTGGTGGTAATAATTCTATTGTGAGCCACCTGAGACGAGGCTTCGACATGGGTTCTGACTGCCCCTGCTTGAAGACCCAAGATATAAATCAGTGATGATTGCTATACAGAGCTTTGGCTCAGTGGAATAGCACCTGCTTTTGCATGCAGAAGGGCCCAGGTTCAACGCTTGACACCTCCTGGTAGTGCTGGGAGAGAACCCTGTCTGAAATTCTGAACAGTCACTGCCAGTCAGTGTAGACAGTACTGAGCTTATATGGACCAATGGACTCAGTATAATACAACTTCCTTTTTCTGTTTTTTATAGCAGCAAATTTCTTAAGTTAACTGTGCTCTGTATAAAGATGTGCGTTTCTCTTTTTGGCCTTCTTTGAATCCACTACCCATCAATTTCACTGGGTCACTAAGTGGGAGAGATTTCTTTCAGTTTAGCCTCCCCTGGGTTTCTACCCTCACCCTAAGACTGAGCTGCTGCATACATGAGTCTGCGCTTGCCTTGGTTTTATAGCCTCTCTTACCCAAGTACTGAGGTGAGAGAGAGCAACTCTAGATGAAAGAACCTGAAAACATCAATAGCCCTGATATTTTGCATTTATATTGCACTTGGAGTGTTCAAAGCACTTACAGATTTCTCATAACAGCCTTATAACATCTTTGGCCCTGTTCACAATAACTGTCAGTTAATATAGTTTTAACTTGCTCTTGTTTTGCATCCCTTGAAATTTATAAGTCGTTTGCTAATGCTCAGGGCAGGCTGACTGATATGTTTGGATTGGGAAAAAGTAATTTCTCCATAGCTCATGTTGATTAGAGATGAGAGACTTGGGGAGGCAGGAATTGCCTTCTTTGTAACAAGTTACTTTCTTGACTTTATTTTCTGAAGCTTTTCCCTCTATCATATAACTCTCTGTAGGCTAGAGTGTGGGGGAGCTGTTTATTTATTTATTTATTTTGGCTTTCCCACAGTTCAAATAACAGGGATCAAGATAGTATGGAAGATTCTGAAGGGGACTTGTCTATTCTGAGAGAAGCCATCCTGTTTGAATTGCATCCTAATCAGATCATTGCAAAGAACCTGTGAGTCTTTTCTTTCTGGAAATTATTTTTTCATTTTTCTATTTACTGCCAGTAAGAAACAGCCAAAACCTCCCTTTAGGGGGCAAAACAAACCAACCAGAATCCACATAATGTAGATATGTTTTGGGACATTTAAATTTGGCCCATTGGCTGTTAAATTAATGTAAGTTAGATTTGGTTCTGTTCTTCTGATACACCACAAATGACTTTTGGATAACAGAGTAGCTTATTTTAGTTGATGTGACAATTTAAATGTTCTTGCACATCTTACACATCTATGTAAGTTGCACATTGAAATCCACTACCTGAATAGCTGTCTTGATGACCATATAAAATATGCAAAGATTCTGCTTTCCAGCCTTAAGAGAGGATTATTTGCAGATATTATTGTTAGTACAAGGCTAGAGGCCACACCTACCCAAACAGCAAGTACTATTAATGTACTATGAAATTTCAGCTCCACTTTATTTATTTGCGCTGATGATATGTCCAACCTCTTACTGCCAGGGTACAACATCTGAGAACCTTGGTGGCTTTAACTGACCCAGAGGATGGAATACTGTTTCAGACTCCAGATGGTGAGTGGCTAGTAGATTTATCCATGCCTGTTTAACGTCACCATAAAAGAGCTTTCTTCCTGTACAATTCTTCCCTTTTAGGGAATTGGTCACTGGAGACTAAGGAAAATGCTATTAAGGGCCACTGAATGAGCCTAGCACATGAATGGGTTGATGGGGGTGGGGATGTCAGACTCGAGAGATAGAGCATGATAAATATATGATAAAACTCTGGTGTTTGACATGCACACAAAGGTACCATAGAAAATTCAATGAATCTGGAGCATCTAGTCCCTTTGTCATTTTTGTAATGCATTTTAGGAACATGTAAGAACAAAATATTGTTCTTGCTATATTCCAGAGTTGGATAGAAGTCTGACAGTACCACATCAATGCAGATAGTAATAAAAAGAAACTACTGAGTTACAAACCCAGTAGAAGGAATTCACTTTTTACAAAAGGAGAAAATGCCACTGTCGTGCTAAATAAGGTTTTCGTTTTCAAATGAGAAGCAAAATCTTGCGCAACTATTCAGGGACAGCGAAAATTTAGTACTACCAGACTCAAAATTGTATGTCACAGATTTTGTTAATTTGTAAGTATTAGCCTAGAAGAGATCACATTTCTCTGTCTTATGCAAGTGTTTCTTTCTTGCCTTATTTAAGACAGCTGATCTTTAGTGCCAGAAGACACTTTTGGCAGGAAGCTACTGATGGATCATCTAATTTTTGTAAAATTATCAGTTAAAACTAGTGTTATATTCTGTAAATCTATGTTCTGGCCCACTACATGGAAAATTGCTCAGCTGGCAATTTCTGAAAGTATATTATTACCAGTGCTATGTGGATGAGGATACGCTGGTAGATTTAGTTAAACAATGAATGAATGACAAATGATTGTTTGTCTGTGTAGCATCCCATAAACGTAAAAGTGTTTTGACCTATTCAGGACTACAGAACTACAGGATTTATTTTAGAGAATTTACTAATTGGCAGTGCTTAACACATTACAGTGTGGCTGGTTTATAAAAAACCAAAAGCAACTCCAGAACTGTTTTATCTGAGACAGTAGCTGAGATGGGCTTCTCCTGCTAATCCTTTTCTCCCTCCACCCCTTCTTTTGTATTGGATTTTTGTTTTTAGAGTTCTTGAAGTACATGAAGGGCGGGTGTCATGGTATGGTTTCCTTTTCACAGTTGAACTTCACTGGGTTTTTTTTGTTTTTGTTTCGTTTTTGTTCCAGGCTTTAAACTCCCCGGGCAGCTGGAAAACTTAATTGGCTGCAGCAAGGTCTAAGCCAAATTAGTATAAGCAAGCAACTGCCCAAATATGGGTGATGAAGATGCAGGTGAACCCTTCATGGGTATAGTGGCTGGTGGGGCCGCCGATTACGAGGGTGTCCTTCCTTCAGACACAATTTCTCTGAGTGATTCAGATTCAGATGACTTTGGGTTTCCTGGCGATGCTGAAGTTGATACTGTATCTCCTGAGGAATCCCTTCCTTCTGATGATGTGGGTTGTAGATCAGATGAAAGCGGTGACCCTTTACACAGCAACCAAAAATCACCTGTGCAGCCGTTTCACCTGAAAGGCATGAGTTCAAGCTTTTCCCAGCGCAGCCAGAGCATTTTTGACTGTCTGGAAGGGGCAGCCAAACGAGCAGTGCCCTCAATGGCTGAAGATAATGTGATTGATGGAAGATTTAAGCGGCCTCTGCCTCCACCCAACATTTCAAGCAAGGTTGCTGCAGAAAGCATTGGAAGACAAAGCAAGCCACCGCCAGCTCCTAAAAGTTCTCCAGCAGTTCCTGATTATGTTGCTCACCCAGAACGCTGGACCAAGTACAGCTTGGATGATGTTTCAGAGTCCAGTGATAAGACCAACAGATCAATTGCCATGGAGTTCCTGGAGGGCATGAAGAAGACTAGAGGGGAACAGAGGTCAGCCTCTCCTGAAAGCTACACCCCATCCTTCAATCAGGATCCCTCCAGTTCTGGTGCTGGAAGGATTGTCTTTACCAAACCCACAAAAGCAGGCTCAGATAGGAAAAGAGCTGCCGCCAAGGAGAATGAAGAAGACAAGCTTAGTGATGCAAACAAAGAACCCAAAGAGAGCCCTCCAAAGAAGCCTAAGACCCAGAACAAGGAGGAGGGTGTACTAGACCCTTTAGATATAAAGGAAGCAGAGGATTGGAAACAACCAAAACTGGAGGAGTTAAGCGTTCAAAGAGTATCTGGTGTAGATTCTTCTCAGGAAGATGAAGAGACAGTGGTGGGGACCATGGGATTCCATGGTAGCAAGAAAAGGAATAGGAAGCATTTCCGACCCAAAGCCAGCAATGATGAAGAGGAGGAAGAGTCCTAAAGCTGGATAAATTATAGTGTTTTTAAAGAAGTGTTTCCCTAAAATTATTTTCTTCATTGTTTGCATGAGTTTTGGCTACTTGCTTGCTTTGTTTAGCATACTTGGAGCTGTGACTTAGATATATTTTAGCGTTCCATTTACCGATTCCATGATGTCCCTCTGTATTGTAGTATCAAAACTAGACAAGATTTTAGTTTGCAGTGGTACAGAAATGTCTACAAATACTCTGCCTGTAAAGGATCATCCGGTTGTTGTTGTTTTTCACTTTTGGAACAAATCTTACAATTGTATACCTGCATACTCCTCCAGATTTTGTTGAGCTACTGTTTCGCTTAGCACTTTGTGTAAAATCTTTTGACTGGTATCCCATCTCTGAGTACTGGCAAAACATGCCATGTGAATGAAGCCCAAGATGCATCCAAATATAGTTGCTTGATCAAACAAAGGTTTAGTCCAAGCCCATACCTCTCCACACTGCCAATGAAAATAAAAGCACAGTAAGTAACAAGCCATATGCTGTAGAAGCACTGAAAATGGGAAGTGTCTAAATGCTGTAAAATGCAGCATGGATGTTCCCTTGTTTCTATATAGCATGGTGCTTGATAGCAACAAATTAGGATCATGGAAGCAAAGCTTGCAGGGAACATGCACACATTTTTTAAAAGCTAGAAAAGACAGAGCCAACGACCAGAATAAGACTTCATTGGATTTTGAAATATGAAGAGTGATCTCAGCTCTGAATATCCACTACTTCCGTCCTTTGCAACTGTGATGTTTCCATCTGCATATGCAAGAGCTGCTCCCTAAAGTAAAGTGATTTCATAACAAATTACCTGGATTTGTTTGGGAATTAAAGGACTTAAAACGGACTCTTTAACTGACCTATGTGACCTATGTGATCCTTTTTATATTATCCTTGGTGTCAATAAAAATTTTAATTGCTGCTTTTTTTGTCCAAAGGTATGTGTTAGCAACTGGTGATGCTTGTCAAGACTTGGCAGGTATATTTTCCGCACCCAACCCTACCTTCTCCCTCCAGCAGCAGCTCTCTTCCACCCTGTTATCTCTGTCCATTCATCCACAAGCTAGTTAGCAGCAGTTATTTATCTGTTCTTTGGTGGTTGTAGTGGAATCAAATTGGTTAGGCTCACCTTGGGATGCTGTGACTGAAAAAGAGCTCTTCCTATCTCTCATTGTTTTGGGCCCCTGACAAATTTGCCTCACTCTTGACTGCTGGTTCAGACACAGGAGTATCTGATAAGGAGGAGAAAGGTAGCCACTTAAATTGCACAAAACCACATTAAGGCCATCACGCAATCACTTAATGAAAATATGTTTGTTTTTAAAAATCACATATATAATGGTTTGCACCTGAACTCTAGCTACTCAGAGAGCCAGTGTCTGAAATGGGGCTTAGAATGTTGGGAGAGCTGGGTTCAAATGTGCACCAAACCCAAACAGTCCTACTGGGTGACCTTTAACCAGGCATGCATCCTAACCTACTTCAGAGGGTTATGAGGATAAAAAGGAGTCTCATATGCTCTGGTAAGGGCAGGATCACAGGTATGCAGCTGCCTCACTGTGCAAAGCTGCATCTACCCCAGCTGGCTAATTAGGTCCACAGACTTAAGGCTCCTCACTACTGGTCTAGGGGGGATTTTCTTCCAGCATATTTTATTTATTTTTATTTCATCAAATTTATACACCACTTGATTGTTTTAAAAAAGACAAAAAACCTCAAAGCAGTTTACAAAATAAAGCAATAAAATTATCACTATGAAAAATTAACAGTAATTTAAAACATTTGAAGAGTTAAAATAACAATAGACCAAAAAAATAAGACTCACATCAACTTTCTTAGCATCTGGATAAGATGATAAATTAAAAGTAGTTGGCAAATTAATAGTATTTATAAGCTGAATCTTCCCAACTTTAAAATGTAATGTGGCAACCATAAGCCAGTCAAGTAATATCTTAGAGCGCAGCGATGCTGAGATTTCAATATGTCTCTAAGGAAAGGAGCTTCAGAACTTTTATTATTTCAGTCTGCAAGATGGGAGCAATCTGCATAAATGTTTCTTGCCTGCATTTTATTTTTCTCCCTTATAAGCTACTCAAGTGGCTTTGCAGAGCAAGCTAACTGAAATCATGAAGCATTGTCATTTCCAGCATTACCTTACACTTTGGTGCTTAATTTATGACACATCTGCATGCTTTAACATTTTACACATCTGTGTTTTTTAAAAAGCACCAGATCTCATTTTGCTGGATCTCTTGGTCAGCACTTCAGGGGAGTAACAGCTAGCTTCCACCTAGCGCCACCCCCAACACACACACATACACACACTTCAGTGTGTCCACACCCACCCACCCATCTTATTCTAGTGGCAACTTCCAGTGACCTCAGACATGTTTGGGAAATGTAGAATTCTGAAAAAAGTTGGTCTGCTTCAATGCTGACTAGGTGCTTGTGTCCTACTTATGTCAATCAACCTGCAGCTGCAACTCAAAACAAGTGGCTGTATTCCATGGAGGGAGACATTTTGTCATCTAACAATATGGCATTAAGCATATGCATGTGACATTTCCAGGATTATATCCTGGACATGTTTTTGGAATAGCCCTTCACATGGAAATATGTACCCTTTTAGCTGAATATTAATTTTTCTAAACTGTCACAATGGCTAAACTCTGGATTTCTTTATCTGATGGTCCAGTGAGAGGTAGCTTCTGAGGTCCTATTTATTTACTATTAAGAAGTCCATGCTCTTTCAGAACCATCAGATGTAGGTCCCTTGTGGCCAGACAAATTGCTTTCACCCCCAAAAGGTGAGTTAAGGTGCATTTTTTGCATTGTTCACCGGGTGTGGGAATGAGATAAGGTCATCCCCCCCCCCTTTAGCAGGCATAATAGCTGCATCACTATCAGAAATAACAGCAAATGACGCACTTTCCGATTATTGCATCTCTATGCTGGGAAGACTTACCTGCTTGCAAGCAAATGCTAAAGGTAAAATAATAATGCCAGATTATTGTGGCAACCTTGCCTGCCCTTGTGACTGCAGTAGGGTTTAAGAAAGCTTGTTCAGTAATAGTGTTTTACTACTGGCAGTAGTAAAGACTGTTGTTGCAGGTGGTAGAACCTTGCTGGGAAGAATCTTCTAAGCAGCTCTCTGTTTTACAAGCAAACCTGATGATCCATTTTTTTTAACATTGGCAGTTGTAATATGTGGAAGCTTAAAGCTGCGGCTTTACAACCATAGTGCTATTCTCCTCAATAGTACAGAGATCTGTCGAAGTAGCATATTGGTTTATTTGCAAAATAATACTCTGCATCATATTGAGTTTTTTAACTAGTTCACATGCAAATGCACCTTAATTTAACTATTTACTAGCAAGTTATAAAATCCAATTTGCTTGCTAGGGGTTGCTGTCCTTAAGAACTATTGGGTGTCTCTGCTCACAATCTCTGAGATTACACACACACACTTAAGAGACTGATTAATATAATTGTAGGGTCTTTCCCCAAGTCTAGGGTTTATTTATAAAATTAAGGCCCCAAGTTTAATGCAGAAGTTTATTTGAGTTTCCACACAAAGAGGGCATATATAAATTTGCTAAAACAACAGTATTCCCTTTGGGTGTCAGCACAGAACAAAGGCAATAGAAGCTACTTGATGAGCCCAGGCAAGATGAGCAGTGAAGCACTCTTGGAACTAACCAGCAATAATAATATGAACCCAACCTTCATGGAAAAAGCAGAAAAAATGGGAAAAAGTAAAATTGAACAGCATTAATACCTCGTACAACCTTCTTCAAGAAGGAAAAAGTATGTGCAGAATGTATTTTGTACATATGCTACGCTGATTACTGTTGCTAAGAAGGTTTGGAATGGTCTGGCATGAGTGGTTTATTTGCATGTCATAAACTAGAACAGCAGCACAAGTTTAAATATCGGACTGCTGAGAAGGTGATAGATTATTAGAAGCAATCAGTCAGCATTTATAAGGCTAATAAAGTGGATGCAATGCTTCTCCATAGGCTTTTTATATGTTTGGTACGGAAGACAGAGTAGTACTCGGCCACCAAAAGAAAAACCCCTTTAGGTAATTGAAGACCATAATGAATATGTCAAAAAGTCAATCAAAAACACAGCAAAATGTTTGATCTTCTGCAAGTAGCGTTAGTTATCGATGTACATCATGTCATCTTCAAACTGATGGGTGCCTTCTCCAGCTTCATTGCCTTCTGGTGCAGGCGTTTGATTTGTGCCTGTGGTTATGAAACCTGTGGAGGTTTTTGGAGTAAAAACACTGGTTAATATGAGCAAGTATGAGAGTTGTTTTAGGCCAGACAGTTTTACTAAATATCTGCAGAGCTATTTCCTTTCTTCCATGGTATCTGGGTTTTCTTTTAAAAGAAGGGGGGAAATCATTGAGAGGGTTTTCTTACATTTTGTGCCTATTAGAATTCCACCACCAAACATCCATATACTACTGTATCTCTTATTTGTTTCAGTTGGGCAGATTGATTAGGCTGTAGCAGCAAGAAGAGGAAAAAATATTGCAGCACCTTAAAGACTCATCAGATTTATTGTAGCATAGGTTTTCATGGAATAGAGCGTACTGCATCAGATCCATTGAAAGGATTGTCCTAGTTTTGCACACAGACCAAGATGGGGGAAAGTTTGGAGAGAAACAATAATGAAATGCAGAGGTGGAATAAGGCCTGACATTTTTCTTGTAGTTACAGGTAGGTAGCCGTATTGGTCTGCTGTAGTAGAAACAAAAACAAAAAAATTCCTTCCAGTAGCACCTTAGAGACCAACTAAGTTTGTTATTGGGATGAGCTTTCGTGTTCATGCACACTTCTTCAGATACACTGAAACAGAAGTCACCAGACCCTTATATATAGTGAGAGGGTGGGGAGGGGTATTACTCAGAAGGGTGGTGGGAATGGGTGATTGGCTGATAGGTGTGGTAAACCTGTTGACAACTGTTAACGACTGCAATTGGTCTTACAGGAAAAAGAAAGGGGTGAGATGGCTAAAAATAGCTTTATCATGTATAATGAAATAAGAATCCAATGTCTCTATTCAGAGCAGGTCTCTCCATGGTTTTAAGTTTTGTAATAAGTTGCAATTCAGCCACTTCTCTTTCCAGTCTATGCTAAGTTAACACCTGTAGTTATTTTATGAAGCAAGGGTTTCTTTCCGATTGATGGTGTTAAAATAAGCATAACTAGGAAGATAGCATCTTTGGTTACTGCTGCTGTGACTGGGTCACTTGCATAAATGCAAGCTTTGCATAGAAATGTCACAGACTTTCCTGGACTCTTGCGTTTCCTGGCCTTTGGCTTCACTGTCTAGAATTATTCTTCCTCTGTAGTGTCTGGTGTGCCAAGTAATGATAAGACCAACAAAGTATTTTCTTTTCAGCAGCCTAACATGGCTTCCCCTCTGGAATTTGTCACTATGGAAGGCACTGGATTTAGCCAGATGAAATAGAAATCCATTAATCTCACAAAGATGCACATTAATCTCATGAAGAGACAGAACAGACATGTTTCTATCCAAGGGCAAACAGTTAGATACAATGACCTAATGCATAAGCAAGGGCTTCCCTGTTAGCTTTGGAACCAGCGTATGCTTGCATCCCTCAATGCATGTGGAGAGCAGCTGTCAACTTAATGGAGTCCACAAAGCTGAGGGAGCTGAAAAGCAGACTGTATGCTTTGAGTGCTTATCTTCACAACTGAGCATTTTGATCTGTACTGCTCAAACTGATTCCAGGGTGTAAAGTTCCAGTGGAAATATTAAGCATCATGACAGGTTCAAGCATGAATCACTCCCTCTCTCTCTCTCTCTCTCTCTCTCTCTCACACACACACACACACACACACATCCCAGGTCTGGAACTTGGAAAGCGCATGATGCAGCAACCTTGCTGAAAGTCTGGGTTTGGTTAGTGCCTGGGCAGGAGACTGCCAAGGAACCCCATGTTCACCACCTTGAGTTCAGTGGAAGAAAAAGTACCTTAAGTAATCTCTGTAATTTTTAACAACAAACACTTTTTGATAAACTGTGTGGGCTGTTTAGGGAAGCTTTTAATGTTTAATAGATTATTGTATTTTAATATTCTGTTGGAAGCCGCCCAGAGTGGCTGAGGAAACCCAGCCAGGTGGGCGGGGTATAAATAATAAATTGTTGTTGTTGTTGTTATTTTCTACTTAGCCTTTTACTGCTGATTTTTCTCTTTAAAAAATGTTTTACTTTTGTTTATTTACTTTCAGAATCATTCTCTGCACCTTACTCACGTGTGTAGTTCATAGGTTGTCTGTTCAAAAAGAAGCTGTTGTTGCTTAAGGTGTCTGCCATTGAGGAAAGGGTAACTGTGCAGTAGGAGATCTACAAAAGAAATTGTTTTGGTATCACCACATCTTCCATTACCATTCAAAATGACACACTGGCGTTGCAATCCTAAAGAGATCTGGCAGATTTGCTTGCGATTTGAATACATTTTTAAAGCACAAATTAATGAGCTAAAGCATAGCTTCACAGTTGCATTTTTAGCTCTGTTGCTGCTGGTGAGGACCTTGTCTCTAATCTACATTCAGCCAATGACTTATGGACCTTGGTCTTAGGTGCCATTTGAATGAATAATATTGAAGGCAATTTGCTGTATCTGCACTTCTAGTTTAGTAGGGATGTAAAGGGCAAGGGAAATCCTTGCTAAGGTTCAGAGTCCAAACTTTAGACCATAGATTGAAAATGAAGGCAGAGATAAAACTGGACTGGAAAGTTTCCTCACTAAAGTGGGAAAATGAAGAACTCTTGACTGTCTGATGGACAAAAATACCAGTGTGAATGGCAGGTTGCCTGATCTCTGCATTATCTGTCAAGATAATTAAATGTAATCATTATAATTTATGTCATTTAAAGATAGGTTAACAAATTCATATTAGCATATATGAGGAATTTCTTGACCAGATATTAGTTAATCAACGCATCAATTCTATTTTGTCCAAATAAGCTGAGACATATTATCCTGTCTATACAATGCTTTGTAAGCAGATATTGAAAAGAATTGTTCAATTAAATCCATGCTAAAAAAAAATCTATAGCTATACCCTGCATGAACAAAAGCATAGCTGAAACACAAGAAAAAGCATTCTTACTTGTGATTCCAAAGATCTAAGCCGTTTCTCTTGGTCTTTCAGACCATTAAAGTACTTTGAAAGATTGTTCACCCTGTTTTGAGGGGGGATGAAAATCAAAACGGTGAGCAAAGAGGTAGGCACTAGAGGAGTTTAGCTAGACATTTTATTGGATCCAACATGGATTAGACTCCAGAACATGACTGGGACAGTGGCCATTGGGTCTGTTGCAAAGGATTCAGTCCAGTGAAAGTAAGTTGAGAGTAAAGTCCTCCTTTAATGTAACAGTTAAATTGTGTAAATAGAAAGAGCAGTGGGATTGAATCTACCTTCCCTCCCCCTGGCCCCGAACTGACTCACACCTGCCTATACTGACTCTGTTTTTCTACCTGCAATTCTTGCTCCCCATTTTTTGAGCAAGTGTGCAAATTGTGGTCATTGGTGTAGGTCCCACACATATACAGGAGTTCATACAGCTGAGATTTCAATGCAACCCTTGCTAAGTTGCAACTCTGTGGGCTTTCATCTGCTCCCATCAGTGATTCTGTGGCAGAATACATCTTCTCTGCTTTACAGAAGGGTCATGAGATTTGGACAGCAAATGGCTTGAATGCATGCTGTGTTCCTCTAGTTCCCATGCAAAATCTGTTTTCTAAGTAATTGTGCCCTGAGTAATTTGGAATGCTTTGGTTACCCACTTAACATAGGGAAGGAACTGCTTATCTTCTGTCTCAGAACCAAACTAGGCACTCACATGATGACTAAATATGCATGGACTGGTTTATATAGCAGGAATGGTTTTGTTTGTTTGTTTTTAATTTAAATGGAGTGGGGTGGACTTCTAGGGCTGGAGTCAATCTCGGGAGAACATTTTCAGACAGTGTAGCTCAGGGAGACAAGAGTGGCTTTCACTTCCTCTAGAGATGGATGAATTTGTCAATTTTGGGTTCTCTCAGTTTCTCATCATTCAGTTCTAAATTTAAGCCCTTGTAAAAATTAATCAGCATTTTAATGCAGATTTCTCTTAATATACACTTTTTTCTGCAATGCAACTTCCCCTAATATAATGCTTTTTTGTATGTTCATTTTCAAGAATATCTGCATTTTAGGCACTTTGCCCTAGTATGTGCATCTTTCTACACATTACTTGGCTGGAGAATTTCACTGCAAAATTTGGAGAAGTGCCGGTGTTGAAGCGTGATTCTGTTTCAGTTCATGCATTGTTGTGGAAAATGAGTATTAGATAGTTTTGCCTTTAACCTGAACTGAATCATTTTTTTCTCTCCCTTCCCTAAGTTCCTCTTTCCATGCATTGATAGAAAATAAACTCCACCCATCCAGCTTTATAACCAAATCAGTGTTCACATGTTTAATAAACACAGACACAAAAGTCTGGTTTGGCCCTCAGTTAGCATCAAAACAGAGATTTGGAAGTCTCCATCCGTAGATACGCACTTGTCTGACATTTTCTTTAGCCTTTCTTCACTGCTTTCTTTCTTCTTTGTTTCCAGATTTGCCAGGTAGTTTTCTTTTTGTAGCATCTCCCACATTATGATTTTTTGATCCAGACCTCCTGGCAGATCTCTTTCTATAGTAAAAGAAACAAAACATCACAATGTGATTAAGTATGAGGGTTGGGGAATGCCAACCTGTGGGATAGAAGAAAGGAAGATCAGAGCCTAGTGAATCAGATTTTCCATGTAAAAAAATTATTGCTGTTCATTTATACTTAGTTCAAGGCGATGAGCTAGAAAATCTTGAATATGTCATAAAGGTTTGTGTTCACTCCTAGAGCTCCTTCACATGCACACTTGATATAACTGGAGCTGTGAGAGATAATAGCTCCAATCATCTACAGTATTAGAATGGATCCATGAGACCACTGCAAATAAAAGCATGCCCATTCCCCCTTTCTTTAATACTCAAAATCAAACTTCTGGAATGCTAAAAAAAATTAAATTATTAAAGACAGAGCTGTAGTTTCTAACACTGAGTGCTATCTTCTTCAGTAATCTGTATCCTTTAAAAAATATTAGTAACTCGTCATTAATTATTTAGAAAGAACATTTAATTGCTCTTGCACAAAATTGATTTTTTTGAAAGCAGCTTTAGTCAGAAGTGAGCAGAACTATTGTATCAGTTCACATTGCTTAAAAGGTAATGTTTTTTAATGGAGGCAGCGCACATACTCGTTTGAGAATCATCCTGTATGTGTGGACCCTCAGATTGTGCTGAACATCTTACCATTACCTCTCTACAGCTTACCCAGATGCTCTTTTTTGTGCTCTGTCTTTTTAAAGATCCGTCTAAGAAACAGCTTAATGTGGTCAATAATGATGAAGGGAGGGGCAAACGCAGGCCGGCCGTGGTATTCCACAATCAAGTTGTAACGCTGAAATTTCCAGAAGATGTCTGCATTTCCCTGAACAACCTGAAAAGTGTAACTTGAACAGGGAGGGGTGAGAATCACATCAATAAAATCTCATGTTTATTTCTTTAAGCCATCTACATACCGCTTAATCACCAAAGTTTCTAACAATGCACATGAAGGTGACAAAAATATATGGTAGGATAAAATCAAGCAAAATTAGTCCAAGACAGAAAACTTTCCCCATGATACCCTGCTGATGCTGGAATAGAAAGGTTTTTGCCAAGAATATGAAGCTCAGCAAGGAGGTGCCTGGTCTAATCTCAGCCAGGAAGGGGTTCCACAGAATTGCTTCCCAAATACAGAATGCACAGCTTCTGGTGTATATAAGCAGTCCATCTGAGCCATGATGGAACATTAACAGAGACTCTTCCAAAGATCCCAGTAACTGGGCAGGGATATAAGGAGGAGTCTGAAACAACAAAGAACTATCTCCCAATGCTGCATGAACCAGCTCTTAAAAATAATAATAATTCCACAACCATTATTTAGGGGCTTTTAAAGTAGCGTCTTTCCAAATGTGTTGCGTACCTACATTTACAGTTGGAAACAACTCATTTAAAGCACCTGTAGATTACTTTAGCCTGTATTTAATGCTTTTGTTTTTGGTTGGCTGTCACTCAGCTTTACAATAGGCAAGACTTTGACTTTTATTCCACCATGTACACACATGGGGAGGTACAAAATGTGTGCAGTCTTATTAAGATTATAAAATGTGCCAATTTAAAATATTTAAGGTTTGGATTGGATCCAGACTTGCCTTTTCATATATGGAAGGTTTTCTTCCCTTTGTGGGAGGGGCCAAGAAGCTGTGGGGCTGCCCTGCTGGGTTTCCCCACTCCAGCCCTCAGAGCCACCTGCCAGAGCAGGTTTTCAGGGAGGGGAAATGATGGACCATAGAAGTAATGTGGAATTGGTGAAAATGTCCTCCTTTAGCAGGAAAGTCCCCTTCAGGAAAGTTCCATAGGTGTTCTACCCATAGGTTGCCTGAACCCATTGTCTTCAGATGTATTAAAATCTTTACAGAGTAATAGTGTTGATGTTTATCCATACTGGGCCCTGATGTATTAGACCCTTTATATGCACGTAGCGAAGAGAAAGCTTCCCCTCTCCCACCTGTTCTAAATAATTTGTGTATATTTAATTGAATTCTGCAGTAGAAATGAAGATATTGCTTTCTTTGTCATGTTCTGGCTATAGTTGGAAAAAGCAATTACGTTTTCCAGCCCATTCTGAAGTAAATCAGCTGAAACCCATTTTAAATGGCTTGTGAATCACACTGACTGTATTAACAACTCTCCTGCTGAGAAAGTTGGGCGCCTCTAAGTTCCAATGAAATCAATGGCAATTAAGCACATCATTTAATATGACAATGGGGCTCTGGTGTTTTTCTGGATTGCACTCGTTATGTGCAAAATGAAGACAGTCATCAATGACTGTCCATGTCTATGCTCAAAATAAGAAAAATCCTTCCAGTAGCACCTTTAAGACCAACTAAGTTAGTTCTTGGTATGAGCTTTCGTGTGCAAGCACACTTCTTCAGATACCTGAAGATACCTGAGGTATCTGAAGAAGTGTGCTTGCACACAAAAGCTCATACCAAGAACTAACTTAGTTGGTCTTAAAGGTGCTACTGGAAGGATTTTTCTTATTTTGACTATGGCAGACCAACACGGCTACCTATCTGTAACTGGAACCATGTCTATGCTGTTATTGTTCATACATTTAACCAGCGATTGTTATATGCGCTTCCCTCTTTTTATAACAGGCAGGGGGAAAAAATACTTGCCTGAACATGGCAATCAAGAGATTCATAAGCAGTACATTTGTAACCAGCAGGAAAATGACTAAGAGGACTATGACAAGCCAGTTGGCATAGGCATTTGGGCACGACGATGCATTATCTGTCAGGTTTGCCATTGGACTCGGTGTGCAGTTTTCAAAGTTCATGCGAGATGCTGTAGTGGATTGAAAACAAAGCAATTGTCACTTTGGGAAGCTACTGATTGTTAGACCTGTTAATTGCTGAGGCTGTTCTCCCTCTTTCTGCTGTTCAGATAAGCAGAATGTTTTTCGTTTTTGTTTTTTGCAATTTCACAGCTTCAGTACCATGAGGTGTGCTTGATTTTGCATTGTTGCATAATTAGAATAATGGATTACCTTAACAATTAGCAGAACAAGCATTACAAATATAGTTGACACACACACACACATATTCAGTGACAGAAATGACATACCTATATAATGCAAATCTCTTTATTATTTTTACTATTATTAATTATTCGTCCTTCACCCTAAAGTCCCAGGGTGGGTTACAACATTAAAATACAATATTAAAACAGTTTAAAGCAAAAGGAGAGGGGAGTTCACGACATGTGGCAGCATTAGGTTTGAGAACAAAATTTGTTTAAAATAGCCTGGCCTCCTTGGCCTTGAACATCAGTGTAATGTGCAGAAATCAGAAGGCGGAACTTTTCCGACTAGAGGTAAACATTTCCACCCGCCGATGTGCACTCATAAAGGCAAATCTACAGTACTGCTCAGCTTTAGTGGGAACACTATTATCATTAATATTTATTAAATCTTGCCCATGGGAACCCAAAGCATCTTACAAGCAAACAAACAAACAAAAACCCACATTAAAACCAAGGAAGAAAAGAAATCTATTAAAAACATCCCACCCACTACTAAAAGGCCACAGGTAGTTAAAGGCCAAAGGTCTGGTTATAGAGAAAAGTTTTTGCCCGGTACCTAAAGATACATAATGATGGCACTAGGCGAGCCTCCCTGGGGAGAGCATTCCACAAATGAGGAGCCAGTACAGAAAAGGCCCATTCTTGTGTTGCCACCCTCCAGATTTATTGTGGAGGGGAGCACACAAAGAAGGGCCCCAGATGGTGATCTCAGGAACATTTGTGGAACAAAAGTACAGCAGTGCTTGGGGGCCATGCTAATTGTAGAAACGATGCCATGGTTGCTTTCTCTTGTCATCCAAGTCTAAAACAACATCAACAATAGGTCTTTTAATTCCTTAACCTTACAATCTATTTCATCCAGCGGAATCTGTCCAAATATGTGAAGATAGGGGCGGTAGAGCACCCTTCTGAAGATCCATTCTGCTCGACTGTCATCAGGATGGAGCAAGGCTTGTGTGGTCACGCCATAGGCAATGAGCCACACACTCAGGAAAAAAAGGAAGAAGAAAACATCCTTCATCTGTAAAAGGAATACATAGTCTGAAACCAAGACATAGATTAGGAATGTACAAAGGAGATAATTAAGGGACTGAGATTGACTTCTTGACAGGACTTCTCATTTCTTTATGGAACCAAGGCCCAGGCCTGGAGGGAGGGCAAGTTTGTGCTACATGTGTGCCATAATGATACAGTGAACTGTCAATTAAATGGTAGGAAGTCATACCAAACTGCTCCCAAGCAGTTGAGAATGTCATTAGAGTACTTTATTACTATTACAGGCATGGGGAACCTCCCCCAGCAGGATTTCAGTGTGTCTTTGAGAATGTGCAGAGTGCCTTTCACGTTTCACTGTGTAATCACAAGTCCATGCACACACTCATGGTTGCTTGACCACTTACATTCCACTCAGGTAAAGACTACATGCCCTACATGCAGACTTCACTATACCCTCCAACATTTCTCCGATGAAAATAGTGCTACCCAGAAGGCCTGTGTTTGTTCCTTTGGTTTAGGAAATACTGTACATCATTGGTTTTCATGTCCATGTGAAATCTTGTACTTACCATTCTCTCCACAATGATGATCTTTGGGCCCAGTTGCTTATGGATGGCAAAAATATGAATCAGTCTGAGAGTAAACACCATAAAATCAATAGCAAGTACTGTGCGGCCATCTTGAAAGGTTGAATTAAACATTCTGGGGTTAAAAGAGAAAATATGAGTCGACTCCCTTAGATCTATTTCATTAACTTTGCTTATGGAACACTGTATATCATACATACATGGTACCACACACATGAAGCTCTCAAAACCACAAACCTGCAGGTAACTCCAACAATGAAGAAAAAGATGGCCACCATATCACACTTGTTCCAATTATCTTCTACGTACAACTTGATTTTTTTCATTAAATTCATATCTTCATCAGTGAAAAAGCTCTGTAAGTTAACAGCATTTATCATTTAGTATAATGTTACACACTTCCATGTCCCATCATTAACTTAGCATTCCAAAAGTAATTTGAATTAGAAATGTCAACAAGAATGTTGTGTTGAGTGGAATTAGCTTTACTTCATGGCTCTATAGATCTTAATAGCTAACAATACATCTTTAATGGGCACCGATGGCTGGTGGGGACTTAGCTGTAGCACAAGCTGCTTGCTTGAGCAAATGGTAGAGGGAAACAATTTGACTGATAGAACGTGGCCAGTAAAGGAGGAAGAAGATTTTGGTCATGCACAAATGTGTCTATTGCACATGTGGATTCCCAGCCTCAACCTGTAAGATCTAGCTGGGTAGCTGAGAGCCATAATGTAAGTTACCCACCTGTCGGATTTCTTCCAAGACCAATGTAAAAACCCAAAAGTAAAGTACAATCTCCTGGATGGATGGGCCCTTTGGTGGGGGTGGTTTAAAATCCACTAAGAGGACATAGGCAAACAGAAGGAGGAAGGCAAAGTACATGATAACATTCCCCATAAATACTGTGACAGGAGCAGTCCAGAATTTTTTCCATCGTGTAAACACAAATGTTGCACATGCTATATTTTCAGAAGCAATTTGGGTTTCTAACTGGGCGTCTCCCCTGAAAAAAAGAGAAAGAAAATACTGTTTTGTTTCCATTTCTGAGCAGTGGTCTGTAAAGCAATTTTATAGCTTGATTGTCAGATTCACAGGCTAAGGCAGCAGTCCTATGCTCAACTGCCTGGGAGTAAGCCCCATAGAATTCAATTGAACTTACTTCTGAATAGATATGTATACAATTGAACTGTGATTGTCATCAGTTTCCAGTTTCCTGTCCAAGGAGATCCTGAAAATTCTCTTTCCCCAGACTGTTCAATAAACATTAAGGGTGGTAGTCAACTGAGTTTTACTTAGAGTAGACCCTTTGAAATTAATGAGCATGCCTAAGGGCCATTAATTTCAGTGGGCCTACTTTCAGTAAAACTTAGCTGACTACCACCCTTAGTTACTAGAGTGTAGCTATTGAGACAACGTGCTGCTATTGTATTTTGTTATTTAAACTTCTACAGCTCCAAACTCCAATAGAGGAAATTAATATGTAATGTTTATTTATTCTCTGTCTCATCAAAGCAAGAATAATATTCAATACAACTTTGGAAAGACAAGTTAATGAAATCCTGGCTTTGTTGAAATTAACTCTGCATCTCCCATTGACTCCAGTGATAGACTAAACTATCCCCCCCCCCCCCCCGAGAGACTCAAACAGAAACAACTTTATATTATTTCATGTCATCCATCTATCAAGTACACTACACAATGGCTCCACTTGCGTGGGAATAATCTGTCAACTAAATGATTACAAGTTGATTTTGCATATCTGTGGAAAGTGGTTTTCTATGATCTGCACTAAACTGCCCGTCAGTTATCATACTGCAGAGCATAACTATTCTTTATCTCTAGCATTTTTAACCCCGCTCTAGCTGATGATGATATCTGTAGCATGGTTTGTAGTTCAGTAAAAAAGGAGACTCTGTATTCATGCTTACAGGCTTGCAATCTGAGGCACCAGATCTTAAAGTTAGCCCAGCTAGGATGGATTTTTTAATTTTAAGATCCTCAAGGCAATTTCTCAATCTTGGTTGAGGGCTGCAAGTGCACAGCTGCTACTAGAGTATTGATAAATATCCTTATAATGTTCAAGATATTATAATGTTCTTATAGGGCCAAGTACTGTGCATGGTCATCCCATCCCTGTCTGCTCTCGCCCCCCCTCCCATTTTTAAAGTCATGTTCTCTGTACACACCAGAAAGGAGACAAGGATTTCTTCACTTGATGCACATTACCAGATTTGTTTCCTCATACCAGCACCCACCGCCCCACTTCAACTCCTATTCAATTAAGCTTTCATCTTAACATGGATGTCTCAAATGTACACACCTCAGCTTAACAGCGGCTTACATTTTCAAATCAGATGGAAAGGCTTGTGGCTACATGTGGTACAGGATACATGTCTTGTGTACATGGCTTCAGACGCTAGCAGCAGGAATCAAAGGTAAGATGTGCACAGCCTTAACTTGTGGTTTTGCCTACCCACCTCTGTGTACCTCAGTTTAATCTCCAAGAAATGTTCTCTTTCGTTACTCTGTTTTGAAGCTTCCAAATAACATTACATTGCAATCTTACCTATCTACTTCCTTGGGGAAAAGCAATGTCCTTTCAGAATCCGGGCTGTCAAGGTCTTTGCATGATTCTGGCTCCAGGGCTGATTGTGTTTCCTCACTGCAAAGGAATTGATTTACTGAAAGATATTGGAAAGCAGTTTTTCACTCCTGAGGTGAGGGGAGACTTTCAGTGCTGAGCTAAGCTTGATACATCAAGGTAAGGTAGCATAAACCACTTGCAATTGTCCTTTGGTCATTGGGGAGGGGGCGGGGGAGAGCAGGGTCATGCGCACCATACCTGCTCCTGATCTCCACATGTTCAACTGAAGATCACTACAGAGGCTATATTAGGATCTCTCTCTAGGTGTTCCTTTGGTTCCCCTCCACATAAACTCAAAGAAGGATTTCTGTGATTTTCTGGCTCTCACTTATCATAGAGATGATTCTCCTCCACCCCGTAAGATGGAATTTAAAGTGCTAAAAAGGGGCAGGGATTCTGTGGCTCTCCATATGTTGTTGGACTACAACTCCCATCATCCCTGCCCATTGGCCATGTTGCCTGGCACTAATCCGAGTCATGATCCATCAACATCTGGAGGGCTACAGTTTCCTCATCCCTGGGAGAAATGAATAAAATGCAATGTATTTCTCTAACATTTAGAAGTGACAGTTGACTACTTTGTATGAATTTCTGATTTGAATGCTGTAATATTTAGGAAGGTTGGCTTTCCAGTAAGACACAAAATTATCCTACTGGAAAGCCTGTCCCCTTAGTTTCATTTAAATACTTCTGATATAGTTAATAGATACTAACTAAACTGAATCTACTCAGAGGCAGAGACATGGGAGACCTTACACATAATCCAGTTAAAACTCCAGCCTAGTGTCATAAATGTGTCTTTCCTTCATTCGTTTTGGTTTAAGTGAGTTTGTGGATCAGACTGAAATAGGTTCTAGAATCTAGATATTTACAAAAGAGAAGGAGATGAGGCCAGGATCTGATAGACATTGATAGATGAGAATGTACAAGCAATTGAGATAATGTCTGGTCTGGCACCTAGTATGCTGTTAAGAGTGAAAAACAGACACTGATAGCCTAAGAATCTGCACAAAGTATCCATCATTCTTCCATTTGGGCAGAATAATCATACTTCTGAGATATGGGATTTGAAAACAGTTGCCACCTTTTTTCTCTATGGTAGAGACTGAAAAAGTAGCATGACATGCAGATATTAAACTGGTGCAACTTCCTACATGATTACATCTGCATTCAAGGAAGAGATTTAAAGGGTGCTTACAGTGTTTTCCACAGTGTCTCCACTATGCCAGTCTACTTCTGCTCCCAATTTAATCCGGGTTTACTCTTTCTGTGGAAAACCCAATACTTCTTTTTAAAACTGCTGCCAGTGAGCAGCTTGTGATACCTGAATAACCTGTTTGCAGTATTCAGGCCCTGTCTGGGAGAACCCTCACTAGCTGAACTTCTGCCTCTCATTCTGCTTTCAGGTTAAAGAAGGAAATTTTTCTGTCACCACTATTTGTTGTCAAATACTACCTGTTTCCCACTCTTCTTCCCATGCAGAAGGTCCCTATGGTTCTTACCTGAATGATATCAAATTTGTATAGATCAGGAAAGGGCACCCAAATCCACAGATCAGCTTCAGGATTGGGGTGGATGTTGACATATCTCCCCACCAAATCTTTGTTAGAAAAGCCTGGAATTTAGGACAAAGGATGCAGCGTTGATACAATACAATGAGTATACAAGTAAATACCACTACCCAGATATCGTTGGACTAAAACTCCAATCAACCCCTGCCAGCAAGGCAAGTGGCCAGGGGTCCAACAACATCTGAAGAGCTACAGGTTCCCCACCCCTTACTGAACATAATACCAGAAGAAAAACCAGAATTCCAATGACCCCCTTAAATTAGAAAATTTTCTTGGGCCACGCTTAACTTCTGGTTTCATTGACTCAGAGGAGGATATTCATCTCACTCTCTTGCTCCCAACTTTGAATCAGCATTGGTAACAACTTTCGGAGAGGACCACCCTTGGATTTTACTCACCTGCACCCCATCGTGAGCAAAGAAAGACTTGGTATCTGCTTCTGTAGCCAAGTGGAGACAAGTTGTTTTGCTCCAGTACCGGTTCCTCCTCACCAACAAAGCAAAAGCTCGGTCTTCACTATTGTGGTAGCATTCGCTGAACAATTCTACCAAGGGTGGGGGGGAATAGGGGTGCAGGTGCAAGAAAAGAGAATGATACATAGAGAAAGCTAGACATATTCATATGTATGTGTTTTAAGTACTAGAGGTGTTTATACAGAAAAAAACGAGAGAATCCTTATATGCGTTTGTCTTGTTTATACAACTTTCAGTTCCGCTTTAACTGCAGAGATGCATTTGGAACGTGATGGTTTTGATACTTTGTGACCCCCACCCTCCACAGACCCTCCCCCTAAGATTGGCTGTTTCCATATTGGCAATTACTGGCAAAAATGAAACGCGAAAAACAGCATGATATCCAAACAGCATGGGTTGCGTGGCAGTTCCCGCCCCCTCCCATAGATGGAGTAAATAAAGACGCCGGACACCAGAATTAAGGTTAATGGGCGAAAATGGCCACAACTTTATTGATTACAGGTAAGAGTGGTATTGGCTTCAGGCATTGGCCCTAACATACTATCCGGTCTAACCGGGAAGGGTTAAGCACCAACAGGGGGAGCCCCCCGAGATGCACATCCGTAGGCGCTCCCCAAGGGGTTACCGCTCGGGGGCACGCTTTAGGCCCTAGCCTCCGTAGGTTTCGGACGAGGCGACGCCCCCCGGAGTCCTTTAACGAACTACCCTTCAAGATGTGGGGGAGGTGATGGCGTTCCTCCCCCCCGACCTCATTTGCATAACAATACCCCCGCCAATGCCTAACCGCCACACGAGCCAGGCTCGCCGCCAATACCCTCAGACCTGTAACCAATCCCTGATCCCCTGGGGTTACAGTTATTAGCCTATGTGAAGGAGGCATCCTCCTCCCAGCAACACAGTCAGAGCAGAGGAATGCACACAGCTGAAGAAAAGAAAGGCAGCTGGCGGCATTTCCTGGAAGAGTCCCAGACTGAGAGAGTGAGAGAAAGCAGATAGAGGGGATAGCTTCGAGGACAAGGAAGAGTGGAGAGGCTGCAAAAGGAAGAGGCTGGAAGGAAGGAAATAAGGGCATGGAGGATGGTGACAGAGGGGAAAGCGAGTGGGAAGCTATAACGCAGAAGGGGAGGAAGAGAAGTAGTAGGTGTTGGTCAAGAAAGTCTGGGGGCCAAGTAGCCTCCAGTGGTCGCCTTCAGGGAGTTGAGATAGGATTCCATAAGGCAGGGAACCTATACTAAAGGAATCCCTGGAGTGGAGGGGGAGAAAGAGAAAGAGTTTATGCTCTGCTTTTTGAAGTTTCCTAGCTTGTATTAACACAAAGGGAAGTGATGGATGGAAAATGAAGGGCCCTGCGTGAGGGGCAAGGGGAGAGAGGATCTCCCAGGGTGGGAGGCTGGGTGGAACAGGGTGGGGAGATGGAGATGATATTTTTATTTCAATGAATGTGAATCCCGAATGCTAAACTGAAGAAGCATTCACAGCAAAACCCTAAATGTTAAAGACTCTGCTCTTTTGTACCGCATTCAATGCAGTGACTAACATTGGGAGGTACAACAACATCTTAAACCTGGCTAGTTGTTTGAAGTCTGAAATTTGTCTGGATGCCTCCCCCCTCTCCCCAAAAAAATTCACTTTTGCACACTTCTGTGTTTCTTGCTTTATTTTAAGAAGGAAGTTCTCAAAGTATCTACATTCCACTCTGAACAATAGCAGGAAATAATGCACATCTTGTGAGAGGGGTTTCGTTTTTTGTGAGGGGCTGAAAGAATGCAGAGGAAACAGCAGTGACTAGGCCAGAGGTGGGAGAGAACAGATGGGCAGCTACCCTGACTCCTACTCAAAAAGCTGGAAAGGTCTAAAATGTCAGCCAATGTCTGTAGCACACACATGGTGCATGCACGTAATGGGGGGGCATAACTCAGTATTACAGCCCATGCCTGGCATGCAGATGATATATTCAACCCTTGGCATATCCCATTAAAAATATCACATAGGAGAAGATGGGAAAGACCCCGGAGAGCCATGGCAAGAGAGTAAATAGCTCTGGACTGTATCAGGGAAGGGAAACCTGTGGTTGTGTAGGTGTTCATAGAATTATCAGATCATGGAATTGTACAGTTGGAAAGAACCACAAGGATCATCTAGTCCAATCCCCTGCAATGCAGGTATTTTTTTGCCAAACGTAGGGCTTGAACTCACAACTTTGAAATTAAGCCTCATGCTTACCGACTGAGCTATCCAGAAGGAACATGTTGTTGGACTACAACTCCCATCATTCCTGACCACTGGCCAAGCTGGCTGGGGCTGATGGGATCTGGAGCCCAAGAATAACATCTAGATGCACAAATAGTTTGTTCTGGTATAAGGCAGTTTCCATCCCAAGTGGGACAACTGATATAGCTCATCATCTCCAGTCACCAGTTGTCTAATCTCAGGCAGGGGCACTTGGAGGAGTAACACCTTGGATAATATTACAGTCCAGACAGGTTCAGCTGGAAGGAGATGGTCCTTTAGACACCCTGGCGCCAACCAGCACTTTGGATTATATCTGGAAATTTACAGATAGCAATTAATGCCATAGGCCAGGAGCCAGCTTTGCCTGGTGAACAGCAGCTTGAAGGGGGAGAAGGCAGAGAGGTTCCACCTGCAACTGATCAGCCTTCAAGGACTGAGAGGAGAAGGCAATGATGAGAGCCAGCTGGCTTCAGCCTCCTTAAGCAGAACTTCCAGCAGCACTCAGTTGCTGGTAACGATTGTAGTCCTGGCCCTACCTTGCTGCTTCCTGCTTGTCTTGACCCTTGACCCCAATGATCATTGAATTCCATGATCCCTGGACCGTCTGACCACATGGATTACTGTTCACCTGACCCTAGGACTTTGGACACTGCCTCTGCCTCCAGGCAAGTACACCTCTGAGACTCTTCTGGTTGGCTGGCCTCCCAATCCACTAAACTCTGCCCGTTGTTGCTCAGCAATGAGACTACGATAATTAAGCTCTTTTAGAAGTGGCAAGAGATGTTCCCAGTGGTGCCTGTCTGTCAGTAGTCTGTCACTAGCTGAAGTTTTTGAGAAGAACCCCATGCACAGTCCATCGCTATAATCAATCCCAGGTGTTACTAGGGCTAGCAGTAATTTTGCAACCCCTATCCAGAAGGGGCTATCAACTAGCCCATGAAAGGCAAAAACTTGTGCCCTGATATTAATGTTGAGTGGTTTGTTTGATTGGTAGAGCTATGATCCAGTCAATTCTCATCAATGCATGCCACCTTTGTATCTTGCTCAGAGTTTTAATTACTTTGAGAGAAGACATTTGTCCTGCTCCATTGCAGAGATACTTTGCAGTCCCCCCCCCCCCGTTCAGATACCCATTACAGGAAGGCAAAACTCAAATTGCCATTTGATGCTGTTAGGTCACCTCCAGACTGTAGGTACTTTGCAGAGGTTCAAGCAGTTTGGACAGTTAAAAGTGGGTGGAATCATTCTGGCTTCATCTGCACTAAACCTTTAAAGCTGCCACAATAAACGAGTGATTCCTTGTAAGTGTGGAACAAGGGTAATACGGGACTTGTAAAAGTACATTTGGTCTGTTGGCTCAGACAAGTTTTAAATGGTTGACACTGTATACGCTTACCCACAGCAAGCTGCTCATATTTTGCCTCTTTCATTTTACGGACTACTTCAGCTTCTTTCTCCAGGTGGGACATCTCTCGGAGGATTTTGCAAGCTGCCAGGGCTGCAGCTACACCTTCCTGACCCTGGGGTGGGGAAACCATGTAAAATCACATCCGAATCTTAAGAGACGATTAAAAACAAGAGCATCTCCTTGAGATGCCACCTGCCCTGTTTATTTCATATTTCCCAATGACTGAGCGGTAAGCACTATTACAAGAGTGGCTAGGGAAACCCAGAGTATAAATAATAAAATGATGGTGAAGAAGATATTACAACCACATTGTGAATACTTCTGGAAGGGCAATCCCTTTAATCTGTTGCAGCAAAAAACTCCAAAGCATCTTAAAAACCCAGACACTTATTATCGCATAAACTCCCCTGCCCCCAATTAGATCCCACTGCATTAAATAATGAAAAAGGTGCTTGCTGAAAAGGCAAAAAGCTTGTCCAAGGTAGCATAATAAGCAGCTCAAAAATGTTTTCCTCTTGAAATGAACACTTTTAACAATTAGTGCTATTTTGGTCTAGCAGATTGGGCCTAAATTTCTGGCTAGCCTTGAAGTCCCAGGGAGGCTGTGGGCCAAGGCACATCCTTTCAACATGGGAACAAACAGGATAAGGGATTTTTGCACTGTAAACAGTGTGATATGAATGAATATGAGAATGCAGAAAAGGTCAATGGGAGAAGAGTTCATGAGAGACAATGAGAAAAACAGCAGGTGAAGGAGGAAGGTTGCAAGTAAGGAATGTGCTCACAAGTGAGGCTTAAAATGCATTTTTTGAGGGGAGTGGCTTTGTTGTATTTGTTTCTGCCTTAAATTTGCTCATAGTGTAAATGTGCATTCTTCTGGCCAATTCAGATTTTACATTAGAATTGCAAATGCACCCCCCCAACACACTCTCTCTCTCTCTCTCTCTCTCACACACACACACACGACACACACACACACACACACACACACACACACACTCTGATTGACAACTTTCAGGCGTTTATAGAAGTGGTTTAAATCACTTAAAGATTATTTAAGTCTAACATGGGAAACACCCCAACAATTTAGTTGATTCAGCTACATTTTCCTTCTAAGTGATGTGAAAAGCAAATTTGTATTGGGGGCTTCTCACAATAAATGCTTTCCTGCCCAAAAGAAACTCGTGAAGGTGAATTCTTCATAGCACTGTATTACTCCCATCTAGTGCTATGTGGGGTGTCTGTTTGGTTTTTTGCCGTGCCTGAGAACTGCTTTAAGGCAGTTATTTAGAATGCTGGGGGGGTGGGTTGTTTTTAAAGAGACGGTTGCTTCTCAGAATAGACTCTCAAAGGTGGGCTCTCTGGATTCTTGGTGGGCTGGATTATTGCCCCATGCTTTCTAAGTACAGGCTGTATAGCTCAGTTGGTTAGAATGTGGTTATCTCAATACTGCCATCAATATCAATGTATTTAGGATGCCATTTTGGAAAGGGGGGTATGGGAAGGAATAGTTGGTTGGTTGTAAGTTGCTTTGGGTTTCCCTGGGCATGATAAAATGGCTAACAAATTTAATAAATAACAGTTCAGTGGAGACCCACCCCCCGAAAAACAGGTTGTATTCATGGTGCTAAATAGTTTTTTGTGTAAGCGGAATGACTTCCGCTTGCGCAACTGAACTTCCCCCTCTCTTCTTCCCCCTAATCTGTTCTGGCAGTTCCCCCAACCCTCCAGAACAGATCTGGGGACAGTGAGGGGGCAGTAAAGGGGAGGAAAGTCCCATTGCACAAGCAGAAGTTTATCTGCCCACACTGAGTTGAATATCACCCTTGGACTTTCGGTTTCCCAGAATTGGATAAATAGAGAATCAGCATCAATGAACATTTTGACAATGTGATGAAACAGAGGGTTTCTGTTCCTTCTGCCTCAGTAAATTTAGGCTCTCTTTGCCTGTGGTTCATGTAACGCAGGCATGTCTGCAGTGAGTAACCCCTTTCAGGAGTAAATAATCTGAAAGCTATAGCACACGCTGCACACAGGGCTTCCCTTTTATGAGAGGAAACAATATATTTATTTCTTTATGCCTTAGTTATGGGGAAGCAGAAATGTCAGGTTTCCTGCTTGGTCCACCACAGGTTGACCCCTCCCTTTCCAGTCAGGTTTCTGATTCTTTCATCCAACCTGGTATCCAGGGATTGTGCCTGGTCCCAGATACAATGGCTTAATAACAAATTACACCTTTTACCCTGAGAAGGTCCAGGCATTAATTCCTAGCATCTCAGTTTAAAAGGAGCTTGCTGAAAGGCCTTTGCCCGACACCCTGGAAGGAATTAAGTGGTTTATTGTAAGGCAGCTCCATAGGATCAGACATCAGAAGCAAGGAAGGAGCCTCCCCAGGCAACAGTCTGCATCTGCTGTCTTGCAGTTTGTGGGCTATGGCATTAGGCAGGCAAGGTGCTTGCCAGGCCACACCTGGTACTGGTGGTCCTGCGGTTTGCATGAAGGCTGGGGTGGCACTATGGGGCATTTCCCCACTTCCCTCTCCAATGTTGATATATATTTTGCAATTGCTCCTGCTGGCTGTTGTTTTATTATTGCTTTTGGATGTTGCAGCCTGCTCACAAAAATGTACAGTGGTACCTCTGGTTACGTACTTAATTCGTTCTGGAGGTCCGTACTTAACCTGAAACTGTTCTTAACCTGAAATGCCACTTTAGCTAATGGGGCCTCCTGCTGCCACCATGCCGCCGGAGCACGATTTCTGTTCTCATCTTGAAGCAAAGTTCTCAACCCGAGGTACTATTTCTGGGTTAGCGGAGTCTGTAACCTGAAGCGTATGTAACCCGAGGTACCACTGTATCATAAAAGGCAGGAAATAAACAAAGCAATAATGATAGCCTCCATAGTAAAGAGTCCATTTTGGATTGCTGAAGAGGAGGTACCTAAGTTCCCTCTCCCCACCAGTATCTTCTATTTGCCCCTCCAATAAAATACAGGTAAGTAGCTAAAATAAGCATTTGAAATCTGTAGCACTGCACTATGAAGCTTACCATCGCCCAGAAGTAGTACGCCATCTTGTGCCGGTTTTGAAGTACTGCCCATAAGAATAAATCTCTCCAAGGATTTTCGCTTTTCTGATTCATATCCAAAGGGCTCGGTACCCTTTTTGCACTTATCTTATCCTAAAGGAGCAAATAACTTGTTATAATGCTGTTTATCTGGAACTTCCCTAAGTGAATCTTTCTATTTGCAGGCAAGCGTTATGATCCCAGCCATATCAAAACAATTTTCCAAAGTAGGAGAGACCTCCTGCTCTTGAGCAAACCCTTCACAAGGATCTTCTCCATGCCACAGCAATTAGCTACAGAGGGCATCAAAGCATGCTTAGAAGGATGTACAGCACACTGAACGGCCGCCATCTATTGTGATGTACCAGATCATAGTCCGAATAAGTGGAACGGCATCCCCTGTTCCATGCACTGTAATGTAGGAGAGGGGACATATCCTTTAAAATTAATTATGCTCTTCAAGTTAAGGAACATCTGGAAACATGTAGGCAACCTCTATCAATATGTTTTGTATCCTTTTAGAAAGATAATGCGTCTCTGAGTTTTCAGGCAAATTTTATGTTCCCCAATTGTCCGGATGAAACCACGGCATAGCACTTATATCTGTACCAGTTGCAAGCCCCCAAATGGCACCTCTGTCTGTGCTGAACGCAAAACCAGAGAGCTCCCAGCTCCCTTAAATAAGCCTCTTGGATTTTGTTTTTTTGTTTTTGGCAGTACCCTGAGATAATTTATTCACTGTCACTACTGAATTAAAGGCGCACTGTGTCCTGGAAACAAATGAATAGGTATGAGAACATCCTGTCTGAAAGACATTGGGCAAAGAAGCTGCAATTAGCCATATGACCCAGCTTTCTGTGATATCAGATTTTTATTTGGTTTTGGCAACAAGAGCACACTTTTCAGCAGACACTAATTAATGGTGGCTCATTAAAATTCAAGCAAGTCATCTCAAGGTCTAGCATGCAGAAGCTCGTACATAAATCAAGGCTCAACTGTTCAATCCCTTTACTGCTTCCTTTATGCTGAGAGAGAGAGAAAAGTAAGCATTTTGATGCTTACATTTCCCAGTGAAAGCACCACATTAGTATCTGATTCCTGATTTTGGATTTTATACCCTCACTACCCCATGATGTATCTTTCAATACAGTCAAACAGGAGCATTCTGATTGCATTTTTGTCCTTTGGACAATACTCTAAGCCCTGGTCCAGAAGTCACGGGGTGATATTTTATCAATACATTGAAGAGGTAGTTTGCAGTTTGCTACACCATTTTATTAAAAAATAGTTTCGGTATATGCCCTAACATAGGAAAGGAGAAATGCATAGAAATCAACAAACAATACATGTGTGTAATGTGGAATTTTCATATTTACTAATAGCATCACATAAAAATATCCAATAGTTATCCATTACAGCCAGGCAACCGCAATCTAGGCAAAAACAATAACATTGGAGTTGCTATCTGGTGGGGAATACTGTAAACTCTAGACCAGGGATCGGGAACCTGTGCCCTTCCAGGTGGACTTTAACTCCCATCAGCCCTGGACAGCATGGCCAGGGGTCAGGGATGAAGTGAACCACCGTTTTTGAGAGCCATAGGTTGTCCTTCCCAGCCCTAGAAGGAAGAAAATTGTGAAAGTGGACAATGTCCAAGTTTCTGATGCCTCCCGCATTTTACAGGTGAAAGGCATATTGCCTTAAGGATTTCAATGACACATTCAGGCCATTTCAACAGTGATTTGACTTGTGAGCACAGCAGCTTATCATCTGTGACTTCTTGGACCTGAAAAAAATGGAATTGGGTGGTATGCCAGTGGTTATATACTGGGTCCCAAAGGGCCATGCCTTGTGTTCAACACTCCCTATGTTTTTGAGAAACTTACGGCTTTCTTCTTGCTTCCAGATTTAGGGTCTTGGTAGAAACCTCTGCATGCATCGTGAAGGAAGTCCTTCAGCACCCTGGAAACCTCATGAAGAGTGAAGAGAGGGCAAGTGTCCATTGCTTCCTTGTGCTGTTGACCACTCATCCCTGCCAAGGTGAGTCTGCTTTCCTCATGTTTTTTAAGCAGAAGCGAATAGAGGAGGCACTTTGGCGAGATGGTACAGTAGAGTCTCTGAAGACGGCTGTAGGTCAGGAAGTCATACATGTTGGCCCCGTTATCAATGAACAACTTGACAAATTCAGGCTTGTCATTCACCAGAGCATCCATCATCACTTCCTCTAGGTCACATGACTGAGTTTACAAGAAATGCAAAAGGAAAAAGAAATTCCATTGCAGTAGTTATTAGCATTAGGAATTGTGACATTCTTGCCACATGCAAACCAGAGCAAGGAGGTCCATTGGACCAGACAGACAAAAACAAGGTAAAGAGAACTTTACATCCTGGCACACTTCAATCTGCCACAGCAAGCATACAAACCCTGTTAAATAGCTTCTGGACTGGACCAGTTTACCGTACAACAATTTTGCACCAAAGGAGCAATATGCAGATAATGTACTGTACTACCTTATGCCTGGTGTGCTCTGGTCCATGGGGTCATGAAGAGACGGACACAACTAAATGACTAAACAACAAAACCTTATGACTGTTCATTCATCAGGTTAAGTAGCTGACTTGCATTGCACCCTGAGAGAGCCATTACATGCTAAGAATAGAAACAATCAATATGCTTAGGATATGAGCATTTTGTCCTTCGCTGCTCAATTAGGTACTGGTCTAGACATTGCATGCACTGTGTGGACTGGTCTGCATCCCTTTGGCAAATTCCCCTGGCAGTGTTCTCTGGTAGAACCAATGGTATGAGCAGTAGCTCTCATTCATTGAGCCCACACCCTGATCCACATCCCAGGTATTAAGTGGTAAGGCCAGGGCCAGATTTAGGTTTGATGAGGCCCTAAGCTACTGAAAGTAGGTTTTATTTTATTTGTTTTTTATCTTATATTTTGGAAATGTTCATCCAGGGTTTTTTCCTTTACATTTTTTGGGGGGCCCCAGGAGAGTGGGGCCCTAAGCTATACCTTGTTTAGCTTATACATAAATCCGGCACTGGGTGGGACACTCACTATGTGCTTTGCTCAAGGAGACTCGTCAAGGAGAGCCAGTGTGGGGTAATGGTTAAGAGTGGTGGACTTGTAATCTGGTGAACTGGGTTCGCGTCTCCGCTCCTCCACATGCAGCTGCTGGGTGACCTTGGGCTAGTCACACTTCTCTGAAGTCTCTCAGCCCCACTCACCTCACAGAGTGTTTGTTGTGGGGTTGGAACGGAAAGGAGAATGTTAGCAGCTTTGAGGCTCCTTCGGGTAGTGATAAAGTGGGATATCAAATCCAAACTCTTCGTCGTCGTCGTCCGGTGGCTACACAAATATCCTCTTCAGCACTAAGCAAGGACCGTTCTATTCTCCTGGAAATTTTAAAACTATGTTTCTTTGCCCTTGAAACAAATGATTTCTGCTTGGTTTCAATCCTGTTATCTCAGTTTGTCCCAGTTTTTAGGCAAGACATTGAACATTTGGTTTAATGTTCTAAATGCTTTAATTAATCTTATAATGTTTCAGTTGAACTCTTGTGTGAACTACCTAGAGGACTCTGTTGATTGGGCAGTCAAGCATATATTATAAATAAATAAATAAATTGTGATGAAACTGAAAGAGGTCCAGGTTATAGTCTGATGACTTGCTAAAGTTTAAACAGGTCTGATCAGAGTCTGAATTAGAGACTTAAAGGAGAGCCCTACATATCCTTCACTGAGTTGCATTTTGGAAGAAAGCTGATTTCTATCACTTCTTCTGGAATAAACATTTGGGGAATTTTTATCACAGAAATGCCGGTCGAGGATGTAGACCAGCCCTGGGATTCCTGACAGTGGAGTGCTTTGAGGATGCAATGGCAGCAGATATGAACTTAGGCTCTTTTCAACTGTTCAACTTTTAGATTACTTCTTCAGGATTGGTGAAGAAGATTACTCATGGACATAACTCAAAAACTTCATTCACCAGCAGATGCTAAAGTTACCAACTTTAGTATAAGCAACTCAAGCATGAAAAAAACAAAACAAACCCTACCTTCCACTCAACATCTCCATTGAATATTTCACTCTTGGCTATATCCACTCTGTTCCAGGCCACAGCCAGCTTCAGCTCATCCAGGTATTCTTGGGCTTCCTGACTATGACTTTTACAGGCTACCCATAAACATAAAATAAGAATACATTAATCATGTGCCTTTAGAATGGATTAACAGGTCAGTCCTATGCATATTTACTCAGAAATAAGTCTCACAAGTTCAGTGGGGTTTGCTCTGAAGTATGTGTGCCTAGGACTGCAACCCCAAACTCTCAATAGTTAATAAAATAAAATAAAAAAGCTTTCCTTTGAATCCTATTTTCTGAAAGTTTCAAGGTTGGTTTGTTTGTTTTAAAAAATGTTTTCACTACATTTAAAGCATTACAATTCAATTAACCCAACTTAACTTGGGAAATGGCACTAAACAAAGTAAATACGAAAAGTTAACCATCAATAGTCTGTCATTCATAAGCTTCTACCAGAGTGCGATTGTTTTTCATTGACTTTCTTATTTCATATGACTCCTTTTAAAGTTTAGGGAGAGAGTAAATATTTTCCAATTTCAGTGAGCCTTTAGTCTGCAGTGGTCTTATGACTTTACTATTGTTTTATTATTTTTTAATATTTTCCACCATTTTGAGTGTCTACAGGAAAAGAAATTTATAAAGAAATTAAATGAGGTAGTACTGGATTAGGGAGCCTTCTTTTTTTAAATAGACAACATATATTAAAAACATGTTACCTTTAACCAGTGCTTTCAAAATGACTGTATCCAGTTCTTCTGAACCTTCTTGTTCAAAGTTATGCACTGTTAAAAGCTGCTGCTGGACAAGAATGCTTTGGATCTAAAGAGATAAAGCAGTTTGGTGTTTCCCACTTCCATTATAGTAAAAATGGTGAAATCCAACAAAATCATTCTCAGAGTTAGCTCACTGACATCAATGGATGTAAATTACTTAAAACCTCTGCTTTCAATGCATCTGCTCTATGACTAACACTTGATATCACCCAAAATATACAGAATACTCAGGCCTTAGTTACAAATCATTTCATTCCTTACCAAGGGATAAGAGAGTCAGAACCAAAGCAAAGACCTTTGGGGGCCAGTTTTGCGCTTGTGCGCTCTCTCTCTCGCTCTCTCTCTCTCTCTCTCTCTCACACACACACACACACTACAAAGAAGAAGGAGAATCTATATATGAATGGTTGAGGGAGAGGAGACTGAGAAGAGATGTAATAGCCATATTCAAATATCTAAAGGGCTGTCACATGGAAGATGGAGCAAGCTTGTTTCCTCCTGCTCTGGAGGCTGGGACCTCAACCAGTGGATTCTAGTTATAAGAAAGGAGATTCCAACCAGGGCCATCTTACCCATAGGCGCTAAGGGTACAAGGCACCCGGGCGCCGGGCTCTCAGGTGTGCCAGACTGAGAGTCTGGGGCCCGAGAATTGAGTCCAGGGAAGAGCTCGCCAGTCGGTCAGAGTTCTGTGGCGGGCTCTCTACTGTGGGCGGCTCTGCACTGCGAGTTGGGGGGTGACTGAGCCAGCGAGATGCTGAGGCGGCCGGCTGGCTCCGCCCTCCTGCGTGCCTGGGACTGGGCAACCTGGGAGTGGGCGCCAGGAAGATCTTTGCACCCCGGCGCCGCATATGCTTAAGACAGCCCTGATTCCAACTAAACAACAGGAAGAATGTTCTGACTGTAAGAGCTGTTTGATAGTGAAACAGACTTCCACGAAAGGTGATGGACTTCCTTGAAGGTTTTCAAGTTGAGTGTGGATGGCCACCTGTCATGTTTAGGTTACAGTAGTTGAGACTGCTGCATTGCATGGAGTTGGATTAGATCACCCTCAAAGTCCCTTCCAACTCTACAGTTTTATGATCAAGCACTTGTATACAAAATCCTTAGTATTACAAAATGAAAAGGGAAAGAGAAGTACGGGGTGGGGGGGTTGGTCTCATTTAAGAAAGATTAAGGAGGTGAAAGAACAGCTGGAGTTTAGAAATGCACCAAAGTATAGCCCAGGGTGGTTGACAATAGAGTGGATAGGTCTTTACTGCAAACTGCTCATAGTCTGTAAATGCATTTGATGACTACAAAATACCAAGAAGTCAATTTACCACCGCAGTCCACTGAAGAATGTCTGTCCCCAAGAAATCCTCTGTGGGGAATTTCTCTTTTAACTGTTTTTCTACCACCTGTGGCACAATTAAGTGTGGCTCATTCATAAGTGCAGCTAAGATGTCAGCTATGCCACCAGATCCAGCCAAGATGAGCCAGGGGGCAGAATTTTCCAGTCCCCTGCAAATTCGCTGTTAAAAAAACAATAAAAATGATGAGACCATACATGTTCAAATAACATGAAAATGCAATGTTATGCAAAGTTACTTTGCACAAGCAAGCCCAGTTAGTTGTATGTATAGGACTGCTGCCTAAAGTGACATTCTCAGAAATAACTGAACCCCTATGTTGCATTTTGTTATCTAGATTGCTATCTTTGCAAAAGGTTTGTTGAATTAGCCTGATAGTGACCCCAGTAAGGTTACAATTCTTAGACTAGACTGTGGCCCATTTCTCAAAGAAAATGTAAGAGATGGATCTTATTTTAATGAATTGTTCAATAGTGAAATCCCAGGACTCTTCAATCGAAAAGCTTTTTTTCTTTTTCAGTAGCTGGACAAGCACATGTGCTGAAGTGGTTTTGCATTCATAAAAAAATGTTGTCTTTAGCCATTGTTGAGTAACATTTTCTAAGAACTACCTTCATGTGAAATGACACTCCAGGGTCATGGGCATTCCACTGGGAGAAAATGAAAATGGTGTCAGCACTGATGAGTCTAGTAATGCAGACCCAGTTCTCCAGGGTCAGCAGTGCCACCAGGTTGCTCTTTCTGAACGACTGGCATAGCAGCAATGCCACTGACAAGGATGCCAGGCCCATGACACTGTTTTTGCCAGTGTCATTTGAATTTCCCCTTTCTGTATCACTGGCGCCACGTTGTGGGGGAGAATGTAAATGGTGACAGTACATAGGAAGCTCATCTTATATCGAGTCAGATGATTGGTCCGTCTAGCTGAGTATTGTCTGCCATGATTGGCAGCAGCTCCCCGGGGCTCTGGGCAGGAGTCTTTCTCAGCATTTCTTGGAGATGCCATGAACTGAATCCAGCTGGTAAGTCCAGCTGCCAGGGCCCCACATTCCTTTCAGAGTTGGGCCCAAAACAAAATTCAAAACAAATTAAAGGGCTTCCCACAGCTGTCAAGAGCAGGGGGCCATGCTGGAACTGTAAGATGAACAATAGCTGGTTTTATTTCTTGGTTTCTGTAGCACAGTTTCCAGTCTGGCATCCATCTTTGAACAACTCCCAAGAAGATGGGCCTCGAGCATGTTCTGTTCCCGCTTTTTCTCAAAAACCCTTTTGCCTTTTGGTCACTAGCTGGCAACCACATAAACATACCTTACAAGGAACTCTGGCTCATACTCAGCTATAGCCTCGTCCAGACTTCCACTTGCCCTGCTGCTTCTCACCTGGGAAACCCGATCTTTACCGCTGAACTGGAGAAAACATCAGTCAGGTTTTCGGTGGATTGACATTTGCTCCGATTCAGCGCTAAAGAGCGGGTTTTCTTGGGGAAAGAGATGGAGCAAACATAAAACTTCTTGGACCTATGCTTTCTAGGCATGGAACAAGCAGAAGTGTGGGCAATCCCTGTGCTGTGTGCTGGTGGTGCCTTCGTCTGCACCAAACAGAGGTGAATCTACCTAAGCCTGTTGAGCCGCCTTTAGCTTTTTGGACTTCAACATCGTGTCCAACTCCTTCTCTCCTTCCTCTCTTGTTTTATTAACTATCCAGCCTACAGATGAGTTCTAGAGAACTCAAAGGCTTGCTCACTATTTTGGAACATTTGAGTTACTCCCAATAAAAGTGCGGTCCCTCTGTGACTTTTGAATCTTTTTCTGTCACTTATCAGCAAAAAAAGCAGGCTTGGAGCCATTATTTTTCTTGGTCTACATTTCGTGTCTAGCACACTGTTCGGCTAAGTGTAAGGCACCTGAATATTTGCTTAAATAGCTTCCTCTCTTATTTAAACAAGATGATTAGCTCTTTACCTCGAGTATGTTCGGTCTTCCATTCACAAGCAAGCAGAGCACAGGGATTTCAATGCTGCCTGTTCCTAGATCAATAGAGGATTAAATATTTAAGTTAATAAAATCTATGCAGTTCTATTATCTCAGCTGTTCATTTGTTTCCCCCATCTGCAAGCATATCAACCCTGCTTCTCCCCGGCAAGGACAACAACAGGCTATGGTATATTTTTTATACATAGTTAAAAGATAATGACATAGTATGGGGATATCCATTGTAATGTTATCCTATCCTACATTCAGCCACCAGAAATTGCATTGAATGCTATTAGCCTTCTGTGCTCTTCAGACTCCTTGCTGGATATTGTTTGGATATCTTAAGGGTGTTATACTAGAGAAGGATTTTGAACTGCCAGCTCACTTGTTAAAAGCAACCAAAATAGTGATTTGTCAAAAACAGAAAAGCCCTGTCACCCTCTACTGACTTTTGATTATCTAAAGCCTGGGAGACGGCAATGGGAGGGGTGAAATCTCCTCAGGCTTATGTGGTCAGACTGACAAATTTGATAAGAGTAAGGGAAGGCAAATGAAAAGACAACTAATTTATTGGGAAATGGGGTCCATTTAATCTTTGCTGGGATAATAAAAGGCAATATAATATATATATAATATCAGTAGTAGACTATTATAAATAATAATCCTATCATCTGTATTTAAACAAATGTCCTTGTAATTGCAAGGAACCCAAGTAATAAAATAATCTAGGTCTCATCTTTCCTTTTTCACGTCTGCCCACCTCCGTAGCCAGTGCGCTGTTCTGAAATGTGTTTCTCGAAGGTGAGACGTAGCCTTGTAGTCCCATCCGGCTCATTCGGATCTTTTTCATCCACCAAGATAAAATGAGAGTGGTGGTTGTCAAGAAAATATAGAGGACCTTGGGCACTGTGGTCAGATTTGTAGCTTATAAGGCTGTCATTCTAGGGAAAAGGAGAGATTGTTTTTTGTACGAAAACATTGGTCTGGTTCAAGCATAGTGGGAAACCATGGCTTCCCACAATGTGGATGAGCTGCAGCATGCCTCAGGGTCACATGCTCACCCCTCTTCTCTATTGAGTGCCAGAGTAAAAGATTAGAAGCATCTCCTACAGTTTTCAACAAACCACAGTTCCCTATGACAACCGAACACAGAGACCTGCGGCTTGTTTAAATTGTAGCTTGTGCAGAAACCAGAACCACGGTTAGCTCCTCCCTTGTTCTCACTAGCTAGAGTTTAAACAAACCACAGTTCCCTGAGTTGTCTGGTCTGAGGAAGGAGGTCTAACGGGCACTTCTGCATGTGTTCAGCTGCATGTGTTTAGGAGCTCCTGTGCGCAGAGGCGGAGCAGCCTGCTCCAGTACACATCGGAGGGGGAGTGGCGTGTGTCCTGGGGGGGTGCGCCGCCTACGGGGTGTGTGGCGCGAGTCCCAGGGGGTGCATAGCGAGTGGTGCGAACCTGGGAGGTGCCGCCAATTGGGGTCGGCATTTTGTGTGTCCCCCCCCCCTTTGGAATAGCACCCGGGGCAGACTGCCCCCCGCCTCCACCTCGGAACACCCCTGCTTTGTGCGATCAGGAACGTGCATTACCAGGGTTGTGGATCATGCAGGCTTCAAAGCACATTCACCAGATAGTACAGTATAGGAAGGACAGGAGTTTGCATTCTCTGTTCAGGTATAAAGCTGTAAAGTCTTACTATTAACGCTCAAAAACTCATGATGTTTGTGTGTGCGCACTATATAAATATATGTGCATGCATGGGAGTAAAATGGAAATCTATCCAACAAACTCTGAGAACTGATTTGTGACTTAGGGAGTCTGCACAGCACTATTCTGCCACCTGGTCAATGGGACCCAAGGGTTACAATTGTTTTCAGGCAAAACCTCTACATCCTTTCTCTGTTTTCCTCGGCGCAAAATATACCTTGGCATTATCCAGAAGTTCTCTGTGGCGAATTTTCCCCAGTGAAGTTATTCCTATCGCAACCACTTTTACTGTGGAGGAAGTACTTGCCAGCATGTGATCCCGAACCGCTTGCCCTATATGTTTTGTTATTCCAACACGCAAGGCACTGGTAAAGATCCATGCACCTGAAACAAAATTTTACAAGCGTAAGATGTTAAGGGCTTCCCAAACTTGGGTATTCAGGTTTTTGGATGACAATTCCCATCATGGTCCTGCTAGCTAGGGTTGAATTTTGGCAAAGTTCAAATCTCAGCTCAAATGCTCCGATGCCAGCACCATCCTACATTCCCTTTAAACTGACCTTAAACAATCTGTTAAGAATGGCCTGTGTTGGTGACATGCATGCTGCCAGGCTCACAAATCTGGGATGACAAATAAGTATATTCCAGGTAAACCTGCAGTTCAACCCCCCCCCCCTTACACCAGGATGTACCCTCTCTTTCAATGGTTATTTCTCTATAGCTCAGGAGCGAAACATTGGATTAAATATATGCTTAAAAACAAGGGGAGCTGTGACTCAAACAAATGATACTACTTATGCTTGAATCATGCCATGTTGATAATCTGATATTGTCTCATTCACATGGCCTTGTTTTCAGAAAGATTTATCATATTGAATAAACAGGGGTAGAACTCTTTTGATAAAAAGCTGAGCCACTTTTAACATGCAGAACTTTTAGGAAATTTCCCCCTTATTAAGTAGGAATCATATTTGACAGGGATGTCAACAACTACTTTCCCATTTCAAGGTGTGGAACTGACCAGTGCTTTGCGCAGCCTTCACCAGTCCTTTTCTGAAGGTGTCACGCAGCCAAGGTTTCATCTGAAAGTTCTCTTCTTCTCCTACTAAAGAGACAACCAGGTTGGGAGCAGGAAGGTTCCACTTGTTAATCATGACGTCAAATATAACTCCAGGGTGGATGGCACACGGCACCTTAATAAACTGTAACCAAGAAAGGGGCATTCAGAAAAGAGGTGAGTGCCACAGGGAACTCTAGAAGTCAAGTCAAGAGCCGCTCTGCCTTTCACATGCTTTGGGCTAGCTCAAGATAGTTTACTGCCAAAAGCAGAACAGAAAATGACCCAGAAAATGGTTGGGAGATCCTTCAGTGGAGGAACAGCTGTGTCCTGTTGCTTGCTCCTACCAGAGCAGAAGATGGAGGGCAACTTTTCCCATCCCTCCCCAAGTGTTTTCCCTTTGGTATCCCTCCCATTGACATGAATGAGGGGAGTGGATGACTGTGCCAGCTCCAGGTCTGGAGTAGTTTTTTACTTTGCGGGGGGCATGTTGGGACATCCAAGGCCTCCCCTAATCTGCCCTTAGCATACCCCATTTTTGAACCAATTTCCTATGGTGTTTCACCAGCAGAATAGCACCAGTAGCTTTCTGTTATCATGTGATGGGTGGGCTTTGCCCATAGACTATGCCTGCAGAACTCCCTCTCTACCCATGGAGAAGGCAGTCCCCTGAGTAGATTCATTAGGCAATAAAAACCCATCAGATGTAGCAGGGGTGACTACTAAGCAACTATGCATAAGATCAAGATCAAGGTGCACACCTGCTGAAAGGTAAATGTCCTGACTTAAATGTTTTGTGAATAACAGGCTCATTGTAGCTGAGATCACTGGTTTTTGTTTTGTTTTGTTTTTGTTTTTAGGTATGTGAATTGTTTCAAATGTGTTTTTAGAGCTTCTTCGCAGAGTTGATCCCATATCTTGAATGTTAGCACAAAGTACAAAGATATACAAAGGATGAAAGAAATAAGATTTTTAGAGTAAAAATAGTAGAATTCCCATCTTAAAAGACCTTCATGACCCCCCCAGTGAGAGGTTTTGTGCTACCTTTCCACGTTTCTTTCCAGAAGCCATGAAGTCGATTTCTCCTGTGCAATATGGCAATTCTCTTTGAAAGGCTCCTTCTTTCTCATTATTGTGCAGTTTTGCTTGTGAGTGCTCCTTTGGGACCACTGAGGGATCATCAGCCTGACTGGCTTCCCTGAAGTAAGATAATTAAAAGATGAGTGACTTCAATGATGGGGCTTTATAACAAAAGTGTAATGGAATTTCATCCAAAGTCATATTTTTAAAAATGTGAATGTCATCGTGATGGCTCAAGTTCACTATTTTAGGAGCATTTACATGGCTATATATAAAGCGCATACATGATCTAATGCATTTTATGTTATATATGTGCATCTGAATTCGTATGTATGCATGGGTGAAGAACAAGAGACACTTTTAAACCATACTTGCTGCCTTTTTCTTAATTCTTTAAGATCGTCACAAATGAACTTACACTTTACCACTTAAGTCCATGTTATCATTTGAGATGCTTTCTCTTCTTCTAAAGGCTTGGAGAACAATATTCTGGGCAGGGGAGACAAAAGAAGTCAAGCTGTATTTAGTTTACCACATTCTAGTTACTAATATTTCACAGTAACATTATTGAAAAAAGAAACCAGTTAAGAGGTCTCCTACGACAATCGGCTTATTGAGCAGTCATCCTGATTTGCTTACACAAAGCTTATCTGGAGGTTGTAGCCAATCTTTATTGAGTATCCATTCTAATTTGTTTGTGGGGAGATTATCCAGCAATGAGCATTCATCCTGATTTGTTTGTGAGTGTTTTTTCTTCATTTTCCCATTAGTCATGTTTATCCCACACTTTTCAGTGGATTCTCCTGTCATTTTCCTCACTGATTCTTTTTCCGAAGTAGGTGTGTTGCAATTAGGGTGACAGAGCACTTCAATTTGAATTGTTCAAACCTTAATTTAAAGTATGTGCTTTAATCCCTCCTGCAAAAGAGTGATAGTCTGGAGGTACCCAGAAGAGGAGACTGCATGTTTAAAGGCAATCCTTTGCAGCTGTTGCTCAAGACAGCACTACCTCCAGCCAGAGGGAGGTGGCAAGCGAGTCACAAACAAAGCATAATAGAAACACTTTTAAAGTGGGAGTCAGAGAAAGGGAGAGAGATGGCAGAATATGAAATATTGTAAATAGGACTTTTTTCAGCTGGAACTCACTGGAACTCAGTTCTGGCACCCTTCATGTGGGCACCATTATAAGAGAACAAGGGAGGTGTTCATAGTGAATTTCGGCACCTCTTTTTTCTGGAAAAATAGCACTGATTGTAAGCGGTGTGTGTATGTGTGTGTGCATGCTGCCAGTCCCTCGCTCAAGATCTGATGAGAGGTAATGGATTTAGTTGTCTGTTGGATTGCTTAAGCTGTGCCCTCACTTGAGCTCCACATGCATATTTATAAATATGCTCAAACATTACAAAATTTCCAGAAGCCACTAGTGGCCTCCTTCCAAAGAAAACCAAACCTGGGTAAGTGCTGTGCCCCTGGAACTTCTCACAGCCCAGGGAAAGAAGGGAAAGAATCATAACAATATCCTGTTTTAGACCAGAGGAATATGCATAATCTTCCAGGTTTATTTTTGTTTTATTGTGTAAGATTTTAGGAACTAGGTGTTAGAATTCCTGCTCCGTGATTGCAGTCATAGGATTGTTGTCTTTCACATGATGGGTGTATGTTTTGACTCCACAGAGTGGGAAGTCACGGAGACAGGATGTTTGTGTTACTGTGTTCCATGAAGTGGGACTATTGTCCTTTGTTCTTTCACTCTTTGCTTTCTGATGCTAGAGAGAGAGGGAGCCATGTTGCAGTGCTCCATGTGTATTTATGTGTATAAAGTAGATTAGCCAAAATGCTGAGTTGCTGAGGTCTGTTACACAAGCTGCAGAGACTCTGCAGATCCCTAAGTGTGCCAATGTCTGTTGGCATCGGTCGCTGTGATGTTCGGGCTGAAGAAAGCATATGGAGCTCCTGAACCATTAACCAGGAGGGAGGGAACATGCCAGTCGGGCATGTGTCTCTGCCAGGGTCCTACTCGAGAGTAGGACGAGCTCCTGACACTAGGGTGTGGATAAGATGGTAGGGATAGAACTGCAATAATTTGACAGCTCTATACAGATGAGAGATACGGCACAAATTAATGGTGAATTTCATTCACAAGGTTTATTTATGATGTGGGCTGAATGACACATACAAAATAGTTTACAGAAGAAGATTGAACACATACAATACTTTGTCCAGGGAGAAGATAAATCAGCAGTACTACTTATTTATTGCAACTGGAGTCTGTAAAGTTACCTATGGCCAAAATACTAGACTGATATTTCCTAGTGCACATACATGGTTCTGCAACGAATTTTCACAGTATTTGGTTTTGGATCGCAAATTGGCCTTGGAAGGAGCTGGCTTTTGTTGCTGACAGTACTGTTGCTCTTTTTTCTTTTTTTAATGTCTCTTTGGGGGCCTGCCATTTCATCAGCCTGTATTTACACAATGATGTGACTAAGCTTCAGTGAAGGCCATCTGATTCAAATCAAAACAAATGAACACGGTGAGGGAAGAGCCAGAAAAGGAAGGAAACCTTCCCAGAAGACAAGAACGAAAGTGATCCACAGCAAATGGCCCTGTGTCAGCTATAGAAATTAGCTTGTTTATCCTGTTGAGTAAACATATTCATGCTGACTAAGCATGGCAAGGGGGGGTGGTCAAAATGGTTTCTGTTGGCCCTGTTCTTCTGTGCATATCCATAATAGCTCCTGAACATAGCACTCACACATTCAAAGTACACACAAGGTACAGATTGGAAGTACAATATGTTGTATATGTGTAAATTCCAGCCAGAGATTACCATGAATGTACATAAGAACATGGATCATGCCAATGTCCCATCTAGTCTAGCATTCTGCTCTCACAGTGGCCAATCAGATGCTTGTGGAAAGCCAGCAAGCAGGATTTGAACACAAGAGCACTCTTCTCTCCTGTGACAAATTGGTATTCAGAATCATTACTGCCTCCAGCCCTCATGCCTGGTAGCTATCAATAGCCTTCTCCTCCTATATAGAAGGGTGTACTTTCAGATACAATCCCAACACTACCCTCATGTCTCCATGCGTAACCAGCGTATCTATGTTGCCTGAACAGGGCTGCTTTTGTCATTATTGTATCCCTCTTCTTTAACAAAATAAGCTAAAAGTAGAAATGGTTAGAATAATATCATCTTTCTTTTTCTTTCCTCGTGAACAGCTTAATAATAGTATCTATATGTTTGCTCCCAAAATTTCCTGTCCTCTTAAAAAAAAGTAGAAGATGCTCAGGCATATTTTCTTTTACTTGAGCACGAAATGTGGTGAACTTAATTTAGCAGCTTTTGGTTAATTCTCAGGGATTCAGGAAGGCCGGTGTTAATCTGAAAGACAGACATACTAAGTACCACCCTGAAACATGATTCTGTTTCAGAGCAAGAGATTAACCATTACAAGTTGTGTTGGTATCAACATGTGATAATATTGTGAAATGAAAATAATTGTTATTGTTGAGGAGGAAGATTGGTGAAGAAAGATGACTGCTGCTCTGCTGTAATAAACCCCTGAAATAAAAAACAACAGGAGCAAGTGCTCCTGTCAAACTAACAGTGATGTCCGTAGATCCTTGGGAGAGGCCATTTTGTCTGCCCCACAAACATCTGATGCTCATGTGGTGGTAACTCAAGATGGAGCCTTCTCTGTGGTTGCTCTAAATGTCTAGGGTCTCTTACCAAGAGAGGTCCAGCTAGCCCCATCTCTGATGACTTTCTGCCAGCAGCTTTGGACCATAAACTGATTTGTAAGTATGTTGTAATTTGTTTTTGATTTTTTTAGTGATGCTCTACCTGATTTGTGTTTGTTATATTTATTGCTGTGTCATTGTATGTATATTGTTGCTGTTAGCCACATTGAACATCACTTGGTGGGAAAGCTAAGATACAAATTTAACATGTTATATAAATAACAAGCGAACAGTAATTGCAAATGACTCACGGATGCAAATGGCGGGGTAGGTTGTTGTGGCTCCCTTTGAAGGAACCAGTCTTATTTTCGGTAATGATGCAAAACACATTGACATCCAGTTCATCCCATTTATTTCCATTTTCTAATTGTCGCTGTTTTGCAAGAGGGATCCAAGAGCATTCCGAAACCTGGCTTCTCCAATTAAATTGAATTAAAGGGCTCTGCCACCCTAGTGCAACAAATCCCCATCGAAAAAGAAACAGGATTTTTCACAGTTTGGAAACTGATGGGAAAATGTACTGGAAAGTGTGGGATGAATGAATGAGTAATGACAACTCCCCAGGAGCAGATCAGGGCGAATGCACAATCAGTGTTATATAACTGCCTCACAAACAAATCAGAATGCCAGAGAGAGACAGAGAGAGATGTCATCAAGAAAGGCCTGAATGCATCATCATCATCATCATCATCATCATCATCATCATCATCATCATTGCAGCTGTTCTCAGTACAACCCTTGTCAGGAAGCACAGTGGCGCTGCTCGCTTTCCACACTCTTATGGGCAACCAATTTTGGCAGCCTTATGATACAGTGGTACCTCGGGTTAAGTACTTAATTCGTTCTGGAGGTCCGTTCTTAACCTGAAACTGTTCTTAACCTGAAGCACCACTTAGCTAATGGGGCCTCCTGCTGCTGCCGCACCGCCGGAGCACGATTTCTGTTCTCATCCTGAAGCAAAGTTCTTAACCTGAAGCACTATTTCTGGGTTAGCGGAGTCTGTAACCTGAAGTATGTAACCTGAAGCGTATGTAACCCGAGGTACCACTGTACAGTAGTCCCATTCCGCCTTTCATGGCTTCTAATTTCTGCTGCTCTGAACCCCACAATCACTCCATATTTCTGCGTTTTGAACCTCATAATCGCCCCCATCTTTCTGTGTTCTGTACCACTAGGACTGAGCCTAGCTCACAATATCCAGTTCCTTTGCTTTTCCACGTATGAGTTTATCCACTACTGCCATGGTCAGTTCCCCCTGTTCCTGTGCCTTGCAGTCCGTTCCCCTCCTCCTCCCTCCCCTTCCCACTTCAGTGTACAGCAGCATTCAGAAACAACCACCAGGTGGCATCTTAGAGCAGCACTTGGGAAGGTGTAGGCAGCACTTTAGTTACAGGTGTACTACGTTACACCTGTACCACGTTATCTTCTCCCCCCCCCCCCAGATTTATTCTGCCCAGGAACTAAAATGCTTCATTGGCTCAAAATGTAGGAGCACTGGTGCTGTGAACTGATTACAGAATTTTAATTGGTTAATTACCTGCTTTTCATTTTTAGTTAATTGACTGCTGGCTGTCAAAACCTCAATATAGATGCCTTTTTTAGATACTGAAGGAAGTGCGAGATAAATTACAATTTAATACACGAGAGCTGCCTCCGCTTGCTAGAAGAAAGATCATCTTTAAGCAAGAGCATCTCCTGGGTTGTAGAACTCCCTTACAAATGAATAACAAATGGCCCTGACAGTACAAGCCTTCAAAGAGGCCTTTAAAAGGTATATATTTGGGTTGCCTTTTCCTTGGTGCCTCTATTTTATCAAGCTGCTGAACTATTTTTAACTGGATTGCACTCAGTTTTATGGAGTGCTTTTGCCTCTGTTTTTTAAACTGCCGTTATATACGTTGGGGGGGGGGCTACAAAAATCATTTGGGCATCACATTGGGGTACCACAGCACAGGGATGGGGGCATCTGTGTCTCGTACAGAAGGCCCTGGGTTCTATTCCAGGAAGCACTGGGAGTGTTGGCTGCCTGACATTCTTGAGAGTCGCTGCCAGTCAGTATAAGAAATTCTAAACTAAATGGATCAATAGTCAATATAAGGGAGCTTTCCGTTTTCCTATGTACATATGGGAACATTTTTGTGTGTGGGGGGGGGTTGATATTAAAACGTTCATTTTTATTTAAAATGGGCAGATCTTGGGTCTTGGATGGTCACACAATATTTTGGCGTCCCTGTGTCACAACAAGAAGCAGTCAGCAAAATAATAGTAATAATAATAACAGTACCACAGCAGACAACCTAAGGGATCAGTTGATTAAAAAATCTACATTATTATTATTATTATTTTAAAGCACTAAAAATAATAATTTGACAACACAGCTGGAGACCTATAGGAGCAATCCAGAAAATAATAATTTTTTAAAAGTGACACATTTGAGGGAGTGATTGGGGAGCACAAGAAACCAATTGGAGGGCCATACACAGGCATAAGTTGTTGTTAGCTACCCCAGTTCAAAGAGATGCTACCTTCCTTTACTAGCTTTGTAACATTCTGCTCTCCAGAGTGCATAGCATGCCTTACAATGAGCATATCAAAGATGCCAGTGGCTGAAGGGGCTGGAAAACAATATGGGAAGAAGAGGCCTGTGTTGTGAGACTGTTCTACACGCTGGAAAATCAACAATATTTTTCCTTTAAGTATCCTATATGCAACCGCGGTAATCTCCTGATTCAAGGAACAGCTTCAGTCACGTTACCTTTTTAAAAGAGCAGTGTATTTATAGTGATCGCACTGCCCTAGATACCTAAAGGTTCATCCATTTCCTTTTAGAGGAAGTGTGTGCTAATTAATGGGAAGGAAAACTCAAATATCCCTGGGAAGAATGAGGCCACCCAAGCATGCTATGGTACTAAAACGCAGTAGGCTACTAACTATCGCAAACTAGTCTGACGAGTTAATCTCCGTCGGAAAAACAAAGTAGCCAGTGCCACCTACACATCAGGGCATGACTCAACATAACCTAGACCCAGTGGTAACCTCAGTAGGTGAATCAGTCTTCATGTGATCTGCTTATTATAATCTCTGAAGAGATACTTAGGAGTAACTGCGTTCGTGGCCTCCCCGAGCTCTTTGAATGCCTTTTGCATTTACCATAGGTAGTTCAGAGGCAACTCTGCTATTAAGGATTTCTAATCTAGGTTGCCACTTAGCTAGTTTTTGACTACTGAAGTAAGCGGCTTCCTTCACTTCTATACTTTTTAATGTATCACTACAGGCAGTGCTATTTTTCTAGAAAAAGAAGTGCCATGAACGCCTCCTTTGTTCTCTTAGAGTGGCCATGGCGCCCACCTAAGAGGTTCCAGAACTGAGTTCCAGGTGAAAAAAAGCCCTGACTACAGGGAATATTTTAATTTAAACATTTCAAATGTTCTCTGACTAGATCAAGATTTTCAAGGTTCTGGGCAAACAGTGCCCTCCTCCTTTATTTGTCTGCAGGTCCTCACCTCCATTGGTATCCCTATTTTAATTTCCCACAAATCCCCTGAGGTAGCATCACTCCAGGGCATTCTGGGAAATCAAAATGGCTGTGAGATGAGCTGTTGGGCATTGCTTGAAGCACCAGGCACCAGTGATGGGCTCTGCCAGCCCTGGAGTTATAGGGCCCCAGCAGGATGCCAGATGCTGATGCCAGTCTTGACCCTTCAAGTAAAGGTGACAATCCTGTGCCTGGCCACACTGTCTCATTTTTGGCTATGATTCACCCAGGCAAACAGTAATTGGACCTCGTGAACCACTGCTTCCCTGTATAGCCATTTGTTTTCCTCAGAAAGAAATAAAATATTCCATACCTGCCAAGTGCCCTGGAAAAAATGGGGCATCCTATTTTTTTCATGCAAGATCTCAGTGGCCATTTTGGGGGCCGTGATCTCACATGCTTTTGTGCGGTGCTCTAGCCCCCAAAAAGCACTTTGAACGCATCCCGGAAGGCATGCATTCTGGATTCAGATCCCAAAAGGTTGCATGATATGATATTCTCCCATTCCATTTCTGTTGACCACCATCTTGGATGGAAATTTTATGTTTTGTTAAATATCTGAATGTGATGACCTTATCTTGGCCTGGCCATTACCTTGCCCCTCATTCCTTCTGAGCTGCTTTCATACTAATTTTGAATACATTTACCACAGATTCCTTGCTTTTTAATATTGATTTTCAGCTTTGGCCAGTGAGAGGGGAAGAACCTGACTCTTCACATCCTGGCTTAAGTCAGTGTCACAGAAATGTTTCAAGGTTTCCTCCAGCTTTTTTAAGTCACATAAATGCAACAGATGTGTACAGGTGCACACAAGCCCATAGCAATGTCCATGTGAGGGGCAGCGCACTTGTAAGTAGTATGCACAGACTTTGGCCCTGAGGCTGACACAAAGACCTAAGGCCTCTGTTTTGAATGGTCTGGCAGGCTAAAGGCTGGTGTGGCTTCATTGAACCACTTTTCAAAACCTCTTTCTAAGAAATACTTCACAACGAATGCAGAAGGGATCCAGTTGAGTCATGGTGGCTGCCTGAATGATCCTGTGCTTTGTTACCTGCCCATGGAGGAAATAAATTGTCTGCGATTGTTTGGCTTTGGCTGCTGGAATGGGAGTGTGCTGCCAATTAGTTCATAAGCCCTAATTGGGGTAGGAATTTCTCTTGCATGCCAACACAGGCACAAAGCCTGTCCTCACCTCCATCCCCCGCCCCAACCCGCAGCCCCATGACAAAGGAAGCTGCCTTCCCCAATTGTTGTTAGGCAGCTAAGCCTACCAGCTGCTCTGATGTTTTCAAGGGGTCTCAGGAACCAATATGGCTGCTCATTCTTGCTCTCCCATAATGCCTCAAGCACCAAGCCTAGGCCCACTTGACAGCTTCACTGAACTCTCTCACTGCTGACTTCCTTGGACCTATTTTGGGCAAGGGTTTTGCATGCAGATTCCCAGCATTTCCAGGGAAAACCCCTGGTCTGAAATTCTTATCAGCTGCTGTCAGTCAACGCAAACAATACTGAGCAGGATGAAGAACTTTCCTAGTAGACAAAGGAATGCTGGGCTAGACAGGCCAATGATCTGAATTGGCATAAGGCAGTTCCTTACGTTCCTATCTCTGCTATGATATTCCCCTCCATATTCCTGAATAGGGATGGTGATAAATAGGCACAGCCTGGCAAGGACTCAATGACTTTTCTGTTTATAGAATTGGCTGTTGGGCAAATGCACAGACATTATCCCTTCTAAGGTTTTCTTTTCATTTAGCTCATGTTGGCATGCAGTATAAACATACAGATGCAAATAAAAGCCCACTTGGCCTCTTCATTTCTCAAAGTGTCACACGGCAAAGAATAGCTGGAGATATTTGACTATTGTTATTTCTGTAAGTTGGCCCAAATTTGCTTACATGCTGTCATGAAGCTGACACACGGGGATGAAAGAGGCATATGGAAATGGGAGTGGTTGGAGTCAAGGAAAAGTGGGAATGAAGCGGGGGGGGGGTGCAGGGCCAGCCAGCCCATTAGCCCCACTGAGACAGTTGCCTCAGGTGACAGGGTGGGGACAGCTGTGAGGAGCAGCAGATCTGGAAAAAGAGGAGTGTTCTTACATGCACTGGCTGCCTTTGCCATTCTCCTTTCATCTGTGGATAGGAGCTGCCGTCACCATCCCAGTCACCCCCTGAGAAGGAAAGCCCTCTGCCACTCAGAAACAGCTGCCCACCCACTGAGACTCAACTCCTCCTCATCGGCTCTGAAGGCTCCTGAGGAGCATGCCTTTCTGCCCCAACCTGCTCCTTTCTGGCCATTTTTCTCCTCCTCTGCCTTCAGCACACTGGGGCCTCCCTGGGTTATCTCCAGTCACCTCAGGTGGTGGTGGTAGAGGAGAAGGTCAGGGCACCATTTTGCTTCATGCAACAAAATGTCTTGGGCCAGGTTTGAGGATGTGTGTACCCATCTGAAGCTGGGAACAGGTGACCTATGAAGCCTACAGCCAAGATCTGTATAGTTAAATCAGAAACACCAACACAGTGGTCTTTGGACGTCCAGTGTTTTCATTCCTGTCCTTTCTTTCTGATATCCTCTCTCTCTCTCCGCCTCCCGGTTTACTTCACCCATCGCTCTTCAGCTTAGGGTCCTGCCTCTTTCATACACCTTTTTATTTTCAGCCAGAGTGGGGGCTGACTTCCCTGCCATTTTCCAGAGGAAAATTACTCTTCTCTCACATGTTATTTGCCCCACAAGGAAAGAGATAGGCAAATGTGCAGAGATTTTCCAGAGAATGCTCATCGGTTTTATATTGTTCCTCTTATTACTTATGGAATGGTAGCTCAATCACCCATTATTTCAGCAAAGTTCAGCCAATGAACAGCACTTTACATTTTTTTCATGAAACTTACATCTCATCTTTCCTCCACCAAGGTGCTCAGGGTGGCATACACATAGAATTATCCCACCAGTCCTATGAGGTAGGCTAGCTTAAGGGACAGAACACCAGGTTTACTTGAGGCCTGTGCAAGCATTTGAGCCCAAAACTTTCCAGTCCTACGTTCTATGCAACATTGTTCCTGTTGAATTCTTACCACTGATGCAATAAGTGTAAGCACGATAATTCTGCTCTGACTTTACTTCTGTATAGTTTCTCTTGAAGGTCTGTGTTTGCACAGTTGATGAAAAACTAGTTGGGCTTTTTTTTCTTTTGTAAAACAGCAACAATATTCTGCTTATTTATGGATGTGTATTCAATTTCACATGCAGGTTTAAGGAGGAAGTGTATACAAATGTGTAGACCTCTTTTGCATGAAGCAGAAAGGCTTCGTGCTTTAAAATGACAGCCCTTGCTGAGTTAGCTTCATCTGCTTTGTTTTTAAAATTGAGCAAAACAGCTGAAATCTGAGTCCCTTTGCACACCACTCCTTGCAACCAAGATTGGTTTAGCTGCCGTTTGCTTCCTTCTGTTTTGTACAACTGCTTATGAAAGTATTGTTGTAACCCAGGGGATCACAAATTATTTGTGCCCAGGGCCACATTCAGAAAGTTAAGAAATCATCATGGGCACACAAAATACCCATTTCACAGAATGGGGGGGGGGGGGGCTGGCAGCTTTCAGACCCCAACAGGCAAAAAAACCACCCTGCACCCTCCAAAAACTCATAAAACACAAACCAAAAAGCAGGCACCCCTTCAAAGCCAAATAACAAAAAGTTTTTAAAACCTCATTTAAAATAAAATAATTGGGAGGGGAGTGGGCTTTGGTGTGTATCCAAGAGGTATGTCTGATTATGATTATCCCAGCTGTAACTCAACCATTTCATTTTACTTTATTAAAAAGAAGCATTGTGAAGTGTTGCTTAGGTCTGATTTCCAGAGATGCTACCGTGTCTTACTATAAGATACCTTTCGGTCTAGTATAAAATTTAATAAGTACAGCTTTTGCTAGGGTTCATCTCCATGGGGTGGGGGGTTTGTAAATGATCCAAGTCACAGACTTGGAGGAGCTTTCCTGATCTGAGATTACCATACTACAATTAAAGTATCCCAAATAGATCTTATTTCAACTCAATAGGAGCCCCTCAAGGAAGCCTCTCTAAGCTATCAGTTCCATTTGCAGGCTGCTCTTATAGTAGGAAACCCTTCTTTATGTTCATTCTAATGTACATCCCTGCAGTTCAAAATCATTCCCTCTCTCTATCCTCAGGCAATGAGGTTTATTATTTCTTCATTCTCATCTCATGTACAGTGGTACCTCGGGTTAAGTACTTAATTTGTTCCGGAGGTCCGTACTTAACCTGAAACTGTTCTTAACCTGAAGCACCACTTTAGCTAATGGGGCCTCCTGCTGCCGCCGCGCAGGCAGATTTCTGTTCTCATCCTGAAGCAAAGTTCTTAACCTGAAGCACTATTTCTGGGTTAGCGGAGTCTGTAACCTGAAGCGTATGCAACCCGAGGTACCACTGTAATGTGTTCAGTTCTGGGCACCATACTTTAGCATGTAGACAAACAGGAAGGTGTTCAGAGGAAGGGGGGGAAAGGCAGCCAGTGAAATGGAAAACAAGATTGGAAGGAAGTAGGGAAGTGGGCAAATTCAACCTGGAAAAGAGAAAGCAGAGCAATTGAGGAGGCGACTGTCACAGAGAATAGGGGGTAAATTCATTCTCCAACCAACCAACCAACTAACCAACCAACCAACCAACCAACCAACCAACCAAGAAGTTGTTAAAATTAAAACAAATCTGGCTGTTGAGAACTATTACTGGTACACACACACACACATTTGTTGTTGAATATATTTCGCTATGGTGACCTGCGACAAGTATTTTATCTATTATGCAGCTGGCTGTAGTATGTCCGTAGCGTGTAAATGTAGAGTATGCTACTGTGAAACTCTGAAATGGTAGAGATGGTCAACAAACATGAGCAAATGTTGTCAATTCCTTTCCCACATGTATCTGTTCAATGTCCAAAGTGACATTAAGTAAATACTGACAATAATGACCATTAAGTGACAGGCCACATTCACTGGTTTATCTCTGCATTTCTAGGAATTCATCAGATGTCTGCTGCGTTGTTAGCATTCTGGGCTGATGGTTGACAACTTCCATCATTTTGGACATTCACTGGAATATGTGCACAAGATGACCAAATATCTAATCACCTTCAGTGCCAACGGAAATGCTCTTAAATCTATAGTAGCCTGTACATTTAAAACATTCAGTTGTCTTACCTGCTGACAATCCTTTGGGGTGGACATGATTCAGTACTTGCAATGCCGAAGTTGCTTCAGGTAGTTAAGGCATTATTGCTTTCCCCCTTCTCTTGTGGAGGCAGCTGTTTCTGTTTTAACCAAAGCAGCCTTCCAAGTGACCCTACCCATTTTAAAAAAAAAATTTTTTTTTAAACGACAGCCACCTAACACCAACATAAGCACCTGCTGAAAAAGGAAACCAAGCACTGCTTCCAGGGTATGAGTAGGAGGAACCCAGTCAAATAAATGTATATCCAAATAATAGGGAAATATTTCTGTTGCAGTATCTAAAGCAGTTATGGGGCATATGACTATCAAAACCTGGCTACTTACACACACACACACACACACACACACACACACACACACACACCATACAAACCTGAAAACACTTCACACAACTTCAAAGCAATTTCACAGAGAAGATAAGAACACCCGGGCCTCTTGTGCCCTGACCCAGCAAATATAGTTCTCTCTGAATAATTATGTTATGTTATGTTATAAAAATAGTTGGACTATTACCTTTCTGGAGAGGGAACATTTACCATGATCAGCCCTAGTGGATAGGCAAAATGCAGTATTTTGCTTACTTTTTCTTTCAGAAGCCATAACTCTGCCACATCTCCTGAAGCAACCTTGAATCCATGCAGACATTCTGAGGTGAGTTCTCCCACCACAGAATAACTTGGTTAGATGTATCATTTTGATGAGGAAACTTTTTTTTTATAGCACATCTCACAGAGAAGGCAAAAGTGGTTATCTGTACCCATTTTCAATTGTATAATATTGATGCTGTGTTGTCTGGATACAGGCATAAGCCTTAGTGGGAAAACAATGTTTTGCCATTGACTTTAGTAGAGAGCAGACCATTCTCACTAGATTAAGATCTGTATCATAAGTGTAATACACATTTCAGCTGTCATATTTCTAAATATTTCAATTGCTCTTACTTAGACAATCTATGACTGTTTTCTTTTCTGTTTTAACAATCTTGTGTATTTTGTATTACAGTGGTACCTCGGGTTAAGAATTTAATTCGTTCCGGAGGTCTGTTCTTAACCTGAAACTGTTCTTAACCTGAAGCACCACTTTAGCTAATGGGGCCTCCTGCTGCCGCTGCGCCGCCGCCCCTGCGCGATTTCTGTTCTCATCCTGAAGCAAAGTTCTTAACCCGAAGTAATATTTCTGGGTTAGTGGAGTCTGTAACCTGAAGCGTATGTAACCTGAGGTACCACTGTATGTCATTTTTTATTTGTGGCTAAAGGTAAAGGTACACCTGACCATTAGGTCCAGTCATGGATGACTCTGGGGTTGCACGCTCATCTTGCTCTGTAGGCTGAGGGAGCAGGTGTTTGTCTGCAGACAGCTTCTGGGTCATGTGGTCAGCATGACTAAGCCACTTCTGGCGAAACCAGAGCAGTGCACGGAAACACCATTTACCTTCCCGCCGGAGTGGTATCTATTTATCTACTTGCAGTTTGACGTGCTTTCAAACTGCTAGGTTGGCAGGAGCAGGGACCGAGCAACGGGAACTCACCCCGTCGCAGGGATTCGAACCACCGACCTTCTGATTGACAAGCCCTAGGCTCTGTGGTTTAGACCACAGCACCACTCGCGTCTTCATGATTTGTAGCTAGTGGACCCTTAATAACATTATCTTCCCTGAGGGAAATTGCTCTGCACTGCAGACTACATTGGGTGTCAGACTGTGGGGTAACACTACAGAGGAAGGAAATTCTCAACCATTTAGTTTATTATTACAGAACCTGTGAAAAAAAATGTAAGTGATGTTTGTTTGCTTTGTTTTTTGAGGAGAGTGATGCAGCAATTCTGATTATGTCATCTTGGGAGTTCCCTAATGAAAGAAGGGTGAGCTAAGAATTGCAGTCACAGCGGATTACTACATAAATTAGTTGATTCACTCTGTCAAGTGTGCTCCCCCCTCAAAGTTTATCTGCCTTAACCCACTGGAATTTGCTACTACACGTTTCACAACATATGAATTTGTCTCTTAAGAAACTTTTATCTGATGTGGAATGTAAACCAGGTCTGATTTTGAGTCAATATCCTTTCCTTCCTTCCTGTTCCTGCTCTACAATGCTTGCTCCATATGTAAACAAGTAGTGTTTATAATAGTTTCTGGAAATGCCCTTCTTCTCCAATATCCAAAGAGTCTAAGATCATCATTTCTTCCTGCAATGGAGTTGAGCTTACCTCCTTGTTCTCTGCCCCTACAATTGGGAAAGGAGCTAAGGCATTCAGGGGAGGGGAAACTTGACACATGGTTGCCATTATTTATTTATTATTTAAGGTATTTATGCATCACTTAATCATTAATGTTTCTAAGCAGTGCACATACAATTACAATAAATAAATAAATAAACCACATGAAGAGTAAGAGTAGTAGGAAATGCACGATGAAGCCAAACACTGCCTTAAGATGCCTGCTGAAATAAGGACGTATTTTTCATGTGTCTGAAACTCCACAAGGAGGGGGCTGTCTAATCTCAGTTAGGGAGAGTTCCACAGGCTTAGACCTGCTACACTGCATACATGGCTAGTAGTAATTGCAAATTTTGAATGCAGAGTAGCAGCCTGTGGTTATTCTGTTTTTTTGAATAGGGAATCCTATTTGTTGTTGTTGTTTATGAAACACTTCCCATAACCCGGTGAAGTGATTTACAGTAGAATAAAAGCATATGCATAGCAACAGCCTTTTTAAAAACAGCTAAAACGTTTGTATATATGACAATTAAAAATAACAACAAATATAACACAGATAATGTGAAACGAAAAAGGAAAAATATTTCTATGATCTGAAGAGAAACTAGAGAATAGATAATATAAATCTAATACATATAGCAACTGGGGTAAAATTCTGCAGTCAGGTGCACCAAGATGCTATTTTTTTATGGGGGCAGGGGAGAATTGCATGTGTTCTAATGTCCTCTTATTATAAGTTGTTGCATATGTGTGAAGGACTTGTTTGCTCATAGCTGTAATATGAAACACCTTTCAAGTAATATGCAGGAAAATAAGATGTTATCTTTTATTGCCAAATCATCAGTGTTCTCACCACATCTGAAAGTATTCTGAATCAGGATACCTTGGTGTATTTGTATTATATTTTCATGGGAGAAATAAATGTTTAATGTTTTTCTGAAATCCTACCGGGAAGCCTTTGGGAAGAGGTAAAACTAGGCTTTATTCCACTCGGATCCAAGAGCCAGTTTGGCATCCCATCCCATGCGCTTTTGCATACACGCACAAGGTGAAGCTACTTTTCTGTCATGTCTCAGCCAGTAGAGCCCTTATCAGAGGGTGGACACGAGACCCTGACCTTATACCGAGTCCTAGGTCAGCCTCCATCTGGGGTACTGCAACAAGGCAAGGGAAAGGGCCATCTGCACCCAAGGTGAGTTCCGCCTCAAACTTTGGGGCTGAATTGGATCCCAAACCCAAGGCAAATGCAGTACTATTGTAAAGACTAGATGGAAACCTGGCCCACCTGGAGATTGCAGGAAAGGATTCCTCCGGTGTAAAGTAAAGTACTTCCCCTCAGAAATAATACACTCCTCCCAAGGAGACCTCTGGTATGAAGGGGGTTGATAGGAGTCAGCTGAGGTTCGGGTTTGTTACAGTAGCTTCAGCTACTGTCTGACTCTTGTGAACTCTTCTAGCTTGGATCCTGACCTTGAACTGCTCTGATGTTGCCTCCTGCCTTTTGCAAGCTCAGCTTGCTTGGACTCTGGCCCTGGATGCTGCTCTGTCTGCTTGCCCCATGGGTATTGTTGCTGGTAAGTCCCCTGTTTACTAAAGAGCCTAGTGTGAGCAGGACACCTTCTTTTATTTACAGGGTGATGGGTGATTATGCAGTAGTTCTGCCTCCAGAACCTGCAGCCTCATCCTGTGATGCCATCTGTGTTTCCCTCCCTCCTCCAAGCTCCATAGCTTGGAGCTCCATAGCTCCAAGCTCTCATCACCTTCTAATGATGTTCCGTGCTCACTCCTTCCTGCACCGTGTAATCAATATGTCTCTAGGTCAATATGTGCATAGGTCACAGGTGGAGCACCTGTGTAGTAGGCCACCTCCAATCATCCTACTCCTCTTTGTCTTTAGGGCTGATGAGTTAAAGGCCAACAACCCCTGGAGGGCCACAGGTTCATCACTACTTCCCTGGGAATGGCTACAATATGAGTCCACCTGTACTACTTTACTGCTCCTCTGTGTCAGATAACTGTGGAACGAGTGTACTTTTTTATCTCCTGCCTGAAATTCATCGTAAGACAGAATTTGTGCTTTCCAGGATTAATAATTACTTTCAAAGATGTTTTTGAGGAATATCTAAATGAAAGAGTTGTACGATTGCTGTCATGAGAAAATCTTGTAAAAAATATTCTACAGATATTGCTAACCATGAAACAAGGGGTTTTGATGCAAAGCCCACTATACTCTGTAGAATGGATTATACTCTTACTTCAGCCACTAGAGGGATCTCCAAGAATACGGTTTACTAGTGTATCTGAAAGGAAGCTTCCGAATGTCATCAACATTTGCATTATCTAAGGAGCTGCTACATCACGAAGCGGGTTGTGTGGGGCTCCATTTCCCCTGCTTCTCTACTTAAGTGTTCTCAGAAAGTCATGGAATGTATTTTTGCTATAGAAAAGGTACCAGCATAGGTCTTCATGACTAGACTCTTTCATAAGGAGAACCTACAGAAGTCAAATATTTTTGCAAGTTAGATAGCAGGTGTCTTTTGAGAGTTGCAGGATTTGTTTTGATTATTGTTTGTGGGTGCCAGACACCTACATAACCCCTAGATCTAACTCATGTTAAAATATAAACCAGACTAGCTTCCTGTGTTCAGGTAATCACCTGGGTGATGGGCCATTAAGAGAACCAAAGAAAGGGGTCTCTGTGCCAGACTGAAAATGGGAGGGGCCCTTCCTTCAGCTCTTTGTGAGAAGGACAAAAGCCAGAGTTTTAGAGGCGAGTTGGCAGTAATGTGACCTAGAAGTAAAGCTGCAAGCTGGAAAATCAAAGAGACAGAGCACAATGTTTGATTTCCGCTTGAATTCAAGGCTGTGGCTATGGGAGAAACGAGACCCTTTGGGGTGTTAATGCTGTGAACCCCTCCATTGTAGGCTCAGGTTGCATATATGTGCAAATAAGCCATATATCCTAAAGACACCACAGTCCCTGCTGTGCCTTTTTCTCAGGAGAAAATATGAAACCTGGGTAAAGCACTTGGATCCCCTGGGATCTCGCACTGCTCAGAGATTGGGGTGGTATGCAACACTATATTACTGTGTTATGGAGAAGAGTTCCCAGATAAAGGCATTATAAGATAGTAAGAGGCTTCTCTCCTTCATGGGAGATTTTACTTTCTTGGGTTCCATGATCACTGCAGATGGTGACAGCAGTCATGAAATTAAAAGACACCTGCTTCTTGGGAGAAAAGCAATGACAAACCTAGACAGCATCTTAAAAAGCAGAGACATCACCTTGCCATTTAGTTAAAGCTATGGTTTTCCCAGTAGTGATGTATGGAAGTGAGAGCTGGACCATAAAGAAAGCTGTTCGCCAAAGAATTGATGCTTTTGAATTATGGTGCTGGAGGAGACTCTTGAGAGTCCAGTGGACTACAAGAAGATAAAACCTATCCATTCTTAAGCGAATCAGCCCTGAGTGCTCACTGGAAGGACAGATCCTGAAGCTGAGGTTCCAATACTTTGGCCACCTCATGAGAAGAGAAGACTCCCTGGAAAAGACCCTGATGTTGGGAAAGATGGAAGGCACAAGGAGAAGGGGACGACAGAGGACGAGATGGTTGGACAGTGTTCTCAAAGCTACCAACATGAGTTTGACCAAGCTGCGGGAGGCAGTGGAAGACAGGAGTGCCTGGCATGCTCTGGTCCATGAGGTCACGAAGAGTCGGACACGACTAAACAACAACAAAAGAGGCTTCTGCTATAGTACGAGTGGGAAGATTTTGATTCTACACCAGTTTCACTGTGGGATCCCCATATTGCTAGATGAAGTGCTTCTCTGAAAAATTCTACAGGAAAACCAATTGTGTGTCATGTTTTGATTAGGGTAACCCAAATTTATAGCTTGGTAAATTTAGCCACTTCACGACAAAGTTCTGCTATACCTTTGTTTTTTTCCCTTTGCCACCACTGTTTGCATTGGGAGGTTCATGTGACATGATTTCTAGTTTAGCTTCCTACAATCATTTGGCATTCCTTTTGTCCAGACATTTATTGATGTTTGCAGACTTTTCTCTCTCTCACGGCTTCTCTCGTTACAAATCGACTTATGGCATTAGCATTCTTCATCGTGACTTGCAACAAAGAAGCTTAGTGTATGTGTTTTCAGGAAGTGATAGTGTTCTCTTGGTGTACAATAGCAATGAAGAAATAAAAATTCCTGCAGTGCAGCCTCTAGCGTACACTGTATATTAGCAATCACCTGAATTACCTACACTACAGACATAAGATGTCACATACAATTTGCTTCCCGGTGCCTGATCTGGTTTCGGCTGCCTGATCTACTTTCAGTCGTAGGAATCCTCAGAACAATGGCCTTCTGCTTGTGTGGAGGAAGGAATTAAATGTTGTGCTATTTATGTCATGCAGGAGAAATCAATAAGCAAGTGCAAGGTTGTATTTCCCCCTGCCCCATCCACCAGGGCAACCGCTAGAGACTCGGTCCCGCGGCCAGGCCTGTATCCAAATCAGGCTGGATCAAAATAATCTGTCTTCCTGAAATGTCTTCTGCTACCCTACTACAGCTCTCTCCATGATGCCACCTGGCATAAGGTATAATGCATTTCCCTCCAAATCCATTAAATTCTATTCCTGCCTCACCTTACAACCATAGTCTATGAATGCTTAGGCTATAAAAATACACTCTGGGGTTTTTGTTTGTTTGTTTCAGAAGGGTATTGACTGGCAAACAATACACCTCTGGACAGCTTAGCCTCCATTCTTTGACATACCACAATGTTAAAAGTGGATTATTAGGTAAAGGTAAAGGGACCCCTGACCATTAGGTCCAGTTGTGACCGACTCTGGGGTTGCGCGCTCATCTCGCTTTATTGGCCAAGGGTCATGTGGCGTACAGCTTCCAGGTCATGTGGCCAGCATGATTAAGCCACTTCTGGCGAACCAGAGCAGCGCATGGAAACACCGTTTACCTTCCCGCCGGAGCGGTACCTATTTATTTAATTGCACTTTGACATGCTTTTGAACTGTTAGGTTGGCAGGAGCAGGGACTGGGCAATGGGAGCTCACCCTGTTGCGGGGATTCGAACCGCTGACCTTCTGATCGGCAAGTCCTAGGCTCTGTGATTTAACCCACAGCACCACCTGCGTCCCTAAAAGTGGATTATTAGGGATGACCAAAATTCAAAGCCATGCACTCCTACCTGTGATCCACAGAAATCAAAAGAATTTGGGTTTCACATCAACATATTTAGAATATTTCTAGTTTGGCTCACTTAAAATTAAGGTGTAGTCCTAAGAACAGTTAATCCAGAGTAACTTCCACTGGAATTACTTCAAAATAAATGTCATTATTAGTATTGTCAATAATCCCAAAGCACATTTTTTCTGGAGATCTGGTAACTTCTCAAGTGGCCTTTTCTGAAATACCTTTGCATGGGAGCCAATACCAATTACTGCATAACTAAGTAAACATACTATGGTGGAGGAGGAAACTCAGCAACACAAAAACTATTTGTTAAGAAAGGCTCTAGGCACAAGTTTGGCTCTCTTTCTCTTATCTTCAAAGCCTTTTGTCTTGCCTCCCCCAAGTCAGACTTGCTCTGTAAACTTTGAGTACATAACAATTATGTTTTCTTTATTTCTTCAGAAGCTTAAAACATTTGAAAACCTGTTCGTTTAGAAGTCATACATTAGGAATGCTTTCCTTTAAAAAGGTGTGATACTCAAAGGAAGCAACAGTCCATAAAGTCTATGGAGAAAATTTTGATTGAATAAAAAAAATGTATCTGGTTGGCCACTCTGGTGAAGAAAGGCATTTTTGATCCAGCAGTTCCTTCCATCAGTGGAATAGGGAGGGAGTGGTTTTCACCAAATCCCCCTCTCCTTTACATCTGCCCAAACCCCTCACTGAAAAATCTGCCCCAGATTGGAGAACCCTGTGGAACAGCTAGGAGGTAAGGTGTTGTATTTTATATTTAACTTGGCTTTAATTTAATTTAATTTGGCTTTACTTTCATACTGATTTTAGTTGTCTCATGAGCCACCTTGAATATTGATGTAACTGAAAGGCGGGATTATAAATGTTCTAAAAAACAAAAATGGACATTAGCCACCATCTACACTAGCAACTTTAGGTATACTAAACTACTAGACGCAGGTGGCACTGTGGTAAACCACTGAGCCTCTTGGGCTTGCCGATCAGAAGGTCAGCGGTTCAAATCCCTGCGACGGGGTGAGCTCCTGTTGCTCTGTCCCAGCTCCTGCCAACCTAGCAGTTCGAAAGCATGCCAATGCAAGTAGATAAATAGGCACCGCTGCTGTGGGAAGGTAAACGGCATTTCTGTGCGCTCCAGTTTCCATCACGGTGTCCCGTTGCACCAGAAGTGGTTTAGTCATGCTAGCCACATGACCCGGAAAGCTGTCTGTGGACAAACACTGGCTCCCTCAGCCTGAAAGCGAGATGAGCACCACAACCCCACAGTTGCCTTTGACTGGACTTACCGTAACCATCCAGAGGTCCTTTACCCTTTTTTTACCTACTAAACTACTAGTAATTCAATGTGTGTAAGCCAATGTTTCCTGGAAAGAAGCACGGGTGCACCCTACCTTGACCACCTTGCAATACTAAGGTGGGTTCAACCCCACACATGCACTAAAATGATAAAGAAATGCTTAAGGGCCCTTCAAATGAAGCAGAAGAAAATGGAAGTCTCTCTTGTAAAGGAAGATTATTTTTTTTAGAAACTGGAGGACAGATTTCACCACAACCCACTGCCAGCTTCATCACAGGTGAAAGATGGAAAGTTGGGGCAATAATAGTCTTCTTTAAGCATTTTGAATGTATATCCATGGTCAGGGCATGGGGCCACTGAGTGTCTCCATTTCCTCTGCCACCCAGTGGTTTCCACTCAAAGTATTCTTGGCCAAACATGCTTACAGCCCTCTCTGCAACAGAGAATCCTACACAGTCATGGTTTCTGATCATGAGAAGAACTGTAAGCACATTCCACTGAATCCTTTGACCAGTCTCCTTCAGATTTTCCCACACAATGCAAGAAGTCAGGTGTGGAGGGGGCAGCTCGCTTAGTCCCACACCTCCACATATTCAGAACACATGGATAGGAGGGCTGGCACAATACAGTATTACGCAGGTGACTGCATTTTGTCTTTACTGAGCCGCCCTGCGTGGCACTCTGCTGCAACGTGATTATGTTTCCCATTTTTCCCAAACATGTCCCTGGATGTTCCAAGGTTGGGCCCCTTCTTTTGACATCTACCTCAATTAAAGTTCATGGGGCAGTGTCTTCACTTGTCAAAGTGATGAATGGCTGCCTTGCATTTTTCTCACCATTGCACCTTAAGCATGTTTTGGTTTGTTTTCACTTTAGATCATTTTTTACCCACTCTGTGTTCCAAAGAGTAATCCTAAAGTGAGTTAAATTCACAATGAAAACACATAATTCATAAGAAAACAGCAGAATGATAAAATAATAGAGGGCCACTTTGCTCTTCTTTCTTCACTCCACCCTAACTGGCATTTGGACTGCCTGTTCCTGATCCCTTCACCTCCCATGGGTGAAACTTATTACCTTGGCATGCTGTCAGGGCACTAGTCTTGGACAACTTCTTTCTGCCAAACTGGAGTTTTCTGGGAATTTCTTGGCCCATGCCCTGGAGCGAGCTCACCCTTGATCTCCAAAACTATTAAATCTGTCCTTGCCAACCTACTTCCTCACATCCAGTGGAACAGGAGTGCATCTGTAGCAATGGTGAGAATTTCTGGAGGATAAAAAATTAATAGTGTAGATCCAAGAGGGTGAGGTTTCAGAAATGTGGACTACAAACAAGGAACTAGAATTGCATCATTACGTGTATAATCTAGCTTGCCGGCAATAATGTCTCTCATTGTTGGCGATAGGCAGTGTTATGAGTCATCCTCAGCCTAATGGTTGACAAGGCAGTAACAGGTGTAAGACACGAATGGTGTCATCTTAACAACAATAAAATAAAAGTGTAGATTGCACTGCAGTGATTGGACTGCAGCAATCTCTCAGCAGAGATTTTTTCAGTTATTTGGATTCTTAGACTGCAAAACTGTGTATAGTTAATCTAAAGTCCCATTTAAGTCAGCAGCACCTGCTTCCAATTGAAAATAGGTGGATCATACTATTAGAATAAAGTAAGTATAAAACAGAAACAGTCTGCATGTTTATTGGTGGACTGCAGTCAGTCACTTTGCCTCATTTGTAAAGGCAGTGGAGATGCAGGGACATAAGGGCTGACTATCCATGAATTTGCTTCCCTCTGGAGGTCAAGGAATTTGGATGGATTAGTATAAACTGATGCAGCAAGTTTATCTGTTCGGCATTCATCTCTTTGGCTTCCTCTGCCTCTTCACAAGCACCGGTCCAGTCATCCTACACATTTGTCATGGATTTAACCAAGATCCTCCTCTGTGGTCTCTTCTGTCCTTTCATGCTTTTCACATTAATCAACACCTCTTCCCTTCTCTGTCTTCCACGCAGAGTCCAAAGATGCAGCTCTTTTGCCTTATCTCCCCCCCCCCCCCGTCATGCAAAATCATGAATGGAATAATAGGGCAGATTTCCAATTTGGCATTGCTGTTGAATATAGTTTTTTCCAAAGAAGCATACCATGCCAGCAATTTTACAACATATAACTAATTCTTATTAAACTTTAGTATAACATGGAAGCCAATTTCAGTACAGTGGCACCTCGAGTTACAAACGCCTCAGGTTACAAACGTTTCAGGTTACAAACTCCACTAACCTGGAAGAGTGTTGAGAACTTTGCCCCAGGATGAGAATGGAAATCGTGTGCTGGCGGCACAGCAGCAAGAGGCCCCATTAGTGAAAGCACGCCTCTAGTTAAGAACAGTTTCAGGTTAAGAACGGACCTCCGGAACAAATTAAGTTCGTCAGTAGAGGCACCACTGTATTGGACAGAGGAAGTTGATTTTAAATCTGTCTCAGTACAGGATAAAGGGCTAGCTATCATGACATCAGTAGACCAATTCCTTTCTTTGCCTTCTCTCCTATTTGCTCACAATGGCAAGGTGAGCTGTGCTGAAGATGGGATGGGCAGCGAAATGGACAAGTTTGACGATGAAGCCAAATTATTTGGGATGCTGAAAACACAAGCAAATTCTGAAGAGCTCTGAAAGGATCTGTCCAAACTGGATAAATGGGGGACAACAAGGCAAATGAGAATCAGTACCAAGTGTAAACTGGTGCAAATTTGGGCTTAAACCCTTCTGCCAAGTTCACATACAAATTTAAGAGGGTCTCAACTTGTGGTGACTAACCAGAAAATAGATCTTAGGATCATGGTGGGTAGCTAAATAACAGTAGCAACTAAGTATAGGAACAGGGAAAGCTGCTGATCTGATTCAGCAGTAGTGCTCTTATGTTCCTGCTTAAATATTCCTACCATTTGGTGAGCATCTCCCTGTTATAATCCTAAAGTTGCAGCCCAACCCTATGCAAGTGTTATGAGAAATAAATACCACTGTGTTTTTAGATAACGTCTGTGTAAAATTTCAGACACAGTAAATTTTGATTTGTTGCATTTTAGCCGTGTTTAAGAAACTTCTGTCTGAAGCAGGCCATCCTCCCTACTGGCTAATGGAAGGGCTGGCCCTGGGTGGTGAAAGTGGGTGCCTAAGACCCTAAGATAAGTGAAGTGCAATTCTGTGCTGCAAGGCTGTTGGGGAGAATTGAGTGCTAGAAGTAGGAGGAACTGAGACACGGTGAGGGGTTAATGCTAGTGAAAAGCACTTCCTCTTGTGCAAGATTGAGCACCTGGTTTTCACCAATCCCTCTACCTGCTGCAGTCCTCCTGTGTTTCCCGGAAAGCTGCCCTTAAGGACTAGATCAGGGGTAGGCAACCTAAGGCCCGTGGGCTGGATGCGGCCCAATCACCTTCTCAATCCAGCCTGCGGACGGTCCGGGAATCAGCGTATTTTTACATGAGTAGAATGTGTGCTTTTATTTTAAATGCATCTCTGGGTTATTTGTGAGGCATAGGAATTCGTTCATTCCCCCCCCCCCCCCAAAAAATATATAGTCTGGCCTCACACATGGTCTGAGGGATGGTGGACTGGCCCACAGCTGAAAAAGGTTGCTGACCCCTGGACTAGATCCCTGCTCCAATAGTATGGGATATGCTCCGTAGGACTGCTATAATTAGCAAGCAATCAGTGAAAACTAGGTGTCTTCCCTTGCAAGAGCAGAAATGCTTTCCTCAAGCAGGAAGCTACCACTGAATAAAGCCCAGTGCTTTTTAAAAGAAAAAGGTGCCAGTACTCACCACGAAGTTGTTACAGTAAGTGCCACACTTATAACATTTGAAAAAATAAAAGGTGCCGGTACTGTGTACTCTTGAGTACCCACAGAAAACAGCACTGGTAAAGCCCCTATTCATTCAGAATAACCAGCCAAATCTCTGCCTGTAAGCTGCAGATTTTAGAAGCCAGAACTTTCTCTGTCTGGCAGATGCTTTTCTGTCTTGGAGCGCAGTGTTCTAACCATGCCTCAGAAGCCAGAACACTGTCTTCTGGAGGTCACAAATAATGCCTTACACACTCCCTGCACATTTTTGCCTTTGTTTGCTCTTATTTTCAGAATGATTCCAATAGTTGTTGGGAAACCTTGTCCATAATTTCACTTTATAATGATCATTTCCCTGACACTTGGCTAACTTTTCCAAGTCCCCAGTTAAAATGGTAGTACTTTTACTACAGTACACACAGAAACCACTGACAGGGTTTTGAATGTTTTCCAAACACCTATGAAACAAGCAAAGACAGGGAAAGAGGACAAAACTTCCTGCATCTTCCTCCTCCCACAGACTGCAGCACCCTTTTCAACTTCTGCCCAGTTACGAAGCCACCATCCCCTCCTATTCTACTCTTGCTTTCATATCCCTGCTTTCATTTTTGCCCCATTCCTATGCCACCCCCTTCCTTCTTTTCTGCAGCCTCCCTTTGCACCCATTTTCACCTTCTTGCTCCATCCCTTTTCCTTTGACACTTTTAGAAGACATCTGAAGGCAGCCCTGTATCAAGGTTTTTAATGCCTGATGTTTTTATTATGTTTTTAGATATGCTGTAAGCCACCCAGAGTGGCTGTGGAAACCCAGCCAGATGGGCGGGGTATAAATAATAAAATTATTATTATTATTATTCCTTCCTCCTCTTTCCTTTTCTCAACTTTCTTGTTGTATGCTGATCACCCCCATTTCCATGCCTTCTCCTCTCTCCTATTCTGCAGCTCCCTTTGCACACCCACCCTAGGATGATATATGGTACTGTCTTTCCAAGATGAATAGATTCTTATGAGCAAGCCTGTCAGTTTCTTTGTTCAGTTAGAGAAGGTTAAGTTCAGTTGATGGATGTTGTTCATGTATGGGTGTGTGCCTGTAATAAAATATATGTTCCAAACTACTGTGTTGAATCTGGAACTTCCTGTTGAAGACAACACACGGTGCTAGGAGTGAACTACATTGTGTGAAGGATCTCTGCAGTTGCTTTTAAACCACCACTTTCACCCTCTCAGCGTTCCTTCCTTCTTGTTTCCATACCACAGCCACAGCTGATGTGCAACCTGTCTTCTCTTTTACTCACCCCTGCATTGACTTTGTGCAAATCCAGGGCACTACAAATTCTCCACTGGGAGTTGTTGTTGTCATTTATTGAATTTACGTTGTTGTTACCCTAATCAAAACATGACACACAATTGGTTTTTCTGTAGAATTTTTCAGAGAAGCACTTCATCTAGCAATATGGGGATCCCACAGTGAAACTGGTGTAGAATCAAAATCTTCCCACTGTCACTATAGCAAAGCCTCTTTTGTTGTTGTTTAGTTGTGTCCAACTCTTCGGGACCTCATGGACCAGAGCATGCCAGGCACTCCTGTCTTCCACTGCTTCCCGCAGCTTGGTCAAACTCATGCTGGTAGCTTCGAGAACACTGTCCAACCATCTTGTCCTCTGTCGTCCCGTTCTCCTTGTGCCCTCAATCTTTCCCAACACCATGGTGTTTTCCAGGAAGTCTTCTCATGAGGTAGCCAAAGTATTGGAGCCTCAGCTTCAGGATCTGTCCTTCCAGTGAGCACTCAGGGCTGATTTCCTTAAGAATGGATAGGTCCATGGGACTGCAATTTATTGAATTTATATATCACCCTATATCCGGAGGTCTCAGGGCAGTTCACAGAAAGGAGTTGTGCTTATAACACATCTCACACACATCTCGGAGCAGATTTAAGGAGGGTATGGGGTGAGTGCTAAAAGGAGGAGTGTTGAGAAAGTTCCATTGTACAAGCATAAATCCTTGTATTGGCCAGATGGTTACTTAGCACTATATTGGATACAAGTCCCAGCTTCTAATCCTGTTCTCTTGGCTGGTCACCCCACTAAAAACAGAGGACTCTGCCTTTTGCATATCCTCATTAAAAGCAGTCATGCATAAAAACATTTTTGGTGTCTGCCAAAGCTATAGCAATGGAGGTGGCTGGCTGGTTGTATCTCTCATGGTAGAGGTAAGGGTAATACAGAATTGTAGAGTCACCACAAGAAAATCTGGGTGTCAACCCCACAATTTTGGCCTGTGCACACTGGCTTTTACCTACACAGGCCCTATTCAGGTGGGTCGTCCCCATGTGGATAGTGGAAGTGTGCTGGATCTCTACATAGCATCAAAGGGGAAGGAGAGGAAGACAAGACCAAAAGTTCGCACAAAGCCAAGGTTCATGAAAACAAAATCCAAAATCAACAGTTCAGTAATACCTTTATTGGGACAAATGAAATGCTACAAAAATGTGAAAGCTTTAAAGTTATCAGAACTCTTCATTGGGCAAGATATTGCACAAATAAAACCTGACATAGGAAGCTTTTAGTGCTAAGCAGCACATCGCTATCACCAGGTAGCCAGAATAAACTGAGAGACACTGAGGAGAAAGGTGACCCAGTGTGACTATGGGCAATGACTTGCATCAGGGAGGTTAACATAAATAATTGTGTTTTATTTCTTTTGTATAGGTAATAGCCAAAGACATCTCTTCAATATGAAGGAATAGCTAAAAGAACCCACCTAAATTGCTGCTGAATTGATTGCTGGCTGCTAGTTACTCCCTTCAAATTATGCACAATTACCAGTAGTTGACATGGTAAAGGTAAAGGTAAAGGTACCCCTGCCCGTACGGGCCAGTCTTGCCAGACTCTAGGGTTGTGCACTCATCTCACTCTATAGGCCAGGAGCCAGCGCTGTCCGCAGACACTTCCGGGTCACGTGGCCAGCGTGACAAGCTGCATCTGGCAAGCCAGCGCAGCACACGGAACGCCGTTTACCTTCCCGCTAGTTGACATGGTAGGGAGATGAAAAAAACAGTTTCATGGCCTGTCAGAATTAATGAGGAGAGCTAGGAGTTTCAAGGTCCCATGGAGGATATTTTAATGTTTTGCTAGTGTGTGCCAAAATACGAAAGGCCAGCCCAGATCATACATAAGATAAAGGGAAATTAAATATGAATACTAATATCCACAAGAAAGTACAGTATATTTCTCTCAATCATACACAACAGATCACCTTGTTTGGCAAAGATGAAGGATATGACTCTTACGATACTAAACAAATATTTCTAACATATAATGGATCTGCAGTACTGGTAAAATCTGTTTTCATATTTCTGAATCCTAGCTCTCTATCTTGTTGAAGAAGAAAATAACAAAATGAGTGGTTATTTGAAGAGGGGGGAAATAGTGGTGTGAAATCGTCACATTAAACTTCACACATACCTGAGTTAGAAGGTAAGATGGAAACACACAAATACAGTGGTACCTCGGGTTACATACGCTTCAGGTTACAGACCCAGAAATAGTGCTTCAGGTTAAGAACTTTGCTTCAGGATGAGAACAGAAATCATGCTCTGGCGGTGTGGCGGCAGCAGGAGGCCCCATTAGCTAAAGTGGTGCTTCAGGTTAAGAACAGTTTCAGGTTAAGTACTGACCTCCGGAATGAATTAAGTACTTAACCCGAGGTACCACTGTATAGAAAATGTACTGGGTGAAGAATTCAGCATATTGAGAAACTGGGGGGGACGGGGACAAGTTCCAAGTCTTATGTGAAGATGTGAATTTGGGCTAGGGGAGAGGAGGTCAGGCTGTATGATGCCTGAGTCCCTTTTAATTCCTGGGGTCCTAGATTCAGCAAAGGTTAAAATCTAATGGAGGATTCAATTGTCGAAGCAGCCAGACCTGCTTCTTGGTGGGCCTAAGCATGGTTGTAAGTATAACAGAAGGAAGTGGCTTTGTGCCATAGGGCAAATGGGTGGGTCCCCTCTCCCTCATCTGGCTGGAAGTGGGAAAGACAAAAGTGTGTGTGTCTGTGAGAGATCGAGAAAGAGATAGGAGAGTGCACTGGGCTAGAAGCAGGTAGAAGAAAGAGAATGAGAGTCATGCTTGATCTTTGCTTGAATCCAAGACTGGGACTATGGGAAGAACAAACCTTCTGGGGTGTTAATGCTGTGAGCCCATCCATCATAAGCTCAGGTTGTTATATGTATGTGAAAATAAACCACATATAATAAAGACACCACAGTCTTTACTGTCCCTCATTCCTTAGAAACAGAACCCTACTTAAGCACCTGGGCCCCCTGAAAACTTGCACCACTTGAAGATTGGGGTGGCAGGCAACACACCATTTGAATAACTTGGTCCAGCTCTGAAAAGTTTGAGCAGAACCACAATTGCATTCAATTTTGTCACATTTGGATTGCAACATCTGAAATGGGTTCTGTAGCCCAGTCCAGACACACCCAGAGAGGCGCTGCATAAGCCTAGGTCTCTAGCGTGAGTGGGTGTTGTTGTGGTCTAAACCTCCAAGCCTCTTGGGCTTGCTGATCGGAAGGTCGGCAGTTCGAATCCGCGCAACGAGGTGAGCTCCCATTGCTCTGTCCCAGCTTCTGCCAACCTAGCAGTTCGAAAGTATGCCAGTGCAAGTAGATAAATAGGTACAGCTGTGGCAGAAAGTTAAACAGCGTTTCCCTGCGCTCTGGCACTCATCAGGATGTTCCGTTGTGCGAGAAGCAGTTTAGTCATGCTGGCTACAAGACCCGGAGAGCTGTCTGTAGACAAACACCGGCTACCTCGGCCTGGAAGCGAGATGAGTGCCATGCCCCATAGTCACTTTTGACTGGACTTAACTGTCCAGGGGTCCTTTACCTTTACTTTTTATCTAGGTCTTTAGCATGGCAAAGGGATAGTGATGAAAACAACAGCACCTTGTCACTATGACCCCGTTGCCATGCTTGAGGCCAAGAAGAATGCATACATAGCCATGGTACAACACTCTGCACATGCTTGGAGGAAATTTGTGGAATCCACTCTGTATGGAACAAATTGCTCTGGCATGGGTGTGTGAGAGAGAGAGAGAGAGAGAGAGAGAGAGAGAGGGTGTGCACTTTGAATTGTGTACAAAGGACAAAAGGTAACAAATACAGACACAGGAGCTTTGATGCAATGTATAATAATAAATAATAATAGAAACAACACAGTGCTTATGATTTGTAAGGGCAAGATATTTATGCTTCAGAAGGAATCAGCAATTGCAACATATGTATTATATAAACAAGTGTTTGCATTTGAAGATACTGCATGCTCCACATAACATTCCACCTCTGCTCTTTATAATTGAAGGAATTATTTCCTGGATTCCAAATGCTTATTATGTAATTAACAGTATCGCCACTCTAGGCTGCAATAGGCTGTCGCAGTTCTTAAGCCACTTACTCTGGAACAATCCCATTGACCTCAATTACATTATTCTGGGCTTCAGGTTTTGATATTTGACCCAAACATTATTTTTAATATTTTCTTGATTATTTACTGTGCTACCTGCATTTGTTAGGAGAAACATATATTAATTTCATTATATGGGACTATAGATTTTTAGCCACATGCAAACTTAAATACTGTATATATATATTCTGGGAGTTTTCACACCTAGAGCAGCAAAACATAAACTTTCCCATTGAACCTTATATAAATCTAGGGGCAGTAGGGAGGAAATCAGTGCTGTTATTATCATAGCATATATTTCTTCATACAGAGTCAACATGAGATCACTTGTCAGGCATTATAGTGAATAAAGTAATTTGTTTTGATGAGTTGTTCTTCTATATGACGTTATTTGTGCATACTATAAATGTTGACGCTATTTGTGCATACTATAAATGTTAAATTGTGGTAGAAGTAACATGTTGTAGTGTAGACAACTGTGACATGTTATCTTTCCAGTCATTATTACCCATAAATAACTCAAGAGCAAAAGCACCGTTCGTTTTCTAACTTTGCCCCAAATCCAGCAAAAAGCTTTTTTTTGTATCCAACAGCCTGGGTCCAAGTGATGCAAAAATATGCATGGTGGTAGTTTGCGTTGGGCCACCACTGTGTGTGAGGTTAGGAAAACTTTTATCAGGCAAAATACAAAGATAGTTGTACGGGGGCAGAGGGAGGATAGGTGATGACCCAGGTAGGTGACGTATAAAGACCGGGGGGGGGGGGGCTTGGTCTAGTATGGGGGAAGGGCATTTGGCAGAAGGGTAGGCAGGGGTAACAAACAGAGTGAGCAGGGGCAGCAGCCCTCAGTGAAACTGAAAAGTGTATAAAATTATCATGAAGATGCCCTAGCTGTAAAGCATATTAGTATCAGCATATTTGTGCTACAAACCTAAACTGCTTTAATAATCATTTCATCACTCCAGCGGAATTCTCAGACCCCTCAATGAACCACAGCTCCCAGAATTTGGGGTGTGTGTGAGAGAGGTGGGGGGAAGGAGCCATGTAAGTTAAAATAGTTGTTAAAGTGATCTAAGGCTCTTCAGCCTACTCCCTCTTTTACCACACAGAAGAACTATTATGATGATATATGGGATTAGGATCACACACATACAGAGGCGCAGCACTCACAACCATTGCCCTAGTTACCTGTGCTGTGATGTCAGTGTCATGATGCTGTGACTGTGAGGTGACGTCATGTTTTGTGACATTTGTTGGCACAGGAGTCGTCCAGCATAATTTGAAGCCCTTAAGTGTTGTCTTAGTAAGCTTTAAGTGTGGCTTGTAAAAGTGTTATCACGGCAAGAACAATTTATTATTATTATAATACATTGTAAATCAGTGTTTATCGGAAGGGAGCAGCCATACTCATGCAAAGCATCTGGAGAACTTCTGAACCGCCTTTGAATAGAGCCGAAAATAACAAGGTATATAATATATATAGTACCTTATCTTGCTGCAACATTTTTGTCTAAGCACCAGTATAACCCTTGAACTCAGCACAGCTCTGGGAAAGGAGCTTGTTAACTAGTTCTATTCTCCATCAAGCTCAAAAGGAAAGCAGACTTTCTGATCAAAGGATATATGCGCCTTCTGCTCTTGGAGTTGTCTTTGTTAGCTAATTGCTTCTGTACTGGAGTGCTTGAGCTCTTGTATCTAAGGTGCAAATCATTTGTCTTATTAGAAGCAGCTATTACTTCACGCATTAAAATGCGTTACTGTGCCAAACCCTCACATAGCCTGGCAAGAAGACAGCTTAACCAATTAATCAGGGGTTCCACAAAAGTGCATGATGGTAAGGAGCCAGATTTAGGGTGATAATGTTTGAAAAACATGTCATCATAAACCAATCTAACAGAAGAGCAAACTTTTATTTCAGGCAAGCCAGCAATACAGCCAGTGTTGGGGGGTGTTTGTTTAAGCAAGTGTATGTTCCAAGATTTATGTTGTTTGGCAACTCTCTTACTTGTAGCAGCTACATGAACTTCAAACATCTACATAGGAAATAAAACAAAGACTGAAAAGCTCTATAGTAGATAAACAGCATAATGCAAGTTGAAGTTTATATTGAAAAAAATGTAATAATTTTGGCTCACTAAGCTTGCTAGGCTACTTAATTGTGACAACTTCATCTTAAGTTACACTCAAAACAGACTCTTATTGGTTTGTTGTAAATGTCTGAATGCTGCGAACCATGCTTCTTGGCTTAACTAGGCATCAGACTGTTTTGCAGTGCAATGTGTAAGCAGTAGGCTGGGTTAATAACTATAGAATTCAGCCTAGGTATGAGAGCACAATTCTTGCCTCTTTTTTTTAAGCAACTCTGTGCCCCTATTTTGTTTTCCAGATTCTCAGAAGAGAGCATCCATTGCCTTAAAAAGGCAAGCTACAAATTCTTCCTTGATATGTTGCAGAGGAATTACACCGAGAATGAATCAAACAGTAGAATTAGGACTTAAGAAGAATGTTGGTATAAGCCGCTGTATACTGTCAAAACATTTGTCTATCTCGAGCTCAGTATTGCCTAAATTGGAACAACTTCTGTGAGCCACTTCCTGTCTTATTACATTCAGACATGGTGGTGGGACCCCTGCAGTGATTCTAGCAATAGGTAGAGCAAACTGAACTGAGTCTGGGTGTACAGTAGAGCAGTGAATTCACCACCAGCTCCTGCTGGCTAGGGCAGAAGGTGAAGTGACAATAACCCCCCCCCTTTATTTTGTTCCAGGCTGATGCAGCAGAAGGGCCCACATTGGACCCTTCACCAGGAAATGGACCACCATTGACTTCAGTGGATGCTGTTTCAACAGCCCTTACACTGACTGGCAGCTACACGAGGGAGCTTCCATAGCAGCTTGGCTCCTCTGCATCCTAACCCCTTACACTTAGCATCATGGATGTGTGTGTGTGTGTGTGTGTGTGTGTGTGTGTGTGTTAGTATTATGGCTGTGGCTGTACCAGCACTTCATTTTGTTTTACCTTTTTGTTAGTCTGCCCCTCCTTAATGCTGTTTATTTCAGTGCATACTTTTTTATTGTAAATCACATTGAGGCTATTTTTAGAAGTAGTAGATGTGTTATAAATAGCAGCACAGGAATTGTCTGCAAGAGCCTCATCCTGCTATGCCAAGTGACCCTGCAAGTGACACTGGTGTGCAAATGGTCCATCCTGCTGCTGCTTGACGTAGTAAGCTGGGCACGTACTTGGACTGCTAAGCGCTGGGACTTCATGGCAGCCTCCACAGTCACATCCCCATAGCTATGCCCCTGCTAAGACTATGAACTTTTGACCAATACAAACATTATGGCTGCAATAACAAGTCATTTCTCCCATACTCTCTCTCTTTCTTTCCTTTAACATCCAGCCTAAGTCTCAAGCGTTTGCTCAATATTTTGGCCGTAATTAAGAGATTTGGATATTTTCCGAAATAAAAGTGGCATGCTAATGTAACCTAGCTCTTCTTATTAGGTTATTTGTTGGGTTTATGTCTAGAAGCGGAAGAAAAAAGCCTTATATATTTGGCATGCAACATACTAGCACATAGTTGGGCAAAAGATTACTGCAATGCAGGGGGTTGGACTAGATGACACTTGTGGTCACTTTCAACTCTACAATTCTGTGATTCAGTGATTCTATGATTCCTACAGTACAGGATATCACAATCTCTGTTGTGAAATAAGTGGCAGTACTTCATCTCTGCCCATCACTACATTATTTCTTGCGAGAGGTTCTGCTGATGGGCAGCTGCCAACCTACCAAGAGATGCAAATGTGAGTAAGCACTCAAGTTTCAATTTATAAGATTCCAAGAGGGCAGGGCTTCTTGGGATATCAACCTGTACATCAAGGGTGTTTACCATGTACTGTATTTCTTTTTGAATTGTTCTTTGCCATGTTCAAGGATCTATACACACATTATTTCAGTAATTCCCACAACCATGTAAAGCAGGTGTGGACAACTTTTTTTTCCTGCTGAGGAACATTCTCTTTCTCCCCCCACCTCTCTCTCTCTCTCTCTCTCTCTCTCTCTCTCTGTGTGTGTGTGTGTATGTGGAATCTGCCAGAGGCCACATGCTGACAGTGGGCGGAGCTGAAACTGATGACAAATGTGTTCTGGATAACTAATCTGGAATAAAGACCAATCATTCTGAAACTACATAAAAATAAAGGGAGGCTTTTAAAAAGTCAGGAAAAGACTCACAAATGAAGTTAAGTGGAGTCACATGTAGCCCCTAGATCACAGGTTTCCCCTTTTAAGTTAAAGGGGTGGTGGTGGTCCCTGGTTGTCTTAATAGTACAGTGGTACCTTGGGTTACATACGCTTCAGGTTATAGACTCCGCTAACCCAGAAATACTACCTCTGGTTAAGAACTTTGCTTCAGGATGAGAACAGAAATCGTGCAACTAAAGTGGTGCTTCAGGTTAAGAACAGTTTCAGGTTAAGTACAGACCTCCGGAATGAATTAAGTACTTAACCTGAGGTACTACTGTACAGAGATGGCACACACTGAGGCTGAAAACAGGAATATACCAAAGGCACAGCCCCCATACCATGGGAGTAGCCAGGATTTTTGAAATGGGGGCAGGCCTCTTGTTGGGGGGGGGGGGACGAACCTCACTTAGCTATGTATTTTTATGGATTTGGGGAGGGCAACTGCCCCCCTACCACCCCTTGGCTACGCCCATGCCCCATACATGTCTATTCAGAAATAAATCCCACTGAATTCAATAAGACTTACTCCCAGGTAAATAAATGACTATATGATTGCAGCCCTAGTGAGTTTGATGCAGGGGGTGAGAGCCAAACTAGGGAATTGCTGTTTCACAGATCATTTGCTCACCCACCTTGCTACGTCGCCCCCTCGGCATCTGCAAAAAACACACACCACAAAAACAAACGTCTCCCCGTCATGGCCCTCTCTTAGCCTAACCTACCTCCAAGGAATATATAAGATAAAAAGGAAAATAGTATATATAAGAGATAAATGGAATCAAAACGGCACATTGCTTTGATTTCGCCCGCGCTCCTCTGGATGGCAGGGATTTTCTTCCAGTTGATTGCACAACGCCTGCCAGGTTTAGGGCAAGGAAGATGCCACTAATCATGAATCACCCAAGTTCTGCACCTGCTGAACATCTACTTGTTGCACAGCTGCGGAAAGTCTCGGCCGTCTTGCGCGAGTAAGGGACGAGCCGCCGCCGCCGCCGCCGCGCTGTCCCCGGGGCTCCTTGGGTGGCTGCTGGCAGCGGCGAGGCGGAGGGAGCAGGGGCCTTCCCCGAGGAGCCCTCCCCCGGAGTGGGCGGGGCCAAGGCGAGCTCTCGGGGACTTGAGCGGAGGCCGCGGGGGAAGGAGAGCGAGCGAGCGAGCGAGAGACGCGTCGCGCCCGCTGCCTCGCGCCGCATCCCGCCCGCCCCCTCCGCCTCCGCGCGCGCCTCTCTCTACGATGTCTTCTTCTTCCTCGCCCAAGGCGGAGAGGAAGCCGTGGAGCTTGGGGCGCCTGTCCGTCACGTCCAGGAAAGGCAGCATGAAACCCTCGGCTCTGGAGCTGGCCGAGAACGCCGCCAACGCGCACTACGCGCCTTTCTCGCTCTCCGCGCCCGCGGGGGGGACGACGCCCGGCGGCACCGGCTGCGCGACTCAGCAGCGCGCGCGGTACGTCGAGGGGCCCGAAGCCACCGTGGCCATGAGCGGCGGAGGCGGCGACTACCCTCGCCCTCCGGTCAGCTTCGACCCGCGCGTCTCCATCTACAGCGTCCGCAGACCTCTGCTGAGCCGCAGCCACATCCAAGGCAGGGTCTACAACTTCCTGGAGAGACCCACCGGCTGGAAGTGCTTCGTCTATCACTTCACTGTGTGAGTCCCAACGGCTTTTTGCTGAGGTTTTGCTTGGAAGCGACCCCCCCCCCTTCTTCCTCGAGGAGCCCGGCGGCGGCTCCCGGGGTCAAGGAGCGGGGAGGGCGGGCGGGCGGGCAGACAGGCTTCTCGTCGTTTTCTGTCAAGAAAAGGCGGGAAAAGGGCCTCGGGGAGCCCGGCGCACGCTCGCCAAGGGCGCGCGGCTCGCTCGGCGCCCGCCGGAGCCCCGCCCACTGGAGATTGGCAGCCCTCGCGCGACGCGTGTTTACCCGGCGGACTTTTCCGACCGAAGTTGACCTACTAAGGATGCTGAGGGTGGCAGCCCGACCTACTAGGTCAGCATCCTCTTGCGGGAGTGAGGCAGCTGTTGTTGAAGCCGCACGCCTCCTTTGCCCCCCAACCAGCCTTCCTCCTGGAGCCATAGAGGGGGGGAAAGCTTGCAGCGTTTGGGACTTTTGAGTTTAGAGGAAAAGGGGAATGAGAGGTGGCTTGAGAGAAGTTTCTAAAATTATGCCTGGCGTGGAGAAAGTGAGTAGAGAAAGGCTTTTCTCATACCAGAAGTCACGGACAATCCGATGAAGCCGAATGTAGGAAGATCCAGGACAGATAAAAGAAACTTTTTCACACAGTGCATTAGTTAAACTGCGGAACTCCCTCCCACAGGACACAGTGATCGCCACAGACAACGGAGGAGAGGGCTGTCGATGGTGACTAGCTGTGATGGCTATGCTCTGCCCTCACAGTTGGAGGCAGCAATGCTTTTGAATACCATTTGCTGGACACCACAAGAGTGCTCTTGTGCTCAGATTCCCCTTGCAGGTTTCCCACAGGCCTCCAGTTGGCCATTGTGAGAACAGGATGCAGGGCTGGATTATTTATTTGATTAATTTCTATACCACCCTCCACCTGATGATCGCAGGGCGACTTACTATCTAAAAACATAAAATGCATAACATACTGTAGTAACAAACAAAAATAATAGCCCAGCCCCCACAATATGGACTCATCCAAGAGCACATGTTTTTATGTCCTATATACCTTACGCTTTAGCAGCTCTTAGGAAAACTCTCACAGTGTCTCATCAGATATTTAACAGACCAAGCCCTGGCATACTTTATTGGAAGTAAGTTGCATTGTGTTCCATGAAGTTTGCTGCCAGGAAAGTATTCCGAGCATTGCAGCCTAATTGTAGGCGCTGTCTGCCTGTAACATTTAATTGCCTAGATTCATGCATAACGTTTGCTACAGATAAATCCTTTCCTTTAAGCACATAAGGTACTCCCTTACAGGTGCGTGTGCAGATAAGTTATTTCCAGGATTAATGTCAATAGATGCTAGGTTGCCGGGGGTGGGGGGAGAGAGACAGCTCCAGAAGATGCCAATTGTAGATATCCTTTACTCTGGCTAGGTACCTGTTCTGCATGGTGGGGTGCACCACTGTGGCTTCTGTGCTAAAGGTCCATGCAGATACACTCTCTATTTGATGAGCTGTGCTTTAACTTCTCTCTGTGTGTTCCATTCATTCCTAATGCATTGAGCAAAACAAGGCATTGTATGCTGAGAACTTCTTACGCTGGTTACAAGTACCAGAGTTCATAAATTGTTGTTCATGAGATAATTATTTAAACTAGCCATCTGTCAGCACAATTCGATTCATTATTCAGAACTCTGACAACACATTGTGTGTGTGCACGCACACAAATACAAACGTTTGTGAAATGAAACAGTGACAAATGTGTGAACCCCCCTCTTTGCTACTGCCCAGGGAAAAGCAGCTTTGGGAAGGGAGCTTTTTAGAGGGGAGAAGCAGCCAGGGAGATTTGTTAGAATCATCATAGAGTTGTAGAGTTGAAAGGGACCACGAGGGTCATCTAGTCCAAGCTGTCACAATGCAGGAATCTTTTTGCCCAGCATGACTGAGATTAAGTCTCCTGCTCTGCCAATTGAGCTACGTTGAAACTTTTCTGCACTGGTCATTCCTCTACTCTAGATTGTACCTCTCCCCATCACTTTTCTCCCCTTGAGCCTCCAAAATGCACATTTGGAAAGGCAAAAAGAAGTTTGGAAACCTGCAAAATAGGAGGGGGATTTGGAGTGGAGTGATCAACACTTTCTTTACTCACCATTTATCCACTCCAAATCCTCCTCCTGCATTGCAGGTTTCCAATTTTTTGTTGCTTACAGGTTGTCTTATAATTTGCTAGGAGTGAAAGTGTTGAGCACATTTAGTTTCATAGGCATGCTGTGAAAGGGCATTATTCTTGATACAGTGGTACCTCGGGTTACATACGCTTCAGGTTACATACGCTTCAGGTTACAGACTCTGCTAACCCAGAAATAGTGCTTCAGGTTAAGAACTTTGCTTCAGGATAAGAACAAAAATCGTGCTCCGGCGGCACGCCGGCAGCAGGAAGCCCCATTTGCTAAAGTGGTGCCTCAGGTTAAGAACAGTTTCAGGTTAAGAACGGACCTCCGGAACGAATTAAGTACTTAACCCGAAGTACCACTGTACACAAATTATAGCCAAATTGAGCCAAAAATATGAAGGCATACTGTAACACAACATGGCATTAGCTGCCTTTGACATTCCTCTTGGAGTTGATGCAAATGACTTATTGCCTGATGTTGGTGTGCTTAAAATAACACTCACTTTCCTGAATCATGGCTTGCAAAATTAAAAAACCACCAAAAATACCAATCAATACAATATACTGTGCTTAATAGCTTCAAAATGTAGATTAGTCGTGCTTGTCTAATCAGAGCTACTTTTCAAGATGCATTCTTGGAAATGAAAAAAAGAACAGAATGTATTTTTAAGAAAGTAGTGAATGGAATTTCTTAACCTAAGGTACTCTTACCTTAGGGCTTTTTTGGGGGGGGGGGGTAGAATCCAAATATCCTAACTGCCACTTAAAAGTTGTGTTAACTTACTAATGGCTCACCATATGACTCTGGTGCTTTTTTCTCTCCATACCACTGCAAATGACTGGAAATAAGAAAGATTTACAACAGAGGTTCCTAAACCATGGTCCGTAGACCTCCAGTGGTCCACAAGCTTCATTCAGGTAGTCATCGGCATTTCTGTAAACATACAGTTAAAATCATACAGAATCTAAAACAGTGCATTGAAATTGCTAAAACAGGCAGAAAAATAATTAAGTGGTCCATCAAGACTTTCAGCAATTTTTAATTCGTCATGAGGATGGGGGAAGATTGGGAACTTTAGTTGGCATCCGTCTGTCTCGAGAGACAATGGAGTGTGCCTCCAAGCTGGGGATGAAGTCAAACTGCTGTGTTAGTAGCACCAAAGTGACCTCCTCAGAGTACGAGCCTGAGCAGTATGTACAAAGGTCCTGGGTTGCGCAGATGACAAGACACGCCCCCCCCGGCTTCACTGATGTGGTCCAAAGGAAAGCAGAACAATACGTTTGGTACCAGCTTGCCTGCAGGAGTTTCTGGAAGGAGGCTTACAAGGTGCCATCCAACCATTGTAGGGACTCCACTCTGGATTTGTGTAGGGTTTATTCCTAAGCCCCTTTTCTGCCAAAGATATCCTGAAAGGTAACAGAGGTTTAGGATCAGTTTTTCTTCTCCTAGACGGGCTACCTTCCCAGGTTGATGAGACCCACCTGCCAGGGGCGTAGCAAGAGGGGTGCGGTAGGTGTGGTCCGCCCCGGGTGTCCCCACAGAGGTGGGTGACAAAATGGTGGGCAGCACTCACTTCTGGGCCTGCAGCATGCCCAAGCCACACGTCTTGGGCACCCGCAGGTTCCACTCTATCCGCCTGCTGCCTCCCCCCCCAGCTGTAGGGTGGCTGAGGCCACATGGTGCGCCCTGTCCCTAGGGGTGCTGCGCCCCCCCCGGTCCCTATGGGGAAGTTCGCTCCGCCCCTATGGGTGGTTCGCCACAGGTGCCAGAGAGACTTCCTCCACCGCTGCCACCTGCCCCTCATTTCCCTCTACAGCACATGCTGAAACTGCCTTCTTGATCATTGGACCCATTAGTGGTCTCATCTGCTCAATCTGCTGCAGCTGTCTTTCCTTGTAGGGTTTACAATATCATAGTCAAAAAGCTTGGAGGAGCAATTTATCTCCAGATAGTGGCTCTAATGCACAACTAACCTTTATTCTGAAAGTTAACTCAGGGAAAACTTCAAAACAGCCAAATGAGCTTGGAGTTTCCTCGGTGTGCACAAAATGTGGGAAACTGGGATTGGGTAGGGGAGTGGAAATGGAATGGCATATCTTAACAGATGGTGTGGCTGGCTGCTTGGCAACTTGTGCAAAGAGTATTCAGCGCTGCAACATTTTGTTTCAGGTCCCACTTGTTTTAAATGCATTTACTGGGATGTTCCAAGTGATGGATTGTCCAAATTGGAGCTTCTTGCATTGTAGGTTCATAGCTGGATGTTTTGGAAGCAAAAACAGGAAGACCAAAAGTAATGTGTTAAATCAGGTTCTCCATTTTCACCATCACTGATGCTGAGCACATGGGAAGCAGCTGCATACCAGGTCAGACTATTTCACAGAATCTTAGAATTGTAGAGTTGGAAGGTATCCCAAGGGTCATCTAGTCCAATGCCCTGCAATGCCAGTATTGCCTACACTGGCTGGTAGCGGCTATCCAGGGTCTTTCATATCACCTGCTACCTAATCCCTTTAACTAGGGATGTTAGGCATTGGACTTTGGCACTTCTGCTTACAAAGCATATGCTGTACTACTGAGCTATGACTCCACTCCTCTCATCTCTCTTGCATGCTTTTGATGAATCAGTGCGAGACCCACATGGCTCCAGACAGCTCTCATCAGAAGCCCACATGAAACTCCAAAAGTGTTCTTGATAAACACCTAACCTCACTGTGAGCAAGTTCCTCCCTGGCTAAAGAACAAAACCTCCTTCAACTGTTTAAAGAGTCTGATTAAATTTTTGCTAATGGGAACATAAATATTATAAAGTAAAGTTGTGCGGGGAAATGTATATTTATTCTTTCTCTGTTTTTTGTGTGTCTGTGTATAAACAATATGGCTTTTGTTTATCTGTAGTAGTGCAGTTTGGCTGGTCTGTAGGACATGAAAAAAAATGCCGTTGAGATTGTGCTTGAGGTCAGTGGTTTAGACCACAGTGACACCCACGTCCCCATTTTACCTTTTTTTGAGTTCATAGCTTTGTGAATGACCAGCTAAAGTAAATTTAAAATCAGTAGCAGGCTAAGCAGAAGTCTTATAGGTTTGCTTATTTGTGCTGCTTTAAGCATTGTTTACAAACATGTCTCATATTATTAAATGAAATCTGTTTCCCAATAAATGTGACAGATGACTTTAACCTTTTGTTACATCTACAGACCTAAAGAGTTGTTTCATTTATGAAAGTTAGGTGTGACATTGTAATTTAAGGACCAAACCACATGTTACACATCAGATTAGTAATCAGATCTTCCTCTCTCTCTCTCTCTCTCTCTCTCTCTCACACACACACACACACACACACACACACACGAAATCAATGTAGGGCGCTTTAAATATTATTTGAACAGTGGCACTGGGTTTCCTTCATCTAGCCCATCCTCTCTGCGGCTATTAGTTCCCCATTCTGCTATATCCAGTTCATGTGAGTCTTAGGTCTTCCTCTTCCTTTACTGTCCCATCCAGTCCCCTCCACACCCAAAAATCAGCTCTGCAAGGTAGGAGGACCTGGTGGAACAGAACAGGAGGCCTGCAGGGGGAGAGAGGAAATGGAAGTCCTGTTGCACTGGTTAAACCCTGCTGGTGAAACATTGGTTACAACACTTTAGCTTTTGGGGGAGGGTTGATTTAGGCAAGAGAAGCAGCCCAGCATGTGTGTGAGATATAAAGATCCCTTCCTCAGTGCCATTTGTGATTCATAAAATAAATAAATAAATCAAATGGGAGCTGTGAAGCCCTGGTTCAAATATTGCCTCAGCTATGGACTCATTAGGTGGCCTTAGGAAAGCCACTGTTCTCTCAGCCTCAGTCACCACATCCCCATCTGCATGGTAACAATATTATTGGCCTACCTCACATGGCAGTTTTAAGGATTCTTGAGATAATGCATGTGAAACATTTCAGCTCAACAAAGCTTTGTTTATTTATTTTTGTCAAGCTTGCTAAAACTGCATCAAAAATATTTGTTAAGAAACACTAATAAAGGGACATAGATAAAAAAATTCTGAGACCCATGAAGTGTGCATAGCTTACATTCCTTATCATTCTTATGGTTCACTATCCAGTACTAATTATTGAAGGAAACTTAACTGTAATTTAGCTCCACTGGTTTCAGTACAACTTATGTACTCTTGCATTTCTTCGGGTTGTACCCATTATGTAGAAACAAGCTATGTTGAAATAATTGGGACCTATGTCCAAGTTACCATCTACTTCCTGGAAACAACATCCCCGCCCCAATTTATTTTAATGGAGCTGTAGTATGTTCATTGTATAGCAGAGAGGGGACATAGTCCCACATAAAAACGTTGTTGCATATAAGCCTGGCTTTAAAGGCACCAGCTGTTTAATCGCCCTTCATATGGTGCATGAGCAGCCATATGAGCGAGTAGCTCAAAACAATAAGCAATGCAACAGTCCTAGCTAGTGTTGTGCTGAAACCTGTCTTCCAGTTTCTTGAGATTATTGTTCCCCTGTAAAAGAAGTTTTCGTGGGTTGGGGTTTCTTTTTTTGCCTCATTTGCAGTGTGTTTTAGAATTTCTTTAGAATGTTGTTGAGTGTGGGGTCAAGCTTACCTAACTGTTGCAAGGGCGATGCTGGTGATGTGCATTAAGCATTTCTCCAGTGCTGCCAGCTCCCTGATCTGACGAAACCCAATGGGGAAATCTTTTATGATGTCTATCCTGGCCCTCACTGCTGGACTAAAGTACTCAGACTCCCAGCATGGTTTCTGCCCAGTGCTTTAATGTGTGGATGATATTGGTACATAGGTAATGCACAGGTGCAGCAGGTGCAGAAGAGGTATAGATGCATGGCTAAATGCAAGCTAATGCGTTGATCCAACAATCAGCATTCTACCCAGCCTCTTCCTTTCGAAGAGTGAGGAGGGCACAGTCAGAGTCCTGGGACTGGGCAAGCAAAAAGGTTGTCCAAAGGCAGCTCCCTGAGCTCCTCTCATTCCTCCTCTCATTCCTCCTCAAGGTCCAGCTATCCTCTCCATGACATTTCCATGAGATACATGACAATGTGTTTACCTGAGCTTTGAATCACAGGAAGTCTAGCAGTCTGGCTTTTGAGCCCCTGAGACTGGCACACTTGCTTCTGCTTAAGGGAAGTCCTCCTTTTTAGCTTAAAAAGAAATCTTTCTGCACTGATTTCTTTAAAAGGAAAAAACACTTTAAAAAAAGATGAACAGTTGCCAAGCACACAATCAGCAGCCTCTCAACTTCCCTGTGCTTACAAGAAAGCCCCAATGGGGACATTATGGGGTTTTCAGAGTGCAGACCAATGGAGAAGTTATACACTTGCAAGCACCCCTCAGCCACCCTGCTCCCAAACATGAAAATTTCACCAAAAGGCTCTCTCTCCCCTTAAGTATTGCTGGAAAATTGTTGGAAAAAAATTCAGCTTAATTTATCAGCATAATGCTAGTTCTAGTTTATCTATGCCTTATGCTGTTTACTCCACTTGTTTGTTTAGATTCGTAAAGGTAAAGGGACCCCTGACAGTTAAGTCCAGTCGCGAACGACTCTGAGGTTGCGGTGCTCATCTCGCTTTACAGGCCAAGAGAGCCGGCGTTTGTCCGCTCCACAGACAGTTTTTCCAGGTCATGTGGCCAGCATGACTAAGCCGCTTCTGGCGCAACAGAACACTGACACCAGAGCAACACATGGAAACACCGCTTACCTTCCTGCCGGAGCTGTACCTATTAATCTACTTGCACTTTTGGGTGTGCTTTTGAACTGCTAGGTTGGCAGGAGCTGGGACTGAGCAACGGGAGCTCACCCCGTTGCAGGAATTCGAATCACTGACCTTTTGATCGGCAAGCCCAGGGCTCAGTGGTTTAGACCACAGCGCCGCCCGTGTCCCTTAGATTCATAGCCTGGTGTAAATCTGAGTAAATCTCATTTATCCTCATAACCAGTGCTTTTTTTCAGGGAGGATGCAGGGGTATGCATACCCCTAAACATTTTGTGAATCTTTGTACTTTTGTTCATTTACTGTATTTATTTTTCCTGATTTGAACTATAAAATGGTGATTTTCTTGAGTCAAAATGAGCGTACCCCTAAATGTTTTTTTTAAGGAAAAAAGCACTGCTCATAACAACCCTGTGAGGTAAGTCACTGATGGAGAACCGAGGCTGTGATATGGGGCTTTCTTCCAGGCATCCCAATGAGTTGTGGGCTTTAGAGCTAGATCTCTAAAATTATATCCATGGGGCCTTATATTCCTTCTATTAAGGACAGAGTACATTTCAGAGGCTGCTAGTCCTGTTCAGCTCTGGTTATGTTGGATGCTAAACTGAATACAGTGTTCATATAATCTTATTTGACCAGGACAAACATCTGCACAAATACAACGGTGGAAAGATTCTGTTGTAAAGTAACAGCTTACAAATGTATGCATGTAAAATGAGTGTGTTGTAATGGTGATACTAAAAAAAAACCCAGAAGGCTTGCAATAACCCTTGACCTATTTTTATATGTTGCATTCAGGAAATAAGATCATGCAAGAGTGCACTGAGTATGTCTTGTCTAATTGGGTCAAAAATAATTCAGTGGCTGATTACAAGGTTGATGCCAACATGTCATTAAATCATTCTATCGCATAATAGAGAATTATTTGCCTGGTTTGGTTTAATTCCAAACAGGTTATTTAGAATTTTAAGGGAACAGTCTTGTGTTCTTGGTTCATTGTAACCAGGATCGACTTAGATATGGATGCTTTATAGTAATATCCTCACAATAAATCTTACCTGTTTTGATGTGTTGTGTTGTTCTCTTTAGCCATATCTTCTAGATTCTATATGACTGTAGTCATTTCCTCTCTGAAATGGGAAACAGTTAAGCATTTTCTCAATCTTTAGCCTACTGCTAATACGAGGAACTATATTTTGTTGTGGCTCCTACAATCCAGAAGCTAGATCTTTGTGTGTTTGTAATGAGATTTTTGTGTGACACCCCTGCTGAATGACTTTTGCATTAGCTAGAAAAACAGCACTCTCTCACTGAACTGGGTAGGAAAAATACAAACTTTTAATGGATAAAAAAAAGGACCCCTGACAGTTAAGTCCAATCGCAGACGACTCTGGGGTTGCGGCACTCATCTTGCTTTACAGGCCGAGGGAGCTGGCATTTGTCCGCTCCGCAGACAGTTTTTCCAGGTCATGTGGCCAGCATGACTAAGCCGCTTCTGGCGCAATGGAGCACTGAAACCAGAACAGCACACGGAAACGCCATTTACCAGTTGGCAGGAGCTGGGACTAAGCAACAGGAGCTCACCCCATTGCGGGGATTCGAACCTCTGACCTTCTGATCAGCAAGCCCAAGAGGCTCAGTGGTTTAGACCACAGCGCCACCTGTGTCCCACTGGGTAGAACATGCTTAATACTACAGGGTGAGTCTTTTAAAAGAGGCCCCATGGAACATGTGTACTCTGTATCCATGGGGCCTCTTTTAGGACTCACCCTGTACAAATAGCAATGTGCACAATTCTCATGCTTTAGCAAGACATATCAAAGCAGGAGAGCCACAATGCAATCTATCAATTTTAAAAGTGTTAAGTAAATAACTTTTCATAGATAGGCAATATCATAATGTTAATGAGCTGAGAATCATAGAATTTTAGAACTGGAAGGAACACCAATCACCTTCAGTGCAGGAAGATCAAAGGTATTGCTAATAGGAGTGGGTGTTATACTTTTGGTGAATGTGGTTAGTAGGAGAGCTGTGCTGGATGGCAGTACAGATCGTTAAAAAAAAAAAAAGAACAAAAGGAAGGTGGGAAAGAGCTTCCAGATTTTCTTTTTTGCTTGAAGACTGTTGCTGCTGAACCACAGGTCAGTTTCTATTACTGATATTTAGTATGATAAAGATCTTTTCTGAAGTTTTTTTAAAAAGCTAATTACTACAGTTTCATAACCCATGCATAATGAATAACTATCCTAACAAACACCTATAACCATCCCCTGTGGCATGCACATGGGACATACAGAAAAGGTTTGCTGTGGACCTAAGTGGACTTGTGATGTTTCTTGCCCCCCCAAACCCCACTTTTAATACAGTATGTTAAATACCCTTATAGCAATTTCATAATGTGTACCCCAGCAGGGCCCAGAGGAAGAATGACAGCTGAGAGGAGCACAGAAAGAAAATAAATGCCATACTGCATCAGCACAATCAGATGTCTTCATCTGCCCCAGCTGTAACAAAACATGTCTCAGCCATATTTGTCTCTATAGTCACAGCAGGCATTGTAATTCTCCAATGGTTTGGCTTCATCCCTGAAGGCGCACTCCGTCATTGTCTCCTGAGTCAGATGGATGCCAACAACAAATGTGGACTAGTGCTTCTTGTCCCTATATTGCATATCTGAGTCTGAAAACTGACTGGGACATATGGATCATATAGGGCAGGCATAGGCAAACTCCAACCCTCCAGATGTTTGGGACTACAATTCCCATCATCCCTGACCACTGGTCCTGTTAGCTAGGGATGATGGGAATTGCAGTCCCAAACATCTGGAGGGTCAGAGTTTGCCTATGCCTGACTTAGGGTCATGTTCATGATAACTATGCTATAGTTGCCTGTACTGACAGTGGCTGCTGAAAGTTCAGGACTCTTCCTCCTCCTGCTCTTCTGATTCATTATGCTGACTCATTCTTAGTTAAGGTATAGCTTCCCAGCATGCAAATCCATAATGATGACAGTGGGATCACTCTGGCAGTAGTCTTGCCAGGGTGGCAAGATCAGAGCAGAGGCTAGATTGGTGTTAGCACTTCTGTGGCTCAAACAATCAGTTCCTCTATTACAGGAGCATCACAGTATAATGTAACTATGGAGCACCTCTAAGTCTATGGATACAATTTTTAAGAGCAGGAAAGGTTTACCTGGGATGGTATGGAAAACTTTGAATGAGCAGATGTGTCTTCCTCATGTCCCCTTGTTTTCAGTTTCTGTCTTTGGTGGTATCATACTTTTCTGCCACATCTGCTCCTCCATTGCTAGCTAGATTGTGTCGATAAAAGTTCACTTGGCTCTCTTCATATTGGCTACAGCTTTCAGTTCACTCTGTTTTCTCTCTGGTTGAATTGAGGTATGAATTGCCCAGTGCCCAGTTTATTATGCTAACACAAAAGGAAGCATGAACAGCTGTAATGGAAAAAAAGAGAATGTTTAAAGCGTTGGCAGATTGCGAAACTTCCACAAACAAACATAAACCTTTGCCCTTCTCTGCTTTTTACAACTACAAATCAAAACTTAAGGAAGAGCAAAAAGCACCATTTGAAATAAGTCACTGAAAGGTGTGTGTGGAGGAATACTATGAAGTTCCAGTGAAGACATGATAAATGAAACTAATATTGTCATAATGGTGGTGTGCTTATTTATTTGTTTGCAGAATATCTAGAACACCCTTCATCTCAAATGTTGCCTCAGGCTACATAATTTATCTGCCATAATCATGTACCTCATTCGTATATTTTTAAAAAACAAAACAGAATTTGTACTTGAATATTAAACAGGTCAGATCACTCAATCATCTAGCCCAGAACTTAGTTTATTGTTCAGCCAGAATGCAATGACAATCATTTTTACAAAAAAACCCCTCAAACTCTTAAAATGTAGCAGTAGTCATAATCTATTAAAAACATAGTCAAGTTTACCTAAATGTGTAAATGGTCAGCACAACGTCCTGTACACCAACAAGATTAATTTCATTTATTTTTATAAAGAGATATAAACTTTTTATGTAATAAAAATATTAAAAATGCAATAATAAAAAATATATTAAAATACATAAAACATAGCAAAGACCGTAGATAAAACATAACCTTTACATAAAATAGCAGATGCTTAGCAGGCAGAAGCCTGCTATTTGGCTAGAACTGTTGAAGAAGGAGCTCCTTTATAGGTTACAGTCACATTTATCACATCATAACACAGAATATAATACAAAGTTGCTTTATAAATAACAATATTTAAAAATCAAACACAGTTTCCCATGAATTTTCTCTTTGATGATGACAAGAGAACAAAATGTAACTAAAAGTGCTTCACTGTCATTATGCATAGGAATCCATAATTAAAAGTAAAAGTAAAGGGAATTTCTAGGGAACTATACAGCACTATTTTGATAGGGCAGCAAGGGACACACCTGCTGAAATTCCCTTTTATGTACAACAGTTAAGGATGCAGGTGTCCTGCCCTCTTTTGGATTGGCTGCCCCATGTTTTAAAATGCTGTGTTTCAGCCATAATTCATGACAATAGTATGTATGCTGAGAAAGAGCTTTGTGGCGCTATTAAGATTCACAAACGGATTATGGCATAGAGACCACTTCATAAGGTGTATGGCATATAACCCTCTTATTTTTGCTTCATATTATTTTTATTATTTTTTAAAAATGAGGATACTACATTTTAACAAGTGATACTGTTATTACATTACTGTATACGTTATTTCATTTTTGTTGTGGTTGGCATCTTTCTGCCTTGGGGGACAATGGAGAAGTGAGCCTTTGAGTGTGAAGACAAACTGCTGGAGATAATATCTGTTTGGATTCAGAGTTGTTAGAATGGTATCTTCAGTGACCATGTTTAAGATAAATTGATCAGTTAAAAGCAAACAGTTGGATGAATGTGTAAAAAAGGTTGAGAGCTGTAGCAGATACTAATTTTTGGCTTTTATAAAAACTCTTGAAACCTGAAAAATTTTGGCTGCAATCGTATATGCATTTACCTGGGAGTAAGTTAGCTCAGTTAGTGATGTATGGAAGTGAGAGCTGGGCCATAAAGAAGGCTGATCGCCAAAGAATTGATGCTTTTGAATTATGGTGCTGGAGGAGACTCTTGAGAGTCCCATGGACTGCAAGAAGATCAAACCTATCCATTCTTAAGGAAATCAGCCCTGAGTGCTCACTGGAAGGACAGATCCTGAAGCTGAGACTCCAATACTTTGGCCACCTCATGAGAAGAGAAGACTTCCTGGAAAAGACCCTGGTGTTGGGAAAGATGGAGGGCACAAGGAGAAGGGGACGACAGAGGACGAGATGGTTGGATAGTGTTCTCAAAGCTACCAGCATGAGTTTGACCAAACTGCGGGAGGCAGTGGAAGACAGGAGTGCCTGGTGTGCTCTGGTCCATGGGGTGATGAAGAGTCGGACACGACTAAACGACTAAACAACAAAGTTAGCTCAGTGGAGCTTTTTGTTGTTGTTTAGTCGTTTAGTCGTGTCCGACTCTTCGTGAACAAACATCTATAGCAACAGAACTCATAGCTAGGTGTAATTTATCAAAAACATACCTTGCTGCAAGTTCTATTATGATTTCTGTTTGTTCTCTAACCCACTACATACACGGCCATCAAAGAAAAGAGACTTGTGGAATGACAGCAATGCCAGATTCAGTGAGAAAGTAGCACCTCTGTGAAAAGTGTTGGAATGTTCCAGGGTGTCCTTGGGGATTAGTTGCTGTCTTTCACAACAATGAACCCCCTGTCAACAGTCTTGGTCATGGGCAAACACCAGCCAAGCATACATAAGCTCTTATCAGCTCTAGCTAGACTGCTTGCGTTCAAAAAAAGCAATGTCATAAAAACCTTCAGTGGCTGGCGATTCCAGAGCTCACTGCTAGAGCTGAAAAGAATTCCCAAACAACACAGGCCTCTTATCAGCTTTAATTGCTAGGCAGTGGAGAATTGCTGTTTGTTCAACGTCATCCAGTATTAGCAGCTCTGTTGTGGGTTGTGCTATGGAGATGGTGAAATGCTTGGCCACTGGCATTTCCAGTGGAAATGAGAAAAACACCATGTCAATGGTAATTTAAGCTGTAAGCGCAGAAATATAAAAGAAACGCAAACTGTAAAGTCCTCCGGGCTGGGTTCATTTTTAAAAGGTAAACAATTGAGAACATATACATTGAATTATATGGGCCAATGAGAAATGTTTCACAATTGTAACCAGAGTTTTGCTGTACATTTTTTGGGGGTGTTTGTGAGTCAGTGGTCCCACCCCCACTGATTAAGGTTTTGATTAAGGTTTACCTAAATGTGTGATATAACAATCCCTGTAGCATAAACATTTCACTTACCACAACAGGAAACTATTAAACTTTTACAGATGTGTAGCATATGGGAAGGAAGCTTCTGTAATTTTCTATAAATAACACTCATGTGGTCAAAATGCTGGAAGCTTCTATGTTGAGAGCTTCAGGGAGCATCCAGGTTTGAAAACTAGGCCAGCAGAGATACCATTCACACCTAAGTTTTGGATTCAATTGGCTACATCCCCACAACATGTGAATTGCAAGTTTTGTTTTCATAGTACATCTTGTATTTTACCTAATCACAGTGATAACATTAAATAATGGTGCTTGTCTATGAACTATCATAATCTACATCAGAGACAGCCAATGTGTGTCCTCCAGATGTGGACTGCGACTCTCACCTGGTTAAGTCAGTGTGGAAAATGGCCATGGATCATGGGAGTTGCAGTCCAGCAACATCTGGAGGAGGGCATCGCATTGGCTATCCCTGATTGACACGGATAAAATTAAACAAATTTGTCCATGATTTACAACTGAGTTAGCAGGTGATGGGGAACAACAGCAAAAGAAGGCCTTTGCCTTTACATGCAGCTTGTTGATTCCCAAAGGCATGTGATTGGCCACAAGCTGAAGGAAGGTATTGAACCTTCTGGTCTGATCCAGAAGGAATCTTTCCTCTTCTTCCTCCTCCTCCCTGCAGGTACCAGAGACCCACTGCAGTGTTTCCATGGATACCCAACACCAAAATAAAAGGGATGGTTCCACCCATTGCTAATTACATTTACCCATAGGAGTGTGTGCCTGAGGAAGGTCAGAGCTACCTGCATTAATACCAAATGATCTGCCTAAACTAGCCCTTTATTTTTGGAATATTTTAATAGTACAAGAAAGCATACCATTACCCTAAACTGGGCTAGTTTTGTGTGAAAGCTGCCCCACCCCCTGCTTCGGCTGAATTAATTACTGCACAAATTGTGCCGGACTTGAACTGGGGCCCCTACTGAGATATAATTATCTGGTAGTTTCCTGGTATAAAGAATGTGCTGGGTCTGCCTTGTTCCATATGCTTTGTGTCCCTTCCAAATTCCTGAGTGTTCAGAAGATGAGAGTGATTCCTTCTCTCATAAGACAGGGGATGAGATGCCATTTAAGGACATTTACTGAATAGCCTGGGTATTTGTTCAACAATTTACATAGAAATTGCTTTTTTCCAGGGTATTTGTGTTTCACAGCATCGAGGATTCCTTAGAAAACAGTATATAATAGTGCAGCCTTAAGCACAGACACTAGAAACTGCCCTTGCCAAGAAAATACCATTCCCTGTTGCTTTTCCATCCATGGTGATTGATAAAAGGTTTCAGTTATAATTGACTGGATCAAATTTATGCCATGATGGCTGCTAATATTTCTAGGTCTTTTTAGCCTCAAACCGTATTTGATTCTTTTTATTATTATTGCTTCCTATTTTTATTTCCCTGGAAAGCTCAGAGCATCATGCATATAGGTCTAGAGTGGTCTTACATCCAGGACTGATCAGGTCCACACTTGCTTAGTTTCAGTATTGTTTTGTTGTTGTTTAGTCGTTTAGTCGTGTCCGACTCTTCGTGACACGTTTAGTCGTGTCCGACTCTTCGTGACCCCATGGACCAGAGCACACCAGGCACTCCTGACTTCCACTGCCTCCCGCAGTTTGGTCAGACTCATGTTTGTAGCTTCAGTATTGTTTACAGGTGCTCATTTTACTGGCCCTGCCACTAGAGGAGAGCTCATTTCAGGTGCAAGAAGCTCAAATAGCAAAATAGCATGCAGGAACTGCCCTGCTGGTGAATGCTGGATGAGCACCTCTGGGTGGGTGGGCGGAGGCAGGGAATCTGGAGAGGGGGGCTCTCAACTCATCTTTATGGTGATCCTGCAATCAGAACCTCACTTAAATTTAAAGCAGGTGATAAGGTCTGAGCTAGATGGTGTTGACCAATACCAGAGATAAGGATATTTGCATGTCCTCGGTTCTCCATGCAGATTTCAAGCCTACTGCTGTTTTTTGCCCTGCTGCAAATTATAGAATTGTAGAGTTGGAAAGGGCCATGCAGGTCATCTAGTCCAAACCCTTTGCAGTGCAAGAATTTTTCACCCAACATGGGACTCAAGCCTCCGACCCTGGGATTAAGAGTCCCATGTTGTACTGACTGAGCTATGCAGACTAAGCTTCTTTAATAAAATTGTGAACTTTACATAAAATACAGGTATTGTGAGTGAATGGCTCTCCATAGAATTTTGGTGGGAGTATCAAATGCTTTTTAGCATGGATCTCAGGCCAGGTACATATCCACGACTGTTCAAAAGGGAAAGAAAGAGTAGTTAAGTCATATGGAATGCTACCTTTTGTTGTGACTTGTAACTTCTGTTCTGTTTGCTAAATGTTCTCTCTTAAAACTTTCATAGCACAAAGATAAACCTGTTATTAGATGTGTGATAGTTTGCTTGCTTGCTAAATGTCATGTTTTGTCTAGCTCCATGTAACTTTGGCGTTCTTTACAGAATTCTAAAAAGGGGAAATATCCATAGAGGGCAACAGTTTAGTATTTGTCAGTGGTGCGTGCTATCTATCAAGTGTCTAGTGAGCCTATTAAAAGATACTAGAGAAGTCTATTTTCTTCTTCACAATCTATTTCTCTCTCTCTTGATTGCTGAACACTGTTTCTTACCTTTACCCAAATGCTCTCTGTCACTGGTTTTTCATGTTTCCTTTTTTCCTTTTTGGTTCTCTGTGTCTTTTAGCAGATTGCTTTACACACTACACACACGCTTTAAATCCACCAAGATTATGTTGAATTTAAAAATAGTTATTCCATAGTTAGAGTTATAGATAAAGGTGATTAACTTTGTCTAATGGCTAGTTGTAGGTCTTTTATTGATTTGTTTTTAACTTGGAGCATTGCTTTATGCCAGAGAAATTGAATTTCTAAACTGAGGGGTGCCAGAGCTTGCGATTCGTAAGCCCATACTACGTATCCCAAATTGTGGGGGCTTATGGCCATGACTGAGCACCGAGAGAAAAGCAAAGTGCGCACTTTCAGAGGCACTGCATTCCATGGCAAGGGCAGAGCCTGGCACTGAACTAAATCCTAGGATAAGTTATGGTGAGCTCTGCTTTAAGTCAACCTAACCTTTGCCAGTTCAAAAATAAATAAATCAAAAGCTGATTTTCATAACTGAAAGCCCAGCTTGTGTTGGTCAAGAGAAAAAAAAGTAGTCTGCTTTGCTGAGGGAACGAGCTATGTAGATTTAAGATCTACAAGCAGCACAGTTGTATAAACTACAGGTCATGCCAATTAGATAATGAATACAACAGTGCTGTGCTGAAAAAATTGCTAACAACCAAATCATTTGTGATAGGGATGGGAGTGAAAATTGTTTTGGATTGCATTTTAAGATGGAATTCCCTAATTCACATTCTGAAAAAATTTGAGAACCAAAGCACAGCCCACCTTCAAAATTCACACTTTCCTGAATTTTGCAATGCAGTTCTCCAGCCAGCTAATGTGTTAAAAAATGCATGTGTTAGTGAAGATAATATACACAAACACATAATATACACAAACATTATATTAGGGGAAATTGGTTCGCAATAATGTGTATATTAGGCAAGACTGCACAGAAAAATGTACGTTTATGAGAAATTTGCCCTAAAACTCTGATGGCTCTTCAGGCGTATTTTTCTTTTAAATACAAATTAATGTGGAAATGTTTCAAATTAAGATGAGAACATGGCAAATGGAGAGAGATTGAAATTGCCAGAGTTGCCCATCCCGATTTGTGCATTGGTCTCTCATAATCTCAGAGATAAGAAGCAAATGGGAAAATTTTGACATGGATGAACTGAATGTCTAAACATGCTAATATGTTCAAACCCTCTTTATCCCAGGATATTGATTGAAAATTTAAATTAAGAATGCTTTAATGTGGTCTGATAGTTTGAACTATTCCCAAGAATATGACTTCTTAGCCTGAGAATTAGCTTTGTGAAAGAAAAATTAACTTTAAAAAATATTCTTTTAAAAAATTCTTTATTTCATAAAATTACGTTGACTTATGTCTGGGATGCGGGTGGCGCTGTGGGTTAAACCACAGAACCTAGGACTTGCCGATCAGAAGGTCGGCGGTTCGAATCCCTGTAACGGAGTGAGCTCCCGTTGCTCGGTCCCTGCTCCTGTGAACCTAGCAGTTTGAAAGCACGTCAAAGTGCAAGTAGATAAATAGGTACCGCTTTGGCGGGAAGGTAAACGGCGTTTCCGTGTGCTGCTCTGGTTCGCCAGAAGCGGCTTAGTCATGCTGGTCACATGACTCGGAAGCTGTACGCTGGCTCCTCGGCCAATAAATCAAGATGAGCGCCGCAGCCCCAGAGTCGGTCACGACTGGACCTGATGGTCAGGGGTCCCTTTACCTTATGTTTGGGATGGGTAGTTTAATGATGTTAAATGTTCTGGCAAATTTGCAGTCCCTGTATATAAGATTTCTAAGTAGGCCTTGTTTTTCCTCTTGCTGTCTGTGTTTGTTTCCTTTGACTGCAATCATCACACAGTTGTGCTGCTTAACCCCCATTAACTTTAATTACTTCAAGAAATTAATTGTGTAGGATAGTAGACAAGTTGTTTTTTGCCATGTTTAGACTGATAGGGCACTATTTCTAAAGCACAGAGATTCAGTTCTTTGGACCAGTGGTTCCCAATTAGTGAAGTACTGCAGACCCCCTGCTTTTCAAAAGCCAAGCTACAAACCTACTTTTGACAGTTTTTGATATCTCTATGTTAGCTTTTGTTAAGCGAATGGTGCCATGGAACCCCTGGGTGATTTACGCGGATCCTCTGGTGTCTGCAGACCACCAATCAGGAACCACTGCTTTAGACCGTATGACTAATAGTGACTGTGTGGATAGTGTCATTTATGATTTAGTCACTAGGTGGTGCTGAGGTTAGTGGCATCTGGGATGAGTAAGGAGCATCCTGTTTGTACTGTTGGTGTTGGAGCGAGTCAATAAAGTTCTCCTCTAGATTCCCGATGAGAGTGTTCTGTAAGCCTTCCAGGATAGTGAGCAGGCCTGATTTGAGTCTTCAAAAGGGTTTTGACTCCATATCGCTCAGGTTTTTTAAAGCACGATATAATCATTTGGAAGGTGCATGAAACTGCCTCTGCATGATAGCTGATTTACATAGTGAGCCACTTGAGGTCAGCCCCCATTGTGCATTTGTTTGTCTGGCTGCCACCACCAAACATTTCCAGCGAGAAGCTTGCATGGTTATGAAGGGAAGGGCAGCTAATAGGAGCATGAAGTTCACTTATACAGTGGATGCTTGGGTTGCAAACATGATCCATGCAGGAGGCACGTTGGCAACCCGCAGCATTCGCAACCTGCAGCGCCATGTCTGCGCACACGCGGGTCGCAAGTCGGCGCATGCACAAAGCATGATTTAGTGGTTCTGCGCATGTGCGAGCGCCGAAACCAGGAAGTAACTCATTCTCGTACTTCCGGGTTCGGTGCGGTGTGCAACTCGAAAACGCACAACCTGAAGTGTCTGTAACCCGAGGTATGACTGTACTGATCCAGAGCTTTGGTCCATTGAGCTCAATATCGTCAACAGTGCACTGACTGACAGAGCTCTCTGGATTTTCTTTTGTTTTTGCAAAGCTCACATAAACACTTTTCTGTTGTTATGTTGTTCAGACATCTTAGCACTGTCTCATCATTGGGGTTTTTTTTTGGGGGGGGTGGATATTAGGCATACTCTGTCTATAGAATAAATTTAAAGCCCAACCTCATTAGCCAGGGTAAAATCTTCCTCCCCACCCCTCTTTCACACATGTAGTCATGTCTTGCTGCTTTTACAGACTTTTTATTTTATTTATTTTTTAAAAAGGCATGCTTAATGTCTGAACGTAGGTGGGAAATGCTGTGTTAACTATGCTAACCTCCCTGAGTCGGACTGTGTCATATGAAATATTTGCCCTAATGAATTGTTTCTAAACATTGGGGTTTCACTCCCTGCTAGTCCGTTTACAACGATGCTGTTAGGAAGATGCCCCCACCCAATATGAAAAACTGCCGTGAAGTTCAGCTGTTGTTTGTATGCAGTGACCTGAACCCATTGTGTTTTGTTTCCTTCCTTATTTGGTAATACTTGGAAGTTAGCAGTCATTTGCACCTCAGAAGGAGGCTGTCAATATTAAATAGGAAAACAATGCTGTATATGATTTCTCTCTACTGTTGTGGTTAGAGTTATATACAACAATGAAAATAATTATGAAGGTATCATAACATTTTAAATTTCTCAAATGTTTCAGTGCAACTTGATACCCATGTATACAGTGTTTGACATTTTCCTTGGTTTAATTTTACTTAATGAAGCATCATGATAATTATGAAACTGTCTCAATATAATTCAGAAGTTTGGGGAGATCTTGCATAGGGCTTGCTGTTGCAGAAAGCATAAAACTTTAGTTTATTAGAAACAAACTGTTTTTATTATTCATCCATTGAAAAAGATCGAAAAGTGATACGGACAATTTTCTGCTGCAGTTCTTTTAGAGCAAGTTCAGTTGAACTCAATGGTTCTTACATCTTAATAGTCACGTACTGGAATGAACGGTTACTTTTCAGCAGATATGCACAAGATTGTGCTAAAAGTCCTGTTGATTTCAGTGGGTCTTGTTCCCATTTAACTGCCCATATTGTTGTAAACTACTGTGGTAGATTTCTATGATATAGGAGTAAATAAATAAATAAAGTTTTGCAGTCATGCAGCACAATCCTATACAAGTCTACTGAAAAGCAAGTCTCACTGAATTGTATGAGCCTTACTCCCAGATAAACAGCCTTTTTTCTTTTTTTAATTAATTGATATTTTATTGAAAAATTCAAATTTAAAGCAGTAAAGTGATACAAAAAGAAGGAAAAAGAAAAAAAACACAACACTGTGTAAAGGGAGGCACTCTAACATTTTGCAGTCAGTCATACAGTTGTTTAAGAGGGCAGGTGTGATCCTAAACTACATAAAACAAAGAATTTCCTATCCAAAAGGGAGTATGTACTTGTGCAACTGCACATTAAACTGAAAGCAAACGAAAACAGATAGTATATTTTATTAAAAACATTGTCAACCTGATTAGTTGATCAATCTAATTTCAGCAGCCAATATTAGGAACTGTGTTGACATCAAACTGGTGTAAGGATCAGAGACTTCTCAGTTGTATCGAAATGCTTTTCATTTGATATTTCATAATTGTCCTGCTCACTGCTTTTTTTCTAAAAAAAATGTTTAGGGGTACTCTCATTTTCCTAATTATATTGAAATACTGTCCCTCAATGAGGCCAAACCTAGATTCTCAAAATGTTTAGGGGTATGCATACCCCTGCGTCCTTCCAGAAAAAAAGCACTGGTCCTGCTGATATCCATGATTTAAAGGGAGATCCTGCAGTCAGATGTTTGTTTGTTTTTCCTCTAGTAAATCATACTGATGTTGGTTCACCTCTTTGCGCAACTGTTTACTTCCTCTGGCTATGTCTTCCTAAACTGAGGACACTTAAAAAAAAAGTTAGTGAAGAGGTAGTACTGGCTGAATGCCTAGCCATTTCCATGTTGAGATAACAGGAGCACTTCTTACAAGGGGAGCTTTCACAGACTGTGTAGACTGGGGGTGGGGATCTGTGGCCCTCCAGATTTTGGACTACAACTCCCATCATTACTGACCATTGGCCATGCTGATGGGAGTTGGAGTTCAGCAACATCTGAAGGGCAGAGGGTTACATGTTTCCCATTCCTGGTTTCGATGTAGATATAGCTTGTGTAACCCCTTTCAAGTCAAGAGAAGAAATCGTCTCAGCCACTATGGAAATGACTGTGTTTTTTTCTGGTGTTGCTTCTTTAAGAACCTCCAGAGCTGTTTTGCTTATATTTATTGGTAACTTTGCCTTTCTTCTTTACTGTGGCACATAATAATTATACTTATAAATAATTATAATTAATTTTTTTAGTGCCAAGGTATTGCATGTAGTGTGGCAGTGCATCATTCATGTGCTTTCAAACTTGGTCTAATTTTTATCTCTAAAAATCTAAATATATTCTTCTTGTTCTAAGAGGAGAGATTAAAATTCTGTTGTCAGGAATGAGTATAGAATCTATTTTCTTCCATGAAATAATAAGATATGGGGATTTCATTATGTTCACCACCTTTTGCTGTACTGCAGATTACAGACACGGAGGAAGTTCACATTTATTCTGACTCAAAGCCCAGGAAGTGTTTTAATCTCCTCTCCTATTCCTTTAGCAAAATCATTTGTAAACTTTATATCCTGATGCGTAAAGTTCTCAGATAGTTTCAGGCAAATGGTGATGATGGCAAGGGATTTCCTTTTTCCTGAGGAACTGCTGGCATCTTGCCCTATGGTGTTGTAGCATAATTGGTATAGTTTTCAAGAACAGGTTTGCATAAAGGTTAGAGAGTGTCATGTTGCATTTCTGCAAGACACTGCCAACATAAGCAGGAGTAAGAATATTTGGTCTTTCAAGTAAAGATATGCCTTAAGATAAAGCGCCTTCAGCTATGCACACTTCTGTATTTCTTCAAATAATACTATTAATTATTACATCAACTCATCTTATTAACTCATATTGTGAAGACTGGTGATTTTACAAATGGAAAAAACATATCTGAGACTTGGAGAAAATTATTTCTCCAAGGTTGCCTTGCTGGTATCCATTTCTAAGCTGGGATTTGAACTCAAGCTCTCCCAGACTCATATTTCACATTTTGTTCAGTGAACATCCCTCCACCAAGTCCTGGTTGCCAGCTACTTACCATGTCTAAATATTTGAAATAGACAGCAGGAATCCAAGCCTAATTAATTTGCCAAATTACCGTTCTGGCAATATACCCACTTATATCCTATTACTGGTGGAGATGAAGCCTCCTTATTTGCCTGCCATCTCCTTTTCATTCTCTTACATCTGAGTGTATGGGAAAATGGGCCAGCTACGAAGAAGTGGTGTGTGTGTTGAGGAGGCAGGCAAGATGAAGTTTTATTAGCACAATTTGACAACAAAAGTCTCTGCACCGCAAGTGGATATTGTGCAGTTGCAGACACCAGCCCACAAACTCGTCTCCAAAAGAGGAAGGGTCTTCCTCTGGGTAACTTGCTGTTTGTTCACAACTCACTTGCAATACTTGCTCAGTATAACAGTGTCAGCTTTAGGCAGTTTGTTGAGCCAAGAGGGTTGAAGATTCCGGCACACAACTTTAAATCATGCATGCTAGTGAAACAACTTCCCCTTGTTCCTCATGCTTTCTATAAATGCTAATAAACCACCACTAAAGCTACACCACAAGTATATTTTAGTATTGAGATTAGCTGGGGAATACATTTACCCACTGAAAACTTAAACTCACAGTGTGTAACTGTTGGCAGCTAACATGATGCAAGCATGAATGTAGTGCTCAAAATGGTTGTGGTTTCATTAGCAAATAATGGTGCATTCCTAAAACTTCACTGAAGTACTGTAAATCGGTACTATTAGCAATAAATATAAATACGGAAAGAACCTCTTCAGTTTTAGGCAGCCATGGGAAAGACCTTGCTGAGTGATAAAGTTCTGCAGTCACACACTTAATCACATTATTGTTGTTGTTGTTACTATTATTATCGACTGTGTCCCCACTCACATTGCTTAACAACCCTACCATGCTAAAGAAACATGCTAAAGAGAACAAAAACAGTCACTGAAATGGCTTTGTGGAATAGCAAGGGAAGTGCAAAGTAGAGAGGGAGAGGCATCAGGCAATAAATGAAGAGCTGAGGAATGTCTTGCTAAGCAGGTTCGGGTAAAGGGGGCAAGATTTGGACCAATCAGTCAAACGGAGTCATACTACTTCACTGGGACAAGTGGTTTCATATGTCATTTGTTCGTGTGCGTCACAATAGCCCTTCAACTGGCAGCAAAGTCCATTGGCTTAGCACTCCAAAACCATAAGATGATGGGTTAATTTTTTCTGAGACAGGTAAGAACAAAGCCTTCTTATAACAGCAGTTCACATTAATAACAGAAGCATCCTTCTATCCTGTAGTATACTAGTCTAGCTGCAGCTAAAAGGAAAATCACCAAAGGCCTTAAAGGGAGGTCAGCATTCATTCCAGAGAGAATGGAGAGATGTAGTCCCCCCTCCTGCTGTGGCAATGGCAACAGCGTGAGGGGGGACAGGTTGAAGGAGAGACTTTCTACTCTTTGTTTCCGTGCTCCCACCTGCCTCCCTGCTTCCATTTCCTTCCTCACATGCCTGCCCACTTGGCCAAGCCATACTAGCTTCTCTTACAGCTCAGCCAAACTGTGACCCAGGGGTTGCTGCAGAGGAACAGGCAAGGCAAGCTGTGACAGCTCCATAGCAGTGGTCCTGCTCTACTGCTGCTTCCCTCCTCTTCTGTCTCCTTGGTGTGAGGTGTGCAGTGACAGCAGAGCAGGGTGGTTGTGGGGGGCTGCCCTGCTCTGTCCTGATGATTCCTCAGCCTGTGGTTTGCATGGGCCACTCACCATTCATGCTGCTCAGCTGAGCAGCCAGCTTGCTAACTCGCCTGGCCTCATGAGCTACCCACCTGCTGTTCTATTCCTATGCAGCAGTTTGTGTGGCGACATACTTGCAATTCTATTATAAGGTTAGCAGCAGCAGCAGCAGCAGCAGCATTGAAACCATGGTGATGTTTACTTTAAGTAACAAAATACTGCAAGGGTTCAAGGATCACACACACATGAAGTTGGTAGATGGTTAGTGGAAGGACCCAGATCCTGAGTGAGAGGCAGGAAAGGGAAGACCTCCCAGGGTGAGAGACTGGGAGAAGAAAGGAAAGCTCCTAGGTGAGAGCTAGGAGGGTCCACCACTTTCTGTGTGAGGCGAGAATTAATAGCTACCATTGAGAGAGGACTTTGCATTTTCTTTTTTCTTCTCTGCTTTTGATTTTATTTAGATCAGTTTCTTTTAGTTTGTTGTATTATAAAAAGCTTTCATATTATTCTTTTTTAAAAGACTGCAATCCAAGTAAGAATGCATCAGGTGCAAATTAAAAATCAGAGTGCACCATGGCCCTTTTCCAAGGTGGGCTGGGTAGGATGGTGGTGGTGGTTAAATTTGTTACTTGCCCTTCTCCAGCAGGGCCCAGAGTGGGTTACAACAGTTTAAAATTCAGTATTAAAAAGAGTTAAAACACTCGGCTCATGGCTTGGCAAGGTCAAAGGCATTGTATGCCATCTCTGAGTTCCCCAGGGACATGCCTTGCATGAGAATCAAGATAATAGTGTTGACTCTTGGCAGGGTGCCTCATAACATGTCTGGGCCCCAGCAATACATGATTGTACTGTACTGCCCATGTGTTACAGCAAGAACAAAATAGCAGTGGGAGATAGAGATATAACATGCCACAGACATTAATATTTCATCTTGCTAAAGTTCCCGCTATGTGTGTATTTTAATTAGCTGAGACTTCTATTTTGGCATAACGTTTCTGTTCAGAAAAAGGTTGGGATGTTATAATGGTATAATATTAGAATCCCATTAGAATCCTGTTCTGGCACATGCAAAAGAAGTTTACTTTTTTGCAGTATACCATTGATACGAATAAGCACATTTATAAAAGGAAACATTTCTAGACAGTGTTGTAATGGGCTTAAAGCATTCCATTAGGAGATTTGCAAGCCACTGCAGCTTGGGCAGTTTTGTTTGTGTTGATTCTTGTCCCAAACATTCCCACTGAATTCACTTGAGAAGTCAACAGTGAGTGAACTGAGCAACGTGAGCTGTAGAGTGCTATCGTACTAATGTCCTGTTAGTGAGGCTTCCCCCATAGGCACCTGGTAGATGGAACACTGGACCAGATGAGCCTCCTTCTAATTCAGCAGGACCCTTCTTATGTTATTGTGAACTAAAGCTTAAGGTTTACCTCTGCCTTGAGTTACAAGAGGGGAAACCTGTCTCTGTCAGCAGATGCTGAGCTCTGAAAAGAGACAGAAATTGATAGCTGATTTTACCATGGGTTTTTTCTTTAATAGAGAGGGGAGCCATTTGGAGTGACCATCTCAGGCACAAAAATATATTGGTCTTACAGCAGAAACATGCTATGGTAACTGATGGTGTGGGGAAGTATAGTACCAGTGTTTGAAAAAGGGGATCAAGTATAACTTTGGGTTTCTCTGTAGAACCAGAAAACCAATAAATTCTCTGTACAGGACATCTAAGTTATGAAATGGATTGTTACTACAGATTGCTGGGTAACTTGACAAAAACCACAGTAGTGGCAACTAGGAAGCTGTCTTATACTGAGTCATACCATTGGTCCATATAGCTCAGTATTGGTCCATATAGCTCAGTATTGGTCCATATAGCTCACTAGGTATCTTCAACCTTTTCAGACCCTGGAACCCTTTTAACCCAAACATTCATTTTGCCATATATTTGCATGGTGGTAGTGATCCTGTCTCCTGTTACAACCCACTTTGGATCAGGCCGTGACCCACTAGTGGGTCCCAATTCACCAGTTAAAGACCAGTGGTCTACACTAACTGGGAGCGAATCTCTAGAGTTTCAGGCCGGAATATCTCCTGCTGGGGATTGAACCTGGGACCGTCTGCATACAAGGCATATGCTCTACCATTGACCCTTTCCCAACCAATGAACTTCCTGTTAATATTAAGGGGTAAAGCTGTTGTTGCTTAAATAATCCACCCCTTCCATTTGGCATAATTATGTAATGTGCATAATACTGTGTCTGAAGCATGTGACAGCATTGCATGAATACTATCACCTGGCAAATTGCCACTCTTGCCTCTAAGCATCTGATCATCTGAGGTTGGCCTTTGTGTGGAAGGGGAATTTGTTGGCATCCCTCTGTCTTTCAAGACAGTGGAGTGTGCCTCCGGGGACAGAGTCAAACCACTGGAGAATCACAGTGCTCGCTGTGGCTGCCAAGACTCATAACTGCTGCCTTTTTCATTGTTTTTGCTGAAGTGACGTCTCTGGGGTGCAAGCCTGGGCAGTGTGTATGGACTCGCTTTTGTGGCCCAAAGGAAAGCAGAGCAATACATTTGGCACCAGCTGGGCTGCAGGAGTTGCCAGAAGGAGGCGTACAAGGGGCCATCCAACCGTCCTAGGGATTCCACTCTGAATTTGGGTGGGATTTACTCCTTAGCCCAGAGCTTTTCAAAATGTGTGTCGTGATGTTAGTGTGTCGGCTGCAGTGTGTAGGTGTGTTGTGTGAATGATCCCCACACTCTTCCTCGGGCTGGAAAGCGGTTAGTTTAACCTCCAGTTTGCTTTTAAAACTGAATTACCATGTCGCAAAACGATGCATGTCTCAAAAGTGTGTTACCAACATGAAAAGTTTGGAAAGCTCTGCCTTAGCCTTTTCTTCTCTCAAAGAAGAGAAATTTAATACAGTACTATATTGCTATGTCATATTGTCAGCTGCACCTTATCATTTATCTTGCTGTTCTGAAAGTTACTGGCTATGTAACTTTCCAAACTTGCTGCCAATCTTTTTCAGGACAAAGAGGAGAACACAACCTTAGCTTGTTATACAAAAGGTTAATGCACAAAGGAAATGGCTATTTACCACATGGGTGTCCATTTAATGGCATGGCTGATATGACTGAAATATGCAACTATTTGATTCAAAATATGAAATTGCTGAACATTTCATGTTTGCCTCCATATGCATCAAGCTCCCTTCTCCACCCCAAATTCTTCTTTGAACTGAATTATAATGAAAACTGCTGTGCCATGCTTCTACCCTCTCCTGCTGCCTTGAATGCTGCAACAGCAGTATCCCAGATGCTGGTACCATTATTTGCTAGTGTCCCTGGTCCTGGGATGAGGCCAAGGAAATGTTCTAGGTGGTAGAATGGGAGGGAAGTCCTCCAGCTCAGGTTGTAAGGAGTATTCTGTGGCGGGATCATTGTTCTTGCATGGGGGTGAACCCTTCTCCTGCTTGTTCTCTGTGGTTGCCTCCTGTGCACTATGGAGTTGTCTAGTTGTAACTGGAATTACAACTCCATCCTTGCCATAGACATTTCTGGGGGGGGGGGGTAGTTGTGTTAACCTCTTGCAGCAAAAACAGTTAAAGAGCCTTGTTGCTCCTTATAAACATATTTTTTATTAAAGATTTCTTGGTTTACAAAAGTATGTGTGATGTCTCTTTTTTTGAGACCAGCAAATCTATTATGACATAAGCTTTGCCAGATGCGTGAAGTGAAATCTCAGTTGGCAGGCATATAAAGGAGAGAACTGTAAGGTGGGAGCTGAATGGCAATATGATGCAAAAATTATTGTCAGTGATAAGCAGAGCTTAAATATGCGTTAAGCAGACACACATTGAACCTTTTACAATAGCAGCCTTATTGTGTGGCCCTTACTGTTAGCCTGGCAGAAGAGAGGCTGTGTATAGGTTGTTGCTATTTGTATAGTACGGTCGCATCTTATGGGCATTTAACTTGTTCAGTTTCAACCTAGTGCAGTTGCAGGCCACCTGGATTAGATTGTGCTAATTAAATGCACACAGGGTTTTCCCAGTGCACAAAAGAGTTTTCAAGCTCTCTGCCCTGCTTACTGCCCAAGGCCCTTTCAGCACATCAGCTCTGGAAGTCTGGGGGTGGTTGGGCAAAATCTCACAGGAACTTGCACAGCTCCCATGAGATCTTGCGAGAGCATCACAGAACTAGTGCCAGTAAGCAAGGCAGAGAGCACAAAAGGAGATTTTAAGCTCCAGAAGCGTAGGAATGCATGCCTCCCCAACCCCAAGGAGGACTTTACGGTTCATGTGGTGAGGCAAGGGGGAAAGTCCTGTTGCACAAGTAGACCTTCTGCACCTGCAACAACTTAGTTGAGCCCCAGCTTTAATACAAGGATGCCAAGTGACAGCTTGTGCAGGCATAGCCTTGATGTGCTTGCTTCTGACATTATTGATCTATGATCTGCTATAGTCTTAACAGCTGATTTGAATATTAACATTTTGCATATTTTGGAAACCTGCAGGAATAGCTGGGAAGGTTAATATCTTAAAGCATAATTAGTTACATCAAGAACATGTGTTGTTCAGACATTTGTTCTTGATACATTTCAATACATTCTCTCAACACTATCTAAATATACACTCTGAAGTAGTAGCTTAATGTCGGGGTCTTTGAACTCAGACTGAAACTGGTATCTTGTCTTTGCTGACAGCATGCACATGACAATTTGATTATCCAGGGGCAGGTTAGCAATGCCTTCCTCATCCACAAACTTCTTAAATGGGCTTAATATGTGTGCTTTTTCAATTCATGAAACCTACTCAGAACATAAACTGCATGGACTGTCAACCATTTCACAGTTTGTGACTGTGGGCAAGGCTGCTAACAGTTGGAGGATCTAAAACAGAGGTTTTTAACTTTTTTGAGTCCAAGACTCCTTTGACCAACTACATTGTTTCTGCAGCACTCCTGTGGGGCTCAGGAGCCCAGTTATGTCACCCCTTGCTTGCAGAGTTGGCAGCCTCTCCCCCTTTCTTGAACAACCTCCCTTGTAGAGTGTTCCCTCAGCCTCTTCTTCCCTCCCCTCTCCTTGGGAGTCCTCTGGGCAGCCACTGCTGCTGCCCCTGGTCTCTCAGGTGCCCCCCCTGCCCCAAGAAGAGGTGCCTCCTCACACTACCCCACAGGGGCCTGGGACTTGTCTGTCCGTTCCCAACAGTAAGGGCTGGCAGGCTGGCTGGCTGTGCTCCCTTGCCTGCTTGCTTGCTTATTCCAAGACTGCCTCACCCCCTGGCAACCAGCACCCCCTCACCAGCCCTAGAGGCATCACTCACCTGTGGCGCTTGTAGCCAGGACTGCTGCACAAACAGCTGTACACACCTTTGGGAGGCAGAGACATGAGAGGGTATCAGAGGGGGGTGGGAAGGAAAGAGGGCACCCCTGACCATCATTCAAAGCACCCCAGTGTGCCACAGCACACCGGTTGAAAACCACTGTACTGAAGGCTTCAAGAGTCTTTTATGGTAAATTTTTCATTTATTGGGGAAAGAGAAATGTGAAACAAGACTCTTATTTTAATCCAGAGAGAGAGAGAGAGAGAGAGAGGAAGAAAATGTTCCACATTTGTTATTAAAAAACAGCAACCCGCATAGTGCATTACATTGACCACCAAACACAGTCAGTGACCTGATGGTGCAGAAAAGTCATCTTCAGGTTGACAGCTGCTATTATTTATTTGTTTCTTTATTTGACTTTTAGTCACTTGTTACCCAAAGGTCTCCAAGTGACTTATAACACATTCAGAACATGAATATAAATAAATTATACCATAAAAACAGAACAAAACAACCCCCATTACAGCCACTGGAAGCTCTGGCAGCACACTAATGACAAAACAGCATGATCTTGATCTATCAAACCTGGGGGAAATCCTAAGATTGTTAATGAAAGATGTCAATGAAGGCACCAGGCAGACCCTGAGAGTAGGGACCTCACTCTCCTTTGTCATCACCCTCTGAGCTTCCCTTAGACCTGGAAATCTGGAAAAGAGCCCCAGAAGAAGCTCTAAGGGTCTGGGTATATTCATATCAGGGGAGGCATTCTAGAAGATGTTGGGGTCCCGAGCTGTAAGGCAAAACCATCACTTTGAATTGGGCTCAGAAGCATACAGGCAGGCAGCCAGCGTAGTTGTAACAGAAATGGTGTTAAGTGGCATGTTCACTTTGAACCTGTCAGCAGTTGCACATCTACATTCTGTACTAATTGAAGCTTCTGAACAGTCATCAAAGGCAGCCCAGTATAAAGTGCATTGCGATAGTTCAGTATTGAGGTTACCAAAGCACAGATGACTGTAGTCAAGTTAACCCTGTCCAGAGAGGGTTGTAGTTGTGCCATAACCTATGCAGATGTACTTTGCACCACTGAGATGACCTGCACCTCAAGTGACAGCAACGGATCTGGAAGAACCCCCTAGCTATGAACCTGCTCCAGAGGGAGGGTGGCTCCATCTACAGTAGGCTGCACACCACTCCACTGGTCAGAGGAATTACTCACTAAGAGCATCTCAGTCTTGTTTGGATTCAGCATCAGTTTACTGGCCCACATCCAGCCCATGATTGCTATCGAGCACTAACTTAGCACATGCACAGATGCGTATTCTAGTATTGTTTCATAAATGAATGCCAGTGTAATTGGTTTGTTGATGTCTCTATATTGTTAAGTAGGTGCACCCCAATTCTCTGTGTGGTGCTCCAGAGGAGCATCACTTATCTGGGTTTGGTTTCCCTTGAAATGAGGTCACTGGAGGCTTACTGCTATTTCATAATATTAGCCTTTATTTACAAACAAACAGGTTCAGCACAGCTGAAGGGAGGTCCGGACGACCCATTAGCCTCACTGAGGCAGTTGCATGCCTTTGCTGCTCCTCCTTTGGCTATGGATAGGAGCCACTACCACCTTGGAGACACCTGCTTGCCCGCTAGCTGAGACTCGCCTCTTCCTCTTCCTCCACTTCTCAGAAGGCCCATGAGGAGCACACTGCTTGCCGCTGCCTAGGAAGTGTGGGGCTGCCACCACTGCCACTGCTCCCCTGCCTACTCCTCTCTGGCCTTTTTTCTCCCATGCCACCTTCAGTGTGCCAGGGCTTCCCTGGACTGCTTCTAATTGCCCCAGGTGGTATTGGTGGCAGTGGGACATCATTTTCTGTTTTGCCTCAAGCAGCAAAATACCTTGGGCTGGCCCTAGGTGAAGGTACAATATTTAATACTCAGGCAATATTTAATACTAACAATATTCACTATCCCCTGTGGGATGAAAAGTAGCTGATATATGACTTGGAGGAGGAATGTGGCTAACAGGGGAAGAGTTCAGCAGCACCGCTCCCCACTCTCCCCCTCAGAAACTCCCAATTCTGTGATTCTGTGAAAATGCATTTTAGGTTCGCAACAGTTCCTTGAAGCCCCATCACCAAATTATTTTCTCCTTGGATTCCTTTGTTAGCTCCCTCCCTTCTTTCATCGAGTTTCGCTTCCCCACCCTGATAGCTTTCCATCTGGCAATTGCTCAATATGTTGGTTTTCTCCTCCTCTACATGTATCCTGTGGGGAAAAAGAGTAGAATTTGTTTGCACAGGTGCAAGTTTTCTGTAGTAGAATGACACTAGAAGTTTCTTATTATTTCAGACTTTTAGTATAGGCTGAATTTGGCCATCACGTGTGGGCAGTTAAGTTGCCTTTTGTGTTCAGACATGGTTCTTGTTGTAAGAGATAACCAGGATTGAATGTGCTGCCATTGTCCAACCTGCATTTAGCGAAGTTCACTTCTTTCTGTGACCGCTGAAACCTTTGTGCCATTTTTGTCTTTTACTAGAAGTAAAAGGTAGAAGAGGGAGTGGTTATAATAAAACATGCTGGCAAACTGTGTAGGGTCAGCCTGTGGAAAATAACTTTTATGAAGTGTTTTGCTTCAGCGCTATTCTCTATTCCGCATTTAAAAACAGTGTTGCATATATGTATGGCACTTTATAAAATGTGGAAAAGAGACTTAACCGTGCCTACCTTTTTAATTGATTAGCAGCTGAACTGCCCTGGTGTCTAAGATGCTGCTTATGCACCATGCAATATGAATGAACCCCAGACAAGGCTGTACTCTCTGTCCAGAAATCGGAGAATAGTACTTGACCCCCATTTGTAAGTGATGTCATAAAGACACCACAGCTTAGCTTTTGTTTTTCACCAGAGGACCATGCAGCACTTTGCAGACACTAAGCAGGTTCTCAGTATGTCGTTGGATACAGAGCAGAATGAATATTAGGCTTTCACAAGTATTCTCCTAGTGTAGGCATTCACACTGTCGGGTACTGCTTGTCTAGTAGTATTAGGTCCAGAAACTGATGTTTGTTCCCTGTCATAATCACACATATTGAAGTTGGACAAATTGGTCATTGTGTATATTATGAAGCAGAGTGACAGATGTTACCTTGTTTTATATATATGCCAAAGCAACACCGTTTGCTCTTCTGCCTGTACTACTAAATAGCAATTTCATATGGGTACATTTTTCATTTCAAGAATCCTTTAAGTGCCCTTCAGCTGGTATTTGAATGGATACAAGCAATATTTTGAATGGAAAATGGAGAATCTTATACATAAATAAAATGTCTTCAAAAACCTAGAAGTTTGCTTACATTTGTCAGCAATTGATGCATCCTTGACCAAAGGTGTTCACAGATGTAAAGAAGCATTTTTAAATAAATCACTTTCTGAGTACTTCTTATCTGCCACAAATACACTAGAAGCAAGTATTGTGTACAGTGGTACCTCGGGTTACATACGCTTCAGGTTACATACGCTTCAGGTTACATACGCTTCAGGTTACAGACTCTGCTAACGCAGAAATAGAGAAGTGTGTGCCTGTCCTCTCAACTTTTAACCAAACAACGTGATCCTCAAGTTAATTGCATGGTCTGCAGATCTTGCAGCTGCATGTTCTTGCTGGACATAACATCCACCCTCTTGATTTGTGTGATGTTCAAATGTGCATTGGCCATAAATCTGGAAAAAACTCCAGAAATATGCAGCCTCTCAGAGGTGGTGCAGGGGTTATAATCTCTGGGCTGTGGCTTCTGCTTAATGTTCTAATTGAGATAATACCCTTCTGTGCAAGGAAAGATCTGGGGGATATTTTACTTAAACCACCACTATATAATGATGGCATTTTGAACAGCTGTTTACAAATAGCCGCCAAGATAATTAAATGTTCAAGTAGGAAAGCACTTTTGACCTCACTTGCTTTGAAATAATTGTACAATGAAATACAGCACAAAGCAGAATAATAGTTTGCTGGAGCCCTGAAATCAGCTGCATTGTGTAATTTCTGATAAACCTGTTTTACTAGTAACACAGCCTTGGATTACTTACACACACTGCTTCCTATCTCTTTTTAAAATAGCAGGTGGTTTTTTTTTTTAAAAAGCAACCAAATATTGGATGCTTTTTGTCACAGTGTGTGTGTGTCTTTCACGTTTATTGGTGCTACCCTTTTCATTTACTGGTTGTCCCTTGTTCACAGGAAGTCTTTTTTATGTGGGGTGGGGATATAATATAGAGAACAACTTCAGAGAAAACATTAAAGATACAGTAAATACGCGGGTGGCACTGTGGTCTAAACCACTGAGCCTTTTGGGCTTGCAGATCAGAAGGTCGGCGGTTCGAATCCCCAAGACGGGATGAGCTCCCAGCTCCTGCCAACTTAGCAGTTTGAAAGCACGCCAAAAAGTGCAAGTAGATAAATAGGTACTGCTCTGGCGGGAAGGTAAATGGCATTTCCATGCGCTGCTCTGGTTTCAGTGTTCTGTTGCGCCAGAAGCGGCTTAGTCATGCTGGCCACATGACCCAGAAAAACTGTCTGCAGACAAATGCCGTCTCCCTCGGCCTGTAAAGCGAGATGAGCGCCGCAAATCCAGAGTCGTCTGTGACTGGACTTAACTATCAGGGGTCCTTTGCCTCTACCTTTTAAAATATTCAGGACACATTTCCATACTGGAGCAAAAGGGCTATCAGGTTGGGCCTTGCTATGCCAACAGAATACAAGAAACACCACTGCCATGACAGATACCTCTGTGGAATGCATGGCAGAACAGCTAAAACAGGGCAGACTCTGGAGCAGGATGGGGAGGCTCAGGAGAAGAGCACATTAAACCTGTACTCCTACAATTCAGTTTCATGCCCCCATTGATGATACAACATTATCCCAGCCCCAGAGCTGGCACATATGATTTTCAAATAGTCTCCAGTGCATTGATGATCTCCTTGGCAATCATTTGGGTGAGTGGGGTGCAACTGATGATAAGGCTGGGAGCATGGTGAGGAGGGGAGCCCCATGTGCTCCTGGTTTCTGTTGTTGAAGCTGGATGTTGAAGCTGGGGTGGAGTATGTAAAGCACAAATGCCCCATGAGGCAACTGATTCTTGTCTGCTGCTCTGGCAGAGCGATTAGGGAGGTGCTCTGTGAAATGTGGGTTCCAAAATAGAGGCAGGATACCCAGTTTTGATCTTTAATGCTGTAAGATAACTTCCTGGGCAGCTCTAAAATATGTTGCTTGTGTTTATACCTGTGCTGAACCAATGCCTGGACACAGTAATGGACTGAATGAAGCCTAACGAACAGAAGCTGAATCCCAGCAAGATGGAAGCCTTGCATGTGAGTGCTTCTCAAGTCAGGGAATCTAGTCAATTCCCTGTTCTAGAGAGGGTTACACTCCCTTTGAAGCATCAGGTAACATAGCTTGGGGTGTTCCTTCGTCCATTGTTGCCCTTGGAGGGCCAAGTGTCCTTGGTGGCTAGGAGTACCTTTAAGCCAGCTTTGGCTGGTACACCAAGTATGACTTTTCCTGGACCTGGATAACCTGATCACAGTAGATAACCTTAAGGCTCAGCCTCTGCAATACATTCTGTGTGAGGCTTCCCTTAATATTGGTCTGGAAGTTGTTTGTAGCTGGTACAAAATGTGGCTGCTAAGCTGCTGTGTGGAGTGACATGTCACCAGCATGTGACACTTTTTAAAGCAATTACACTGGCTACCAATATACTGGGAAGCGGGTGGCGCTGTGGGTTAAACCACAGAGCCTAGGGCTTGCCGATCAGAAGGTTGGCAGTTCGAATCCCCGTGACGGGGTGAGCTCCCGTTGCTCGGTCCCTGCTCCTGCCAACCTAGCAGTTCGAAAGCTCCGGCGGGAAGGTAAACGGCGTTTCCGTGTGCTGCTCTGGTTTGCCAGAAGTGGCTTAGTCATGCTGACCACATGACCCAGAAGCTGTACGCCGGCTCCCTCGGCCAATAAAGCGAGATGAGCGCCGCAACCCCAGAGTCGGTCACGACTGGACCTAATGGTCAGGGGTCCCTTTACCTTTACCAGTATACTACTGAGCCATGTTTAAGCTTATGGTATTGACATATAAAACCCTTACTACACACAGGCAAACTGATGTGGGAACAGGCATTCCTACAGATACCTTGATCTCTGACCATGTTTGGTCTTTAAAGGCAACATTTGGAACTGTGTTAGGAAATTAACCAGCAACAGTTAGATCATTAGGTTTTATAAATCATGCAAAAGCTAATCATGAAGCAGTCTTTCTGGGCAATTCTGTATGCAGATGTTTTTGGAACTACTGAAATGGACCCCAGATGAGGTGTGTGTGTTGCTATGTAAAATAGGGAAGAACAATAAATGCACTAGCAAAGTGGGATATGCTAGACATTTTAAAGTTTATGGGAGGGATAGATAGCTGAGCCCGGTTGATCAAAAAGTGTGTATCACACAAGTAATATACATTCTGGCAGCTTTACACGCAGAGCAGGTTGCAGGGTGCTGCAAGTATTTTAAAAATGCCAATCAATTTCTAATTTTACAACAGAGATACATGAGAAAGTGTCTCATTGAACAGACATATTTTTATAGATATAAAATGCATAATTATATGTAGCTAAACAAAATTGCAATATGCATCCAGAAGTCATGCAAAACAATTCATTGTATGTTCTGGGTACTGCAGCTGAAGGCTGCTGTAAGTGAATCCTCTGACTTCCTGTAGCTCTTGTCCATAAGATAAAGAGATTACAACTTTTTAAGCATTTGTGTACTTCAGTTGCCTCTGTTTTTAAAGAAGGTTTTGAAACTAAGTTGTAAAAACATGATGCACATGATATAAACTGCTTCTTTCCCAAACCTTCACACCATCAGAATGCTTGGTGTGATATTGGAATTGGCCCATAGATATGTGGCTGTTCATTTAAATTATGTGCTGCAGACATATTTTCTAATTCTGGGAACACTTCATTCTTAGATGTCTAAATTATTGGTCACCAATTGTCAATTGGGTGATAGAAAAATTAAGATCTGGACTCTCCTTTTGGAAGCAATGCAGGATAATTTGTTTCCATTAGGTTATCATAGTTACTGGATCTTTCTTTCCTGGGGCTGGAGTAGATGGCCATTAGAAATGTGTCAACTGGCAAAAAAAATTGTGTTTCTGTATTATTTTGATTGATGAAGAAAGTTGTCATAGGCTTTGAGATGTTGCCATCTGGTAGTCAGTTTCCTACTTTGCTCAACAGTTAATAGCTGCTCTATCAGCTGTTGAATTCATAAAGGGTCTTCATAGCCCACTTTCTTGAGGGGGAGGAGCAACAACCAAATTCAGATATCTGAGATGTGGTTTTACCTTGATGTTAAAGCAATTCTTGATGCTGCCCATTTTATTTGTGTTATGATCCATAAATGTTGCTTTCTAGACACCTTCATTTTTGTTTTATTTAGTAACATGGATGCATGTTTGCACTTTTAAGCAAATCAATGTCCTCTTTGTTTAGAAATCTTTAAAATTAATACGCATTAAACAGGATCCAAAAAGCCATTAGAAGAAGGAAAAGAGCTGCTAGTGCTTTTTTTTTGTAAATGCGAACTTGTGCAAGAGTTCATGTAGTGCTGAAATATGTACGTTCCATTGCTGTCCTCATGCTTCCATTTTGCAATAGTTTTTACAAACTTATGGAAGTGGAAGAATATTTCTGGTTTTAGTTTCACTTTTGTATTGAGCACTCTAGCAAAAAGTGTAAAAGAGTCCTTTCATAAGTAGAAGACACTATTGCATGCAGAAGGACATCTAACAATGTGGACACCAGTTATGCAAACATGTATCTAGAAAACAATTGTTCTCTGGGGGAGATGGCTTTGGGAAAAATATTTCTGTCAAATAGTTGAGGTTATACAATTAAACAATTAATATGGGAATATGGGGCTGCATGTTTCAAATTAACAATTTCAGCTTTTTCCTGGCACACACAAACACACATGCACAAGTATCCTGTTTGTGCGTCTTGTTTTCTTAAAAAGTACAAATATTATTGCATTGTTCAGAGCTGTTTCAGGAAATCCAGTTCAGAACTGGGGGGAAAAGGATATCTACTGTTTGACATGCACAGTAATTCTTATATTCTGCACAAATAATAGCTGAAAGATGGCAGGATTGGGGCATAATGCGCACACACAGATTGAATGTGATGACTATTTTAAATGCTAAGTCTTAATTTACCACAAAGCTACTGCATGAAATTGTGGGATTTTGTGTTTTTACATTGCGCAGGTAGCAGCCCACAACCATGGCTGTTTGCTACATGGTCAGACATGCAGCTGTGTCTGATGAGCAGACACAGTAGCTCCATGTTGGCCCAATGTGTGGTGGGCTTATGGCTCTCAGAGAGGAGCTGTTGCAGCTGGTTGAATTGGCAATAGCATGTCAAATGCTGCAACTGCACAGCCTGCGTGCTACCTGCATCTCAGATATGGAAGGGGTTTGCTAGGGTCGGGTGGGAGAAGTGCTGCAAGATGAATTTGTACTTGTGTGGACATTGATGAAAACAAAATACCAGTACATGGAATCATTTTTAATGCTTTAAAGTCTTACGACTGCTGTTGAAAAGCTTAATACAGTGGTACCTCGGGTTAAGAACTTAATTTGTTCTGGACGTCCGTTCTCAACCTGAAACTGTTCTTAACCTGAGGCACCACTTTAGCTAATGGGGCCTCCTGCTGCTGCCGCGCCACCGGAGCATGATTTCTGTTCTCATCCTGAAGCAAAATTCTTAACCCGAGGTACTATTTCTGGGTTAGTGGAGTCTGTAACCTGAAGCGTCTGTAACCTGAAGCGTCTGTAACCCGAGGTACCACTGTACATGGTCCCGAGTTCCTGCTCTGTCCTTCAATTTGGTAGAAAGCCAATATGAAATTCTCATGGGCGGGGTGGATAGGTTTTTCTGTTGCACTTACCTTACTTTTGTGAGGTGGCTGAGGTGTGTTTGTGAATGTCCTTTCTTTCATACCACGAACCATCTCACCGGTGCTCTGCACTCTGCAGCCTTGCTGCTAAGCCCAGGACCAGGATGAAAGCATCAGGAAGTTACTCCTCCCATAGAGGTTTTTCAGATCAGGAAGTGTAGGTCGGCTGCAGGCTGCTACAAAAATGTTTACAGCAGGGGTGGGGAAACATTTCTTCAGTCTGACAACAGTAAGGTGAGCTCAAAATCTACAGAAATTCTAAAGAAAATTTCAAGTGCCCTGAGTGAGGCAGGAAAATGGAAGTTTCTCTTGGAAGAGGAAAAAGAAAAAATGTAGGGCAGGCTTTGACATAGCATCAATGTATTTCTTATGGATTATGAGATTCTGTCCAAACTCTGCACTGCTCCCTAGTTCAACAAAAGTAGCCATGGTGTTAGTATCAGGCCTCCACTCCTCTCCAAACACTTATTTTCTTCCCTGCAACAAATGAGCAACTACAGACTTCTTTCCCATTCTTTCCCCATTCATGGACAATTCAATATTGGAGTACGGATAGCCTTTTTACAAAAATGTGCTTGCTGTTTAAATTTTTTTTGCCTTAAGTACTAGCTTTCTAATGAAATACTTTAGTGATTTTAATTTTTCTTGTTTCTTTTTTTTCCAGTTTCCTCATAGTGCTGGTCTGCCTTATATTCAGTGTGCTTTCCACGATTGATCAGTATGCAGCTCTTGCCACAGGAACATTATTTTGGATGGTATGCCAATGGATATTTGCTTTATATATCATCTTGGGAACAACGCTTGTGTCTGCTTGCTGTTGAATTACTTTGAAAATGTGACTTTCAGTAATGTGTACATGCCAGCCCTCTCTTGTTATTTTTGTATTAATTTATGGTGGTGTTTTTGGTTTCTTTTTTTCAAAACACAATTTCTGAATATGCATACTGATCCTTACCAATACAGTCATGCTAACTGTCCCCTGATTCTGCATCTGTGCATTTAAACAGAAAAGAGTGTGCCATGGATCCACAGCATCCTCTTAAGGTAAATTGTATCAAGTTCATGGAATGCCTCTTAATAGCACCATAAGCAGTCCTTGCCCTCCTTTGGTAGGAGTTAACTGGCATTGCATTACCTGACTTAATTTCTTAGGGTGGGCAAGCCAGCATTTATATTTAATTCGACTTGCCATTCTTTGAACAATTAGTCCTGCAGTTGTTTTGTGTGTTGGGAATTCCCTATTATACGTGCATTAATTGTTAATGTTGGCAAAACCTTAGCCTTTGTTTTCCAGCGAGTCAGCTTTCAGAGTTCATGTTCATATTTATAATTGGGGGGCGGGCGCAGTCTTTATGTCTTTCAGGCGCAGTTCACTATGCTTGTACAATATTGGTTTTCTTTTTTTTCTTTGTCACTTATTGATAATTAATTAAATATATATATATTAATGGAGCTGGTCATGAACAGCTACTTGCGGTAGTTGAGGAATAACCAGGACAATTTTCACGAGGAAACAGATTAGCAAACTTCTACATAGGGTTTGAGAGTTTATTTATTTATTACCTGCCCTTCGCTGTAAGGTCCCAGGGCAAGTTACAACTTTTAAAACAATATTAAAAACAATTTAAAATATACAGGCAATATTTGGCAATCTCCTAAACCAGCTGCCCCATCCTCATGCCCCCCAGGGGTTTTAGGCCACAGTTTTGTTTTTTTAAGAACTTATAAAAGTTGTTTCCGAAGTGTCAAAGGACTGGCTATTAATGTCATTGTGGCCATTATTGCTTTATAGGGCTATGCAGGCACATGGCGCTTTACAGAACCCTGCTTGAAGATACGCACCATCTAAAAATTGACACTGGAGATACCAGAAGAAGGGAAAGGAAATGTAGGCAGGGGGAAAACGAGGGGATATGCATTCATTTCGTAGAGCATGGGTCTGTCTGTCTTGGCCACTGTAAATTGTAGCAGTTCATTCAGTCGCCTGTCCTATTTATTGATTGTGCTTGTGTTTTATCTACCTGTTTGAGTATTGTTTTGTATTTTATTCCATATTTTACAGTTAACTGCCTTGAACACAAGTGTTGCAACACACATCTAATAAATAACTACAGTGGTACCTTGGTTTAAGAACAGCTTAGTTTATGAACAACTTGGATTAAGAACGCTGAAAACCAGGAACTGGGTGTTTTGGTTTGTGAACTTTGCCTTGGAAGCAGAACATGTTTCGCTTCCTGTTGAGTGTGTTCCATTTGTAAATTGAGTCCCCCGCTGCTATGGAAAAGCATGCCTTGGTTTAAGAATGCTTTGGTTTAAGAATGGACTTCCAGAATGGATTAAGTTCGTAAACTAAGGTACCACTGTAAAGGGCTTTTGTGAAATGCTTCATAGAAAAGTTGGCTCTTGAGGAGGGATTTGAAATCTAAAGCTAAAAGGCACAACACAAAAGGAAAATGGAAGGAGGAAAAAAGCAAGCTTGGGCATTGTTCCTGGTTACATAGTTATTGTAATGGCCAGTTGGAATGACTTTCAGAGCATAATACACAGTTAAGCAATTTTATTTTTGAATGATTTTAGCTGTAGGATTAATTTTCTGCCATTAGGTGGCAGTGCTGCTAGGGTTTTGCCTTTCTGTTTTGTGCTGGCAGTTTTTCAACACCCGCTAAAGTTGGATCCAGGCCTGTGACTGGATCATCATGTTGTAGGCCAGGGTATATGTACACTTGGCACATTTAAAATATTGGTGTAAGAGAGTTTTGGCCATGACTCATAAAGAGAATGAGGCATATTTGTGTAAAAATTGTTTTTGAGAGTTCAATATTTAAACTATAGAAAAAGTAAATTCAAACACGTATTCTCCCTGCGAGACTATATTTTTCTTTTCTTTTCATAAGCAAGAGGTTTTATGCTGCCAAGACACAGCAGAATGTTGTTATCTCAGCATGATCTAAGAAAACCCAAGCACATGATCCAAGTGGATTAAATATTCTTCTGAACAGAGGGATATACAGTGTGCCTGAAAAAGCTATTTTCTCTCACGAATCTCATTTTGTTGTCAGTTTTGGTCCCAGAATTACAAGGCTACATATTTGTAGAGAAAATGCAACATCACATGTGCTAGATTACTTTTCTTCCCTTCAGGATTTAACTCTTGCTAATATTGGATCATTTTTCATATTGGCTTAAAAGTGTATAAGCCCTTCAATGTTTACTTTCCATTGTTTTTACTATTAATGTTTTTGGCAGAGATGTTTGTTTTCAAAGTTGTATCAAAGAGAAACTAGGGCAGAGTCAATGTCAAAGGAAGCCTAAAAAGTTCTTTCTCACACAAACACCTCGCTGTTCAGGATAAGAAGTAAGGTAGGGAGGGTGGTTAATTGAATCACTGGGCTTTTTTTTAAAAAAAGATAATTTTCATTATATGTGAACAGCTGCCACCGCCCTTTACTACAGAGTGAAACAACTAGAGAGTGAAACAACTTATCCAATATTATAAACTTTGTCATTCATCTACATTTCATTTCATTTAAAAAAAAACATGAATTGAGGTTTGCAACTTATAGCTAACATTCATCCTTTTGTGGTCAGCAAAGCCTGCATTTTCAGATCAATGGGGTTTTCATCTGGATTTAAGAACGGCTGCACATGTCTACACACACACACACACACACACACACACAATTACCAAGCAACCTGTGTGTAAATTGTATCATAGGACGCATGGATTAGTCATGGGTATTTGGTGTGCATACACTTAAGATTGCAACGTCTTATGATTAATAATAATAATAATATTAATAATAATAATTTATGTATACCCCGCCCATCTGGCTGGGTTTCCCCAGCCACTCTGGGCGGCTTCCAATCGAATATTAAAAACAATACAGTATCAGACATTAAAAACTTCCCTAAACAGGGCCGCCTTCAGTTGTCTTTTAAAAGTAAAATAGTTGTTTATTGCCTTGACATCTGCTGGGAGGACATTCCACAGGGCAGGCACCACTACCGAGAAGGCCAAAAGTGTTCCATTAATTCTTACATAGAAATGCTTTCAGTGTAGGAATTTGGCAATGTAATGTCTGAAGTGAGCTGGACTAGTTGCTGGATGGTAGCCCATAGGTGTCAGACTGATCGCTTTCTAAATCAGTAAGTAGGTCCTAAACTTCCCACAGATCCAGAGCATCCTACAGGTAACCAACAGGTGGCGAATGCTTTCTCCATCCCATCTTGGCAAAATGCCTAAGTAATAGCAGTGAGCTTCTTTCTCTGCTGCCAAGTGTGCTGATATTTACTGTGACATTTCTATAGCTTACATATGATGTCTTAATCAATTAGCTGTCTGTTAATTAACTTGTTGGTTGACTAAAGCTGCAATCTTATGCCCATTTTCCTGGCAGCTGGTGCTGTTGAACTCAATGGGTAGGCATTTTTAGGATTGCATTGTAAATTGTATTTGTAAATAAATGTGCTTATTTGAAGGCCTGAATGAAGGTGTTTCGTTTTCAGGAACCTGAAAAAGGGGCATTTGACTCCTAATATTGGCATTATCCACCAAGGGCTACTCTGTGCATGTAGAAAAATCATGAGATAGAGTTCTTCTGGAATTGTAGTACTTTAGATTTCAGGTGTATGTCACAATCTTGAATGCTCACTCATGAAAAAAAAGCCTCCCTTCAACTAGTAAACTAGTATACAGTGGTACCTCGGGTTAAGTACTTAATTTGTTCCCGAGGTCTGTACTTAACCTGAAACTGTTCTTAAACTGAAGCACCACTTTAGCTAATGGGGCCTCCCACTGCCGCTGCGCCGCCAGAGCACGATTTCTGTTCTCATCCTGAAGCAAAGTTCTTAACCTGAAGCACTGTTTCCGGGTTAGCGGAGTCTGTAACCTGAAGTGTATGTAACCTGAAGTGTATGTTACCCGAGGTACCACTGTATAAGGGCGAATGTAGGTTAGAACACTCCTACCCCACCCTGATGTACTAGTTTTCTACAAGCAAGGTTTGTTTTTCATGATTTTTAAAAAATGTAATCCTCCCCTCCATCTCACCAGACCTACAGTCTCAAATGACACTGTCCAGAAAGGACTCTGTCGTGTAATTTTTCTTCTTCGCTCTAAGAAGTTGTACTGCTGTCTCCAAGATACACCCAAGGATGATGAAACTTGAAAAACGGATAAATAGTTCACTTGGGTTTTTTATTGTTATTGTTGTTCTGAAACAGAGTTGCATATTGTATAACATTTGCACCTATTTTCAAACACTGGCCAGCAAAAACTGTGGTTTTAATGGGTTGCATGAGAGGAGGATGAGAACGCGCATAATATACACACCACTTCTAGAGATTTTAAATGGGTATCTAAGAATATTGCTGTCCCAGCTGTAGCCCTCTTCTCTCCAGTGTGAGAAACAATGAGGGTGAATGCAAGGTCTGAAATTATTTTGCCTCAAGAGCCTAATCCAAATACGCTAAGGCCAGTTTCTACGGGCCTTTTTGTATTTTAATGTGAACACCTGAACACAAAATACGCAAGTGGCACATGGACAGTGAACTGCAACCGTGTGTATTATTACCACCCCTAGTTTAGCTTAAAATGTGGGTGGAGGCCTCACTATTGCATGCCTGCTTTTAAAAGGGAGATAATACTGCAAGCATGGTACCTGGGCAAATACAAAAAAGGTCTCAGGCCATACTGCTCTGGAAAGAGAGTGTAAAATGAGGCCAGAATATTGAAGGGAAGAACATCGCTGCTATCTTTCAACTATGAATTGGCACAGAAGGGAAAGATTTCCTTTGCAAAATCTACAGGGGGCAGTGTTAAGCCGTCTTGTGAGGCAACTGCAACTGAGGGTGCATTAATGGTTAAACGGTTAATTCTGCCATCATGTAATCATGAAAAATATTTTTGTTCAAATAGTACGTGAGATATATATTTTAAAGTAAACAAAGAACTGTGTGTGTGTGGGGGGGGGGAATAAGGATCAGAGCTAATTGTTAATGAATATAATTCTTGTATAATCCCCCACAGCGTATGTAACTGAGTTCATGAATTTTATAGTGCCCTGGTAAAGCTGCGGGGCAGGGGGAGATCAGGTATAGGGAGACAAGATTTGTACCTCTAGAAAAATAATATTCAGAGTGTTTATATGTCTCCTGCAGTGTCCTTTCATCCTTTGCCTCATAACTGTAATTCTGCTCTAAGCTTTTCAGTGGGAAAAATAAGCCTTGTATTGTTAGGCAGTGCACTGCAATGCAATGAAAGCCGTCCCCATGAAAAAGCAGTCATACATTAAGAGGGGTCATCGTGGTACAGTGGTTAGAGTGTCAGCTGAGGATCAAATTCAGGTTCATACCTTTACTGCGCACCTCTGTTAGCGTAGCCTACCTCAAAGGGTTACTATTAGGATCAAACTGGAGGTGAGGAAGATCCGTGTATGTTGTCCTGAGCTCCATGAAATCAGGGTGCAGGATTAAAATGGAATAAAACGAGTAAATAAATAAATAAACAAGTAGCAAACTATGTTACACTTGTTACTTGTTTATTACCTGGCCTTTCATGTTCTTGTTGAAGAAGAAAAACAGAAAATGTGAATTCAGTGAAGAGACACCCTTAATTCACGTGGTCCTGACCCTGTAAGGAAGGGCTCTGGCCAGAACTTTTGGATGTGACAGATTGCAATCCAGCACAGACCAATAGGGGTAAATTGTTCTTGCCATCGGCAGGCTGCTTCTCATGGCCAACGTGATATGACATAGTGATCTCAGTATAATGACTGAAGTGGAGCATCTGCGTTACAAAAACCATTGTTGGCAAGCTCAGTTTAGAGGATGGAGGCTGAATGGGTGGAGGAGGTTATCTGCTGCTGGGATGGGGGTGGGGAACATGGCCAGTTTTCAGCTGGAAGAACAGTTGTTGGTTTTGAGGAGGGAGGATAACGGAGTTGAAACTGGGTACATCTTAAATGGTACCTATTGAGGTGCTAGTTTGCAAGAACAGCTTTTTCCATTGCTGCTTGTTGAAAACTCTTTTCTAGTTTCAAGAAACCTTTTAAAGTCGACCTCTTTATCCCACTCTATCTGTGTTGGGTTTGAAGTTGTTTTTAAATGCCAAGTTGGGGCTTTTTTAAAAAAAGAAGAAGTTATAATTGTCTTTATATATGAAATTGTGTAACATTTTTGGGAGGTTTGTGTGTGTTATTTTTTTAAACTGTCAAATTGCTTCCAATATATTATATGTGAAACGATTCATAAATGAATAAATAATTTATTATTATTATTATTATTATTATTATTATTATTATTATTATCATCTTTGGTATATCAATTGCGCATTCTGGAAGATATATCAGAGCTCTTTACAGGGAATTAAAGTCTGATTTTTAAGAACTCAGAGCTTTTAAGAGAGAGCTTTGCCGTGGAAGTACAGTGGTGCCTCGCAAGACGAAATTAATTCGTTCCGCAAGTCTCTTCGTCTTGCGAGTTTTTCGTCTTGCGATGCACGGTTTCCCATAGGAATGCATTGAAAATCAATCAATGCGTTCCTAGGGAAACCGCCTTCAGACCAGGTCCGGGGACAGTCTGTCCCCGGACCTCTTCTGAAGGCTGGGGGGGGGGGGGACAAGGGCTTTTCTTCCCACCCCCAGCATTTTAAAAAACCCCAGGACAGCGGAGGACTTCTCCGCTGTCCGGGCGATCTTAAAATGCTGGCGGGCGGCATTTTAAAATCGCCCCGGACAGCGGAGGACTTCTCCGCTGTCCGGGGCGATTTAAAAGCCCCTGGGAAGGCAGGCAGGGGGGACAAAGACTTTCGCCCCCCGCCCGCCTTCAGAAGGTGTTCCGGCCCCCCCGCCCCGCTTCGGAACAGCGTTTTAAAATGCTGGGGGTCGGGAGCGAAGCGTTCACTGCCGACCCCCAGCATTTAAAAATCTCCCCGGGACAGCAGAGACTTCTCTGCTGTCCCGGGGAGATTTTTAAATGCTGGGGGTCGGCAGTGAACGCTTCGCTCCCGACCCCCAGCATTTTAAAATCTCCCCGGGACAGCAGAGACTTCTCTGCTGTCCCGGGGAGATTTTAAAATGCTGGGGGTCGGCAGTGAACGCTTCGCTCCCGACCCCCAGCATTTTAAAATCTCCCCAGGACAGGGGGAGATTTTAAAATGCTGGGGGTCGGCAGCGAACGCTCCCGACCCCCAGCATTTTAAAATCTCCCCGGGACAGGGGGAGATTTTAAAATGCTGGGGGTCGGCAGTGAACGCTTCGCTCCCGACCCCCAGCATTTTAAAATCTCCCCGGGACAGCAGAGACTTCTTTGCTGTCCCGGGGAGATTTTAAAATGCTGGGGGTCGGCAGTGAACGCTTCGCTCCCGACCCCCAGCATTTTAAAATCTCCCCGGGACAGCAGAGACTTCTCTGCTGTCCCGGGGAGATTTTAAAATGCTGGGGGTCGGCAGCGAACGCTTCGCTCCCGCCCGCCAGCATTTTAAGATCGCCCGGGGCAGGCGGGGGGGAAGGCAGGCGGGGGGGAGCAAAGACTTTTGCCCCCCGCCGGCCTTCAGAAGAGGTCCTCTTCTGAAGGCCGGCTGTGGGCGAAAGTCTTTGCTCCCGACCGCCAGCATTTCCCTATGGGCTTTCGTCTTGCGATGCAAGCCCATAGGGAAATTCGTCTTGCGAAGCGCCTCCAAAACAGAAAACCCTTTCGTCTTGCGGGTTTTCCGTCTTGCGAGGCATTCGTCTTGCGGGGCACCACTGTAACAATGAACATATATTTCCATGTGGCATCAGCTGATTATAGATTTCTTTCCTCTCACACACTCACCGTTTAATGGAGTCTTGTTAATCCATGGCTACTATGTGAGTTAAGAGAAAACACAGCCTGGAAGGAAAACACAGTTTTAGGGAATTGTTGTAAAGCCTTTTAAAAAATTAGAACTCTGAAATCCACATACATTGGCTTTTTCTTGAAATACCGTCAGACGTAAAATACTAGATGAACTTTACGACCGATTGTAGTTACAGGTTTAGAACAGTAAATCTCACTTCGCGCAGAGCATCTGGATGAGAGCAGTTTTGCTATGCAGAAATGATTTTAGACTTACAATCCTACTATATATAATAAGCAGAGGAGAGGAAAAATTTTCTGTTCTTGAGATGGGGAGAGGAAACTTAAGCCTGTTAAACCCTGGCATACAGCAGAATTGAGCACTGAGAAGGATTTTTAAACTTATCAGGATTAGCATGTTACACTTGCAGTGACAGGTGTTTCCTTTATGTCTTGTCCAAAAGTCTGGGAAGTAGTTTGTCATTAAGTGCTACATTCAGTATGTATCTCAATTTCAATATAACTGGAGGGCCCATGGCTTTGTTAGGTCCTTGTTTTTACATCTGACCTCAGCCAGCTGGAGTCTATTGTCTTAAGCGTAATGTAACAGCTGACATAACATAACGGATATCAAGCTTAAAAGCCAAAGCAGCGTAGTGAACTGATGGAAACGAGAGGAGAAAGGAATTGAGGGGTTGGGGCGGGTATTACAGCATCCTGACTCGAAGTGGAGGGCTGATTTTTGTTTTCCCTGGGGGAATTATCCAGGAAATAATGAGATGAGCCTGCTGATGCTCTGTTTGCAATTGATTGCATATGATAGACTACCGGAGGCAGGTTTGGGTTCGCCAGCTGTCACTAGCTGGTAGCTATTGAATTGCTTTAAGTGGCCCTTGGTGTGGAAAGAGAGCCTGAAATTGCAGGTGTGGCGTAATTGAATAACTGCAGTGAATACTGATGAGTAATTTGAAAAAAAGGACTGTGAAATAAATATATTGAAATAAACTTTTAATTTACAACATGCAGGTACTGAGTTTTATTGGGGGGGGGAGGGAAAGGATAGAATTAAGTTGTTGGGCTTCCTAAAACGTTTGGAGGAAGGACAGAAAATAATGCAGGCTTTTGGGGGGGGGGGGAAGGAATAGATGTTACAAGGGAAATTTGAAGTCCCCAGCCCAGTGTTTCCTTTGTAAGATAAATGCAGGGCAGGGAGATACCTGGAGGGAGGGGGTCCTTAATCCTTCCCCATTCACCATTTCCCCTCTGCAATTGCCCTCCCTTGCTGCTTTAAATTAATTTCTTCCCCAGCTGGGCTCCCAACCAGCTGGTGGGGGAAGGGGAGATTTTCAAGGGAAAAATCTGTAAGCACCCCTTCCTTCTACCTTCGCATTATCTCCGGAAATATGGGTTTAGGAACTTGCATTTGTGGAGATAACTTTGAGGCTCTTTCCTTAATTACCTGAAGTCATTTCTTTTAGTTTTGGCATGGTCCATCCAGAGATAATTTTCAGGTTCCTTTTTGTTCCAGTGAGAAATATTTGCTTAGCATTGCTGTTGAAAGCAGTGGAATTTCAAGAGCTTTTTCTAACCACAGCTAAGCACTTTTATTATTAATACATAGGAAATATTTGTGAACTGAAAATATAAAGTGGAAAATTATATGCACCTTATTCAATGCTTATTATTTGTTATTTTTTTTGCATTGTAAAATGGATGCACAATTTCGAACTAATTGCTCTTAGTTCGAAAAGGAATCAGTGTGACATAGGAAAGGAAGGTCTCACTGCAACCTTAAAACAATAACTGAATATTAGCCCAGGATTGCTAACAATTATATATTAGCTAGGTCTGTCATTTTCTTAACTGTGAGGTGGGTATTCTTTAGAACTCAGCTGGTTAAAAAACAAATTATCTTTTGCTATGCGCTTATAGATAAACCAGGCACTGCAGTTTGTTGTCCTTGGGGTTTTTTTTGTTTGTTTAACGTTTACAGAATGCTCATGTTGTGCAGGGTAGGACAGCTGCAGCCCAGAACAGCAAGTATGTTCATTGGGCAGGTAGGAGAGCTACCATAGATCAGAGACAAGAGTGCATACTTTGCATGCAGCAGGTCTTAGGTTCACTTCCTGGCCTCTCTAGTAACAAAAATAAGATAGGAGCTGATGGTGGGAAATCCTGTCTGCAACCTTTGCCAGGCAGGGTAGACTGGGCTGGATGGGCAGTAGTCTGATTTGGGTTAAGGCAGATTCTTATTTTCCTGTCTTGTCACCCTGAGCTACTGCCTTGTGTGGTTTAAGATGGAGCAAGCAAATAAGAGTTCAGAATGGGGTGAACCTGTGGCCCTTCAGATGTTTCTGGATTAAACCTATTATCCCTGAGCTTTAGCATGCTGGCAGGGCTGATGGCAGCTGAAGTCTAATACATCTGGAGCAGCAATGGTGCTCTCCCAGTGGTTGTGATGCCTCTCGCTGCCATGGGCACTGGGGGAAGGCACCAAAATTTGTCTTAAATATTTGCACCTATGCTATGCTATGCTATGCTATGCTGTTATGCTATGCTTTGTGCTAAAGCCAGGCTTGTGAATTGTTCAGGGCATTTCAGTCTTTGCCTACTGTTATACTCTTATAATAAACCATGTATATGTCTATCAGTCCAATAGTCATCACAGCGTAACTTCCATGGAAATCAAACTCCCTATTATGCTCAATGTTGTGTGTCTTTCAACAAATACAGAACAATGCACACTAACGATGGGATCTGAAATAGCATTTTCAATATCTACATATATTTCCTGCTCCCCCACCGAAGACCCTCAAAGCAGCCTACAAGCAAAACAATAAAACTGTACCATTAAATTACAATAACAAGGAAAAAAGCTTAGTCCTAAAGAGTCTAATATTCTAAAACAGCAACATCATCACACAAATCAGCAAACTTCAAGAGCTTACTAATTTACCACTTGTAATCTAACTACAGAGCAATTGGGAAATGTTTATCTATATAGCATCCAACCCAAATGATGTGGTGGATTTTACTATGTACCTGCAGCAAACCAGCAAATTGTGTGGCAGGCATCTGGCAAATATCATGGTGTGGCTTGATGCTGCAGACATACAGATCTTTGGTGTACTTGCCCCTGCCCCGGCCATGGCGACCGTGTTGGTGCACAGTCATCTATGACCACTCTGTGTTAGCAGTGATCGGGAAAATTGTAGCACTTAGTGGAGTAATAAGTACATGTTGACTTCACTGAATAAATGAGCTATACACATTTATCAAAAAAGCTTAAATATGATACTTGCAAGATACTCAAGCTAAGCTGAGTGGGCCTTGCACATGTTAGAAACCCATTTTCCTTTCCACTGTGATTTGGGTGTTAAAAGCAACCGCATTCCAATTTCACATATTTTACACATTTGTCGCTCTGAGTTCCGACAGGAAGAAGGGCAATTTCAAAATGTAACAAATACATAAATATAAATACTGTAAGTTATTGTGAGGTGTTTCTACATACTTTGTGGATTATTATTATTATTGTGTAAGCACAAACACTGGAAGATTTTGAATGAAGTCCCGGAGACTGAGGCATTTTTAAAAAGTAAATACTTGCAAGAATGCAAAGCTATGTAATTCTTCATTTTGTTGGCTTCTACTCCGTTCATGGCCTAAATCCCCCCTTATATGGCAGACTAGACATTGGAGTCTAGCGGCTGTCAACAGAATCATGTGGAATGTGCATTCTGAGGTAGCTCCAATTAGTGTTAAACTGAGAAAAGTCGTATGCTGGGTTGGGAGGGGGAAATGAATTAAGGTGTAAATATTACTGAAATAATCTTTCAGGGGAAAGCAACACTGAATTAGGCAATGCAACTACCAAGAAAGAAGGAATGCAAGTTTATAATCAGCAGTCAGAGTTGCTTTAGAATGCAATCTGCCTGTCCAACCTCATTGTCTGATGCAAGGCATGGCATGCTGCAGATGCTGGGGATTGAGCTGAATATAAACGTTTGAGAGACTAAATGAGGGTTGAACAACTTGAGACCACCACATTGAATTATTTCTAAGAGCCACACACTCTGATTTGTGAGGTGCTTACCTACAGTCCTGTTTTGGGAGTCCTGAGCATGAGATTTATTGAGTTATTTTGTGGAGTGCTGCACATATCTAATGACCAACATCTGACCTGGTGGATCAGGAATGGCGCAAACCTGACCTAAGCATAGAGGAAAATGTCTCCATGGTCTTCTGATCTTTGAGGAAGCCATCTTAGACCAAGTCAGACCATTGATCTGTCTACCTCAGTGTTGGCTTCGCTGACGGACCATGGCTTCCCAGGGTTTCAGTCTCTTCCCCCTCCCAACTGGACCAGAACAACATGGCTGCCCCACTGTGTCTGCTCATTGGCCACATCCCATTAGCGGTGGTTCTACAATCAACCGCTAGCTCTACAATTTGCTTTTCTTGCTCTCTTTAGCTGCTTGTGAATACAAAGCTCTACAAACTGAGCAATCCTAAGAGGCTGGTGGGGAGAATCCATAGCAGAGGAGCTGCCACTCTTAAGCCCTGGTGGCCCACCTCTGCTGGGGCACAGACAGTGGAGGTGGTGGGGAAGAGCTTTCTCCCCGCCCCCTTCCTGTTTTTTCTATATGTAGTCTTTCTTTCCCATTTATATTAGTGTATGGGGAAGGGCAGGAATCTCTGTGCCAGTTTGGGGGCTGGTGTAGATTTTTGTGGATTTCTTAGGGATGTGTCAGGGGGAAAGGGGGCCTTTGGATCAGCTACCTTCAAGCACTGCCACAGTACACGTCTGTGGTTAGCAGGGCTCATTTCATCTCCAGAATGCTAATTCCACAGCATCCTTTAGGATTTAGAGCCCAAGTCTCATTTCTGAACAGAAACACTGAAAAATGAGCTTTTCGTTTTTCCAGAATGTTCCTCAAAACATATAGTCAGGTCTTTTAGCTGATTTCTAAATATGTTGTCATTGGTAAAATCAGTAAAAACAACCAGTTAAAGTCAATGTTAATTTGCCTTGTTTTTAAAGGTTATCTTAACTTTGTAAAAGAACAACAATGTTTTTACTTCTTTGCTATCCTTTCAATATTTTATTGTATCTTTACTGTTGCTATTAACTAACCTGAGCACCGTTTGGTGGAAAAGCAGGATGAAAATGTAAGAAAATGAAATAAATAAAAGCTGCAGAGCACCTGTAGAATAGTCTCCTCTCCTTCCTTGTCAATATTTTTTAGAAACAGGACAAAAGACCTAAACCCTGTGACATCTGGTTATCAGATATGACATTGGTTTGAATACACACATAGCAAGCAACAGCCTGTCTTCCAAAGTGCTCCAGGTTCTCAAAAAACAGCTACTGCTAGGAGCCCTATGTTGGGTACACCCAAAGACAGACAGAAAGTGTGCATGTGCATAAACATACAAACAGATATACATACACAAAAATACATAAGTGAATAGACTGATAAGATTACAATATTAATGGATCTCAGTAAATCTGGATATTAAGGGCATATGAATAACCAGAATAATAATAATAATAATAATAATAATAATAATAATAATAATGACAGACTTGATACTGTAAGCTTTCTCCACTCCATCTACTGCTTAGCTAATAACCAAATATGTTCTTTAAAAAATGAAGCTGGTCAGGAAAATATTACTAATATGATTAAGTCACACGTTCGTGTTTAGACAAGTAAACCATTACAGGTAAAAAGCTCAAAATGCTGTTGGCTATTTGTGTGTGTGTGTGTGTGTGTTTATTTTAGGCTCTTGGTTTTTTGAGTCACTGCAGGACCGTTAAGATACTGAGCTTTTACATAATATAAAGCTATCCGTCACTTAGCATCAGATATTTAACAATGATGCCACCATGTTCAGATTGCAGCATCTGGGTTCCAGACTTGAGCTTTGATACGGTAGGTAGAGGCTCTCTTATTTCAGGGCTTTCTTCCTGTTTTCTTCCCAGCCATTTCCCATCTGTGTGATGGCTGTCCCTCTGCCCTGGGGGTTGGGCACCAATGCAGCTGGTGTCCTTGCCAGCAGGCTTTCCTCCTGGAGAAAAGATATCTCATTATATCTCTGTAAAGGGTAATAAACCTCTGGATGTGTTTTCCCCCTCTCAAATACTAAAATAAAAAGCTGTGGGTGAGCAAATCACTCAGTAAATCACAATGCCTGGGATAATGGGAAATGCACTTTTTATTTTACTTTTCATCATTTATATTTCCACGCAAGCTTCTGTTTTTTCTCTCTCTCTCTCCTAAGTACTGTTTTTAACAGAATAAAAGGTCACGTTTTCTGTTTGTCAGCCGTGTTTCAGCGTAAACAGGTTTCCAAATCACCTATAATAGGCAAATCTTTTGATATTTTAAAATGACCGTAGTAGTGCAGTACAAGCTGCTGCTGGTGTTTTGTGTGTGTCTGTTTTGCTGGTTTAATAATATCAGAAGCGCTGAATCCATTCTATTTTGAACTTACATATTAAGATGAGGTAATCATTAGCAATAAGTCCATTTTTGGAAAGAGGGAAATATGCTGTGCAGGAATCAGCTGTCAAGAGTGCAACTCTGGACCGGGCGACATCTCGAAGAGGACTGACAATGGAGAACCTCTGTCATTTAATTTCTGCTCTTTGTTTCTTTGCAGCAGGACAGAGTTTTCCAAAATATATAAGATGAACCTTGTGCAGTCCAGTGCTCTTAGTTTTGATATCTTGAACCATGAGAATAAGTATTTGTCAGAGCTAAACAGTTGTGATAGCTGCAGTGATACCAACTCACCGTCAAACTTTGGTATTAAAAAGAGGCATAGCTCAAGCTTTGATTACAAAAGGTCTGACTTTCAATCCCGGTATCTCCAGGTAGGGCTGTGAAAGACCCCTGTCTCATACTCTGGAGACTTCCTGCCAGTAATACTGAAGTACAGTAGCTGCACCAATAGTCTGGGTTTTGAGGTACCTTCTGATGTGCCAGTGTGAACTATGGTATCTCAAACACATCTACACATGTTCCTCAGGTCTTCTGGAATGAGTTATTGGGTTAACCTTCACACCAGCTGTATTCCATAATCAGGTCATCATCCTTTACTCAGTACTTCTGTTTCTCTTTAAGTGTTTGCACTTTTACCTATACCTTGATTGAAGATGGTCATAGTGATGTGTGTGTATTTCCCTTTTTATGGTAATACATTAAAAAAAAAAAAGCAGAACACATGGATCACTTAGATGCTTCTAAGATCTCCACATGTCTTCAGTCTTGTGCTTCTTCTCCCCTTTCTTTCAGTAAATTAAACCTTGTGTCATTGATGTTTATGTATCCGTACGTGCCCCATCTAGGTGATGTGTATGCAAAGTTCTCCTCTGGGCTCTTTTTTTATCCATGAAGAAGATTGGTTTGGCAATGTGTTCCTTGCACAGTTGGTCGGCTGAACTGTCCATGTATATATATATATATTCTCCTTTGGGGGAGGTGATTGATGTGCACAGTGAAGTAGGATCAAAGGAAGAGCTGGGGAGAGGGGAGCTGCGGTTAACAAGAATGCTGAAACATGAAAACATACTTATTGAATGTAACTGGTGGTCTAGCCCTTGTTTATAAAAATAAATCTTATGAAAGATGCACTTATTTCTATTAGTCTGCGATGTATATGTCTAGACCGATGAGCATATATTTTCTCTCCCTTTCTATAAAAACCACTTTTTAAACAGCCATTGCTTCAAGGTAACAGAGTCTAAAAATCATGTGTGTAAAAATAAACATTCTGTTTTAAGTTGATGAAGGAATCTATTATATTTGCAACGGTCTTTTGATTTATGAGGTTGCTTTGAAGGAGGGGGCACTTTGTGATTTGTGGAAAAAGAATTTGCTTTTCCAAAATCGGCTCTATAATCCAGTTTTGCAATTACAGTTGCTATACCCTTGGGGTGAGTAATAGTCTATTGGTGGTTGAGAAGCTAGTTATGTATGCAGATAAATGTGGGTGTAGAGAACAGAAGCAATGGCTTCTGATACCATCATAGGTGTTAATTACTTAGGAATAGTACAATGATTCTGTTATCACAAATTGTTGCTTCTGTGATCGGCCACCGTGCATATTTGGCACATAAATTTTACTTTTAAAGAAACTAGTGTGCAAATATTTTATTAATGGCAAGGAGAGTGATGGTATAGGGAGCAAAATCAGTTGGGGAGTCTGCAGAAATGCTTAACAGGGGGGGGGGGGATCAAATACAAAAACAAAAGTACAAATCCACAACAATAAAGTAAGCTCAACTCCACACCTACCAAAAATTTCAAGGGTTGTAACCAATGTCAGTCATACTCAGAGTGGACCTTTTGCAGTTAATGGACATGACTAACTTCAGTCCATCAATTTCAGGTGGTTTACTCTGAGCATGACTAATGTTAGATACAACCCAATGAAATTCTAGTGTGCCCTATGAATATGGCAGAAAAATAAAAGCATATTTTGTAGCAGAAGAAAAAATTCATGAAATTAGGGGACAGGTTTCAACACAACACTGCCAGGACTAAAACTAAAAGAACTCAGCTGCGTTGGCTCTTTTTTATGTTTCCTTTGACAAATGGCTATTTATTTAAGATAAGGTAGACAAATAATTTGGTTTGGGGGTTCTTGGTGACTTAACTTTGAGAGAATGCCTAGCCACATTTCTAGCTGGTGGAACTGGTTGTAACAACACACAAGTGGTTTAACATTGGAGTGACCTTACTCATAAAAGAAAATTCAGCCCTTCCTTTGTGTGAACTGGAAAATTGCTACATGACAAGGAGAAAAAGAGCTGAATGGTGCATTTCTGAACAACATCTCCCAGAAGTTTCACATTAATGTTAAAAAGCACGAGGGACAAGATTAATCCTATGAGGGGCAGCACCTTGAGGGGTCTGACAGACAAGAAAAGAGCCCCTGCAAAGTAGTGCTTCGGGGCTCCTCTTTTTCATGTGGCCCAGGACAATTGGATACCATGGTTGGCAATATCACATCAACAGGGCACCAGTACCAGCATCTGTCTCCTGGTCATAGCTGTCAACTTTCCCCTTTTCTTGCAAGGAATCCTATTCGAAATAAGGGAATTTCCCTTTAAAAAAGGAAAACATTGACAGCTATGCTCCTGGTGTAGGTGAACTACCAAGGCAACATAGACATATCTTACTGCATTAGTGCCATTTTACTGATTACACTAGATTAATGAAATAACTATCAGCTGTATTCAAAGCTAGATAATGTTTGCTGGTGTTGTGTATGTTGCATTGTTATCAAGTCAAAGCAACAGAGTTTTATTAACTAGAAGACATAAGCCAGCCTCTCACCTTTACAACCTACTCTGTAAGTTCCCTGTGGAGTTAACACTCCCTCTCCATCATCTTTGGCTTGTTGTTACAGCTTCAAAGACATTCTAAAGCCTTTGTTGAATTGATCATTAACTCTTCAAAGTTATAATTAGACATTTGAACTTGAATCCATTTAAAGAGAAGAATGCAAGAATGAAAATGGTGGCCACAATTGTTTTTCTCCTCTTATGGCTCATCATAGTAGCAAGTGATGAATTAGTGGACTGAAACGAGATATCTAAAGCTTTGAAGGAAGCATAGTGATAGAGAGACACTAATCTGAAGAAGAGCTTTTCCCTTTGATAGTATTCATCCTTAGTTCAACAGAGCATCGAGACTGGGATTTACAGACATGGTTTAGTTAAAAGTTAAGCAACGAGATTGCGCTTTAAGTAGGAGATAATTACGGTAAGCATGTGCTTCACTTCCCTGTTTAAATCAGTGGGGAGATGGAGGCAATGTGTGTTGGTGGTTCTCATATCCCAGAGATTGGTCAGTTGCCTGTTCTGGATGGGATTGCACTCCCTCTGAAAAAACAGGCTCAGAGTTTGGGATCCAGCTTTGTCACGAGAAGCTCAGGTAGCCTCAGTGGCCTTTTACCAGCTATGGCTGGTATGTCAACTACAGTCAGCTACTGGAATTGTGTGACCACGGTGCTCCATGCATTGGTAACCTCAAGGCTTGATTGTTGCAATGGGTTCTGTGTGGGGCTCCCTTTGGGTTTGGTCCAGAGGCTCCAGCTGCTGCAAAATGCTGCGGCTAGACTGCTAATGGGGACAGACTATTGGCAACACATAACTGCAATGCTCTACCTGACCAGGGTCAAGGTTCTTAGATTAATTCACAAGGCCCTTAACAATCTGGTCCAGCATACTTCAAGGACTACCTAATTCCTTATAACCCTGCCTGATCACTAAGGTCTTTGGGGGAGTCACTGTTAGTGGTCCCTTAAAGCTTGGATGCACAACTTATATCCACCAGGAGCCATGTATTTAGTATTGTGGACCCAATTTTATGGAACTCTCTTCCAGCTGAGGTCAGGCAGGCCCCTCCCTGCTGAACAGCCGGCTCCTACTGAACCCATTTTTATTCCAGCAGGCCATTTTAACTGATTATTTTTTAAAAAACTTTTTGTATTGCATCCTTGTAACCCAGTTAGAGATGATTGTATTTTAAATAATAAAACAGAATAAAACTGTGGCCGGATTGTGCCTTAAGCTTCTTAACTGTCTGGCAGCATCTGCTACAACAGTACAGTGTGCATTATGTCTACCAGTCTGCTCACACAAACTAATATAGGGTAGTAGAGAATTACGCACACACGAGTTCCAACAGCTTTAAACAATACTAGCTAGCCTAAAAGTGATGGCTAAGGGGCTGGAGATAGGGAAATTGCCATTGAAGATTCTGTCTGAGATGCTGGGAGAACCTCAGCTTTGGGTCTCCCACTTTTGCCTCACTGTCTTCTGGTGGAGGGTTTGACTAGACAACAGCTGGTAGCTACTATAGCACGGCTGCACAGTGGATGGGAAAGCCTGTCTCTATGGTAACAGTGAAGGCATTGGATGTGCCTCACTCTGCTCAATCTGGGGAATAGCTAGCTAAAGACATCTGGTCTGTGTAGATAAATCTCCAGGGAAATTAGCTCATTTCATCTGATAGTAACTACAGAAACATTGGACTCTGTTTAATAGTGTGATAATGAACACGGGAGATAGCAGACTAGCTCAACTGTTCTGCAAGTCAAAACCAATCTTTGTTTAGGCAGATTGTTGCTTCAGGTTGAGACTTTAACTAATGTCTCCCTCAGATGATCTTGGCTGTAGTTATAATCTGAGTGTTAAAAACAGTATTTTGAGGAGATAATACATTCTCATGAAGAAAGGAAACTTGCTTTATACAGAGTTTTTAAAACAATAGCTGGCCATTTTTCTTTCCCCCTTTAAAACAAAAACAAACCACTGAATGTGAAGTTATAAAGTTTGTGTCACAATACTTAGGCTGGTACACAATTATGTTTGTGTGTGTGTGTTTATAGAAGTTGTGCGCTGTCTCCACAACCTACAGGGTGGTCCACAGTATAGAAACTTAATATATTAATACAATTAATAATACAACTGTTGATTGGTGTAGCAGATGATGTGATGGACAATTTGATTCTCTCAAATGGGTATGGAAGGGAAGGGAAGGGAAGGGAAGGGGAAAGTCTCTTTTTCGTCTTGCTGGCTCCAATGTCTGTGTTTATATGAATGTAAACTATATGCTGTGCCTTTTTATAGACTAACTCGAGGCTATGGAATAATAAAATGACATAACCTGGAAGAACATACAACAGCATATATTTTCCCCTCTTTTCCTTATTTTCCTCTCTACACTTGTGAGTCTCTAATGAGCTAAGATGACCAGATACGAGAATTTGCTGAAGAGTAATAATTTCACGTCATTTCTAGCTTGTTAATTGCCTTTCCACATTACTGCTCTCAGGGCAGTTTACAACCCACAGACATAATGAAATATACAAGAATCACATTTCCATCATTTGGCAATTCATAAAACACCTAAAAGCAAATTGACAACATTTAAGGGTCCATTTCACTCGTAGCAGGGGTTGCCAGTCTAGTGCCCTGGGAGGCTTCCAGTGATGTGCCAGGCTGAACTTCTTCTTTAAGGAAATCTATAGCCTTCCTAGAAGGAAAGTTATGAGGCAAAATGTGCAGGTATCTTCTAAGTGATTTCTGTGAAATGAGAGTGGTGTGGCTGCCTTGAATATTTTTTTTTCTAGTACTGAAGAATACTCCCTGTTATGATTAGATAGCAACAATATCTCTTCTCTATTTCTCACTGTGTGTGTGTGTGTAAGCTCTGTAATCAGAACCACCAGGATATAGCTGACTTCCCATGGTAAGCATAATTTTGTTTTACCACCATGTTGTGACTGGTGGCCCTGCACTTTCTCCAAATTAAAAATGTGCCCACTGATCCAAAATTTTTGGTTATCCCTGCCTTATCAGCAAACAAGAAAACAAAACCACTCCCATCAAGATAACTGTGTCAGGTTTGTACTATTTATCATTCTAAGGGAATGAGTTGAAGTTTTGAAGGAACTTGCTTTCGTTGCATGAATGAGTAAAAATAGGCAGAGTGCAAGCTGAATGTGAAAGGAACCTGAGATATATTTACTGGTTCTAAAATTAGACTAAGATTGCTGCCAAAACCACCATGGCCAAATATTTCTGTGGAAAACATCAGTGCAGTGATGTATAACTGGCTTGAATATACAAATATCCCAAGTTTAGCTACTTGGAGTGTGTTTCCTCTGTCCAAAATAAATCTACAATGTATTCATTATGGAAAAAATAAGATGCATTTTGTTGGCTAACTATTTAACTTTGGACTAGTAAAGCAAAGTCATATATGGAACAACTCTTTCTTATATGCAGCTCTTATTGTTTTCTGATTCTTGAAATATTTTTATATTATTAAAAAAAACACCCTATTTTTATTTTGTTCTGAATGTATCCAGTTTAGAACAAATTTGGCAACATGCTCTTTGGAACTAGCTTGTTATTAATTAGTAGAAATAACTGTACTGAGAAATGCAGTGTGTTTACCGAAAGCTGTAACTTTCTAGGGGCCATGTTGCATATAGGGATGCAATGTTGCCAGCAGTAGGAATTTGACCTTTTGAGACAAAGTGGTGTCATGATAATGGAATGTGATGATGTCACATTGTGACCCCTGCTAGGCCAGAGGTTAAAAGCACATCGTGATGTGGTATGTGAGATTGTAATTCAGAAATGAGCACAACATTTGTTTACCATTTTTGGCATCGGCATAAAGTAATTTTGGATTACTTGTTATCTTCCAAGCCAGGCTGTACCTTTGCACAGTTTATTTGTTTTATTCGTTATATTTACACTCAGGCCTTTCATTTGGCAAAGCATCATAAATGCTTTTCTGCATTTATGCACACACAGGAAAACTCAGCCCTTCTTACTGAGTTGATCCAGTAAAAGTATATTGTCTTTGTTTTAGTGGATGTGGAAAGAAAATGAAAACTTAAAAAATGTTTCATTAGAATTTTCTCTCTCCCTCTCATCCTTATTAACCAAGATACAGCAGGGTATCTTTAATTTATTTTTAACTGTATCCCTCTTCAGTTGCCTTAGGATCCCTGAGGTATGGTAGGACACTTCTGATACCACATTGATGGGAAAGGAACATAACTGAATATCAATCATGGTCAGACATTTTGATAGTCAACCAGTCTGATTATCGATAAAGCAGCCATTGTGGGTAGAATTCTTGAATCTATTGGAATCTCCATCTTAGTTCTCATTTTTTCCAGCGATTTCCTTTATCTCCTTGCCACCTCTGTGTGTTTTCCACACTGCCACTCCAGCCTTCTGCCAATGCACACTCAGATCCAGCCTAGCTGGCGAATTGGAAATCCCCTGCAGAGGTTAGACACTAGGAAAGCAGCCTGATCCTGGCAACTCTGGAAACAAATTGCACTTAATGGTACTTAGATAAATATTTCCCCCCACCCCATCACGTCCCAAGTCCCTCACATGCCATCAGGAACTGCTGGATCTCTGTGCATGTGCCCTGTGTGTTGACCCTTTCAACTGCAGGTAGCTGCTTCTCAGTGACATACCTTCAGACTCTGGACTGGCTTTGCCTATCCAGGGTGGCCGTTGGATAGGAAGAAGTCCTGTTTTAATTAAGTTGACCTTTGTTCATGCAGCAGCTTCTTCCTGAGATCTGGTCTTTTCCTGTGTCCTTGGTTACCTTTTGATCTTGACTTCAGGCTTGCCCCTCAGTCCTGCCTCCTGGTTTGTCCTCTGTTTCTTACTTACTTTTTTCTACTGATTCCTGGCTTGCTCCTTGACCCTGTCTCCAGGTTTGCCCTGTGGTCATGACTTACTCTTTGGTCCAGACTGGTTCCATGGCTCCTGGTTCCATGGCTCCTGGTTCACCTCAGACTGTTGTCCACGGCCCAGCCCTGATACATGCAGTCTTCTCATATAATCCTACCCTTGACTCAAGCCCAGATTGGCACTGAAGTGGAGTTTCCTTAACACCCACTCTATTGCTGTCTTCAGTGTTTCTCAGTACATCAAACTATAAGAGTCTGGCTAAATTCTCTCCTCTCATCTCATCTGTGTTGTGGCATCCTACACATCTGTCTCTCCGTAGCCTCATTCCCTGCCCACAAGCTCATTTAAATAGCTGAAAAGTTTCTCAATAGCTTCTCCACCTTCCCACCTTTTGCCACTGCCCAGTCAGGTGAAGCACTTCACCTCATCACTCTTTCAACAACACAGAGGAAGAGACCTAGAGATGGCCGTGGTTTGAAAAGAGGGAACTGGGATAGTGATAGAGACCGTCGCCTGTGCTGCACTGTAGGGAAATTTTTATGCAAGAAAATCAGGTGATCTTCATCTCTGAAAACTGACTGGTGTTTTGTCTTTTAAATGTACTTTTAAAAGAGTATAATTTAGGAAAATGAACAAGTAACTATGTTTTAATGAAATTAGAATTTATCGCCTAATACTTTGGTATTAGATGAAAATTTGGAGGAAATCCAGTCATTCTGAATAGTACATTTGAAAATGCATGCTTCAGGATAAAGAATTTGACCTTCTGTTTCAGGTAATAATTTGAATCCAATCTTACATCTTCAGTCTAAAGACAGGAGACTTATTTGAGCTTTCAGTCATGCAATTAAGAATCACATGGAGACAGAGAGCAGGGCTGCAACTGTGGGACTTTCTCCCACCCTCATGACCTTGGGCAATCAGAGTCCCACATCATGGGGGGGGGGGGAGCCTCTGTGAATTTTTAATCAAGGGGGTTCTTAATTGTGTGGAGTCAAGGCCCAGAGGGGGCTATGATCATAGTATCAATTAAGTGCTGAAGATTATAGCCTAGGTAAAATTGTATAAGTCTCTCAGGGAGCGTGTAATTCACTTTTACATTTAAATGCTGCTGCTTTTGGTTACCCAGTAGAGTGATTCAAAAAATTATAATGCACCTTTAAGCACACGTTGTATTCTAATTATACTCTTGGTATTCCCTGAGAAGATCTCTAGAATTTCATGGAGATGGCTGCAGCATCAAGTCAATGTGGGGCGGGTGTTGGTACTGTTTTGCCTCTTCCCTTGTCCCCTTGGTGTGTAACATCCAGCCTGGTTAAATGTTTTGGATAACTCAAAAGCTTGCTCACAATCTTTTTAACATTTTGATCAACCGCTAAAAAAATAAAAAACAAAACAAAATGTAGAATTGTAGAGTTGGAAGAGACCCCGAGGGTCATCTAGTCCAACCTCTTGCAGTGCAGAAATCTCAACACAGAATCTTCATTGTCTTCAACTTCTTCAAATTTAAATTTAAATCTCAATGCCTTCCATATGCGCTGCATCAGGAAGATTTTGGGCATCACATGGTAAGACAGAGTCTCAAACACCAGCAGGTCCCAGGGCAGGCTACAACAATTTATAATCCAGTATTAAAAACAATTAAATTACAATCACAGGAATAGGGTAGGTCCTGAAAAAACACATTTCAGATGGCAATGCCGTGGTAAAAACATTTATCTTCAGCAGTTGCTGAAAACTGTATAGTGAAGGTGTCAGACCCACCTCTTAGGGGGAGAATTCCCAAACTTTGGGTCTGCCAAAGAGAATTCCCTCTCCTAAATTTCTGTGGATGGTGGAACTTCCCCTCTCCTGATCTTAATATGTAAAAGGGTACTTTGGAGAACCGGGTAAGGTACAGCTTAAACCTCTGCAAATAAAAGGACATTTAGGTTGAAATCCTATATAGGACTGCACTGTATCAACTTGTCAGACAGGTTCTTTGAGATGGGTCTGTGCACAAGTGTAGCATGGAACATAAAGGAAGGTTCACAAGCTTATAACTGTTCCTCATTTGGAGAAAAATGTAGCAGCGGGGGGCACACAAACAGTCAAGATTCAGAATGTGAGCACTCCTTTCAGCAGGCTCATAAATAAAGGAGAGCATAATTATTTTGCTCATTGAGTAGTATGTAGCTATAGCTGTAAGTGGATCACACTTAAAGAACAACAATTAACAGTAAGCAATGCCTTTCTTTGAGGATGTCTGTAACCCCAAAGTTCTGAACAAACAAAGGAATAATTTGCACCATGCATTGACGCTCCAGTCATAACTTAGCTAAAGATGGGAATTATTTCTTACTTGCCAGCTATCTCTTGCTTCAGGGTAGTTTACATTACATCCAGCTTCTAGATTTTGAATGGAAATATTTTTGTACGCTTTGGCTAACTTTTAGAGGCAACATTAAAATGCTTACTGAACGAGTTTTGCATGCTTATAAGTTGGGAGGTTTTTTTAAAATTACCACTGGCGCATGTATTTTTTTGTGAGGTGTATTAAGTGCCCACAGACTACAGCTTGAGTGTATAACTGTTATTGCAGCTGTGTGAAGGAGCATGATGTGTATTCCCTGGAGCGGCCTTGGGAGAAAACCCAAATATGTTGAGGCAAAAGCAGGTTGTGTTTATGGAAATGTCAAACAGAAATATGGAGCTTGAACTCTTATCACAGTGGAGTGTGACATCAACAACAGCTTAGGGATTGTACAGATGTGAATGAATAACAGTTATGTGGTAGATTTATTTTTAATTTCAGGACCAAAATGGCTTCATGCCTTTTTAATAGGTTTTTAGAAACAGAATCACTTACTTTAACTTTGCTTTCTCATTTGGTTGCAAACTGCTAAGACTTGAAATAAAAGTTGGTCCTTTTTAAAAGTGCACTTAACAGTTCATTATGTTGGATTACATTAACAGTTCATTACATAAAGACTTTGAAAGGAAGGCACAGTAAAGAGCTTGGATGCCCGGTTTAGTTTCTTCATCTACTAAAAAGAACCTTGCGTAAAAAAGACCTTGATATTGATCAGTACCTCATCTCTTCACATGTAAAATTAGCTGTTTCCTACTTGTGCCACTGATGGCTGGGATTCAAAGTGCAACATGCATTGCTCTGCTTATACATGGGGGCTTCTCTGCTCCCCTTTTGCAACAACAGCTCTCACGATCCCCCAAAGCCGCCTTCCCACTAGGAAACCACTTGTTGCTTGTGCCCAGTGGGCTGGATCTTAACTGTAATGTCTGGTGTGGTCTCTTGAATCCCATTCCCCAAAGAGTCACATAATTGCCAGTTATAGCAAACAATTCAGACCACAAATGCGTAGTCACTTGCCAAACGGACTGTGGATTTCTAGAAGCTGATGGTTCAGAAAACAGATAGGCTTTAAAACAGGGGTGGGGGATGTTCTTGGCTCTGCAGGCCAGATCCTTATCAGAACAGGCCTTCAGGACCAAATTTGACAGGTCAGTGGGGCTGTCCACTTGTCAATCGCATGGTGTCACAATGACATCAGACTGGGTTCTTTATCGTCCAAAGAGCCCTGCAGGGTGCTTTAGAGCACCTAAGGCTTTCGCTTTTCCACTTATCAGCTGATAGTGAGAGGGTGGAAGCCTGATTTCTGCAGTCTTAAGCTGCAAATGCAGGTTTGCCACAGGTAACCCACCAGTGCAAAGGATCCGTCAGCTTCACTGCCCCTCAGCTTAAAGGTGGTAGAACCAATGTTTGATTTCCCTTGTCAAAGCATTCTTGGGAGAACTCTTTAAGACTCACAATTGTGCATTGTTGGCTACATCTCTACCTGCCCTCTACATGTGACATGAAGTGTGGGGCAGGTTGGTGTAGTTTAGGGTAAATTTGAACCCTAGTTGAACCCTGTTTGGCCCTTAGGCCACAGGTTCTCAAGCCCTGCTTTTAAATGGTTAGTGCTAGCCCCGCAAAATCTGAGCATTCTGGTGTAAGAGAGAAGTTGAGTTTGTGTATAAAGCTATACTGTATGTACAACCGTATACCCTGTTGCCTGGAGAAGCAGCTGACCCATGGGGGGGGTGATGACGACCCCTGCTGTCCTAACTTCCTGTCATTGAAGCTGCTACTACTGGCCAGTAAGGAGAGTGGGTGGGACGAGGTGACAGGATGTTAGAGCTGTGTGGATGTACCAGGGAGTAATCCCCATTGATTTCAGTGGGACTTCTGGTAAACATGCATAGTGCTGAACTGTAAATAACCTTACTTCAAGAGTTTGTATCTATAATCAAATGGTGAACTGCTCTGCTATCTCAGAACTAATTGTTTATTCTTTTAAGTGATACCAAGCCAACCTTCTGAAAAGGGTGCAGTTAAATTGTGTATGATTTCAAAATTTTAGTGTTTTTTAGATGTCTTCTTCAGCATCTAAAAGTTTTCTTTAAAAAAAAGAAGCTCTAAATTAAACTGGCCGTCACTGTAGTAAACCAGAGGACTCAGTATAGTTTGCGTGCAAATTCCAAATGAATGTCGTCTAGCCAAGCCAGAAGTTTAAAAATATCCCTGTGTAGTCATTTGCCAGAAATGACTGCATGTGAAATTTGTCAGGCACAGGTGCACCATGGTCTTGTCTTGGGAGGCACAACTTCTCCTCAAAGCAGAGGAAAAATCATTAGCCCAACACTTGCTGAAGTCAGCAGAGTGACAATAATCCTTTTCATTTAGGATTTGGCTTGTGTTTATGGTTGCAGTTTTCAGTGAAGCACACCTAACTCCTAGCTCTTTATTATGTATGCTCTGTGTTAGGACAATTCTGGTTAGACCTTATCACCTATGATTAATTTATTTAAGGGAAAGCAGCTTGATTCCAAATGTTTCTGCACAGTAGAGTTCCTACATAATGTTGTGGGATAAATCACTTGCTACTTAGCTTCTTGTCCCTAAAATGTGGGTCTAGCAAAGTCCTTAGTGCTAACAAAGTGAATAAGGAGATGATTCAGGCACAGTGTCAGGATCCAACTCAGCATTTACCAAGGTCGCAAAAAATGGAGGGCTGAGTCACCAAGAATTCGTCTAGAGAAATGAGAATTACTCTAATGTTTCTATTTCAGTATTTTTCCCTAAAATGTTATCTCAAAAAAATAGAAAAACAAAAAAACCCTACTGCCCCTCACATGTTTACAAACCTGTGTTTACTTCACAAATTATATTTCTCTTTAGAGAAAGGCAGCCAAGACTTTGTCCAAAGATTGGCAAGTACACATCCATGTTGCCTCCTGCACAGCAGTTGTCAGCTGTAGAATCCCATCATGAAGTAAAATTTGCACACACAAGGGTCCCTCATTCTAAGAGGATCAAGATGGTTAGAAACTGTAAATTTCTGTCTGCCTCTTTGAAGTGTGCCAGAGATAAAGTTTTAATAAATGTAGATGCTCTGCAGGTACATATCCCTGATCTCCTAATTATCAGCGTTTTTTCTACCAGAAGCCTTTTGCGTTTAGGCCAAGGTTGCTGCTTCGCAACTGGCTACCAAACACATGAAAAGATTCTTAGTGTGTGATGACCTTTAAAGCGTCTGATATAAAGAATGTAATAATTACAGGAAAGAGTATTTCAATAACATGTACAGAGTTGGACACATGTTTAGGATATCATACAGAGATGGGAGGGCAGAGTTTCCACACCAGCAATGGATTCTTCGGGAAGTGGAAATGCTGGCATGGAATATTCCTGCCATGATGTAATGACTCGTACTGTATGGTTCAGCCCTGAGATTTGCAGCATGTGCTCTGGCTCATATAGCTTTGACCATGCTGTCAGAAGTGTAGGTGTGACTGCTAATTTATAATTTCTGTCATATTTAACAAGGTGATATACTATTCCCATAATTTAGGCAGAAGTCAGGTTAGGATCTACTGGTAGATTTTTGGGTCACTTGCAGCAGCAGATCAGCAAGAGTTACTGACTCCCAATTACTTAACAGTAGCAATGAAAATATGTTTTCCCCTCCTTGTCTAAACTAAGCTGCTCAAACAGAGACAGCTTGGGGGCAAACGAAGAGTGGCTTTTTGTGTGAAGGGGCTGTAAGCTCTGTTCTTGCACTGGATGCAAATTCCTGGGCAGAGAACTTGATCAGAAGCACCTGTCCTTTATTTCTAAAGGTATATTTTTTGCATACACGTTATATATTTAAATGGCTTTTCATTTTCTAGCCGGAAGGCTCCCAGACTTTAAGATCAACAGAAAACAAGACAGGTGGTGGATCTTGGCATTCTCCCAAGGCAGAAAGTTGCCCACCTCTAAGTTATAGTGCGCACATGTCACTGCTGGTACAGGAACAGTGTCATTTGCATGAAGGCACAATTAGGAATATCTGTTCTGCAGGTCTAATTATGTCCCAGTTTGGCCCGGGAGAACGTTGTCCACAAATCATGCTCACCTGTCTCACACCTGTGATGTCAGTTGAGGGGCAAGTATGGGCATGGCTACAGAAGAATAATTGGGAGCTGAAAGTGAGCTCCTGAGATTTCCTTCGCAAGTAGGGCTCCCTGTGAGCACTGATCACCTGATAGGCAGTAACAGGGAGCTTCACTGTCACTGAGACCGTGCCTTCAAAGGGGCTGATCAGCAGTTACAGGGAGTCCCTTTGAAGCCCATTTGCAGGAAGTTTAGATTCACATGGAACATCCCCCCCCCCCCTTTTGCATGCGTCTGTTTCTCCCACCTGCCAAAAATTGGGCCTTGAGAGATGGGAAATAAGGATCCAGCCTGCTGACTGGATCTAATTCTCCATCTTGGCATAAGAACACGAGAAGTGCCCTGCCTCATTAGACCAAAGGCTTGATCTAATCATTCAACTTCTTCTCCCACTGGCCAACCATATGCCTACGGGAAGCCTACAAGCAGGACCTGACCGCAACCGAACCCTCCCCACTTCTGGTTCCCAGCAAATTCCATAATTTAACTGTATGCTGTCTGAAGAAGTACTTTCTTTTGTCTGCCTGGCATCTTTCAGCATTCTGCTTCATTGGATGTACCTGATTATTATTGGATGGGATGAGTTGCTCTTTCCATCCACTTTCTCCACACTGTGCATCATCTCATACATGTCTATGGTGCTCTCTCTTATTCACCTCTTTTAAACTAAAAAGCCCCCAAAGTTATAACTCCTTCCCATAAGGGGAGTTCCTCCTGCTCTTTTACTTGCCCTTTTCTGAATCTTTTCCAGCTCTACCATATCCTTTTTGATAACTCTTGTTTGCGTTTTTTGCTTGTGTCAGCAATTCCCTCCAACACACATATTTTCTCATTTCTCTTCTGCTCACACTTTATGCCCTTAGTTTATTGGATTGAGTTTGTTTTAACATATATGTCGTGCAATCCTGTGCATATTTACTTGGAAGTTAACAATGCCCAATGAGGATTAATCCAGTGTGTTCAGGATTGCAGCTTCAGTCTGGTCCATGTACTGTATGAGACCTCAGAGTGGACTTCTGTAAATAGTGGCTGGGGAAACCCACCCAGATGGGTGGAGTATTATTATTATTATTATTCAGTCAGAGGTTTATGTACATCAACATTCTGTCAGAAATTCTAGCTTGTTTTGAATAGTTCAATAAAAACACAACTCTCCACTGTGAGATTTTTTAGTGCCTAACTCATTCCTGATAACCCCAGTAAATCTGAAGCTATTAGTCCCAGTTTAAAACTGGAATAGCTGAAACGGAATCCTCAGAATGTAGCCTTGCTGCTTTTGTAAAATACCTTCACATCTAAATCACCGAAATTTCAGCTTCCTGTGGAATGGTATATATACTATAGGGTATATTGAAGTAGTTCATGAGGACTTGTTTGTTTGTCTTTCTAATGAGTGTCCCAACTTATTTTGAATATAAATAGCATAGCCTTTTGCCTGTCTGCAACTTTCTCTGGCAGCTGTGTCTAAATGTAGTGACAAAAATCAGTCAGCCAGCCCCCCACCCCCAATTACTTATTGGGCTTATACAAGGCGAGATATTAAATACACTTTTGTCTGTCACCCAGCCACGGGCAGGGGAGGGGGAATTTGCCAGTTGCTAACGGATACCTGGCATTTTTGTGTATGACCATGAAGAACAGCTTGTGAACTTTCACCTCTGATGTTTCCTGAATAACATGGGTCTCATTTAGGTCAATAAGCCTTTATCAAAACGTCAGGAGTGAAAAATGTGTCTTGGTGTAAGCCGACTGGTCGTTCTCTCCAGTTGCAGGAGTCTATAGAACAATCAATGTTCTCTAAGCTTGTCTGCATGTCATGCAAAGAACTGGATGACAGTAACCATTGACTACATGTCTGTTTCATTGTCTTTAGGGCAGCCCACATTTGCATATTTGTCAGTGTTCCTGTTATCCAATGAACCATGGAGGGTCTTTAAAAACACACAACTCTCATGCAAATTTCTCTCACACAACACTCCCCCCCTGCACTTTGCAAATCTGAAAGCACTCACAACTTAGTCTTTTGTTTCTTTCTATTTTCGTACTCTTCTTACAAAATTAAACTCTAATTTGCATGTGTGGAGTTTTTGTTCAGAGCAACCCTTCTTTTCCCTTTCTCAGAGTTTGGTTTTGCTTAATCACTATTTATTTGTATTTTGGTGTGTTGAAATATGGTTGTTTTGCATCACATATATAGCACAAATCCCTTATAACTGCTCTTGATTACTGTATTATTATTATTATTATTATTATTAAAGACCCAGCTGACTTATCTGTTTGCTTATTAGCTGTTTTTGTCCGGGATGGAGTGAGAAGACCTAGGAGTTTTATTAATACACTGAAAAGGACACAAGAGAATCTTGGGATTTGTGAGCACGTGTAAAAGTTAATAACGTATAAGCTAAGAGAAAAAGGTCTCTTGATATTTTCATGTATGCAGCTGGATCACTCACAGTGCAATCCTATACAAACTCAGAAGTAAGCTTCATTGAATGTAATGGGGCTTACACCCAGATAGATATATCTGAGATTTCACTGCAATTCAGTATTTTTGAATTAGAGGGAGAATACTGCTCTCCACTAAATATTCTGCTTAAAAAATATGAATGAAAGGAAAAATAACTGCTCCATCACATGCTAAACTCCATTATCAGAGTCTGAGAACAGTTTTCCTATGAAATGAAACGCACACAAAAATATTTATTGCTTTTCCTTCTCACACTTTTATAGATGTGAGACTTATACTTTTCTGATACAAGGTCTGTATTTATGCTATCTTAATAACATTATTGTTTTATAAATAATGGGTTTGAAATTAAAGTTGCAAACCTAATTAAACTTCCCATGAATTAAGTGCCATTGAACTTGGCTAAGACTTTGAGGAGATGAGATTAGGATCCAATTATGGCAAGCGGGATTTTGTTTTGTTTTTATCACATGGAAATCATCAAAACACCCTGTAATAGATTTTAAACTTTTAATCGTTCTCGTGATTGTTTGTTCCTACAGGGCTTTACCATATATTTTCTGACTCACAGTTCTCATATTTCATTTTCTGCTAATATCACCTGAAAAGTATTAAAAGCATGTTATATTAATCTGTGCCCCCCGTCTGTTTCCTCTAGGAAATTGTATTAGTGGTGTTTTTTGGAACAGAGTATGTAGTTCGATTGTGGTCTTCAGGGTGCCGCAGTAAATACGTTGGCTTCTGGGGAAGACTTCGTTTTGCTAGGAAACCCATTTCTATCATTGGTGAGTATATAAAGTTCTCAGTGGCTCCCATTGCATAAAAGGAATTCCCATAGTGATTTCTCTCATTTTCAAAAAATAAAGAGAAAGTGTTTTCTTGTAAAAAAAACACCAAAAAACAAAACAAAACAAAACAAAACACCAAAAGCTCAAAGCAGTTTACAAAAAAAAGCAGTAAAATTATCAGTAAAAAGAGTTTAAAACATCTATTTAAAACATTCAAATAAAAATTAAAAACAATTACAGTGGAACCTCGGTTTTCGAACGTAATACGTTCCGGAAGACCGTTCGACTTCCAAAACGTTCGAAAACCAAAGCATGCATTTCCAGAAGCTCAATATGGAAGTCGTGTGGCACCTTCGGCTTCTGAAATGCATTCAAAAACTGAAGCAGTTACTTCCGGGTTTTTTGGCGTTCAAAAGCCGAAACGTTTGACTTCCGAGACGCTCGAAAACCGAGGTACCACTGTATAAGCTAGAAGAATATTAAAACACATCAACTTTATACATATCTAGGTAGGCTTGTCTAATGTGTTTTTAGTAGGTGTCAAAACACGCACCTGCTTGATGTGTGGATGCCGCCACACTAGAAGTCCGATTTCATACAAATGTGGTACAAGCATTACGCAGCATCTATAAAAGTGCCTGTTCCACAGATCAAAGCAATCAAGTGGGAGTATATGGGGTAAGGCGATTTCCCAGGTAAACTGGTCCCAAGTTGTTCAGGGCTTTCTATGCTAATAGTAACACTGTGAACTTGGCCCGATAGCAAATTGGCAACCAGTGCAGGTTTCTGAGCAGAAGTGTCATATGCTGAGAGGGTCTCACTCCTGTCAGCAATTGTATTCTATGCTAACTGCAACTTCTGGATCAAGTGCAAAGGAAGCCCCACACAGTACACATTGTAGTTATCTAGTCCTGAACTGCACAAACTACTATGGCTAGGCTTTCCCAGTCCAGAAAAGGTCATAGTTGTGTCAAAGGTGCTTCTAGCAATTGAGGCTGCCTAGGTCTCTGGTGACTGTATGTTGTTGTTTTTAATTTTCCAGATCTAATCGTAGTTGTTGCTTCGATGATCGTGCTTTGTGTGGGTTCTAAAGGCCAGGTTTTTGCAACCTCTGCTATCAGGTAAAACGATTAAATCTAATTTAAAAATCCTTTCTTTTTCCACCCTGTTAAAAAGTGCATCTCTTAATCCACTTTTCCTCATCCCAGTGCCATGTATTGGTTAGAATGTTAGAGTGGTCAGAATTGGAGTGGGGATTGGGAGGTTCAAATCCCCAATCACCCGTGAAGTTCACTGTGTGACCTTGAGCCACTTCCTCCCTCTTGGTGCAACCCACTCTTGTTATGAGGATAAAATGCAGAGGGGGCAAATCATGTACGCTGCCTTGAGTTCTTTGGAAGAAAGGTGGGGTATGGATGTACTGACTAAATAATAACAATTTTAAAATTTACTCTTCCACTCTCAAACATCTGTTCTCACTTTTTTCATTCACTTTTCTTTTAATGAACTTCATTCCAGAGGCATCCGATTTCTGCAGATCCTGCGAATGCTTCATGTGGATCGTCAGGGTGGCACATGGAGATTGCTGGGGTCAGTAGTTTTCATACACAGACAGGTATGTAAAAACTTAGAAAGGAGGTTCAAGTGATAAGGATGTTTTACTGTTAGGCTGCCAGATTCCATAGACCATATACTGTTCTTGGGGTATCTTGGACTAAATGAAATCCCCTTCCCGCTGCTTCAGACTTTACTCACAGTTAATCACATTTAATCAGTTTAATGAATTAGCTGATTAACTAATGTTATTTGATTGACTAAGGCTGCAATCCTATACCTGGAATCAGTTTGACTGAACTCAGCGATGGGGCTTCCTTTTAAGTAGACATATGTTTCAACGGTAAGGTTTCTTTTACTGGATGACAGACCTAATAATTTTAAAATCTCTGTGTGTGCAAACAAACACCTGTAAAAATAATTTGCTGTGGTTTTGATGTAATTTGTTTCAGTTCTGCTAGTTCCGATCCTACTTTCTCTCACATATGGCCACTTGAATCCATTAAGTCTTATTTCTGAGTAGATGTGCATAGTATTGTGCTGTCAGTTAATCCTTTGTTGTTTTGAGAACAAGATTAAAAATATCATTTTTCCAACTTCAGTTTGCAATTCTGCTGCATTAAAGTAATTGACAATAATATTTTTTTTGCCCTAGTATTAAGATATAATGATTTGCTAAGTGCAAATTGGAAATATCAGGTGGTAGTCAACTAAGCATTATGCAGAGTAGAGTGACTGAAATTAATGAACTGTTTGATTAATGTTTAATTGGTTAAATTCAGTGTGGTAGCTGAGCCCAATAATCAGTCATTCGTTTTATAAAATAGCATTTGGCAGCAGCAGTATTCTATGTGCCTCTAGTTATTCATTAATTTGCTCTTATTCTTCTTTTCAGGAATTGATAACCACTCTGTACATTGGATTTCTAGGCCTGATTTTTTCATCTTATTTTGTGTACTTGGCTGAAAAAGATGCTGTGAATGATTCGGGCGAACATGAATTTAGCAGCTATGCAGATGCCCTTTGGTGGGGAGTAGTAAGTATAATCCATAGTACATTTTCAAAATTAGAAGAGCCTTTTTGTTCTAATGTGACAATTTCTAGTATTTCTATGAAATGTCCTCATTCAGGAGCAACACTTAAACCATTACTGATGGCATTGCATCTAGTTTGAGCATTATTCACAACATTTATATAGGAAACATTGTGGTTTGTTGCTATAAAATGACCACGGATCTAGCCTATGTTTAGCCTATTAACAGTGTTTGGGTTGTTGTGTATGCACTTTCCTGATTTGAAATAGTAAGGACTTGTGAATGTCATTTAACTTGGTATCGTGGACCAGACCCTGCGTGTGAGTCCAGACCTTGAAAACCCACTTTTTATGAATGGAGTTTTCAGGATTTCTGCTCTAGTTCTTGCGATTACCACTCATTGTGTGAGTAATGCAAGCAGCAGAAAACAATCCTGGATCTTGTAGGGAAGATAAAGAAAGGCCTTCAATCAAACTAGCCCACAGTGATTCTGGTTGTACCCCAGAAATACAGGGCAGCAAAGGACATCCAGCTTCAGCAAAGCAGAAGTTTGCCAAGAATTCTGCATGTACCGAAGGCTGAAACTTGCAGGTGGCATCAGGAGGACTATCTCCTTGGCTTCCACAATACCTGAGGGCTCAATAAGTTTAGACCAGTACTGGAGCAACAACTGTACTGCTGCTCGTCCTGAAAATTTTATATCTGAGTCAGGAATGTGCCTTCTTGTGTCAGGTTTTTTTGCTCTTAGCATAGCCTCTGTTGCTCTGGTATTGTACCTTTGTTTCCTGTGTGTAGGCCTGCAATTGCAAATTTACTCAGTGTTTGCTCTCATTGCTTTCACTTGACACCAGTTAAGCTGAATCTGGATACCACCATCAAGATAACGCAGACTGCAGGTCTTTGCTGGAGCCACCTTGGTCAAGAACATGGACAGGCAATGTCCAGGGATATTTGGACAGGGTGGGACCAGATTAGCTAAATGAGCACATCCAGTTCTCCAAATAAGTGTTGTACATTTACACCACACATTCAGTAACTGAGAAACGCGATGGCATTTTTCAGATTTTTATCTCTGTTATATAGCCTTCCATATGAACTCTATGAATCTCCCCCTTCCATATTCTTATATGTAAAATAGTAAATACAATGCAATCTCTTGTGGGATCAGCAAACTTGCTTTTTAAGCTTTTAAACCCTTTCTAAGGGGATACATTACACCACAACGTGTTCAGCTTCTTCAGAGGAGTGGCTTACATGGCTTCTTAATTAAAGGTGGCAGATGCAACCATATGCAAAAAAGGCACTGCCTTGATTTTGGCAGCAAAAGTATACTTTTGTCAAGCATGAGTGGCGCTTTGTAAGGGCTGCAAAGCTTTCCTCAATAGGAATGGAAAAAATTAGCCTATAAAAAGAAGGCAAAGCAAAAGGAAGAAAATACAGTCCCCAGCAACATAAGCAGTAATATGCATACAATCTGAATACAATTCCCATTGCTGAATGATCCTCTGAAGATCGGAACAAAAAGATTTCAAACCAAGTGGTCAGGAGCTAAAACATAAGACTGAGTTTCAGAGATAGCAGATTCAAGCTAGCCACAATCTCAACAGCAACCATTCTTTCCCCCAAATTTAGGCATTTTCAGGCTTTTGGTTGGAAGCTAGAAATCAAATTAACCATGATGTTAGAGCTGCATGAATGCATTTCAGATTGTATTTTTCTTTTGCTACAAGCGGCTCCGGTGTGTGTGTGTGATATGCTATGAAGGACTGGAGTGGGGGCAGTGTCAAACCCTTCCCCCTGTGATACAACCCAGGCCCAGATCCCTCCTGAAGCTGGTGAACATCCATTCAAGCTGAATGTTGGAAGATTCAGGACAGAGAAAAGAAAACTTCTTCACGCTGAGCATAGCTAAACCATGGAACTCGCTCCCACAGGAGGCTGCAATGGCCACCAACAGAGATGGCTTTAAAAGAGAATTAGACAAATTTGTTAAGGAGAGGGCTACCAAAGCCTACTAGCCATGATGGCCATGCTCTGTCTCTGCAGCCAGCAGGAGGAGGTCGTGCTCCGGAATACAAGTTGCTTGGAACCACAGGAGTGGAGAGCGCTGTTGCACACAAATCCTGCTTGCTGGTTTCCCACAGGCCTCTCTGAAAATAGGATGCTGGACTAGACGGGCCATTGGCCTGATCCAACAGGCTCTTCTTATGTTCTGGTGTTGGGGAAAAACATAGTGTCAGTGGCTGTTAAACTGTTGCTGTTGTTGTTTAGTCGTGTCTGACTCTTCGTGACCCCATGGACCAGAGCACTCCAGGCACTCCTCTCTTCCACTGCCTCCCGCAGTTTGGTCAAACTCATGCTGGTAGCTTTGAGAACACTGTCCAACCATCTCGTCCTTTGACGTTCCCTTCTCCTTGTGCCCTCAATCTTTCCCAGCATCAGGGTCTTTTCCAGGGAGTCTTCTCTTCTCATGAGGTGGCCAAAGTATTGGAGCCTCAGCTTCAGGATCTGTCCTTCCAGTGAGCACTCAGGGCTGATTTCCTTAAGAATGGATTGGTTTGATAAGACAACAGGCTATTAAACTAATCAGTGGCTATTAAACTAATCCCAAACTACAATCTCCTTCTATTTTTGGACTACCACTCCCATCATCCCTTGCTAGCAGGACCAGTGGTCAGGGATGATGGAATTGTAGTCCAAAAACAGCTGGAGACCCAAGTTTGGGAAACCCCAGGGAAAATATAGGAAGCTGCCCTTTTGGTGATTGTTGCGTGATGCTCTTGCATCACGATTGCATCATAACTATTGCAAATTGCCCCTAAAAATATGTTACCTTTGAACAACCGTATTTCAAAGGCATCACTGAGTAGTTTGACTGGAATATAGCCACTTTGATCATGAACGCTTCTGTCACTACTAGATTTTACTAGATGAAAAGAGAAATAAAATAAGACATCCTAGACTTTAGATTTCTTACATACTTATTTCAACACAAGAAAGATTAAAAGGAACAAACTTTAATATATGCCACTAACTGTTAGTTGTGAGCATGAATCAGACTGAGCTCAGCACTTTTCTGTCCCATTGGTTTAAGTGGCAGGAGTAAACATGCACTGAACTTCTTCCTATTTAATTCAGTGGGATATAAAAGTGTTTAATTTTGGCTAGAACACACACATGTGTCACTGTGATTGATAGTGTAGAGCAAACCTTCTACTGTTTCCAGTGCATTTGAGTAGTAAACAGAACAGCTGGCATGCGGCAGTCTATACTTTCTGAAGTAAAACAACTAGGCTATTAAGTTTTTGTTCTAGAAAATGTCGCAAAATAACAACGATTTAATTATACTTAGAGGCAGCGTGCATAATTTGCCAATCACTGCTACTTTGAAACTTCTCTTTATTTTGCCTGGATTTCTGCTGGGTTCTCAAGAAAATGGGGACCAGCTTTTTTAATGGTGTGCTCCTTAGACACCCTTATCTGTTGTCAATCCACAATTAGAGTTGTCTGTTAAAATCATCCTGATTAATAACATCTTGTATTTTCCCATAAATAAATTACATATCTAAGTAATTATAAACCACATGAATAGTATGTAAGAACGAATCTTTTTCAGTTACTTGCAACAGAGATATCGGGTTCAGGCAGGGGGCGTCGTGGAACAATTGCTCACTCACAATTGCCAATTGATGCAAATGTTTTCAAATATAAAATTGTCCCTTGCCCAGTACTGAAGTCACTTTTCTAAAGAAAAATACAACATTCCCAACCTGCTTTTTTATTTTTTATTTGGGCCAGTTTAAAGGTCATAAGGTGGAAATTCTAAATCATCCGTATATTCCTGCCAGTGACATGTATATAGTAAATGGCTATGGCCACAATCCAACAGGTGACTGAAATGCGGCCAGCAATTTTCCATTATGCAGCAGCTTGCACTTTGTGCTCTTTGCCTTCAACAACATTGGGACCTGTCTCCACACAGCAAATTTCTTCCCATTATGATCTGTTCCATAAACTGTGAACTCTTCCTCATACATAAAAACCTGGTTCCAGATGGTCACCTAAAAACTAACCTTCACCCACTTGGTGCTGTCCCACTGTTTTGGGCTACAATTCCCGCCATCCCTTGCTGTTGACTATGCTGGCTAGGACTGGTGGAAGTTGTAATCCAAAAGATCTGGAAGGCACCAGATTCAGGAAGGCTGACCTAAACAACGGCACAAAGGAGAAGATGGGAGGAGAAGTATGTAATCTTCAGGGTTGCCACAGTTTGCTCATGATCACCTCAATTCAAACCATGGTTTAGGTTGTGCATCCCTCCAGACTACACCTCCCATCATCCCTAATCACTGGATATATTGGCTGGGGCTGATGGGAGTTGTAGTATGGAAACATCTTAAGGGCCACAGGTTGTGCACCCCTGGTTAAGGGGATCGTCTGAACGAGGATAAACTTAATTTTCATGACTGTGCTAGGCAGGATCGTGGTTTGAACACATCATTCTTCAATGTGAGACCATTTGCATAAATATGGGCTTAAATCAGGCATGGGTGCCAATTCTGTTTGTAATATAGTGGTCCTTCTAAACCAGTCATTTAAAACGAACATACAGAACTGTTTCGATAATCTGATTTTCATGTACTCTGAGGGTTTTGCAGGGCAACGTTCTCTTTGGGAAAGAGGATTACAGATTTATAACGTTTCAGCTGATGATGACTTTGCCCTAGCAGAAAGCAATTCCACTAATACACACTAGTGCACCTAATTATTGTAGCCCCACACTCTTAGGGTTGCCTTCTGTATTGCGTTAACATTGTGGACTGAAGGGACCATCAACCCTCAGGAACAGCTTTTTAGGAGGTCAGAGGGTTTAGGTGGGCAGGAGGGGATCAGCAAAAATCAGGTGCCCTGACTTGAATGAGGAGAGGTGCCTTACACTAAATCCAGTAGTATGAAAATCTGTTTGTTTGTTTTTAAAAATTGCAGGTTCAGGAATAATGGTAGGAATGCAATGGTAGGAATGCAACAGCAGTCAGTCTCAGAGCAGAATCCTGCAGTTTCCAGAATCCATCCCAGGCTGTTTCTATCCTTGCAGCATTAACAAAACCAGTTCAAATGAAACTAGCATTCTGTCAGGGTTTAAAATTGTTGCTACTGTGAAAGGGCTGTATTTTATTATCCGATAAGTATTTGGCCCTGGTGTCTGTGCAGTCTCTAAATACTTTTAAATTCCATTTGCATTATATCCCCCACCCCCGCTCAAGTTTAAATGAAGCAAGCCAGTGTTTGTCACTATTAATCCATGTACCTTTGGTTATGGTTTATTTTCTCTTTGTTATCAGCTATTTCCGATGGTAATCTTAACTTCGCTGCAGCTTCATTTCGCTAGACTATTAAACAGGGATGAGATTAGTCATACAACCACTCCTGTGGTGATTCTACTAGATCAAAGCCTTGCAGTGAGAAATGACTGTGTGTGACCATGCTTTTAATTGAAACATTTAGCTTTTCCTGCTGAGTTGTGATGAAATTTTAATGTGATAACCTATGGATAGACCTTTGTTTGCCCCTCCCCCTGACATTCCAGTGCATTTACAATGAAATTGCAGAATTCCTTTAATCTTTTTATCAGAAATTACAAGTCCACAACTGTGGGTGGAGGGAGGGTAGAGAGCAAAGCAAATAAGAAAACCCACACACCGTACAGTTTCAGGCAACATGCTTGGAACCCAGTGTTAATATGACTTTTCTCTTGACAATTACTTCTGAGATTTGGCATAACAATTTTATCCCAGAACCAGTCCACTAAGCATTTTTCCCAACCCTTTTGCTCTGGAACAATTTGCTGTTAGATTTCTGTTTCTTTTTTAGACAGATGGTCCTTTTAAATTGTTTTATTGTTACTGATGCTGCTGTTTTGCTGATAGTATAAGCTGGCTTGGGGAAAATACTTTGAAAGGTGAAGAATAAATGAATAAGTTTTTCTTTTAAATGTTTTTAAGCAACATTACAGTCTACAGATTGACTTCACAAAAACACATGAAATTAAAAACAATACAATAATACTGCAAAAAAAAGATTAAAACTCCACTGTGCACTTTTTTTATAAAGAGCGGTCACAATGAATAAAAACACAGTAATTAATTGAATGTGGGTTGAAATAAAAATGTATCAAGAGTTCTCTTGAAAGTTGTTTTGTGCTTGTTAGTACAGCACTTTGGTTATTTGGATATTAAGTGATAGGCCAAGCTTTCCGTAAGCTTCTGCAAAGATATTTAGGATGGTTTGGAGGTCATCCTCTGAGTGTGCACGCACTACGTTGTCACCAGCATACTGAAGCTCTATGACGGAAGTTACGGTAACCTTACTCTTTGCTTTCAGCCTACTCAGATTAAACAGCCTACTCTGTTCGATATATGATTTCTACCCCAGTGGGGAGTTTCCCTTCGACAATGTGTAGGGTCATGGTGATGAAGATAATAAATAGAGTTGGGACGATAACACATCTGTTTAATGCCTGATCCCACTGTGAATGGTTCACTTTGAGAGCCATTGTTGCCGTCGTATTATCGTGGAGGAGCCTAATATGTGTTAAGATTCCTGCTCCGTGATTGCAGTCATGGGATTGTTGTCTATCACATGACAGTGTATGTTTTGACTCCACAGTGTGGGAAGTGACGGAGACAGGATGTTTGTATTACTGTGTTCCGTGAAGTGGTATTATTGTCCTTTGTTCTTTCTCTTTGCTGTCTGATGAGAAAGAGGAAAGAGCGAAGTCAGAACACTCTGAATGTTTATATGTAAATAAAGTAGATTAGCCAAAATGCTGAGTTACTGAGGTCTGTTACGTAAGCTGCGAAGACTCTGCGGATCCCTAAGTGTGCCGGTGTCTGTTGGCATCAGTCGCTGTGATGTTCGGGCAGAAGAAAGCTTTTGAAGCTCCCGAACAAACAACCAGGAGGGAGAGAACATGCCAGTCGGGCATGTGTCTATGCCAGGGTCCTACTCGAGTGTAGGACGAGCTCCTGACAACAATATGTTCACAAGTTTATCTGGGCAGCTGATTTTCAGAAGGATAGTCCACAGGGCAGTATGGTTTTACAGTGTCAAAGGTCAATAAACACCATATACAGGGGCTGGAAAGTTAGCAATGATAAGGCCATACAAACTTCCTCAGAGGGGGAACTCCACAAATGTGAGACCACCCTGAGAGAAGACCCTATCCCTTGTACCCCCCAACTAATGTTTGTACTGATGGACAGGAAAGCAGGGGCTCAGAAGCTGATCTTAAAGTCATGTGGGTGCTGGTGGTCCTTCAGATAACCTGGTCCCAAACCATTTAGGGCTTAAAAAGCTAAGAGCAGCATTTGATATTTGGCCTGTAAGCAAGCAGGCAACAAACACAATAGGTACCGAATTGTTAACGTGTTCCGACCACCTGACTAATGCAATTATTGTTGCTGCTGCATTCTACCCTAATTGAAGTTGTGAACCCTTTTCAAAGGCGGCTGTACACAGAGTCCTCTGGCCTGGATGTAACCAGAGCTTGTATCACTGAGGCATGTTTCTCAGTGGTGAGTCACCACATAATGGCAGCACAGGTCTCTGTGGGGAAATACTTTCACAGCCCTTGTGTTAGCTGCACATTGATCTTTAGGAGACAGAAACAATACTCCAACTTGTCTATCATTTTACGTGGTTGACAGGTTATCATTGTATCATTTATTCGTTAATTGAACCTACACTTGAAGCACGTTTCCTGCCCAGAATTTCTATAGCTAAGGTTATGTTCTTGAACAGAAAACCTTTGGAGGGGAGATAATTGCCCCCAAATCAGGTGGAAACTCAGGAATAATAATGTATTTAATTTTCCCCATATTTAAATGGGACTTTTTTTTTAAAGAGCAATACTACATCTGGGTTGTATCCAATGAAGTCATTGAATGAGCAGAATGAGTTTTGCCTGTGCAATATAACCTCACCTATGCACCCACTGAAGCCCCTCAAATTTGCTGTTGGGGTCTCCCTACTTTCTGGAGCAGATTTGGAGGTGGAAGAGACGCAGAAGGAGAGGAAGTCATTCTACTCATGCAATTACTTCAGTGGCTTCAATTCTTGGCTAATTAGTATACGCAGAATGTATAACAGAGTGGTCTGCATTTGTGCTAGCTAAGCTCTCTTATATTAAACATGGTGCTTCCATTTTATGTTTCTAAAATTGCTTACAGTATCTATCTGTGACTAGCCTGTACCTACCTCACCATACAATCCATTCTAGTCATGACCCACAGAATTTGGTGCAGCTATTACATTTGTCCATTATTGACATTTATGTATTTATTTAATAAAATTTATATACCATTTGATTGGATTTTTTAAAAAAAACAACAACCTCAAAGCATTTTACAAAAATACATTTAATCAAGCTTCTTATATATTTACTAAGGGACAAATTCCAAAGAATTAAACATTAAAAAATAAAAAATAAAAACTGTATTAGTTTACTATAGAAAAAGGGTATTATGGCACCTCAAAATATGCTTAGAGTAATTATGGGTTAGGGTCCAAGTTATATAATAAGTTTGTGGGATGTAGTATACAAAGGTTTATGCCGCAGTGAACGGAATGTGTTACAAGGTTCTTTGTCATATTGACTTAGGATATGTCTGCATGCCAATGAAAGCCCACCAACAAGGCTATAACATTTTAATGAAACAACATAATTATTTGTTTGCACATCATCCTAGTCTCATGGGTGGCTTTTCATCTGACTGTCATTGTTCTTTGTGAGTTATGTTCTTATAACTTTCAACTATACTGGCCTTTGCTGGAAAATGATACCATAAACTTTTCAACAATGGTGAATGCTTGGCTCCAAAGCTGTTGGAAGAGCTAATACATCCTTCTGTGAATAATAGTGTTGTAAAACTATCCAGCTGACCAAACAAACCTATTCAAATATTGTCTCCCTTTTATTTTTTACAATTCTAGTTTTGTAATAAAGAGGCTTTCAAGAGCAAATAACTTATTCTGTACAGGCCCCCCCTTTCCCGTATTATGTAAATAAAACATGCTTAAAGATTTCACAACAGTTTATGTTGGGCTTGAAGGTAACTTTGTATTATGATAGCTCAGTTTACTGAAGTGAATTGTAAATAAAATGGCCAATTCTCTGCCGTTGGGACAGTCCACAGTCTGTTCCAGCCCCATTGTAATTGACACGAAATTGTGCAAGAGGATGGAAGAGAATTGTGCAATGGAGTCTTTGACATTGCTGCTACATTTTGTTATACCTGCTTGTTCAGGACAAGTTCCTGAACAGGATAATTGCTTGGTTTTTAAAGGAGGCATGCATTAAGACCTGAACAAAACTGGGACAGGGACTCTCACTCTCTCTCTCTCTCTCTCTCTCTCTCTCTCTGTGTGTGTGTGTGTGTTTGTTTTATACTGAGTCATACTAGCTCAGTGTTCTTTCCTCCAATTGCCAGTAGCACTCCACAGTCTCAGGAAGTGGTTTAACTTACAACTTGTTTTCTAATTTGTTTAACTGGAGGTACCAGGGACTGAACCTGGGGGTTCCTGCATGCAAAGCTACTGTCCTTTCTGCTTCAGCGTTTTTCCAAAGCCTAACATGAAAAATTGGAAATTTGGTGGGAAATTGAAATAATCTCTTCTTCTCATTCATAATAATGAGCAGCCTATATCTTTTCAAAGCAGTGTTTTAAACTGATGTTGTTATCCAGATGCAAATTCTTCAATTCCAAGAATCATTTGTGATCATGTTAGTGATGTTACTGCTTCTTTTAAATACTGGATGATACAATCAGTTTCAGATATTTGGTGCAAGAGTGTCATCCTATTTTTAAAGAATATATTATTTATTGTATAGAAATCTAGACACATGCACAAGGATGATTTTATGTTTTTTACATTTAGTATGGCACTGCTTGTATGTGCTGATAAAAAAAATGAATATCCAAAAGTACTTCTGCTACAGTACTTGTATTTTCTCAACTTTTCCTCTAAAACACAGGGCTTAGTACACCTATGCAGTTTTTGTGTGTGTGAAAATATTATTGGAAAAAGAAAAAAAATGTTCATGGCATCTGAATACTCTCCTCTGCTTTTGTTGCTGAAATGGACTCCATTATTTCTGTAAGGTCTTGAATAACGTCTGACTTACATTTAGTCATCGCTTACTGCAACCTATATAAACTTTGGTCTGCAGTGCAAATGCTGTGACCATCATCTCCTTAAAAGCATTCTTCTCAGGTGTTTGATTTTCATTTCATATTAGTTTCCAGACACCCTCTAATGAAATATGTGAATCGGTGTATCATAATATTGCAGGGATCAGCTACTGACTTTAGATCTGTCCCTTTTCCTTTTGACATCATTGCATCACTATAATACTTAAAAATATATAGTTGTTTCATGTGGCATTTTTCACCCTTCCTTCTGTTTTCTTAATGTATAGTATCCATGCATTAGGAAATACCTTCTTTGTTATAAATAAAATTATCAATGTAAAGTTTGTTTTCACTTGGGCTGGTATGGTTTTCCCCAAAGAGAAGAGTAGGATTTGGGCAAGCTGCCCATGGCCCTGAAACCTCATGTACCGTAAAGTTTTCCAAGTCATAAAGGCCTAAATTAAGGCTTTGAATTTACAGCATGTTAACATGAGCTATGTTGTAATTCAATTTCCTGCCTTCTTTTCTTTCTCATGAATTAAAGGCTGTTTTACTATTATAAGTTTCTTCAGTGCACTACACCAGAAGGACAGGTTTCTTATGTATGCAGATGTTTGTGAAATTATACAAAATGTGCTGTGGCACAAGAGTAATGCAAAGATTTCTAATTACATAAATTAGCTGCTAGTACCTAAAGTGCAGAATCTGAAATATTTTGTTGGAGGTGTTCCTAGTAAAGAAGAAAACGGGAAGGAATGCCTGGTATGTTTAGCTACCATAGAGAAGTGTAAAGAAGAGGGGAACAGGAGTCAGTACAGTGGTGCCTCGCAAGACGAAATTAATCCGTTCCGCGAGTCTCTTCGTCTTGCGGTTTTTTCGTCTTGCGAAGCACGGCTATTAGCGGCTTAGCGGCTATTAGCGGCTTAGCGGCTATTAACGGCTTAGCGGCTTTAAGAAAAAGGAAACAAACTCGCAAGAACTCGCAAGATGTTTCGTCTTGCGAAGCAAGCCCATAGGGAAATTCGTCTTGCGGAACGACTCAAAAAACGCAAAACCCTTTCGTCTAGCGAGTTTTTCGTCTTGCGAGGCATTCGTCTTGCGGGGCACCACTGTAACTTGTTTTCTGACTACTGTCTTGCAAAATCTTTCTGATTTTCATGCACCAAGATACACTGTTTTAAGCTCCTTGGAGAAAAGATGGGGTATAGATGTAATAATTAATGAATAAATATTTAATAATGAGGGCTAAAAGCATGCCTTTAGAAACAGAGTTTATTAAGGCCTCCGGTGTACTTGGAAGACTCTTAGTTCCTTAGTGTGCTGATGACAACACGGCTTTTCAAACTCTCTGAAAGTAAGTACTGGAGGAACCCAAATACTTAACGAGGTTTCATGGTTTGTATATACATAGGTCAGAGAGACAATAATGCAGGGCCACCCATGAGACAAGGTGAGGCAACCACTTGGGGCAGAAGGATCCGCAGTGGCAGTATGCATCTGGTCTCCGTAGAAAGCATTGCCTGTAGAAGTCACTCTTGGTGCACCACAGAGCATAGACACTCTGGTCCTTACCATGCTCTTCTGAGTGCATGGGGGAATGAATGGCATTTTCAGAGTAATTAAAAAATGTGTTTGTTACAATGTATGACAATTATCATCACTCGGTTTCAGTCTCAAAGCAAATTGAAACATCAATAAATTTATGTCCTAATAATGTGATAATGTGTTCTAATAATGCTTAATTCTTACTTTCAGGTGACTGTAACAACCATTGGTTACGGAGACAAAGTGCCTCAGACATGGATAGGGAAAACCATTGCGTCTTGCTTTTCTGTGTTTGCAATTTCATTTTTTGCCTTGCCTGCGGTAGGTGGTTTAGAGTATTTCAGTTTGTTTTTAAATAAGTTTAAATTCATATGCATACATGCAGTATTTTTTCATTGGGAGGATTCTTACATATTTGAGTTTGAACACTCTTGAGCAACTGTTTATCACTGCCAAAGTGATGAATTTCTGTGCTTGGGTGTTAATCTGGCCGGTTAGATTCTGCCCAATACTGTTGGGGCTACCATATTTTTAATACAATAGTTACACACAAGCCCTGGATATTTATGCATCCATGCTTTTATCACAAGCATGTTGCATCATGAGTTTTGTGGTCTGCTGTTGTTGCGTAAACAGTTATTAGCGTGGGCATATGTAAAATAACCATGTGCAAAAACAACACAAACTTTTAATGCGGGTAACTGCCCACTGTAGTTCCTGTGTACCATACAGCCTCTTTAAAAGTGTGACCGTAAGTAAAAGTGCAAAAATATCTGGGTCCAGTATAATGAAAAATATGGAAATACGGAAAATGTGGCAGCTCAAGTAGAACCAGCCAGAAGAAATCTGGGACGATCTTAGATTTGGGGCAAATACCATTTGAGCAGAATTTGCTTGAAATTAAATTTAAAAGGTATAACTGATATGGCATTTCTCTTCTGAAAACACTCCTTTCTTCAGGGTATTCTGGGTTCTGGATTTGCCTTGAAGGTACAGCAGAAACAACGACAGAAGCACTTCAATCGGCAAATTCCAGCAGCTGCTTCTCTCATTCAGGTAATGGTGATTAGAGCCTACATTTACCGCATATATTTTGATAGATTTTTTTTTTAAAGAATCCTATTGGGTTGGACCCAGCAGGTGCTTTTGTGCAATGCCAAGGAATTTTGATCCAGCGGCAGGTGTCTGTTAACAAAGGCAAAGGAGCGGTTTTTGCCTATTCCCTTTGCTTTCTGTAGCCCCAGCGCTCTCAGAAATCTGTTCTGGAGAATGCTAGAACAGAATGCCAACCCACCAGCACAGATTTCAGGAAGCACTAGAGCAGGCATAGGCAAACTCGGCCCTCCAGATGTTGTGGGACTACAACTCCCATCATCCCTAGCTAACAGGAACAGTGGTCAGGGATGATGGGCATTGTAGTCCCAAAACATTTGGAGGGCCGAGTTTGCCTATGCCTGCACTAGCAGGAGTAAAAAGGGAATTAAATATCCCCCCTTTCTCTCCTGTTAGCAGACACCTGCTGGAGCAACGGTGCTAGGAGGTCCAATTAGATTCTGTCCTTGGTGCCTAGGCTTGACATGGATCCAAAAGCTGCTCTGAGACCCCTCCTACCTCTATACACACGTTTCGTATTTATAGTTTTGTTAAAAATAATAAAAAGTATGTTTCATGCAATTAGTCATGGCTGGAAATGGTAATACAGATCTTGTTTGTTTCACTGTATTTTGCACAAGCACATTTGCTGTTAATATTCTTTGTCATTATTTGTGTTTGGAAAAGAATACAATTATGTATTAGTTTTGTACATTTGTAATTGGCCTTTTCTCTTTTCGGTGTTTGTTTATAAGAAGCCTATTTTATTTTTTTGTTATCTTTTGGAATGAGGCCAGTTAAAGTGGATTAATTTGAAGAAAGTCCAGCAAATGTTTGAAACTAATCTGTTTTAGCTTTTGAACCATTCTGAATTGAGGATTTACTTGCCTCATAATTAGCATGAGTTTTCTGAACTAAGATCTCTACTCCCACCCCCTAATTTTGAATTTTCCACTATCCCTAATTTAGACAAATGTTCATAGATTAAAAAAGGTTGCCGTTTATAAATTAATGTTGGTTTTCTGATGATACACAAATGTTTTTTAATTCATCTAATGTTTTAGACTGCCTGGAGGTGCTATGCATCAGAAAACCCAGACTCTTCTACATGGAAAATATATATTAAAAAACCGTCCAGAAATTATCACTTGATGTCTCCTAGTCCCAAGCCAAAGAAAATTGCAATGGTGTCGGTAAGGAGCTACATTTCCATTTCCCTTGGGCATTTTGACACATTAATGTTTAAAAATAGACTGAAATGAATGCTTTCCCATAGAATATGTTTTCTCTACACAAAATAGCCTTTCTTGAAAATGTGATATTCAACCTTAGTCATACTCAGGGCAAACTACATAGGCTTATTCTGACTATGGCAAAAATTGAATATCAACCAATATTTGCATAACAAGATATTCTTCATATGATACAGGGGCACTGTCTAGGGGGGGCAGGACCCCCAATATTTTAAAGTAGGGCCCTGGGTCCCCCCCCAAAATTCTGCAGCAATCATCAAAGGGACACACCAGGGTGAAGCATCTTGGCCCCTGTGAGTCCCTTTCACAAAGGTAAGGCGGGTGGGGGTGGCGGGCCAAGTTGGCCTGGCCTGGTTGGGGGGCGGTGCCATGTGTGTGACATCATGCATGTGCGACGGGACCTCCAATGTTGTGGGCAACTTGGCACGTCTGATATGATATTACACATAGCCATGTATACTCGTGATTGGGCCAGCCTGACTAGCTGGCAGGAAGCTCCAGATGTTAGGATATTTCCGTTCCACCTTAAAAAGGGGACAGGCTGTTGTGAGTCACAGCCTACGTATTTCCTGTTCACAGGATGTTTCTGTTTGTCTATTGCTTTCGTTTCTCTCTCTGTGTCTGAGACACTGAAGCAGGCAGTCATGTTTTCTCTTTGTTCGGATCAACGCTGAATAAAGTTGTAAATATGCTCTCCTGAGTGCATCTTTCGCTATGCGAACTCTGCTGATAGAGCGTGCATCAGCTCTGGAATGTGGCAAGCTATTTCTGGAGCTCGTGTCGCTAATTGAATGATACTACGTGTCTACGGGAGGTGGATGGATCGCAATGGAGACGACGTGGGGTCATGATGGACTCTGTCTCCCTGGCAGTATCCCAACACCAAGAAGCTGTGTTGAGTGTTGCGCAGTTTTCTTCCTCTGCACCAATCATGGGAGAGGAACAGACTTTGTCTCCTAAATTTTGTTTCGGTGACAAACAGTAATGGAGGTAGAATTCTATCCTCTTGAGGACTTCCTTCATAAACTATGGCATTGACTAAGAAGTCAGTGGTTATAATAAAAGGAAGGCAAGGGGAGAAATGTAATTATGGAGTGATAGACTCTGGGAGGAACACAACATTAGGAATTCAACATTAGGGGATCACTTCATCAATACAAGAATTTCTGCTTGCCTGCTAGAGTGATTTCCCCCTCTCCTCCCCCTCACATCCTGTTCATGAAAGAAAAGGTAGAATTGTAATTTTATAATAAATTGTAATTTTATTTCCCCTCGGTTACTTGTAATATAAATTAATTTCTTGCGTTGAATTAATTACATCTTTAGCTTAGCTCATAGTTCATGCAGTCAGGCTTTTTTGTTTTTTTAAGAAGATTTTAAAATGTATTCCTCTCAGGTAAAAAAGAAGAAAGGCAAGACGGAAAAAGACAATGGGCCTTCTTCTCCTGACAAAATGTTATCTGTTCCACAAATCACATATGACCATGTGATGGAAGATCGGAAATCTGAAAACTACTTGGACTCGAATGAAAATTCTGGTAAGAATTTCGGTTAGAATTTGCATAAACTTAACACGGCAAGCCAAAGCCTAGGGGAAGGCCAGATGTTGGGGTTGGGCAGAGCTTTCCCTCTGCTGGTCGCCTCCCGTGGTGTGAAGTCTGCATCACTCTGCCAGTGCAGAGTGGAAGTTCTACCAGCCAGATCTTTCCAGCTGGCAGCCAGTGGAAAAACCTGAAACTTGATATTCTGGAGGCAGGGGAGGGAAGGACTGAGCTGGCCCTTGATCTCAAGCCATCCCGTTATTGCTGGATCTCAAGCCACCCCATTATTGCCATCAGGCCCAGTTTGGACCCATTCCAGGCTGGCACAGTGATTTGCCTATTTCTCATCTCTTCCCCCCGGCCAGCACAAGGGCCAGGAACTGCAGATGTAGTGCTTTGACAAGCCGCACTGCTTCCTGGTTGGGGTTTGGATTATACCCTGAAATAAGGAGCTGTCATTTAACTAGACCAAATAGCCTAACGAATACCTGAGCCCTGAAGAAATTTATAGCTAAGAAAGTTTATAAGAGGCTGTTCTGCTTTACTGCCCACAAGTTTCAATGCTGTTGTAACAGATTGAACCTACATGTGCTTGAGTGTCTTTGTCAAGTCTCTTTTAAAATATTTTACTCTTGACTTGTAAATATTTCCTATAGAAACCATTTTATCCAGGGATTTTAGAAAGATAATTTATGGATCTATATACTTAACACCTTAACACCTCCTGACCATAATCTTGAAGATTAGCACCTTTCTCAACATCTATCTAGCGCTTTGATTATTTTTATTTATTTATTTTTAAAGAAAACTCTCTTGCATTTGACACTTTCCTTAGTTTCTTTCCCCCCTTAGTTTCCAGCATTTATTTGAAATCTGAACTGTGATACTGAGGAAAGGAAACTAAAATGTTTAACTAAACCAAAGCCTTAATCTTCATCTCTGTTTAGACTGATTTATTTATATATATTATTACAATTAACAGTATGACAGTATCCTTCTAGGGTCCAGAGGCTACTTATTCACTGTTAAGTTGCTTTCGGTTCTGCATGAGTCTTCTGGGTAGCCTCCATTTTTTAGAATAATAATCTGATTTTTCTTGTTAGCTTTCTGCCACATCTTTAAAAAAAAACGATTCTGAAGAATACTTGTGCAGCTCATAAGCCTTCAAGGAAAGCACTACTTTGTCCTCCTATATACGGTACCTGCTACTCACACATGAGTATTTTTAGAGCTCACATCCCTTTCCTTTGAGAGCTGGTTTGCCAAGTTTTCTTCCAAGTAAATTTCATATTTTTTTAAAAAAGAAGTGCTGTAGAGAGCAAATCTCAATGGGGAATACCACATTGGAATGCATATCAGGTAGAAAGTTCACATGCAGTTCTTGGTTTCTCAATAGGTTATGTAGTACAAAAGATGTTAAAGCTTTCTTTCACTGCTTTCTATGCCCAAGTGACATTAACCTTTAACTGTGACTTTCACCATTTGAAGGGCAACATAATCTATAAGCAGGTACTAACTCCAGTTTAGAAACAAAGGTTTCCTTTTCCTTCTGACATCTATTCTCCCTTTTTCCTCCTCCTCCCTCTGTTTTCTTCTCTCAAAACTCTTACAAGTGTACAGGACAAAAAGGAATGTTTAAATTTCTTGGTAAGTTAAGGAAATTTGTATTTTCCTACAGCATGCCAGACATTGAAAACTTAACATTGCTTGCAGTGCTTTTCTCATGCTCCCACTGGCCATTGGCTATACTACTTTTCTGCTGACATTCTGCAATTGAAGTGGGACAAATGTGCATTCTTTCACATCTGTCCTTTATCATGATTCAATTAGTAATGAAGAAAAGTAGGATTTTTTAAATAAAAAAATCCTGTTTAATTACATGATATACTCTTAACATTGTCTCCCATAATTGCATTGTAGCAAATGAGTTAATCCACTGTCTTTACTCAGTGCCATTTATTTTCTTTCTTCACTTGCTCATTTGTAACTGATTAGGATAACATGTGAATCCCATTGTTTTATATTTTTATTTGAAGTCTGCAATAAAAAAATATGCAGTGCAAGCTTATGCATGTTTACTTGACAGTAAGTCTAACTGGATTCAGTAGGGCTTACTCCTAGGTAAGTGTGAAGAGAATGGCAGCCTAAGAATCTCAGCTCATTACATTTCTTGAATGTAATTGCAATGAATATTTTCCTTATTTTTAAAAAGATTCAAAATTTTAGTCATATTTTTATTATGGTGGGAGGGGGATGGGAGATTTAGGACATGATTCATCACTTTTAAATCTTATGTTTCAAAGGGATATAGTTAAGAATGTGGTTCAGTTTTCCCACTGAATTCCCAGTAAGACCTAAAAGAACTTAACATTTACAGGATAATGTCCTTAAGATGTTTACTGGATAATGTATAGGACATTTAGGTTTGCTGAAACTTGAAATTATATTAAAATAACTAAAGTAGACATAGAATAACTCACCTATTGATTCTTTTAAAGATGGCCTCTGGTTGTTTTTAAGCAAAGAATACATGGAAGCTTTCCCCCCCATAAGGAGTAAATTATTTATTTAAATTAAAATCCTTGGGTTACTTTGTTTTACTCAAGTGCATAAAGTAGAACTCAGCCATAAAATCAGTGACTAAAGTTATAAGCAGCTGGTAAGTTTTAAAAACCTATTAAATAAGCAACACTTCATTAAGAAGCCTTAAACATTTGCAGATCTTGCCATGGCTAAAATCTCAAACCTGCTTAGTCAGATTGACCAATCTGAATCTGTGATGAAGTTTAATTTCTAAGCTGTTGTGAAGTCTTACCCATTGTTTATCTGTAGAAAACATCTATTCTGAATGTATCTTCACAAATTTCTCTTCCACATTTCTCCCAAAATTTAAGGAGGCTTACCAAGTTTCTCCTTAACATAAATATAGTGGGACAAAATGTCTATATACCTTCCATAGTAGAGGTTACTGAAATTATAGGAGGCCTTTTCTATTCTCATTCTCTAGGATAATACATTGCCCATGTAGAGGGGAAATGAGGGGGGTTGGAAGGGAAAAGTGAATAAGGTGAAATAGCCAAGGACATGATAGAAATATTTAAGAAGTCATATTGATATTACTTATCTAATGTTCAAAAATGCAAGAAGGCTCAACATATATTAGAGTAGTTTAAAATTATAAGGAAGAGAAGCATATTGGTCATGTGCCTTACCTGCAAGAAATATTTTTAATACCTGTTTTCCTGTTGTTTAAAGATTAACTGATGCAATTTTGGCTTGGATTGCATTACCGCCTCTCTTGACTTTCTTCCTTTCTTTTTCGGTGTTCTTTTTCGGTGCACTTTCTCTCCTACCCCCTCCTGTCACCTGTTCACTCAGTCCGACAGCATTCCTGGTCATCCTTTTCTACAGAGCAGCCATCTCCCAGTTCTCCCCCTTCTCCAGGTAAATCTTGCATCTCTTTGCTTCATTTGCTCAGCTCTGGGCTTGTAGACACTACATTTCACCCATTCTGTTACAATTTATGGGACAGATTAGGGTTTCCTTTCAGAAGATAGAACTATACAGTGGTACCTCAGTTTATGAACTAAATTCGTTCTGGAGATCCATTCTTAACCTGAAACCATTCTTAACCTGAGCTACCACTTTAGCTAATGGGGCCTCCCACAATTTCTTTTCTTATCCTGGGGCAAAGTTATTAACCCAAGGTACTACTTCCAGGTTAGCGGAGTTTGTAACCTGAGGTGTTTGTAACCAGAGGTACCACTGTACTGAAGATACAAAGCTTAAACAAAATGGTTGGAGATTGTAATTTACTTCTAGTCTTAAACAAATAAATACTGTGACTACTACTAGGTATTTATACTGAGTTGGATCCAGACTTACTCTTTTGCAAATGGAAATGTTGCTTCCATTTGGAGATAGAAGAAAAGGAAGGAAGTGATTTTTGCTTCTTCTTCCTTGTCCTTGCAGCTCCTTTTGTGCCGCCTTCCCCACTGTTCTGGAGGGTCCCAAAACATTGCAGAATAGCTTTTCACCTCCAGTGGTGCTTCTCGTTTGCAGAATTCTGTTCATGAGTACTCTAGATTCATAGTATTTTAAAGGGGCCAAAGAGTCCTGGAAGACATGCTCCCTGCCTTGTAGGTGTTTTCCACCTGGCCTGGGAGGGTGGGGCCCAACTGACTCCAGCTACAAAAGGTGAGACTGCTGACCAGACTCGTAGGCTCCTGTTTAAGGTTTTTTTTTGTTGAGGTGAGGGTTGTTGCTCCTGTTAGTTATTTGTATCTTTATTTTAGGTCTTGTGATTTATGTGGAAATGGTTCAGTTTGGTTGTGCATTTAAAAAAACTATGGTTTGACTGCTTCTGTAATTTTATAATTATGTGTTCTTTTTATGCTGTAAGCCACTTTGAGCATGGTTTGAATTGTGGAAAGGCAGCATACAAATAAAATTATGTATGTATGTAGAAAGTACGTATCCAGTCCAGAAATAAAACAAAATAAAAAAACCAAAAGGAGCACAATAATTAGATAAGAGTATCAGTCATGAGAAAGCCACCAAGAATAAGTGGGTTTTCAAAATCTTTCTGAAAAACTAGTGTGGTAACTTTATGGAGGTTAACTGGACGTTCCAGAATCATGGACCCACCAAAGAAAAAGTATTCTGCCTTTTGCCTACTAGCAAGTTTCATCTTTACCTTCCTGTTTCTTTTTCACAGTGAAAAGAAACTCTCCATTTTTAGATACAAACACAGGACCATTCATTAGGACGAACAGCTTTGCTGATGAACTCGACCTGGAAGGCGAAACATTGCTGACCCCAATAACTCACATCTCACAGTAAGTCACAGATTTCTGAATTATGCTATCATTTGCTCCAGACAAGTTCAACCAGTACATGCTATAAGCTAAAATATAATCCTAGATCAACCTTATAGTTATTTATGTAAAATCATTCTGTGTAGAAATTAATGTATGCTGTCCCGATATCCATTAAAAAGTTATCCATTCTGCTCATGGAACAAATCTGCCTTTTAGGTCACATTGCACCTGATGGATATTCTTCATTTTAAGCAAAACATACTGCATTGGTTATTGAGTTATGAGATATGCTTTTTATTTTTACCTAATACTGTGGATAGCTGTACGAAAAGTTCATAGATGGCATTGGTTTTTGTGTTTAGGGATGTGTTATGTTGTGCCTGAACTGCTAATGCCCTATTTGGACATTTCTCGTAAGATCTGAATAGTGTGAAATTATTCCTGTTAAAATAGCAGTGATGTATGGAGAATAACAGCACCATTGCAGTAGTACCCAGATTGAATCCACCTGTTGTCCAGAGAGGTGTCAGGACATGTTGTGGATTATGAGGGCCTGCATAAACAGACTTGGCTCAGGTGTGATCAAATGATGGTCATTCCTAGTTTCCTATTAAACTCTCAATGCAATATTTGGTGTATTTACTGTATCTTATTCTTCCTTTGTATCCTTGTCAATGTCACCAAACTCTATGTGTTTTGACTATACTGTACACAATTGTGGCTTTAGGCACGATTCCTGGAGCGTAACCCTGGCAGGCTAATTGTATAAAACTATCCATGTATCAATCTATATAGTACACAAACACAGAAATGCAGGCATATATAGTTATACTATCGTAAAAACAAAAGTGGTTTCTGGTTACAAAAAAGTTTTTTAAAGAAAATTGCAACTTGACATAATTAACCATGAGGATTTATTTCCCAAGGGAATCCATAAACAAATGCTTTTTATGCTCTTATAACTGTGACTTCGCGTGTTTCTTCCTCCCAGTTTTTCTTTTAAGTAGTCTGTTTTGCTGGAACTCTGTAAACTAGTAGCTCTTAAAATTTGAAAGGCTGCATTGGTATAATCCTTCATGCAAGCATTCCAAAGGGCTCCATAGTACATATCAAAAATATCTAGCCAATCCATGTAAACCAATTAGCATGTAAAAGTCAGATCAAATGCAGCTTCAGTTCAGACTGTAAAAGTGATCCATGCTCTATAAGAGACATATCAGCATGAAGAATATTTTATAGCCCAGCTGCATAACACTGTAACTCCTGGTTAGAGAATGAAGGGCTTTGGAACCAGAAAGAATAATGTGCTGTTGAATCTTGGACTGTAGTGCTGCATATAAATTAATATGCCCCAGGGGCCATGAAAATGAGCGTGTATGAAAGAAACTGATTCCATAACCACAAAGGCGTGAGTAAGAGCCGCTGTGTGAATTGCAGGCATGTGCTTGGCAAAAAGTATCTGCAAACAGATTTCACCTGAGAGCATAAAATTACTTCTCTTTGACAGGCAATATAAATCACCTGGCAAAAATATTGGTTACCTACTGTACTGTCAGGAAACTTTCTTGGTAAAAGTCAGATTAAGGAATGTGTTTAAAATCTCTGTTTTCACTTACTTGGGAAGGATGGAGAAACTCTTGCAACTGGTGCTTGTCTGTTTCATCACAAGTACGTCAGGAATATCCCAGGGGTCCAGGAGCAGTAAGCCAGCAGCAGCCTTGTGAAAATCACACTTAGTTAAGGGTGTCTCTGGGGTCTCCCTAACTCAATCATGGCCACGTTTATGGAGCTTACATGCCTGTCCACATTAAGAAAAGTGAGACAGGAGGTAGATGCATGATTGGATCCAGTGCACTGCCGCAACAAGAGTAGGGGCCAAAGCCTGACTCGGTGCCATAATGTGTGCTGCTTCACTATGATGTTGACCCCAATCTCAGCAGCAGCATAGTAGCTTTTGTTCGTACTGATGCACCTGCATTTGCCTTCTAACTGCAGCCAGATGCAGCAGTTCTTCTTTGATGCATGGTTATGTCTTGGATGTGTGGAAGAACCTGGAGCAATATAATACTATGCTGCTTTAGCTAGCGGCATGAATTGGTGAGCAAGAGCAGAACTGGTTTTGCTTCAGGGCAGTATCACAGATGTGTTTCTAAGCGCAACACACTTGGGATCATGAACACACTCTGAGGTCGCTTCCAGATGACCTGTTTATTGAGCATTAATCCAAATTTGTTTCTGGGGAGATCTGATTATACCTGCTGTTTTCAGAGCATTCGTTTTGATTTGGTTGTGGGGAAGGATAGATAGCATTGCGTCGAGCAAATGCTACCCTACACTTTCCAGTCACTTTCTTTTATCCCATGTTTTGAAGAAGCTGGTTTGTTGTGCACCAGCCCCAAATCATATTGGATTGCGCAACCTGAATTTGCTGGTGTGCAATTGGATGCCACCCCAAAATAGCAACAGTCTGGGAGGACCCTTTATGGCCTGACCTATACAGAGGACTCCTGTTCCCCATAGAATATTTGGGGCATCTGCAAAGGGGAGTCTTTCTCTGAACTCTCATTTCCTGATCTAGCAAGATCAAGGTGAGGAGGAGTGCCAAGATACAGTACCCTTTGTGGTGATGGAAATTGAACCTCAGTCGGAGTATCAGTCACTTCCACTGCAGTTGGAGCCTCTGACAGATGGGAGATTTATGAAAGGGTTTGCAAAGGTTTGTTCCCTTTCTGTAAAAGTCCCAAGAGCCATACAATCGCCAAATAGGTTTATTTATTTAAATTGTGTGGAAAGGGAGGTGGCAGGTTCATCCTTCCCATCTGACAGCCCTCAAGCTTTGTCAGAGTGCCAATAGTGCAAAGATGATAATAGAGCTAGAGCTTTAGGAAGTATAAGGGGCAGTGGGTGGTATCTTCCCCACACCCAATAGACCAACAATATCTGGTCTCCCAGGTCATAGTCCAACGCTCTAACAATTAAGCCATTTATGCCAGCTTATTTGATTTACTGCAGGAACTTACGTTTCTTCTCCATGAAAAGCACTATTACTGCTTGTGAGGATCACATTGTGCTAAGTGATTTTCCCTATCCCAGATCCAGGTCAGCAAGGGGGACATATGATCTCCCCCTGGTCGAAAGCAGGCAGCAACCTTTAGGAAGATACAGCTCCCATCCCATAGTTCTGTTCCTGCCTTCATTGAGTGAAGCCAGTCACCATTAGCTCTCACTTATCTCCTTAGGTTTATATATTCTTTTTTTTTAACAGCTTAGTTAGGTGGTATTTTCTTTCCTCATTCCATAGATATATTTTTCCTTCTCTTCTGCTTCAGTTTACCTTCACCTGGAGCACCTGCCTAGCCTCTCCTTTCCCATGCTCTCTATCTTCTTCTTCTTAGCCTTGGCACTTTTGTCTTTCCTCCCTTTCCCTCTCAATGAAGGGATGGAAGAAGCAGCCCAATTTCTTCCCGTCTCAGAGTGGGAATGCTGGAGAAGCCTGGCGGGGCTGCCGCACTGCATCACTCTTTTCATTTTGGCACAAACACCATCGTCCGGCTCGGATTCAATCTCACAAAGCCTGCATCACTCTTTTCATTTTGGCACAAACACCATTGTCCGGCTCGCATTCAATCTTCTTTTTAGCATGAACACCATTTTCAAAAGCATTGTGTGAATTGACTAAGGAGACAAGTGAGATTTAAAAGATATTCCCTGTTCATATGTCAAACGGGTGCATTGCATTGACTATCCCCCCGGCCCCTCCTGCCAATATACCTTTACCAGGCACTACAACCTGACACATACACCTTAGCCAAGGCAGCATTTGGCAAGAGGATCCTGCAGAAGGTCTTCCTGCCTTAGCTCCTACAGCCTTAACCTGCCCTAGGGAGGTTAGCTATTGTACTTCCCATCCCTGCTGACCTGGAACTGGGAATGGGGAGAAGCACAGTTGCACTCGCCTGAAATGTAGTTTTTCCAGTCAGCAGGCCCCACCCTATGCAGTGGGCTGCAGGAATGTTTCTTCTTCATCATCATCATCATCATCTACTTACACAGTTGAGGTTAGTTGTAGTTTGGATTGGGAAGTAGGATGTTTTTCTTTTCTTGAGCTTGGCAAGTGTGCGCAAAGTGCCTCCCAAAGGGCTGCTGTCTGCCTTTGACCAGGGGGAGGAGCCATCAACCCATCCTGCTGATCTTTCACTGGGAATGTAAAACTGCATTTCAGGTGAGCACAACTGCACTTTTTCTCTCTTTTGCCATTGCAGTGTTTTTATTACATAAGACCCCTGTCAAGAAGGCTAATTATCTAGTCATTTTAGAGAATATACACATCATTGTACATACGCCAACTATTTGCAAAATTTCATAGCCAAAAAGATGTTGGGTTTGTGACGCTTTGAGTTTTGTATATGCAATGGCTGTGCCTTTGTTTATTCCTGGTAATTTGATTATTAAAGGGCCCTCTTTCACCTTTGTGATTTGGAGGCAGCTTCTTAGTTTAAAGATACATTATGTCCAGAGCAAACATTTGTAATCTCTGTGGTGTGGAGGAATCCTTATTTGCGCTGACTAGATGGCTCATATTGTAAATGATTCCTGCTTTTATCTTCCTCCCTCATTTCCAAAGGCCCTTGTAAAGTCTGAGCAAATACAGCTTATTCACTTTCAAGTGGTCAGATATAATGACTGACCTGCTGTCACCACAACTCTGTTTGCAGGGCAGCTAACAACATTTAAAATGTGATTTGCACACAGACAACTTGATGGTTAATTGCAGAGAGGAGTTGAACAGCAGCAATCAAAGCAAGCATACAGCCAGAGATCAGGCATGAAACAACAGTTTTCTGATGTGTTACAATCAAACTTGTCCCTCATGAATCCCATTTCCTTCTGTGTTAAGTAATTAGAGTATTTCATCCTTTACAGACTTTTAAATAAACAACCTTCCTCCCCACTCCGCCTAAGAGGCAGGGAAAATAAGAAACTATGGTAGTAGTATACCATGTTAGCATATAAATTATTATTACGATGCCATTACTATTGCCTTACATGTGCCTTTTAGTTCACATGTGTACATTCTAGTCTCAAAACAATATATTTGTTGTTTTAAATTGTGGTTTTTTTACTGTTCCACATCCTGAGATCTCAGGATAATGGGCAAGCTCTAACTATTCTATATGTAATATAATAAAAGCATTTAGAGGCTAAATGCATTTAGCCACACACACACACACACACACACACAGACACACACAGTTATGCTTTTCTCAGGACAGGAGCTATGCAAGCTTATGTACAGAATAGGAAAAAAGATACCGTGCTAAGCTGGCCATTGGGTGGGTTACTGGGTTTCCATTTCTTTGATTGGCAGAGAATGAATTGGCAGAGGACAGGCTGCTATCTTTAAATGCAGGTTGGGGAGCGGATCTGGGCAAAAAAAGGAGGTTAGGAAACCATACTATAATCCCCCTATAAACTATAGTGGAATATTTGAAAGGGGATTAATTTTCATGCTCTGAATTAGTTACATAGCAATGGCAAACACTGACATGGCACATTTACAGGCCAACAGAAGAGAATGTTATTTCCTTTGGCAAATAAAACAATAAAAAATACACCTTGTAGCAGATGCATACACTTGTATGTTGAGGTTCTACTACTTTAAAGTAGTAAAGACAGCTGCTACTTTCATGCTGTAGATTAATATAAGATTCCTTCTTTTCCATGAGTTAGTTTACTTGACTGATGTTAAGTAATTAAAGTAGACTCCAGCTGCTTACATATTCAGAAGCGCAAGGTTCATCTAATGCAAGGCCAATGAGCAGCTGCATGTGCCCTGAATTTATCCATGTTTATTTTAGACACCACACAGAGCAATAAATGCAAATGCAGGAGTTGGGATGAGAGATGATGCCCCATATTTATTTATTTCATTGAATTATTATCATCACTTCTGTTTAAAGTCAGTAAATTTGTCTTTTGACCATACTCTAATTAATATTGGGTATTATGTACATAGCATTTTATGTAAAATATTACACATAGTAACGTTGGCAGCTAATATTCCAAGAGAAAATTTGCTGCAATCTTAAATTACCTATTACTGTATAACCTGATAATTTTTTATTTTATTTTTTTGAAAAACGGAAAACAGGTTGGAGGGGGAATTTGAAGCAGAGAAGGAAAAAATATAAGGAAATAGCTAAGCATTCATCTCCCTATATCTTCTCTGTTCCATGTTGCTCCCCTCTTGAACCTGTGTTCCTTGCTTAGAAAACAATAACAGCATTTGAGTTTGGCTGTGGCATGCTCTCAACTACCTTAGTCAGCTGGATCTAAGCATTTTCTTCAATGTGTGCAAGATAATCAAAACCCTTTGGCAAAATTTCCTTACAAATAAATCAGCCAAGTTTCTAGAACTGAGGTTCAAAATAAAAGGTTCAGTTTATGGCTGTGCTGTATTCCACTATGTTTTTCAAATGTAATTAACTGGAGGTGGTATTGTAGCAACAATTCATAACCTGCATCTTTAGTTTCCCACCACACAAAGTATCTAAAATAAAAAGCTTTGTCTGCTTTACATATAGGATTGATCTCCACTATAGGCACACATTAAATGCCTAATGAATGTGAAGATTCTTATCAGAAGATGGATCTGTGCAGTTTTGGTGGGGTACTTCGATCTATTAGTGTATATAAATTTGGAATAGTTGGACCAGTTCCCCCATTCATTCCAGAGAACTGTATATGCTTAGCTCTATATATAGCTTTCTGGTGCAAAATTAATGTTTCTCATTAATTTCAGTGGAGGGATTCATTATGTGTACCTACATGTGTACACATGCATGTGCACCTCCCTCACTGTGAGCTAGGATTTGTTCCTTCCTTTGAAATAAGTGAGGGAGCTCTTTCATGCCCACGAATCCCAAGTGTGCATTGGAGCTCTCATATCCCCAGCGCTTTTTCTGTGGTGGTACTCACTGGTACGGAGTAGCAGAACATCTTTTTTGTTGCCCATGGCAGACATCTTGGTCTGGCACCCACAGCGCTTTTATCAAGATAGGAGTATCACCACCTCTTTTATTTTATTATTATTATTGAGCACTGCACACCCCTAAGCTGGAGTGCAGCGTTGTTAACTTGTTGTATTCTGGCTTGTTTTCTGCTTCGCTTGCTCATGATTTATGAGGTTTTCCAAGGCACTCATTAAAGTCCACCATACGAAGTTATGACATGCAGGAGTTATGGGGAAACGCAACTGAATAATTTGCTAGGGATATATTGCTCCATTTCATTAAAATATTACACAGCCAAGGCTGCTTATCCAACCTAGGTGATAAGCTTGCAGTGACCTTTTTCTGCAGCCAGTTTCTAACCCAGAATTCCTCGCTGAATTTGGTTGGAATGAATGAGCAAATCACACCGCAAGCAGCAGTTGCACTCTTGGCCCTAGGTAGTTGGCCTCAATTGAAATAAATGGGGAGCAGCTACTGAAGGGTAATAAAGCTGTAGTGATTTTAGCAGTTATTCTGAAACCATCTGCTTTTCATTTTATAAATCTAAACCAATCCTGCCCATATCAAATTTTAGGCGCACATTTAAATAATAATATTGGAATGCACTTTACCCGCACCCTTTGCCGTAATGGAAATGGTACTTTTATTAATATTGTGATCGTTTGTAATGTTCCTTGCTTAAAAATAGGAAGTGCATCAGGAGATTTCAGAGCTGCACAACAGCGTCCCTTTTTTTGCAGGGGGAGAGGGGGCGTCTTTATCCACTAGATATTTTCGTAATCTTATTTTAATGCTATCTCTCGACAACATTAAATTATTAAATCATTATTAAACCAGTTTCATTTTAAAAAAATTAACTTGAACCAAAAAGAGTATGTAATGGCCTTTTGGACCATTTTTGAAACTCCCAGAGGCTGCACACCACAGCTGGAAACAACTTGTGCTGTGAAACTCAATATTGGCAAAAACGTAGGCTTCTGTCCAGAGAAGTGTGAAGGAGAGACCCATGTGTACAGCAGGATTTTTGTGGTCATTTTTTGAACAGTAGTTGCACAGGGGGCTGGTCTTTGGAAAAAGAGCAACAGAAGTCCTACTGTACACAGCCAATCCCTAAAACATCTGCACAACTGCTTAGGGGATAATGGTATTGGTGCTGATGCAGACATAAGCTTGTATATTGTGTTGACATGGAAAGAGTATAATTCCTCTAAACCAAAGCCCCATACTTCTCCAAGTCCATCCAATTCTTCACCTTGAATGACTTTGCTGGTATAGGAAGAAGAGGTGTCACCTGAAATCTGGCAGGGCAGCAGGAGGTAAAAGACTGCATTTAGGTTACCTGAAACATTCACCTGGGAGAGAGCTTTGCAGATGTGCCTTTCCCTTTTGGAACTACATAGTGGAATAGAACTGAGTAGGTGAGAAGCAGAAATGCTGCGCTGAAGCAGCAGCAGTTCTGAGTAACAGTGGGCTTTGTGCAGCTATGCCATACTCAGAGTGGGCTCATCAGAATGAATGGATAAAACTGACTTGCCAATTGGTTTCAGTGTTGAGTTTGACTTTGTTGGCTACAACCCAATAGTTGTAAAAATGTGTAAGCAATGCAGACTTACTGAAACATTCGGCACGGTTTTAAGTATGACCCAAGAACGCACTCAAGCCCGCATACCCAAGAGAGTGCCTGTACTGTATGCTCTCCCCCCCCCCCCCCGGACTTCCTTATCATTATCTCTTTATCTTCATGTTCAGACATAGGCAGTTAAAGGAAAGCGGTTAGTGGCTGCTCCATAACTGCAGAATTCCTCCCAAAGATTTGCCAAAATCTGAGCATCCTCCGGAAGCACTGAAAGGCCTTTCAGAATGAAACTGGATGGCAGTCTAGCCCTTGGCTCTAGTTCATCCCTGTGACAATATTACCAGGATGGCCCCAGTGCTGCCTAGTTATTCAAATGGTAAGGCAGGCAGCAAGGGGTTTGTGACACCAGCAACCTTTACGCTATTACTATTGAAATTCAGATGTCTCCTTAATTATTAATTTAAATCACCTAACTCAGGGGTCAGCAAACTTTTTCAGCAGGGGGCCGGTCCACTGTCCCTCAGAACTTGTGTGGGGCTGGACTATATTTTGGAAAAGAAAAAAAAATGAATGAATTCCTATGCCCCACAAATAACCCAGAGATGCATTTTAAAGAAAAGCACACATTCTACTCATGTAAAAACACGCTGATTCCCAGACCGTCCATGGGCCAGATTTAGAAGGCGATTGGGCCGGATCCGGCCCCCGGGCCTTAGGTTGCCTACCCATGACCTAACTGTTCAATCCCAAATCTGTACTATATAGTGGGTGCTGGTGCCACAGAGGCATTGCTGCTTTGCATGTGGAAGGTTCAGTCCTCGGCACCTCCATGTAGAAGTGGGAAAGACTCTGGCCTGAAACCCTGGAGAGCTTCTGCCAGTCACAGTTGATAATACTGAGAGAGATGAACCAGTAGTCTGACTTGGTCTTAAGGCAGCTTCCTATGCCCCTGGGATAGTGAATAAGGGGATTATTTTTGCAGTGTTGTAAAGGGAGAAGTGACTGATTTGCTCATAGGGAAAACTCATTACAAAATTCATCTTTTGTATATTTTCTGCAAAGTTTTCTTTTAATTATTTAAAGCAGCTCAGAATGTTATTATTTGAGGAGCTGTATAGTGTCTGCTTTTTGAAGTGACTGAATCCCTGGATGCAACTACTACAATGACATTTCCCAGGAATAGTTTCTCTCAAACTAAGGTCCCATCTCATATTGTTTCTATCTTAGTACAGAATTTCTAACTATTAGAAGTTTAGAAATTAGCTGAGCACAAATGAAAAACCCCCATCAGTTTCTATATAAAGCTTATGAGTCACCTTCTGAATCTATCTAAAACCGAATTGGATCTAACATAACACAAGGGGGCAGTCCTGTCATGCAAGAGATTTTGTATTTAAGTGAGGATGACAAGATGCTTGTTTTCAAACTTTTTTCATAAAGAGCAGATTCTTAGGGTGGAAGCCAGCCAAAGATTCAGCAACTCAGTCACCTTTAATGAGAGACAGTTAAGCACATGCTTATCTCTCCCACACATAGAAACAATTTTAAAAGTGTGTATCCATTCAGCTCCAAACCTGAATGCAAAAAGCCTTTAGCTTTAAAAACCAAGTGGCACACAGAAAATTGATTTTGTGGCTAGTTGCTGATCAGGCTGAATGTGAGACAAATCTCTGTGTTTGTTTGTTTGTTTGTTTGTTGTTTTTGGATAAGGTATGCAAAAGCACCAAGAAAGAGTTGTTTCTGTTACTTTTTTTGTATTTTGGTAGCATTGTGCTTCTAATTGCTCTGGAAAAGCCAATCCGGCAATGCCCACTATGAATCATGTGGAATATAGGCAATAAGTGAAATTCTAAAATTGCTTTTTAAGCTCCAGATATTATGTCCAAAGGGTAGTAATAATATTTTACCTGGACTGAAGTCCTCTCACATGTTAGTTTGAAGGCTTTTATAAGCCTGTTGCGATGCTATGATAAAGGTTACTGTGATTTAAATCATGCACACCTTCTAAGTGTGTGTGTGTGTGTGTGTGTGTCTGTCTGTCTGTCTGTCTGTCTGTCTGTCTGTCTTTCTCTCTCTCTCTCTCTCTCTCTCACACACACACACAGAGAGAGAGAGAGAGAGAGAGAGGCTTCTCTCAGTCACACTTGCACACCCCATAGTTGAGCTCATGAATGATTTTTATTATTACCATTATTGTGATATGCCAACTTTGCAGTGCCTTTGCCAAACAGTGTATGGAAGCAAAACCTAGGGGAAACATTTCCTCCCTCTTCTTCCCCACAAATAAAATGTTTCAGGCCACATAGGATTTATTCCCCAGGGGCACCTTTGTTTCTGACCAACTCACTTGTACACACCCAGAGGCCATTGTACAATATTTATGCGGGGCTGTCCTTGAAGAGGGTTTGGAAACTCACAAGGTTTTACAATGTGGCTTCAAGGTGCTTAGCTTGGTTGTGCTGGTTTGTACATACCTCATCAGCCTTAAAAGAACTACACTGACTGCTGGCTGCTTCTAGAAGCAGCTCAAAGCACTGGTGCTAAATTTTAAAGTCTTAGGTGGCTTGGGTTTGGAGTACCCAGTGGACCTCCTCACCCCACATCAACCTGACATTTATAAAGATTTTCTCAGGAGATTTTTCACCCTATGTCCCTGCCTGGTAAAGTGAAGTAGGTGACTATCAGGCAGAAAGTGTTCCTCTGTATGGCAATTCTCCCTTGCGACAATGTTCCCCAGACAAATATGTGAAGCACTGGTTTTCTTTTTCCTGTTATCTATGTTGCTCTAGAATGCGGAAGCTTACTGTATTTTTCATTTTTGACTTCTATTTGTAATATTTTTAGGCTGTTGTAAACTGTTTGGAGATTTTCTTCAAAACGTGAAGCAGTAAAACAAACAAACAATAATATCTAGAACAAACTTACTCCCACTGATTTTCAGAAGTGATTATTTCTTAGTGATTATTTATTATCAATTACATTCCTCACCCCACCCACTGTTTTTACTAAGGTTATAGCGACTTCCAGAGAATCTCCCATCCATGGCTCATTGGGCTCCACAACCCCACATCTCCCTTGCTCTGTCTTTTGCCAAGGGTACCCACTGTGGCGTTTGCCCTCCTATGTGTGTGACATCATCCTGGGTTCATAGGGAAAGGGTTAACTAATTGTAAAATGACTAACCAATGAGAACTCAGGGGGCAGAGTTAACTGTGTATAAGGTTTAAGCACAGAGGTTTTATAGGGAGTTAGAGTTAGAGTTGTTGAAAAGGCAGTCTGGAGTTAGAAGAGACAGAGAAGATAAGTCTGTGGGTTGGGCTAGTCTGGTGGGAGAGAGTGAGAGAATTTATTAAGAGGAGTCAGTCAAACAGTTGAGATAATCAGCCAGAAGGTATTAGGAAGGTATAGGCCGGTAAAGAAACTAAAGTTAAGATACTGACAGGAATATTATATGAGAAACCATAAACTTGTTAATACAGTGGTACCTCGGGTTACATATGCTTCAGGTTACAGACGCTTCAGGTTACAGACTCTGCTAACCCAGAAATAGTACCTCGTAAGAACTTTGCTTCAGGATGAGAACACAAATCGCACAGCGACGGTGCGGTGGCAGCAGGAGGCCTCATTAGCTAAAGTGGTGCTTCAGGTTAAGAACAGTTTCAGGTTAAGAACGAACCTCCGGAACGAATTAAGTACTTAACCTGAGGTACCACTATATTGTGGATATTAAGGACCTTGTCTACATGGACAGTAAGGGGGAAAAGACCTAAGGGATGTGGAAGTCTAGCATGGTTTAGGAAAAGCTTCTATATTTCTTAAGGGGCAGAGGATGAGGAAGACGCTAAAGTACTCTGGGTAGTGTCTGCAAAGCCCCTCCCCACAAAATGCTGTGATTTGATTGGAATCCGTTTTTTGTTAGCAGCAAAGCATAAAGAAGCCCATGCAGCAAGAAAGATTGGAGGCTTAGATCTCTTATCCCACTCTCATTGTTTTCATTTCCTTCTATTCTCAAACAAGTAAGGTTTTCTTTGCAGCTGAAAACTGGGCAGTTTAAAAACGAGTTCAAAAGGCTGTATTTCTGCTGAAAATCTATAGAGAAATGATGAAGAAGTTTAAGCATTGTGAAGTAGAACAGTTGTGTCCTCTCCTGTACAAATGAGGCTTGAGTAACTTCAGCTGCATGGGCCTACAATTAAGATTGTATGAACCGTTTTTTAGAGTATCACACCTGCAATATTACACATGTTCATGCTATGGAATAAAGTTCCCATAGATCTGAGTGTTAAAGCTTAACAAAATGAGGAGGAGTTGTTAGTATGCCAGTTTGTTAAGTCAGCAACAGAGCATCAGAGCTTCCATGCTGTTGGGGCATGTCATATGGTAAGGACATGTCATCCCCATAATTAGTAATAATGCAGGGAAAGTAAAATTGCTGGGTGAGGTCATATGGGGATTTGGGCTGGTGTGTCACCAGTGTATGGATGACAGCCTCTTGTTTCTGTCCTCTGAACCTCGGGAAGCAGTAGAAGTTGTGAACAAGTAACTGGTACTAGTTTTTGGACTGGGTGTGTGTGAACAAAGGGTGGAGTGACATAGGAGTTAGGTGTACTTGATGAAGTTGTGCTCTCTTGTGAAAAGCAACAGTTTCACAACTTCTGGGAACAGCCTTGGCAGTGGCCCGGAGTGCCTTTCACCAGTTTCAGTTTGTGCGCCAGGTGTGCCCTTTTATGGAAAGGCCAAACTTCACTTAAATCATTCATGCCGACGTTGCTTAGAACTTGAATTAGTTATCTGTTCTGCTTAGGGATGCCCTTGAAGAGAGCTTGGAAGTTTCAAAAGGTAGCTTCTAGGGCTGTGACTAGATCATATTATAACAAACCAATTCTTTGCCAGCCATACTGATTACCAAAATGTATCCAAGCTCAATTAAATAAGTTGTTGTGGCTTAACACTCCAGGGCCAGTGTATCCCAAGAATTGCCTACCCTCTGTGAAACTGTCCAAGCATTACCGGTATGTTGCGCCACTAAGGCCATTATCTATAGCTGCAATAGGAACGTGTAGTTTAAAATTTGGTAAATGTCTCTTTGGTTGCATTGAGTAACACACATCACATTAGCTAAGATATAGCTGAATATGATTATTCAGCTTTTTTCGATTATTACTCCCCTGTTTCAATATACGTAAATAAAAGTATTTGTGTTTATTAGGAAACATAGTTCTAAGCACTAGGACGTATCTTTTCAGAAGCCTTTTTCTTTTTGGTAAATGCTGGGCATGTGCTCATTTATAATCTTCACTGGACAATGCATTTGTTCTCCTCGACAGTTGAATAAGGAGGGGAAAGACATTTTGAAAAATGTGTTCCTGTCGTCTTTATGTGTATGCCTTTCCTTACATCATGTTGAGCAGAATTCCTCAGGGTACCTTGAACAGTAGTTTCTGGGAGCAAGATGGATACCTGACTAGACTAGCTTTGACTAGAATTGTCTCACAAGATTGTTGAGATTATGAGATATTTGTCAGTCAGTTTTAAAGATGGTTAGATTTCAAGACTCAAAACAAAAACAGACTTCACAACTTTTTTTTTTGTAAAATGCAATTTTTAAAAATGTAGCTTCCTTTCTCCGTATGTGCATGTATAATTGATAAAAGACCAGGGCACAATGAGCACTTGGGGAAGGGCCATCCATCATGTGCCAGATTTACAGTTTACACAACAGCAGACAAATAGCTGTATTAATAAGAGTTAAAGCTTAATCCTTGCAGTCATGAACTGCTGCAAATCAGTGCAGTTGTTACAGCTAAGGAAACCCAGCATCATAATTTTTAAACCATAGCAAAATGACGCAGTAATGTAAAGAAAAGCACTTTTGAAATCCTTCATTGCTAATTGCAACAGACATTCATTAATCGTCTGATGGGGCTCAGCATATCTGACCTGTTGCAGAGCCTTGAGCGCTGTGTACTAGATTCTGGGATTCAAGTGCTTCTTGCTCTGCTCATTTCAAATTTTGTGCAAAACCAGAATGGGTAGTGAAATGAAATCCCACCATACAGAATAGAAATTGCAGCCTTCCTGTCCCATAGAGACCCATAACTTATTCTTATTTTTTCTTCGATAACTGAATTCCAGAGATTTTTATATTGTAAGGATAGATTAAAAAACAAAAACCTATTTCTCCACAAGTGCTGTGGAGATCCTGGCAACTGCCAGCATCCATGTCAAAAGTTCCTTTTGGTGAAATGTCTTCATAGTATCTGTCCACATTTAATATCTTTTTGATATCTCTTGATGAATTTCATTCCATAATAAAGCAGCCTGTGGGCATTCCCAGCAAAGATGGAAGAAAGTCACTTTTTATTCTAGAAGAATTAGAAAGTATCAAATTTGCTTGAATGAGACTTGTAGTAAAATGAAATGTGAGTTTGCACATTTTACATTTGAGTTTGCACATTTTTGAAAGGTAAGGAATTCTTTCCACCAGCAGGCAAATTAGAAAGATAATTACTGGATGTGCTTAATGAGTATAACTCTTTGAAAGTATTAGAGCCCTTTGTACTACAGTCTGCGTGTTGCATAATTTCTCTGCTTTGCTAAGGAAGTGTTGACATGCTCTTTTAGGTGTAGCCAACATGGCGCCCCCAGATGTTGTTGGACTCCAGCTCCCATCAGCCCCAGGCATTAAGGCCAGTGGAAGGGATGGCACAAGTTATCATCCAACAGCATCTGGTGAACAACACACTGACTACCCCTGTGTTAAAGGATTGGATACTATAGACGCGGGTGGCGCTGTGGGTTAAACCACAGAGCCTAGGACTTGCTGCTCAGAAGGTCGGCGGTTCGAATCCCCGCAACGGATGGAGCTCCCGTTGCTCGGTCCCTGCTCCTGCCAACCTAGCAGTTCGAAAGCACGTCAAAGTGCAAGTAGATAAATAGATACCACTCCGGCGGGAAGGTAAATGACATTTCCGTGTGCTGCTCTGGTTTGCCAGAAGCAGCTTAGTCATGCTGGCCACATGACCTGGAAGCTGTATGCTGGCTCCCTCAGCCAGTAAAGTGAGATGAGCGCCGCAACCCCAGAGTCGGCCACGACTGGACCTAATGGTCAGGGGTCCCTTTACCTTACTATAGAATTAACATCATGGAGTTTTGTTTTGTTTTCAAATCAAACTGTATTGAAGTTTCAATATCGCCCATTCAAAACCTTGAGATGGATTTAAACAGCATAGTTTAAAACAGATTAATATTGACACAAAGTTGAAAGGGGAAACTAAAAAAAGAATTAAACAGCCTGCTTAAACCCACTAAGAAGATGTTAGCCTGCCCACACACAGAGTCACATAACTTTCAATATGTATATTTAAGAGTCTTAAGACCAGTTCACAAAACCAAGTGGCTGAGTGATAATTTACTTTAAATTCTTTAAATGGAACATGTCAGGCTATTTTTGTGTATCTGTGCAACATGTGGAACATCTGATTTTTTGCCACACCAGAGCAAACTGCAAGAAGAGACATAGTGAAAAACAGATGTTTTGTGCGTCAAATTGCTGCACATGAGTGGGTTGCCATGCAGAGTAGCCTTCATGTGGTAGCTTGGTCTCATGAATAGTCCTCCATGCCCTGAACAGTAAACACTTACAAACTTATTGACTTCAACTTCCATATGATGGCTGTAGCAGTATGGCGGTCGAGGCTACATGGGTAGTGAGATTCTTTCTTTTGTCATAGCCAGCAGCAGGAAAGCCCCACTTCCATGCATGGAGATACCTTGTTAGAGTGCTTAGATATGAATATAATATCTCTCAACCCCCCACTCCATTGATTCTTAAAAAATAACTGAAGTTGATCTTTTGAAAGTTTCCTGAAAACTAACAGTTGGTTGTATAGAGGCAGCAGATAGATGCACACAATTAAATTCCACTGCTTTCATTCCTCATATGGCACCTTGGGACCATTGTTGGCCTAGGACATCTACAGTGCAATTTCTTACTCTTGTCATGTTATAGAAGTGCAATTGAAAAGACTCTTGGCTACTCTTAGTCTCCAGAATAATAAACGACAAGGGAATAAATAAGCCTTAGTACGTACTGGCATGTATTATTGGTAGTCTTGCCAAACACTCATGGTTTGTTTTTTTAAAATATTGCAGCCTGAAATTACTTTTCTAATTCATTAAGAGAAGATAGACAATATTAAAATAAGCAAACGCACCAATGTCCTTGCAAATAATTTCCCAAATAATATATTTGTCCAGATTTAGTAAACAACATTAGCATATATTTGATTTAGACAGTATACAGTTTAAGCTTGCCTAACTGGGATCAAAATTCATATGTAGAAAACAGATGGGATTGCAGCTGGGATCTTGCTGCTCCATCTCTGCTTTAATAATAATCTGGAGTGCACTTTCTCCCTAAGGACTAATTTCTACCTAAGGATTTGCAATGCAATCCTATACATGCTTCCATAGAAGTAAGCTCTGCTGACTTCCGTAGAGCTTACTCTAAGGTAAGCGTTATAGAATTGCAGCCTTAGTTGTATTTTCTAGTTCAGCATCCCCAGGAGGGATCAGAGCTGGATAGAGACCAATTTCATCTCCAGTGTGTAGAATTTTTGTACATAGATTCTTCATAAGAAAGAATATGAAGTAAAGGCAATGAAACTGAAAATGGGGAGGGGGGGAGAGAGAAAGTTTCCAGGCTTGTACATGTATTTGTCTTCATAGAAGGTATATGTATATAATCTATAAAGTAACGGGTTGTATTCAACTAAGGTGTGCTCAGAGTAGACCCATTGGAATTCATTAACCAAAGTTAGCCATATTCATAAACTTTGACGAGTCTAGTCTGAGTAGAACTTACATTTGCTACAACCTAATGTGATATAATAGATACAGTGAATAAATTCAAGCAGGGCATAATCCACCACAAAACCATCATGTAGAAGCTCAGTTGAATTAATGGGGGCTACAGAAAACCACTGCCAAAGACTTGGACAGCTCCCAGCCATTTTAGTGAGGTTTGTGCTGAAGAAGCTCCTAGTGGATTGTGCTGATATCCTGTGCTAATTTGTTACACTGGGCTCTGTTCTTTTTCCAGTACATTTGCTAAACTCTGTTTTTAAGCTGATTTATTCTTCATAATTGCTGCTGTGCTTTTGGCAGTTTGACTCTCCTTTGCACAGAATAAGCAGACTGGATTCTATTCTGCTTCTAATCTCTGGCTTTCCATTTTGGAATTAGTAGGTATTACAAGGAGCAGTTGAAACCTTTTCTTCCATGCTCTTATTTCCTTTCACTTTCAGCTCTAACTAATGACCTGTGTGTTTCTGAATGTAGCCAGTGCTACATAGCTACACCAGGGAGCATGTGCGCCATAGAAAAGAGACATGTTCTACATTGAATAATTACCTGGACAAATATTTTCAATTCATATAAAAAGTTCTTGATAGTGCTTGATTTTGCTTCAAGGACCTGTTGTTAGTATTCAGGCCTGTGAGCCTGTGAATGTAATCCTACAGTGTATTTACACCCCCATTCCCACCCCAAAATACTATTAAGGTTTTTTTGCCCTTTATTCTGTTGATGTTCCATATGTGCCTGCTGTCTGAGTGCATGCAGACACATGTTCAGTCCTAATAAGCAGATCCTCTTTCACCCAGTGTTTGAACAGCAGTTGAAAGAAGATGCACTGGTTTGTAAAATGCCTAGCAGCAGGCATTAAGAATCCAGTTATAGCAGCTGTCATCAGTAGAAACACACAGGTGTTCCCAGTAATATGTGCAGCTTTATTTTATAACATACAGTTGTGTTTTTTTCTGTGGCTCAATATTTATAACATCCAAATGGGTAACTTGCAATAACCTACTTGTTGTTGTTGTTGTTGTTGTTGTTAACCTAGTGGGTTACACCCAGTGTTTCAAAAGTACAAAGATGCTCCCGAATTAATCTGCTTCCCCCTCCTCCTTCTCCCAAAGCCCTCTTCTGAGGGTTGGAGAAGCTCAGGAAAGGTCTCGGGCAGGAGTGGCTAACTTGAGGTCCTCCAGATGTTGCTGAACTATAATTTGCATTAATTTCTGGCTGCACTTGGTGGGGATTGATGGAAGTCATAGTACAGAAACATATGGCAGGGGGAGCAAGTGTGAGAGGGGAGGTGGGGGAAATGGAAGAAAGGTTTCTTACAAAAGTGAAAACTTTACAGAAGTATTTTTGATGAAGCTCAATGGGATTTATTCCTTAACAAGAGTGCTAATGGATTTCCACCTCAAAGTGAATTCACTTAAAAACGATGGCTAATGAAATGAGAGCAACTGACTTTCAAGTACATTTTCTTTGGACCTTCACCCAACCCCTCTTCACACATTATGCAGGTGAAGTGGGGTCCATGTATTGAAGGAGCAACGTGGCCATGCTGCTGGGGCCCTCCCTGTTTCATTGAGCTCCCCAGCCCCCCCCCCTTCCACACATTGAGTATGGACACCTGCATCTGGGAAGCTGATGTATGTAAACCTCTATGGGATTTGGAATCCTGCATGGTTGGGATTGCAGCATACAGGAGGGCAGCCAGCAACATAACTTCACTGTCCTTTGAAGACAGAGGGGGCTTCAGAGATTCATTGAAGGTTGCTGTCCTAAATGAACATAGGACCACATGTTATGTGGCAAAGTTTCTATTCAGAGTGTGCATCTGGGTAAGAATTAATGTCTATCTGGTATTTAGTTTAAGTTTGCATTTCCCTCCTGTACAAATACAGGGGAGTGCTGATTGGTCCTAGTTTTTCAGAAGTGGGAATTCCCACAGTGAAAGATACACATGTGGGATTGATACATTAGAATCTACATTCAAGTTGCATGCTTTTTCCTGCAATGTTTTCAATGTGTGAATTGTATCTTTTCCTAACATTGGTAACTTTTTGAAATCCCAGATTTGTGTGTACTATTCTTCTTGTTAACAGTCCATTTAATTACAAATATACCTAGGCTCAGTACGTAATATTTCTTCATCCTTGCACTACTGATCAAAAGCTTTTTATTAAATCTAACAGTGCCAGAAAGAGAACTTTACTTAGTGGAAACCAAGGTTCATGCATTTTCAGGGAAGGTGGTGTGTTTTTTTTTCCTGAGCAAGAAAAAGAGTTTGGACCTCAATTAACCTATGAGTCAGTGCTGCTGCAGGCCAACTATTTTTTCCCTTTGATCTCCCCACTGCTTTGTATTATAAGACTGGGAATTATCACCTCCCACTTCAGTTTTGCTCACTTTACTTTTCCAGTTTACAGACACCTTCACGTCAAGCTCTGTTTATAATCCCTGCTCCCATCTCTTCCCAAACTTATCAGAGGAACTGTTGATATAAAACAGCAATTCAAAAATATGCATTTTAAGAAGAAAGTCGTATTTCATTTACATCCTTTAGATATCTGCTATATGGAAATACATATAGAATCCAATAAATATTTTTTTTCTATTGCTCAATATATGCATGTGCAGGCAACTTAGCATCTTTTATGTAAATTCTTATGTACCTAACCCTACTAAGTAGAGTTTATAGCTTGTGGGAGTCACAACTTAAGTACCATTGAAATCAGTGTGAAAACTTAATCCAAAGTTAGTTTGGATCCAAATAAATAAGCATACATAGAAAGGCACTGTGGAAAATAACTTTAGACACACACTTGTGTACAGAAGTTGTGGCACAAAATAGTTTACAATTGACAACATATCAAAAAAATAGCAGACAGATGTTAACTTTATGACAGATATCTACATCAATCCCAGTCTTATAAAGGCATCAGTACAATTGTACAGTGTAAGATACTTAATTTGTGAACTTTTAAGGATGTTTCAATTAAATGCCCAGTGTCTACTCACTTTCCTTTTGAAAGTGGTTTTTCAAAGAAATGCTGTGTATGAGCTTTTGGTGTTTGGGGTAATTTTTTAACCCATTCCAGGCCTATCTGAATAACAGGTATTTTGACTTTCCTCTTTATTTTTTTCTTCCCACCCCCCTTTTTGGTTAACATGATGAAACAGATGATAGTGAAAGTGGGAAGAAAATCTCTTGATAAAAGCTGTGAGGTGACAAAAGCTTTCTCTGGGCAGTTTTGCTACTAGATTCATGGCTAGTTGGCTTATTACAGTCCTTGGAGAGTTAGAAATAGGGTCAAATAGTGATGTGAAACTGTGCTGTGGTTTTGTAAAAATTGCAAACAGCAGCTTCAGACCTACCAAACTGGGTTTGTTTGTTTTTTGTTTGGAAACAAAATCCAGATTTCTTCTCTCATACTTTTAATTGAAGAGGAGCTTTTGTTTTGCTTTTAAAAAAAAAACAACAACCAAAAAACAAGAACCAAAAAACCCCACCCAGCATAGATGTCTTATGTGTGTAATTCTCTGAAGTGGCACCTTTTAATTTACTTAGTCAAAATAGGAGCTTAGACTTTTTTTGTGGTGTGTTAACTCTCCTATTTCTAATGCCTGCTAGAATATTTTATTGCTTTTGGTGGAGTCACTTTGGTGGAACCAAAATAATTTTGGTTTTCCATTCTTAACCAAAGAAAGGGTGTGTGTATAAGTGTAATCCTTCATTATTTTCACATTTTACTACCCATGTTTTCCTTTATCCATTGCATCAGCACTCTTTTAAGATTTTGTCCTCAGAGTCGTCAAAGAAGGCAAAAACTGCATATTTCAAAAGGTGCAGCTCCACCCCCAATTTGGTTGTCTTCATTCCCACCCCCCTACCCCCACTTTCCTGGGAAACGGACATTGTAATAAATATAATTCCATAGGTCGTGGGGCATAAATTGATTTTATTAGCTCTTTGTCCTGGCCATAAAATGTATCACACCCTATGCTCTTCTAAGTAAACCATTAAACATGGGTTACAGCTATACTAACAAATGGTGGTTTTTCACATACCGTGTATTCATTTTAATAAAATCTCTCTTGCATGAAAAATCACATTTAAGTCATTGGGAAAGATTATTTGCATATATTCCTAAGGGTGAGAATTGACATTCTAGTACAAGGCTATAGAATGTAAAGCAAATACACATTCATTCATTTATTTTAATGTGATGTGATGATAAAAAATTATCAAAATTCATCGAAGAATGCTGAACGCCTGGAAATTGCTGTTGATAACTGTCCAAGCTTACGTTGACATCTTCCTGTTGACAATTAATATTTATGTCTGCTATTTGTTCCATAATGGAGTCTGGTCTTGTAGTTTCTGACAAAGATCTATGCCTGAAGTTTTTTTTTTATGTATATTGAAATGAATTATGCATTACAAGTGTGTTGAGTGGGTCACTGTAAAATTTTGTAAAAGTTCATGTTGCAACCAAAAAATACTGGGCAAAATTCAGCCAATGAAATCATTAGGACTTTGAAGTTCTTAACGTGTGCCAGATCATGCTTGTTCTTATTTGATTTTGACTGTATACACTATGTTCTGCATAGCACCAAGCATGGTATTTGCACTGAAGTGTTTATTACTGTAACTTTTAGTAGGAATGGTAAGGTAAAATTCCTCTTGGGTCACCAGCGCTATTGTCGATGTTTATCTCACTTGAGATACTGTGTCTATTATTTAACCTGGTTTCCCCCCGCCCCGCCCCCTGTTCCTTAATTTCACCCAGTTATGTCTAGACAGCATCTGTGAGTTTTGCTAAACACCTCACCTTTATGTTTAGCCTGTAATAATAGGAATGGTCTACAATACCACTTGTAAAGGTTTATGAACTTTTGCCCTCTTTCTAAACTTCCACACACACTCTCCCCCAAACCTCCTGGGCTCCCTAAACTATTCCTTCCCATCCGTTTTTCTCTGCTCCAGCTCATTTTCAACACACTCCCTGTCCACACAATACTTCATCTCGTCCTCTTTTACAGCAATCCCTGTGTGGTTTCAACTCACTTTTTAAGAGCTTTGTTCATGAATAGGCCTTGCCATGATCCAGAAAGTGCGTTGGGTGAATCCACATGCTTCTCTGAACTGTTTGGGGATTAGGCTTTCCATACATGAGGTTAAACAACACTGGCTGTACTTTGCTCTGCAGACCAACTTTGGCTGCAGCTACCACCGCCCTGCACTTCTTGTACTCTAGATATTACTGGGTAGCAACAGTCGGAAATCAGCTGGTGTATGTCTATGCAACCTTTATTCATATCTAATAGTATTTCTTCCAATATACACTTGTTCTTCCCTGTATCATATCAAGCAATAAGATGACCCTAGTGTTTAGAAACGGAATTGCTGTGTGGGTAGCTATTTGAACAACCAAGAACAAAAGCCAAACATTAAAATACACAAGCTATGTTGTATTTATGTTAAGACATTTAAAACCTGTACTGGAACGTAGAATAAGTGCTAACCCTGCTTACGGCCAATGGTGAGCCTGATCACTGGGTTTCTTCTTAGATAAAGTACAAAAGTACAATTCATTTGGCAGAGAGAGAGCTGTAAAACCGTGTTTATGAAAGACAATCTTACTCGGCTACGAGTGATCGCCAAAGAAGAAGAAGAAGAAGAAGAAGAAGAAGAAGAAGAACTACCTTTCTTGGTTGTTATTAAGCACTGTGGTTTGTAATTTAGAATGGTTTGCTCTGTCCCACTACTTGCAGGTCACTATTGAATTGGAGCAAGTAGAACCACTGGGTTGAATCCAGACTTAAAAACCTGAAATTAGTTCTCACTGAAATCAGTTGGGCAAGCTTGAATCCTGTTGATTTCTGTGGGCAACTAACCTAGTCTGGATTCAACCCATTGACCATCATTTTCTGTACACAGAGCCCCTACTGGAGGCAATAGACTTCTGTTGATACAGCCTAGAATAGCATCTGGGGTTGTGTGTTGTTGTTTTTTTGCTGCTGCATCACACTGTTACCTTGTGTTAAGCTGGTGGTCTACTAAGACCCCTAGATCCTTTCCACATGTACTACTGGCAAGCCAGGTGTCCCCCTTCTTATATTTATGCAACTTGTTATTCCTGCCTAAGTGTACATAGAACCTTACATTTAGGCCCAGTTCTCCAATCTTCAGCACCACAGTCACCTTTCTCCTATGAGTTTTGGAGGTTTCAAAAGTCAAAGCTAGCCTGCTCTTTTCTTCTGATGGGAGTTTCACCATTTGCCTCAACAGGAATGGATCTTACTCTGGACTCTGAGGAAAAAAAATCTTCTTTACATTTTATGGCTGTTAGTGGACTGAATGTGCATTTAGTATTGGTTTTCTGCAAATTGTTCTATCTCCCTGACACACACAAAAGGAGCAGGGCGACTGTGGTGTTGGAAAGAGGGAATCTTTGGGTAATAGTATAACCTCATGGGTGAATGAGAGAACATGGTACAATTTTCTTTTTGTCTTGAATCCAAGCACTGGCTGAAACAGCTCATCATAATTAGAAGCTTCTCAGCAGCTGTGGATAACCTTGAAGGTTGCACTGGGTCCCTTTTATTACCCTTGGCTCTCTGCTGCATTGTAAATAATGTCTCATTAAAAAATGAAAAGCTTTGTCTTCCAGAATTAACTTTATAAAAAGGTTACACTCTACATCCTGAAATGTATCTCTGGCTGAACCTCTGTCCTCCCCTGTATTAAAAAAAAAAATTCTGAGGAATTTGTCAAAAGCTTTTAGTAGAATTGATGTATTCAGCTTAGCTGTTTCGGTTTTCTGAAAACTAGTAAGCACTCATGCTTAATGACAATAATGTTTCTGGAGGGAAAAATCAGAAAGAGATTGAAATTAGAGTGAAGAGGAAATATTTGTTCAGGGGGAAAGTGCAAGTCTGCAAGGGCTAAATACATGTTGAAACATGTTGTTAGTGAGTCACTGCACTCATTACCACTTGCTTGCAGTTAGCAAAAAGGTTTAATAGTCCTTCAGATTAAAATCAAGGAGCATGAGTACTATTATATATAGTTGCGTTCTCCAAATTTCATAGCCATTTCTTTAGCTTTTCAAAGGAAGATGCCTGCCCTCTGAAATGATGTACTGCAGACATCTGCCAGTTAGACATGGGGCTGGGAGGATTGTTTATGGTTTTGTGAGCACTGCTGAAGAGTTGGCTGAGGAACTGCCTTCTTAACTTTTCCTTCTCTGCAAAGTTTTCTCTCCTGTTAGCCTTGTCTGCGTATGCCAAGCCACTTCAGCACTGGGCAGTCAGTTTCTGTCTGAACTTTGATTAGTGTGTTTCTACTTTCAGAATAGCTTGAACATTTTGTGATTCAAGGTGACTAATGCAGAACAGAAGTAATACACTATAGCTTACATAGTCTCTCTTCACTTGTCACGTTGAACCAAACTATGGCGTGCTGGCTAGATTTTCCTATTTGGAGTGGATTTTATTTGGGAACTAAAAATGTGATGGAAATCTGGTGCCTCAACATGGGCATGCAAATTTGTCTTCAGAATTCCAACTCCAGCATTCTACCATCTTTTCCTGAAAAAGGAGGGTTCCTAAACTTGGCTTTGAGGGGGTCAGGAGAGCAGTGTGTGGGTGGAGGAGAGAGTGGATCATTCCACAGGGAAGTTGAAATGCTCGTACAGACAGAGCAGTGCTGCTTTATTCATTCATCAAATTTGTATACCGCCCTTCAGCCACAAATCTCGGGGCAGTGCACAACATAAAAACACAGTATAAAAACATGTTGCGTTCTACCCATAGTGTCCCCCCTTTAAAAAGTGTGCTTGCAGCACCCATTACTAGAGACATTACTAGTAGCAAGTGTTGCCTCAGTTGTTGTTTTTAAGTATTGCTTTGGTGCTTTTCCTTCTTCTTCCATGGATTTCCAAGTCTGCCTACATACCATCATAACATATGGCTACAGTTATATGATTATTATTTCAGGGAACTTTTTTTTTCATGAAGAGGAAAACATCTGGGTTGGAGAATACTGTAAAGTGAAAATGTTTCTGCTCTGTAACTTACCATAGTATTAAAGGGCCTAAAATAATAATAATTTTAAACATGTAAGGGAGATTTTTAAAGCAGTTTTGTAAAGACCTTTTACTGCTAAAGCTTTTGTAACCTCTATAAACTGATGAGTTACCCTGAACCTGAGGGGTAGCCAACGTGGTACCCTCCAGACATTGATGGACTACAACTCCCATCAGCCCCAGCCAACATGGCCAGTAGGGCGGTTCATAAGAAAACTTTGTTTTGAAAATGCCTGCTCCAAAGGTCTTGTCTTACTACACGTGGGATTATATAGCTATGTCTGAAATTTTATGCATATCAGTTAATATCTTGACCCTCCTCCATGAAAATAGCTGTTTACTTGGCCATTTTCCTATGTCGTAAAGGCTGAAATTTCAATTCTGTGGAGCAGGGTCAAGATATTAACTGATATTGGATGCCTTTGGAGCAGGCATTTTCAAAAAAAGGTTTTTTTTATGAACCTCCCTAATGGCCAGTGGTCAGGGAAGATGGGAGTTCAAATCTCCAAAATCTGGAGGGCACCAGGTAATAACTCCCAAAGTATTTCAAACAGTTAAATTACACATACAATACATTAGCAGTACAATATCAAAGCAGCACAATACCAATTTAACTCTCAAGTATGCTTCAAGTATGCTATTATGGATAACGAATATAACATATATGGGACGCGAGTGGCGCTGTGGGTTAAACCACAGAGCCTAGGACTTGCCGATCAGAAGGTCAGCGGTTCAAATCCCCATGACGGGGTGAGCTCCCATTGCTCGGTCCCTGCTCCTGCCAACCTAGCAGTTCAAAAGCACATCAAAGTGCAAGTAGATAAATAGATACCACTCCGGCGGGAAGGTAAACGGCGTTTCCATGCGCTGCTCTTGTTCGCCAGAAGCGACTTGGTCATGCTGGCCACATGCTGGCCACATGACCTGTACGCCAGCTCCTTTGGCCAATAAAGCGAGATGAGCACCGCAACCCCAGAGTCGGCCACGACTGGACCTAATGGTCAGGGGTCCCTTTACCTTTACCTTTAATATAACATATAGTTAATTAGCTGTCTTGATTCAAAATCAGGGCTGCTGCAAGATTCTAGAAACACTCAGAATTTGGCAGTCTGTAGGTCTTGGCATATGCAGGCTTTGGCATTAGCACAAGCCAAGACATAGATGCCTCCTCTGCACCTGTTGTGGTCTGCGTAGTACAAATCAGGCTCATTCCAAGAGGCACCATGCACATTGAACCTCTGAACCTCCAGGTACCCCTCTATGCGCACAACACATCCAAGCTTATGAGGCACCATGGGAACTTCTAAGTTCTGTCAGCATTCAACACCCTTTCACAAGGGATAGTTCTAGTTAGAGTTGGATTAAAATATGCAGTTTAATGTGTCTTTAATGATGGATCACTTAATTGTAATGATCTCAGCCCTACCACAAATGGGATCCTTTTGTCATATTCTTTTTTACAAGCTGCCAGATACTAGTGTCATCTGAACGACTTTACTCTTGTTGTTTGCTTGGAGGAGTCTGCATTACTTTCCAGAGATTAATCCAGCTGGGGAATGTTGTATGTTCAGCTCAGTGTTAACACAACAAATGATGAACTCACACATGCTTTCAAATAAACTGGCATAAAGCCACAGTAATTAATGTCACTTGACCTACGTCTGTCAAGTCCACACAATAAGTCACACAGCAACTATGAGTGGTGGTAGCAAAACTGTTTATTTAAGCCCAGAACTACCCCAGTCATGTATGAAGTAGGATAGTGTCCCCTTTTCATATGTGATGGCCTGGGACTCGGGATCAGACTCAGAGTCCACACCGGATCCTTTGCCCCAGGCAGCATCTGAACCTAGTCTGGGGCCTGATTCTGAAGAGCCCCAGGCTGCACAGGTTCCCCTGCAACAAGCACCAGCTGGGCCGAGTCAGGGGCCTGAGCCTACCCTGGCTCCAGATGCGGGGATTACCTCGTTGCCTTCAGCTGGGCAATCACTTACAGCTGCTCCACTACCAATTGGGTCAGGAGAGGTTGAGGCAGCCTCTGGGTCTAGTAACCCACCGACATCTCCCGAGCTGCAGAGACTGAGGTCTGAGAGGAGGAAAGACCTGAGTACTCGCAGGAGGAGTGCTCACCTTCGGGCAAGACAGGGAGGTGAGTCACCAGGGGATCAGGACCAGCCATTACCCCGACAGAGATAAAAGGCTGCTAGACCCCACCCCAGGTTGCGGGAGGAACATTGCTGTTTGCCAGAACCTGCCTGTGATCCTGTGCCTGACCTTGCCTGGTTTCCTGCCTCGTGTCCTGCTTTGGCCCTGCCAGACTGACTCCTCGCAGAACTCTTGGATTCGGGACCGGGCCTGGACTGCGTTACCCCCGGGCCCAGCACATTGTAGGGTGGAAGTGAACAGGTGGCGAGTGGTAGTTGCTTCTCCATCAGCAGTTTTCTGCCCCAGAGCACTTTTCTCATCAACTCTTGATTCCAGAAGCTTGGTTGGGAGAGAGAAAATAGTCAAGATGAGACTTTGAAAAGTAAGAGGTGATGCAAATAGTGATCTCCACCCCCAGGATGGGTCTACCACTACTGTGTTTTCTTTGAAGCTCAGATTGGTTGAGGACAAGGAGCTAAGACTAGTGAAAGGAAAATGTAGATAAGGATAGCTTAGTCAGTAGAGCATGGAACTCTCAATCTCATAGTTGTGGGTTAAAGCCCCATGCTGTGCAAAAGATTCCTGCTTTTCAGGGGGTTGGACCAGATGACCATTGTGGTCCCTTCCAACTCTGCAATTACACGATTCTGTGATTCTAAGGCACATTAGAGACCAGGCAACGGAGGCAGAAAGAATGCTGGCTGGTACCCCATAGCATCCCTATATCCTTTGTTGTTGAGTCCACTCTGACCAACTTGATATACACACTCAGTGATAACAACTTGATTGAGGGATTTGACTGATACTGGCTGATTTTAAAATGTTAGTTTTGGAACCTTATACCACACTGTTAATGACATATTTTTGTTTCAAGCACATGCCTGTCTGACATGTGGTCACTATAGTTAATGGGCTTTTGTTTGTACACTGTACAGTTTGTTCGTGGGTCCTGAAAGCAGCTTTTTACCCTGAGGGCTATCAGTCAGGCTATTTTGTTCATGTTTTTATTATCAATAGCTGAAAGGATCGAGCAATAACAGTGCCATTGTCCTGTGGAAGCACTTTATGCATCCATCTGGACAGATTTGGCAGGTGTGGCTGAGTATTCCACTTTGTGGTGGAAAATCGAGCATGCGAGGCCACTTTCCATAAGTTGGATTTGTTAGCATGAGTTTAAACGGGGGCTGTCTGTGCTGGGAAGAGGCAAATAGCCCCTGCTGAATGTCCAAGGTACTTCCATCCTCTCTGCTTTCTGCTGAAAATTCCAACCTGGAGGCAAGCGATAGTTTTATGGAAGCCGAAAGTGGTTTGAGAGGCTGCGCGTCCCATGGTGTGCATGGACACATATTCTCACACACACCTTTTTGTGCCATTTTCACCTATAGTCAAACAAGTTAAGGAGTTTGCTTTAAAACAAACAAACAAACCTTGCCAAACCTGTTTAGCAAAGTCACGAGTGGGATCAGTGTACGCGCCATAAGCAGTGATCCCTCTTTCAAGCTGCCTGTTAAATCTTTTCAGCAGTCTCCATCTGTAGGTCTCATAGCCTTAATTACTTTAGAAAAAAGACTGCAGAGGTTGCATTGTAATGTATTGTTGGGTCCTCAGGGAGCTCTTCCAGCAGTGAAGATGAGGTCATACAACTGGGTGAGGTGTGTCATACAACTGGGTGGTGGTGGTGGGGTGTGTGTGTGTGTGTGTGTGAGTGAGAGAGAGAGAGAGAGAGGGGGGGGGGGAGAGAGAGCACAATGAAGGTAGATAAAGGTGCACGGACTACCCAAGGCCATTTCTTTCAGTGGAGCTCTTTCCTTCCTTTTCTATTTGCCAGACATTTTTCATAGCATTAATATCCAAGGGGCAAGAATAAGACTAATAAAAAGAATTTGCCACACACTGCTTTGCTTCACAGGAAGGCTAAGAAGGCATGGAGTGTTGAGGTCCTGTTCAGCAAATAGTGAAGCCATGTTCAAGTATACAGAAGATCCTTGATGTGATTATTAATTTTCGGGGGAGTGGGTGGTTCGTGAAGAAAATGGCACAAGTAGGACTGGCATTGCCTCCACTCTTACACTATAGTCCACATTTTTCTCCCAGCTTGGCACCAAGCATGGCACAGTATGGCCATACCCTCGGGGGGTCCACAAATTGTGTTTGGATTTCCTAGCCAGTCACTGTTTGCCCTCTATGCCTGTTCCTTTCAATGCCCCTCCCCAAGTTCAAGAGGGGGAAGGGATTTTACTTATTTGCACTGTGGTATGAAGAAGGCAGGATAAAGCAGGAGTCCTCTTATGCTGTTTCTCATCTTCCTCAAACTGCTGTGCAAGGCGACTCAAAGCCCAAAGAGCTTGAGGGAGAGGCAGAGTCTTGTTTCAACAGTGCAGAGATTTGCATAAGGAGGGGGGGGGCTCATGCTATTATTGTGGGATCTTGTGTTCTCGCTGCTTGTTTTCTGGAATATAGTGATAGGTGCCTTTGCCTCATAATTTTTTATTTTTATTGTAAAAGAACACCTTTTTAAATTAAGCTTAAGTTCTCAGATAATTTAACTTGCTAAGAAAGATGCTGGTGACTTTATATATATATATATAAGAGCTGTTGTGAAGTCTGAAATTGGCAGGCACTACTTTCATTTTGCTGCTAGGAAAAGATCTGTATTGTGCGTCCTGCGTTACCTCTTCCAGATTGTAACTAGATACATTTTGTGTTGTGTTACATTTCAGGCAGCTGTTCTTGATGTACAGCCAAAAAGTACATGCTCATATGCTTAACAGCTAGACAGAAATGGGACTTGCACTGAGCCTGGCTGCCTTTGCTTCACACAGAAGAATTAACCACATTAACTGTTTCAGCATGAAAAGTAGCTTTCTGATAGTTGTAAATATTTTGTTACTTACTGTTCAGAGAAATTTGGGTTCAGCATAGCATTGAAGGGCATTATTTCATAGGTATTTTGCAGTCTTTTCTTCTGCTTGCAGATGGCTTGTACACTAGTAATCTTGCTTTCCTTCTCTGAAGACCCCCATCTATCACCTTTTGGACCCCACCCTCATCTATCGCCTTTTGGAAGGATGGCTAGATTTAAACGACTGCTTCTTCTTTTCTTTTAACTTTATAGCTGCAGCGTACCTTTCCTTTCCTCCTACAGATCCTTACAGTGCAAAGGTTTGGCTTGCTACAGAAACCACGGAGGGAAAGTAAAACCATTTCCCTGCCAAAATTGTGAGAGCTGGCTCTGTACAGAGCTGCCCCCATCAAAAGAACTGGAGGAGAGACAGGGGAGTACACTTGATAGGCTGCGAAAATCTCCCACGTGGAAATGCAGCACTGGGATCCATCAGTGTGCCAGATATGTGGGCTCTTTGGGGGCTCCTGCCCCATCCGGCGATACCAAGGCCCTATTGTTTCTGTTTTAATTTTGGGTAAGGGTGTGCCCAGATTTTCAGGCTGGCAGAAGCTGTGCACCCTGCTCCCCCCACCAGGGCCTAACACCCAGCAAAGAAAAACTGTCTGCTACTGCATACCTTTCCTTTTCTTTTTCCTTACCAGCTGGAGTGAAGTACTCAGAGCAGAGGTAGGCAACCTAAGGCCTGGGGGCTGGATGCGGCCCAATCGCCTCCTCAATCCGGCCCACGGACGGTCCGGAAATCAGTGTGTTTTTACATGAGTAGAATGTGTGCTTTTATTTAAAATGCATCTCTGGGTTATTTGTGGGCATAAGAATTTGTTCTTTTTCTTCTTCAAAATATAGTCCTGCCCCACACAAGGTCTGAGGGACAGTGAACCGGCCCACGGCTGAAAAAGGTTGCTGACCCCTGACTCAGAGCAAACAAACAAAAAAGCCCCCCTGCCTCTGCTGGCTGGTTAACCCTTTCTTGAAACACATAGGTTTAGTGTTGTTGGGTTTTTTAATCCAAAATTATTTTCTGGTGCTTTACTTTTAATGACAGCAATCTTGTTCTCATTTGTCTTTTTCCTCATCTGGAGTACACTGAATGGAAGTTAGTGCAATATTTTCAGGGCTGCAAGCTGGGATCCCCTCTAGGCTTCCAAGCTATCGTTCTGTTGAAATGTATTTCAGAATCTGTGTGTAATGCTGCAGCTCAGCCCTGGAACTGTTACAGCAGCCTCCTTTTATTTTATGTTGTGAACCACCCTGAGATCTGTGGGTAAAGGGCAGTATACAAATTTTAATAATAATAATAATAATAATAATAATAATAATAATAATAATTGCTCAGAAGTAAGCCCCACTGTGTTCAAGGGGCATAAAAAGGTAAAGGACCCCTGACAGTTCAGTCCTGTCATGAACAACTCTGGGGTTGCGGTGCTCATCTCGCTTTACTGGCCGAGGTAGCCGGCGTTTGTTTGCAGATAGTTTTTTGGGGTCATGTGGCCAGCATGACTAAGCCGCTTCTGGCAAACGAGAGCAGTGCACAGAAACTCCGTTTACCTTCCTGCCAGAGCGGTACCTATTTATCTACTTGCACTTTGACGTGCTTTCGAACTGCTAGGTTGGCAGGAGCAGGGACCAAAAATGGGAGCTCACCCGGTCATGGGGATTCAAACCACCGACCTTCTGATTGGCAAGCCCTAGGCTCTGTGATTTAGACCACAGTGCCACCCACGTCAAGGGGCATAGTGCCTATCAAATGCATTTAAAATTGCAGTTCAAAGATTAAATTCAATGGGACTTAACTTCTGCACTCCGTGCAAATAAGCATATAGTTGAGAACTGAAAATTGTGTTTTGTTTTGTTTTTGCAATGGGATTTAGGCATGTTTCATTTTATATGAAAGCTCTTGCTTCCCATTTCCATCTTTGAAGAAAAATGCTCCATTCATGTAACAGGGTTTCGTATGCCACATGTGGAGTATTCCTTCCCTTGTGGAACAGGGAAAGTTCGGCACACACTCTCCATTAGTACTACTGGATTATGTTCAACATTTGCAAGATAAGTTACTTCAAGTGATATGTTACTTTTAGTCTCTGGGGCTGCAATCCTATGCATATTTACTTGGAAGAAGGCCCCACTAAATTCTGTATGACATCTGAATAAATATGCATAGGATCAGACCTTAAATCCTATAATTGCCATTAAAATTCACCTTAGTATCTTTATTTTAAAGATTGCAGGGGAGTACAGTTTCGAAACACAAACAAGCACCCCTCTCTTTACAGTGGTACCTTGGGTTAAGAACCTGATTCGTTCAGGAGGTCCGTTCTTAACCTGAGGTACCACTTTAGCTAATGGGGCCTCCCGCTGCCGCCGCACGATTTCTGTTCTCATCCTGAAGCAAAGTTCTTAACCCGAGTTACTATATCTAGGTTAGCGGAGTCTGTAACCTGAAGCGTCTGTAACCCGAGGTACCACTGTACTTGGGTATCCCTTCCTGGCATTGCCACAGGAAAAGCTCAGGTCATGGCCAGGGCATGTTTTTCTCCAAGGAACACACTGCAAATCATATCTTTTTTTAAAAGGAAATGTTATGAGACACATAGTTTATTAAATTGGATTAGCCATGCAGCGGCTCTTTACTCACTGATATACTTTGCTGTATTGCTCGTGGTTGAGAGAAGGCAGGCTGGTGTAGAAAAATATCAGTCTACGAAACCAAAAAAGGGGGGGGGGGATGTGGTATTTCTTTCTATTTAGATGGGCAGAATAACAATTCTAAGGAGGTCTAGATTTTATGAGAAATTATCCAGCGCACTTGGCTATGTCTACTTTCTGGGAGTGTTTGTGTTTGTGAGGCGGGCATGAGAATGAGACCAAAAGAGATGTATTTTTATGGTGGCCAGTACCTCCGCATTTTAAGCATCCCTGTTGCAAGTGTTAGGCCACATTCATGCCACGCATTTAAAGCACCACGAGACCACTATAAGCCGCCATGGCTTTCCCACAAAGAGTTCTGAGAGCTGCAGTTTGTTAAGGGTGCTGAGAGAAGACCCCTGTTTCCCTCCCAGAGCTACAATTTCCAGAGTTCCCTGTGAAGAGGCATTGGTTGTTAAATCACTCTGGGTTCTTAGGGAAGGTACTGCCAGTCCCATCTTTTCCAGGGCACCCATGCTTTATATAAAAGAACTGCAAGCAGAATTTATCTCTTGGCATATATGGTAAACTAAGCAGAGTAACCACTGTATATTTCTGAGGTTCTCCTATTAGAAACATATTCTTCTGTTTGGTTTGAATTTGGCCTTATGAGCATTCGTGAAAGTCTTGTTATCCTTGGTTGCATAACTTGGCTACAGGGGAAGTCACAAATACCTTCACCCAGATGATCTGCTGATTGTACCCTCTTCCTAGATGAAGGACAGTCTGGAAAACAACAGATTTGCTGTTGCAAAGATCTTCCTCAGTCCATAGCAGGGATGGAAACCTCAGACCCATGGCTCATACTTGGCCCACCAGGTCTCTCCATTTGGCCCATGAGGTTTAAAACAAAAACAAAAAAAACTACACCCACCTGCTCAACACTATCTGGAGCCAATAGTGAATAATCACTATGGCTTTGTTTTGAGCTTTGTTGGGCCCACAGAAAGTAATCTGCGAATACAGGTTTTTAACTCTTATCCTGAAGTACATGTTTACTGTCTTGTATCTTGGCTGTCATGAAGGAATCACAATAAATTGTTAGATCACAGTTATGCCATGGGCCTTGTTGGTGTTCTTCACATTGTTAGCCTAGAAGTTCATCTAGGCTGCTTCTTCTGACATTATTTCCCTATGGTAATTTTGCACTGGCATTTCTTTCAATCCACATCTTTTCTAAGGGTGTGAAATCCATTCATGAGCCACAGAAAATCCCAACAGTAGCCTGGCATAATCATTGATGCTGTCAAACAAATTTAATAAATAACTAACATTTAAAACAGCAGCAACTGCTGCACTCTACACAGGAGTCAGAAGGGTATTATTAGCACACAAGGCCCCATTCATATAAGTGTAGAAGTGTGAGCTTCTCACTGTCCTTCTGCAGCTTGATGCATCACAGCAGCAAGACAAGATGCTCACGTACAATTTCTTCTAGTTTTCCTGAGTGAGAGGACCAAAGACCATGCAGGAACTTTTCACTGGCTAGCATGTATTTTCCTTACTGCATTGGTTTAGAGTATAATCCTGGTCTCTGTTTTGCAAAGGGGAGAGCAAATGAGGGAGTATATTGGGTTGGCCTTCTCTTCCTTCTTTCCAACCCCTTCCCATTCAGCAAGTGTAGCATCTTTTGCTATGTGACAGGTGAGGTCACCATCTACTTAGGTTGCTGGGTGCCTGGCTTCACTATTGCAGCTCTTTTGCTCAACGTACTCGTTCCTGCTGCCACTTGGTATGTGGGTCATGGGATTCCATAGTATGTGGTTCCCACATGGAGGAAAGGAAAGTCTTCTTTTTTCCCCATCACTGTGTGCCTTCTGCAACAGAGAGTAGAATTGCACCCTTTAAGACTATATTTCAAATTTCAGCATGTTTTCTGCATGTGAAAAACTTGTATTTCTTTAAAGCATTTTAAGCCATTTTAACCAAGGTGGTCAGATTGGGAGACAGGGAGAGAACATCAGAATTTATAAACAATAGGAGTTTAGCACTCTCAAAATTAGATTGACAGAGTATGGTAAAATTGACATTGTGCTTCCAGCTTATACCATGACTTAGTTCATCTTATTATGCTGTGAATGTAATCCTTTTTTTGGAAGCCTATCTGGAAAAATTGAACCTACTCTAGTACATCAGCTGTTTATAATCAAAGAAACATATGTTTAAAAGAGCTACAGGGCCTTTATAAACTATGTGTGCAAATTACCTTTGGAATTGGTTTATTGAGTTGTTGAGACCATTGCTTTGGGTAACTGTTCTGAAGCATTGTTATGAATTAATTGCAAACTTTTGATATGTTTAGTTTTGCTTAGGCCAGTTAATCAGATGTGCATGTAACTTAATGCAGCTAATGAGCCTGCAGGAATTAATGCCTAGTGTTGCCTTTCCTTTCCTAGTGAATATTGCTTCCAAAAATAGAACAGGACCTACTAATAAGATAGATAATGCTGTTTTTGTTATTCTAGCACTTCTCTGCATGTTCTGCCAAACCCTCCCCACGACAAATAATAATAATAATGCAATATTTGAACAGACAAGGAGGCAGCTGAGAAAGGAATATGGCCATCTCTCCTTAGAGAGTTTAATATGCATATTGTATCATTGGCAAGGAGAATGCCAGTCCCTAATGTGTTTCTCTGTTTTGCTTCCATTCACATGCAATCAAATTGGTGCGTTGCAAATTTAATTGCTGTCATTTGGAACATAGCTGCATACTGATTTAGCCAATTTACCAGCTAAAGAGAATTATCTGTGTACTGTATTACATGTGTGCGTGAGAATACATGGGCTCTGTTGGGAGTGGGGAAGGCAAGAGGTCTGTTCCGTGCTTGGCTATGTCATGTTTGCTTTCTTATATATGTACCGTATATCCCCTCTGGGAAAAGAGGATGTGCCATGCCAGAACCCCAGCTGTGACCATTTATATAGAGTGATAGCTTTCCCAGAATCGGGAAGATCTGGCATTAGGTCCTGGTCCCGAGCACATTTAGTATGTTCGAAAAGAGCCTGACACTGTGAACCTAAGTGGCTGGAGGTTAAGGTCTCTTAATTTCGGCAGAACTTGCCTCTAAGTATTGACTCCCCCTCCCCCATTCCTGGCATCCTTTTTATTTCTCTTTCCTTTTTACTCTCTGTCATTGCTTAACTTTATATTCTCATCTGAAGCTTGTTTTCATTCTCCTAAGATCTTGTTCTGCAACTTCTTAGCCTTGTACTTTCTTTCTCTTTTCTCCCCAGCAGGCACATTCCACATGATAGATTGCTGGTGGATTCAACCTTGTTTATATAAAAGCATTTCATAGGCCTGCCAGACAGCTGTGCTGGCAGGTCACTTTGAAAGACCATTCATGTATATTGCAAGTGAAGCCTTGGATCCGGGTGCCACTCCTGCCATCTGGAACGGGCCCGAAATTAATTGCATGTGCTTCTTGAAAGGTGGTAGAATTTACTTTTATCTGCACCTTCTCTTTTCCAGTTACCAAGTTTCCAAAAGAAAGAAATACCAGAACTTCCAGCTTTGCAAACATTTGGGAACAAAGACTTAACTCTCCAACTGCTTACGTGGCAGCATATTCTTGAGCTGAAATGTAGATTTATTTACTCAAGGCCAGAAGAAAAGAGCTGAGCAAGGGCTTCTCTAAGGGGCATTGTATCTAATATCAAAAACATAAGCTAACACTGGTTTATTTACGTAAATGCTACAGCATGTCATATAAATGAAAGTTAGCATTTCATATTTTAGGCACAGCCTCTTGTCTGTATCATGTGGTGTTTTAAAGTAAGTCTTCAAAAAAAAATTCAACCCCTCAGCAGGATCACTCTTAGCAGCAGCTAATATTGTGCAAAGATCAAAAGGTTTGAGTCGGGGTTTGGATTATTTTGAACGTGGGGTTGGGGGGGGGTTACTGTTTCTTTTTTAAGAACCTTGCACATTGAAGATTATTTTGTGTATGCTGCATCTGTAGATTACTGGGACATTATCACATAGTTAGTTTTGTAACCTTTTAAAAACATTTTGAAGTTAACATGAGAATCAAAACTTGTGTCTTAACAAAGCCATGGCATGCATTTCTCCCCTCACACTGCACTGTCCATTTTGGTGCAGGGTAGGGTGGGGTGTGTGTGTATGTATATATATATATATAGTTGTTTTACTGCAATGCTGGATAGTTTATGTCCAGTGGGATGCATTCAGTCTACCAGAGCACTCCTTGGGAAAGTTTTATTCTCTTTTCCACCACAACAAATGGTCTCAATGTAGCTTATCCCACAGCAGTTGCACACACCAGAGCAAAGGGTTTTGTGGGCAGGATCAGTTCAAGACCCATGTTTCAGAGAGTCCTTGGGCAAACTGCCCAAGGTAGAGCCTTGTTCAGTGCACCACTCTCATCCTTGTATTTTCATTGGAAGGTACATTAGTCACTTTCATAATTGGAACCCGTGACTCGGTTGCAAAGAGGACAGTGTGCCTGTGCAAAGTGTTTCTAGTGGTTTTCCTTCGGGAGGCAGCCCCTAGACTACCTTGCCTTGATGGTCCACGTGCCAGTCACAGGTGCGGGTGAATCCAGTGATGAGCAATGTCGCCTATATGGTTTATGTGGTTGGCACCTAGTGGCCAAAAGGTGGTGCTTGAGGAAAGTTGGAACTGAGCAGGCTCGAGGCCAGACTGAAAACTATATAACAGAAACAAATAAATAAAACCAGATGTTGTTCATCTTACTGGTGTAGTCCTAAATACATTATATAGTCATACCTTGGAAGTCAAACAGAATCCATTTCGGAAGTCCGTTTGACTTCCAAAACGTGTGGAAACCAACGTGTGGCTTCCGATTGGCTGCAGGAAGCTCGGGCGTTTGGGTTCCAAAGAACATTCACAAGCCAGAACACTCACTTCCAGGTTTGCCGCGTTTGTGAGCAAAAACGTTCGACTCTCAAGGTATTTGGGGTCCAAGGTACGACTATTTGCCCTTTCTTCCCCACTTAACAGGCTGCCTTAAGGAGGTGTAGAGATCTGACCTGGCAGAGGGCTTTCCCCTTTCCTTTTCTCATCACTTCATTTATCTGGCTTTCCCCCTTCTCGTATCTCTTTTTCTTCCTCTGGGCTCTCCCTATCCACAAGATGGGAGTCTCCAGCATGACTGCTGTGGGCACCATGGCACCTTTTAGACATCACCTTTGCTACCCACCTGAGCCCCCTGCCCCTCTCAGTTTTATTTTTCTTAAATATAAATTAGGCCAAAGAAATTAGGCCAAAGGCTGCATGGAATTAAGCCAAGGGTCACAAGTGGCCCCCAGCTGCAGTTTGCCCATCCCTGACCTGGTACCTCCCTGAGTGTTGCTCTCTTGGGTTCCCACACTGTAGCAAGGTTCTGTGGTGATGCTTGATTTATACGTAGTGTCACAGGGAGTGGGGTCTGGGAGAACCATCTTCCCCCTGCACAATTCATGTTGAATTCTGAGCATGGCAATTTTTATCCCATCATATGCCTCTAGAAGTAAAAAGGTATAAGGGAGCTCTTTTTATATTTATATTTTTTAACCAAAATAAGTTTGGAGCTCCTTGAAAGACCTGCACATTACTGGGAATAGAATTCCGCACATGTTCTATGACTGAATATCCCGCAGTGAATCTTGAGGGGAGTGAAGGGGGAGGGAGTATTATTTTACTACCTGAAGCAAAACAGGGGTTCTCTGTTAATACATCAGAATTAATTCCACCCCTTGAAAATCCAGATTTCAGATAATTTAAGCTGTCCCTGGGGCTTTCTAAGGACTTGGCCTTTTTGTACCATGTGTTTACAAGAATAAATACTGTCAACAGAGCTATATTTTTTTCATAAAGCTGAATATGTCAAGCAATAAACACTGGCCTAGTTTCTGAGCGAGCTCTATTTCGGTGACCTCAGCCAATTCTGGCTTCTTATCACAATGCATTTTTTCACATTTAACAGATCTTAAACAGAGTAACGTAATCTGTTTGACCTGTTTTGTGAATTAGAGCTTCTTCACATATTACAATTTTAAATGTATACAGTGGTACCTCAGGTTAAGTACTTAATTTGTTCCGGAGGTCCGTACTTAACCTGAAACTGTTCTTAACCTGAAGCACCACTTTAGCTAATGGGGCCTCCTGCTGTCGCTACGCTGCCAGAGCATGCTTTCTCTTCTCATCTTGAAGCAAAGTTCTTAACCTGAAGCACTATTTCTGGATTAACGGAGTCTGTAACCTGAAGCGTATGTAACCTGAGGTACCACTGTATAATGTAAGCAGCCCATGTTTGAAAACTTGTGAATTTTATAGTATTGGCTGCAGCTCCCCGTCATGTATATAAACAGTGGCAAATATATTTCTAATAGCATCAGCTCTCAGAATTATATCATTAGGTGTTCTGTGCATAAGGTGCTGTTTGCCTAATGGCTTAGTCCAGCAAAGCATTTTGGCTTCTTGTCAACATTCTACGTATGTGAGAGAATCTTTTGACTTAACTTCAATGTACAGTGGTACCTCAGGTTACATACGCTTCAGGTTACATACGCTTCAGGTTACAGACTTCACTAACCCAGAAATATTACCTCGGGTTAGGAACTTTGCTTCAGGATGAGAACAGAAATTGTGCTCTGGCAGCACGGCAGCAGCGGGAGGCCCCATTAGCTAAAGTGGTGCTTCAGGTTAAGAACAGCTTCAGGTTAAGAACGGACCTCCGGAACAAATTAAGTTCTTAACCAGAGGTACCACTGTATTGCTTATCCTCACCTTGATGTCCATTTGAGGCATCATATGAAATAGGCACATAGAAATTCACAACTCCCAGTCAAATCTAGATTGTTTCATTTATTTTTTAAAAATTGTATTAATATATTGTTCAGATTTCAAAAACTTTTATAAAGTGCAAAGAAGAACAAGATAAGAAAAGCAGGAAGTGAGGGGGAAAAGCAGAAAAAGAAAGTGTATTTGTTACAGGATTTCTGTTTTATCTGTGATCCTTGGCCACCAGCTTTATTTTGCTAGAGATATATTGAACAAACAGGTAATCATTTCCAGAAGCTTATAGTCAAAGTCTCCAAAAAGATGTACTCCCCTCCCTTCAGCAAAGCACCATATTTTTCTGAATGTCTTTAAGTCTTTGTGTGTGTGCGCAGGGTGAGTGTGCATACATTATTCCATGGGTGGTGGAAGGCAATTATTCTTCATTGTATGGTCACAGTCCAAAATAACTTCCCTGGTTTCTTTCTTCTTGTTGGCCAGAGTAACTTTAATAAGTTTTAAATGGCCATTCCTGAGTTGGGCAGCTGCTAAGATTGCAATATGGGAGATTGCCTTCTGGCAAATTCATTTGAAGGGACCTTTGCAGAGCCAAGATTACATCACATAGGCAGTATGTTATACAGACATATTCCAGAATCAACATAGTGCATGATGCCATATCCTACGGAGAATGATCTGCCATAAAATGAAATGTTAAATTGTTTACACACTGGAGAGAAATTCTGAATGTGTGGAACATAATTTGAATAGGGAACTGGCAAAGAAGGGTAGCTGCCTATTTAATATTATAGTAAGCATACAGCACCGCATAGTATGTGATGCTAAGCTATGTTAATAAAGGAAATAAGAAAACATGTGTTCCATATTAAAGGTCTTGAAAGATATTAATCATTTGTGTGCAGCAGGATATGTAGGCATACAACACAGGAGAAGGAATGCATTAGGAGGGGCAGGGCTGCTGGACCAAGTGACATTTTGTGCCCATGTAAATACACGGAAAGTTATTCACTTAATCTGGCTCTTGTTTCATAATAAATGAAATATCTGTTGTATGCCTGTGCTTGAGGGGTGGGGGACGGACAACTATTACTCTCATTACACTGTTTTCTCCCACTCATGAGTCACATTCTTTACCAAGCACAACGGAGTGCCAGTGTTCGAGCTGCCTCTCTCTTCAACACCCAAACCTCAAATTGTCCTGCTATGAAATCATAGCTGACTGAATTAAAACAAGACTAATGTGGAGCATAATTGTACCTGGTCAGCCTACCAGCATCCTACACCATTTTTTCTCATTATCATATTAGGGCTGCTGCTGGCAAAGGCTTATTTGACGGTGAACTTTTCCCTTCCCACCAGTTGTCTTGAACTTTGGCAGGATCAAGACACTGGGCAATATTGCAATGTCACCAGTGGGGATTTGAAAGATTCTTTAAATGCCCATCTTGCAATTACAAAGGTCTCTTTACAAGTCCGCAGAATTAGATTGCAGAAGAGCTGGATGAATGAACAGTGTGATTATTGTTATCATTATGCTAATGTTTAAGCATGGTGTTTTTATAATTCCCGTGTTTATGTGCAGTAAAAGCCCACTGAGTGAGTGCTGTCGTGTTTTAAGCCAAATGAACACTAGGAAAACAAGCACACTGCATTTCAACCAGCTCTTGTCAAAACCAGAATCTCAGTGGAGAATCCATGAATATGAAATAGATACATTTTACTTATAATAAAAATCTAACAGTGTCATCACACAGCCCCCACTGAAGGATTTGTAGTGCCACATCACAGTCCTGGATTTATATGAAGTTAGGCTGCCTAACCTTCTCTAAGTAAGGTAGCTGACTGGCATGCTCTTAAGAGCCAGTTCATCTTAAAGGTACAGCAATGTATATAATAAAATGGGTGTGAGTGAGCGTCTGTGTGCACATGTGCAAAAGGGGCTGCAAAACAGTAGACAGTGGCATGGAAACGAGGGTGGCCAGGGTGCAAGGGGCAACTGAGAAGAGAAAGGAGGAAAAGGGTGAAGGTGGAACTGTGTGTGCGCGCACACAGAGTCATGACCATTTGCTCAGTATCACACCAACATAGCTTTCCACCCTCTCCCACACACTTTGCTTTATTCATGATTTGGGTACTTGAACCACAGCTAAGGAATCAGTCCGCATAAGAGTTAAGCAAACCCTCCCAGCTGCCACTTCTTCCCTGCAAATGCTGCCCAAGCACGGAGCTAGGAACCCTGTATTTGACTTAAAACATGTAGTTTCGTCCTCACAAACGAAAACAAATTTTTAATCCCCTTTCAGATATGCTTGCCTTTGAGTGTGCGTATTCGTCTCCTTTGATAATGTGAAAATAATAATTTGGCAGGACAGCTCGTTAGACAAGCGTCACAAGCTACATAACGTCTAACATCATCTAATACTAATTACCTTTTCTTGTTTGTCCTACAGCAGAGAGGGAGTCAAAAGGCAACTCTTTGGGGAGTTGAAAGGCTTCATAATAGGGCTTCTCACTCTAAGGGACAGAATTGTTTTGCCCCTTTGTTTTCAGGCCACTAATAAACCACGTCACGCTGTGAAGCTTTCCGTACTCTTGCTTGCTGTCTCATTTTAAGCTTTCAGCCCGTAGGATGTTGCTGCCTTTTGTATTTTTTAGTATGTTATCTTGGACATATTGGTCACCGGTGTGTATGTGTGTGTATGTATATTCAAAATCCTATAGCAAGCTCATATTTCAACGTTTTGCTTCATGAAACTTCTTAAAGTGTTACATTGCAATATATGAACCTGTCAGCTGCATTTGCATTCTGGGATTCTGACAATGAATTAATTATTTATATTTGCAAAAGTAATATTTAGAGGACTGCTAAATACACATTGTTTGATTCCTTTGCAAAACAATGTAATGCTGTTTGCATTTGAGTATTTGCTATGGGTAGAAGCCCTATGCTCTTACTTCTTTCAGTCCTGGCTCCTAAAAGGCCGAACGGTTTACTGTTTCTGTGTAGTACAAAGTGTGATAATGGATTGCTTCAAACTCTATTTAAATGGCATTAAGTATACTCCAGTTCTTCAAGGACATTTTAGAACAAACTGTACATTCTTAGTGATGACAAACAAGAAAAGAGTTAGCAGAGAACTGTTGAACAGGGTCAAATCAGTGGTTGCAGGTTTCAAGGACTTGAACTCTGCAAAAGTGCTTGGTATATTTGAATCAAAACTTTGCAAAATAAAAAAGCCAAGGCACATTAATGAAAGTTGCTAACTTTCAATTAAGTCTGAACTGTGGCATGGTTCAGGAAAAAAAATTCTCATGAAGTTCGGTGGCTTTGCAATTTTATTATTTTTATTTATTTATTCAAGGCTTGGGATCATTTGAACCTAAAACTCAAAGGTTGCAGTCCTGGAAAACTGAATCATATGTGTGTGTGGTGGTGGTGGTGGTGGCAATTCAGTCTAATTATCGTGCACTAAAAGCTGCCAACATTACTCCCAGCATGGAAGTTTTCATGTCATTTCAAGTTCTCAGTATGGATAATAAGGTCAAATGTTGTTTCTGGCTGTTGGTTTGGCTTTGCAGAGGAGCCTGGTTCTACTTGTAGGTCTCCTAGCTGCACTCCCCACCCATAAAACATACCTCTGAGTGTGCCCCTTCTTCACACAGCACAGAGTTATAATATGAAATTTGCTCCTACAAAGAAGTAGTGACGACACCCTACCTGGATCACTTTGGAAGCGGATAAGATAAATTTATGGTGGACAAGCCTATCAGTGACTACCGGCTATAAAAGCTGTGTTCCACCACCACTGTCAGAGGCAATATGCCTTTGAATACAAGTTGCTGCGAATCACAAGTGGGGAGTGTGCTGTTGCATTTGGTCCTGTTACCCATAGGCATTTGGGTGGCCACAGTGAGAACAAGATGCTCGATGATAATAATAAAAAGTGATGAGAGAACTGTTGCTATTCAGAGTAGACACCATTGGGCCAGATGGACAAACAGTTATTCTTGAGGAATAGCTTATCAGCTCCACTAATCTTGGCATCCCATAAGACACAGACAGCAGCAAGCTGCTAGGTGAGGGGCATCTTTTTAAATAAAAGGCTGTACAGTCGTACCTTGGAAGCCAAACGGAATCCGTTCCGGAAGTCTGTTCGACTCCCAAAACATTCGGAAACCAAAGCGCAGCTTTTGATTGGCTGTAGGAAGCTCCTGCAGCCAATCGGAAGCTGCAGAAGCCCCGTCGGACGTTCACCTTCCAAAAATAGTTCGCAAAGTTCACTTCTGGGTGTGCTGCATTCGAGAACTAAGCTGTTCGACTTCCAAGGTGCGACTGTATAAACATGAGATTAGCTAGGTGTCGATTAATAATGTGAGGGAGCCTGTGCATGTTCTGTTTGATTCAGACAGCTTGAGATTGCTATCAGTCGCTGTACTTAAAATGTTAAATGATTAACTTCAAACGTAAACCTACCCTACCAATTACATTATGGTATATGATAGTAATAATACGTCAGTGAAAATAGGTAGTGATGTTTTATTTTAAAGAAACCAGCAACGATTCAACAAGACTGTTATAGAGCAACTGGAACAAATACTGCTCAGCTGATGTATAATTAGTCTGGAGAAATAAAACACTCATTCAGAACTTGGCAAGATCTAGAGTAAGCGGTGTAGCCTGCCAATTCCCAGTGAAGGGGAAATGGTAGCCAATCCCTTCTCTACGTGCTACCAAAAAGAACCCTTTTGTTTCCTTGGTATGCTGCTAGCTTTCTTTCACAGAATCTTTCCTGTTCCAAAATTCAAGGGCCCATCATTATCACTTACCCTTTTCACCTAAGGTGGCCTCTACTTCAAGGATCAGCTCTCAGTTGACATCTAGTATCTGCAGGAGATTTGATAAATGCACATAAAATCATAACGTAGAGGACAATATACTGCTAGAGGTGTTAATATTGCACTTTGGTCTGGATATGCTTTAAAAGAAGAATTTATTCACCCTATTGATATTTGTTTGCTCACTCTATAGCCAGCCTTTGTTATGTTTTTGGCTTTTTTTGAAAATGATGAAGATTATACACACACACACAGACACACACACACTGCAAATCCTTCTCACAACTGGAGAGTGGTGATATTGGTTGCATGCAGGCTAGAGAGACCCCTGAATCCATTAGGGTCAAAGAGTGTGTGTATATATAGTTAATAGCAACTGAGAATTAAGAAGAGCCATGGTGTTTATGGTAAATGAACATTCTCTCTTAGCTGTGGTTCAAGTGCCCAATTCATGAGTGAGGTCAGATGGCCATACAATCATATTTGCATCAAGTTCTACTCAGCATTCGAAAATCGCCAACGTGCATTTTGTACCTGGCTGTTGGCCACTTGTGACCAAGTGAAGATGACCGGGTACCAGGTTGGCCCCTGATGTCTCCATCATCTGGAGCTGCATGCCTGAGGATCCTTGGATCCTGTCTGTTTTCACTCACTAACAACATATCCTGTAGAATTCTATCTGTGATACTTTATCTGCACAATCAGATTGAATTTCAGGAACCCAAAAGTCATATTGAAGAATACAACTTTTGAGCCGTCTGACCCCAAAATGGCAACTAGACATTCTGTTTTGACGACTGTAACCCTGGCTTAAGAAACCATTTGGTACCTAGCTTATATAGCTGAGTTTCTAACACTGGTTCTACTTGTAAAAATTACTGTATTTTTCTGTGTATAAGACAGAAGTTTCAAGTTTAAAATTGGGAGTCGTCTTATACATCGATAGTGCATATGGGGGATTTCTTTATTTGGAGTCCCAAAAAATAGGGGTTGTGTTATACACAGGGCCGTGTTATACACGGAAAAATACGGTAATCTGTAGGAAATCAAATGATGAGTTGAGGTTGTACAAACTGAGAGCCCTGTCATATGTCCTTGAGGAAGTGGTTTTTTTTTTAGTAAAAAGCTAGGTGATTGTGAATATTGCATCTGAATAGTATAGATCTGTGGAAAGTTTTGTTTTTGCATTTGTAAATACTGCTGTGGAGGGAGGGAAACAACCTCAGAATAAAACCCCATCTTGTTTTAGTTTGCAAAGAAGCAGAACGTTCTATTCCTAGAGGAGCCACAAAAGTGCTTACAGGCAAGGATTCCCCACACAAACATCTTACACGTACACTCGGTTTTTCAAGCTGAGAAGTGTCAGGCTGTGTTTGTCTATGGAAGGGAGACGTGAATGGAGTGTATTTATTTTAGCACATTTGGTACACGGCGAACCCACCAGAATTACTTTTAACTAATACATTTTAATTGTGCTAAAAGAACTACTGCTGAAGAAATGCCTTGTTTGATATGCTAAATGACACTTAAGATTTTTTAAAATCACTTGTAACTTTTGCTGTTGTTAGAAAAAATTGGATTGAAAGCGTAGCCCTGGCCAGAGTCCAGGAGTGCGATCCAGGGATGCCTTGTCCTGTTCAAGGACCCCTTGTAATGATGTGGAAGCTGTACAGGAATGCTTTGGTGCTCTTGTACAGCTCCCATTCATTCACTGTCAGCGCAGCTTCCTGCGGAAAACTTATCAATGGAGTACACCCCCATAAGCCAATATAGATTTATCTCAGTTTTTCGTTTGGTATTATTTTCTGTCCCACAATTCTTTTTGGGAGTGAAGGTTCTTCTCCATCAGTAAGCACTGTGAAGGCACAACATGGTGTCTTTAAAATCGTTACCCAAACCAGAGCTGACCAGAATAAAACATTAACCAGAAAGAGAGGAAGCCACACAAAAATGCAGAAAGCAGGCAGCAAAAGCTACAGTAGTTTTCTCATAAATAATTTCTGACAAATGTTGCAACCTTCACTAGGGAAATGTGCAGAAACATATATCTACAAATGCACAATTTAATCATGACATAAATACAATTGATACAATAACTTGATTTTTAAAGGATATATATATATATATATATATATATATATAGGATTACACTTTTATCTCCTTAGTTTATTTTATGGTAAGTGCACTTTCTTACCTTTCAGAAACATTTACATTTTTTCTATAAATACATTATTATATGAGTAGCATTTTAATGTTTCTGGCAGACTAATAGTTACTGTATGAATTAGTCTTATGTCATGGTTACATTGTATATTTCTAGACATATGTTTTTGTAGTTTCCCCAGATGAAAATCAGCACATTGGAAATAATTCATCAAATAAATAACTGCCACACACTATTGTCTGTGCCTGTTGCATTCTTTTGGAATAAAATGTTGACAGTTGAATTTTTTAATTTTTTTTAATGAGCACTTCTGCTTTGAGCTTTTCTTTTTTTAAAAAAAGTCATTAGTGGGAAAATGTCAGATCGGGAGGTCATTTTTTATAACATTAAAAAATGTTCAAAATCATATTAAATGTTACTGTGTTCTTTGTTGTTTTAAAGCATACTTTATGGAAACGTAGTAAAACATTCACTAAATATTTTGATGATGTTTTCGAAGAAAACCAGTTATACAAATCAGGGGTGTGGGTATTCTGTGCTTTAAAAAACAACCCAGAATTCTACACTAAGAAAACATGATTTTTTTGAATAGTAATACTAAGCAATTATGTATACAGTCAACATTATGAGTACAAATTTGCATTTCAAGTTATACATTTTGCACAAGTTATCCTGATTGTTAGGGGGATGGGCAGGGAGTTTCCAAGTTGACCTTGGCCGCAGCAAATTTTGTTCAGCAACCCCTCTGTATTTAAATACTCATTTTTCATGCATTTCCAAATACTTCCTTGTTTTTGCAATTATAAAAAATAGAAGTCCACTTCCAAAACATAGCAGAATTCCACACCGAATACTATATTCAGCTCTTGTACTATGCTTTTGGGGAATTGTGATGTGCACACACAGTGGCACACATCAGGGTCTCTCTTTGAAATTGTCAGGCACTGAGGGTGGACAAGTATCTTGAAACAGGCAGCAGGGAGAAGCATTGGCTAAAGGCCAGTAGTCTCATGGTACAAAGGCTGAGCCTTTTGACCTTCCCTAGCAACAAATTGCCAAGACCGTAGGAAGTCGCAGATCTGGGACTTCTATCTACACCAGTGGCGCCATGGTAGCTTCAGCTGGAACAACTCCCTGCAGCCCCAGGGAGTTAGGTTCCAGTTTCTGATCCGTAGGGCTCCTGATTCCAGCGTTGCACAGAGATGCCTAAAAGGTTTCATATCAGCAGGAAACCAAACTGAAAGTTACTGTTTTGGATAAACAGATATTCTTCTTCTAGCCATATCTTCTGAATATCTAATTAGAGATTCTTCAGAACTGAATATTGTAATTTTTAAAACGTTACACACCTACCCATGCAAGAAACAGTCCGTTTTAATTGTTGCCAAATATACTGCTTTGTATTTTTAGATTTGACTAATCTGTGTCAGGACATGACTTCTATATTGGTGGGGTTTATTCTTTGTTGGTTTTCATTTGACCCAAATGGTGATTGCAGCTTGGGTATTCACGCTTCCAGATTACAGGAAGTACTAAGTGAATGAGAAAAAACACCATTGTTCTGCTTAAAGTTGTGCTCATTTTATTTTTTATAAAAAACCAACTTAGCATGCGCCCTAATTGAGCTCATGCTGTTAGCTACAGTCAAGAAGAAACTTCAATGAAGAAATGTGTGGTGTGTTTTTTTAACTATGCATGATGTGCGCTTTTTGTGCTGAAGTATCAGTTTAGAATCATATGCAAAAATTGAAATACTGTTCTTTCAAATACAAAGCAAGAAGTTCTATTTTCTTTGCCTGCAAAGAAACAGCACCTGCTATTTACATGTATTTTGGAGTCACCTGACTATAAAGGGCTAGGCCACTAGACCAGCCTTACACTAGCCTCTTGAAGCTAGTAAAAAAAGGGACATCCCCATTCTTTAATGTAATAATGATCTGACTTCAAATATATCCAATGCCTCGCTCACATTACGTGAGTGCAAATAGGGTGTGAACGCTGAGCACTGTAGCACAAGCAATTAGAGAAACTTTGCTTCAGATTAGGAAGTTATTTTAATGCCAGCTGCAGGACTGACCTTTTCTCATAGTGTCTCACTGTCCTTTCGGGCCTGCGATGATTTCTCCCTGGAGCTTGATCTTTATGGGAAGTTGGTACGTTTTGTATGAAATTAGGCTTTTGTATCACAGCCAGGCTTAACCTCTTTTCTGATACACAGGAGCTGCCAGTGGTCCCAGCTGCACAGCACTAATGCATTACATATAGCCATTGTGCTTTGCGTGGTGCTTAATGTGCATGAGAGAACTGGGCCAAAAAACGTTGAGATTATGGCAAGAGTGAAACAAAACAGATGCCTAAGGAGTGAGGTTTATCCAAATAGTTTAGCATTGACCTCACTTTCCACCCACTGAAATTACAGTACTGTGAAAATTACAGTTGATTTCCAGTTTTGATCTGAGCACTTAGGAAAGTACATCCCTTAGCACAGAAGTCCAACTGTGCTGACATTCCAGGGCACCCAACATTTTCCAAAAGGTGCCCACAAATAGAAATGTCTGGAGCCCTACTCATTTATCCCATCTGTGTGCTAAAGTGCAGCAGGGCCTTTGTGCTATATAGGATGCCCGTTGCAGACTGGGAATCAACCTCAAAACATTCCTGTGACCCAATGATGGTCCCAGCTCCCTAATCCTACATTTGGATAATCCTTGTTGTATGTTTGAGTAATGACTGAAGGGTAACATTAACGTTCCTTAAAAATCTGGACTTTTTAAAATCATAGACTTTTGTGAACAAGATGGCTCAAGTTAATGGAATGAAGCTGCCATAGTCATCAAGATCACAATGAATTGAAAGGTTATGGATTCCCCCCCCCCCATTAGCTCCCTTTATTTGTGCAGTGGTGGTATCATTAATTGGGTTTACTACAGTAGCATAACATCTTCCAACAGAGAAGGAATAGATAGATGTTTTGGTTGTATACACACATGCATGTAACATTAAAGTCAGAGTAAGCACAAAATGCTGTGACCTTGAGGTGAGTAAGGAGAGGAGAATCAGCTTAATTCTTCAACCTTGAACCTTTTTACCACTCAGGGACACCCCAAAGCTGCTTTTCTGCCAGTGGGGAGAGGAGGGGCTGCTTAAACATTTCATCTTGGCATTGTTTTTCTATTCAAAATTGCCCCCCTGGCTGTTTTCCTTCCTGGAAGAAAAGAAATTGGGGGAGGGGAGTTATTGAGTGGGAAAATGACCCAAGGGGAATAGAGCAAGCACTCCCCGCCAGAGCACTCCTTGAAATTACTGTATCATACATCAGCTTGTTTTATTAAAGAAGCAAACAAAAAAAGATTGCCAGGGCAAAGCTTAACATGCAGTTGCATGCAACATTTAGTTTGGCATGGAGATGTACAGCTTATGAATTATAGCACTTACTGGATTTTATATCAATCTATAAATATCAAAAGAAAACAAAGAACTCTTTTTGTGGGTACCATTACTTACATTAAAATCCAGACTTTTATGCAAAACATCCATGCTCCAAGTTAGAACTTTCAAGAAGTGCTTGTTTGATCTTCAAGACTGGTGATTAATGTTAATGATAAGGTGTTGATTGCTACATGGGAAATCTATTCATGGAAACAATAGCCTGTTATAATTCTTTTTAACTACCACATATGAGTGTTTAAACCTTACTCCCTTAAGACAATGGCCTCATTTATACATTATGATCTCCTGGTAAAACTGCCTTTTCTCTTCCTGGTTTACAATTAATTGTAAAGTACACACAGCAATACTGAAAGTTCAAAACAGAGAAGCATCCTATGCCATTGGGGCAACATGGAAAAAGAGATAGAAGGTGATAGAATCACAGAATGGTAAAATTTGCAAAGAGAACCATGAAACCAATACAAACATATTAAATAAATGTATTAAAGTTATGACACTGAAGGGGGAAAAATGCAATGCTGTACGATTCATACACATAGTGAACAGAAGTTGGGCATACATTTAAAAATTCTGGGGCATTCAGCTGACTGGTGGAAGGCAATATGCTAGTACAATGAAACTTCCTCCTCCTTTTCCCCTCATATCTTCAATGTCATCCCCAAATCTGTTCTAGAGGGTTGGGAGAATATCGAGTGAAAAAAGCACACAGTGTGGATTCTTCACTTACCAATAAACAGGAGGCTACTGATATTTAAGTCATATATCTCCCTTCAAAAGACATCCTCATAATGCTAAAAGAAATTAAATCCAACCCCCAAAAGGCAAAAATCTATAAATACTTTCTCATATCTGAATCCTGAATAAAGCAAGGTCTTCAAACAAAAGGATAATGTAAACAAAAGTGCATCTTTAAGGCCCTTCTTGCCTTTGGGAAGCTCAACATCCTCAACGGTTAATAATGTTTTGACGGCACAAAACTATCAAGGGTTGTAGCAGTGGTGAATGGGCAGCACCACTCCCACCCCTGCCCAGAGAAAGTCTCCATTTTGGTGCAGCTGTTATGTTGTGCCACTATTTCAGTGATTTGTCAGCAAAGTAGCACAAGTGACTCTTGCTGTCAAGCACAGGTGTTGAAATAGAACCACTAGACCAAAGGACAGAGTGGAAGAAACTGTGACGATATTTCTTCCGGAGAGGCTTGAGGAGATTACGTACTTTGCTGGATATCACATAGAGATAGTGCATTAGGGAGATAGCTACTCCCTGTTGATTGGCCCCAGCATGAAGTATTCAGAGATAAAACTGCTTCTAAATACGGGAGGGTCCATTTTTAGTTGCTATAATGAATCATCATTGATAGATCTGCGCTCTGTAATTTTTATCAAATATTTTTCAACGCGACCTACACAAGCTGAACATCTTGTGGCAATCAATCCCTTTGTTACCTTTATTTAGAGCATTATGGTGTGATTGCTGACCCTTATGTAACCAAAGGTGGCATGGCTCATGTACAAGAGGGAGGGCTCAGCAGGCTCGGGGAGACCCAAGCAAATATATTTAGAGTGGGGGAACTAGTAAGGTGTGGGACCCCCAAAACAGATCCAATGAGATCTGAACATTTGTAGTGGCCACAAAATGCAACACAGATTGAATGGACCACAAAAGACAGCTGAACTGGATTCCATTTGGTATTGGAGTGGAAATTTCAGGCTTTGTCTTTTATACCCACTGTTAGCATACTAATTCATTGGCTGTGTCTGCATGCAGCATCAAACCACAATTGCTTTGCTTTGCTCCTTTACTTTTGCCCCTGACTATGCTGTATGGGGGAGGAAACAAACCATAAGCAAATCAGGGAGTCTGGTTTCTCACGGCATGTGAACCTGGGCTCGTGTTTTGTTTTCTCCAAACAAACCACCATTAATTTGCCAGGGATAAACCTTGGCTTCTGCCCATGGTTTGTTTGGAAAGAGACAAGTCAGGAGCCCAGGTTCACATGCCATTACAAGCCAGACTCTGGTCTGCTTATGGTTTGTTTCCTTCCTCTGTGCCACACGGTCAGGAGTTGGGGAGGAGTAAAGCCTTCATTTGTATCAAGTCGTAATTTATTTTAAACTAAGATCTATTTTTGCATGTGAACCACAGTCAACACAAGTACTGTGTGACTATCTGCTTGCTCATTCCTACTAGTTCAAAAGGCAGTGCAGAGGCTAACAGGATCAGTATATAAGACACAGTTCAAAATAGCAGTTGTTTCCCTGATTGGTGCCTTATTCTTCTGGAATCATTTCCCCCACTTGTGTTTTAAAACCAGCTCTAGAGAGAAAGCTGTCATCTGGATGAGCCCTTACAGATGTAGCTGCAAGAAAGTTAGTGCAAGCTCTTCATCCTCCTCTTATCTCAAAATACACAGATGTGTTGACCACTAGGACATATCGAAACATGCTTCTGAAAATGAACTGACTGTTGATTACATGATGTGTGTGTTGGGGTCAGTGATGGAGCGCACCGTTGAGCCTTTTAAAAAAACAAATATTGTTAATATTTTCGGTAGTTTAAATAGGTGGTGCAGCTCTGCTTCAGGCAACTTTTTCTTTTTCTTTAGCATGGATATTATTGTTTTGTAGCATAGACACCTAGAGATGAACTTGCAGGCTCTTTGTAGAGCATGTCCATTGGAATCTGGAAAAACAGAATTACTTTAGAGGGAATCAAGCAATCTGGTCCCTGTTTTTACTTGAACTTGACTAAGCAAACTGAAATAAAAATAAGTTTACTTAGGATGTTGTTGTTGTCTTTAAAATATCCAGTTGCTAAAAGCTATAATGACTAGTTTCTTGCTTACATGCACACACCCATATAATGCTGGTAATACAAAGCCCTTCATCTTAGCATTAAGAGGAATCACAGAAAGTCCGACAATTGAACCCTTCTCTAGCTGATGGTAGAAGTCAAGTCACTAGAGAGTAGTGCCCTAGAAATCCAGAGCACTGAATGTGAAGTGACGCCAGATTGGAGGAGATCCATAGGAGGGTGGAAAACATTCAAAATAGAATGAGTCAGATGACTTCTCAGGAAGTGCAGAGATAAGAGGGCAGAAGGGAGGAACAGGTTGTGTGCTTTAAGGCTGATGGAAAGCTCTGTTAACAGAGAGTGTAGCCTAGGTTCTCACTGGGATTCAGGAATCTGCATCTGTGCATGCCAAATTTAAGCTGTGTGTGTGTGTGTTGCTTGGATTAACAGTTAATTTTATTATTTTTGCCATTCCCCCCATATAGGACGAGTGTATATTTTAATACATTATCATGTATGCAAACTTAAAGCTATTGTCTTAACACTGAAGTAGAAGGCTTTGGGGGGAAATGAAGCCTGTCTGGTTAGAAAATGATACCATAAAATTTGGATTTCTCTACCCACCGGCAATCCTGTACCCGCTTACCTCACAGTAAGGCACTTTAACTCAGTTGGATTTACTTCGGAGTAGACATGGATATGATAGCGCTGTAGCTTGATTTTAATGTGAGTGAATGATTCAGTAGGTAGTTCTATCTCTGCATACTGAAAATTGAAGTGTAACGATGGATGATCTTTAAAGAAAATTGTGCCCTTCCACTTATTTCTTTATCCCCTCTTATCTCTGCTAATCAAATTTATTATAAGTAGCTCATTTTAGTTTGGATCCTCCTGAAATAACATAGAAGTCTTCCACAGCTGCAAAAAAATTAATTCTAAGTTAATTCTAACTATACCATAATTTTCCTTTATAGAGGGATATGTGTATATAGCGTGCAGTTTTATATATTTGACAGCAACAGGTCTTTAGGCTACAGCATAATAGTAACACACTTAGTTCTTGTTTAACACAATGGGTCTTACTTCTAAGTAGAGATGTAGGAGATAACACTGTAAATGGCTGGTTTGTTTGCTTTTAGTTTAAAAACCTAGTTTCACGCTTGTTTGGTTCTTGCTTTCGAGTTCCTAATTTGGTTACCAGTAACTCCAACTCAAGGGTTTTTTCCCCCTGCTGAATGTCATCACATTTCAAAGGTGTGAGAGCGATGTGGTCATTTCCTGCCTTTTTACAGCTTCAACAAGGATTCTTCCCCCACTTCCCGCTCCAAAATCTTGGTAACATCACATAATAGCACCAGGTCTTTTAAGAACAGACAATTGAAAGACACCCATGAATTTTGTTGCTAAAGAGGTAATATAAGATGACATCATTCATTTAAGCTAGACAGTGACTCATATGCATTTGACCTGAGGGTGGAACTCAGTAACAAGGGTTAGCATGATGTCATTTGTGGTTGCATAGTGCTTTTCACAATTCCCCTTTTTACCATCTAAATAATTGTAGAGAGCATGAGATATCAAAGTACAGCAGTATAAGGGCAAACATAGCTCTGTTTGTTTTCTGATCAAAAGATTTGGATTTTGTTCCTGGATTTAGAAGCAACACACTTGTCCTTTGTAAAGAGACTGAAAAACTAAATCTTGAACCCACACACCTTTTTCAATTCTGCAGCAGTTGCTTTGTTTTTATATAAATATTATATAATATTTATTTTATATTTTGCTTCTATTATAAACTCTCACTTAAAAATAGGAACTCTTGGAGTTTTAAAAAATTGTAGTCAGGGTCTTAATTCTGACTAATTCATTTACTTTTGTTTTGTGTTGCATTTTGCTAACTTTCGACACACACACACACACACACTTCATCATATATACTGTATATTTTTCTGAGATACTTTTTAAGAAAGTGTTTTAATTGAAGAAGTGTATCTAGGAAAAGGTTTGTGCTTAATTTCTGGAAGTCAGAAGGGATGCAACTTAAATCATTATAAGCTTTTTCATGTCATAAAGGGGACAACTTGTCGTGATAAGGATGTTAACACAAGTGGAAAGTGTTTTAGCAAGATGCATAAAAACATCAGAGAGTCACCTGCCGTTGCCTCTCCAAGTATCCAGATCTTTAGATGGGGCCCTGCTACCATTGCCTTACTGTTGAGAAGCAATATTAGCATTGACTAAGAGTGAAACCTGTTCAGCAGTGACATTTCACTTGAAGATGGCTCTTCCCCTTGAAGTTTGCAAGTTTTACTAACTGACGCTGTTGACCTTCTGGAGCAAGCTGAGACAATTTTGTTTCAAGTTGCCTTGCAGAATAATTTTAAGCTGGTTTTGATGCAGGGCAGGCTGGTGATTCTCGGCTTTAAAAAAAAAGTGACAAATTTGAATTATTTCGTATTGTTCTTGAATTATTTTTAGATGTACTTTCCTTTGTTGGTAGACAACTTGCTGGATGCAATTTTGGCTGGAAAGGCAGGATAAATAAACAATAAATTATGGAATTTTGGTACCCAATCTGTCTATATCTACACTACATCTATATGCTTCCTTTTGCCAGGTCTGAGTATGTCACTCCTAGTGGTGATGCACAAGTACGACTTGTGGCTTTACATGGGAGTAGGGGCTTTTTTTTTTTTTTGCAACTTGCAAGATTCATGTCTGCAATGCTGGGGCCTTAGAGACAAATTGAGCAATACTGCTTGCATGGTATTCTGGGGACCTTTTCAGTCCATTATGACCTCACCTAATTTAATGCATTCTTTCAGTACCTTGTACAATACTATGCATAAGATGGCTAGGAGAAGTGAAGCTGCAGTTTGTTCAGGCCAAAATCTCTGCCCCCTTGTTAGCTGCAGGATCCACATTTAGCCACAGTGGGATCAGCAGCAACTCACGGGAGGAGTAAATATTATGGCATCCTTCAAGGGCTGGCAGTGCACCCATCAGGATGGGACAAGGTTATGGTGGAGTTATGGGGAGATCTGGATTGGGGAGTCCGAATGAATCTACCCAACACCTGGTGGACCTCACTACCCCATGAATCACCACTGAGTAGAATGTTATTCACACTATTGAACCCAAGTATAAAGTACCCCGGGTATGGAATTTAAATGACCATTGTGCTAGGCAAAATACATAGAAAGCTCCTAATATTTTCCTGATGCTGCTTCAGTGCAATTTGCTGAGAAAGCTAGTACCTGAGACATTTTCCCCCTGATGTAAGTGAGTGTGTGTGTGTGTTTGTGTTGTCTCTACTATGCATAAGAAAATATAACATTGTCCCATATGGGGGGAAATGATTTAAGTATTTTGACAAGATGGCCCAGGGGAGAGGGAGGTGTTGCACTTTTTCCCCTTGGGCCACATTACTGAACTAAAACTTTGCCTGGAAAGAAATACTTGAGGTCTGTGGTATATTGAATATTTTATTCTGTTTGAGGAAAATGTTAATCACTTGCTAGCAGTTTCTGTACATTCAGTAGCATATAACTTCTCAGGAAGAAGGAAGAAGAAATTATGCAAGTGTGATTTGACAACATATAGAAACCCATGAAGGACCAGCTGCCTAGTTATAAACAATAATACTTCCTTACCTTAAATTTGTAGAAGGAAATAATAGTTTAAAAGCGAAAAAACATACCATATTTTTCCATGTATAACAAGCCTGTGGGGGACTCAAAAAATGGGGAGCGATTGCCCAGAGTTGTTGAACTTTTGGGGGAGGATTGACCAGAGTTGTTGAGCTTATTTTGGGGGCGGGGAGTTGTTCAACTTTTTTTGGAGGGGGGGTTGCCGAAAATCACTCACGTGCCTTAACAACGCTTCCTATCGCACACAACGCACAAGCCACCTAACGTCTGACAGCTTGCCTCCAGCAGCCGCCTATTGCCCGCCCAATTGCCGCTGCAGCAGCCAATCAAAAAAAGCCCTTGCCACAGTCACCAATCACCCACACTAACACCATGACAATCTCCTGCTCGCAGCAGCAACCAACCCCCAGTCCCCACTCTGCACTACCCATGCATAAGACGACACCAATTTTTAAACATTACTCTATCGTAAAAAAACCCCTCGTCTTATACACGGAAAAGTACAGTATATCATGGTGTTAATTATATTATTGTTCAAAGAGGAAAGAGCTGCTCTCATCCCACTTTGCACAGCAGTAGAAACTTTCATTGAAAAGAGACCGTACTAGAGATCTGTGGTATCGTTCTAACATCATTCTGTTTACCGGATACACAAGTAGATAATATTTGAAGCAAACAGGTTCCCAAAGCAGACAATACAACTACCAGCCCTGCACGAGAGCCCCTACAAAGTAATAGTTGCCTCCAGTTTTAGCCAAGAAAAACAACAACCCTCCAGTTTAAAAACTCCCTGCTCTGCAGTGGTCCTTCTCCAAATCCAAACTGCATTATTTCCTTACACACACACACACACACACACACACACACACACTGCAACCTCACCCTGGTGGGTAGCCTCTAATTTAAGTTAGTCATTTAAGACTATCAACTGATCAGCAAGGTATCAGGTCCAACAGATGGTTGCTTTATGACTTGTCTACCATTTTAATAAAATATGAGTGTTAACATGTTAACACGATTTGTTAATATAAATAGGAATACCTATTAACTCCTTTTATTGTGAAGGTAATCTCTTTTTTGGGAACATTTTTGTAATGTACAGAAATGGCACTAAATAAACAATTTAACTGTCCATAACTATCTAGAACCAGATAAGAGAGTTTTTGAGAACCACTTTGCTTCCACAAACCCACCTCACATGCAAGCTGCCTCGTTTCCGCACTGTTCTTTTATTCCCTCCAAATGTATCACCTTTCTCTGTTCCCATTTGCAAGCTGTTCTGCCTTCACTGCATGTGTCCTATCGTATCCATCTTGCTGTGCAAGCTTCCTTTCCCCATTAAAACATTTGCCGACGGTTGCCTTCCCCCACCCCCACCCCCAAGACCAGCAAAATGGCTACTTGTATGGCGAATGAACTTCTGGCTAGTGACAGCAGCAATGGTATGGATTGCTGCCGCCACTTAACAGTACTTCTCTTTGCAGCAGCCTGGACTGAAGCCTGTGCTGTACTGAAGTCTTTCCAAACACATTCAATTTATATGAATTCTTGTCTCAAATGAGCAATGCTTAACGGCTTGCAACTTTTTTTTTTTGAAAAAATGTACCTATTAGGCACTGGGCTCACTGGAGCAGCCAATATCAGTAAAGTTGCAATCATAGGTAAATGATCGTCCACTAGCTATGAAACAGCCCATGACTCTCCTCACTGCCTGCTCCATCTTCCTTTATTGTGGTATGCTGAGAAGACTTTGTGAAAATGTTTTGGCATTTTTGTTCTCTTAAGTATTAAAAGGGGAAAGAAACTGAAGGAAAATATTAGTGCCTCATATTAGAATTTGGATGTGAATGTGAACTTTAGATCTTACAAACAAAACTTTCATCACAATCTTACATGATTTAATATTAAGCTTTAAACAGGACTCTAGACAGAAAACAGCAATTTAACTAGCATTTTCCATTATAAATTCTTGGCATTTGGCCTATAAACTGCAAACTGCCCGTGTGAATTTATTTTTGGAAAATTAAAGGAAAACTTCCTTATGGAAGATTGAGAATTATTATGGATAGCATTCAAATTATTAATTTGGGGTCTAATTTGGAAAGAACTAGACAACTCTAAAACACAAAATAATAATTCTAAACTAGATTTATAGTGCCACATTGAATAAATAAAAATACTTTTCTCTTTTAAACATTGGATATGTTTTACGTGCCAAGCAATGTGCCTATATTATACTCAGTTTCAATTTCAGAGTATTTGGCGTTACTTTTAAAATGAGATGTCAAATCAAATGTAAGTCCTGCTGTGTTCAATGGAACAATTTCTTGGTGTGCCTACAAGACTTAGATCAGCCCATCCCATCAATAGAATCATAGAATTGTAGAGTTGAAAGGGACCCCAAAGGTCATCTAGTCCAACCTCGTGCAGCACAGGAATCTCAACTGAAGCATCCATGACAGATGGCCATCCAACCTCTGCTTAAAAACCTCCAATGAAGGAGACTCCACAACCTCCCGAGGGAGTCTGTTCCACTGTCGAACAGCTCTTACTGCCAGCAAGTTCTTCCTAATGTTTAGTCAGAATCTCCTTTCTTGTAACTTGAATCCATTGGTTTGGGTCCTATCCTCTGAAACAGGAGAAAAAACCTTGTTCCCAATACGTTTCTGAACACAATTCAAAGTGTTGGTACTGACCTTTAAAGCCCTAAATGGCCTCAGCCCAGTATACCTGAAGGAGCGGTCTCCACCCCCATCATTCAGCCCAGACACTGAGGTCCAGCTTCGAGAGCCTTCTGGTGGTTCCCTCACTGCAAGAAGCAAAGCTACAGGGAACCAGACAGAGGGCCTTCTCAGTAGTGGCGCCCGCCCTATGGAACGCCCTCCCATCAGATGTCATAAGATAAAGAACTACCTGACATTTAGAAGACATCTGAAGGCAGTCCTGTTTAAGGAAGTTTTTAATGTGTGACATTTTAATGTATTTTTAATCTTTGTTGGAAGCTGCCCAGAGTGGCTGGGAAAGGCCAGCCAGATGGGTGGGGTACAAATAAATTATTATTATTATTATTATTACTACTACTACTTTATTTATTTATTTATTTATTTATTTATTTATTTATTTAATGTAACAGACCAGTTCATTGTGGATGGGTGATTGATTGGCATTGCAATTTCTAACGAAGAAAATTTGCTTTGGTGTGATGACAGTTCACCCACTACGTTGGCAGGGCTTCTCATGCTTGCTTATCACATAGAATACTACCCACTCTGTCAGGGATTCCGTCAGTGGGAATGGGCCATCCTCCCACCCCTCCCTTAAGCAACTCCCTCCTCCCATTGGACATCCGCTCCACCAGAACAGCATATCAGCCAGAACTCACTGTAGCCCTGTTTCAGCATGTATTGAAACATGTTGCAATGTGCTCCAGTGAATTGTCAAGTTTGGCTAGTTTGTTAGTTTGGCTTCTGCCCAACTCATGTGTTAAACTGAACACTGACTTAATTGTCAACCTCACTAACCCATCCATGAGGGTTCAGATGCACACATGCCCACATAGATAGATAATGCACACCAAATGCTCCATGCTTTTATTTGTTCGTTCATTACCTTACTAATTTTGACTTTAAAGGAAACTTCAAAACCCTGTTTCTCTGCCTTGGAAAAATGGGGATATCTTTATTGGTGATTGGCCAATCAACACTTTGTACAGCCAGCTTCAGCTTGAAACTTGCAGGACTCACCATCTGCACCACCATCTGAGCTGAATGTTGGAGAGAAGTAGAATTTTGATCTGAACGTAATGAGAGTGTGGTATCGCAGCTCTAAAAATGTTATATTCGTCTTGTCCTTCTTTTAAATTCTCTCTCTTTCCCTCCCTCCCTCCCTCTCTCTCTCTCTCTCTCTCTCTCTTTGAAAAGCACAGTACATTTTGATTCTCCAGGGTAATTCATGGAAAACCCAGGCCTTCCGAAATGAAATTTTGACTTACTAAGGGACTGTTATGCGTAGTATCCCACTCTCTCCCCCTCTAATACTAATCTCAGAATCATGGAGGATGATGCAATGATAAATTGTTTTTGAACATAAAAGTTATGAATGACCTTCTAATGTTGGATTTGTCTACAAAATAGGGACTAATAAGATGCCTTTTGCCTAAGTGTAAGTAAGCTGCCTCCAGGCACTACCGACTCCTTGATGGAAATAAATCTATGCGCACAAGTGACCTTGGCAGTGGTACGGGGGCAGTCATTACGTAAGCATGAACAATTTTTCCAATGTATTAAGGGAAAACAGGCTTTTCTTTGACGTCAGGCATGCAAGATTTATTCCAATGCTGTGTTTCTTGACCAAATAAATTCACTATAGGCAAACCATAGAAATATTTGTTTCAAGTCACAGTTTTGTATATGTTTTCAAAAGATTTGCTTGTCAGCAAAATCTATTATTTTAAATACTGATATTTCTCTTTTTTTTACATTCATTCATTCTAAATTCATTCTAGTTCTCTCTTCAAGCGCAGGGTAGCTTACATAATAACCAGGCTAAAACTTCATGGGCTCTCAGACCATTGTATTGTAACATTCAGAAACGCAGATTGCTCTTCTTCCTATGCCTTCTATCTGTATCAACATTAGCACACAGAAAAAATCCGCTATGTAGTTTCACACAAATGAGAATGTAAGAAGAACCGTGCTGGATCAGCTGAAGGACAGCCTAGTTAATGTATGTTGCTTCTAACACTGGCCGGACAGATGCCTTCAGGGAGCATCCTATTCCGTGGTACTGTATACTGCTTCTAAAGCTGAAGGATCCACATAGCCATCCTGTTTAAAAATCATTGATAGATTTATCGTCTGTGATGTTCTCTAATCCCCCTTTAAAGCCATCACAGCTAGCTGTCACAACCATTAAATCATGAACATTCTTGGGGCTGGTGTATACACACACACAGAGACACACAGCACTGCCTCCCTCTTAACTGCAGTTAAGAAACTGAGAACCAGGCATGGGAAATGAACACTCCTCCCACCCCTTAATCAGCTCTCTCCCCCCCCCCATTGATTAAGAGAAATAATTACGAGAAATATAAGCACCAGCCTTAACAACAGGTAATACTAACCAGGATTTAATGGGGATCTGAAACTGAACTTTAAAGAGGATTTTGGATCCTATGGTAAGGAAAGCCCTGGTTAGCAGTAACCACTGTTAAGGCTAGCATGTACATTAATGTCAGTTAATATGGGAGGGGGGATTTGCTTCGCAGAGGGGAAGGGTGGGCAGACAGAGCATATGTTCTGATACCAACTCACAATCTTTTAATCGCGGGTAAGAAGGAGCCAGTTTAGCATCTGCATCGGCTCCAGGAAGATTGTCTCCTGTGTAATTATTGGGGCACACGGTAGTTCAGAATTCCCTTGTGAGACTGTTCCTAGGGCTTCATGTCTACATGTGTGTCCTGTAATTTTGTCAGATTGTAAAATGACTGTCTAGGTATAATTGCCAAAGAAAAGAAAGTCAAAGACAAAGCTATTTTAAGACTAGAGCTGTCTTTCCAAATCAAGAAGTATGAAAACGTCCAACAAGTACGCCAAACACTCCGCTGTAGTTTGCAACAACAAATCACAACCTCCTTTTGCAGATTATTTTCCTTGATTTATTAATGAAAATAGCTATGCTTCCAGTCCAAACTGTCACAGCCCAAACGTATTTGGCAGAATTCATGTTTATGTTATAAATCCTTGCAAATGTGCATTAATTAAGGAAAGGCTGCACAGCCATTAACTGCAGTGCCATCATTTCATGTTGTGTGTCTTTGGTTAATTAATATATACACACACTGAGCAACATCCAAAGAGCTACTTTGGACATGCTCTGTAGGATTGTTGATTTTCCTTCCTTTGTATGGCAGCCCTCCCCTTCCCAACTCTCAAAAGACATTTGTGACATCTGGGCTTCTGTTTGAAAAGCACTAGTCCCAAGTCCCTTAAGTATTTGAGGTATTTAAGTATATGTTCTATAAAGCAGCAATACACTATACCAGGGATAGCCATGGGGTGCATTCCAGATGTTTGACTCCAACTCCCATCTCCCCTTACCATTGGCCATATCAACTGGGGTTGAAGGGAATTGTAGGTTAGCAACATCTGGAGGCCATCCATAACCTTGGCTACCCCAAACTATAATGTAGAGTAAAAATATATTTAAGAGTAATTTTTGTCATGGAGAAGAAATTAGGGTAGATTTTTAAATTCTGAAAAAGGAAGAAGTGTTCTCTGATCTCTTTTGAGTGAAAGGAGGAGCTATATGTGCAGTACTTTGAAGATCAGAAATATTACTCTGCTGACTTCTTAAGCTGTGTTTACACTTTGCACCTGCATAAATATGTGGGTTGGCTGAGCGTCGGTTGCATGCCGGTGCTCAACAGACCTGTACAGTCTGCACTACACAAGGAATTGGTTGTGCATGTCCAGCGTGATTGCTAGTCTGATCCTATTGCAAGGATCTGTGCTCCGTCTTCAGGACTGCCAGCGCTGGAGTTTTCCCCATGTTTGATTTAAATGAAACATAGTGCTACTCATTTATCAAAACCTTTCCCAGCTACTACAGCTATTGTATAAACCTCATTATGTGAATTTTTTTTAAAGCAGACATTTAAATTTAGCAATTGTCCTTTAAATATTATTGGTTTTCTAATGATTTCAAGCAACTTACAAGAAGGTGACCAAAAATCCTTTTCTGGATATAGAGTCTATTTTTGTTCTGTCCTTGGTACATGCTTTCAGTTTGAGTTTGCATCTAGCATGCATGATTTATTGCATGCCTTGAGGGTATATTTGGGGTGTGTGTGTGGTGTATTTAGGTTTAAAATGTGAATTGGCTCTTTTACTTTCATTTTAAATGATGTTTCCATGTTGCACCTTAACAACAAAGACATAACAGAACGTCTTACGGGATGTTCCTATTAGACAGAATTCTTTCCTGGGCCTCCTTGGACATGCTGATGATTGAACCGGGAAGATTTTGCTTGGTAACGCATGTTCTCTTTTGGTGAGCTATCACTAAACCCTTTATGGACATTTACTGGACATTTGGGATTATTACTTAAGAAATGCACATTGAAACAGCTATACAATTTCTAGTTGTATAGCTTACCTTCACCACCCCATTTTCCAGCTGCAAAAGTGGGGGAGACATTTTCTGCAGGTTTGAGAGGCTGGTTGTGGAAATTCCTACATTTTAGGGCATGGGAGGACTTACCTTTCTAATTTCTGGCAGCAGATACTTCTCTTTTGCTCTTCTTTTTCTTTCTTTTAAAAAAAAATATTATACACCGTAGCAAGTAATGGCAGCTTTCAGAACATATTCCAAGACCCAGCGTTGTGTAGTGGTTAAGAGCGATAGACTCGTAATCTGGTGAACCGGGTTCGTGTCCCTGCTCCTTGAAGTCTCTTAGCTCCACTCACTTCACAGAGTGTTTGTTGTGGAGGAGGAAGGGAAAGGAGAATGTTAGCTGCTTTGAGACTCCTTCGGGTAGTGATAAAGTGGGATATCACATCCAAACTCCTCCTCCTCCTCCTCCTCCTTCTTCTTCTTCTTCTTCTTCTGGTGCCCCTGCTGCTGCCATCACCACCACAATGCTGCCTATGGAAAGATGCTACATCACAGTGTGGTAGCCTTCCACAGGCACTTTGGGGGGATGAAATGACTGCCCCTGTTGCCCCACAGGGAGACGCCCACTTTTTATTCTATCAGCTCCTCATCCAGTTAGAACCTTGGACACAGTACGAGCTGAAATACATTATCATAATCTGGCTATAGCGATAAAATAGCCCAAAAACTGACTATGACTTAGATGCAAACTTCTGCTTGTGTTAGTGGAAGGATCACTATGGGTCATGAGCAGCATGCAGTATGAGGGATAGTAGTTGGGGAGGGTATTGGTAACACATACACTGATATGTGAACAGTGCTGCAGCTCATGCAAAGGGGGTGGTTGGTTCAAAACATAAAGTTCTAAGATACCATAAAGAAACACTTTACGTACATCAGAAATAATTCATGGTGCTTTAAAGGTAATGAAAATACCAGTGAATCTGGTTTTAAAGTTTTTTTGCCACTCAAAATCCCTTTTTGATGATAGCAAGTGTACAAGTAAATGCAAATCTATTTAATCTTCATTCTTCATTCTCATGCAGGGATATAATGGAGAGCTGAGCATAGGGATTTGGCAGGGGAGGTGGGGTTGGTGATTCCAATAGGTGTAATATTTTCCCTTAATCCAGGGCTTTGGCTCTTTATAAATTAGTGCTAGACAAAGTCTCAGCTCACCAGTCTCAGCTCACACTGATTTACAGATAACATTTACTTGTAGCAGCATACATGATAATATAAGTATTACTTGCTGATTTTCAACTTCTTGCAGGAGAAGAAGAGGTTGGGTGATGAACAGCATTGCTTCAGGCTACACTCCAATCTTTAAAATCCTGTTTGGCCAATGTTTGCAGATGTTGAGCTGGCAGCTAGAGAGAATGAGATCCTCTATTTCATCATGTTATATGTTACACACTAGCAATGGAGAACCAATGCTACAATAAAGAGTAAACCTGAAAAACCTGTAAAAATCAAGTTGCTAGTTCATCTCTCATCCAGCATAACTTTCATCACCCGACTCCCTAAAAACAAAAAGAAAGCTTCCACCTTCTCACAGGAATTAGACAAAGAGCAAGCATGACTCTGAAACACAATTATCTGATCTAGAAACATAATGTGTTTAGCATGCCCTCATAATTCCTGCATATACAGTTGGTTCCTCTACTTTAGCAGAGAACATTTTTCACAGTAGTGTTTTGCAATCAAAGCTGGGATCCTAGAATAAAAATTATCAGAAATGTGCATTAACTAGAATCATATGTAGTGAGTTAGTGGAATCTTGTCATCACCTGTAAAACTTCTGTCAGCAAGCATCTGGGTTAGATTGAACTTCCCAATGAAATGTGTTAAAACTGACAAGGCTTATTCTACATGACACACAAAGATTTGTATATGAGAATCTGAATGGAGAGCTTTAAATTATAGCATTTCCAGTGTTTGCCATCTCTGTGGAACGTTGTGACTCATATTATGGATGGCTAGCAGTTTTTTTTAAAGTAATAAAAGAAATCAGATTGCTTCTGAATCAGGGCTAATCTGCGGTGTAAGATTGCTCAGGTATCGTCACCATCCGAAATATTTTATCCACACAAGCAAAAATAATTATCTGTGGAAGAACAGGAAAAATAAACATGGGCCAACTCAATATGCACTGAAGCACTTTGCAGTTTTAGGAGAAAATTGCTAAGAGATGCTGATGTCATAGGTTCAGATAGTTTCCATCCAGCTCTGCGATGAGTAATGCACACCTTTTTATGTCTGCATAGAATCATCAGCATCTGTTTATTTGGATGCCATTTTCCACAAAAAAAATGTGCCTAAAGTGGCTCACAACACAAAATGAACAGTAAGTGTACCAATTAAAAAACTTATTAGAAACAATTAGAAACAATCATATCAATAAGTGAATCCAAATTTCAGTGCATACAACATTGTATGAAACAATACATATAAACGAACTTAGCAGCTTAAACTAAACAGTATTGTAGAAATAAGCTGACCTAATTTAATAGCTTGAACTAAGCGGAAGAAGGAACAATACTAACACAAAAGAAGAATAGTAGTTTTTAAAAACCACCATGTTTTGGACAATGCACCTGTATCAAATAGTTGGGTTCCGAGACTTCAGACATCCAAGGACCCCACCCTATCTCTCACCTCAGGTAGTACAAATGCTTCTACTCTGGCTCTCACCCAGAGGGGCTTTTTGACCCACTTTAAACAGCCATGGCTTTCCCCCAAAAGAATTCTAAGTGAGATAGTTTTTTTAAGGGTCCCGAGAGTTGTTAGGAAACCCCTATTTTCCTCCCAGAGCTACAACTTCCAAAGTTCCCTGTAAAGAGTGACTGATTGTTAAATCATTCTGGACATTGTAGCTCTGTGAAGGGAATAGGATGCTCTCCTACACAATTTTCAACATCCTTAACAAACTACAGTTCCCAGGATTCTTTGCGGGGAGCCATAAGAGTGCTACAAATGCATGGCATGGGTTTGGTCCTGTGCCAACCATGTGATTTCTCTGTGTATTTTGCTTGAGGCATAGCATGGATTGTGGGGTTTAATTTAGCTCTTCGTGACTGTAATACTGATCAGCTGTCCTGAGATAATGCCTTAATTTGTCATTCAATCCCCTAACTGCTAAAATTTGTTGGCTTACACCAATTTTTCAATCATGTGGCCTTATAATTACTACCAGTCCATTTAATATGTTTCTCCTCGCTGAATATTTTAAGCACCAGAATACCTATTCCAGCTCTTTGTGTACAACAAATGTTAATAACCTTTTGGCAGCTACTCATTGTTTTTTTGAAGTTGTTCCCTCCTTTTGTTTCCTGAACTATTCAACCATCCTACTTAGAGTTTCTGTGTCTGACTTCTCAGAGGAGCAGCAGAAGACTCTTTATGATCTGTTCATTGTGCTGCTTCATTTATAGCTTCTTTCTTGGCTCCCATCCAACTACTTGCCATAGGAGTGAGGTTAACGTCTGCTTGCTGCATCCATCTGCAACTCCAGTTCTTCAACAGAAATGTTTTCCTCGTATAAGCCCCCCCCCCAAGCCTTTCTTATTTTCCTTTTTGGCTTCTGCTTCTTGTTTCTGTAAATCATTTTGTGGTTTTCAGTGTTATTGACAATGTAAAAGCACAAAAAGTATTGGATTTCATTAGGTATTCAGCTCATAAAAGGGTTGTGATGGAAAGTGGTATACATGTCCCAGATACCATTTGGAAATTAACTAACTTTGAACAGTACATCCAGATCACCTAAGGAATGAGTGCAGAAATGATTTTTTGTCTTTCACAAAACGATTAATATATAAGTTGAAAGCATGCAATGGTCACTTACACTATAGCTGGGGGGAAAACAATACTCTAGATTTGAAAGCAGATTTCATTTCCCTCTCATTCTTCATACCTTTTACCAGCCAATAGGTTCATATCGTGTCATATAATTTTAATGGTTCAGCCAGGAGAATGAATGATGAGAGACTGGGCTCACACTTTATCCATATTTCCTTCAGGTTGTTTTGTGCTGTGCTATCTAAAAGAGTATCCTTAAAAACATGTTGAGTGATTAATCAAGAAGGACATCAGCAGTGCCCTATTCTCTAGCCATTAGTTGGGTTTCAGTGACAACCTATGACCTCATCTAATTTCTAATGGAGATCTGTGCCAAATACTTCAAAATGCAGGTGGGGAAGGGAGGGCAGGGAGCCATAATGATTCTATTGTCTTACTTTTGCTTTTGGATGAACAAGTTTTTCAGGTTTTGGAACAATACAAACACAAGGTCAAACTGTTGATCCAAGGCAAAGTGGGATTAGTTTATCCACGATGCAATGAAAACGTGTTTCCATTGTATCTTATAAATCATGATCCCAGCATCCCATTTTAAAAAAAAACCAAACAAATGTGAATTCAAATTAAAGTAATATTGACTAACAGCACAATTGTGTACCTTCCCATTGGGTTTCCTGGTGCTTAGTCCAATCCTGAGCACAGGATTGCAGTCTAAATTACACTTAGGTTAATGGAGAATATTTGATTGTAAAGAAAAATAAAGCATCTTCGTTTCCTTTCTTTCTCTCTCTCCGCACACATGCACACACATAGACACCTTAAACATGTTTTGTTTCATTTAACTGGAAGAGAAATGTCATTCTGTGCCTGAGCGGGTACAGGTGTGCCTTGTGAACTGCTTAAATGAACTGAATAAATAGATACTGATGTCAGTTGACACAGGTGCAGACATCATTCAGTAGAATGTTATTTGCACACAAACACTCTGGTGTTTACCGTCTGTGCTGCAATCAGAGCAGTGCCAAGGAGGCACAGAGGCAAGATTGAACACAGTTTCCTTTTTTCAGTGTACTTGCTGCCAATGGATTTTTCCTTAACAAATTTCCTTCCCAACACAGCGACCAGGAGCAACTTTTCTTTATTCAAGTAATACACAGACACAGTTGGAGTACGCATTTCTAAACATTTGTGGAGGGATATGTAGCACCTAGTGTCTTCACCTAGTGACCTTTTAAAAATATGTTTAAACAAGAAATGCAAACACGGTGACTAGCATGTGTCCTATGAAAAGCACACATTTTGCCTGTAGTGATATACACAATTGGGACCGTTCCATGTTTTACTTTTCCCCCTCACTGAAGGAATGTTTACCTACTCCATGAGGTAAACGTAAGAATATAGTAATGTGTGAAGCAACGTGTTTCTTCATAGTGGTTTTCTACCTTATGAAGCACTCCTTGAGATCCCAAGGGCAGTATGCATAAACAGATGCAGAGTTGGGCTTCATTGTGAATCCTTGAATTTCCTACTTGATGAAAATGAATTCTACCCTGCACCACAAACTGGAATGTGGCATACCAGAGGAAGTGTCTTGTCAGAGGACTACAACAAGAATGGCATCTGAAACAAGGGGTACAGGTGCCTTCTAGCTGGCAACTTTGTGACCCATCAGAATAAATCCATTACGCCCTCCTTGAATGAATCCCTACTCCGAATCTCACCAGTTAGATATGTACTAGTAAAGCTTGAGGTGAACTGAACACTCATGTCTCCTACCACACACCTTGGTGGCTGCCAACTCTGCAGAAAAGCAAACAAGCCCTGCAATGGATCCTCCCTACTTAATTGCCACTCCTGAAGGCATGATCCAGCATGAAAAAGCCACTGTTTGCCCTCCCCTATTCCCTCATCTGTAAAATATACACTCATATATTCTTTGAGAATATGAGAAGTGAAAAAGAAACCATTTCTGATCATTACAAAATTAAAGTCGGATGAAGTATGTTTACTCCTCCTGGTGCCTCGTTCATAGGTATATGAATGGAACTTGGTAGTTAAGTAACAGGAGCTGAGGGAAATGGAAGTCCCCAAGAATATGCCTCACCCCTCAGGATAGGTTTACTCTGGGAATCTTCCCTGCAGCCTCAGTAGTAGTAGCATGTACAACCTCTGTGTGGAGCGCTGCTTCCTTCTGCAGCTATGCTGATACACCCCCCCGCCCCCCATGTTCTTGGATTGTATCTAATGCTTGCCCTACTCAGACCCATTGAAATCAATGCACACAGCTAACTTTGGTCCATTCATTTCACTGGGTCTACTCATGAGTACAGCTTAGCTGGATAGAGCCCGTTCTGCTTCTAAAACTCCTTTCCCACAAATGTACCATTTCCCCTGCACAAAGGCGAACCAAGTTAACATATTGATTGACAGCTGCCGAACCAAATTCTTTGCCTGCTGTAACTTTACACGCATGTAAGAGACTGCCTGACATTGCTGCTTAATAGAGCTCTAGTTATAGGTGAGGGGCACAAGGTGCATAAACATAACAAAACAAAAAAAGTGCAAATTAAGAACAGATGTTAACCGAGCAGCGCTTTAAACAAGGGAATAATAAGAGTGATCTGGAATGGGTTGCTATAAAAGTTGTTAACACTGACACTGGGGTCATTTAAAGAGCCCTTAAGTGGATATCCCAGGAGATGGTAGTGGGAGGGATTAAGGCGTGATGACCCAGATTGATTTGGGGCTTGCTCTTGCCTTTCTTTCTTTTTACGCCAAAACACTAAGTCCAAGATGGCCCTTGAGCACATGCAGTAAAAACATACACTTGTTCTGTCATAGAATGTTAAATGCACATGAACCAGTTCAAAGCTGGCCTTCTGTAGTGGCTAGAGCAGGTTCCCCCTTGACCGGCGAGGAGGGAGTAGAGGCAAACCTGTTAAATCCTTTAGCCTTGGTTCAAAGTAGCATATGGACGCAAGTTGTAAAGTATGATAGATTTCCATTTTAAGATTTTTGGAACCATAGAATCATAGTGTCTTTGGATATTTCAAGCTCACTACATTTTTACTACTTGTTTGTAGGGGACAGCATTAGTCAAGCTGTAATTAATGATGCATTTTGAATAGGTAACTTGGAAAGCTTCCACCAGGGTAGCATTGTTTATCTTCCAGTGTTGTTCCAACACAAAGGGAGAGTGTTTTCTTTTTGTTGGCTTCCAAATGCCCCTTAGCCTCCTTTAGACCTGAACTTTAACCGTGTGTGTGTGTGTGTGTGTGTGTGTGTGTATCTATATCTGAGATATATGATCTTATGTTTTATCATAGGGTCCTAAGAGCTCAGTAAAACACTAAAGTTCACTCCCGCCCACCCCCAGTCTTGAGGGTTTATTATATATTTTAATGACCTATTCTGCTGCTTCTAATAGCCACCCTTGTAAAAGATAGCACAAAACAAAGACTTACAAATTAGTTGAGGCCCGGGTACCTCACCAGCAAGGGAATAGACTAGAGACCACCCATGTATGTAATCGTTTCTTAGCAGCATGGTTGGAAGCTTCCTTTCTCAATACAGTATCACCTAAAAATAAACAACTCTTTTTGTTTGTTTACCCAGGAACTCATTGAAAATCTTTTTTTTTTTCTCTGTGGCACAAATTAAGACTTTTATGTATTTTCATCATCAGTGTCTCCCTTCACCCTCTAACTAAGCCACATCACTGCTTAGAAATAAATTAAGGTGCAACGCTATGGGAATATTGTGAGAATAATATGGAATGGTGGGGAGCCACGTATGCCCCCTTGAGCTCCTTGGAGGAAAGGTGGAATATAAAGGCAAAAACAAACAAATTAAAAATACTTTTTTACAGCTTTTAATACCCAGTTTCATTGGAAAAAGGAAGCCACTTGTCAAAACATGTTCTATTACAAGTATGATTTGAGGAGCAGTGGGGTGGGGGAACAGACGCACTTGACAGCATATTCCCGTATAACTTAGATTTACTAAAATGAAGATTGGGAATTTTGTATGATGATGTAACTCTCAAAAATTGTGGGTCTGATGTAGCATAGGAAGCACTCAGCCAATCAAGAGGGATCTTTCTTGACAGCTGAAAATGGATAGTTCCAAGGTAAAGTCTGGTGAATTCCCCTGTTCTCCTTTAGATGACAGCCCTGTGTAGATGTTCACTGGGTTCTTGTTGTTTAGTCATGTCCGACTCTTCGTGACCCCATGGACCACAGCACACCAGGCACTCCTGTCTTCCACTGCCTCCCGCAGCTTGGTCAAACTCATGTTGGTAGCTTCGAAAACACTGTCCAACCATCTCGTCCTCTGTTGTCCCCTTCTCCTTTCGCCCTCCATCTTTCCCAACATCAGGGTCTTTTCCAGGGAGTCTTCTCTTCTCATGAGGCGGTCAAAGTATTGGAGCCTCAGCTTCAGGGTCTGTCCTTCCAGTGAGCACTCAGGACTGATTTCCATAAGAATGCATAGGTTTGATCTTCTTGCAGTTCCAAGGTAAAGTCTGGTGAATTCCCCTGTTCTCATTTAGATGACAGCCCTGAGTAGATGTTCACTGGGTTTTAGTGGTAGTGAAATAATCAAGATTATCCATTGGTCTTCTGCTCTACACTTGACCTTCATGCCCGCAGCTAAAGTCCTTAAAAGGTATGTGCAGAGGCTCTGTTAAAGTCTTTAGCAGAACATGTAGAGGTTGGAAGTGGGGCAGTGAATATGGTCCCAATTCTCCCTATCCCTTGCACATCTCCATCTCCCTCTGCAGCAATTTTAGGCAAATTTACTGCAGAGGAGAAATACACAATCTTAAGAAGCAATTAGAAATCCTTATTTATAAAAACTCATTAATTTATTGTCAGTATGTATTCCTATCTTCCATTCAGTTTAATATCTCCAACCATAATATTCAGAAAATGCATTTTTTTGCAATTATTTGGCTGTCAGCTGGAATAGCAGAGGACTGACTTTTCCAGTGAAACCGAGGGTGTGCTCATACTGGCTACTTTCCATGTGATCCATTTACAGCTGTGACAATCCTGTCCTGTTACATTTTTTCTCTTCTCTTCCCTCATATTTGCAGCCATGTCTGTGTGCGCTTGCCCTCTAAACCCTCTTTAAACGGATTCAGTGTTATGTACCTGATATGTTATGTGCCATTAAATTGTACCTTACTTCTAGCACTGAGGACAATGAGGCTTTGCTGAGTGGCAGCTCTTGGTCAGGATAGAGAAAGATGGGGCAGATTACAAGGGAAATTACTTCTCTAGCTAACCATATGAGCATGCAAGAATGAAAATGCTGCACGTGTTCAAAGAAGCATTTGAGCAGCAGGAGTGGTTCATTCATCATCACTATGCTTTCCTCCACCGTTAATCATCCAGCAGAAGAGGAGAATACTGAACAGATCAGCCACCACCATCCACAGTATTAGCAGTATTCTCTCAAGAACCGAAATTGTTATGCTTTTTTGGGAGTAAGGGGTAGGTGGGTGTCGGCAGGCAAAAAATTGACACCTTTTAGTCAGTAAGCAATTCTCTATGTGTGCAGTGTTGTTTTTTGTTTCGTGCAAATTAATGGTACCATGACTATTATAGACAAAATTGAAATCTAGTGGGGAAAATATTTTTGAGAAAGCATTAAAACTCTTTCCACAATAGCTAGAACAATGCCTGTGGTTGTGATGACATTTTTTAAAACAGCAGCAACAACAACAACTCTCTCTCTCTATATATATATATTTGACCCTATTTATTCTGGAGAAGGAGTGCCCAATCCAGAAAAGTAAAGAAAAATGGTTCAATGCAGTGTAAACATGGCCTTGGGAATTCATTTACCTTCAGTTATCTAAATGGCAGTGCACCAGAGTGCTAGTGAGGTCACAGCAGGGCCATCTGCATAGGAGCCAGAATTTTGTCAGCATAAATCATTCCCTTGCCATGCATGCTCTTCCTGCATTATGACTTGCACCCTGCTTCTCAATTTCCCCTCACTTAGTGGGGGCAGCTGTAGTGAGAGGCATAGATATAGCACAACTAGTTTTGCTCACCCAAGTCTGCAGTCCTCAGCAAGCTTATGTTAATTACACACACATTGGAAAAGGAAACATTGGTTGGCCTTGCCTTGGATACCTTTTTGGCAGAAAGGCAATTAACAAATATTGCAAAATAAATGCATGCACACATAAGATTTTCTGTTATATGTATTACTACATAAAAAGATGTTCTCTCTCAGAGTAGTTATTCAGGAGTTTACTGGGTCAGCTTTTAAGAATCCCCCATTTGCTGGATTTCCCTGTTCACATTTCTTAAACCACATAGTTTTTAATGTTACCAAAAACAAATCTCCATCATATTTTCAGTTTATTCCTATTAATATATCTGATAATACTGTGATAAATTTTCTTTGGGAGTATATTTCACCCAGGTGCCAAGTCAAAGGAAAATGAACTCCACCCTGATCTTGCCATTTATAGCTGGGAAACTTAACACCCAAGCCTTGTTTGTAAATGTTATGAATGGCTTTCAATGAAAACTTTTATTTTGCTTTATTTTTAGTATAATTTGTTCTGCTCTAGGGCATCCTGAGAATAGGAGGAGATTGCTTCATTCAGTATTCATTTGTGCACAATGATCATTAAGAGAAGAATCAGGGGAACCACACATACTGGACAGGAGTGTGTGTGTGTGAGAGAGAGAGAGGGGGGGAGTGTGTGTGTGTGTGTGTGTGTGTGTGTGTGTGTGTGTGTTTTATTGTGCTATCTTGGGCACATCAACACAAACCTCTTTTGTTTCTAATAATGACTTTTGTTTAAAAGAGACTGCATGTGTCTTTGGCCATTCCCACATCCTAGGCTACTGTAGATGAAGGAAGTTTCTGTGGGTGTCTTAACTATAATCTCGCCAGGAGCTGCCTCATTGTGTGTGAACACTCTGGTAGATGTCTGGCTCGTTGAGAGTTTACAATTGGAGGAAAGGATGGTGGCATTACCTCGAGCATACTAGGCATTGTGCCAGTGTAACTGAGCAGATGGTGACCTCTTGGGTCATGGGACTATATTTCTGAGATAGATGGGAAAGGAAATTCTACAGTTTGCAGACCAGATGGGGAGTTCTCACAGCACCAGCTAGAAGGAATGTATACACATATATGTGTGCAGGAGAATGTCAAGGCAGAGTAAGAAAGCAGCACTGTCGAATGAAGTAAATCCTAATTCTGGCTGCCACACAAAATGTGTGAAGTTGTAAAGGTGTTTTATATGTGTACCAGTCACGACATCTGTTAGGTGCAGGCTACCCTCTTTATGTTATACTCACTAAGTTTAGCATATGGAGCGTGAGTCAAAATCACTAGCTAAAAATACCAGGCGTTGCTTTCGTTACCAAGCTTACTGACTTGAATTTCTTCATTTGAAAATGCTACTTGTGGTCAGGGAGGTTAGTCGATTGTTGTCGTCTCTCCTCCTTAATTTAGTTCTGATCCCCAGAATAATCGTTACGATTCTGTGCGCTTAAGTATGAAGTAGAAATTGATTTTTTTCCCCCCCTGAAATGCTGCACTATATCAGTGACAGTCAGTGTGAAGAGCCAGTTACAGCAAAGTGCAAAAAATAACTGAATCTGGTGTCTTTCCCTATTGTATATAGAACATTTCCCTAGGCTTGGCACCTATATTCCTTTGTTCAGTCCTTTGTAAAACAGACTGTATGCAAATGATACAAAGCATTTGACTGCCAAAAGTCCAGCAATTGTACAATTGCTAATTCAGGATATGAAGGCATGTGGAAAGTATATGTTGAAAATGTAGACTATTGGGGGGGGGGAATAAGTACAAAAAAGCACACTTAATAGGCAGAACTAATTTAAGGGCTTCCATGAGAGTGAGAGAAAAGGCATGATAGAATTCTAACAAGAACAGAGACTTCTGAGAACTTTCATCAGTGAATTTTGGCAGCAGCATATTTTTGTGCAGCTAGAAAATCAAATTTCACTGCTAAGATTGCTTCTATGATAGTATATCTACATTGTACTAAAATTCCTGACTGACAACCATTAGCAAAAACATATTAACAAAAACAGTGGGGAGGGAATGCCACAGATTTTAGTGAATCAGCTTGATTTTGTGATTTATGACATTAGCATTCGCCTTCATGTGAATTAAATTAATTTATCAATTAATTCGTAAATTAGCTGGCATGCAGATGCTTTAGGCATCAAAACAGTGGGAGGGCAAGGCAGCACATGGGATGGGGAGATGCCTGAGGTCTACCCTAGGGCGTTGAGAGCTGTACATGCAGGTTGGTCTCCTGCTGCCAATGACGTCTATAAATTGAGTAGCTGGTGTGCAGGTGCACTGGTTGGCATAACAGTGAAAATACTGTGTTAGCTTTTTAAAATGCCTCTATGCAAAACTTGTAAATTCACCCGGGATCAAGAGCTCTGCACACATACTGCACTTGTGGTTGCCAGTGGATGTTGGCAGCAGACACCAGCATGCAGACACAAGCCCTTGTGCTCTGGAGCTAGAAGTAGTGCTTTCTGGCTTGAGCAGAGGAGCTGCTAGAATGGAGGGTGTTCTCAGAGCTCCACAAGGCAAGGACAAGGGAGACTCACCATGACTTCTTCCCCCAAGCTACCAAAAGAGCCTTAGCTCCATGAAGTCACAGAGCATGGACAAAGCGTGCAAGCCTACTCAGAAATATGCTTCAACAGAGGTTAGGCTGCAGTCCTAATTGGAGCTTTGTAGAGTGGTAAAGACATTGCCACATCTCAGCCCAGCTGCCCTGGAAGTGGGACATAAGGGTTGGGCCCACTGTTGCCTGACAATGGCTTTGAGATCAGTTTGGGATCCAGTGGATCCCAGGCTCGCTCAGTCCCACACCCTCCCTGACCTCAGTTTGTGTGGGCTTCTAGTGGAGATATCATCAGCAGTCGGTCCGCTCACCCATTTGGTGAGGGGAAGGGGGAGGCTGGCATTGATGGAGTGGCACTTGCATCACTGTTGGCAGCTGGTGATAGGCTGTCTCAGCTGGGGTTGCCAAGCAGAGTGATGCCGGCTCCAGTCAATCCAAAGGCCACAGCTTAGCATAAGGGGGGGTTGGATTGCTTAGCTTGTCCCAGGTGTGCATACGATTACAGCCTTACTGTCTGTGGATCAGGATATGGGAAAGCACAACCACACTGGCTGCTAAAAGTAAGGGTGGTTTGGTTAGCACACCCAGCCAAAAAATTGCAGACCACTGTCTTATCAGCTGTGGCGCTAGCTCACAACCAACACTGGTGGATACTCAAACCAGAGAAAAAATCATATATTCTCACTATCCTTCTGAGAAACCATCCTTAATAACATTCACTACCTGGTGACCATATTTATGGATTCCCATTGATAAACTCTTCAGAGATGCCAAATAATAAAGTCCACGTTATTTTGGTTATGGAGATTACCGGTAGTTATCATGAGCAAATGGTGTACTTGAAACAGTGCTATGGTGGCCAAGCCAAGCTACAATTTTTCTCCATCGTTTTCAAATTAATAAAACATAAACAACACCAGTTTTAGAAGGAATAAATCTAAATGAATGAATGAAATATTGAGTTATTCTAAGGAAATAATCTCAAAGATAGATCAAACTTTCTGAATCCTTGTGAAATAATTATTTCCCACAACTACTATGTGACTGAAAATTCTTTAAATAAAAAATACTGTTAGCCAGTACTATAAGAAAACAGAGCTTCTGAAATGAATCATAAATAGGCTATGTGGCTCTTACTAACTGAAATGTAGATCTAATTAGCTTGGCACTGAGCCACTTTTTAAAATATTAATGGGATTCCATAAATAATATGCCTGACATGGATAAAGAAACACACTAGTTAGATGCTGACAAAGGTCTCTAGTCTGCACATGCTTTAAGATGTGGAAACCCATAAAAGGAAAATTAATTGGAGAATTACTTATTATAAACTGCTGCTTAAAATAACTAATTTGGTTATCTAAAACTTAAAAAAAGTATAGTTGTGGTGCAGTGCTTGATTTCCTCATGCTGTACATAGAACTGTAGCGTTGGAGGGGATCCCAAGGGTCTTCTAATTCAACCCCCTGCAATGCAAGAATCTCAACTGAAGCATTCGTGACAAGGCCATCCAACCTCTGCTTAAAAATCTCCAATGAAGGAGAGCCCACAGACTCTCAAGGGAGTCCATTCCACTGTTGAACAACTCTAACCATCATAAAGTTCTTTCTAATGTCCAGTCAGAATCTCCTTGAAGCTGTTGTTTTGGGTCCTACCCTCCAGAGTAGGAGAAAAAGCTTGCTCCATCTTCCATGTAACAGCCCTTTAGATATTTGAAGATGGCTAATGATAATAATAATAATAAATTTTATTTATATCCCGCCCTCCCCAGCCAAAGCCGGGCTCAGGGCGGTGAACAACACTAAAATAGTGCAACATTATAAAAACATTATAAAAATTAATTAAAATCAAAATCATATCTCCTCTTTTCCAGGCTAAATATACCTGGTGTAGACCTCTGGAAACCCCAGGGGGTCTCAGCAAGAACGAAATGCTATTACATAGGCAAACTATTCCTTGTGCACCAAAGCATTTAAGGTTTGGATTATGATCTTGTTGTGCTGCAGGCCAGCTGTTTCTGCTCCTTGTGAATCCTCACGGTCCGAAAGGCTATGCATTGGCTGGAAAAGCCACCTGGTGAAAAGGGCCTTTTCACTACAAGCCTTTCTTTTACAACCGTTACAGAACTAAAGGTAAGATACTACTGTGGAGGACCCGAAAGGTTTCTGATGCTAAACAAACATCAGGTATCTTCCCTGTCTTTGTTAAGTATCGGCGCAGTCCATCTTCTGGATTTTCTGCTCTATGGTGAGATAGCTTAATGACTACCTTGTTCATATAAATTCACAGTGGAATTCACTGAAATTAGATTCAGACTTTGCCTTCCATATACAGAAAGGCTCCTTACATCTGCAGAAGGTATTTGCCAAGTAGAGGGATCCCACTAGCAGCAGGGGGCAGGGGAGAACTTTGTGGATTCCCTCCTCCCCCTGCAGCCCCCACTGTCCTCTCCCCCACTGTTCTGGAGAGGCCCCCAATCCTCTGGAGCACTGAGGGAGGTGTTGCTGGGGGGACTACAATGGGTGCCATTCTCCTTCCCCTCCAGCAGCAAAGGTGATGCCACTCAGAGATGCTCCCACGGGCAGGAGAGAAGTCTGGCTCTACCCTGTGACTTTTGAGCTCCTGGTATGTTATCATGGAGTTCCTAGGATATTTTCTTTTCTTTTTCCCCGTAAATTTTAATTATTTTCCTTTAAACAACATTTCCAACATTACAATAACAAACACAAAACAACCTTTTGCTCTGCCGAGCTTGCAACTTCCTTCCTTCCCTTCAACAGGTATCCCATATCACATCCAGTTGCGCAATTTAAATCTTTACTATGTGTCCACATTGTAGGATTTATTTCAATCCTGCTAGTGTCTTCAGATTTTTGCAATTGTCATTCAAATATACAGTAAACTTACTCCAGTCTCTTTGGAATTTCTGATCATCCTGGTCTCGGATCCTGCAAGTCAGTTTAGCCAACTCTGCAAAGTCCATCATCTTTGCCTGCCACTCCGCAATAGTAGGTATTTCGTGTAATTTCCATTTTTGGGTCAACAAAGTCCTCGCTGCAACTGTGGTATACATAATAGTCTATGATCCACCTTCACTATCTCATTTCCCATCAAACCAAGCAAAAATGCTTCCAGTTTTTTGGGGAAAGTGTATCTAAACATCTTCTTTAATTCATTGTAGATCATCTCCCAAAATGCTTTTACTTTATCACAAGTCCACCACATATGATAAAAGTCAGTTCCTAGGATATTTTCAAGTTGTGCACTCCAATATAATTGAACCAGCTTCCTCGTACTCAGTGTTGCTTAGAAATTCTAAGAAACCAAAAAAATTGTTCAGCTTTTAAAATCATTGCAATTTTGAAAGTTTCAATTTGTTTCAAGATGGCATCCAGTTGTATCCGAACATAGACAAAAAACTGCTTCTTGATCTCAGGAACCATCGTGCAAAGGTTGCTACACTATCTTAAGGGCTGTCCAAATGCTTAGCAAACAAACAACTTTCCAAAATATATAGTAGATAACAATTCAATATAATGCAAATAAAGCAGAGCATGTTTCTTTGCCATACACTATCCTTTCTTTTTTTTTTTACATTTTGGTTTTTTCATAAGAAATTCTGTACGGTATGTGTCTGATTGTGTTTCTTTCTTCCTTTCTTACATTTATATTCCAACTTTCCTCCCTGGAGCTAAGGTAGTGTTTGTTGGTTCCCATGTGGTCTCTCGTCATGCAGGGACCAGGACCAGAGCTGCTTAGCTTCAGTGAGGTGCTATATCATATACTTTCAGACAATATGCTGTGAATTTTAAGATCCATCTTCAGTTTGTGCCCTTTTGCTTTTCCAAAGATATGATAGAAATGTCTGCCTGAAGTGTATTTTCATGCTGCTATCACTCATTTCAAAGTAGTAGCTTTTTACACATACACACATAAATTCGCATAGTTGCCAGTGCAAAAAGCTAAATGAAACATATATTTCTAATACCGTTTTGCTTGGAAGCAAAATGGGAAGGAAAACACTTGCCAAGTGGAAATGGATGAAGTCAGCATGGAAACAGTTTATTTATGTGATTCTTAAATTACAGAGAAAAATCTAGATAGAAAAGTAGTTGAATTTTTGCAAACAATATACTGATAGCAAAGAGGTGTGTGTTTTTTTCTAGTACTGTTGGTACCACTACTATGCACAAGACTGAATCTATTCTAGCATCCTGCGTTGGCCATTAAAAAAAAAAAAAAGATTTATTACAGTCACTGTGCTGGGCATGATTTGAGATAAAAAAAACCACAATAGAACTGTACAATCCTGACTTCAAGTGTGAGGATAGGTGTGTGTAGGATGCATCCTTACTCTGGTGTAGCATGAACACTTTCCTTACGCTCTTTCATTCCCTGTCTCCCACTACTTTTTCCACTTGCAGGTTTTTAAATGCATGTTTACTAATGGGGATTTGTTACATGTTGTAGCCCCTAAGTATGCCTAATTGGTCAAATTGAAATATAGGCTGTGGACCATGTTTGGCACTCTTGCTGCTCCAGGTGCCTATTGAAAGAGTTACATGTTAGTGCAAAAATGCATACCTTTCCATATTTGGTTTAGCTGGTTACTGGAGTTGGCTTGTTGTGTGCTGAAATCCTAGTAAGAGGATAAAGCCCCCATTCATGAGCAGAGAACCTGGTGTTTACTTTTTTGGCAGAATTCACAAATCAGTCACCAGTAATTGCAAAGTAAAAGCACACATGCATAGATTGGGGGGGGGGTTACAAATGGGGGAGGAATTTGGCTCAAAGAGTTGCCAGAGTATGCAACTAGATAAAAATTATCTGAGCTTGTCTCTGGTCAGCAAAAATGAAAATATCTAGTACCTGAAACAGGATAAATTTTTAAGATGTGATAAATTTTAAAGATATGCATATCATGCATATGTGTCTCATTTGGTGATACTGTTAGAAACTGTTAGACATTGTGTGTCTCAGTTGGTGATACTGTTAGAAACTATTCTTGTTTCTGCTATGATTTCTTCCTTCTGAACACTAACCTCCCCATGCAAATACATTGTGCTTACCTGATCTTTAAAAGATTGAGCCTGTCTTGCTACAAGTTTTCCCTCAAGGCTAGGCTAGAAACTTGTGACAGCTCAGCACATTAGGACTGCTGTCCCACAGCGGACACACAAACTATGAACACACCTTTGTATACCCATCTCAGATGCAGATTTATGGATTAAAAGAAAATGCAATTGCACACATGCATGCTCACATTTTAATACGGTAGGCCTATAGAATTTGTTGTTTCTGGTGTTGCATTTCAAGGACAATGTGATTGTACAATCTTTCTATGCACTCCTCCTCCAAATAGCCCTTTTGCTGTTAGAAATGGACCCCACGCCATCCTAGATAACAAGAAAGAGATCCATGCTTCAATTCAGGGATCTGACAGAGTTAGCTCTAGCTTAGCCACAGCAGCTTTGAATATTTAAAGAAAACAAATGTTCTAGGGCAGGCACATTCAACAGGTAGATCGTGATCTACCGGTAGATCACCGGACGTCTGTGGTAGATTAGATGACTGGTAATGACTGGCTCTCCCCAAAGAAGCTCAAGAACAACTTTGTCTCCCCTAAAAAAAGCTCAACATTTTCGCCCTGCAACCCCCCAAATATGTGGCTTTCCTCCTCCCTAAAAAGCTCAACAACTTCAACCTGAACCCCAAAAAACAGGGCTTTCCTTCCTAAAAAAAAAAGTTCAACAAACCTGAAGGGGCTGGATCACTGCCAGATTTTAACTCTGTGAGTAGATCACAGTCTCTTGGGAGTTGGCCACCCCTGCTTTAGGGGAAATGAAAACTGCAGCCCCCTCCCCCCACTGAAACATACCTTACCCAGGTTGTGAGGTGGCAACCTGAAGCAGCACGTTTCATGACATTTTGGTGAGTTCTGGCGAGATCTTGCTGGAAATTGGTGCTGATCCTAGTGCCGCTTCTCCACTGTTGGCAGAAGCCGCAGGGCAGGCAAGATGCCCGAGGTGGCTGCTTCATCCCGCCTTATGGTTGGTTGGGCCGGCCTTGGCTCTGGGGCTTGCTGTCATTCCCATGCCCTTTTTCACCCAGAAGGCGTGGAGAAGTTGGCCAAGGCTGCCTGCCACTTTGGTACAGAGCTATGAACCCATTGGGTGATACCCACTGCTATTCATACTCTAGAGTGGACCCATTGAAATCAGTGGCCCTAAGTAGCGCATTCATTAATGGATCTACTTTGAGCATCACTAACATTTGATATATCACACACTGTGCACTGCTGACCAGTGGCAAAACAATTGAGGTGACACTGCCATGCATCAAACAGCACCCATTCAGGCCTTCAAGCAAAAGAAACAGGTAACCTTTGCCTGAGCCTCAACATCCTCCTTAATGCTTTACAAGGGGGACTGAGGGGAACCAGTTGCTCCTGCATTTCCCCTTCAAAACCCATTAAAGCAGAATAGAATCGGAGCACCCCTATGCAGTTGATATGGCAGCCAGCAACTTTGGCTGTCTGTCTCTGGAGCAGCAAGAGCTGCTGGCAACATGTGGCTGGCTCAGGTTGTGAGTGCTTGGGGCATATGGTAGCCAAGTGGTCAGCTGCAGATAGCCCTTCCAAGCTAAAGTTGGTAGTAAGGAGCTTCTGTCATTTATTGCAAATAATAAAGATTCAGCTCCCTATTCTCCTCTCCTCATTTTTCCCCTGCCTTCCATTTTGTGCAAAAATCCTGCCTAAGGATTTATTCATGCCTGCATTTCCATTGCTCTTGATGATTCACAACAGTGCATATAAAGTGTCTTCATTTTGAGGTGATGTCAGACAACACAAAGGTGCTTTATACAAGAAGCTCGTTTGAGGGTACAGTGATGAACATACATGTATATATGTGACGTTCGCCTAAGTCACTTGACTGTAGCCCATTATTTATAGCTAATAATCTTCTTTAACAGCCTAGATGAAACTTGATCCCCTTCACTCTTCAGCCGAAACCCCTTTTCTTTCTACATATGCTGGAAAGATGCCAATTTACTAGCTCCATTAACTTAATGAGGTTTGACAGCCTGCAGCAGCTTTTCTCATAATCCTTCTTGGTCTTAAATTTGGTGCTCCACAGTCATCTGAGTAGCTTTTTTTAACTCCTTGCCTTCTTCCAAAATACGAAAGTTTGATCCCTGTAGCAAAATAAAGAGGACTTATCCAGGAGGGTTATGTGGGCTGGGGGGTTTCCCCTCCCTTTTGATCAGTAAATGTGAGTGGTCAGAATGATATATTTGCTGTTTTGTAATCATTATTAAATTCAGAAACATATTCAGGCTGCCATCCTAACCACACTTAACTGAATCCAGTAAGACTTACTTCTGAGTAGTCTTGGTTAGGTTGCAGCCTCTTAACACTAGCAGGTAACTGGATTTCTGCCTTGCTTGTAGGACATAATTCTGAGTGATTTGACGTGGTTTTGTGTGACTGAACATAATGAAGATTTTAATAATTGATAATAAAGCTCAATAATTATATGCTGTGAAGTCATGACAAGATTTACATTGGCTAAAACAATCATTCCCGAGAGGTCAACAACAGTCATAATGAAAGGTTAATCCTTTGCTTGTGTTTTATAATATGTTTAGTGGTTACTGCCTGCTAAAGGATTCATTGTGCCACTAAATTCAAATGAAACCACAACCAGACATGACATTTAGTCAAGGTTTTTAAGTTCTACCAGTTGATGAAAGGTAGAAGCAAGGGAGTGGGTTATGGTAATGTTTTTCCCCCTTGCACATGCTCTACACACACTGAAAAGGTGGAATTTGCAAACCAGAATGTATACATTTTCCCCAGTTTATGTTTGGGCCAGGCTGGATGTAAACCATGGTTCATGAAGCTGCTTCAGTGCTTCTATGCTGCTTTAAAGATGCAGTTCCTATTTCATCTGAAATTGCTTGCCTGAAATGAGAAACTCTGGCTTTGTGTCAGTTTATTAAGCCGATTTGCTGCATGGGACATAACAGGAAACTGTGGTTTACTTTAACCAGGTTAGAAGCACTGAAGCAAATCCAAGGTCCATGTGCAGTCACATGTACATTCTTGGGTTCCCATTGAGTTCAGCAGAGTGGACTGATTTTGCACCTCCCTCCACTGAGATGAGTGGCAAATGTGTGTGTTTTCTCTGTACATAAACTGAAGCTCTTAACACTCAGAAACAATGGGTAAGCTAGGGTGTTTGCAAATATGTACCATATACACTTCTAAGTGTTGCTCGCTGCAAAGGAATAATACAAAGTAATTGTTTTCCATTTTTGAAAGAGATGTTGCTTACAAGACATCAGATAAATTGTGTCAACACCCAGATTGTTCAGATTAAAATCAATGATTCATAAACCAGTTGACAGACATAATAGTTGGTATACAGATTAAGATACCAAGTTGTAACTTGTATACAAAAGAAGCAATATTTCATTTTCATTTTTTGCTTTACTCGGTTACAGATATTTATTTTGTTCTAGTATGTTTTTATCCTTACAAACACACAAAGGAAAGAGTTAGACAAAGGATAGCTTGAAGATGTGCATAATCTTAAGAATACTTGCATGGAGAATTATAACTTATTTTACTTAACTTGCTTGTTTCTAATATTTAATTTTCAGTCCATTCTCACAGCATGGACTGAAAGAATTCCCTCAAAGAATTCTCACAGCAGCTTATAAACTGAATTAAAACCCATAAACAATAGCAATAGATTAAAACAGTGCTACTGTAAAGACTGCCTAGTGAGTTGGGCTTGTGTACAGTATAGTGCTTTTCTATCTTTTACTTAAAGTATAGAAATGAGTAGTCTTGGGGATATTCCTAGGTGTCTCCATTGCCAAAGGTGGGGCCAGCAGGGGCCTTCACAGTGGTGGCACCTAGCGTGTGAAATACTCTTCTCTAGAAGGATTGCTTGTATCCTACTTTGATGATGGGGGGAATTGCACCAGGAGAATATGTTTTTGTTTCCCCAGGCCATATCTGTAGTATTTGGTTTTGGTGTTGTTTTTGGTGCTGTTGAGAGGGGGGGGGGAGAAAGAGATATTTGGTGTTTTATTTGTAAGTTGCCCTGAAAATATTTGTATTGTAGGACAGCAAATAAATTCTTAAATGAATTAGCAAATATGATTTCATTAAAAAATAGGAAAATATTGAAGTGTCTTGCTCACTTGTCCACTGAACATCAACAGTGGGTTTGATCCAGAGCCAGCCCAGCTATTAAGCCTCATTCTGCCTCAGGTGGCAGAAACCCCCAAGGTAGCACCTTGTGCGCCCCATGAGATCTCACCCAAAATTGACAAATCTTGTATTTTCATTTTCTTTCCTTTTTATGTATTTGTGTGTTTATTTGGCATTTCTCATCTTTTCAGAATGAAAGGTTTGGCTTTTAAAAGAGGTGCCTTTGAATGAAGCCCGGTTAGAAAGCAATTCAACATTTTGACATAAATAATATTTTTCACTGCTACCTGCTCACATACAACAAATCCTACATAGCCGTAAAGAAAAACACTAAAAAGCAGTGCAAGTAAAATAAATCAAGAGTTGCAAAATATCTATGTGCTAAAATCATTTGCAACTGTTTCTTCCACACCATTAGTACAGTTTGCTTTCTCTCTGCCCAGAAACACTATAGCACTCTTGGGGGAAAAGAAAGATTATGTCCAACCTGCACTACAAACCCTTTCCCTGGCAGGACTGAGCAATTTATATGCCAGGGCTACATTTTTCAGTCTCGGGTTAGTATTCATTTCTTCAGTTTCTAAAAGAGAACAGAGCTATACTGTGTGTATATATAATCAAGATTAATTGGGGGGGGGGGAGAATACTTGAGGGTAGGACCCCTGAATTGACTATCTTGAGAAATACATTTCCTAATCAAGAGCTCTACATTTTCTTGTATCTTTGTACAAAATAGCATATTATGCCCTTTCAGTGTGGGCTAAAACTGTTAGCCTCTTTCCTTTTATTATCCTTTATACATTTCTGGAGACCTTCCAGCACCTACAAAGCTTGGGATTTGGGCTATGGCTCTCGTTTTGGCAAAGGAGGGAGAGTCTTGCTAAGAATCACAGAGGTCAGCCCTATGGCAACATGCAATTAATGCTCATAACTGGGCCAGGAAGCTGGTGTGTACATGCTATTTCCCCCCCTCTGAACCTTACTAAAGACTTCAGGGTTGGCCACTGTCTTTTACACTGGCTTGAATGCAAAATGCCTGCTACATGAGATATTTTTCTAGCGGATACTGATAGGCAGATCTTCTTGAGGGAATGCTGATCCCCCCCCCCCATCTACAGCCCCATGGCAACCCAGAAAGCTGCTCTTAAGTGTCTTGAAGCTCCCTGTAGCCAGTTTTCAGGAGGTGGAGAGGCTGGAGATGGCGTATTTACTGTGGCACACACACTGTGAGTAGAAGTGCTTCCCACGCACACAGTAGGATCTTTAGATCCAAGACACTCTGCTTAACTTTTCCTTCTAGGGACTTGCGTAATGGGGGTTGATATTTATTTTGTGATGTCCTGTAATTTTCACATCCATCTTAGCAGCATCACTGCCAGTCCATCACCATTTACTTTGTTACTCTGCGCTTAATTTTTTAAATAGTTTGTTGACTTTGGGTGTATAGCTTTCAGTCACTTTCCCCAGCGTTTCCCTCCATGTAACTCTGAATCCTACAGCTCCCTGACTTTGTTTCTTCCAGATACATTACACACACATAACTATTTATTTATATGGTGCTTTTCGGGCCAGAGGCCCTAGAAGAAGCAAACAACATATTAAAACAGCAAATAAACATTAGAGTACAACAAAATACCATAAATCAACGAGAAAGAGAAAGAATGTACGACAGCAAAATTGAAACACAAGGGCCAGAAGAAATCCTTCCGAATAGAGGATTAAAGAGTATTCTTGCCAACCCCTAATTCCCACACACTTCAGTCTGGAAACCTGAGCAGAAATGAGAAAAACTAAAGGTTACCCTTTAGTTGAGCGGGGACGCGGGTGGCACTGTGGGTTAAACCACAGAGCCTACGACTTGCCGATCAGAAGGTCAGCGGTTCGAATCCCCACGATGGGGTGAGTTCCCGTTGCTCGGGAACCTAGCAGTTTTCCTGCCAACCTAGCAGTTCAAAAGCACGTCAAAGTGCAAGTAGATAAATAGGCATCGCTCCGGCGGGAAGGTAAACGGTGTTTCTGTGCACTGCTCTGGTTCACCAGAAGCGGCGTAGTCATGCTGGCCACATGACCTGGAAGATGTACGCTGGCTCACTCGGCCAATAAAGTGAGATGAGCGCCGCAACCCCAGAGTCGGCCACGACTGGACCTAATGGTCAGGGGTCCCTTTACCTTTACCTTTACCCAAATTAGAAGAATTAAAGGATGCTCTTACCACAATCATTCATGCTATTCAAGGTATCATGGGGAAGTAGTAATTCATCTAAATAACTGCCAAAACCTTTCCCCCAAAATAAATATAATATTAGTAGTTTCCACAAAAAGAAAGAGCCTGGCACCCTACCCTGTACTTTCTGGGCAAGCAGAGTCCCCCTGAAAAAAGATTTGATAAAAAAGATGTGGCCTTTACCCTTATGCCAACTCAATGAGGGTGGCTCACAGGAGCAATTCAGTAGCAACTCTCCCTAATGCCAGTAGGTAACCTCTATCATACTTTCTGGTTGGTCTCAGCATATGGTGGAAATGGAGCACTGCTCTTCTGTCCTCCAGGTACTAGTCCTTAGGCTACGAGCCAAAGGCCATCAGTACTTAGCTTGCACCTTTGTGAAAGCACTGTTTGTGTGTAATTACTCAATATGGATAGGGCAATCAAGGGCTTTAAAAAATCTGTCTATATCTATCTATCTATCTGTCATCTATCTATCATCTATCACCTTCTACACATGCATTCTAAGGCAATGTTCAATAAAAAGAGCAAAAATAACAACACAAAAGCTGCAGATATATTTGAAGCAAAAACAAAACAAAGCATGATACCAAATAGACACATGGCAGAGATGTATGCAATCAGCTGTGAAAGCCTGTTGGCTGCAGGTATTAAATGCCTTTTTCTCAATCAGATCTACCACCCCTAACTCTGCCAATGCACTGGCTTTCTCTTGTTCCCTGGAGGGGGGCGGGGAACAGCATCAATCAAGAGCTTCAGGTGTTGCTTATTATATATTTAAAAGTTCACATATACTTACTGACTCAAATTGCAGAAAAAGAAGGGAAAGGACTGAACATACTCCTGCAATCTAGCTTTCTTCCATTAGTTTGTTGCCTATGGGTTTCTTCCAACCTCTTCTCTCCCTGTTCCTAACAATTCCAACTAGCTGCTATGTGAGAGAATAGTATGTTATACACATAGAGTCATTATGCAGATCACTAAAATCGGGATATATCATGTCTTTTACAATTCCCTTATTTAAAAGTCTACAAGCATAGAATTTCCCTGTCAAAACCCACCCATCTGAAAGATGGCCTCCTTTCTGTGTCCCAGCTTGTTCTCAGTGGTTATCGAGCGGACATGCTACATAATGCTTGCATGGGTCAAAAATGAGCAGCAATTCTACAAGATAAAATGATTTTTAAACAATGTGTGTGAGAGAGAAATTGGCAGTAAAAGCACGTGGACACTCTTAATACGTAATCCTTTCCTTGAATCATGGGCTCTACCTGTCCCTAGGTAAAGGTAAAGGGACCCCTGACCATTAGGTCCAGTCGTGACCGACTCTAAGGTTGCGGCACTCATCTTGCTTTACTGGCCGAGGGAGCCGGCATACAGCTTCCAGGTCATGTGGCCAGCATGACTAAGCCGCTTCTGGCGAACCAGAGCAGCGCACGGAAACGCCGTTTTACCTTCCCGCCGGAGCGGTACCTATTTATCTACTTGCACTTTGACGTGCTTTCGAACTGCTAGGTTGGCAGGAGCAGGGACCAAACAACGGGAGCTCACCTTCTGATCGGCAAGTCCTAGGCTCTGTGGTTTAATCCACAGCGCCACCCGCATCCCTTCTACCTGTCCCTATTTAGCAGCAAACAGGACATAGCCTCTGGCACCAGTACTTCAAAAGAAAGTTGCCATAACATTGGCAGCTCTCATAGTGGTCTAGTGTTGCCTACCTTGGTTTTTGCATCTTTTATTTGGTATTAATTACCAAAACAGAAGTGCATGCAATTGTAGCCCAGTTGCCCTTTTTGATGAGGATAAACCACTAGCAGCAAGGGAATGATGATTCCCAACACAGAAGCAGTGAGCTGGGAGTGAGTTCTTAACCCTTTTCATTCTTGCTGTTTCTCTACTTCAAATCACACTTCACCATCACTTCCCCTCCCATGAGGTTGGCCTCTCAAAGGCTGTTCAACCACAGTTACATGCATTTGCATGTTGTGTGTAGTTGCACACTTTCTATCTCTGTATCTTTAAATACAGCAAGGCCTGACTGAAAAGCCAACATAAAACTCAGGATAATAGGATGGGAGCCTTCAAGACAACAAACAAACTGTCTGTGGATCATCCATAGTGCTAGAGGAATTATCTCTAATGTGTTGGCATTAGTTCTCCTGTTGCCTGATAAAGATTATGTTGAGAGAGCATTCTGCTATTAAGAGCCTTTCCCCCCCTCGTTCATTGAAATATGGCCTGACATTCAAAACCAGAGGCCTGCTTTTACCAGGTATTTCTTTATAAAAGAGATCCTAATCTCAACAAGATAAACTGCTTAAATAAAACTTGGTGAAAGAACAGGCTGAATAGCGGATTATGCTCTAACTATTTTAAAATACTCTGCATTAGGACAATTCTGCGCTTGTGCCCTAAGGGAAGAAAGTAAAAACTGCTGAGGTTTTTAGACATTTTCAGAAAGGTACTGACCTTGCATTATATTTACTCTTTTAATCTTCATTTTTGTCATGTTTATATGTGCAGAGAAGATGTGTTGTTTTGTTTTAATACATGAGCAAAACTGAAAGGGAAAGGGTAAACCGAGCTTGTTCTTCATGTGTTTTGAATCCATAAATACGTGCCACTGTGCTGTTTGTTGGTTTCATATTACACATTCTGATTTATGGAGGAAGGCTTCTCTTTGCAAGCTGAAATTGCACAGTATTTTTTAGCCATTGTAAGAGAAATTATTCAGAACAGACTCACTTTCTAGAGGTTGTGTTGCTGCACCAAAGATAATGGGAAATGTGCCATTGCAAGAGTGGTAGAAGCAGTTTGTTGCCCTGTAACTGATATACTTGGTTCTTTTCTTTTCTTTTCTTTTCTTTTCTTTTCTTTTCTTTTCTTTTCTTTTCTTTTCTTTTCTGACTAGTTCTGCTAGATATCTGCATAGTGGAGAACAAATGAAGAAAAACAGGCTGTAGAGAGTGCTTATTGTAGGGTGCACAACCAGCTCTAGCTCTGGGTTTGGATCCCAGCTCCCGGCTTCAGCTAGATGCCTTCATGTGATATGTTCCTACTGCCCACTCTGCCACATTCTCTTGAGGAAGTGGGCCCCACCCATTTGCCACTCTGCATCGAGACCCTTAATTCCCCTTAATGGCTCATCACCCAGGCTATCACCTTATCAGGGAGCTAGCCTGGCTATTCCAAGAATTGTTGTTGTTTAGTCGTTTAGTCGTATCCGACTCTTCGTGACCCCATGGACCAGAGCACGCCAGGCACTCCTGTCTTCTACTGCCTCCCGCAGTTTAGTCAGACTCATGTTTGTAGCTTCGAGAACACTGTCCCACCATCTCGTCCTCTGTCATCCCCTTCTCCTTGTGCCCTCAATCTTTCCCAACATCAGGGTCTTTTCCAGGGAGTCTTCTCTTCTCATGAGGTGGCCAAAGTATTGGAGCCTCAGCTTCAGGATCTGTCCTTCCAGTGAGCACTCAGGGCTAATTTTCTTAAGAATGGATGCTTTTGATCTTCTTGCAGTCCATGGGACTCTCAAGAGTCTCCTCCAGCACCATAATTCAAAAGCATCAATTCTTCGGCAATCAGCCTTCTTTATGGTCCAGCTCTCACTTCCATGCATCACTACCGGGAAAACCGTGGCTTTAACTATACGGACCTTTGTTGGCAAGTTGATGTCTCTGCTTTTTAAGATGCTGTCTAGGTTTGCCATCGCCTTTCTCCCAAGGAGCAGGCGTCTTTTAATTTCGTGACTGCTGTCACCATCTGCAGTGATCATGGAGCCCAAGAAAGTAAAATCTCTCACTGCCTCCATTTCTCTTTTAATCATATTTATTAAAATTTCCAATAATAACAGAATAAAAAAGATAGAAAAGATAAAGAAAAAGAAAAGAAAGAAAAGAGATCAATTTTAAACCCTTATGTTCATAACCTTCTTTCTGGGACTCCCTCCTTCCCCTCCCGACTGTATTCCCCTTTCCCTACGTTGGTTCCACAAGTTCTCATTCCCAATTTAACCTAATATGTTATGCCTAATAGCCAATTTAAATTACAATCTTAACATCACTCCTCACCTTTAACAAAATAAAACAAAGATTTTTTTCCCCAAAATCTACCCCGTTTCCTTCCACGAATTCCCCCTTTTCTTTTTTTTTTCCAAAACTTGTTAAATCAAAGTACCAAAGTTATATATATAAAAAAAAAAAATTTAAAAGATAGAAAATAGAAGAAGATTCCAAAAGTTGATTACATAGCCTTTGGATTCTAGAATTCCCCCTCCCTTCCCCGGTTTAGATTCCCTATGTCCATCAGTCTGTATGTTGTCGGCCTGGAGGTCTCAAGTCCACAGCCAAACTTTCTCAATTCATCTTGCCGGTTTTCTTTAAATTTACTTATTTTGATAATATTTAATTTCAAAAGTCCAGTCTAATCGAGGCCTTTAATTTCCCTTGATCATTGTTACTCCTCCCATTGTTCTTGCCGTGGCGTAGTTGGTCCTTTACTCTTTTGTTTCTTACTTTCTCAGGTTTCTGTCTTGTTCAGCTGCAAAACCATTCTTATTCTGAAATCTAGTATCTCTACAGAGGTTTGTTATTCAGGAGCTTACTTAAATAGAAAAATTCTATTGTGTTGTCACCTCTGTAGACAAAACAAATATTTCAGTTTTGCTACTTTCCCAGGAGCTAAGACCAGTAATACACATCCCAGAGTAGTTTTCCATATACGCCGCTTGTAATGTCCCAAAGCCCCTCTAGAGGGATTGCAATAACTTTGTGTCCTCTCATCCAAAAGTCAAATTGTTGTTTCTTTTTCCATCCGACATTTTGTATCCATATTTATATCCAATTGTATCAAAATCAACCAGCAAAATACTTGTAGCAAAGTCCTCTTTATATTCTCAAGATTTGACAGCTACTTTGACAGCTGTCAAACTCTCCATCTCTCTCCGCCAGGTTCTCTGAATCGCCCCGGTTCCCGGGGGGGGGGTTGCCTTTTCCCTCTCACCCTCGACTCTCCTCCAGCACAATTCTTGTAATGATTCCATCGTGGAATTTGGTATTTTTAGTCAGCAATAAACTTCAAAATTGATCTTGGTTTTTCAGTCCTTGTTTTAGCATGTTTACAATCAGGGAGGGGACTGACTTCCTTTTTAGATCCCCCCCGCTCGTGCCGAATCCGAAAAAAAAAAATTCCTTTTTTTTTTCCCTCCTTTTGTACCCGGTTACCCAATTACTCACGGGTTTTTGTTAAATGTCCGAATTTCAAATGGAAGAAGCCAGCGCTCTCCGACGAATGGCATGCGGCTGCACTCGGCAGGGGAAGCGATAGACTCAAAGTACCACGCCACTCCCAGGCACCCGATCCGTAGCCTTTAAAAAGGCTCCTTCACGAGTCGGGAGGGCGCTGACGGTACCAGCCGAGTCCCCATGTCCACGGGCCCCGTGCCCGTGGTTTTTAAGGGTCCCCGCGTCGCCGGCGCGGTAGGACCCAGCCCCTGCCGAGCCGGCTCCCTCCGGAGCTCGGAGGGAGTCCGCCATTCGGCGATGGCGCCAACCCGGAAGTCCATTTCTTCCCCTTCTATTTGCCAGGAGGTGATGGGCCCAGTGGCCATGATCTTCGTTTTTTTGATGTTGAGCTTCAAACCATATTTTGCGCTCTCCTCTTTCACCCTCATTAAAAGGTTCTTTAATTCCTCCTCACTTTCTGCCATCAATGTTGTGTCATCTGCACATCTGAGGTTGTTGATATTTCTTCCGGCGATCTTAATTCCGGCTTGGTATTCATCCAGCCCAGCCTTTTGCATGATGAATTCTGCATATAAGTTAAATAAGCAGGGAGTCAGTATACAGCCTTGCCGTACTCCTTTCCCAATTTTGAATCAGTCAGTTGTTCCATATCCAGTTCTAACTGTAGCTTCTTGTCCCACATTCTTCTTGTCTAATTCCAAGAACTAGAAGCCTTGATTAAATTCTAACACTTGCTGGATCCAGGGATTAAAGGGGTCTGGCACACAGCTTAAAACCCATAACAGTATGTATATTACGTTTATATTTAAGGTTGTTCTTCAATGGTTTTTAATGTTTAATTTTGTAAGACGCTTTGAGTTTCAATTAAAAAAAGAAGAGGGAAATAACAAATATAATATTAGTAAAAATTTAAATAATGTAGCCTCCATAGCATTCAATTGTCTGTTTACTCTGATTTCAGTGCCACTATACTGTTGTCACCCATTTCCTGTTATGTAATATCTAAAGGTGCAACTTAATCCACTTCAGCACATCACATGTAAAACACAGCTCAGTAATGAGAGGCTCCGTTATGAATAACCTTGCTGGGAATGACCGAATGTGTGAAAAGATTAGACTAACCTTGGGCTACAGCAAATTCTATACCAAAATTCTCAAGGGACCAGATGCTGAAAGATTTCATTAGGCTTAAATGTACCAGTGAAATGGTTTCATGTGGGTGTTCCAGATCTCTCCCACCAGATTTTGTTACATGGGAAGATTGTCACTGCTTGCACAGAAAATATGTGCCAGCTCATTTGCAACATGTATCTTTAAAATCTAGTCTGCTACAGATAATGTGTAAATAAGCATTCTCTCCCCCCACCTTGTTTTAAAAAAACACATATCCTACCTGGCACACAGTGAATACACATTGTAATGAAATGTAACAACTAAAATGCAACAGTTGCATAAGCTAAATGCAATCACCTTAAATATTCAGTAGAGGAATCGCTAACATTTAAATATCAGGCAATAAAATTAAGTCAAATCCCTGATGGAATGACCCTGTTTCTCTGGAAGTCTCTCCCAGGAGGGTGTTACTTTTCCCCAGAAGTACCCGTGGTGCTACCATGTGAGGAGGCTTGTATGGGAACAAACAAGTAATATTTACCAGAGCCTCTTAGCACTCTAAGAATCAGCACCTTGAATTGTGGCTGGAGGTGAATGAAGAACCCCAAAAAGGAAACAACAACCAAAAATAGTTGTGTGTTCAGTTTCAAGTCTGAAAAAAAGAAGTGAAGGCCTGCATCAACCATAGTATAATGTTATTTTGTAAATATATTTTGATTCTGTTACTCTGTTGACGAGTCAAAGCAAAAGTGATATATAACCTGTAGCAAATTTAGTTTAATTATTAGCCTTTCTAAACCACTTTTAAAATCTCCAAGTGATGTGCAGTATGTACAACATATTATCTGTTAAAACAAAAATACAGCCTAGGATAAATAGGTAAAGGTAAAGGGACCCCTGACCATTAGGTCCAGTCGTGGCCAACTCTGGGGTTGTGGCACTCATCTGGCTTTATTGGCCAAGGGAGCCGGCATACAGCTTCCGGGTCATGTGGCCAGCATGACTAAGCCGCTTCTGGCGAATCAGAGCAGTGCACGGAAACGCCGTTTACCTTCCCGCCAGAGAGGTACCTATTTATCTACTTGCACTTTGACGTGCTTTCAAACTGCTAGGTTGGCAGGAGCAGGGACCGAGCAACAGGAGCTCACCCTGACCTTCTGATCGGCAAGTCCTAGGCTCTGTGGTTTAACCCACAGCTCCACCAGAACAGCATATTAAAGAGATTCAGGGGATTCAGGTGCATAAATCAGGGTTGCACCTTATGGGTCAGGCCTAGACAAAAAGAGGAGTCTTAGGAAGGCAACTGAAGTAACTGATGGTTGCTGTTTCAATATGGCAGATGAAAGGGCAGTGCACAGAAAGGGGGCAACAGAAAATAAGGACTTTTGTGCATCACTATCCTGTGGTCTTCTCTAGGGGGCAGTGTCAAAAGCAGAGTTTTCCCATATGATTCTAAGTCATCTTGCAGGTATATACAGGGGCAGTCAGTCTTTGAGGTAACTTAGTCCTGAGCTGTTCAGGGTTTTCTATGCTAACTAGACCTTAAACATAACCTGTTTATGTGCACCCACGTACTGATCATGGTCCCAATTGTCTGTAGTAGGCAGGGCGATTGGATTCTAGAAATTTTTTCCTAATCCAATAGTATCAAAATGAAAAGACTGTCACCTTTATTTGCTGCATTTTAAAATATTTCAGTGAACACGAAGCCACTGTGTGAAATGTTTTCCTGACAGGGAAGGATACATATTCAGTCAAATTGCTAAACAGCCAACATAATGCAACACATGGACACAAAAACACTTGCCGTGAAAGAAAGCGTACTAAACCAATGGCAGTAAATTTAAATCTAACCTAGGGAATGTGCTTTGCAAGATTAACACGTGCTATTCAGACAATAATTCAGATCAATCAAAGGCAGGAAATTCAAACTTTAAGCTAAGTGTAGACTTGACATTCGGAATTTCCTGCCTTTGTATGCCAAAACTAGGTATGTCAAATTGACTATTTGAAATAGGAATTTAAAATATCAAGAGATTTACTAGTTAATGGTGATTTATAATAATTTTCCAAAGCACATTTCAGAAATGTTGTTAATAAGTTGGGCTGTTCTATTTCATGAATTGTCAGTGCATATAAAATTATAGAACATAATATGATATTTTCCTTAGTCACACTTGCATTCAAGCATTGATTCATTCATTATATAAACATTTCTGTCCTGTCCTTCTTGTGCTTATGCACATTGATCTATTAAAATACAAATAATAAAAAATGCATGAAGCACACAACATTAAAATTTGTTTAAAAGCAACAGTGGCATAGATCACAAGTAAAAATGACCTTAGCAGGCAAAAGCCTGCCAGAACAAACCATTTTGTCATCTGGTACAGATGACAAAATGCAACCAAAGAGGGGTCCATCCACACTTCATGGGGCCAGGTAGCCCACAATACTGCTATGGCCACCGGAAAGCTCCTACCTCATACTATCACCAACCATGCCTCCAGCCTAGATGCAACACAGAGAAGGGCCTCACCTGCTTAGGCAGCAGGTAGGATAGTATGGAATGGTGTGAGTCTTCAGGTATCCCAAGTCCGAATTATTTAAGGCTTTAGAGATAAGCTTCTCCTGTCCAGAACAAGTAAAAACATATCTGGCGTTGTCATTGTCCCCTAAGATTCACTGCTCTGCAGTGGAGAACCTGTGTCCCTCCTGATGCCTTTTGGACTCCACATCTCGTCATCCCTGGCCTTGCTGACTGAGGCTGATGGGAGTTGTAGTGTAGCAACATCTGGTGGGCCACAGGTTCCCCATCCCTGCTCAGGTATAAGTGTACCTAGCATGCATGGATGTACACTATGGGCGCAGTGCTCAGCTCACCATGGATATTACAGCACAGTTCTACACATGCCTGCTCAGGATCCAGTTCAATGTGGCTTGTTCTCAAGGACACAGAGTGGTTGTAATTTCATTAGGGAAGGGAGGCTGCATGAATCAATTGTGCAGATCTTCTGCATTTCTACTGCAAAACCCACCTGTTGCTCTTATCTTCCTAAACAGTTGTGCTTTCTTTGAAATTGTGTGGAAACTGATAGCAATTTAAACAAACAAAGAAAAAAGGTTTATTGTGGGGGAGGGAAAATTCTTTATACTGATTTTTAATTTGCCCAGAGTCCTTGAACAGTTGGAGTAAGCTTTTGTTTTGTATCTTTTGTCTATAAAGGTTTCTGGCTCGTTAATGTGTAGGGTGGGGGGGGGGGCAGGCGTGTTGGAAATACTCTCTGTAATCCTTTAGTATGGGAAGGCTTTTTTTAAAGAAGTCCCCTGATACTGTGACTTGGCTGTCTTACATTGTTTGGATGATTTGTTCTTTTATTGTATTTTAATATGCAATTCACTGCATGTTATTATAACTGTTTATATTATAATAGCAGTTTTATTCACCACTTGAAATCACAGAATCTTGGAGTTGGAAAGGACCCCAAAGGTCATCTAGTCCAAGCCCCTGCAATGCAGGAATCTGAGCTGAAGCATCCATGATAGATGGCCATCCAACCTCTGCTTCATAAAAACCTCCAAGGAAGGAGAGTGCCCAACCTCCCGAGGGAGATTGTTCCATTTCGAACAGCTCTTACTATCAAAAGTTTTTTGAATGTTTAGGCAGAATCTCCTTTCTTGTAACTTGAAGCCATTGGTTCAAGTCCTATCTTCCAGAGCAGGAGAAAACAAGCCTGTTCCCTCTTCCATGTGACAGCCCTTTAGATATTTGAAGATGTCTATCATATCTCCTCTCAGTCTCCTCTTTTCCAGGCTACACATGCCCAACTCTTTCAAGTGCTGCTGGTAAGGCTTAGTTTGCAGACCCTTGGTCATCCTGGTTGTCCTCTGCATACATTCCAACTTGTCAACATCCTTCTTAAATCGTGGTGCCCAGAATTCAACACAGTATTCCAGGTGTGGCCTGATAGAATAGAGTGGTACTATTACTTCCCTTGATCTGGACGCTATACTTCTGTTGATGCAGCCTAGAATAGCATTAGCTTCTTTTTTGCTGCTGCATCACACTGTTGACTCATGTTAAAGCTTGTGGTCCACCAAGACCACATATACTGCTGGTAAGCCAGGTTTCCCCCGTCTTATATTTGTGCATCTGGTTCTTCCTGCCTACGTGCAAAACCTTACATTTGTCCCCATTGAAATTCATTAGCTTTCGCTCAGTTCTCCAATCTCTTAAGGTCATTTTGACCTGTCTTCTGCAGCATTAGCTACCCCTCCCACTTTGGTGTCATCATTGTGCTCTTCCAGTTTGTTCCATCAGCACAAACATTTATCTTTGCCTGATGGAATGATCTCCTCTCCCCCCCCCCCATGCACTGTTAGGGGGTTCTCCAGACCATCACCTCCATCCCAAGCTGCTTTAGGAGGAAGAGATGGGTGGGTCCAGTTGCACTAGAGGTACTCATTGTGCTGGCTCCCACTAGTGCACATACTTTTTCGAATCTGGCCTTGAGTCCTTCCACACACAAAAATCAACTCTAGGTTACCCTCTCCACCTGCCGCTTTCATAATTTCAGTAGCATAATGAATGGTGTGGCAGAGTGGGTGGGTGATTTTGTCATTGCTGTTGTGAAACAGTGTCACCCAGAAATCTACCAGTAGATATTTTGTCTATCTCTGTCTAACAGGAAGAATCATTAACTTTGGATATATTTGTTACTCACATAAGTGTCCAAGGTGTGTGTAAAGCAAGTGTGCCAATATCAAAATGGGAAAACCAGACAGTATCATTCCAGATACAAAGTCACAGATTCTGTCCTATATTCCCATTTTGTTGTCTTTCTTCCTAACCTATTAGTCAATGAAGCTTCCACAAAAGGATGGCCTAATAGCTGAAGTGACTGAATTCTTTAACTATTACAGTTATGAACTGATGTTATCGGAATAGTAGCTTCAACATCTTGGACCAAGGGGCACCAAGTGGGGCATTTCTTCTGCCGATACTGCCAGACACTAAAAGGGATTGTGCTTTCCTCACAAGCTCTACTGCCGAGAGCATTTGTGCTGCTGCTGCTGCTGCTGCTGCTGCCATGACTGTGTCTGTTTGGTGGGCAGAACACCGTCGCCTCACTCTTGTCTTTCACCAGCATTAAATTGACTTTAGTGAAGCTATTAATTATTGACTTGAATGAAAAGAACAGTCTTGCTTGGCACACATCCAGCAAAATTCATACTGGGGTGCTGAACAAAGACAGTTCCCTTCTGTTAAAATGAATATGATATGCAATGGTGGTGGGTTTCTGGTTTGTCTGGTTTTTTGTTTTTTTAAAAAAGATGATTCATATTATGTAATAAACATTTCACTTGGTGGCTGGGGTGAGTGGGTGTGCACCACAAAATGAATGCAACTCTTAAACCACATACTCTAGATTAGTTCTCCTACTAATTGAACAGAGGTCTTTGTAGCACTCTTAACCCTTTACGTCTCTGTACTATAAATACTTCTTCCCAAGTATTCTTTTTGACTCCTTGTTACTGCATGTATTTGTGCTTCTAAAACAAATAGAGAGTTACTGTGGTGCAGCAATCAGTGTGCCAGACTAGGACCCAAGGGGACAAGAGCTCAGATCCCTGCTTGGGGGTGGCCCTACTTTCAGCCTAACCTATCTCACAGGGTTGCTTTGAAGATTATACGGAGAACCTTGAAGGAAAGGTTGAATGCAAAAATAAATAAACAAATATTTTAACCTCAGTGTTCTAGCATATTCTGATTCCAGTGAAATAAATGCAACATTTTGTTAATTTGCTTTTTCACATATGGATATGCTTCATCATGATTGCATACGTAAATGCTGTTGTGAGATTATAGATAGATAAATAGATAGATAGATAGATAATATTTTGGAAAAGGGGGTGGGAAGGAAACCTTTTTATAAAGGGCTGCTGCACCCACCCACCCTTTCCTACTTTATTAGGCCAGGTGGAGGGGGGGTTCAAATAAAATGTGAGGGTGCTTGTTTTCTTGAATTGTGTGCATCAGCAAGCACAGTAATCTGAAACCTCTACCTTTTCAACATGAATAGCTGTTACTTTTGAGGGGGAAAGGGTGGGAAAGCTAACTGGATGGATTCATTTGACACAGGGGTAGATTTCATACACTCCTCACTACTTAATACCGTGAAAGACATTAAGTTCTAGTATAAATCGTAGAGATAAACACTTTGGATTTTAGTAGCTTGGTCCTTTGTCACAATAATAGTAGCACGTTGTGTCCTCAGGAAGGATTGTTGCCCCTCTTATAAACATTCGCTTGTTACCAAAGCACTTACTGGGGATCATTATCATTATTATGTGGGCAGAGATGCTCTTTTCCGTCTAACTCGCCCTTCTCATTTTTCCCACAGCTTGCGAGAACATCACCGTTCTGCCATTAAGGTGATACGTCGGATGCAATATTTTGTGGCAAAGAAGAAATTTCAGGTGAGGTGATGAATAGTGAGCTGCTTTATCTAAATAAACTCTTTTATTCTTCTGGGCTTATTATTGTTCCTTTTGTGGGCTTAAGAAAGAAAAGACCAAGGCAATTCATTTTAGTGATGGTGAGTTACACCCACTATTCTCTCCCTTCTTGAATAGGGTGGTTGTTTAGCAGCAGGTTAGTCAACTGTGGATGCACTGGGAACAGGCTAAGCCCCTGAAATGTACCATGAATTAAAATGTTATTTTCTGCTAATGGACTTGACCTTTCACCTTCTGTTATCTCTTTTTCCTTGCAATGCAAACATTCTCATATGTCTTCATTAATTCTGAGCTGTATATTATTGTCAGGCTGACTCAGTGGGCCTAGAGATTAGCATACTACCTTAACCTTGTTTCTATCTCATACTTGCTGCGGTCCTGATAAGAAGCTGGGATAGAAATTTGCAGGCGTGCTGGAAGGTTTCTGCCACCTTTCTCACACATACTCCTGGGAAAGCCTGCTCTCAGAGGACCAGCTAGCTGTATTTTTACAATGTCCTGTTGGTTTGATTTCCAGTGCCTATTTTAGTTATTGGCAATCTGGCATCTCAACAGGTTGTGTTCCCATGAACACATAAGCTTTTAGGTGTTTGTTCTTCGGGAGCAAGTCGCTCTGTTCTGTGCACTTCTTGCACACTATTCATATGTGGAAGTCAAAACAGCTCAGTTCATGGAAGGGTTATTGAGTTCCTTGAAAACTTGCTGGGAATATAACTAGTAATCTCCTGCAAGTTCTATATAATTCTGTTCAAGCCTTCATTAAACACTTATGCTCAGAGACGGAGATTGACACATTTATTGGATGTAAAATCTACATTCAGGCCATCTGACTTCTATTTTAAGAAAAGCTGCTTTCTGTGACTTCTCCTTTGCATGTTTTTTCTCTTACACTGCATACTTACTTTTCTTTTAAAATTTGCGTAGTTTCTTCTGATTTTACCATTCAGGTGGAGAGACAGGCATGGAACTATACAGAACACTGGTTCCTCACCCCCAGCCAGTGGAAATCTTATTCAGTCACTTGTCCGGCTTCTGAGACATTTCCCACATACTTTCAGATAGATCTTCTGTCCATCCACATAGTCTTGAAAGTTGGTTTGAGATAAAGCAAGCGGAGATGACTGCTGTGGTGAGGCTGAAGCTGGAAAAATCCACTTTCTTGTAGGTCACATTGGTGACAAGCAGAAGTATGGGTTGCCTGGGACGGGGGGCACTTTAGTACCACACCCAGGCCTGGCCCAACGATGAGGCAGGGTCAAGTGCCCACTTGGAGCGGCAAAAGTCCAATGGGCGGACTTTTGCCTCCACCACCTGCCCCGCTGCCTCCACCACTAGTGGAGAAGCAGTACCGGTTTCTGGTGAGATCTCACCGAAATCTCACGAGATCTCACAAGACTTCAGCGAGATTGTGCAAGATCTCACTAGAAGTTGGTGCCACTGCTGGTGCTTTGTGGGCGGTGCCACGCAGTGCAGGTAAGAGAGGGGCTGGCAGCAGGGCAGCAGCGAGGGAGTGGGATAGCAGCAGGGTGGGGGGTGGCACATTCCCGTTTCACCTCAAGCAGTGAAGCAGGATGAGCTGCCCCTGGCCACACCACCACTGGTCACCCTAAACTCCAAAAAGTTTATGAAAAAAGTCATCAGCAAGCTGCCTTTATAGCTGCTTCTGTGTGGTCTGGTTCTCCCCACCGGTAGTAGTAGTTGTTGTTGTAGTATCCAAATTCTGATATCAAGATTTTAGAAGTTTTTTTTAAAAAGATAATGCATTCATTAGCAGGATAGGTATTCCATTAAAAGGTTGTCTTGTACCCATGTACTTCATACTGAAAATGAGTACGAAAAGCTGCTGTACGTGGTGAACAAAGTTTATTTTGGAGTTCCATTGATGACAGGGGTAACTGACATGTCTGTTGTGGCTTTTACAATGATGTCACCAGACGCTCTTGATGTATTTATAGCTTTATATTTCAAAGTGTTACCGCAAACTGTGCTGTACTTTATACGTAATTCAGTTACCTTACTATCAATCAGGAATTGTGTATGTAATTTTCTGTAATCACTTCAGAGGGCTTTCTGGCAAACAAGATAGTTCAAAGTTCTTTGTACTTCAAAGAATGTTGCACACGCTTGTACTTGGCCATTGTTTGGTTACACTCCTCAGAATTTCCTGCAGCTTGAACTTCCCTCTTTTCTTTCCCATTCTGGCTCTGAGGGAAACGCCGTGCCATGCAGCTGCTGCACACACAACCAAATAGCAGGAGCAGTAAGCAGCAGCTGTGCACATATTTAATGCATGCCATTCTCTGCTGTGCCTTCTGCAAACACTTCTCCTGCACATTATGCAGAAAATTCTAATTCATTTAATGTAATTATTACCATCAGCAGTGTTCCTAATTGGAAAAGGGGAAGGGGGAATGAAGCAAACAATAGGTAATGGGAAACACGGTGCAGGAAGTTTGTTGCCATCAATATTAAGGACTGGGGACTGCAAAGCAATGTCTGTGCGCACTTACACAATCCCTAATGGTGACTGGCCAAGATGATGCCAGGGAATTCTGTTGTTTGAAATGCACTTGCAAGGATTCCCCGCCCCCCCAAAAAAAAACCCATTTCCTTTAAAAAGTGATGATTTGACCATGTTAACATACAAAAAAGACAAGTAAGTGTGGCGGCAGGGGTAGTCGTCACAGCTTGTGAGCTTTCCACATTAAAATGGCTATTTGAATCAGCCGCAACTGTCCTTGCCACATGCCACTTTACACAATTCACAAAGCCATCAGCCGGAACCAAAATGTTGTAAAGTGTGTTGAATGCTGGACTAGGACTGGGGAGGCCCAAATCCGGATCCCCACTTGGACAATGATGCTTACTGGGTCACCTTGGGACATGCAGGGGTGTTTTGAGACATGCGTAGCTTTCCCCAGGGGGCACATTCCAGCCAGCTAAAGTGCTTTTAAGTCCCATTGATTTAAGCAAGAGAGTTAAGCACTTGCCTAAGTCCCTGATCTAAGTGGGACTAAAAACTACTTAACTCGTGTCTGGATAAATGACCGTTTCCAAAACCTATGGACTACATTTGGTTTTACTAGTAATACGTATTGCATGTGATTAGGTATCCTAGGGAGCTTTACCCGTGACATATCTGTCATACATGACATATCTGTGTGGGAGCCACATCATCATCGTGTTTTTCCTTCATGGAAAATGCTTCTCCTTGAAGCTTGTGTTGCTTGACTAAGCAGAGCAAAGGGACTTGGACAGGGAGACTGGAGTCATACACTGGTCTCCCATTCCCTAACAGCCTGGTACACACATGGTGTAGGGAGCAAACAGGACTCTGCTGCACCGTATGGGACCTCTCCTACTTGTAGCTGCTGCACCTGCAAGAGGATTGGGCTGTTAGCTCACCATAGCACTAAATCTTCCATTTTGTTCAATGTGCTATACTATCAGTGCTAAAACAAATCAGCCCTGTGGATCAAGTCCTAGCTTACCGAACGCTTGCATATACCACTGGCTTGTAGCGCAAGAGACCTAAAGGTAGTGAATTTGTATAAATCCGTTACGGTAATTTTAAGAGGTGTTTTATATGCATTGGTTTACATTATTTTTTCATCCTTAATTTTTCTACTGTATTTATGGTTACTAAAGCACTTGGTTTTAAAGGCAGAAGGGGGAAATTATTGAAACATTTATAAAATTATGAAAGGGTTTTTAAAGCATTCTTAAAACCACCTTTCCCAACCAGAAAAGTATGGCAAAGCACAGAATACCAGGTGGGCAGTACAAGTCTGTATGAATGCCAACTCCCACCATTTTATCACACTTTAGAACAGCCTTCCCTAGTCTGCTGCTGTCCAGATGTTTGGACTACAATTCTGTCAGCCCCAGCTAGCACAGCACTAGTATTCCAGAACATCTGTGGGCACCATGTTGGGGAAGGCTGCCTTAGAATAACCAAAAACCTATCCCAGAAGGAACAGACTTGATTCTACATGGCCATGGTCACTGTGGTAAGTGCACCCCTGCAGTGCTGTTGACAGGAATGCATAAGAGGGCTTTCTGTGTTATTGCTGTACTACCTGCCACAATAAATCCCTTCATCTGGCAGGCCTTTGGTCTGATCAATGTCTGATTTTGCCACCATCTTTTTTCCCAGTGTTTTTATGCTGCAGTTGATTTCTTCTTTCACTTTTGTTGTTTTATTTGTTTTGGAAGTTTTCTCTCCTTTAGGCTTGATTAATTTTAATCTTTGTTGAAAGTCGACATGGTGAGCCAGCACAGAAAGAAAAAAGTTAACTTCCAAGTCTTTCTGTTGTCAATCGAGTATATGTGACCTGCTATGCATTATGTGATTTAACAAGTATTTAATTCTCTCTTATTTTTACAGCAAGCTAGAAAGCCATATGATGTACGTGACGTTATAGAACAATACTCTCAGGGACATCTCAACTTAATGGTGCGAATAAAAGAGCTTCAGAGAAGGTATGGAACAGAATTTAGCTGCCCAAACAGATAAGTAAAATAATAGCTGCATGGTGAATCCTGCAGAATCAAGGCAACAGTGAAGAACCCGTGGTCCTCCAGATGTTGTTGAGCTCCAACTCCCCATCAGTAGGGCTGGCTCACCCATAAGCCAGACTGAGGCAGCTGCCTCAGGCAGAGGAATCCTGAGGGGTGGTGCCCGTGTGGGCGCCCCAACTGTCCCTGCCCCTACCACCAGAGAAGCGAGGAAAAGTGGTGGCTTCTGGCGAGATCTCACAAGATCTCCCCAAAAGCTGCCACCTCTTCACAACTCCAGCAAGCAAGGGTTCAGTCGGCGGCAGAGGGGGGTGTCCCCTTTCCATTTTGCTACGTACCAGTGGTCATGGCCGAAAGGAGTTGGAATCCATCCTTATCTGAAGAACCACAATCTCCCCACCCACTGGAATAGAGAAATTGTCAGCTGCTCTAATGGGCCTACAGATCTGGATTAGCAATCTGGGTAACAGAATGAAGTAAAGCATCAAAGATGTCGGCCATAGCATCTGTGCAAGGATGTGTGCCAAGGAGATGATGGACATGGACAGGGAGAAAACAGAAATGAGGAATGATGTGGAGATGACTTGGTTTTGAAGGGCTACTTAGCCAGTCAAGGTGAAAGGACATGTTAGGCTAGGAAGCATTCATTTGCTAGTTAATGATGATACAGGGAAGAAGAAGCATCCTTCCATATATCCACTCTCCCGCATGAATCCTTCTCACAGGCCTCTTTCCCCAGCTGGGCTTTGGGAGGGGAGTAAGCAGGAAAAGGGGGTTGAGGGAAAGGGTTGCAGGCAGAAATTAGTTGTATAGGAAAGTTGTAAGCAACTCCCTCCTTCCTGCTGGTTCCCCCAGTGCATGCCCCCAGTACACGTTCCCCACATTAAGCATTAGGAGGTAAACATGGGATTGGAACTTTGCATTTGTCTTACGTTCTCTAATTTCACTCTCAGGAATAAGAAACAAGAATTTTGCAATAGAAGCAGGGCTAGGAAATGTGAGTGCATGGCAAGATCCTGGACTATTTACATACTATGCCATTTCTGCCTGTGGTTGTGAGGCCTTCAGGAAGAAGGACACACACCCTCCATTAATTAATACATGTTGGCTGTTACCTTTCCTGGGCCTTTGGATATGGCAGAACAAAAACCAGAGCTTTAAAAAAATGGGTAGGATTGTGCAAAGCAAACAGGAAAAGAATAAACAATCTATAACAATGAATGCCAGTGGACTTGTTTTTAGTTAAGCCTTTGAATTCCACACACAAATTCTTTCAATAAAAGCTGAATTCCTTCAGTGGTGAAATCCTGCCAGTGCAGTTTTAGAAAGCATTAGCAGACTGCAGACCTAGACCTATTTGGATCAGACAATCTCTCTGACATTCCCAGATGAATGTTCAAAGGACCGTTAGAAGTGAGCCAGTAGCTATGCAAGCGTTACTTTCTTCATAGGGTGGGGCTAGAGAAGCAACAACTGTTGTTATTCAGTTCCCCTGTTTAAATCTGAAGACATTTTTATCTTGTTTATTGATAACACTTTCTTTCTCACCAGGTTGGACCAATCTATAGGGAAGCCATCACTGTTTATTTCTGTCTCAGGTAAGTCTCCATTAGAAACATATATATGCTGTGTGTTAAGTATTGCTACTCTTCCATACGATACAGAGCACAGGGTAGATGCATAGTACTTAATGTTTTGTTTGATATATATCTTGTTAGGAACTGAAAACAAAAAGGTCAAATGCCTGACCTTACTTGGAAAACCAGGCAGCATAGTCAGCAAGCCCACCAACTTTGTGCAGGCTGCAATACAATTAAACTGTTAGGCTAGAAAATATCTAGAACATAATTAATGCTATGCAGAATCTTCTATCATTAGGTTCTTGATTCACAAGAAGAGGTGCATAAAATATAACTCTATCATCCACTCCTTCACACAATTTTGGGACTTGTTCAGAGCTGTTGTGTACCTGATCTGCTGTTGCTTAGATGTTTTTCTTTTCACTTAAAGACTTCTTCTTTGCTGTTTGAGCCCAGCTAATCAGGGATCATGCAGTGAACATGATGGCTTTCCAGTAGCATACAGCCAATTAGATTTGGCTATGTCACCATGCTGCTGATGGGCTGATAAATCCCTCACATTGCCCCGATTCTTAGCTGAAAGGAGGGAGAAAATAAACTTGCTCCTATCATGCCACACACCAGGTTTCAGTGTTTCAGTCCAGTGCTATCCACTCATGGCAGACTCTGGAATGAGGCAGTGCTGTAGCATTGGCTTTTGCCACTGTTGGCACAGGGTGGGGCAGGGTAGCTGCAAGGTTGGGGTGGTGTGGACACACTGCTAGGAGCTTCGGCTGGCTCCGCCAGTGAGCCCACACTGCCTTAGCCTCGTTGCCATCCTGTCCCACTGAACACAGCCCTAATAAGCAGCAGTGATGCTTCCTCCAGGGTGCTGGCTGCATTCTGTTGCCCCCCAGACACTTATACCTAATTTCAAATATGAAATGTGCAAGAGAATTGGGAAATTGTTTCACTCTCTAGTCACTGAATAAATAAATGATATGTGTATATATTTTAGCACACGGGAATATTTGCCAGTGAGTGAATGTTGTAACAACTGCACCTAGGGCATTCCTGGACCCATCCACTAAACGGCTTGTGTTCATTATTCCTTGCCTTCTATAACTGAAGCCAGGCTATGTGTATGCTTCCATTGTAAGCAAATTGGTAACCATTGTTCATATTTAATGAGAGACACATAATATCAAGGATTATTCAGAGGACCAAATCAAAGTTGTACATTGTGATCACCTATAAGCGTACAAATACATATCAGGATCTGTGCTGTTGCCAGCTCCTGTTGTAGTACTTTTTTTAAAGCTACATTATTCTTTAATTTAATTGACATTTGCTAAATTGAATGTAGTTTTATTTTTTCTGATGATTTAAAGCATAGTATGAAGGCAGAAAGCACTCTGTACTCGAAGCCATTTAAAAGGGAAGGCTTGGGTCAATACTATGAAAAAGCTGCTCTTAATGTAATAAAATTATCCATCTGTCAGCAGCGTTCAATTAAGTAGCTCTGGTAGGCTAGTTAAATGCAGTCACATGGTTTCATTCTATACTATTGTAACACTGATATTCATCTAAAAATGTTCCTTTCTATACAGAAAAAAACAAAGACCGAGGGACTAATACAATTGGTTCCCGGCTGAACAGAGTTGAAGACAAGGTAGGCCTCAATCAGACAAAGTATTGTGCCTTTCTACATTTTCAAAAATAAGCATACAAACAAACATTCTCTTGCCTTTGCCTAATGATTATATTTTTTAAATAAGTATGTTAAGGCTGATCTCAGCTAAGGCACTGCTACAAGTAATTCAGGAGCCTATATGTATAAACACGAGTTAGAAATCAACTTCGTTTTGTAGGGGATAAAAAGATAACTCCAAATAAACAACTTATTTCCTATTGGAAAATGGCAGACCTTGTTAGCAACGAGGAATGTGATATGTAGTATTTTATTACACCTGCAAGTGAAGTTGATGTTACTATTAAGTTGAGGACTGCTTGTGATTGCTGTCAATTAAAATTATCTGACTTTTCAGTTCCGCTGTCATAACAGGCTTTTTGTTTCTGCCTGCTAAAATATTCTTATTTCCTACAATAATAAAACATCCCAGTTGCAAGACATCTGAAGCCATACTACTGAAATTACTTGTCAAGAATAAAATATCTCATGTTGTTGCTTTGTGCCGCCAACATTGCTGACCTACATGAGTCTTCCCTCTCCCCTCTCTTCAACAAGGACCAAGTGCTGCTTTTGTTTCCGTGACCGTGAACTTTTAGCTACCACTTCATCAACAAAAGCAACAACATTTGGCATCAGCCCCCATATTTTCCTGCGTGGCTATGATTCATGCCAAAAAATTCTTGTGATGCAAGGATAGAGGAAGGAAGTTATAAAACTTTGGTAGGACACCAGATGAGACAGTCGGCGCATTATAACCACAAGAGAGACAATCTCCTACACTGTTATGTATGTGACAGTGATGATGGCAGCAACCAAGGTGGTGGGAGGGTACGCTGTTATGGTGTAGGGAACATGCCTCAGGCATGCTTCACTTCAGCAGAGATGGCCATGGAAGCAAGGGGATTTGATCAGAATCTAGGCAGCATCACTTGGCACAGGACCATTCTTTTTCCCCCTCTTTGAGACAGTGATATAGCAGGAGTGGAATGTTGAAATATGGCCATGTGTGTGTGTTGTGTGTGTTTTCATATTTAGCAGGTAAGCAGGGAGAAAGTCGCTGATGATGAGTCAGGTGGACAAGATCCACCTGTCATTGCAGAGACTCGTGCCTTTGACCACTTTGACCTCATTTCCCCAGTATTTATTTTAATGATGCAGGTGAAGGAAAGTGGCAATGCATCTGGCCCTTGATTGCTGTCCAGCAAGTCTGATGCTGCTGACCTAGGCTCTTACATTTCGTTAAGCCACGTTGTTATTAAATGTAAATTTCATCCTGCTGGATGAAATAATGGCCACAGTGACTGTATGGATGATTTGACTTTATAATTATTAAAATGCTAGATTGTGAGTTACGATTTAGGAAAAATATGTTCAACTTCAGAAAACCCCTACATATATTTAGAATGTGTTTTCACAGTTTTGTAGAACGCATCCTGAAAACAAAAGTTAAAAGTGGGAGATATTAGTAAGCTGCCGGCAAATAAACAATGGTGTTTTTGTTTTGCTTTTTTAAGTACACTACTTTTCTGGGAACTATTTGTTTATGTCTGTGTTCCTGTAGGTAATAAAACAGGCAGAGAGGCCTACAAACTTGAAGTGATTCAGTTTTCTTTTAAATAATTCAAATCCTGTTTTGTCTAGCATTTTAAAAAATAAACTGATGACGAAAGCAGGATTTGAAGCTAAGCCCACACAACTCTTGTGTGCAGTCTTCTTACATCTAAGGTGAAGTTAAAATGAGAATAAATGAATGCCTAGATAGAGTGGGGGAATGATATGTCTATAGAAGAAAAATATAAATGGTTTTATTTTACTGTAATAATTCCTTGTAGTCATGATAAATTAGTTGTTGAAGATATATTTTTATTTTAAAAATGGTTCTATGGCTCTCATGTCTCATATAAAAAAGGATAAAATTACATTTTAAATGTGGTATTGGCATCTAGTCTGTTTTAAAATGATACAAAAGCAAATCACAACTTGGCTAAATTCATCCTAATGAAGTATCTTCAAAGAGTTGATTGGTACAGCATCACCTGAGCTCAATGTTCCCATACTGCTATTTCACACAACTTCTGTTTACATTTGTATGTCAAAAGAGCCCTGCTGCTCTGAATCAGATCTCAGGTCCATCAAGTCTTATCATCTTGTTTCCCAATAGTGGCCAACAGAAGCCTCTAGGAAGCCCGTTAGTAAGGCTTCAAGGCAACAGCCCTATTCCACTAGTGCAAAGTGCCTATTAATGCACATGTAGAAGTCTCTTATAGGAAGGCATGGAGAACAGACCAAGCAAAAACTGATCACATCCCAGGTCCATGAAAATCACAAGAAGGTTGAGTCTGCCAGTGATCATCCCCCTACCTGGCATCCCCTACCAACAAAATATTGGGGAAACCAGATCTCATAAGTGGAATTAGTGGAGCAATGAAATTGCATCTAGAGCCTGGCTGAACTGAAGTAATACTGCTCTGTTAAGTCAGGAATTGAGAACGTGAAGGCCCTTTCTGGGTGAGAACAAGGGCCCACGTAATCCTGTATCCTATTCCCTGCTCATTGTGACTGTGGCCTGTTAGATACCTGTGGGCACAGCAACGAGGATTCAGATTTATTAGGAGAAACGATAGGAGCTATGGTCAGGAAGGAAGGCTGCTTTGGAATGAAAGAAACAGGTTCCATCTCATCCACAGTGGTCTCCTTCTAAGTTCAATTACTATTTGAGTTAAAAGCCAGCAGGGCAAGCTGAACTAGGGCATGAAGAAACGGATTCATTATGGGCCTTACACAGTCTTCAAAGAAAACTGGGAAGGGCTAGGAAAACAGTCAGCTAGTCTTTCCATGGTGTGATGTGTGGTGTGTGTGTGTGTGTGTGTGTGTGTGTGTGTGCATGCGCAAGTGGGGGGGTGTCAGAGGGAGGAAAGATTTTTTTTTTCCCTTTAGAAATTAAAGTGCTGCGGCAATGCTTAGGGAAGTAGTAGCTTCTAGCCCCTTTTTTCTCTTAAGTTCTGTAACTATGCCAAAGAGTTTTAGGTTACATATATAAAAAGCAGCCTGTATTCATTCAGGAAGTAACCAGGCTTGGTACACTGAGTCTGCAGGGAGGAAGTTTAAAAGGAGGGGCGAACCTCTTTCAACAATTAAATCAATTTTGTTTTTCTAAGTTTTCTGAAACCTCAACAGTTTTTAACCCAGGAAAAAAAAAAACAAGATTTTTCCCCCCCATAGGGATCATTAGAGGAGACTGCAAATGTAACATTTTCTCATCTTTATTTTGTAATATAGGTGTGGTGAAAAAATAGGGTCCATGGGGAAGTGATTGAACTATACTGAGGTGTTGCAACTGATGCTTCCACCTCCATGTGAAGGAGGTAACATGTCAAAAGATACTTGCCCTTTGTTTCATCTCTGATTCAGATCCCATGTATTTATTTGGGGGAAGGGGTGATAGGTGGATAGCCCTGCCTCACAGAAGGGAGCTGTATTGGTCTCCTCCAACTCTGTGATCATACACAAGGCTGCCATTTAGCCCAGTCTAGCCAGCTCTTATGTCTGTCCTGCTTTTGCATAACAACTACTAGAGGCTGTAGGTTGCAGTGGAATCGTCTCTAGAGAAAGGAAAACCCAGCTCTCTCTTACTGCCTTTCTTTCCCTGTTTCTTGACACTGTTAGCCTTCAGCATGGCTAATGTCTTGTGCCTTGTGTACATCATCCCTGTAAAATGAAGTGGTTTTAGTCTTCCTCAAGCAAAAGAAAAATGGGGGAGGGAGAGAACAATATTAGAATCTTGATTGTAGGCCAGGTAAGAGGTATGATGGAATGTCAAGCGGTGTCATACAATCCTCTTTCGGTAACAATAGGCTGTTTTTTGTATCATCACCTAGGTTAGCTACGGAGCCGTTTCTAAGAACCTGTCTGATTTACGATGACATTGCTGGCAACAGTCTTTAGCAACATTTTACAGGGTTCCTTGTCAGCAATTTATTTTTTATATCAAGGACATTTAATCTGGCTCTTCAGATTCTTCCATTCAGTGAGCTTGTTGTTTATACGACGATGTTAAATCCAAGTTAACAGTTTGACTCTCAGTTGCGAAACAAGAGTTAGAAGATCAGAGAACTCATTCGTTACAAGCTTTTGATTGCTTAGAAGGAAGGGCATCTCAAGAGAAGAGGAAAAGGAAGTATACTTCCAAAATATTTCCTTTGTGGAGTAAGCTGTGCTTTTCAGGCCATATCCAGACAGTGGTTTTGAAAACAGAAAGATGCGCACCTCAGTGTGTGTTTATGTTCTGCGGTTTATACCTGGATGCTTCTACCTGAACTGGTCTCTTGCCTGTTTACATCCAACAAAGCCACAAGATACAGTGAGCATAGAACTGGTACAATTAAATAATCATGTGCACATACGAGGGTTCGGTTTGTAGCTACATAGCCAAGTTTTACTCTCTGGAAGTTAGCACTACAAGGGCCTTTCTCAGCCTCAGGTCCCCATATGTTGTTGGGTTACAACTCCCATCATCCCTGACCACTGGTCCTGGTCGCTAGGGGTGATGGGAGTTGTAGCCCAACAACACATGGGGACCCAAGGTTGAGAAAGACTGCACTACAACCTAGATGCTGACCTTGAAGGACAGAGCTCAATCAGCCAGACTTGTAGAGTGCCAGTGGTGCAGGAGATCATAGAAGCATAGAATCCTAGAGTTGGAAGGGACCCAAGGGTCATCTAGTCCAACCCACTGCAATGCAGGAATCTCAGCTAAAGCATCCATGACAGATGGCCATCCAACCTCTGTTTAGAAACCTCCAAGGAAGGAGAGTCCTCAACCTCACCGGGAGATGGTTCTGCTGTCAAATAGCTCTTACCGTCAGAAAGTTTTTCCATATGTTCAGTTGGAATCTCCTTTCTTGTACCTCGAATCCATTGGTTCGAGTTCTACCCTTCAGAGCAGGAGATAAGGCATTTGTACCCTGACTGCTCAGGACCTACATGGTTCAAGAAACATACAGAGTTTTCTTTTGATGTCTTTTATTGCCTGTTCTTACAGAGTTCCATTTCTTGCACCCTGAATTTTTTTTATTAAAATAATTCAACATTAATACATACATATTGCGAATATACAGACAAACATACATTTCATACAATCCTTTAAAATATTCATACATACACACACTCAATCCCACACATGCTTCCTTTTCCCACCAAAAGAGAAGATAGACAAGGACTGGAAGGTGTTTAAAGGATATTTGCAAAATCATATTGAAAAATCAGAACTCCTATTAGAATAAACAAGTTCCGTTATAAATACTGAAATACTAAATAAGATGGATAACAATGTGTAACAGAAAAAGAAGTAGAAAGTTGGTTTAAAAGTGTGTTGCACCCTGGATTTTTAATTTTTCTTTTGTTTTGTCCCATAACTCCCAGCCCTGTTCCGACAGTCCTGGTGTGCAATATGTAGCACAGTAGAGAAAGTGATTGGACCTAACGGGAGATTTTAAACAATTTCCAAATCGCTGCACAACTAATTCTATATGCCCAAGAGGGCTTTCAACTCCAGAATTTCAAATAAGTGCACACACTGCCAAACACAGAGCAAACCAAGGTTCAAGATAGCTTATGCTATGGAATGGGTCTTTAATGAATTCATGAGCAGGTACAAGCCCTTGGCTGTACCTAAAACACCCTTTTGGATTCCAATTCTGGGCTCATAACCCCATGCAGCCAAAAACCAAGGAAGCAACAGGAAAATTCTGTTTCTCTCATGTTCAATTCACACCTCACAGAATCTTTCATTTTGTGGCAGTGAAATCTTTGTGACATTTGACAAAGAAGGAGGGAGTAGGTGAGTTTCACTGTGAAGGAATCTGGAAGCTTTTCCCACCACTGAAACTGTTAGTTTGAGTGGAAACAAGATATAATCCCCTGTGATAATACAATGATTAATAAAGGTTTAAAGGCTATTATGGGATGGAGCCATGCTGCACACTTGACCTTTTGCTTTCAATATAATTAAGGTGGAGTTTCAACTGCATTTTTAATTTTTATTTCTGCAGCCTGTTACTTGTTAGGCTGCATGGAGCTTGCTTGTTGTTTTTGTAGGATGGTGAAAGAGAAAACGGAACTGTATATTATAGAAAACGGTTGAGTATAGTGCAGCGAAGGGTTGGCAGCAACATATGGAAAATTATTCATGATTTCTAGCTAATGAGATTACTTTCTAGAAACAGCTAGAGTTTAAAGTTCTCGGTGACTGCTAGAGGGGTGCATGTTATTTCTTGATAAATCTGTTGCAGTCCCAAAGACATGAAGGGCAGGGGTGGGGGGCATGCAGTGTTTTACAAAACGTTTAAACCGAACACTAACCCCCCCAAGTCAAGTATTTATTGTGGTATGTTTTACATTACATAACAGAATACTAAGGCAAGATGAGGCTGTATCAGTAGATGTAGCTGATCAGATAAAATTAAATGAAGTGTCTAAGACATTTGGAAATGCTGCAAGACAGATGTGTTTGTGAAGTTAATGATAAGATTTAAGAGAGATTACTAGCCAAAGAGAATGTTATTGGTCAAGAAGAATGTGATTACCAACAGCTATGGAATCTATGGTTTAAAAGCGGTGAGATAGAAAAACCATACAGGTTTTTGGGGTTTGTGTGTGTATATATAGAGAGAAAAACAGATAGATAGATTGTTATAGATATATATTTTTAACAAGTAAGCTAACCAAAGAGGAGTGCTGTTCAGGGGCAGATTTGTACTTTACAAACAAGCAACAACAGAGGAAGCACTTTCTGTGGAAAGCAAAGCAAAAAAAGTATATCTCTCCCACAGCAAGCTATATGAGTTCCCCACTTAACACCATATGTATTCATTTATTTATCAAATTTGTATACTGTCCTATACCTGTAGATCTCAGGGTGGTTCACAACATAAAAGCACAATATAAAAAACATAAAATATATAATACAAATAAAAACAAAGAAAACCCAGTAATCCTCCCTTCTACAACACATTTTAAAAGGGCATTGGATGCCAGTCAGCCCAAGGCATGGTTAAAGAGGAACATTTTCACCTGGTGCCTAAAGGTGTATAATGGAGGCACCTAAAGGGAGATAATGATATACATGAATCACAAATTCATGCTTCCTTGTTTAGTACTTTTTATAATGTCAAACACTGCCTTAAAACGGAACGCAGCCAAACTGAAAAATCTGCTAACTTAGAGTAGTAATATAAAATACATGAGTAGAGATCCCAAATGATACCAGTCTCTTAAGCGAAGTGAAGGACACTTGAGAAAAACAGGTGATTGGGGAATGGAGGGCTCAATGTAAATGTCAAAGGGAAAAATAGTTTTAATGTACTACAGTGTTGGATAAAAAGGACAAATATCTGGGAGAAGAGATTTGGGGCCCAGTATTTGACTAGCAAATAAATATTTTAATGTTAAGTCGGTTTCTATGTTTTTTGAGGCAAGACTGAAGAATGCTTGGGCAGGCTGGCATCAATTTCACAAAAATACTCTTTGAATAGTGCCCCCACTGATAAAGTATTTAGATACCTGGCATTTATCATCTGCATGATCGCAGGTGTGTGGTTATGAAATCTCTAAACGAAGCTTCTGTCCCATTTCTGGAAATTTTAAGACAATCGATGCAGTAGAGCAAGGAATTCTGTAGCTGGAAATTCCTTTAGCCTGTCATGGCCCTCTTGGTCTGTGTCAGGCAGCACATTTCCTTAGTTAAGTGCTTAGACTATACATATCATGATTCAGAGTCCTTGTGCCTCTTTCTAACTAGCTAGATAGCATCTTCAAAGAATGGGGATCTGAAGTGGAACTAAAATGCCAAGGGGAAGCAAAGAGATAAAGACAAGCTTACCACATTATCTTGCTTTAGGTAGTTTTAGAGCAATCCGGTTATGGAAAATTGCTAGGTTCTTTCCTGTTTCTTAATGAGGAAGTTCCAGACCAGCCCTTCAAATAGCCAGCTAGCAGGAGACTAATTTCTGATCCCTTTCATGTGTTGTAATGCTCATCAGCCCTAAGTCAAATTGAGTTTAGAATATATATATATATATATATATATATATATATATATATATACACACACACACACACACACACATACATATATATATACACACACACACACACACACATATATATATATATATATATATATATATATATATATATATATAATTTCCTTTCTAACAATGCTTTCCTCAATTAAAGTTGCCAGATATTGTGCAAAATTCCCTATAAACGTTTTGTGGCATTGTGGTAAAAAGATTAATTTTAATGATCAGTTTTTACAGCATTAGCATGGATTCTTGCTACATGGTTACAGTCAAATATGAGATAATAAAGACTCTCGGAGTAGAAAGGTAGGGAAGAAAAGAAGAAACAAAACTTATAGATAAGCTCACATGCAGCATAAAAGATGGATCAAATGATTCAGTCTCCCTTTTTGCCAAATCATAGTGCTGCAAGAACTCTGGGCACACTAAACTATAATCTAAGCTATGACCATGTTCTTTTATACCAAAGCAGGTGCCTTTTCAGTATGTTTCACTATGAGTCAGGTGTTTGTCTGTTCAGTGCTCCCTTCATGTGAACACACTGGGGTGCCCCTATTATCTTAGCCGCTGACCTTCTTCTGTAGCACATGGGTAATGTTACTGACCCACCTTACAGGACTGTTTTAAGGATTATTGGGGTGACAGATGTTTGGTAGTGCTGTTCCAAAAACAAGGATGCATTTCACAAATATTTTTGGCTTCCATTAAATGCCACCATTTTTGTTGATTTGCAAACAAAGGCAGATCCTCACACACATGACACATTCACAATGTGACTAACAAAAGAAAATTCCGGGAAGGGGGTGGTGGCGGGTGGAGTCAGAATCTGACAGATTCTTTGGCATTTCAAACAAGCAGAAATGGACCAAACATGGTTAATGTCACCTCTGGGTTGATGGCAATACTTATTTTACATGTGTTTACTTACAGAGCAATCAAAATGATATAAAGTCAGCATAAAAATTATGCTGGGGTAAATTATGTCTGTATAATTTACCCCTACAAAAGTTGTTGAGCTTTCTTTTCCAAAATCTGGGGGGGAAACAAGTTTTTGGATAAAATTGTTCCACTTTTTCTTTTCTTTTTGGAGGGCAGACTCACCAAATTCAAACATGGGTTGCCATACATCCAGATTTTCCTGGGCATCAGCAATTTCCGTTCAGACACTGCTTGCGACAGCCCTACCTAATACAAACTCCATTCAGCAGCAGGGCTTCTTCTGGCTGAGTCACCCAAACCAGGCAAAGAGAAAACAAATGTTTAAAATAGAGTTGCAAGGTCATCTGACTGAGCTGCATGCAGTTTGGAATAGAGATAAGTCTCCTCCTGCATTGTCCCGCCACACCCACAAAACACCCCTTTTTGAGGACTCAGGCCCTACTAAACCTAACAGGGCTTACTTTTGACAAGCATGTATAATATTGCACTGTAAAACACGCAGTGTGGTGCACTGAATAATGTGCCCCAGAGCCCTAGAGTAAAATCCTAAATCCACTATGATCCTGTGTGACAGCCTGCAGAATAATAATGTGCTAGCATGCAGTAAGAAAGTCTGCAGCACCTCAAAGATTCAGGGCAGGGCTTTTTAAAATGTACTTATCAGTCATTAATTTGCCAGACATTAAAGGGTTGGCATTTTAATATATTTGTCAAGGTTTTCAGTAATATGCAAGGCATTTTGCTTATTAGACCATGACATTTGCTAAACTCTGGTGTATTTTTGTTTTTGAAAGTATACCAAAGTTGCTGTAGCTAATTAGCTACTTCAACAAAATGAATTATATGGGTGAGAGAGCACAAATTCTAGTGATGTTGGGTTCTGGGCTTTTCTCGGGCCAGGAAATGGCTTGCTTAAAGTCACTCAGTCGCAACCAATCCTGTTCACACCGGATCCTGTGGCAGAATCCCATCAGTGTTCCCCAGAAAGTACAAGTGAGAAAAACATTCCTGGTCTTTCACATTCACAGTTCAGATCTACATTTACAAATAGTACTGGCCGAGGGAGCCGGCGTTTGTCCACAGACAGTTTTGGGATCATGTGGCCAGCATGACTAAGCCGCTTCTGGCGAAACCAGAGCAGCGCACAGAAACACCGTTTACCTTCCCGCTGGAGCGGTACCTATTTATCTACTTGCACTTTGACGTGCTTTTGAACTGCTAGGTTGGCAAGAACAGGGACCGAGCAACGGGAGCTCACCCCGTCGCAGGGATTTGAACCGCCGACCGTTTTATCGGCAAGCCTTAGGCTCAGTTTGGCTCACTCCCCCCCCCACCTGCAAGGGAGAGGGATGCAGCTTTGTTGCTTGTTTTTAATCAAGACAAATTATTTACTGCCTACCATCATATATTCTACAAAAAAGTTCTCTTTAAAGTTGGCCATATCCCAGTGCCTGAAAGCAAGCACGGCCTCTTTTGTGTGTGCTGGCACTGGTACCTGCAGCAAATCTCTGCTGCTAAAGCCTGCTTCTCCCTGATTACAGTCAGTCACGGAAAGAAGCAGAGTATCCTAGGACAGCCCGGGCTGTGCCTGGTTTCTTAAGCCAGATGGTCTATGCCACGTGCAATTTATGTCAAAGCCAGTTAATACCAAACTGCTGCAGTAGGATTTTGGCTCTCCTCCTCCTCGTCTCCCCTCCTCAATCTTAAATCAAATAGTGTATTTCATCTTGTAACAGTTAATGCATTACGCAGCTGCTTTGGTTAAAGGGCAGTAAGTGGTCCTTGAGTAGAAAAACAGATACTCAGTTACCAAGGCACAATTAGATAAGCCAGCTGTCACTTTATACTTTCTTCTATGTACTAATACTACTATTTTTGGCTGAGCATCTCTCTGTAGGGTATAACAGGAATAGACTTGGGTAAGAGCAAGGAAGAATGTGAAAAAAATATTTTTTATTGCATCTGTAATGGTGTTAGATGAACAGCACCACTCACCTTAAAAAAAAAAAAAAAGCATTGCTAGCTGAAGAGGCTAGATTCTGAAATATTTAGAGGTCCTTAAGGGTTTGGTGTAGGGACATGGTTTTCTTCTTTTTTAAATGTGTTTCAGAGTTAGTGGAACATATAACTTGTAGGGCATCTGCTCTTACTAGCCTCCCTGCTAGTAGGGGAGATTTTTAGTTTCTCCTCCTAAGGGATATAAATTTCACTAAACGCTCCCCATGCACTGACTGGGGAGTTCTGTGCTCTTTTTTGTTGCAGGTCCCACTGGTATTTGCATAACAAGGTTATACCTTCTTTAAGGCCATGCAGTTGAGGAGTGACAAGTCTGAATAAATAGTTGAGAAGAGCATGGATCCTATTCTATTTATTGCTAAATAAATTTGATAATGTGATTTTTTTAAACTAAATTTCAGAATTCAGCGTTGGCAACATTTACTTAGGCAATAGCTATAAACCTCAGCGCCTAGGACTTGCCGATCGCATGGTCGGCAGTTCGAATCCCCGCGGCGGGGTGCACTCCCGTCGTTCGGTCCCAGCGCCTGCCAACCTAGCAGTTTGAAAGCACCTCCGGGTGCAAGTAGATAAATAGGGACCGCTTACCAGCGGGAAGGTAAACGGCATTCCATGTGCTGCGCTGGCTCGCCAGATGCAGCTTGTCACGCTGGCCACGTGACCAAGAAGTGTCTGCGGACAGTGCTGGCTCCCGGCCTATAGAGTGAGATGAGCGCACAACCCTAGAGTCTGGCAAGACTGGCCCGTACGGGCAGGGGTACCTTTACCTTTATATAAACTTAAATAAGTGTTCTAGCTGTTACAGTTTTCATTAAAAGTACTTCAAAGTTAGCTGAATACTTGAGGTGAGACTGAAAACTCCTCATTGGCTAACTGGATTTTAGCCTCACAATTTTGCTTCGCCAGCTATTGCAGAAAAGGTTTGGAGCTTTTCGAGTGCATGTTCTCTCTCTCTCTCTCTCTCTCTCTCTCTCTCTCTCTCTCTCTCTCTCTTTTCCTGTCCCTCCCCCTTCCTCCGGCTGCCTTCTTTGATCCTCCAAGATCCTTAAGGTGAGCAAGCTGAGACCATTTATAGCTCAGCCGGTCGAGCATGACACATTGGGCAAAAGATTCCTGCTTTGCAGGGAGTTGGACTAGATGACCCTTGGGATCCCTTCCAACTTGACAGTTCTAAGATTTTACTATTTAGATGGCAAGAAAATGGAGGCTATTGTGGGTGTTTCTCCTGACTTATGAGTCTCTCATAAAATAACTTTTGCATTCTAAGCACGTTAACAGAAGCAATGAACTGTAAAACAATGAAACAGAGAAATTAAAAATGCTTTCTGACACACCTGTGAACAGTCAAGATGCAGAGGGTTTTGCCATCTTTCGGTATTCAGTTAAAAGTAGAAGGCTACAATTTGAGCAACGGTACTATGAAAACATTCATTCATCTCCCACCAGGCATACTGCTAAAATCCTTAAATAAATATGGAATGAAATGTCTTATTGCATAGCATGTCAAGGTAAAACAAACACACTTTCATATCCACTTCTTTCTGCTCAGAGGTGCCCCAGGTCACATGGAGGCATGTTAATTGATGTGGATTTTTAAAAGATTGCTTGCCAACGTTTGAGTTGCTACAGGTGCATCTCTTGTGGTCAGTGGTTATGTGGTACAAAATTCTTTTGCCACACCAAATGAAAACATGGAACATGCACAGGAACAGTCCTTGTGTCACAGAAAACAACTCTGTAGTTTCTTCTCTGAGGTAATTTCTGACAGATGCTGACAAATAAAACTAGGGGCTTTGTGTGCTATGAAGGCCATAAAACTAGGTCGTATGGATGTTTCAAGAGAAATACAAAAAGACACGATTACAGAATATAAAGCCTAGGGTCCTGTGCAGGCAAAGATAACTTTGCATGACAAAGAACAACATACAGTGGGGTCTTTTATATGGCTGGATGTCTTGAGTGTGGAGCACCACTGAGAAAAAAACCCTAATACCTCCATGTTCATGCATATCCCAGTGAGTCAAAATAGGAAGGGGCTGTCAGCAGTAGCACACTTGTTCTTTGTGCAGAAGTTCCCTCCCTTAATCCCCAGATAGGCCTCCCTTCTGAAACCCTGGCGAACTACTGTCAGTCAGTGTTGACAGTACTGAGGCAGGTGGACCAACAGTCTGACTCATTATATAAGAGTTTCATATGTTCATTTATGCATGCCAAACTAAGAATGCACAAGCATCCACCTGTTCTGTTCAAGAATTCAGATATTGGATTCAGGTTCTTGTTCAATTCAAGTTTCAAAGGCACTTCCAAAGTGACTGCTGCTACCTTGCTCCTTTATCAGCTCCAGGAAAGAAACAAAGAATCATAGAATTGCGAGGGATCCCGAGGGTCATCCAATCTTTTGCCCAATGTGGTCCCACGATGTGACACTTAAGCTCCTAGGGACACGGTTGGCACTGTGGTCTAAACCACTGAGCCCAATCAGAAGGTTGGCGGTTCAATTCCCCGAGACAGAGTGAGCTCCCATTGCTCTATCCCAGCTCCTGCCAACCTAGCAGTTCAAAAGCATACCAGTGCCAGTAGATAAATAGGTACCGCTGTGTTGGGAAGGTAAATGGTGTTTCCATAATGGTGTTCTGTTGCGCCAGAAGCGGTTTAGTCATGCTGGCCACATGACCCAGAAAGCTGTCTGTGGACAAACGCCGGTTCCTTTGGCCTGAAAGCAAGATGAGCGCTGCAACCCCATGGGTCCTTTACCTTTACCTAAGCTCCAACATATCCCCCAGTGTTCAAGGTAATCTTTGCTTCTTGTCTGACAAAACCCAAGAAGAGGTTCCTCTTCAAATTTACACCTCCCCTTCTCTGAACCTCAGTTGGCAAGTGCTAAAGACCCATCTCCTCCAAGCACGGTCATACCACACACCCTTATTCTGCCTTGTGGTGGGATTCCCCCCACCCCTGCCTGCCCAGTTATCCTCTTTCCCAGCACACCACATAAAATTGGGGGGGGGTAGGTATGTTTGTATTTGTCCTTATTGGCTTGGAGAAACTATGCTTGCTCCCTCCCAGGATGGAACACATGTGATTGGCATGAAGAATGATGCTTCCCTTTTGTGTATGTAAATTATCTAGACTAATGTTTAGACTATGTATCAAGTGTAAGGATGACACAAAGTTGTTTGTGTTTTATTTCTATGCAACATAATATTTCTCTCATTTGCTTTACCCTTGAATCATATTAGTATATTATAAAAAGAAAATGTGAATTCACAGCAGGCATTAATCCTTGTGAAGAATGACACCAGGAAAGTACAAAAACCTGTGAAAAGTAAAAATGGCTAAATTTCTCCCCTGTGTTTTAATTCTTTCCATTTTTAAAAATATGATAAAATCCTACTTTAAGAAACATCTACTGTGTAGAGTATTCAGTGGTGATGGAAATCCATTTCGCTTAATCTTTATGGCTGGGCTGAAGGTGGTCGAAATATTTATACAAATGGAACAGCTTGTGTCCTCTTGCCTATTGCTGCCAGAAGATAAAATCAGTAAACTGAATCCCATGTCCTGTCTTATTCTTCTTCATGCCATGAAACCTAAATGTACATGAGACACAAAATGAGTTAACCAGTTTTACCAAGCTCAGGAGTGTTGGAGTGTCATAATGATTTTTTTTGGGGGGAGAGTATATACAAAGCTAATTTTTTTAACAATGACTATTCACGCAGAGTTCCAGTATTATGGGAAGGAGCAGAGATAGGAGCCGACAGGAAGCCATCAGCACAATGGCTAGAAAATAAATGAGAAGAAAAGGCAGAGAGGTCATGAAAGCAATTCTTGTGCATCAGGCTTAGGTTTCTAATAAAAGGAGCTGGGTTCTCATATTTCACCAAGATGCAATTATAATTATTTTTTAACATCCTTTAGTTCCTTTTCAGTATTCTCTAGCCCACAATATGTTTTCATGGGAGAAATGGTTCCTCAGGATTTAGTCACATGAACCTTTCACTGGCACAATAATGGAAAGGGACAGTAATAGACTTCATATTTCTTCCTACACTATCCTTTCTCCTCCAGGAGAAAGTCGTGTGCACTGCTTTGGCATTGGAAATGCAGAGTGAGCAAGGGACAAGCTCTTCTTGCTCTCTCTATCCCATCTTTCCCACAGTCAGATTGCTGAACATCAGCCTGCTGACCTGTTGAATGATCAAAGAACAGAAGTTTTCCTGCTCCTTCCTTCCTTCCTCATGTTAATGAAAAACAAGGCAGCCCTCCCCATGCATTGCAGGCTTTCAGCTACTTCCCAGCTTTTTAAACCTATAACAACAAAAGATCAGCTTTTGATTTATAATCTGAGTTTCTGTAATCCTGCTCTTCCTTGTCGTCCTTCAGAGTAAGAGATGCTTTCGCAATTTGTTGTCATTTAGTCATTTAGTTGTGTCCGACGCTTTGTGACCCATGGACCAAAGCATGCCAGGCGCTCCTGTCTTCCACTGCCTCCCACAGTTTGGTCAAACTCATGTTCATAGCTTCAAGAACACTGTCCAACCATCTCGCCCTCTGTCGTCCGCTTCCTCTTGTGCCCTCAATCTTTCCCAACATCAGGGTCTTTTCCAGGGAGTTTTCTCTTCTCATGAGGTGGCCAAAGTATTGGAGCCTCAGCTTCAGGATCTGTCCTTCCAGTGAGCACTCAGGGCTGATTTCCTTCAGAATGGATAGGTTTGATCTTCTTGCAGCCCATGGGACTCTCAAGAGTCTCCTCCAGCACCATAATTCAAAAGCATCAATTCTTCGGCGATCAGCCTTCTTTATGGTCCAGCTCTCGCTTCCATACATCACTACTGGGAAAACCATAGCTTTAACTATACAGACCTCTGTCGGCAAGGTGATGTTGTTTTCGCAATACCATTAGACAAATCAGCAGCTTCTATGTTCTTTTGGGCTTATAGTTTCTTTTGAGGGAACTGCAGGCAATCCTTGAGATTAGATCCTACAGGAGCTAATTCAATGTAATAAATGTGCATACCACGAGTGCAGGTGAAAACTCTGCACACCATGGAAGGCTTTCTCGTGAAACACATAAAGTACTAACACATCTAATGCTGTGTACGCTTTACTAGCTTAAAATGTGGCTAGGCCACTCTTTCTTCCCCAAATTGGATCGAAACAAGAGGATGGATATAGGATAGATGTAGATTATGGCTAACATTGATTGTACACTACTTCTCAAACCAGCAGTGGGAGTACACTGGATGCAGAGTGAATGGGTGTGGGCAAAGCTTCAGTGTGCTTTTTAAGAGCCAGGCAGCATGTCCTTGCATTAGAATGTTTCTTTCCCCGAGCTGTAAGTGTTTGGGTCCGAGGGAGGAAGCTGAAAAGTGTCTGCAGTGCAGTTGAGAGCAGAAGAGCAGTGGAAAATGGGGCTGCTTACTCCTTTTACTTCTCACTGTTTGCCTTCTCAAAATGACAAACTGCATACTGATTTTTCAAACCCAGTGGGAAAACGTACACGATAAGTTTCTTATGTTATCCCATCCCTTCACATACTGCAGTGGGGGCCCCTGTGGTTAGAAATTATATTTCTTCTAGTGTAAAGTTGGGTTAATCAAGGTGCTTTTTAAAAAAAGAAATCACTGGCCACTTGTAAATCTCTGTTAACCCTACGGGTGAAAGAAGAAAGACAGCATAGGTTAGTGTATCCATTAAAACTGTTTGCTTTTCCACATTCTGTGACTTACTAGTAGTAATTTGAAATCTTTATGGAAGAATGTAAACGCATACAGTACCTGGGGAAAGAATAACCTTTTAAAACCAAAAATGGTAAATGCAAATGCCTCTGGAATAAAACAGAAAGTCATGCTCAATTCCGTTGGAAAACTCCGCAAGCCTGTAAGCCATAAGCAAGTCATCTGGTTAGTAAAAAAAACCTCTCTCATTGAGAATGTCATCTAAAATTCCTGATATAAGACTAGATGGCTCAGACACTGTGAATAGAGTATTGTTTTTCTAAATGAAGAGTAGACAAGTAATGTTTATACAAGAATGAGTGTAGGTCAAAGCTTTGATTTGCAGTTGATAAGGTGCAACCAGTTGCGAGTATGGCATTGTGTACCATCTAGTGAACATAGGGAGGCGAAGAGTTGCAGCAAGCGACATGTTGGGCACAGCTAGGCCTGACAAAATATGGAGGTCTGGCAGGCTTAATTAGTGCCCCTGAACAGAGAGAGGGGTGCTTCAGTTTAATTAGAATCCACTGTTAAAACGAGCATTGCTGACCAATGAGAATCACTCAGCCCTAGAGTGAAGAGAAGGGAGAGGTGGTTTTGATTTACATAGCAAACCCATACATAGCTGAACTACCAGAAAGTGGAAATGTTCATATTTTTAAAACCTTTGTAGCTTACTTAAAAGCAATGCTTCATTTTTATTTCAGGCCAGGTTCATTTCAGTTCATCACCACTTTTTACAGCATTCAGATTTTGCATGAAACTGAAATGGAGACCTTTTCCTCACCTTTTATTCCAAATACATTGTATTTTTATAGAGAAACTAGTAAAAATTAATTGTCATTTCACCAAGGGGCTGTGGTCATAGGAAATAAAATCAGTAGGAATGTAACATGACTATGCCAGTAGTATAACACATATCAACCCTCAAAGGGGCTTATTTATCATCATCCGTGTGTGTGTGTGTGTGTGTGTGTGTGTAAAAATTTCATCCCCTCCCTGCAAGCCTATTTTATTTTATTTTTTAAAATATAGATTTATTGATTTCCAATATATAACAATAAAAAAAAGAAAAAGAAAAGAATACAAAAACAAAATCCCAACTCACTCCCCTTCCCCCTCCAGGATAGATCAATCTAGTTAAGTCCAATCTGTGATTTCGGTAGTTGCCATTCTTCAGGATTATCAGTAAAGTATTTTACAAAGGGATGCTACATTTCAAGAAAATTGTCTACATCATTTCTGTTATTCAGTGCATGTAATCTCCTTGTTAATTGTTCTGATACAGCAATAGACAATACATTCTTCTTCCAAAGAGAGATACACAGATGTTCGAATCCTTTCCAATTCTGTGCCACTAGTAGCCATTCTTCTGCAAGTCTATTTTCTAAATTCGTAAGAAATCACTGGCACTCCAGAAGGACTCTGCTCCTATTTTCTTAAGCTCTAAGAAAAGCTTGGCATAATTTTCAGGGCTGCCTTACCAGAAAGTAAGTGTACAGGGTCAAGCACAAGAGCTGCTGCTACTGTGTTCCACATTTCCCTGTAATCTCCTTCTTATCTGTTTCCTTTGCTCCCATCTCCCACTCCTCTTTTTGCACTTTCCTCCATACAGCTCCTTGTGCTCCTTGTAGGGGAGGAATTCAGCGCCATGCTCTTCCAGTTGTTCCATTGGTGCAAGCATTTCAGCTCGCAAAAGGAATGATCTCCCCTCTCCTCCCCCTGTGTGTTCTTCTAGGGATTATCCAGACTCCCCTCCTGAGCTGTTTTGGGGGGAGGGGGGCACATGGCGGGGAAAGTACCATTGTGCTGGTAGGATTCATTGCCCTGGCTCCTGCTGGCACACCTACTTGGTTGGATCTGGCCCTTGGTCTCTGTCAACCAACCTTTCTCTCCTTTATTCTCCTTAAATCACGTCATTTAGATTCTGTGCCCAGTGTAAGTAAACCCAAACAGACTCCTTCCATCCTCTTGCATAGCAACTGAGAGGGACCTGTTTTGGGGGTGGTCTGGCAGGAAGTGGGGAGGTGGGAAGCCAGAGCTCAGCTTCATTCGTATCATCTGCATGACGCAGAGCAGCCAGTGGGAGCTAGACTTAATCTTGTCTTTTAAGGGTGGAAGAGCCACCTGTCTGGGCAGTTGCTAACTGGCACAACCCCTCCTATTCGCTGCCATACTAACCAGTGCACACTCCTTAGATTCTTATTGGTTGTGGGAAGAAAGTACTTTGTCCTTTTACTCTATGCTGCTAGATACTGTTCATTACTTCCCCAACTTCCAGATGTGCTGGGACTCCCACTCCCATCAGGAGAACTGCATTACAGCAGCTGGCTCTTTGAACAATGCCAGGGCTCAAGCCAGGGCTTGAGATGGGACAGGAGAAGTATGATTTGTCACTAACACTGGGGAAGAGAAATCAGAAAGAAATCAGAACACTTTTATCCCACTGCAGAGCATATCCTAATAAAACTGTGGTTCTTTTTTTTTTTTTTTTTTTTTTTTGCCATCAAGAAATTATCTTGCCTCTACATTCTGGTGTCTACAGGCAAACAGGCCTCATCCTCCCCTACAGGCCAGCTGAGGGTCATTCACATGAAAATAGCACTTGTGGCAGCCAGCCAGTAACTCCCCCCCCCCCAGCACTTGGCAGTTCCCTTGGGTTTTGGTGGCATGCCAAAGTGGCAGCTTCTGCTTAATGGAGAACTAATCAGACAAAGCCCCCGTATCACAGGCAGGTAGTTATCAGAAGCTAAAGAAAAAGGTGTCCACAGCCCCACAATGCTATAAATTGCCATGATACTGTACAGGACTTTGGGTTGGGTGAGGAAGAGGTTGTTCTTAGGAACACTCCTAATAGAAAACTTAGTTCCTGCAAGGGCACACAGCACCAGTATCTGCTGATTTTTGACCTGCCCACACAGTAACTAATGATATACAGTCAGTCTCCATCTTGATTTTGCTTAGAAACTGTTGTGAGGCTATACTGGGCCACAGTCCAGATTCCAGTAAAATGAGGGGTAGGGGGAGAGACGTACCCACAAGAGAAATCTGCTGTAGGTTCATCTGAGAGGATTTGAATGGGCAGCATTGAATGGCCTGTCAAGAAAACTGAATGGGAAGTTTCTGCAGAAAGCTAAATTTGTTCTCTGGCTTACTACAGTTATGTATTTCAGCTCTGTTAGTCCAAAGTACTTCTTAGACTTTTATTTTTTTTAATTACAACTACAGGTACGAGAATGTTTCCCAGGATGTAGAATGGCTATCAATGGACCCGATTCAAAGCCCACTAAAGTTCATTAAAGTAACATTCATTTAACTTTAATGGGGTTTCCATTGACTACAGTGGGATAAAATATCAGAATGGCACAGTTTGTATGATATTTATCTGTTGTTTTTCAGTCTCATGAGAATATTATACACTTTGATGTCACAGACATCATAAAGGCTGCCAAAAAGAGCTGGTAACTAAGAAGTGCTTTTATGCTGTAGTAAGCAAATACTAAGAGCGTGTTTAGCCTTTTTTATTTTTTTATTTTATTCTGGGAATGACTCCAAGTAGATGTCATGGGGTAAATGCACAAACAGTACTGACTGGAAAAAAACAGGCTTTTGTTTCATTAACAAGCTCGGCTTCAGAACAATGGCTACAGACTCCCAATTTTCCTTACATCTGACAAAATAAAGGGGCAAAAGTTTCATTTTAAGGCTGTGCTAATTTAAACAATAGAAGTCAGCCTTGTTAGCAAAACATATTTGTTGGAAACACACTTTAAGTAGACTTGTCGATTAGTATTGGAAGTCTAATTGAACAAACTTCGTAATCATACTAAGTTACTGTTTTCTCTTTTTTGTGTGGGCATCAGTGTAAATTCAATAGCACTTTGTCTTAAAATACTCTATGGAGAGAAGAGCGTGTATTTTGTTAATGAATGTTAGGCTTTAATGTAGTCAGCAAATCTTGATGGAGAAAAAGGCTACTGGTGGCAGGTATTTGATATGCAGTTCAAAGCATGCTGAACAAGGAAAACTCAATAAACTGAGTGAGACAGACTCAGAATAAATGTGTTTAGTACTGGGCTGTACGACTCTCTTATACATAAATGAATTTAAATGTCTGTAGCAGCCCCTGTAGAAAAGTGTCACAAGGAAGCATCTTCCCTGCACCCCATAACTTACTCTCCTTCTCTTAACCTCTACTGCTTGGCAACCACCTAAGTGCCCTCTTGCCCAGAGAAGTTCTTTTGGCCCTGTGGTGCAGAGGTGCATGTCAAAGGCAGGGGAGGGGTCTCATTGTCAGATCTGCTTGTATCCCATCCTAGTTATCAATGACTATCCACAAGTGAAAGAGAATTGCACGAGAACTCTAGTATTTAATCGTTTTTAAGATTCCCACCCCAGTGCCACAAAAACTTAGTACAAGCAAGAGAAAACAAAGAATAGCTACATCTAGTGTGGTGTAGAGCCAGTGTGGTGTAGTGGTTAAGAGCGGTAGTCTCGTAATCTGGTGAACCAGGTTCGCGTCTCCAATGGGTGACCTTGGGCTGCTGGGTGACCTTGGGCCAGTCACACTTCTCTGAAGTCTCTCAGCCCCACTCACCTCACAGAGTGTTTGTTGTGGGGAGGAAGGGAAAGGAGAATGTTAGCCGCTTTGAGACTCCTTAAAGGGAGTGAAAGACGGGGTATCAAATCCAAACTCCTCCTTCTTCTTCTTCTTCTTCTTCTTCTTCTTCTTCTTCTTCTTCTTCTTCTTCTTCTTCTATGAGTTTCCTGTGTTCTTGAGGACACTCAACATCACCCACATTCACAATATAGAGTCTTAACCTCTCTCTCTCTCTCTCTCTCTCTCTCTCTCTCTCTCTCTCTCTCTCCACCAAGGTAATTAGTTTTCACTTGGGTCTTGGCTTTCATAAATTCTGCAGCTGGATTTGATGTGTGGGTAACAGAGGCGTGGGTTGTTGGTTGTTCTCTCTTTAAACCAGGGTGGAAAAGTTTGTTTGGTGTTTTCAGCCAGTGCACTACATTCCTTCATGGGCAGCCTTTGGAGAGCTGCGTTCCTGGGGTTGGGTGGAACCAGAGGCAAAAGTGGGTGAAGTAATGTACGTGAACCTCTTACCTTTTTACAGCAGGCTACATTGCAACCATGGAAAAGTCAGAGGTTTCTGCGTGCGCACACACAGTACACATTCCACACCCAGACCCTCCAAGTGTTCCATTTTCCAGGGACAGCCCCAGATTTACAGAAGAAATCTCGGTTTCTGATTTGATCCTGGAATGTCCCACTTTTCCTTAGGACATCCCCATTTTCGTCAGAGAAATGTTGGAGGGTATGCACTCCATCCAGGCAAGTGAGAGGCATTATCTCAGGTCAAGGACACATTCCAAGCAGAAGCACTTGAGGAGGGTATGGAGTTGGGTCAGTGAATGGTATGGTCTGGAAGAGGGGCCTTGCCCTTGGGAGAGAGTCCTGAGAGCCAGATAGGGAGGTACGGTGGGCCACATTTGGGTTCAGGGCCTGAGGTGCCCCACTCCTGCTATAATCATTTTAAAAGGTGGCAGAATTTCACAGATCTGGACAACTAGGAACTTAACAGTGTTTTCAAGAGAACTGGCCTTTTGGCACAGGAGAAATCCCATCCAGTTTCTCTTCATTGTATTGCTTCTGCCAGAAAACAATGTTGTTGTTTTTTTGTAGATGAAACTGGTCTCTCAGTAAGTATAACTTCAGTACTTCGCAGCAGCAATCAAGTGAATGGTTCCAACCAAAAACACTCTCAGTAAAATAAGTGACAAATGCCTTATGGTTGGTGTTTGTTAAAACAGGAAAGACTATAATTAAGGGATCAGTTTGCTAATATATTGTAAGCTGAATTTTGATCTATATTTCCTTTCCTAAATGTTCTAAAATTGGAAAGTAATATCAATGGAAAATTGTAACTGAATGATTTGTTTTTATTGCTCATTTATAGTTAATTTCCTGTACTGGTAGTACAGGGAAAATGATTTAACTGAGAGTCTAGTGTGAATTCTTTACAAGAAACCAAAAGATAAATAGCGGCTGACTCCCTGTTGCCTGAAGCTTTGAGAGTACAGATGTAGCTGTTTTAATAAAATGTTTGAAATCTTCTCGTGCTCCAGTAAGGCAAGCATGAGAACTATTTCTTCTGCAGTGCCATTTGTTTTATGTATACCGTATCTAAGGGAGTGGATTATTTATACAGTTATCCTATAATACACATGATTAAAATAGGGATTATGCCTCCCCCCCCCCCCAGCCCCCTGCTTGTTAACTTCTACATGAAGCCACTGAGTGAGGTCAACTGGGGATTTGAGTAAGCAATATGCTGATGATACCAACTCTACTTCGCCTTTGCATTGGATCCAGGTGCTGCAATGAATGTGCTAAATTGGCATCATTAATGTTCTGTTTATGGGCCAAACAAGTGAAGCTCAATCCATCTAACATAGAGACAGTTTTGGTAGGAAGATCATCTGTCTGGTAAGGTAGTCTTAAGTCTGTTCTGGACAGGGTTGCAATCATGGTAAAAAAAAAAGGAAGTTTGTCGCTTGGGAGTGCTCCAGTTTTGTTTCTAGATGTCCAAGTAGTGTTCATGACACGGAACATTTTCCACCAGTTAAAGCTGCTATGACAGATAGTTTGGCCACCATGTGCCACACTCTGTGAACCTCCAGATTACTACAATGCGTAATAATATGTGTGACTGTCTCAGAAGACTAATCAGAAGCTGAGGTTAGTTCAAAAGATGGCTGCTAACTGGGCTGGGCCACTGCATTGGTTCTTGCTGCATTTCCATGTCCAACTGAAGGTGCTGATGCTTGCCTTGAAAACCTCTCATGGCTGGGAGACCTATTACAATGTATTTTTATGCATGGTTTTAACTCCTGGTTGTATGTCTTATGTTGTTGCTTTTATGAAGCTGTAATTTTAAATGTCCCTGTGGTGGGATACAAGTATATTAATAAAGTAAATAATAAAACACAGCATGATCCTGCCCATACAGGCAGGTCAACTTCAGAGACCCTCACCACCTGAGGTGAAGTGAGGGACAAGTGGAAAGAGGGTCTTCTCAAACATCTGCCTTTCCCATAGAATGCTCTATCCAAAGGGTTCACCTGGTGCCTACTTTATCTTCCTTTTGCTAACAGGTGAAGCTGTTTTTATTTTCCATGATACTGAATTGTTAACATGGGGTGGGATCTGTTTTAATTGCTCTCCTGATTCTGCTCTTATTTTTGTTGCTTTTAGAGTGACTCTTCCCACCCCCACTGCTGTGGAAATGCTTTTAAATTGAATATTGTTGTATCAATTTATAAAACAGACTTAGCTCAAACTTATTTTAAGGTTTATCAATGCATCCCTTAACAACTAACCTACAAGTCTGCCATTATCCCCTTTCCTCAACCTCCTACTCCCCCATTCTTATACAAGCTATCTCATTACAGAGTTAGCTCTTGCTTCAGGCCATAATACTATGTAGAATTATCTGGAGATCCGATTACTTCTATATATTGTCATTTTTCCGACCAGAACTCTCTCATATGATGCCAGTGTCAAGAAGTAATATTGGACAAGCTTCAGCTTTTAAAAATCTTTTCCACGTAGAAAATTCTCTGCAGTGCCAGCAGAGGGCTGTGGATTTTGTGAAATTCTTCTTCATTGGGAGAAACAATGCAATCAAAGAGAGAGATAAGGAAAGTGCTTGTTGCTCGTTTGTTTCCTTTGCAGTACAGGAGTTTACCTAGTTCTGCATCCTTTGTCATAACAGAGTTGCTGTATTTCAATAACGACGAATCAAATGATTTTTAGAAAATGTTTCCTTTTGTTAACTTATACGGGCCATACAAAACCCTCAGATTGTATCAGTTCCCATTTTACAGCCAGTCTGATTCACCTTCTTATGGTTGTGATAAAAACAAAGAGTTATCCCTGCAGCAGCATGGAATACCACAAAAGTACAAACTGTCTGATGCTCTCTAAGCATTTATTCACACAGTATGCAGCACGTGCATTTCAAGCTAACATTTAAATATGCTGCCTTGGTTCAGGAAGGTGCTTGAAGATGTATTTAAGTCTGAGTTTAAGTCCTGTACTGCAAGTTTGAGTTTACTTTGCAAGGCAGTTGAACTGATCTGGACTAGTGGCACCCATTCACGAAGGGAATATTGCAGTGGTTTGAACTAAAGTGGCCGTGAGTCCTACTTTGCAGAGGGAAGCCCTCTGTTATGAAGGCATCCTCTATTAAAAGGGCTGACTGCTCCAAGTCTGATTTAACGAGAAAAAGCCTTGAAGTTGCCTGTCACCATTAGCAGCACCCAGTCAGCAGACTGAGCAAGCAGGCAGGTCATCTGATGTCTTCCCCACAGTGGTGAGATGTGTCATATTTCTACTTAAATTATAGTATTTATAAATCTGCACCTATACATATCAAGTACTGTTTTCAAATTGGTGTTTCCTTTTGTTTTCTTTCTTGGTGATGAAAACCATCATTTCTATTAATCCATATAACTGTCCACCTTCATCTGGACTTCAATCAGCTGCCTAAGGGATGATTTCATGCTGTACATATTTAGTAACCACACAGCAAGTATGTGGCAAAAACGCAATCAGACGGCAGTGTTAGTTGCAAATGTTTACAGTGCAGACTTCTTACTCAAACATCATGTTATGTGGTTAGTGGACACACACATGGCATTAAATCATCCTAAATTAGAGAGATCAGAGAATTCCTAAATCCTGGAAAAGTTATTTTATTTAAGGGATTCGTTCTGCAGTCCAGAAGTGCAGAATACTTCACATGTTGCTGGCCCCCTTCCCAACAATCCACACAGCTGATGGTGAAAACTTGTGAGTCCAATGCATTCCTCTTGACCAGTGTCCTTTGATGAGCACAGGAAGTGGCTCAAGGAGAGAGGCCCTTGCATTTCTCCTCTTCCACATTTGTGCAAACGTGCTCAAGTGAGAAGTTCAGAAGCTGCTGACCAGATGTGCCCTTAGCATCCTTTCATTTCCCATTTGACAATTGGGGTTAATAATTGTAATTTCCTATCTCAAAGAAGGGGATATGAAGAAGAAACCCTGAAAGAAAATAAGATACTCAGAGCAGAGTACATTCTGCCTAGTGAGCTCCTTTTGTCAGGGGCAACTTTTGTGAAACATCTGAGGATTGAATTGAGCATCTGCAGTATAACTAGACAAGCAACAGACCCTATCTAAACGAAAGAAGCTATTATGATTCATGGATTGTGTCCTAGGCAGCTAGCGATGAACACTCTTCCCCTGGCTTACATTGGAGTACCTCAAAAATGTCAAGCTATTTTCTGCAATATTGGGAAATAGTCCAACTTATTTTTGATCCTATCTGAATTTGGCGGCTCCACCTCCATGAGCACCCAAACCCACGTAAGCAGCCTCTTTCTCCCCCCACACAAGCCAGTTCCCAAAAGCTCTTCACCATTCCATTCAACCCCATCTGTTCAGCTGGTATGGCCAGTGATAGCTCTCTGACAGCAAGCCCTTCTCTCTCCAGTTCCAGGCCAGAAGGACGCAAACAACTTTTGGGAAATGTAGTTTTCCACATGGCTACTGCCACCACAGAAGTACTTAGCAAAAACTTTATTTCCCTGGGTCTATTTGCAGCCTGGCACCAAAGATGTGAGGTGGGAGACTGTCTCCTACAGTTTGCTGTTGATAAGTAGAAGGGATTCTTTTCTGGCTCAGGTTAAAATCCAAGTTCAGCAGGTGGGGGAATCAAGAGTCATTATATGTTATAGTTGAATCTAGTGTTATGAGACCCCCAAAACTTGTACTTTCTAACCATGAAGCACAAGCTGAAGTACTTCATTAGGCTGACAATAGAGGTCATGTGGTGCATATGTATCTACACTGCTGGTTTTCCCATGTTTCCTTAGTATTTGAAATGTGCTACAGTACATATCTTACATGTGAAATATTCTGTGTTCTTCACCATCCAGCATCTAACCACAATGGTAAATTACACACAGATACACACATCAGATTTGGACACAAAATCAGTACACTTGGAGGTAATGCAAATGCCACAGACAATGCCTCTGTTGGAGCTCTTATTCAAGTTGAATGTTAAGCAAAACCAAAAGGTTAGAAAAGTTGAGGTAACATCTGCAATTTGTAACAATCTATCTTAAGATGGTTACAAACAGAGTGCAGGGATGGTTTTTACTGCAGGTAATAATGTGCAATGTTTCAGTATAAAACAGGAGCCATCTATCCTGCTACCATTCTTCCTCTTTTTACTTGAGAAAGCAAATGTTTACATTGTTATTAGACAGTTTATAGCCTCCCTCTGTCAATTGCATATCATCTTCCCTTGTATTCTCAGATTTAGCCATTAGCATAGGTGCTGGACAAAATTTTATCAGAAGCCTGATTCTGGCTATAAGCTGCCAGTTGTCTGTCTCTGCCCTAAGGAGTAAGTTTTTCTATGAAAATAACAGAAGAAAGATTTTTGCAGCAAAACAATTCTTTCGTATGGCAGGTAAAGATTATTATTACTTTTGCTTTTCATTTTTTGTACAGTAAATCAGCCTGATCCAATAAGATTTTATGCATATATAGTAAAATACCAAGCGAAGGAGATGGTATCTGTGAGTTACTGAGAATGAACAAATTTATTCCAGCACCAAATGAATGGTCAAATGTCAGTAACAACTTTTTCTAACTTTTTCTTATGAAATAGGCTAATTTTGCCATCTAACCAAATGGCCAACATTTAACAGTAAAAACTCATTGATTTTTTTTTCATTTAGCTGCTAATTCAGTTCATGCAATATTTAAGATATTTTGTATTAGTTCAGAATCTTCAGTCTCAGCCATGTAGTGTTGATTTGATTCATGGGTGACACAGAGCCCACCATAAATCAACCTGTCAAGGATATAGTTTGTCAACACTAATAATGTAATCCTTAAGGTAGGGTTACCAGACGTCCCAGTTTCCCGGGGACAGTCCCCGGATTTGCAAACAAGTCCCTGGACAAATTCCGTCCCCAGAATGTACCCAGATTTCATCTAATGTCCCCGGGAAACTCAGCGGTGGCAGTCTCAGCAGCCTGGAGCAGTTGGCTCTGGCTGGCTTCAGGAGCTGCTCGGAACTCCCCATATGATGATGGTGCAGGGGGGGGGCTCTAAGATGCAGCTTCCAGGCTGCCTCCACCTTCCCTGACCCCAGTAACTGAGCTGTGAAGGGAGGCTTCATGCTGCCTATTGGAGCAGCCTCCCAACTCCTACTTGCGTGCAAGCAGGAGCGGGGTGGGGATCTTTCAGTTAGGCAACGGGAAGCCTCCCTTCCCAGCTGAGGGATCCCCGCCCCTTCCTGCTTGCATGCAAGTAGGAATGGGATTGGGGCTGCTCCGATGGGAACGGAGGCATCACACTGCCTGAGCTTCGCTGCTGCTGCTGCTCTCAACCCTTCTTCTCCGCCTTCCAAGCCTGATCCACCGTGCACCGTTTCCCCACTACCACTGGAGAACCAACAACTCAGGGGTTGCCCGGGCTCATGGAGAAAGGAGATAGAAGCCTAGGAGGAAGGGGAAACATGGCAGTTGAGGTCAAGGCATTGGCCGCCCCTCTGCCACCGCCTTCACTGCAGCATCAATGTCCCGAACGTGTAGTATGTATGTATGTATGTATGTAATCAATCAATTCATTCATTCATTGAAAAAAATCTGGTAACCTTACCTTAAAGTGAAAATTCTGCTATTTGGGTTTTTAAAAGATATATAGCTTTCAGGTGCAAACACAAGCTGTTTTAATAATTAACAATAGGTTAATAAAGAATCACATGTGCAAGTAACTGTTACATAGGGTTGCCATACTTCAAAAAGTAAAAACCAGGACACTCTGGCACTCGATTTTTCAATTGACTTTCCTAAGATCCAGGACAAAACACCGCCTTTCGGAAATTCCCATCGGACATCAATTCTGCCTTTGAAATCCCGGTAATGGCAGCCCTACTATTACAGGAGTTCAACAGATAACACTAAAATTTTAATGTGGCATTCTTAGGAAAGAGCATATCCTTTACATCAGGGATGGGGAACCTTTGTGGTCCTCCAGATGTTGGACTGCAACAAACCAGACTCCTCCTGAGCTTTCTCAAGGCGTGGTTCTGAGCCCTAGTGCTGCTCAAAAAGAGCCAGTTGGTATGCTGCCTTCCTCAAACTAGTGTCCTCTAGAAGTTTTGTGCTACCACCTGCCATCCCTGACCACTGTCCATGCTAGTTGAGGCTGATGGAAGGGCCACAGGTTCCCTATCCTGCTTTACATGCCTGCATAAGGTCCCACATTCAATCATTGGCATTTTCAGTTAAAGGAGCCTAGGTATCAAGGCTGAGGAAGACATTTTCCTCAGAAGTTGAACAGAAGCAGCCACTCAGAGTAGATAATACTAGGCTAGATGAACCAATTATCTGATTACACTTCATGCAAGCATTATCACAGTAACCCTAGACCAGCCTTTCTCAGCCTTGGGTCCCCAGGTGTTGTTGGACTTACAGCTCCCATCATTTATAGCCAGCCTGGCCAGTGGTCAGGGATGATGGGAGTTGTAGTCCTGTTAGCTAGGCATGATGGGAGTTGTAGTCCCAAAACATCTGGAGGGCTGAGTTTGCCTATGCCTGGTCTAGACCTTCCTCCAGGCTTGTGCTGACACTTGGTATTTCCAAGCAAACATTCTTCCCTCTGCACCAGGATAGCCACGCAGAGATGATTTGAGTGTGAGTTAACCCACAGAACTGTGCACCTTGGAGTGCCTGTAGTATTACTTTATAGAAATATCAATTCTATCCTCTTTTACCATGCAATAGTGGTGGAAGTTACACCAAGTGTAAATAAGAACAGAATCTGGCTCTCTAAACTTTTCTCTAGCAGATAAATAGAGTCAATATATAGTAACTGATCTTGCGATAACATTTTGTGGATAGGAATTAATTTCTATTATTCTTTCTAACAACGTACGGAATCTAATTTTCTTTGCCCTGTAAGAATGATACCAACATATATAAACACAACAGGGCTTGGTGTGCCACAGTTTAATCCAAAGCTGGCTGAAACAATGGAAATATCTTTCTGAGTACATTGCGGGTTAAATCCAATATAGTTAAAAACATCTGAGTGTAACCGCAAATATGCTGGTATTCAGTTGTGCTATGAAAACAGTTTTATGTCAAATTCAAGTGGGACTAATACAGTAAACTCCCAGCACTGTTAACCCTTCTTAAGGTTGTCCTCAAGAAGCCTGAAGCTAGATTTAAGAAAAAAATCACTATATTTAATTATTTACAGCTATTTAAAATACGAAAACAAATTAACTCTTATTAATAGCCTGCTTCACATTTATACCACAGTTTTTAGCCAGGCATTAGGTGGGCTATAAAATATTCTAACTGCATGCTAGCCCAACAACACCTCACATTTGGTTCCCAGTTGTACTTACTTATTGAGAATCGTGTGTGTGTATCAAGAGTAGTTGAAATATATAGGAACATCTATATATTTCTGCTAGATTGAAACCATTTCTGTATCAGGGTTAATGTACGTATAAAAGCTTCACAGCTGGAGGAGGTGCAATGCCACTTCGCCTATTGAAGTCCTACCTATCAGGTTTTCAAGTTATGGTCCTGCATCTGTTGCAGTGCTCTGAAAGCACATTGTTCTTTACTCCCTAAAAGGACAGAAAATAAGCTTCATGGAATTGGGAAGCTTATCGTGTAACAGAGAGAAATTCTGCAGATGATCCAGCACATTGAATTTTAATGTAGGAACATTGGAAGCTGACGTACACCGAATCAGACTATTGGTCTATCTAACTCAACATTGTCTACGCTTGGTTGGAGCTCTCCAACGCAATGCCAGGGCTCCTTCTCTATCCCACCTGAAGATGCCTGATATTTAACCTGATACCTTTTGCATGCAAAACATATGCTCTACCACTGAGCTACAGTCTGAAAGAAAGTCATATTGCATTCTCACTTCTTTGCTTATGGATGCAGAACAGGGGGCTTTCTAGTTTCTGTTGAGGTCACATGGTCCACAGTTGGGTTGTTGCTTTGTTCTTAAGCTGAAGTAAAACAGGTTGAATACATTCCCTGCCTCTTTTGATTTTCTCTCTGGAGTGTGGGTGGGTAGGTGGGAGTTTTATTTTTGTAAAACTCTAGTTAGTTGATGAAGTCATATGGCAGAGGACAGATTTCCCCTCTTGGATGATGACTTTAATTCATTCCAGCTCAACGTCCAGTGGGTGTAGACTTCCCTATCCCGTACTGTTCCTCCTTTTACACATCTGCTGACCTTAAGCTAATTAACTTTGTGCTCAGCACAGCAGCCAAAAGATAAGAGTGAGGAAGTGTATTACATCCCCTTATTCCTTCCACAGATATCTAGGCCTTGCTTTTTTGACAAATGGAGATCCATACTCTTGTTCCATGCTCCTACACCCCCTCCCCCAAATGGTAGGAAATTCTAGGGGCAGATTTTTAGTTTAGTTTAGTTTCCTTGGGGGGGCGGATACTGGAGCCTTAAGTTGTGTTTGTAATATCTACATGACTTGTAAATAATGTGCAAGTTGGGCAAGATGAGATATACTGCTGTTCATCAACAAAAGCAACTGCACCTTTTTTTCCTTTAAGCTCCTCAAGAGCCAGTATGGTGTAGTGGTTAAGAGTGGTAGTCTCGTAATCTGGGGAACCGGGTTCGCGTCTCCGCTCCTCCACATGCAGCTGCTGGGTGACCTTGGGCTAGTCACACTTCTTTGAAGTCTCTCAGCCCCACTCACCTCACAGAGTGTTTGTTGTGGGGGAGGAAGGGAAAGGAGAATGTTAGCCGCTTTGAGACTCCTTCGGGTAGTGATAAAGCGGGATATCAAATCCAAACTACTCTTCTTCTTCTTCTTCTTCTTCTTCTTCTTCTTCTTCTTCTTCTTCTCCTCCTCCTCCTCCTCCTCCTCCTCCTCCTCCTCCTCCCCAGACTGCTTCTTGCAGGATAGCTGCAAAAAAAAAAAAAAAAATCACTTCTCTTTCTCTCTCTCTCTTCAAACTCAAGAAGCTTCATTTTTCTTCTCTTGCCTCATGGCCCCAGAACCCTCACTGGTTTCCTCACACACCCTACAGGTAGGTGTGACTTCAATTTCTGAAGCTAGAAAGCTTCGATGGAAACCAATTCCTGCTAAGCTAGAGTCCTTACATAAGAGCTTAGAGAGAGGGACATCTCTTTCTTCTGCACAAAGGACCATGAACTGATGGCACGATACTGTATCCCTCCACTGCTGAATGAAGGAAGTATGGTTGCTTTATATAAAAAGATCTGGGCCATGCTGGCAAAAAGAAAGAATGAGAGCAGTAGTGAATGCTTTGCTGGCCAAGTACATCTAATACAAGTTTGCCTAGAAGCACTTTCCCCAAAAGTAGATGAAGCTTGTGCTCAGAATTTGCATTGACCCATGCTTAGATTTCAATACAGTTAAAGGAATGGATTTGCGGGCTGTTTATAGTTCCCTTGTGGCCAATCTCCTGATTTCAAGTCGGAGAGAAGTCGAGTTCTCTGCAGATATTAAATTAGTCTAGTAAACTGTTATTTCACAATGTCTACTGACACAATGCAGCACTATGAGTGGAATTTCTACACTCCTGCATGCTTGTTGTTTGGCAGGCTGCAATGGAAAACAAGGAGCAATTATGTACAGACAACTGTATGGTGGGGGGGGGACGGAGGACAGTGGAGTTTTTTTTTAAAAAAAAAAACAGTGCATGCCAGATTTTACAAGAGAACCTTCCCTCCCACCCCCACACTCACTCTTCTCCCTCCTTCTCCTGGAATAAATTCAGCCCATACTAATACCTAATATGAAACCACAGTTCTAGATCTTCATCTTCACAGCCAGCTGGAAGTGACCAAAACAACATCTGCTGCATGTAGAATTTGAAAGTGTTTTCTCACTTGGTCAAATAATTCTCCTAAATCAGAGAGCCGTAACTCAACTTGAGTACAGTTATTGTTTTCAAGCCATCTTAAGTGAATAAACTGGGCAGTTAGCTTGTTTAATTTGGTACTTCAGTATAATGTTATGGTAGTTCATTATTCCTATGCTAGTTCTGACAAATGTATGCATTTTCATGCAATTTCTTTTGTTGCTTCTGGATGGCCCTTTCCCTTTCTAAAGATGTATCAGAAAGTATCAGAAATATCAGAAAGTACAGAGCATTTCTTTGGAACGGCTCTCATAGCTATCAAGTGGCTGAAGAATCCATCCGTAGTAGTTGGAATAGGGGAGATAAGGACTGTGACTTAAAAAACCCAGGTTGCATGGGAGGAGGAGATAGGACATGAACATTTTTCTGTCACTTTTCTTAGGCCATGGCTAGGATTTGTGGGCTTTCATCTTTGACTAGCTTCAGGTGTAAGAGCACAGTAATGGTCTGTTTACCAGGGTTCATCATTTCTGTCCCTGCTCATTCACTGCCAAGGCTCAGCCTTCATATTTCCTGTTGTGTTATGCCGCACTTTTAAAATAATAATTTTATCTCTTATAGAACCCAACCCAAATCTCCTGTGTGCTCCTAGGCAGCAGGTATTGCCAATGGTAGGTTGGGGGGGGGGGCAGAGCAACCACTCTCTGTACAGAGAAGCGTAGTAGCCTTGCTGCCTTTTTTGCCTCTTAGCACTAATGCTTCAAGTTCAAGGCTAAAGATAAAAGAGAGAGGCTAATCTTATAGCCTTAATTATCAAAAAGAAGGCTGAACTGACATCATTCCAGACTGTTTATGGGATTGCTTCTAAATTACAAAGTGAGCATCTTTATGGGTTGAGGAGCAGGAAAATGTTGTTCTTATCTTCTCCGTGGTAATCTTGTTTATTCTCCCTGAAGAAGCAGTAATAATAAACGGGGAACCTGGCAGACTTGCAGCTTCTCTGTTGGTGATGGTTTTGGTCAATTTTATTTCTCAGTGGGAGACTCCATGTTCTACATCAGGCAATTCCATGTTCTGGATCATAATTACTGAAACGATGGCAGCATGGAAAGTGCGATGTCTTCGTTGCTTTGATGAAAGAAGCCAACAGTGCTCATCATTAGCTGTTCAAGCATTGTTGGCACGAACTTCATGGATCTGAGTCAAGGCTGCTTGTCATCCTGATAAGTAGAGAAAAATCTTTGGCAACTGATTTTTGGTTGTGGTTGTTTTTAAAAAAAAAGAAAAGGGGGAAAGAATTCTGATTAGAGGAACCATACAATTGTACGTATAAGTAAAAGCAATAGGAGCTGATTTATTAACATCTGATAGTCCTTTGAAGGGCCCTGTTTAAACTAATGAAGTTAATCACATTTCATATGGTTTCTAGTAGCAGCAGCAGATGAGCATATCACCTGAAAGCAACAAATATTGCTGTAAAATTGTGGCTCTTCCTTTGGGGGTTTCCCGCATGTTCTGCTAAGGGCAGTGACGGTTCTCTAGTGCTGCCTCCATCTCTGAAAGGCTACATCATCTCAGATGTTGTTTTTCAGAGTCTACAGGAGGGTAGGATGTACTTTGTGGTTTCCAAGTCACTGTAAGATACACTCTTCATTCATATTAGGGTTTTATCTGGAAGTGAGTCAGGATAGAATGCTGAGCAATTGTTAGCAACCACAATCTGTTTCCTTCCTCCTCTCTCCACTCTTCAACCAAGCGGTTTACTGTAGTCATTGTACCAAACAAGCTGGCTGCTAATTGTGTAGCCCTCCTGACACACATGGCGCCAGGCTGAAACAGTAGGATATGGCAGACCCACATCTCTCAGTAAGGGTAGGAGGTTTACAACATCGTATAGTGGTGCCTAGGAACTGGATAGAGACTGGAAGAGAGATTCTGGTGGGCATTGCACTATAAATTACTTCTTCTGAGTACCTGCATCAGGCACTGTTTTCTGATGTTATCAAGGGGGAAAGAAAATTTAAGTGAAGTACTCATAGCGGGGATGCAGTTTTTTTAAGGTTTGTGCTTATCTTACTTTCAAGGTGACCAAGGGGTCTTCAAGGGCCCTTTCCTTCCTTTCAACAAAGTATGTTTTCATTGGTGTGTGCATTGGAGACATACTCCACAGTAGCTCAGAGCAGGGCTTTTCATGTACCTAACCTCTTCTGGGGGAAAGGGGGAACCCCACCACCCTCACAACAGAAAGGTAAGGTCATACCCACCAAATTATAAATTGCCATGAAAACAAGGCAGAAAAAAATGGAATCATAGGTTTCAGCATAGCACCAATGAGAACTAGTACGTCTCAAATAATTTTCATATCCATCATCCCTGAAGCCAGCAAGGAAAGGTAGAGGCAAAGATGCTCCATGTGTTGTGAAGACTGGCCAATAAACGTTCTGCAAACCTACTGGTCCTTGCCACCTACCTGAACCCCCTTTCCTTAGAGGTAGGAAGAGAGGGAGGGAGGGAGAAAACACACTTTGCCACTCTGAAATAACAAACCCTTCACACAGATGCTTACTGAGACCTCAGATGCCTTCCACGGTGAGGTGGAGGGCATTTTTCTTTTTAAAAGCTTTCATTCTGCAATCTTTATGAGAGCCATTTCAAATTTGAGAAAGTGGGCAGAGGTTTCAGAAAAGGATGGACTCAAGGAATGGAGGCAGAGAACACCATGGCTGCTACAATTAGAAAAGCAAGAGGTTTGAAAAAGCTGGAGCCCTGTGGTGGGCGACTGAGTGGTGGGTTGAAGCAAGGATGCATACAATGTCAAACCAAATCATGGAAAAGTAGTACAGAAGCAATGGGCATAGGGGTCCGTGCCTCCATTTCTGCAACCACACTTAACGTGTTCTGGAGCAAAACACGGAGCAAATATTGCACGAAGAATGGCACACTGTTTAAAATTATGTACTCGCAAGAAAGATGTTTGTGGGATACTAAAAGATTGCATCGCAGAATAGTATGAACCGCATCCAAAATGTATGGGGATGTACTCAGTGATAGAGCACATGCTTGTCATACAAAAGTTACCAGCTAGTCCACAGCATCTGCAGTTAAGGCATTTGAGACAGCAGGACAGGAAAGTGTCTCTTCCTGAAATCTCAGAGAGCTGCTGCCAGTCAGGGCAGACAGCACTAAACTAGGTAGATCAGTGGCCTGGTGGTATAAAACAGCTTCAGATGTATATGCAAATTAACAGGGAATAGTTTTCTCCTGCATTTAAATGAGGTGACATTTAAAGTGGGGAAAGCATAATGCATGAACAGTGGTAATGTATGTTAACTGAAAGTGGGATGGGGGACAGATTCCTTAATGGTGGTTGTAGAATTTTTTAATGTATGTGTAGTTTCAGCCTCAGAGTTCCATACTGCTTTCAAATAACCTGGTGGTGTTTTCTGTTCAGAACTAGATCCTATAATTGTTTGTGCAGTTGCTTCCTAGTCATAGAATCAGTAAAATAACTTCTTGCTGCCTTGTACGTGCAGGGTTTAAGTAAAGGAAAACAACTCGTGTAAAATCTAATTGTTACATACAGCTCTGATTGGGACTGAAATATGTTGGCTAATATGTTAAGCATGAGCGAAAGGTCAGCAGGTGAGCCATATTGTAAACATACATGCCAGCATGAGGGCAGGGTTGAAGATAAAATTAGAAACATGTGCTGTTCCATTTCTCATAAGGTTTTAAGGTCACAACCCTGGTGTCTCCAAGTCCCACAGCAGGGGGAGAAATATAGTAATGTTGTATGCCATGAAGCGAGATGAGCACTTATAAATTTGGTAAGGGACATTCAATTCCAAAGAATAATGTTTTCAGCTGAAGAGGAAGAAGTTTCTTTTAAGGACATCTGTTTTTTATCAAATAAAACTGCTTTTGAGTCAGGCCTTAACACAATGCATGGAAATACAGTTGGAACTTAAAGTGAACTGTAACTGATCCATCAAACTGAAGGATCAGCACAAAATCACCAAATATGATATCTGGGTCAAGTAATTAAAGTCATCTGATAAAAGCTTGCAAAAGCTTCCCTCTCGTTTTACCCTTTTCTTGTCCCCTGCCCAAAACCCTCTGCAAAGGGGCTGTATGAAAGATATTTTAACTAGATATTGTTGTCCCCAAAAGAGATCTGGCAGCTAAAAGTTTCTAAGATACATAGAGCCTGCTCCCCACCCTTCCCCCCACCACCAGCCCTTGCTGGCTTTTAAAAAATGCTTCTTTCACCAGTGTGATTTATAGGGCCATTGCACTTTGTGTGTCTTGGAAGGGGGAGTATAAACTTGGCCCCTGAACCTGCAATCAGATTTGCAATCCGATCCTCAAGTAGTGTCCCTTTGAATTCAGGTTCAGGGACTTCAGACAGTGTTTTGAAAGAAATTGTACTTTGAACTGCCCTCACATGTGTTTGTTGATGGGTAAATAAGCTAAGGCTTGAGGTATTTAGGGGTGTTTATCACATGGAAATTTATTGTTCCTAAGGCTGAAACAAGTCACAGGAAAGATGCAGAAAAGAGCAACCGACTGACTGGTCCACACACCCTGGCTGCTGCATCCATCCCACCTATGTGCTATAAAAGGCCTGTCCTATTTCCTGAATGAGCAGGCAATGAAGGAACAGAAACCCTGATCTCAGGAAGCTCCAAGCCCCTCATGGTCCTATTCAATGAGCAGCATTAAGGATAATAATAATAATAATAATAATAATAATAATAATAATAATAATATATTATTTATATCCCGCCCATCAGGCTGAGTTTCCCCAGCCAATCAAGTGTTAAAAACAATACAGCATTAAATATTAAAAACTTCCCTAAACAGGGCTGCCTTCAGATGTCTTTTAAAGATAAGATAGCTGCTTATTTCCTTTACACCTGAAGGGAGGGCGTTTCACAGGGCGGGCGCCACTACCGAGAAGGCCCTCTGTCTGGTTCCCTGTAACCTGGCTTCTCGCAATGAGGGAACCGCCAGAAGGCCCTTGGCGCTGGATCTCAGTGTCCGGGCTGAACGATGGGGGTGGAGACGCTCCTTCAGGTATACAGGACCGAGGCCGTTTAGGGCTTTAAAGGTCAGCACCAACACTTTGAATTGTGCTCAGAAATGTACTGTAGTGGGGGGATCCTGACAGGGAAAGCTGTAGGTATAGGGTCCCAAACCAGTCACTCCAGCATGACCTCTGTCCCTTGGACAGTGAACCAACAGCGGGGTTAGTAGGTGCAAAATCCCTTCTGGTAACAGTTCTGTGGCAAGGACATTGCCTTTTTCATCACTTTTCTGTCACTGAGCTAGCAAGGATACAGGAGCCTGCCTGGACTCAATAGGTTTGACAAACCATGAACAACAGGCTGTTTAAACAACAGCAGAAGTTGGAGTGCAGCAGGGGGGGAGCAACACTGAGAGAAAAATGGCAGCTTTAGAAAGTGGCAGGACTTTGAAAAACACAATGTTCCCTTCTCCGTGTCCCTTCCTTCTTGCTCCCATGCAATGGCAACTGCTGTTGGGCAACCTGCCTTCTCTATTGCTCCCTTCCCCACCCTGACTCCATGCAAATCCAGGATTGTGATGCAGCAGTACAGAGCCTCCAATGAATGGGGGCTGTGTGATGACACTCTTACATCTTATTATATGTAATGCATATCCCTCTGCTGCTTTTGGTCAAAGAGCTCTTGTTTTTGCAGACTTTAAAAGCACTACAGTAGCCTGTGATGAGAGGGTCAATTCCCGCCGCATACCAATTTTCCAAAAACATTGCTCATGTGGCTGGTCTCAAGTTGGGATTTTCTAGTTCATGGCAGAGAAGGCGAAATTTTGCAGGAGTTAGTCACTCTTGACATTCCACTGTACATATAAGCTGATCCGCTTGCATGAGCAGTTGTGTTTTTTTTCTTTCGGGAGAAGAGGGGAAGATATGAAAGTTTGTGTCTAGCATATCGTTAGAATGAACTCCAATACAATAGTTGGGGTTGGGTATGGAGACAGTGGGTAATAACGCCTCTATCATCATTCCACCTACAATTAGTGTAAAACATTGTCATCTGTGCCTGACCACACTGATGAAGCTTTTGGGGCTTCCACTCATTTCAGTGGTTTGTTTGATGAAAGCGTTGCTGATTCATCTACTTCAGAATAACTCTTAACAGTATGTCAGCAGACTTCCGATGTCGTACGCTCTTGATCTTGGCATAAAACCTTACTTTATAGATCTGGCTGTGCAGTCTGGTTCCTTCCATGTAAAACACCACTGAAATTCAGCCCCCGACTGTTTTATTTCCCTAGGCCAGTGGCTCTTAACCCTTTTTAATGTCATGGACCCCTTTGAGAATCTTGTGAAAGCTATGGAACCCCTCTCCCCAGAATTCTTTTTCCACAAAGACAATTTTGAAAGTACCAGGGTTAAAATTTAATATATATATTTTTAAAAATGTGCCCAGTTCACAGACACCTCCCCCAGCCCCAAAGCCCATCCATGCTGCTAGGGTTAGACCAAAGATTAAGAACCCCTGCCTAAAGCAGATTAAGAAGGTGACATTTATAATATCCCATTATTAAAGAAATGGGAGTGCCTGATCACCTCATCTGTTTCCTGAGAAATCTCTATGTGGGACAAGAAGCTATAGTTAGAACTGGATATGGAACAACTGATTGGTTCAAAATTGGGGAAGGAGTACGACAAGGCTGTATATGTCTCCCTGCTTATTTAACTTATATGCAAAATTCATCATGCGAAAGGCTGGACTGGATGAATCCCAAGCCGGAATTAAGATTGCCGGAAGAAATAACAACAACCTCAGATGTGCAGATGACACAACTTTGATGGCAGAAAGTGAGGAGGAATTAAAGAACCTCTTAAGGAGGGTGAAAGACGAGAGCGCAAAATATGGTCAGAAGCTCAACATCAAAAAACTAAGATCATGGCCACTGGTCCCATCACCTCCTGGCAAATAGAAGGGGAAGAAATGGAAGCAGTGAGAGATTTTACTTTCTTGGGTTCCATGATCACTGCAGATGATGACAGCAGTCAAGAAATTAAAAGACGCCTGCTTCTTGGGAGAAAAGCAATGACAAACCTAGACAGCATCTTAAAAAGCAGAGACATCACCTTGCCGACAAAGGTCCGTATAGTTAAAGCTGTGGTTTTCCCAGTAGTGATGTATGGAAGTGAGAGCTGGACCATAAAGAAGGCTGGTCTCCAAATAATTGATGCTTTTGAATTATGGTGCTGGAAGAAACTCTTGAGAGTCCCATGGACTGCAAGAAGATCAGACCTATCCATTCTGAAGGAAATCAGCCCTGAGTGCTCACTGGAAGGACAGATCCTGAAGCTGAGGCTCCAATACTTTGGCCACCTCATGAGAACAGAAGACTCCCTGGAAAAGACCCTGGTGTTGGGAAAGATTGAGGGCACAAGGAGAAGGGGACGACAGAGGATAAGATGGTTGGACAGTGTTCTTGAAGCTACCAGCATGAGTTTGACCAAACTGCGGGAGGCAATGGAAGACAGGAGTGCCTGGCGTTCTCTGGTCCATGGGGGTCACGAAGAGTCGGGCACGACTAAACGACTAAACAACAACAATTCTTGTCTCTTGTTGGCTAAGAGATCACCTGACAAAGTAGTAACATGTTTGTAAGCGAATTTATTATCATTAATCATCAGTACTGTATCTTTTATTAATCATCAGTACTGTATCGTTTATGTAGATGATATTAGCAGTTATAGAAAATGGAAGTAACACATATTTATTTTGCATAATATACATTACATAAATTACCTTATTTCTGTGGCAGATCAGATAGTGACAAAAGTCCGACAACGTTGGTTTTATGCTTTCCCGTTCTTGTAACTCTTAAGAACTCTCAAAATCTCTTATTGATTGTGGGGGAGGGAAAGCATAATTCATGAACAAGCTTTTCCAAAAACCCTTGGCATGTTTGGGAAACCATCCAAGTCATGTTTTAGGTTCCATTTTAACTATAAAATCATGCTTGCAGAAAGACCACACACGCGCGCACACAGGGAACTTTCAAAGGGGTGGAGGTGGGTGTCTATCCTTTGATCTTGTTTTAATATGTGAAAGCAAAAGCTAGCCACAGTTGCAAAAAGGGGTGAAACAAAAAAGGCCTTCCCACAGGAATAAGGCAGCTCTGTGTTCTTGGGCCCCACCCTGACCATTTTTAGACCAATTTGAAAGCCAACTCAAACTACACACTGATTCAAAATCAGACCGCAAAGTGGCTGCTGGCACTTTAGATGGCTGTATATTTAGGTGCCACCCACCAGAGATGGAGACCCCACAAAGCCAAGCCTGTATTATTATCATAATTTATTTTAAATTTATTACTGCTTCTGGCATGTCACAGAGGTACTTGAAACACAATTAGCAGGTTGAAAGGCAAATGGAATTCAGATTGAAAAGCGTCCTTTGGAGAGTCCCACATTTCTCTGTAGTTAAAAGTTACGACAAAGCTTTCCGTTGTAAGTTTGATTTCCCCTTCATCCTCACTCCTCTAAACCCCACTCACAGGAACCAGTTCAAATAGTCTCTCAGGCACAGTTCCCGTGTGCTTCCCAGACCTGTGAGTAAGTGAACCCAGTAAGGCACCCGCTTCCAGATGTTTGGGAGTACAACTTGCATCAGCCCAGTCAGCATGGTTAAGTCCAAAGCATCTGTCAGGGACCAACTTGGTGAAGACTATGCTGAAGCAATCAGGGTTCTTCATTCAGGAACTCACTTTCATCCCCCACACTAACCAAAGCATCGCTTTCCTTGATATCTTCTTTTGTAGCATCCCCAGCATACATGCTACTATCAACAGCCTGGAGGCTCCTGACGCTCACTAGTGGTTTTTGGTCCACTGTTTGCATGAATTACTGGCATAAGTTCATTTTGTAGTGAATGACCTACCGTGTTGTAGGTGCTGAGAAAACAAAGTCCCACAGTGTCTTGATCCTGAAATACCATGTTTCATGTGCAAGCTTAACTTCCTTCATGACTATGATGAGCCTTCTTCATTCCTACTTTAGCAGTCTGGCACAAAACAGTAAGCCTGCCATGCATAAATACGTCCTTGCACTTTCGTGTGAGCCCCCAATGGAAAGATGTTGCTGTTCTTTCCATAGATAAACAGTCCTTTCAGTGCGCTTGTACAAGATGGAATTGTAGCTCCAAGTGCAAAACAATATGGTTTATGATGACTCAGAGCCACAGATCTGCACACAGTTAAGTGTACCTAAGGGCCAATCTACATGTTCCATTATTGTTTCCCCCTGCAAATTTCTCAATGCAAAGCTGCTTTAAGTGACTCCCTGCTAGCCCACCCCACAGATGAAAAGGCCCACAGCTTGGGAGTGACTTTGCATAGACAAATGGCAGAAAGAGAGAGGTTTAAACAGTTATCCCCTCCCAATTTCAGCTTTCTGTGGCTGTGTACCGTATGCACGTCTACTTACTCTGTATCCAGTTCACTCCCACCACTGGTTTTGGAAGCAGTATACACACAGCATTAGCCCCAATACATTTCTATCCTGTATCTATCCTGTTGTTTCTGCTTTTCATTCTGGTAATGAGTACACAGCCTTACTGGTTTGCAGAAAGGAAGGATCTCAAATTGTGCATCCACATGCTGAGCTAAGCCATAGTCTCTTGTCTGAACCTGGGCTTGTGAGTTAGCTCTTCTAGAAAAGCCACAAGCTGCAAACCATAAGACAAACATTGACTACAGCTTGTGGTTTGTCAGAAAAGAGCTAAATCACAAGCCGGGGTTCAGATGATATGCTAAACTAAATATTGGCTCAGCCTGGCACAGCGGCAGAATAACTGGGGAGGAGAAAAACATCCATGATTTGCTCTTGGGGAATTTGCATGTTTGCATGTTCACACTAAGCCATGGTTTGGTTTAGTGTTACACGTGAATTGCGCCTGTGTTTCTTCCTTGGTGGTTTATCTAGCCAATTCAAACTTGTGTCTTTGGCTGTCACTGTATTTTACTGAATCAAAGCCAATTTGCTTGCTTAAGAGCATGATACCATGTAGTTCATTGATTTGAAATGAAAGTGAAGTGATAAGCAGGACAACACCAGAGAAATCCCACTGGGTGCTTAGCAGACAGGTGTCCTCTGGGAGAACGAAATGTTCGGTAAACTTGTGAAATCTCTTGTGCTAGTGTTTAGCAAGAAGTATATTACTAATAGCTTCAGTTGTCTGCAGGTGGAAAGCCTTGAACAAGTGAGCAATTGTAAGGAGGGTTTTTCAGAATAGCGGAGATTGTTGATGTATCTAGCCATAAAATCTTTCCATATTCATGTTTGTTTTTTGGCTGAAAAAGTGAAACAGTGGTCTGGCTGCTAGTACAAAGTGTTCTCTCTCTGTTCCCTTCTTGACTTCCTGTACTTCCATGGCTCAAAAGGGAGGGAGGAGTCAGAATATGAGTTGAATCAAATGCAGGTGGAGGGCTTGCACGAAGTAGCCAAGACAAACAACACACATTTCTCTGCTATCAGCCTCTTGAATCCTGGCCTACTTTTGAGGCCATTGTCAGAATGTACTGGCCCTTTTGCTGCGATACTTTAACGTGCAGTGCTGCGTGTGGAAACGAAGTCTTCTCTTCCAGAAAGGGGATTAGCATTGTTACTGCTTTTCAAAAGTTTTCCCCAAAATGATGTTTTTGTCATCTTTGCAAAGAAAATGTGCATAGTATCTTGTAATGCAATGATCCGTGCAAAAGACTGGCAACCAACCCAGGCAAAAATTAACTAGCTTCCAGCTCTGTTATAAACCCTAAAAACTCCATCCAAACTTGTGGAAAGTTTCATTATGGTTCACCAACGTCTCAAGCAAACCTGGGCTTGGTTCCATTCAGGCCTTGAAATGATTTCTGATTTTTACATTGGAACAAGGTGAAATCCAGTTTCCAGATGAATTTTTTGCTTTGAACCGATGGGTCTAACCCAAGATTCTGACTGGAAAAAATAAATGGCAGGGTTTTCTTTCTTTCTTTTTTTCAAAGATCTGACCCCCAGCCAAGGCTGTGCTCTGAGCTGAGACACCTGGACAGAATTTAGAAAGTGACACCAGACATTCTCTTGGCTGCTACTGACTTCAGATCACGTAGGAAGCAATCCTCTGAGCTCTGTTGCTGTGCAATCTCATTTAGGGCATGTTCAGGAGTCCTGGACAGGATTCACGGAAATGGAGTTGCACAGCAACAGTGACTAGTGGGTTGGTTGTATGTCTGCAGAACCTAGAACATAGCATTCTTCGACTCGAAGGGGAAAGGGTGTAGCTCCTCTCTGTAAGTCTAAAAATAGCAGCAGTTGTTGTCGCTTTTGTGAAAATACTTATGCAAAGAATAACACCAGAGGAACACAACAGGAGAATGACATATACTGCAAATACTTTTATATCTATATTGGCTGAGGGCAAAAAAAAAAAAAAGAAAGAAAGAAATCTGGAGGCGGGGAGAAGACTCTAGATAGCAGTCTTGTGATTTTTCTCAACAGGTTTCAGGAGATCCTAGGAATCTACCATTAACCCTTTTTTAAAAAATAGCAAGCCATCTGGTAAATGCATATTATGCTCATTTTTAAAAGGGGACACACAGAGAGAAAATGTATTCATATAAAACCATTTGAAAATTCAACAGTATCTTGTTCCTGCAATTTATCAGGATATATGTTTTTAGTTTACAGGCTTGTCCCATATATCAGCAAGAATGCAATAAGATTAATGTATACTAAGTGTAAAGCATTTCTTAACAAAATGTTGATGTTTTCTAGACTGTGTACAAACTGCAGTCATTTTAAGTCTCAGCATTCTTTTTCTCAATTCCTGCTCAATTAGTTTCCTGGCAACACCTTTGAGAGTATTTCTGTTTACTTTTTCCTGTCAAAAATCATGTCCCCCGCTACCCCAGAAATTCCTTAGATATAGGAAATAGATTACAGAATATGTGTTCACAAGACAGAGAATTAATTTGACTGTAGCTGGACTGCTAATAGCAAGTCAAGTTAAAACTTTTTTTTTTAGTAGACATCCACTAACTGTTGTACAGCAATATACATTCTAAGTGTCTGAAATGGTGTGTGTGTGTGTGTGTGTGTGTGTGTGTGTGTGTGTGTGTACTGTATCTGGACTTGCACTGAGGATACAGTCCAGCACAGAGTTAAGCATGTTTAAGATAATTGAAACCAATGAGCTTCAGCATCCTTAAATCTGTGTTGGATTCTGGCCAGATTCTTTTTTAAAAAAAGAAGTATTCTGTAAATCTTAGTACAGTAAACATATCAATGTGAATATAATGGACACAGTTAAAGTTAGAAAATTCTGTTGAATTGGCATTGTATTTCAGCTATGCATGACTGATTTACATAGTAAATAATAATTTCATTGTCTGGCTTTTTTAACCTTTAAAACGCTGGAATTTTGCGCACAAATATCTACCTCTTCTAAACATTTTAATGTCAGAAATGACGTAGAAACTGTGGGCAGGGAGTAGGAAGGGCACAAAGGTCACTTTAAAGCCGTCCAAATGGCTACATACAGAAAACTAAGAAGTTTTGTTGCGAAATCCATTTTCCCTTTCCCCATGTCTTATGAATGGCTTTTAGTAGTTTTGCCACCCCTTTGATCTCAAGGAGCAACTTACCTCTGCTGTTAATATAGGACAAATAGCTAAAAGGACATGTGTTCCCAAATTAAGACTCTCTTAGATAATTTAGATCTAAAACCATTAAACTCTGTGGAATTTACATCTGGGTAAACATAATACATGGGTAAACATATACATGGTTGCATTGTAAGTCACCATGAGCAGTTTATATTCTAAATACCGTATTTTTCGCCCTATAGGACGCACTTTTTCCCCTCCAAAAATGAAGGGGAAATGTGTGTGCATCCTATGGGGCGAATGCAGGCTTTCGCTGAAGCCTGGAGAGCGAGAGGGGTCAGTGCGCACTGACTCCTCTCACTCTCCAGGCTTCAGGAAGCTATCCACAAGCCTTGGGAGCTCCGTGGAAGTTCCCGTCGGGCTCCCAAGGCTTGCGGATAGCAGCCTGTGCACTCCCGTCGGGCTCCCAAGGCTTGCGGATAGCAGCCTGCGCACTCCGGGCTTCGTGCAGATATCAGGCAGCCCCACAAGCTCGGGGGACAGCGGGGAAGCGGAGCGCCGCCATCCCGCTATTCCCCAACCTGGTTTGGAGGCTGGCGCTGGGGAGAAGTGCGCTTCTCCCCACCGCCAGCCCCACAAGCTCGGGGGACAGATATCCGCAAGCCTGGGGAGACCGATGTGACTTCCCGCCAGGCTCCCTAGGCTTGCAGATAGCAGCCTGTTCTGGGGGCTGGGGTCAGGGGAAGCTCAGGCATCCCCCGCCCCAGCCCCGCGCCTGGGGGGAAAATAATTTTTCCCCCTTTATTTCCCCCCCAAAAAACTAGGTGCGTCCTATGGGCCGGTGCGCCTATGGGGCGAAAAATACGGTAGCTATTTTGCGCATGCACAATATCATGGCTAGCTGTTACAGTTTTCTATTTATTTGAAGGGATTGCCACATCACAAACTAACAGTAGGCGGGAACCAGGACATGCTTTCTCTTAGGTAGCTGAGCTGAGATCAGGGACAGGTAAAAAGTAGATCAGTAGATCTCTGGTTAATTTGCAATCAAATGGCAAGTGTTTCTGACTCCCAGCCGTTTAACATTAGCAAATGAAACAGTGCGGGGAGGCTCTCTGCCCTGAGTGTTCTTGTGCTGATCACTTAGCTTCAATATGGGTAATAATTTACAGTATATTTGTATTTGTGTATACAGTGGTACGTTGGGTTAAGAACTCAGTTCGTTCTGGAGGTCTGTTCTTAACCTGAAACTGTTCTTAACCCGAGGTAACACTTTAGCTAATGGGGCCTCCCACTATCGCTGCACGATTTCTGTTCTCATCCTGAAGCAAAGTTATTAACCCAAGGTACTATTTCTGGGTTAGTGGAATCTGTAACCTGAAGCGTCTGTAACCCGAGGTACCACTGTACGGCTTATGGGGTGCTGTAGGCATTTGACTGCTTTTTACACACACACTGTTTTGCACTTGGCTCTGATTAGTGGATCTTGGGGCTTTAGTGAAAACCAAAGTAGATCCCACAAGCCCAACATCTGTCCATGTCTAGCCTAGATATGCTCCAAAAATGTTACATACTCTATCCAAGAGACATGTGGAATTGGTGCTTTGGTTGACAAATGCAGCTACCTCTGGCCTTACAGGCTACTGGGGTGAAAGGACTGCCCCTCTCTGAAGGCATTTTCTTCTTACTTTCTCCTCCTTCATTCTCAGAAACTTTTTATTTCCAAGTACTTGGGGAATTCCCCCTGGTCTCTTTGCACTGTTCTTTGCCTCCTGGACTAAGGAGCTTTCTGCACTTACCACTTATAGTGGTATAATTGTTGTTTTCTGATTGCTGGGGGCATGCTTCCTTGTGACATCATCATTACATCAATGTCCCTTATTCCAAAATAAGGGACTAAAACACCTGCTTTTTCTAATGTCACCAAAAAAATTTGTGAAAGATCTATTTCACAGTTTGCAACAATAGCCGCTCAGTATGTAGAACCAGCAAGCTAACTAGAAATATAGGTTCTCCTCAGGAATAATCACATGTGGTCAGAACCACATATCCCTCTCCTTACATGGCATCCCTGGAATGTTTAGAAAACAGCAACGGCAACAGTGCTTCAAAATACCAGATTCCTTGTACAGTAGCTTCTATTTGAGGAATGTTTTGTTTCCATTTAAACAGCATTTCTTCCTGAAAGTGTATTTTGAAAGGCTGCTTTAAAAGAGAAAAGGCTGTCTGATTATACTTTTAGTCTGCTGTATATCTTTTTGAAATACTGACTCACTTTCCTTTTTCAATTACCTAATATCTCTTGCTCCATTAACATTGTTGGCAACTGTCTTGAGGCCCACTGAATATACATTTGGGGAGTTAGAATAGCTATTGAATGCCCACGTTAGATTAAACTTGAACTTACGGTTACTTTTCTTTTTAGCTTCACTTAGCCCGTGTCAGGTCTGCCAACAAAATCTTAAAAGCCTTTTTAAGGGTTTCTTTTTACACCCAGAAATAAATGAATTCTATCTCTCTGCCATTCGATGCTTTGTTTAACAAAGGGTTGGGGGATAATCTGTGTGAAGCTACTATTATCCCCAAAAGTGTACACCATCTTGTTTCCATCTATTGCACTAGTGAGATGGATGAAAGGAGTTTATATTTCCTGTAAAATAGTTCTTAATATCTCTGTTTGATAGGATACACTAGCCCTGCTTTCCAAGACCGTGGTTAACTAAAATAGACTACTAATGATCTGCACAAAGATGACTGATCCCATTACCAGTGTCAGCACAACAACAAAAACTATTTAGGAGAGAAGAGAAAGGGCAAATCCATTTGGGGGAGGAAGGGGAATGTTCAGAATGCCTTTCCTTCACAGAAGCACAGGAATCCAGCAATTGGGGTGGGGGTGGACTACTTGTCAAAGGTGCTTCATCCCTTCCCTGTCTTTTGGTGGCACCCATCTGGCTCCCATCCTTGTTTCTTTTGTTGAACTGAAAAGATATAGGACATGTCAACTGCCTCCAGTAGGACCAAATCATAATTGCAGCCTTCCCGAATCTACAAGGTAGTTCTTGGATCAAAATCCTGAAGGAAGATGGGAAAAGGAGATGCCACACAACAACAACATGCTCCCCACTCAGTTTATGGGTAGGGTCTCCTTATGCTTTTGTTGATCCCAGGAATGGCACAGCTCTAAGGAAAGTTGGCTGGCTGAAGATGCTATCGTTTGCAGGCTTTCTATCTGTGCCGGTGCTATTCGGGGGTATTTATCACACTGGCTGCCATGATGTTGCTTGAGAGGTCTCCAAAAAGGGACACACCAGTTCTACAGACTGTTTTCAGTTGAGCTCCTCCAGTATGCAATTAGAGTGCTCCCAGAAAGGATCCTTATATTGCAAGTGGATCATAAAAGTCCTGTTTTTCTGTGTACATGTATGACATGTTGGCTTCCACACATTCCTATTTCTTCAGTCATGGATATTCATTTCTGTTTTGCCACTTGCTGTCCACATCACTGGACAGAGCTTGACAGAATGTGTCTCTGCTGTGTTTTTCTGTCGCTCCCCAGGGTCCCTCCTCCTTTGCCCTCTGCTACCTTTTTTTATTGAGGTCATTCAGGCAGCTATATCTGTACCTGTGCATGTACACCCTTTACCAGCTTTAGCTAGTTTGTTTCACAAATAAACACACGGGGTTATTTTTTGGTGTGGGGATGAAAATAAATATCCATATTCATTTTTGTGAAATAAATAAATACTGAAGACTTGCATGCCAATGATGATTACCAGACTTGGGCTTTGAAAATCAGGTCCGTGTACTGCACCTCATGCACACTGGGTGGAGATTTTGAGAGAACGGCTCATTTAAATGGGCATGCAGCAGTTGGTAGGAGTAAAGGAACTTGTATCCTTGTGCTGCCAGAAATGAAATAGCTAGGTTGTGCTCGGGTGAGGAGCAAATGAAAGTAGGGGTGTGGCAATAGAGACCACCGAAACATCACTGCACACATGACAAACGGTACACACACATACACACACATGCCCTGAACTTGCACATCAGCTGTGATTATGGTTGTGTGGTTTTGGCATTAATGAGAATTCTGGATTCTCATTAAAGAAACTAAAAACAGGCTGGTGTTTTGATGATGATGTTGTGTGGAAAATGTGCCTGCAGGAGCAGCACTGATTCCACAATATTTTTTTTCTCTGGAAGCACCCTCAAACACAAGTGCCAGCAAAGAACACTTTGCACATACATTTGAATTCCTTGCAGGAAGGGAGGCTTAAAACCTTGCACATTTTGTTTCTAGAATAATTTCAACCCAGCATGGTACATAATGCCTGTGAAGAAGAAGCAGAAACGTTCAAACTGATTTATTTTACACATTCACAGAATGAATTGGAGGCTGAACTGAAGCAAAGCCAGAGCTTCTTGACTCTCCATTCTTTCTTTTGGGGGATAAGTAACCACAATAAATAATTGCAGGACAGTTATCTTCTACACCATGGCTAGGCAAACTAAGGCCCGGGGGCCAGATCAGGCCCAATCGCCTTCTCAATCCAGCCTGCGGATGGTCCGGGAATCAGCATGTTTTTACATGAGTAGAATGTGTCCTTTTATTTAAAATGCATCTCTGGGTTATTTGTGGGGCCTGCCTGGTGTTTTTACATGCATAGAATGTGTGCTTTTATTTAAAATGCTTCTCTGGGTTATTTGTGGGGCATAGGAATTCATTCATTCCCCCCCCCAAAAAAAAAATATAGTCTGGCCCCCCACAAGGTCTGAGGGACAGTGGACTGGCTCCCTGCTGAAAAAGTTTGCTGCCCCCTGTTCTACACAGAATGGATGAAAAGCTTCTTAGAGAAACACAAGCATCTGCAGAAAAACGGTGCTTCTTACATGAGCTCAGTCAATGACCATGACTTGGTGGGTTGGGAGCTGGAGGAATGGTGAAGTGGCCCTAACTGCAGGGCCATTCCCGGGGAGTAAAATTAGGAGGCTCTTGCTCTAAGTTTCCCAATGGCAATCGTGCTATTGGGACCTGCAAAGTTCAGTATTGTTGCAAAGCTTTTAAGTCTCTATATGAAGCTGCTGGAATTTGGAGCATGGTGCCATTAGGATGCTGATGACTTCCAGCTTTACTTTTCTGTATAATCTGAATCAAGTGAGGCTGTGCGGGTGATATATTGTTGTCTGGAGACAATGATGGGTTGGATGAGAGCCAATAGACTGATGGGCGGTTATCACGGCCAGGAGCTGGGGCCAGGACCCCTGTTCCTGATGGGGTCACACTCACCTTGAAGGATCAGGTCTGTAACTTGGGGGTACTTGTAGGTTCAGCACTGTCACTTGGGGGTTCAGGTGCTTTCTGTGACTCTGACTCTCATGCTGAGAACTGCCGTCTTGATTTAGCTAACTCCTGTCTTTCCTTCCTGAAAATCACCTTGCTTCCTGCTTCCTTCCCCCATTCTTAATAACACCTCCTGCATGCTACGCCTCTTTATGGGCCCCCTCGCCCAGCTTGTCCGGAGTTTTGGGTTGGGCTGCCATTAGTGTGCTGATGACACCCAACTCTATCTGTTGATGGATGGCCATCCTGACTTGGCCCCAGACACACTAATCAGATGTTTGGAAGCTGTGGCTGGATGGTTACGTGGGAGCCGGTTGAAGTTAAATCCTTCAAAGACAGAGGTCCTTTGGCTGGGTTGGGACGAAATGGGATTGGGGGGGCAACTCCCATCTCTTGCAGGGGCGGAATTAGTGCCAGCATCATCCGTTAAGAGTTTGGGTGTACCGTATTTTTCGCTCTATAACACGCACCCGACCATAACACGCACGTAGTTTTTAGAGGAGGAAAACAAGAAAAAAAATATTCTAAACCAAACAGTGGATGTATGATTTTTGTGGTTCATGCTGTGGCCACAGACATGTGATCTGACCGTGAGTTTGGAGTAGCCCAATTCAAAAATCCTGAGGATCCATGTGGATCCATGCTTTGTAACCACGTTTTTGCACCACTGCGGCCCCAGGCAACAGTGGGTGCGTGATTTCTTTGGTGCAAGATGTAGCCATGGACATGCTATGTGATCTGATGGTGAATTTGGGGTGACCCAGTGCAAAAATCCTGAGGATCCATGAGGATCCGTGCTTTGTAACCACGTTTTAAGTGGGGAGGGAAGGAAAAGCACTCAAGGGACAAGGAGCACGCGTTGGGTGGGTGGAGAAGGATGCTGCTAATAATGAAGAAGAGGGGTATAAGGGGAGAAGGCTCCTCTCCTCTCCCACTTTGCTCCTTTAAAGCAAGCAGGCTCTGCTTTTTTTCCTCCTCCCCGCTCATCCCCGGCTTAGCGAGCTGAAAAACTTTGCTGCTATGTAGCGAGCTGAGTGGGGAGGAGAGAGGGACAGAGAGCCTGCTTGCTTTAAAGGAGCCAACCGGACAGGAGCTGCTTACACTCGTGTAAGCGGCTCCTCTCCTCTCCTCTCCCGCTTTGCTCCTTTAAAGCAAGCAGGCTCTCTGTCTCTCTCTCCTCCTCACTCAGCAGCTTTTCTTCCGCTTTGCAGTTTCAAAGCGAGCCACAGAGGAGGGAAGGAAGGGGAACCATGGATCCTCTGCTCACAACTGCAGCAGATCCCCCCTGCCACCCGTAGGCATTCCCTCCATAACACGCACAGACATTTCCCCTTACTTTCTAGGAGGAAAAAAGTGAGTGTTATGGTGCAAAAAATACGGTAATCTTCAACACCTCCCTTTTCATGGAGGCACAGATTGCAGCTATAACAAAGACGGCATTTTTTCATCTCCGCCAAGCTAAGCAGTTGGCTCCTTACCTCTATCGCCCTGACTTAGCCACTATGATCCACGCAACAGTCACCTCCAGACTTGATTATTGTAACTCACTCTACGTGGGGCTGTCCTTGAGACTGACCCAGAAACTCCAGTGGGTTGAGAATGCTGTGGTGAGACTCCTTACGGGGTTCTTGCTCCAGGATCACATTCACCCAGTGCTATACCAGCTGCACTGGCTCCCTGTGGAGTACAGGATCAGGTTTAAGGTGCTGGTTTTAACCTTTAAAGCCCTATACAGCCTAGGACCCTCGTACTTACAGGACCGCCTCTCCTGGTATGTCCCATGGAGGACCTTACGGTCTTCAAACAAAAACATCTTGGAGGTCCCGGGCCACAGGGAGGTTAGGCTGGCCTCAACCAGAGCCAGGGCCTTTTCGGCTGTGGCTCCGATCTGGTGGAACGCTCTGTCACAAGAGACTAGGGCCCTGCGGGACTTGACATCTTTCCGCAGGGCCTGCAAGACAGAGCTGTTCCACCAGGCCTTTGCCCAAGGCACAGCCTGACCCCCTCCTTTGGTAATCCTCACAGAACTCTAGCCCAATGGTTGCCATTAATTTGATTTGAACTGATTTTAGAATGAACTGATTTTAGAATGCTGTATTACTTTACTGTTGTTAGCCACTCTGAGCCCAGCTTTGGCTGGGGAGGGTGGGATATAAATAAAATTATATTATTATTATTATTATTATTATACATCTATCAAAGTGATAAGTGACTGAGAAGGTAATCATAGACTGATTGTCACTCATCAGAATGGCTCAACCATAGTATACAGTAATATTCTCACTTGCAATCTGAGCTTTACTTTCTACAACACACAGATTTCAACATTAGGTAAGATGAAGGTGAGAAGGAAAGAAGCAGGTGAATAATACAGTGGTACCTCGTGTTACTTACCATCCCCTTTACGAATGCTGCGGGTTACGTACTCCGCTAACCTGGAAGTAGATGCCCCTTGTTGCGACCTTTGCCCTGCGATGCAAGCGCGGCAGCAGTGGGAGGCACCATTAGAGAAAGCGTGCCTCATGTTATGAGCAGTTTCCTGTTACAAACAGACCTCCGGAACGGATTAAGTACGTAACACGAGGTACCACTGTACCAATGTAATAATGCTGTACTAAAATGGTATGCATGAATACAGAACAGAAGGCTTGTTTGATGTTATCTTCCCCTTATCTTTTAACATCCATGTGGATGTAAGTTAGGGGAAGTTCACAAATATATATTTTTTCTAGTCCTTGGGGATAGTAGTTTCCCTAAATTAAATAGTATTGTCATTTCTTCCTGGTTGGTAGGCTCCAAACAATGTTTATGCACTGCCAATGAAACACGCCATAGAAAAGGGGTGATTAAGTGAAAGAATCATAATTATTTTTGGTCTGCCTTTTGGTTTTGTGTACCTCCTGTAAAAGAGAGTACTTTGTCCATTCTTCTGTCTTAGAGATGTGTTGAGAAAAGGAACAAATTAAAATAATAAAAGTTGTTTGAAATTGTGGAAAAAGAAGTTTAAATATGTTTGTTTGGTTGCAAACTGGAGTAGAAAGTGAAGCCTTAAGCACAGAGTAGAAAGGAGATGATTATCAAGGTTCTCCTTTATCAGTTCTCTGACTCTGTAAACATACTGTGAGCTAACGTGTTCCAACAAAATAGTTTAACACTTCTCAACAAAAGAGACAGCTTTTCTTTCTTCACTTCTCTTCACTCTTAGTGGAGTGCTGCTTTTTTTCAACAACAGCAGTTCTAAATTTTTCTCTGGAACAAGTTCGAACAGGTTCATGAACTTAGAGAGAGAGAGAGAGAGAATATCCCTCTGGCCAGATAAACTGCTTGTGTTTGGAAGATGCTTCCCCAGTGCAGTAACCCGAGCCAAGATGTTCATATTTATTTACATGTGCCATGGAATGAATACATAACTCTGCTATGTTAGTTGTGTTGTTCTTCACACTTTTTTTAAAAGAGATACTGTACACTCAGGAAATAACAAAACTTTTAGAATCTGCACAAAACGATGGCCAAATGATTTGAAGTCTTGCGTGTGGCTATGAGGAGGAAATTTAGCTCTAAGAACTCGGCCAAACATGAGTTTGGAGCACTTAAAAGTGAGGCTTGCTATAAACAGTGTTCTAGTACCAGTTCTTTAAATGCTGCAGAATAGGAGCATCTTTGACCATTTACGTGCTGCTGGTACTCTGACTACTGCCACTACCAGACATTGAAATAGGATTACATGCCATTAGATGGTCAAGACAAGGGTGGGAAGAATTTCAGACTGACAGTAAGCAGACACAAGTGAGGGCCAAAAAGAGCTAGTGCCCTGTGTTAAAAGCAGAACCCTCAATTTACCCCATGCTTTATGAGTGAAAACTGAAGATGCTTGAATAAATATGGTTTTCTTACGGTCCGGAGCCAGATTCTTCTTTATTAGGAAATAAGGTCAAGGATTCTTGAGTCAGAAGAGGCATTTCATGCAAGGCCAATCCCAGAAGCACTTCTGCAAGACAAGGCTGTAGTACCACTGCCCATCCAGGTCAAGGATGTCACACTGCTATCCTCAAAAGAAGCCCCAGTATGACCCAAGTCTCCACTGCTCCACCAGAGCAAAAGTCTGATGGAGAGGGCAGAGCCTCTTTAACGGAAGAGGCGCCTTTCTGTGAAGGTAGAGCTTGTAATTGGGACAGAACTGCAGCTCCTATAGTGGAGTCTGTCTAAGGTTGACTGTTGTCAAAGCAATATCAGAGTCCTACATAAAGCAGCTGTGCTTTGTGCCAGTGGAGGTTAGCCCTCTCATCAGAGCAGGCTGCTCTCATCACCTGTAGTTTGGCCCACAGAGGCACGTATGCACTGGCTCTAGGTGCACAATCTCTTGGACCGGTTCAAGGTACATTTGCTCCATAGGAGTTGGATCTGCAACAGAGGTAGCAGTAGAAACCAGAGGATACCAGGAAAAGAGGGTGCTGTGAAAATGAGGAGGAAGGTAACAAATTAAGGCAGGATTAAATGCCGTCTGCTGCCCCATTACCAAGCACACTTCCAAGTCTGGTGAGAAAATAGTACATAGCTGTCAACTTTTCCCTTTTCTTGAGAGGAATCCTATTCGGAATAAGGGAATTTCCCTTAAAAAGGGGAAACGTTGACAGCTTTGAATAGTAGGGCTATGACAACTCACACCTGAAAGCTTTGTGCTGCAGTTGTGATGGAAGTTGAGAAAGAGGGAGAAGCAGCAGCACTTTGAACACACAAGGTGAGACCTGGGGGGAAATGGAAATGCAGTCTCTTGAGGGAAATAGTGTCTGGATATTTTCAGTACAAAATAAAGGAATGAATGGGGTCGGCACATAGACCGGGTGTGTGGGGGAGACAGAATCTAGCGTGGAAGCACTCCTAACTGCAAATTTGAATGGCTTTTGGAGGGCGTCGAGATCTTTACATAACTTAACAGAACGCAAAACACAGTTTTGAAGTTACTGCTGGAAAAGTAACATAGTTCTGCTATATGAATATTACCTGCTGACTGTTACATGCACAATGAAACAATTTCACAAGGGGGGGGAAATATCACAGGCAAAACAATGAAAATAATTTGGAGACAGTGAAGAATTTTTTCGAACAGTACACATTGTATGTCTGCTGGAATGGTCTGAGTTTACACTGTACTGTAAATACTGAATTCAAACATAGACTAAACCAATTCTCTTTGTCCAGCCAACCCCACAGGGTGCTGGTAACTCCTGTCCAAGTTAGCTGTGGAATTCAACAGTATTGTTCCACTTGTTGATGGAAAATGGAAAAATGTATTTAAATTTGCCCTTTCTTTTAACTGTGGCATGAGATGTTCCTTAGTGAATGAATGAATAATCAATCAAGCACATCATTTGCAGAATGAATGATGGGTATAGCTACCCATATAATCTGGTTGTGATGTAAGGTTTAGCCTGCAAAACAGATCAGGTCCAGTGGAAGCAATATATCTTCTACAATCAAGGCTAGCATATACTCAGACCTGTGCAGCACCATATCCAATTCTTCATGAATGTTGTGTTTATTCTGGTACAATGGTACCTGAATTACAGGGGCTTTTTCATTGATGTTTTTGGGAGAATTATATTGTGGGTTTTGATGCTTTTTTTAAAAAAAAACCACCACCTTTGTTTTACACATAATTTTTTTCTGTGTGCTGATCCCCCCCCCCCCCCAATTATTCTGTATAGGTGTGTCCTAATGCTCAGGTTTAGTCATATCTTTGAGACATGTTTTTATAATTTTGTGCAGACTTGCTGTGAAGTAAATTAGCATTTTTTTTTATAAGATATTTATTAAGATTTTCAAAATATTACAAAATAGAAAAAGAAAAAAAAGAAAAATACAAAATAAAAATAGTTAAAAACAATTCAGTCTTTCAATCACTTATCTTTCATTTGCTTGTTTCCCGGACCTCCTCATACCTCCCTTTTTTGTATTCCAGTTCAGTTTGTTGGTTCAGCAAATCCTTACCCTCTTTATTTGTCCTAATCTTTGGTCTTAAAATAGTAACGTTAGATTTTTACCTCTTAACAACCCATTTTTCATATTCCCTTAAAGCATTACAGCTGGAAACCACTTAATTTCTATCCAACATCGTTCTAACATTCATTGATTTTCAAAGCTTTATGAACTTCTCTCCAGAAGCTGGCACATTTGCATGGTCCCAGTAAACTATAGGTTGGCTTACCATACTGTGCAAATGAAGCCACAGTGGTAAGTGCAGTTGGGGGTTTCCCTCTTGCTTTTCTATGTAGTTTGCTCTGCTTGTCTTGTGCTCCCCCTTTTAGCATTTTTTAGCATTAGCATTTTTTGTGGCTGTGTGGGGCATATCACAAAATGGCTGCTGTGTGGCATGATATAAAACAAAATGGCTGCCACATCTGAAAGATCAAAGAGAGAGCGGGGGCCACAAAATACTGCAGCTGTTGAAAGAGCTTGATAAGACCATCAAGTCCAGGATCTAAAATTGCTTAATTGCATCATTATGCATCATTATGCCATTGCCCTTTATGTTTTGCACATTTCCTAGATTTTGCAATGTAATTCTTGGCTTTTAGAAGGGGGGAAATAGCAACATTGATATAAAATGTGCATATTTCATTCTTATATCCTTATATTGGTTATATAATGCACATTTTAGGGAAAATCCATACAAAAAGAAAACTATTTTTGGTACGTTTCTTAAAATTGCAGATATGAGACTCACAAATGAACACATATAAAATTGTCATGGATCAGAAATAGACTGATCATATTAAACTCATATAAAGATTTATGCCCAACTAACCTTTAATTAATAAAGTAAAACTCCAGTTAATTGATTTAAGGATTTCTTTAGCTAGCTGACAGTATTACTCAGGACTTCTACTTCAGCCTATTCCCTCATTCCTCCCTTTGAGTCCCATGTCTGCTGCAGCCGGATGCCACGTCTTATTCCTGGAATCTGTTGATAGCATCAGGCACATTAGAAAAAGGGCAAATATTGCTCAAGAGCTGTCTGCTTGCAGTTTGGCCAATCCCATTCCAGCTCTATGTGGCATCATATTCATTATGGCAATGCCATCTGTGCTGGGGGTAGGCTTGATGCCAGTTTAATCAGCAATTGGCAATCAGGCACAGTAGAGTGAAGGTAAGGTTGGGCGTTTGACCGGTCAAAAAAGGCATTGTCAATTGACCTTTCAAATATTGTGAAATAATGCTCAAGTCTCTCTCTCGCTCTCTCTTTTAAGTATTAATAGGCAGTCAGTTTACTGATCAACAGATAATATTTGACCAGGTAGTTTGCCAACATGCCAACTCTGAGTGAGGAGCAAAGTGGATAAGGTGGGGGAAGCTCTAAGGTAGGCCATACCATTCTTATACCTTGAGTTAAGAACTTAATTCGTTCTGGAGGTCCGTTCTTAACATGAAACTGTTCTTAACCTGAAGCACCACATTAGCTAATGGGGCCTCCCGCTGCTGCTGCGCCACCGGAGCACAATTTCTGTTCTCATCCTGAAGCAAAGTTCTTAACCGGAGGTACTATTTCTGGGTTAGCAGAGTCTGTAACCTGAAGCATCTGTAACCCGAGGTACCACTGTAAAGCGGGGGTGTCATTTAGAGAACAGAACAAGTGGATGAGAGGGGGGTGCTGAACTCACATTTCGTCTCCCCGCAAAACCATGTCTCCCCACCAGTTTTCTCCCAGTGGGGTTCCATGACCATAATTAACCCCCACCAGGGAGACACAACCATCCTGAGCAGACCAAAAATACAATAATTATTTCACTTCTTGGTACAGTTAAACAAACTCAGGATGGCTGTCATTGCCATCAATGACACAAGCTTGATTATAGAGGGAAATAGGATTGTGTTTTGATATTTTACTTTGTTTTTAGTTCACAATTGAGTCAAGTCCCTCCCCTCCCCTCTTTCATTTCACTTTGTGACTGGCAGTGCTTTCGAAATGGTTAATTATAGCATGTAGACTGCTTGAAATGAGCTTAGAAATCTGAAAGGGAGGTTTCCTTCATTAACTGAGAAAGCAGCACACAGTCTATTTGATATGAAAAATAGTCCAAATTACAGTCGTATTCATGGCCTGCTGGAATGGTGGGGTTGTTTTGGAATTTTTTTGTGGTGTTTGCAGAGGACTCTTGCCAAGAAACCATTCTCTCAGGAAATGATAAATGGCAGTTTTGAGACTTGAGTGGCCTGCACTGTATGTCTTCGTAACTGCTGACTCAATCATGTATATTCCTGATGTCTGTCACATTCTGAAAATGGGGGATTTATGGTCCTGATTCACAAGCCCATTATTGTTCTGCAGTTTGGGGCTTTTATATGTCATCTCCAGAGTGTTTGTTTTAAATGCCTTGCAAACAAATTTTTAAAATGACTTCTCGCATGAGCGTACCCTCCTTGTGAATTTAACTCTCATTTTCCAAGAGTGCTTTACAGTTTCTTTACAGAGGTTTCGCTGCAGATAAAGGTTATTCAGATAACCTTTTTCACTCCTCTCTGTGTTCAGGACTGGGTCCAGATATATGTAGGCCCTGTCCAGCAAGACATCTTCCCCTACACTGTGAATCCATACTAGTCACTTCTCTGATCCTGTGTCTAGCTTCCTCTCTCTCCCTCCTACATGCCCAGGGGCTGAACTAAGAATTTTTGGAAGAGACATGGCTGCTGTGCATTCAGCTGATGGGCCCATCCTACAGTGACAGAGTGATTCTTTATGTTCTGTCCAACCAGGTTTGAGGAAGAAAAGGGAATGGTGATGATAATGACTGAAGTACTGAAGTAGATTCCCAAATTAAACCTCAGTCTTTGTGTAGCTTTCTCACTTTCAGATACGAGAATTTGCTAAGCAACTCTTATAGACGTAAGTTGAGGATAAACACATTTTCAGGAGTCCAGTACCCTTCAGAGATACTGTAGTCTAGAAAAGGACTGGTCTCCCTTGATAGTTGTCAGGGAACTGCCATCGGAAGGAAGGGAGGTGAAAGGGCTCACACAGGTTGGGAGAGACTCAGCAGCTGAAGAGGGAACCAGTAGGGGGAGAGGAGGTGAGCTGAGGGAAAGTGAGCTGGAGGGATGGCTCAGAGACACTTCCAGCGAAAACAGTGGGGAGGTTTCAGGACCTCCTGTAGGGACACCCACTCCTCGCCGGAAACTGTCACGCAGAGAGTCCAGAAGACGTGTTTCCGTTAAGGAGCTTTTATGTTGGAAGCGATTCCGAAAGCAACCACTGTCGGAATCTGCTAGTGACTAGAGGAGCCATGTCTGAGGGGCTCCGTCACAGACAGAGGTTTGTGGACTTGAACAAACTCTGAGGGGATACGATTTTACGCACAAGCAGCTCATCATCCCATCACAATAGTGAATGTATTTCAATTAATTTTCTGTCTGTCAGTTTTTGGTGAGTTGACTGCCAGGTCAGATTTGTTTTGACGTATTTTATCCCGTTACCTGATTTCTATAGAATGCAATGCTTTTCAAAATGGCAACTAATACTTAGATTTTAGGCCCTTTAAATCAGTCGGGATGTGAATAAACATTGCAGGAGATGTTGACTGAGCTCTAGAACTGGAAGTGTGGAGTTCTGTAGAGTCACAGCATTAACTAATGCTGACACGGGCTTTGAATAAAACAAGGCATTTCTCCCAACTAGTCCTCATTTTGCAGGACAACCCCCATCTGGCAGTTTGTGAAGTTATCCTACCTTTCCCTGTTCACTTCGTAAAGTCTTCACCAGGGCTTCCTGTGCTGTATAATTTTGAGCGCAATTTTGAGGTTGAAAGGCAGTCAGTGAAGCACTTAAGGATGTTTGCATATTTGATGCATGAACAGTTCCATGGACACGCATGATGCCAGTGGGACAACTCACCTGCTGTGCTTGATCAAAGCCTTACTTAACGAAGCACTCCCTACAGCCTGTAAAACTCATAGGGATAGTTTGTTGTTCAATCGAAAAGGCATCGCTCATAATAACTATACTTGCTTGAACTTCCACTTCATTTAAATTTCCCCTGCACAGTTTTAATGAGCGTTGCACTGTGGATATATTGCAGCCTATATGTGCCAAACTACTGGATCCCTTCTTACCGTATTTCCGTGAGCCTTGTAGTTTGTAGGGGTTTTGTTTTTCTTTCTTGTTTCTGCAGAACTATGGTAGTAATAGAATACTGTCTGTCTCCTGCGGTGGCTGATTTAAAACTTTTGCCACAAATGGTGACCCCCCAAGTTAGCGGTAGGCATGATTAGTACAGGTGTTCGCTATATGCACAAAAGCACTTGTAAGCTGTGGGTCTCTTGGCAGAGGTCAAGTTCATGTCATCTTCTACACATGGAAAGCTTCTTTGTCCAGCTCTGATATACAAGCCTGCTCCAATAATGAAATTAGCCATAGAATTGTAAATAGACTGCAGTTGGGGGAGAGGGGAAGGAAACCTCGTGTTGACCTCTTCTATTATGTAATCACCGCTGTGCACAGGAGTTGTGGGCTCTGCTTCTATTGGCAGCTGAAGTATTGTTAGCGGGAATTTAGCCTACAAATGATCCAAAACGTTCTGGGAAAGTAGACGAATTGTACTAGGAAATCCTAAAGCTAGCTGTAAAGCCTTCATGGTAAGAAGAAGAAAAATACCCCGTGCTTTTCTTAAAAGCATCTTTTTAAAAAAAGCTAAGTGATGACACAGTTGAGAAGTGAACTCAGGTTCAAACCTCAGCCCATGTTTTCTCATATTGGTTACCTCATTCATATATCTTAATCATTCAAGGGCCCATGGGGAGATGCAGGCCAACTTGCCAACTCCGTACCTCTCAGGAGGTGCTCAGAGTTTTGCATGTCTATGACCCAAGTAAGAATAAGCCGATAGTTTGACACACAAAAATTGGCGGTAAAATCTTAGGCTTGAAAACACAAATTCAATTTAAGGTGTAAAAGATTGATTGTTGCACTTTGTGTCTGAACATGCACATTTCTTTTGTGTTATTCTCATTTCTGATTGAAAAATCCTCAGGTTTATGAGGTCCATACGCCCCTTTCCTCCTTTAATGTGACCATAAGGAGGAGTTGATAAGTTTTTACTCGTGTCTTCCATTAACTGAAGTTTAGCATTACATCTAAAACCTAATCAGTGGTTAATTTTAACCATGGCTTGAAGCAAGATAGCTTTATCAACTATGTTTTGAAGTTTGCTTTTTTCATTAAACCATAGTTAAGACTACCTTCAGTTTGCTCGTGTTCAGACATAATGCTAAAGTGATATTAAAGTTTAAAACTGAAGTGTAAACTTCCAATATTCTTGAAGGGGGAGAGAGGGGACAGGCAATATTTTATCCTTACGTCTGAATTTGCTACCACCTTCTTAGCCTAACTTTCTGATATAAAGGTTGTTTTCCCAGCCCTGCCATCCACACTTAGACATGGACATCTGGGGGAAGGAAGCATAGACCTCCTGGAATCCTACTTACACAGGATCTAAATCAGGCAAACTATGGAAAGTCATACCTTGAAGCCACAATTTGAACTACATTTACAAATCAAATTAGAAGCCATTCCAACCACCAGTTCAAACATCATGGCTCACTATGGTTAGAGGAAATTCAGAAAGGGAGAAGGAGAATCATCATGTGAAAGAGAAGGGAGTGCCCAAGGCTACAACACATTACCTGTCCTCCAAAACATTTGTAGATTTGTCTGAGTTGATAAATTGTCATGCACTGCTGGTTCCTGCTTACACAGTTATGAAGATTATTTTAAAGCCTGAAAATGATCCTCACTCCATAATAACTTCTGTGATTGCCCTGTGTACAACTCCCATAACATTTTCCTATCCCAAAACAGTGGATAAATATTGACATATATGGAAACATGTGGTATACTACTGAATGAGCTGCTTGTCAGCTATCATTTTGAAAACAAAAGGTTACATTTTCCAAAGAAAAAGTATGGTTGTTTCAAATTCCCTCCTTTGGCCACTATGAAAGCCAGTTGAGCATTGTTGTTGTTTTCCCCCAGGAGGTGCATTTTCTAAACCAGCTGAAATATACTCAGAGTCGCAAAGTGATTTCATGCTCTTTATTCAGCTCATAGTGGTGAGGAGGAATGAATGAAAGTCCCCTCACAGTATCTGCTTTATATACATTATTTACACAATGGGCTGCACATGATTGGCTAATTCCGGAATTCTACTGTAAGCCAATCAGGTTGTGGATTCACTTCTATCTGGAGCAGGATTGGGTGGTTCCTGCCAACCAATCATACTGCTGCATTGTTCTAGGACCAATCAGACTGCTGCATTTTGGATCCTATTGTTCTGGGACCAATCAGACTGCTGCAGTTTGGATCCTATTCCACTCAGTACATAACACCAGCCTTGCCCAACCTAGTGCACTCCAGATGATGTGACTGCAGTTTCCACCATCTCTGACCATTGGCCATGATGGTGGTTGTAGTACCAACAACACCTGGAAGGGACCAGATTGGAGAAGACTTCTCTAAAGTATTTGATGCAGGGGTGAACCTTACAGATTCATGCAGTAGTGTTAGAGTCCCTTCTGATATTTTCTCTAGGTGACATGGGGGCTTCTGCAGAGTAACTTCCCATCATGCCGCTCAGAATTCTAAGGTGGTGTGAGAGGGCCCCATGTCATGGCTCATTCCCTCACCAAAGTTGCCCTTTGAGGAACGGGAGCAGTGCTTGTGTGAGAAGAAGCAATGCGATTGCCTCCTCCCACATGACCACAAACCTCCAGTCCAATCAAGTAGTAGCATATTTATTGATATTTGCATTTTATAGGCAGGAGATTGTAGGCGAGGGATGGAGACTTGCCTCTGAAATTCATTGCTGAGTACTGAAGTATATTTCGGTCTCCCAGGCCCATGCTTCTAATATTTATTATTTATTCGCTCCTTACTACCCTGCCCTCTAGGGCAAGCCCTCACAAAGTAGCTTAAAT